>NC_092675.1:18118911-20518911 GCF_964355755.1 Antedon mediterranea
AGCAAGAAAAAAAGTGTTTGTCTGTGGCAGCCTGGAATATAAAAATGTTCTGTAATGAAAATGAGAGTTGTTTTTTGTTTTCTTTGTTTCAGTTTATTAGTGTTAACATTGTCATATTTGTGTGTGCGTAAACCGATTCAAATGATCTAGATTGCCCTAGACCGCCAAAGCTTCCAGGGGGCTTCGCCCCCTGGACCCCAACCGGGGGCCCTTGGCGGCCCCCTGGCCCCCAGCCCATGGTTGCTCGCTTCGCACGCAAAATACTCACATATTGGTTGACCCCCCTTTAATTCTTTGCTGGCTGCGCCCCTGCATTTGAGTTCCAGATGTGTAATCCAACAATTAACGTATTCATTAAAATAGAATTAGAATCATAACGATTCGGCTAACAAGCAATCAAGACTGTAAGAGTGCTAGAGATTACAAACTACATAAATAGCTGGTTATTGTAGAACTAATATGTTCATGAATAATGATTATGGAATTGCGCCTAGCATATTACAACAGAAATAGTTCCAAAGAGACTATTCTTGAGACTTATGCTTCTTAATTAGCGAACTTTATTAATATATCAATTAAATTCATTGTGTTCAAGTTACCATATTGCCTTCTTCATCATTTCCTTATTTCAGTGTCATTATTGACTTCTCCTTTTCATACCAAGTAGGCCTTATTACTAAAGAAATGAGTGCTAAAAATGGACTTAACATGATTTATAGGAGGCTGTGTTCAGTCTATCGGCATAATTATGTGATAATATTTCATACTATGTTGTGGTAATGCTCAAAATGATGTAGTATGTCGTGTTTGCATCCTGCACATTCCTCCACGACTCATGTCTGCAATGATAAACGATTTACAATCCAGTCTAATCTTGACAAGTCTATTTGCAATTGATTTACACCCATCGTATTTAATATTGTATGAGCATCTATATTTTATTCACTTTAAACACTCTTTATATTTGTTTTCAATATTGTACACGGTTATTTCTTTCAAAACACTATGTATCTGTTTTTTGTCTTGATGGAGTAAAGAGTATGGGATGTCCATCCACCACACCCCTACCACCCCCATCCATAATGTTGGCAACAATATTGAGGTGGGTTATGTTCAGCACTTAGTTCAGGTATCGGGCCGTCACTGGGGTGAAACTTTTTGTATAGATTTTTTTTTTCATTTCAGAAGTAAATATTTCGCGATCTATGCTTGACAGACATTCGATATTAAAAGTTGAAATTCATAACGGTCGTCTATTAATGAACTTTATATTACCATTATTGTTAATAAATGGAGGATATGGAAGACATAGATAGATATTGTGTGCTTGCAGTCTTCACCCGATTCATCTCTTTCCTTCCCGCTTTCATGTATACCGGTATTGCATTAGTACTTTTGTTTGCTACAATCAAGGTACTAGCTGAAATGTTTAGTTCGTACACTCAACTTATTAAAGAGCACCCGGCCGTCGTTCCTCTTCCCTCTTTAGCGCCTACTCAATTCAATTCACATTTATTTACTCATCCTTTATAAATACAGTTTCATTGCATAAATGATGGCAAGGATTCTGCATAGAGAAGTTTACACTTCTGTTTTCGCAGGACCCTTTTACATAAAAACATAAAACAATAAACACAACATAATAGATACAAAAAAAAAAAACATTTCCTATATACATTTTAGAGTTGTTCATCATCAAAAAGCGATAGTGTTGTTCTAACAATATTCTTTACACACACACCAACACAACGCATAATATATGCATATTTTATGAGTGAAGCATTTTAAGTTCTGTAATTCGATAAAATGTCTCTTTTTACATATTTTTTGAGTATTTTATAATTTTTCTTAAAAATATCTAAGTGATTTCTACAGAGCTCGTTCCATAGTTTCGGTCCGTGTATACTGATAAAATGTTGACCAGACGTTAATCTAGAGTATGGTTGTTTTACGCTACAAATATTTCGAAGATTATGGGTAGTATTTTCGTTTCTTTTGAATATCATTTGAATTCGTCTGAGTAAAACATTACTTTTAATCTGGCCCATGAAACCTAGGACGGTAACTCTGTTGATAATATTGTATGTTAAGTATATTTAATTGCTTAAACAGTGGCTCAGAATGTTGCCATGGCCTACTGTAATTAGGATGTGTATAGCTAAATTATTTGGAAAGATATCTTTGTATAATGAACCTAGTAGGTCTACAGGGGTCCATGGATCAGACTCTATCGTGAAACATTCACATGATTTAACGTCGGCACGATTATTTGTTTTCAATATTAAAACTTTTCCATTTTATAGAGTACGATTATTTGTTTTTCATTTAGCATTTAGGTTATAACCTAATGCTAACGTTAACGTTATTAAATTACGTTTTTATTAAGCATTATGTGGAATATAACATCACCGTATCATACCGTTTCTTCGTTCTCCATACAACCTATATATACAATATACTAAAAAGTCCTATACATCATCTTCTCGTATTATTTGTAAATAATAGAATTATCACAACTGTATACATTACAATAGGCTACGACCAAGGAGTGGCGGAATATAGACATTGCCGCTTAACGACCTATCTATCCGTAGCAACATCATACAATAAAATGTCTTGAATTTCAATCATAAACCCGGGATGAAAAAAAATAATAATAAGCACACAATGAATCATAAGAAATAAAACATATATGAAGAAATGCATTATACAAAATACAATATTGCAATGAGAGATTCTTACCTTTAATGGAAGAGCACGTCCGGCTATCCTTTCTGTGTCTATTGATGTGAGGCCTACTCAGTATCTTATGATGTTTAAGACGCTCTCTGATCTATACTAAAGCTCTACATCAGCCTTCATGAACCCAGATCAATTATTATAATTTACTTGGACATCCTTGGCTAGAGATGCCAGCCGTAATCACTAAGGTTCTTATTCGGTTCTCTGATAGTATAACGGTGTGATCATCAGTGAATATCTTATTAACATAAGTTCATGAATATTAATATTACGTCATCAGCACAAAGAGAATGACTCGCAAGAAGAAGAGAAGAGATTAAATGACGTCACCTGATGGAATAATTTAACATTTATTATGCTTTGCTATAATTACTGCGATGCTACATAATATAGGCTGCACTTATAATTTAATGTGTGTTTCTTATCATGCAGTTGCACGTAATTAATTGTTGTATCATGACGTCATAATCGATAATTATGAGAACTTATCATCACCATCACTAGAACATGCAAGATTATATAATCAGGGAAGAGTAAATTTACAATGTCATTCTTCCCTGAAATAATGTATTCTCTACACTATTACCTCCACCGATTTGGACCACTTAATACTCTCCTCAATTTAAGCGCTGTCTCGAAGATTTATTCTCACACACTTAAATTTTGTTATACTTTAATAAATCAATTAGTTTTTCTCCATCGTGATTAGGTGACTCGTTGTTTAAGTTATAAAAGATTCCATGTTCATTTATTATCATTAGATCTACTATAAATAGGCATTCCCGAGTTTTGAATTCTCCCATCGTCCATCTTTACATTTCAATTCGGAAGTTGTCCGTCTGAATTGAATTGAAATTGTCATCACACGCATTGATTTGTCAGTTTAGGATTTAAGAATATGGGTTTTTTTAGAAGAAGAAGAAAGTAAATCAATAATTGGTTTTACTTTATTTTGCTATCAATTAAAAAAAAATAATATAAATAGGCGTACCACACGAATTATATTGTGACTTGAGAAATTTTATAAATAGTGCCCTCTAAATATGAATAGACATAAACGTCTGGCTTATAATAGTCTATACACCTACTTATATTAAATTGGGGGCGTTTCAATAACATGGAAAAATCTGACTTTAGAATGTAAATTGATAAAAATTACCTTGATTTAATTGTAATTCTCTGGATATTTTAATGACAAGATATCTTTAAAATGAATGATATATAAGGTAAGAAGAAAATGTTTATAAATACTTAATTTTTTCACTTATTAAAGCTGTTTTTATGGCATAAAATCCAACCAAATGGTGATGGGAATCGAGGCGTGAACGTAACCTATTTTCATCATCACTTACACTGCTGAGAGAATGTTATTATTCCTGACAGTGACTGAGTTCGGAAGGCTCCATTGGTTGCACAAGCCTAATTAGTAGGCCTACATTTATTAGTTGTAGCATATACCGATGCTTATTGCGAACTAAGATTGTGTGGTAAAAGTTATAGTTAAATTTAATTAGGCTAGTTTGAGAATATCGGATAAAAATGAGTTTGGTTGGTTGAATAAATGGAAATCCCACCTCCTCTCTCCCCCTCTCCCCTCCCCTATTCTCCTTCTCCCCATAAGTTTCCCGACATAGCCAGCAAGTAAAGTAAACTTCAAAAGAATAGATCCTCAGAACATGGAGGAATTTTATACCTCCATGCACAGAATAATTTCAGATAAAAAAAGAAAAAGGAAACTCCAAATAGAGACTCAAGCAATTTTGAGAATTCAGCACATTGCACTATTTGTTTAGATCAATTATGAACTGCTGTGGCTAAAGATACGGTACCGTATCCTAACTTCCGTTTGCTAAAGGTACGGTAAAATTGCATTACGTCATAATCAGCCAATGGGGTGCTGGTACGTATGTGACGTCATCGAATAAGGACTTTGGATTTTTTTTCATATCGCGACCGCAGAGAATGCCTTCGGCGGCGCCAGGCTGCATGGAGGCGTGCGTTTAATAACGGGTGACAACGTTGGTGGACGTTACATAAAAGCGTTTAAAACATGCACTCAATCTCAAATATTATTTCAGTATTATAATCCGATATGTTGATAGCCAAATTAGAGGTAAAGGACTTATAATTCAATGTTGGAAATTGTGTTTCGTCTAGTTCATTCGTCTATAGTTACTATATATGAGGGTTTTATTTTTATTCCAAATGGCCTATTTAGGCCTATATTTTTTATTAAACTTTGTTTACAGATGATGATGACAACAAAGGGCCCTCAAATAACTACCGTACTGACGCGGGTATAAGCCCATACTCGGGTATAAGCCCACCCATTAATTCGAAGATCTACAGTGTGTGTCGTAATACATTATTTTGCATTTGGCGACGTCCATACACCGAATACACCTACCTTTGATCATAACCAAGCTAGGCTAATATACGCTAGGCCATATGAGGCCTAGCGGTCCTGTTTTGTTTACACTCCATCGCGGTCGAAGATCGCTTCACACACGACGCTACAAGTCGCCAAAACGGAAAACCACTATTTGGTATCGGCTGCCATAAACAAGCTTATTAAATTTCTTTGGTACATTTCTATTTAACGAACATTGTATACTTGCTTTTCTGCTTGATAAATTCTTGTTAAATTGATGTTTAAAATAAGATATTCTACGATAAATTACACGAACTAATTTTCCAACACTCTACACCTCGTGTATTTAGAGGCAACGTCGTACACGTGAGGGCGCTCGCTCGCATGGTGGAATACACAGTGTACATGTGCTGTTTTTGACGATCTGCATTTTTGGATCCTCGGGTATAAGCCCACCCCCCAAACTTGACGTGATTTCATGTTCGAGGGGGGTGGGCTTATACCCGCGTCAGTACGGTAATGATTTAGACAGTAGCCCCATTGCTGAGTCACAGAAATCAGCGCACACATGCAGCTGGCCCTAGCCTGGCACTGCTATCCCTACACAAACAAACTCATATAATGAGGTTATAGGTAATAGGCCTCTTTTGAAACGGTTTTCTGTATTCTAGAATTGAAATCAACATGTTTTGGCTTTCAATAATATTAACAAACATACTGTATGCTACATTTAGTTTTTGTCACACACGATGACGATAATAGCGACAAATGAAGCATAAAGAAAATGTTAAGCGGTTCATAACTGTTTTCGCGATATGAAAACAAATTCAAAGTCATTACACGATGACGTCACACATGTACCACCACCCCACTGGCTGGTTATGACGTAATGCAATTTTACCGTATCTTTAGCAAACGAAAGTTAGGATACGGTACCGTATCTTTAGCCACGGCGATTATGAAAAATGGTTTTTGAAAATGATCAAATAGAAAATTTATGTCTTCTTTTTCTTCAATACTTTGTAGTTTCTTTTTCTTATTTTATTTGCCAGTTAAAATTGTGATCATTTCAACTCACTTTTCTTTTACCTGAGCCTTGATTTATCTCACTATTTTAGTACCTTTTTAGACCACGCAATAATCCAATTTTGATCTGTTACTATTATTACTAACCTTAAAGGCGAGTGGCAGTTGGAAAGGTACCGTATACTGCTGCACCTCAATTATAGGTGGGAGGACCAGGATGAACCAAATTATTGTCTGATTGCTTCTGGTCCTAAACATTCTGACTGAATGTTTCGGCCCCTGAAACATTTCCGCCCATTCATTTATGTTTTAAAGAGAGGAGAAAAAAGAAAGACGGACAAAGCAAAAACAATAATGAAAGTTAAAGTTAAATTAAGATTTAATTGTCTGATTGAATTGTTTTCACTGTGAAATTTGTCAAAATTCCTGACATACAAAACTATATGACTTTATTCCTTTATGTTGAAATACTGTACATCACATGTGTTTAACCTCACTTTTTGTATTAAAATACACAGTAATGGTATATTATTTTAATCAAGAAAATGTCAGTTAAAATTAAAGCCAAAATATAAACATTAACATTGAACAAAAAAAATAGTGGATTAATCCTTGTTGATTGTCTTCATTGTAGTTAGTACGTTTACTTCCTTTTCTAAAAATTGTGCCTCAAAACAGTACTGCATGACCAAACATAGTCCAAGTCTGTGTCTGGGAACTCAGTTGAGCCAAAATGAGGGGATGGTATATATTGTAATCCTATCGCATTGACAATAGACTTGACTAAAAGTCTTGTGTCCGAATTTAGCCTATATGGAGGTAGGTGGATACTCGAGCATACTGTAGGATTACAGTATATTAATACTGAAATATTGTTAATATACTTCCGATTCACATAATTTTCACGCTTCATTGTCTTGTCCTGCATAAAGCATTGATTTTCCTATGGGAATCTCTTATTTTAAGTATTGATTAACCAACTGTCTAGATTTTCCCATTCACTGACCAAGGCAGCTACTTCTCAGATTCAACGCTTGTATTAATATGATTTAGCAGAATTCGTCTTATGCGATTTGGCTGGCACTAGGCTGATTATAAAGTTCAATTAATTAGCTACAGTGTCCACATGGGTATTGGCATGAGATATGAATGACACGGTTTACAATGTGTAATATTTATTATGCACAATACTACTGTACAGGGTACCTACAATGCAATGACTCCCTCCCAGTTATTTAAAAATACTTGTGTATCTTTGTATCTGGTTTTGTGTTAAATTACAAATTTACCTTGGAAATTATCTATAGCAACATTCCAATTTATGATTCTGAAGTTTTGTCAAAAATAAATTGTGAAATTTTTGAATTAAAAAAAAAAAAATTCGTTAAAAAATGATATTAAAGTGTTCAAATTTTGTTAACATGACAAACCAAACATTAAATATAGCAACGTTTATTTTAATGTATTCATTTGCAGTACACTTGACCATGGCCTATTGTTTAAATAATGAACATATTATTAATTAATGTGTCCTTCATACCAGCACCATTACCTCAAACCCATCCTCCCTCCTCTCTCATTCCTATACTTTCTAGTAATTTACCTCCGCCAAGAAGGTTCTGTATATGTAACCGATTGCGTGTGTGTGTCTGTTACTATTAGCAAGATTTTACTCAAAAAGTTATTGGAAGATCTTTACGAAAATACAGATAGATGTGGTTAAGGACCACTCCATTACATTTTGGAGGCAAGCCGTACCACAGTCCCAATTCTGGATCAGTTTTTAGTATTGTTTTCAGACCAGCTAGTGTTAAAAGATAGGACAGAATTTTCAAAAGCCAGCGAGCAGTCTTAGCCTAAAGTAACCTGAAATTGCATTTTCTCGAAAACTACTTGTCCAAATAACTTCATTTTTATACAAGAGGCAAGAGGTATAATGTGTGATTTGTAATCTTTACACCAAACTCGCATACACATGCTTGTAGTAAAATTAGCCTCACACAGCATTAAGACACACACAAATATAATATATTTTCTGGAGAAATTCCGTATGCACTCTCGAAGTGGCTTTCTAGTTTAAAAATGTTATCATCTGAAATCATTCTGTAGGACTAAACTCAATTTGAATTAATTTTTCTTTACCAATGATACTGTACAGTTACTTTAAAGTAAATTGTGTTTATATTACGTACTTTACTTCAATAGATTACAGATATATGTAGACACTACAGCAGCACATTCATTAACGCTAAATCTCGAAACGCAATATATTTAATCAGGTTACACGCAACCCAGAATCTATAAATTACAATGACCTTTTGACGATTAATTTGGAACAGGATTTTTGTTTTCTTTTCATATTGATGATGACAATGAAAATAATATTAACACGCGTGTACACACTACATACAATACATTCTTTACTGTATGAAATTGAAAAGCGTAGTTAAACACATTGGTAGTGATAAAGTACATAATGATACATAAAAATGTAATTTTTAAAGTTTGGGAGTCAATGAAAAATATTTGTTGTGTTTCTTTTATAAGTTTGATTTAAAAACTCCCCTACTGATTACATTTGTTGTAAATTAGATATTAAACCTTTATCCGATTTGCATTAATATAATAATAATGAGATATACCCACTTCTGTGTTGGGCCATTGGATGATGGTTTCCTCTTGGGCTATTGGCCAAATGTTTTAATAAATTTAAAATAAAAATTGGAAAAATTCAAATCGCATAATAAAATTTCAATTCATTTGCATAACACACTTTAAGGGTGCAATGAAGTACAGTATTTTCTTTAATATCATGTGACATACAATCTTCCAATCAAATGGCAAGAATCTACTTACTGTAACCTGTATGTTATAATTTTAGTAAATGATGTATAAATTGGAAAAATAGACTGTGATACATAATTTTAATTATGAAAAAGGTATAAATATTTAATTTGCCATCAATTGTAAATCTATGAAATTACAGTATAAGATTACATACATTTATGCTACAGAATTTTATTAATTAAATCTTGATAATAATTAATATAATTTTTATAATTACTAAAATATCGTTTATAATAAAAATTGTCATTGATAATGATAATAATTTGTAGTGGTTATGGTTGAGTGCTCATGGGGTCAATTTCTATACTTGAGTTCACAATAATACAATGTAACTTTTTAATTGGTTAATACAGTCAGTGGCTGTCAATGGTGCTTACATTTTTTTGATGTCATCGCCATTTCCTTCCATTCTTTCCATTGGGCACTGTTGTGTTTTCTTTTTATTTGTGAGAATCTAGAAGACCACATTGTAGCTAGAACTGATATCAATAAATTAAGGTTTTATTTATTTAGTAACAGATTTATGAAATAAGCAATAACATTTTTAATTTCATCCCAAATTCCTTATTATTTTTGTAAATTATATTTAATTTTTGCCATGTACTATTATTAATGATATTAACTGTTATAATGAAATGTAATGCATTTGTTTTGTTTATTGATTTTTCAGTAATTACTACAATAGATATTTCCTTAATTTTATTATTTTAATTAACATTTAGTAACCAATTTAATCGCAACAAACAGTGCCTTGTAAATTAACACTCTAAATGGGTGTACAAGCTATCATGTTTTAAATATAAATTATAATAATAGACCAGGGAGTTTATAATTACAACTCCCTGTTTAGACTAATGTTCATAGCGTGCTTTAACAAGCGGATTGTGATGCTAAATGTTGTACAATTACCAACATAATGTGCATTCATTATTTTATTTCCCATGTGATTGTAGGCCTACTTCCAGTACATTATTTTAATATAAAACATGCCACATTTTAGTAACTGTATATTAGGTTGCAATGTAATTTTTGCATTGGAAATTTGTTAATGCTTTTGAAAGAGCATGGGTACCCTCCCTCAACTGGGTGGATGTATAGAGACTACAGAGAAAAAACATGAGATTAGATGGAATGATATATACAGTACTTTGCATGGAAAATATTTTCTGAAGATCTTTTTGTACATTTAATGAAAAAGACAATTTTTCCACTATACGTACAGTACTATACAATTTACAATGATTCACAAAAACTCCAAAATTAAAACAAATGAATCAACTATGAGTTTCCAGTATGAAGTCTATTCATTGCCATTAATACTCTATCTGTGTACACGTACGGTATACTGACATAAGTTTTGCCCTAACCCCTGGAAAACTATTTAGTGTATTACGCATGAAAAATTCCAGATTGCTTTTTCTGAATTTGTTATTATGATTGTTTGTTAGTGTTTCAATTATACAGTAATTGTAATAAATGTAGTATGATTGATGCAAACTGTACAAACAAAAAAATTTAAATTGCAGTATATTTATTTAATTCAGCAACATTTACCACAAGTTGACTGCATGCTTGAAGCTAATATTAATAAACTTACAGTAAATTCTGTAATATAGCTAATTACCTCTCCATACAACTCAAGTTTCATTGACGACGGTAAAAAAACATCTTCATTTTATGATTAATGTCAGTTTGCTAAATTCAGGAACGCTATAATAAGCGGGAAAGATGTATAGTTTTTTAGTGAATTTGATTGGCTATTGAGAACTATCATACTTCGAACGATGATGGTTGATAGTTGATATCCAGTTAATTTATCGACATTATGTGCGATTTTTCATCACTTATGGTTTTTACTCTTTTTAAAATCTAATTGCGTACAGAATGTGTAGGTATTGGTTACATGGATTTTTAGTCGTGATTGTAGAGTTTCCATTCCCACATAAATTATTACTGATTTTGAGAATTTTTTTTGTACTATATTTTGCTGTAGTGTTCAATAAATTTTAGTAAATTAATTAATATAAATATAGTACAGTTACATAATTAATGTGAAAATATTTTATGCGAGTGAGAATCAAAGATAGACTGTTTCCAAAAGTGAAGCCTATCTTTTTACTTGATATGCGTGTGGCCTCGACATGAAAATGCGCTAATTCTTTATGCGCCATCTAAGGCAAAACTGGACCGAGTGTGAAAGACACTTTAAAACTTGCTTTGTATACTGTCATTTTATAAATACCTCAAAATATTTCTTTTCAAAAACATAAATAACATATCATGGTGTGTCATATTTATGTAGTGAAATGTGCCTTGCAGTACATTACATTATATTAAAAATAGATTAAACAAACCTGATACACAACTACCTCATGTGAAGTGTTTTCTAAAGATAGCATCTAACTCAGCTGGTTATTGAACGTCATTCACTTCCTACTCTTAACCCATCGAAACAGAAACATACTATACAAATGTAACACTGTAAAATACAACATTGTAAGTAAACAAATACTGTATTATTACTGAAATGCTGTACATGTATGTATTATTTTTTAAGCCTGTATGAATTTTAAAATCTGATAATTTCATTACATTTTCATTTGCCAATGTACAGTAGAGTAGCAAATTGCTACACACACTCAACTTCCCTACACATTATTAATTAACAATTGATATGAATAGCAAAACTGTAGAATACTATGTTTTCTAACTCAGACTTCAGATTAATTATCCTATCAAACTTTCCAAATGAACATTTGCACTGAATGAAATTGATAAATAATACTATTAGCCTTGTCTATAATATCATTATCAAACTTTATGTAACAAAAAAATGTGATGTGCCCATATATAGACATGATAATGTCATATTACTACCATATTTGGGCATCACGACCATATTTTGGGACATCACACTTTTTTTGTCAAACTAGTTTGATATAGATAGTGCTTAAGTCTGTAAATTTATTGTGCATTTCCTAGAAGAAGGATGTGAGGTTGTATACTTCTAGTAAGTCAAG
Organism: Antedon mediterranea; assembly: GCF_964355755.1. NCBI lineage: Eukaryota > Metazoa > Echinodermata > Crinoidea > Comatulida > Antedonidae > Antedon > Antedon mediterranea. Next base: position 18,130,918 of record NC_092675.1, read on the forward strand.
GAAATTGATGACAATAGGTAATTCAGTTTAAACAAAAATTCCTGTTGGTGGTGGCACAATAGAATTGGTATTTGACTTGATAAATATTGCTTCCATCCAGTTGGAATGAAAGGAAAACAATTATTGTATTATTGTATTATTAATATTGGCTATTATCAGGAAAGAATTAAGGAAGTGACTATTGTTAGTTCTAATACTAAAAGTACTGTATAAAGACAAATAACATTCGTTATGGAGGAATTATTTCTCTGTGATTGAATAAAGCAGATGATTTTATTCTAAGAGAAACAAAAGAAAACAAGACCCAAAAAAAGTATAATATTTTTGTTCCATTGCAGAGTTGAATCAAACAAATAGTCATGAATACATTAAAGGGCTTTTGGAGAGTGTCGACTCGACGCTCATCTTCCAGTTCCACACAAGACAACTCCTTGGGTCTGATGCATCTAAGGAAGCTCTACGTTGAGCTATGCTGCTCAGTTCAACCTTTGACCCAAAAGGAACAGGAAGATAAACTGTATGTCATGCTGCCTCTGTTTTGCAAGGTATGTGAATTGTCTCTAATTTGAGACCAGTGGCCATATTCACCTTTCACACTTAGGCTAAAAGGGAAACCCTTAAAATTAAGGAAATCTCTTAGTAAATACAACAAAGGAAATAAATATTTATTTAGTTAAGTGAAATACTTAATATTTCTAAGGGAAATATCTCACTTAAGTGCCATTGGTTAATATGGCGTCAGATTTCTATGATTTTATTTAAACCAGTTGCACTGTTGCTTGGTGGTTAACATGTTCTGTTTCTAATGCTGCCAGGTTCAAATCCTGGTTACACTGACAAGATTTTTGTCCAGGTCAAATCAATGTCTACTAACCAAAATCTTTACAACAAAAATATACTATATATTTCTGCCACTTTATGTTGCAGGTATTTGAAACCAGCCCAGCGTCTGACATGAAGGATAAGTTTGGAGATGTACATCCATTTACAGGTCATATATCAAGATTATTTGTTACAGAAGTTAGACGAAGAGCATCAAATCCATCTCCAGGTATTGACTATTCATCCTCACTATTCTTTTGCTAGGCTTACCAAACACAAGCTTTTGCTTCTTTGGTTCTTTGCCCTCTTCTTTTTTTTTTTTACCTTATTGAATTTATTACTAATATTATTACTGTATTTATTAAGAAAGATATACTTGAAATGAAATGAAATCTTTATATTAAAATATCCAGATACAAATTTTGATTATGTTTATTACCATGAGAGAAAGATTCTTTTTTACAAAAGGTAATCATTTCATCGTGGTGTGATGAAATATTATTTTCTTCGATCTTGGATATTATTACCTTGATATCATCAATAGAGGCATCTTCTATAGCTATAATTATACAGTTCATCTAATGATATTTCAAATTATCTGTTTTCTGAGAAATCTTAATAAGTTATTTTTTTCATCATTATTTTATTATGAAAGTCCGTGTTGACATCATCACATCAATCTATAATATTAACCATGATTAATATTAATGAAAAAAATCACTACAGTAATTCAGCATACATTGCCAACTATAAACGACGAAATGCACAATCTATAAACTGTGAATATTATGCATACAAAATTACGTTCCTTTCTTTCCATAAACGATAGACTAGCAGACCTACGGAATAAATCATTGAGTTAATATCAACAGTAAATGCACAAATTTAAAACATGCTAATCAGAGATGTTGCTGAGCTATTACACCCATGTATTTACAGGGATTAGGTCATTTGATGGGTTTGGCAGTATTCATTTATGAAGGCTTGCATGCATCATGATAGGTTTTTTTACTGCAATTATGAAGATATTTTGTCAGCAAATGAGTAGTATAACGATAAAGCTTCGTCTATATTACTTTAATGGCTGAATAGTTTTGAAATAATCTGTGTAAATATAAATATTTTATTTTCACATACAGTACTGTAGTATAGTAATGTATTACCAGACTATTGAAATGTTATGAGCAATTCTATTTCATAGATGTTCTGTTTTGCTTAAGGCTACACATTACACATTTATGCACTTCATTTGAGATAGACTGTCTCTTCTGAGATATGAAAAATATTGATACATTTTCACCAAGACAATTTTTTTTTAATTTTTGAATATTATTTTATTTAGTAATAATAATAATAATTTTAAAACAGTTGCTTTGCTTATTAGATTTTATGATAATGAGTCAAATAGAAAAATTATTGGAAGTGATAATAGACCTACATTTAATTTCGTAGGCTATTAAAAAATACTGTTTTATGAATATTTGAAATTGTTTTTAATAACAAATTATCATATATTTTTTTTATACAGTTTATAGGGAAAAAGTAGTATATTTTAAATATAACAGTAGGTTAAAATGATTTGTAATACTGAGAGGTTGAGAGATGATTTTATATGGTTTTAAAATGCACACATTATTTAGTAACTGTAAATAAATATCACTGAACAACAAGAGCTATTATGAAAGCACTCAAAACTGGTACTTCCCAAAATATTACTACATGTTGATATTTTGGCCCATGTTAAATTTTCTTCTTTTTATCAATGAACCAATTGCATGTTCTGTTTAAAGTACAGTATATACCTACAGTATTTACACTGAAATATTTCATTTAGAATGATTGAAAATTGTAGGCGCTATCGTGCTAACAAACAAAGAAAGGAATACTTTTACTTACAAAATTATAATAATAGAATAATTTGAAAGCCTTTTAGGGCACATTTGTTGAGGGAATTCACTACCAATTAAGATTATCCCTGTTCTTAGTGTGAAAACATGTTAAGACTGTACCATAAGCAATGAAAGGTAAATTACCAAAGTGTTCAAATAAGTACAGTATAGTGTGAACACACTTTGGAACAGGATTCCACAAAGTTGTAGAAGAAACTCGCTAAGATTTTTGCATCTCACTACAATTTTAATTTGATTTTATTTTATCTAATTTTAGAGAAAGCAAGTCGAGATATAGCTGAATATATTGAAATACAAGGTAATGGATTAGAGGAAAGAAGTCGTGGATGGATGCTTCTACGAACTCTGACCTTGTTGAGCTCTGGGGGTCAAAGCATTGTTGATGTTATGACCTCATGTTCGCTACCATCTACTTTGGTCAAGTGTCTGTACTTATTTTTTGACCTACCACCAATTGAGAAGGAGGAAAAAGCTGTAGAACAGAAAGATGGTCAAAGAAGTGATTTCTCACCATATGAGAGGCGAGTTCTTCTACAAAAGGTGTTTTTGCAGGTAAGGTATTGGGTACTATTGTAAAATAACATGCTTCCAATATAATTTAGCCCTACTGTTACCAGAATTGTGCAAAAACTACTACTTTTGAATATGTGTAGGGCTTGATTGATAACACTGTTAGACATCATTGATATTATTAAGCGGGTAATGTAACATAACAATCAACCACTACGTAACATTACATTAGTGGTTGATTGTTACGTTAGTGGGTGATACAGGGTGGGGATGAAGCATGTGATAAATATTGTTGTTTCAGATGAGTTTTTTTATTCAAAATGTTCCAACAATTCATTCTGTTGTTCATATGTTTCTTTGTCATTTACTTTGGCATATGGTTTACAGAAGTCCTTGTATAAGAATATACCATTACATACAGATGTAGTGTATAGCAAGTATTAATATGAACAAACGCAATGATACAACAGATTGTACAAATGCCATTACAGTACGTACTGTACACCAAGTGCATTTATTACAAATATTGCAATACTTAAAACACAGTATTCACTTTTCCCTGAGTATATGTTATTTTCTTCTTTTTGTGATGCAATTAATATTTATGAACAAGTCTAGACTTTTCCATTGGAAATAATACCATTCTAGTTTTTTTTGTGGTATTTGTTAATGTAGTACTTAAAAATGATTAAATTACATTAACAACTTAACAATGTATTCTTATTTGTTCTTGAGCCTGAGGCCAGTAAATGTAACTCAGTGTTTTGCTCATTATGTAGTGATGAAGGTATTATTAAAAATGCGAATCAGTATACCAAATTTTTATTTCAAACTACACATGTCGTCACAAGCTTTTGGCTTCAGTAGGAAGTTTATTGACAGTATATCTTCCATAGATACTTTGCATAAAACACTATGCTAAACATACTCAAAAGGATTCAATTACCCTGTGTCGTACCGTATTCACTTCGTTTGCGTTTGCAAATTGCTAAACAGCATTCTATTAAACAGAAACGCCCACTTTTTTGTAACCATTATTTTTAGGCTTCCATAAACTAATTGTTTCTGCTGGCAAGAAATTTGGTGTAATTTAATATTAATCAGTTATTTTTTCACAGCAGAAACGTACCAAAACCTAAGAATAATAATAATAATCTTCCACAATGACACATCAAGACACACATACTGTAGGTTTCCATGTTTTTATTCACTCAGTGACAAAAAATCAATAAACAACAACTCATTAGAGATAATTCATTTTCAAGGAATTCCGTCATTAACAGTGATTGGATTTACTTGCAGCTGAACGTGTGTTTAAGACCTCGTAAAAACCAACACAACTTTAACAATTGATCAGTTCTGCTACCCGAGTAATATTAAAGATTTAATTGTTACATTGAAATGTTCTCGTTTAAAATTCCCTGGCTTGGTAATGGGCTAGACTAAATGTCAACAACATAAATTAAATATGTGAAACATGCTTTAACGATATAGAGACAACGTCTACGCTATACAGTGAGTATTGAATTGAATGAAATGAAATAACCAGATATGTTAATGTTACTAGTATTCCAAATGCCAATGGTACATTTAATAGCAATAAAAGTACTTTTTTTGTAATATTAAGACTTGTTATACTGTAAATTTTTTTAAATCTTATTTTAATGTAAATATTATTTAGTTTTACAAAACTCTAGGTTCACAGTATGATGATATAACTTTAAAGTTACATTTTCTCAAAATATAGTAAAAAATGTATACATGATCGAGTTATGTATAAATATATCACTGAAACAATGGTTACATAGTAGATCATATTAATAATAATTATGTTGAGTTAATTGTTTTAATTAACATGCATTTATTATCAGGTACACTGTTGAACCCTGACATGAAGTTCTTGAATTATGCCTATGTTGTGAGTGAGTGGCCGAGCGGTTAAGACAGTGGAACTGTAATCACGTAGCCATAACATCGGCAGGGCTTCGAGGCTCACTCACTCCATGGTTCTGGTGGTAGAACGAGTCTTCTCGGATAAGGACTATAAACCGTAGGTCCAGTGTACACAACTTGCTCGTGTGCACTTTAAAAGAACCTAGTACATCTTTCGAGACGAGTAGGGGGTCACCCCGGTGTACTAGTACATCACAGCCACTGATCACCAACTGGGCCCTCTGGGAGATCAGTCTTTGACTGAAGAGGTCACCCAGTATAAAGATAAAACAAACAAAAACAAATGTTGCTCTCATTGTGTGTGTTATTCTTGTGTCAAAAATGGAATATTGCTGTACAATATTTAGAAATATTAATCAAAAGCTTATTTTCTATCTTATATTTTAGACTACTGTATTACTCTAGGTGTAGATATAATAATATTTTACATTTATTATTAGCAATATTAATAATTAATGTTTTAGGTTCAAAAGACATCTAAATTGTAATATTTTGGTTTAAAGTGAGTAAACTTTTTTGTTGTTGATCCAATAATGAGTAAATAATTAGTACAACAAAAACTTTTTTGTTTGTGAAACATAGATAGTAAGAACATTTTTTTAATTTACTCATTATTGGATCAAAAACAAAAAAAAGATTATTCTGTAAATTATTTATTTGGATCGGAATGAAATTATTTCATGTAATGTTGACTAATGATTAAACATATCAACCACAGGCACAATGTCCACACACGCTTTAGCATCTAGTAATATTTATAGACACTACCTAACATATGTAAATGTACATAGTTACTGAAATTTATGAGCAATTATTATATAACGTCAATAAATATTACATATATCAAGCAATTAAACAAATAAAACAGTAATAAATAGCGGTAAAATTATAATTATATTTCTTTATGGTGAACATTAATAATTTTCTTTTCAAAGCCTAAAACATTACTGTATATTTAATTTTTAACAAATATTTCTTAGAAAACCTTTGTTCGACTTTTACCGTAAAATTCAATTTTAATTGTTTCTGCAGAAATATGATTTATTATCAATTATTTTTGTTTACCACCAAACAGTAGTAAATATTTTGTATAACGTAAACATAGTCTGGCCTACTGTACAGAACAAAAATATAATCTTAAACTAAACTATAGTACTGCACTTATTCTGGTAAGGTCGTAGTGTCGACCCACATTATATCCCATCATTCAAGTAAACAAAATTTCTAATTTCCCAACCGCCAACAAACGTACTGTACTCGCCATCAAACAATTCCTATATAGGTCTACACACCATTCAGCAAAAAACATTTACCATAGAAAAAGAAATATTTTGACCATAATATGCAATGATAAATTGATGGTATTAATATTCCCGGACTATTTTGAGAGCCGAAGACATTGTTTGACTACTGTCTACTGTACATAAATCTCATGGACTCTCTTCTTTCAGACATGCTTTGAGGTTTGAGCATGTTCAGTATGAGTTTACAAATTCCCTTTTTTGTTTCAACCTTAGTATACAGTTTCATAATGCTTCTGTTCTCTTGAATCTGAACTCTGAAGGCATGCAACAAAAAATGTAATAATCTCTATAATCTAGTGGTTAAGCATAGGTCTATAACATTTTTTTTATTATCATAAAATGCAAATCTCATCTTTTAAATGACAAAAGAAGGGAATTAAATTTAATCTATAACAATCAACAAAAAATTGCTGCATGTTCGCTGCAACATACACTTATGAAATAATTGAATTCAAAACAAAAAGGTGACATTGATTGCAAGGTTATTTGCAGTTACATTACAAGACATTCTTTGTTATCATTATTTAAACTATAAAAGATGCTTGGTAGTTTGGAATTTGTAAATAAAATGGTAAATAATCTTTGAACACTTTATTTTTTGTTTTGTATTTCTATAAATAGAATGGTCCTCATTAAAAGCAGTTATTTTTGATAAAATAAATTTACCCATAAATGTACAAAAAACCTATGCAATAATAAACTGTATATTATCATCTCAGGATCTCCATTAAGATCTTTCTACACTATCAAACTAGTTTGACAAAAAAGTATGATGTGCCCAAATATGGTAGTAGTGATGTGCCTAAATATGGTAGTGATATGACATCATCATGTCCATATATGGGCACATCATATTTTTTTGTCACATACAGTTTGATAATGTAGACAGAGCTTTACTTTGTAAGGAAGCTCGGATTATACAATATAAAAATGCATAGGTTTTGTAAAAAAGTTCATTTGAGCATTATTGCAAGGGCAGTATTTTGGATTATTTCATGTGACTATTCTTATACACTATTGTTAAACGTACCATCACTGCAGTGGAGTTAAGAACACTGTTTAACTGTCAGTGTATTTACATTGAAAGGAAATGATCAATTGTAGTCAAGGAAATTGATGAATTTTAATGCACCTGATGGGAGAGAGTAGGGTGAATCAGGGAACTGATCATTACAGGAAATGATCTGATGATTAATAAACCACACATCATCATGGCTTATATAAACATTTACATAATTTTGTTAAATTTTTTGCTTATACCATAATAAAAAGTATAATGGTATGCTAAAGCAATCAATCAAACTTTATGTGACAAAAAATGTGATGTGCCCATATATAGACATGATGATGTCATATTACTACCATATTTGAGCATATCACTACCATATTTGGGCACATCACACTTTTTTTGTCAAACCATTAGGTCCATGGTCAAACTAATTTGATAGACAGAGCTTTAGGGAATGGAGTAAAAATGTTTGAACATTGATTCAATCTTATGATTTAGTTAGTAGGCAAGCATAACCACCAAGCTACAGTCTACATTATTTTCTAAGGATGAGTTAATGTATTTAAAAAAAAATTGTTGTGTAAATATAAATTTACAGTGAATTTATATATTTTTAAATTAGATTCACACGTTACTTATACAGTACTTTGTAAAAAAACCCAATCCCGTCTTAGTTGCTCCACCTCCCTCCCTCCAAAGCTCATGCATATTCAACAAGTTGATTGATCACATGATGCTTCAGAAAGAAACTCATTATATTTGACTTTTAATATCAGTCAAATTTTTGAATAAATTACAATTGTATTCCCATGTTTTCATATTTGAACATGTATGTAGACTCCATGTCTGTAGCTTGCCGGAACAACAATGATACGGATATGAAATGATGGTATCTATTACGATCAATTCTCCTCTAAATACAAATGCTTGTTTTAATGATAAAATATACATTTTTTCTAGACAAGTGTAATATGTCAAATGTTGTCTGTATATATTTTCTGCATAATATTTGATGACTGCTGCTTGTTGAATTAAATTTGGTAATTCAAAGATATTCTCAAATTATGTGAATAAGAAGTAATTGGATTTCTACAGTAGAAACATACAGAGTACATAATGTTATTTAAAAATGATTCGCTTTTGAGAAGTTTGAGAAAATGCAATTTATTTCATAAAGTTTTATCATTGTTGTTTATTTTATTGTTTTACCACACACAAATGTAAACATAACATTAGTATTACAGATTAAACATAATTCAGATAAATAACAAGTTTTAACTTTAAAAATGCCTCAAATAGATTCTAGAGAAATGTGTGGCAAGGGACCAAAATCTTTGAAACTTTAAGGCATGGCCTGTCATTTGTAAACACATATACAGTAATATATAATGTTAATTTATGCATCTTCCTTAACATGTCATTTGATTAAAACGATAGATCATCCTTTTTTTTACAGTTATTGACACGTTTGTGTAACCACCAATCTCCAGCTGACGAGCTAGTCAGACGTGACGATCTAACTTTGTTGTTCAGCGCTATCACAAGCTGTTGTCCCCCTCACAATTTACCATGGAGGAAAGGTGCTGCTGAAGTGCTTGTCACGATCTCACGAATGGGCCTAGATCAAGACGTAGTACAATATATTCACAGTAAGTGAAAACTGCCACTATTTTTACATTTTGTTTTTTTTTTTATTAAAACCACAATTCCAAAATTCTGTCTTACTATCGAAATAGAACCAGACTCACTTTAAACAAAAACAAAAACATTTTGGGCCATCTGAGGATTTTCAAGAGATAATTTTACTGTACACTCTCTGAAGTTTAAATGTCGACACATCTTATAGTTATCAATTTGAAAGCCGACCACATACATTTTGGTTCTTTAATACTGTATATAGCCAGTCCCCAAATATTGTTTCAAATTACTGTATATTACAATTTTTTTGTTGTCCCTTTATTTTGAATTTATGTAAGAAGTTTATACTATACATTTCACATCATTTTGAGCATTTTTAACCATGAATGGTAAATGAAAATGAAAGTTAAGTTATTATTGTAAGAAAGTACATTGCCCCGCTTCAGTCATAATTATAGTATTGATTTCTTAAATTCATTCATTCCTATGGAAAAAAATAATAATAGATTGGTTTTTGTAGGCATTATATTATTGTTGCTGATTACTGTTGTATAAGTATGGAATATGATCAACGCAATAAAGTCTATCTACTTATTACAGTTAATAAAATGAAAAGAAATTGTGCTAATACCTTTGTGAATGATGATTGATGATTTTAAAGTACAGTATAGCTCAATTGTTATCATAGTGGCCTCGTTGTGCTTCCAGAAACAAAAGAAATAATTCTAATTCTAAGGCACTATTATTTAATATTGATAAATAACAGAATATGTATCAAGTAAAATCATCTTTAAAGTAGGTGAAAGAACTTATTTAACCTTTTTAATAATTGTGTTCCATTCTATTATTATTGCAATAGATAAAGGCTGTCTGGCATTATGTATTGAGAACATCAAAAGACCACAGGAGCTAAGCCCGCTTGACATGGTTGAAATGTGTTTCACTGTCTTTCACTTCCTTAAGGATTCCAGCGAGGTTTCCCATATACTGTTGGATGATTTTAGGACATGTCAAGGATACATATTTCTAGCTGATTTTGTGCTTAGGTAAGTTCTCAATCTTCATTGTTAATGAGGAAGCGATGGATTTAACACATACAAAAACACCCATGTAACAATAGACTGTTCCAGACCTGTGCCAGCAGTTCCCCACTTCCCACCTGAATCAGTGTCTAGCGTCTTATGTTAAAAAAAAAACCCATCCTCAACTTTAAGCATAATCCAACCTCCTAATTCTTATCAAATTGTGTGGCTGACTTTCTGTACTATCAAAATGAAGCATGGTATCCGTTTATACAGTATATTATATTTAATACAATATACTGTATAAACGGATACATGCTTGATTTGATTGTCAAGACAATATCAAAGTATAATCCCAACAAACTCCTTCCCAATTGAATTATGGTAACAATGTCAACAATCTCTTTTTTCAGACTAGAAAAGATGGGATCTCAAGAAGCTTGTGAAGCGCTACGCAATCTTGTGTTCTTAATCTCTTCCCTGAGCTTATGTGGATTCAATGAACTTCGACCTAGCAGTGCTATTCAGGACGCTCCATTTCAGCAGCACGGGTTTACTGTGCCCACACCAATTGGAAATGGTGTCAGCGTACGAAATCTACAGTCGTTTCAAGTTCTTCAAACTGTCTTCCTTAAAGTAATTATTAAAGATGTATTGTCACCCAAAAACATGAAAAATAAAGATTAATTAAATCAGACTTACCTTATTTTGTAGTTAATATAAAGTTATCACTTCCGTAGAAAAAAAAATGAAAAAAAAAATAATGTTTTCACTTGTAAACTGACAAAATAATTGGTTAAATTTAACCAAAAATCCATTGTCTGGCAGCCAATTTGACAATTTTTTGCTTTAAATTACATTTTTTTCAGGTAAATACATTTTTTTTAGACCTAATTTTTTTTCAAAGTGGATAACTATACGTTACATTAAAAGGGAATATTCAACAACATTTTTTTTAGGAATTATTTTTTAAGGGGACAATACATCTTTAATATCTATTGATTTTTTTGTTTTATCATAATAAGTTTTTTAAGTCAATGCTTTTTGTCCATCAGTGCAAGCTGAACGTAACCTGGAATATTTTTTAAAAATAAACAAATTATTTTATTTCTTTTACATTTTTTTGAATTCTTTTTGTTAAATCAATTACTATTTACACCTTCATACCTATTGCATCTCTGTACTATATTTAGTTTGACATACCCATTCCAGACATTTGATTTACCAATCGAGGCAACAAAGTGTAATGACTGTCTGTACATGCTCACATGCCAATCTGCTCTGTGGTAGCTCTTTGAATCTACCCCATTTTCAGAATTGTGCACAAATTGATTTCTGATCAAGTACAGATTTTATTCTTTTCTATATAATTAATAAAAATTGAATAACCAATTAATTTATTTATTGTTTATATTTAGGCTGAGACAAGTCACCTATGTAACACAATCCTAGATGTAGTATCCTCCATATACAACTCAGACCCAGCCAACTACTTTATCTTAGAGCCTCAACACACGCTATCACAATTCATTGACCGTATGTACTTGAAGCCACAAGAAGTTCAGGAGAAGATATTTGAACAGTTGGAGTTTGTTGTTTTCAATTTAAACTTTGTGCCATGTAAAGAGCTTATTAGTGTTAGCCTGCTAATGAAATCAGAAGAGTAAGTTTTTTTTTTTTCGTATGAAAGCTTGTGATTGTTCTCTAAACTGAGTTCTAGGTGTTGATTTGCTCTTGACCTAAGAACTACTTAGATACTGTTAATTTGCATGCAAGGACATTGTAACATGCTTCCTCACTCCAAGTGACTACCAATTACACAACATCCATTGGTCATCACAAATTTAAAGCTCCCTACTGTATTTGTCAACTTTTTCAAAACTGGAAATCCTTGGACTGGCCCAAAATATCTTGTCAGTGCATTTTGAATAGTTGGTGTCACTGTCTGTTTTGTTTCGGATTCGTGACTTTAGGAGCGTAAATAGTATTTTCATTCTCATTATGAATATTGGATGGAGCATTGTTGAGAATGGTACCGACAGTTGTCTCCACAAATCTCTGTCTTACCATAGTAGTCAGGGCCCTCATGACCATATGTTTTTCAGTTCATAATCTTCAAACTTCTGTCTTTGCCATGTAGAATAGTTTTAAATAAATCAAAATCAAAGTAGATGATTATAAATGTTTTTGGAAAGGTGAATAAAGGGAGAGTTTACATTCTTGATGTATTAGAGTTAGGCCAAGACAAATACATTCCTTTTCTAAACAACAAACAAGAATGGTTTCCTAGTAATTTTACTTGATATTGATTACCGCTATATGATTTTGTTTGTATACAGATCAATAAAATGTAGTATTATAGCCACTCGCTACTTGCTAAAGATACTACGACACAGTGCAATATATCAAGATGTCTATAGAGAAGTAGGAATATTAGAAGTAATGGTAAAGTGCTTAAGACGTTATGCTACTGATCTAAAAGATAGTCAAAATGGCAATAATAAAGAAATCTGTGAGTAGCCAAATTGTTATTATCATACTTTACTTATGGAAGGCAAACATTGCCAAAATACAATTAAGGAACATCCAACAAACTATTCCCAACACACAGTGTATTATTACAAATACAAACCTACCATTTACCAGCTCTTGTTTCATCTCTGTATGATGTGTGCATGTAGCATAAAAATGCATATTGAAGCACAGAACAATTAGGCTTTAGTATTATGAACTTAATTTATATGTTAATTCTTTGTACCATGTTTTAATGTAGTATTTTTGTTCATGTATTATAGGCTCTATGTAAATTTGATTGATTTAAAACATGCAATCAAAAAACTGTCATGGTTCATCTGACATTTAATAAACTTGTTTTTTTATTTAGGTTCAGTTCCTAAAGTTGAAGTAGAAGAAACACAAGAAACTCTAGCTTTTCTCATGATGGAAGCCCTCACCCTTCTACTCAACAACAACACAAAAAATGCCAGTGAGTATTAGTAAAAATCCTGGATGACAACAAACAGCTTATTTTTGGAACATGAATGACTCTTAGTAAAGAATCATTGAATTGTATATTTGGCTACAAAATATCATGTCTGTCATAACATATTCCCTAAAGAATTAAAAAATTAGTTTTCACTTCCTACATAATCACCAAATCAATTTTCAAATCACTGAATATTATTTTCCACTGTAAACTATTATTCGTCAACCAAGACTTTGATTTTTTAAGTTTCTGTAGATAGTTTTATTGTTTTATCACTTATTATTAGGCTTTCAGTGGTATTTGAAAAGCTTTACCACTCGGGTGAGAAACACACCTAAAACTTCTCAAATTTTAAACCTGTTTAGGTGTGTTTGGTGAGTGTGGAGGGGCAAGACGAGTACATAACCTGGTGCCATACCTTCAGTGTCGTTCACAAGCTCTAGCAGTGGTACAGCAGTTAATCCTAGGTAGTAATGGAGATGATGATATGGGCACCCTTCTAGCATTGATGCACTCAGCACCAGTAACAGAGCTTGGATTAAAGGCAGATATTTTAAGAGTGAGTCATATTTAATATTAGTAATATATTATTCCAAATGATGTTCCATGGGATGGGGGATATTCGAGGGGCCTTTATTCAAAGAGGTGCATTTTGTAGCACTTTAGGTTGGTAGCTTGCTTACCAGTTGTATTTGGTTTAAATCTCTGCCAAAGTACAGTAGATTGTGTACCACTGCATCAGAATGTTCCTTTATTAACTCAAGAATGGTCTTCCTTTTTTCATGATAAATATCTTTTTCTTTTCAGTCACTCTTGTTTGTTCTTCGAGACAGCCATAAAGCAAGGATAGCCTTTCGTAAAGTTGGTGGTTTTGTGTATGTCATGTCAGTGTTAGTTTCCATGGAGGGATGTTTAGCAGACAATCCATCAGCCATGTGGAGTTCAGGTAAAAAGGAAAAATGCATTACATAAATGGCAGTTCTCTATCTAAGTTTTGTCCCAAATTTTTATCTACAAGAACAAAATACACAAATTGAATGCAAAGGTCAACTTATTTCCATTGGCCTTTAAAATGTATTATTACTACAAAGTATGATTTCAGAAACTGCATAATATAATAATCTAATCGCGCTATAATTAATTATACATAACAGTTGTTTACTCTAGGCCATTTTCCTGGATAGCTGATAACATTCTGTCCTGGCTGTTTGAAAATAAATCTCTTAATATCTGGGCCTGGAAATACCATTTTCAATGTCAATTTCCTAAAGTTTGCAGATTTTTACACTTCACTAACACCGAATAAAAGGCTAAAAGAAAGGGCTGTGTAGCACTGAAGCAGATTCATGCAAGACAAGAGAGTTTGAGTTTACTGTTAGGATTGAACACTTTTTGATGTATTATCCTGTCAGGGACAGCCAGCCTAGAGCTTATTAAAATCTTCCTCCTGGTTTAATTCTTTATATATTTTAAAATATTGCCAATAGGCCTTAGTGTTTTAAACCTGTGTAGCTATATCTTTCAGTTTACAAGGTTAAATAAAACAATACATAAAATGCTACATTCATAGATCATTATATATAATTATTTTACAATTTTTTTATATAGTATCTGTGGAGCAGATATTCTTATTGTTTCATATGGTATTTCAAACCATAAGTGCAGCTATGCGCCAGGAGCCTGCCAATGCCAAATTCTTTGTCACAGAGGTGAGATACATGCTGTTTACCTATTTACTTTTAACACAATGACTAGATGTTAAAGTTCACTAATAATTGTCTTGATGTATAAAATACATACTCCAAACATTGAAATATATGTTTTCATGTTAAGATTTATTGTTTCAACCTTATGTCACTATTAGAAGTAAGATATGGTGTTTATAGGATTTTTTTTGTAGGAAAATTTTAAATAATATGGTAGTAAAAAGAGAAATGATCCGTTTTGCTAGTCTAAGCTGTGTAAATTGTATACATTTGGGGAATGATATAAGCATACCTTTATAATACCTTAATCATAGTCATATCCCAGGGAACCTGTATATTTTGAATATTAAAATACTAAAGATATTAAAGAATATTATCTTAAATAGCAACCCCCTCCCCCTCCTTCCCTATTTCAAAATACTGAATCCTCGACTGTTAATTAATGTTATCATTTCTAATTTCAGATTCGTTTTGACAGTTTGAAGGATGCCATAAGGTTACTAGGCTGTTTTAGTAAAGGTCATGAAATCATGTCTCCTTTGCATCAAGCTAACGGCACTCCTTCACCGGAAGAAGTGGCTAGTTTATCTACATTCTATAATTTATTTGACATTACCAATGGGTAAGATACATAAGTACACTTTGGAAATGTCATGTTTTTCAGCCAAAGTAGAATTGAGGGCTTTATATTAATAGTTAAAAGTATATTTGGAAATAATTTTCTCATACAATATATGTTATATATTTTATGAATTTTACATATTTACTTATTTGATACATTGTTATACTCTTTGTAATTATTTATTTTGTCCGTTCTTTTTTGTATTAATTAAGCACCTTTAAACATGTTCAGTCATGAAAAAGGCACTATACAAATGTGGTATTATTATTAATAGATTATAGCTATTTTTAACGTTTTTTCATATCTACCGCAATATATAAATAAATAGTGCCAAACTGTATTACAATTAAAAGATTATTTTGCAAATTTTACCCCCCCCCCCCCCTCCTAAGATTGTTTGGTACACTCCCATTTCATAAAGAAGGTGTCATCAACACCAACTGACAATGTTGATCTGGCAAACTGTTAAAGGTAATTTTCCAACAATAGTATGATAAATTTACTTTTCTTTTGACAGTTGTAAAGGAAATGTTGCTCGTAGTCTTCAGTCTGTGTGCTTGTTGCTAAGATGCTTGTATGACCTAGCAGTTGATGCCTATGAAAGGTACGCATTTTAATTTTTTTTTTCAAGATAGATTTATCCAGCCAATAATACCCACAGCATTGTCATTTTTTCCATAATTTTTCTTTAGGTTTATATATATATATAGATATATTTTTCACTAACCAACTAAGCTGTGGATTTTACTAGCACATATGTCATTTCACAATTATATAAAATACAAAACTACACTTTTATTTGGTATAAAACAACAATCACAGAGGGCAAACCTGTGATATTGTTAAAGCTCAGGTACAGGCATGAATTTTAAATATAATATCTGGTTAATTGTACATAAATCAAATATTTGTAACAGAAATCAAGATGAAAAACCATGAATTTCCCCTAATATGGTCAAATACAAAATTTGGCAAAATTCTGCCAAAAAACCCAGGAAGACTTGTTTTCAGTAGTTAGGTAGTTAACATAATGTAATAACATGTCTGGTGACTCCCTAGAAGGTGAAAAAAGATGGTGGATATACGGTGGATAATTTTTGCTATAGCATGAAAATAAAATTCTGAAGTTGAATAAAAATACCAAAAATGTAAAATTCAAGTTATATTACCTATATTTAGTCATCTGATAACATTCATAGCTTTTTAAAATGCCTCTCTATTTTCAAAATTTGTGTACAAAAGAATAGAGATTTTACTGTGTAATTTGAACTATCCCCCCACTGATATGAAAGTGCTAATTTTCAAAAAGCTCCTGTAACACAAATAAAATCCCAAAAATTATGAAACATAGGGGAAACTATAGATCGATAATTATTGGAATGTATGATCAATAGAAATTTTTTGCCCGCACCTGGCCTTTAAGAAGCCTGGGGATAAAATTTTAATTGCCCAACATCTCATATGAAGATGTTTAGCTTTGGCTTTGTTTTTATGCTAGTACAAAATCCTGCATATAGTTCTTGTCAAAAGTTGTGATGTTCTTTAATACACAATTAACTTGATTAACTTTTTGATTTCCATAGCAAATCAGCTGAGATGCCAATTAATTCTCCATCCATGAGCCATCATGTACATGATGCTTTTACTCCTCTCCCAACACCACCTAACTCCCCTTCAAGATCACCAGAATTACGTAAGCAATCAAGGACACTTGAAAATAACCTGAGGAAGAACTCACTGTCACCACAGCCACTAAAAGCAACGTTATCTCTCTCATCCACCAAGACGTCAATCTCCTCTGGGCATCACCAGCCTCCTCCACACCCAACGATAGTTCACCCAGGAGCTGTCATATCTCTGCTGGATCTCTTGCCTGCTATTAACAATACAGATTCAAAAAAGGTATGCTTTCATGCACTGTACTACTAGTTTATAATTCACATGTATAAAATAACTGAAGTGAACACATTCTAAAATTAGAACTCTTCTGCCTGATATATTAGACAACTGCATTCATTGTATGTTGAACCCAAAAAGAAAGATATTTAATTCATTTTTATAATTTTTATTTTCCTCCTTGTCATATGAGTGAGTCATATGGCCGAGCGGTTAAGGCAGGGGCGCCGTTTACCGTACCTAAAGAGCCAACAGCAACATCGGCAAGGGTTCGAGGCCGACTCGCTCCTAGTTCTGGTGGTGGAACAAGTCTTCTCGGATAAGGACTATAAACCTTAGGTCCAGTGTACACAGTTATAACCTGTGTGTACTTTAAAGAAACCCAGTTCATTATTCGAAAAAGAGTAGGGGGTTACCCCGGTGAACTGGTTCACACAATAGCCCCTGTATCAGGGGGATTACCACCTATCTGATAGGACAGTGATTAATTCACTATTGGTAATCCTTGGCCACATTGCCTAAAGACATAAAATAAAAATAAAAAATATATTATACCAAAAGTTCACTGAAAAAGCATACATAACATACATATATTTGGATCATGGTAACTCCTATTAAAGAAATGGAATACTGTAATAATCCTTTTTCACTTTATCTAAGTAATATTAATAATAATAATAAATAGGGCTTTTATAGCGCATTATGCAAAGCCTCAATAAGTTTAACAAAAGAAATAAAAAGCGGAAAACTAAAGAGTTAAAAAGGTGAGTTGAGTACAGTACATTTCTATAATAATATTTGATTATGATTATATAGTTGGGACTTGCATTACAAATGCATACAACAACAGTAATTCAAGATCTGGTGAAAAGTGAACGAAATCAGCAAGTGATGTGTGAAGCTGGACTTCCACAACGTCTTCTATACATCTGTAATGTAGCATTAGCTGATGAAGAACACCCTCTACATATGAACCTACAACACACATTAGAACGTCTTGCATCACAGTCTCTAGAACCTAAAGACTTACGGTAACAAAATATAAAGCATTTATTTTTTATAAATTAATTTAATAGAAATAATATGCAAAAACTAAACTATTGTAGACACCTAAAGTTACTAGAAACTATCTAAACCACATTTTTGAAAAATTCCTATTTATAAAATACATTATTAAAACCACAATTGCTGGCAACTAATGCTGTTCTGCTGGTGTCCAATAGAATAGTTACGCTGATTTTAAAATGATATTTCTTTATTTTTGTCTACTTTAGGGATTTCCTTCGACTTGGATCGCCACTAAACTGTAAAACATGGGATGACCAGTACAAAACAGTTACTGATAACAATAGTAGTAATAGCAGTTCACCACTAGACATGCTTAATAGCCTTATAGACTCGCCAGAGAGAAAGAACTCAATAAACGAGACAACTCCTCCCCCTGCTAAGTGTGCTTGCAATATTTGTTCAACTGAAGGATCAACTGTTCCTCTCACACGTGTAAAATGTCTTGTCTCAATGACGACGCCACGCGATGTACGTTTGAATAGTTCGTCTGTTACGCCCGCTTTCGTTGAGTTTGATATGAGTGCAAAGGGTTATGGCTGTTTGTATTTGCCCAGCATCTCGCCTCAAGCAACACCAACACAGGGGGTAGTAGGAGCTGTTGGAATAACAAGTGGATCTGATCCATCAATTATCAGCGGAGTGGGTTCCGGTTAGTACATGAATATTTTTTGTTTTTGGTTAAAAAGGGTGAGTCCTGTGTTCAGTATGAACGTAGGGGAATGAGCTGTTAGGAGCGCATTGTACTAAGCCTCTGCATTATGTGGTAGGGTGGCCAGTTCCTTTCCATGCCTCCTATGACAGTCAAGTGTCCTAACCACTCGGCTACCCAACTCTATTATTATCATGTCTTTAGGTATTTAAAACAAAAGTCTTATTCAATTGAAGTTTATTAAAATGTTGTTTTCTACATTTTTTCCTATATGCTTGTAAACTTTGTGCCATCGGAGTAGTAACTTTTTTATTCTTCCATGTTTGTCCTTTGTCTGAATTACAGTGTTTTGTTTTTAGAAGAAAATTAAAGTGTTAACTGTTAACTTTTTGCTGCATCCTTGCTAATATATGTTAATTTTAAAATTATTAAAAAGTCTTGCTTTTTTTTTTATTAGGTGAAAGACCATTTCCACCTCAGTCTGGTCTCACTTACTCTGTATGGTTCTGTGTTGATCGATATGGTACCGCAGATTTTGATAACCACCAAACTCGACTCCTGACACTTGTGCGTAATGTTGTGGGTACCGAACACAACTACGTATGTCTGTCCATCAACATAACTGCTCATGATCGGTTTCTGGTAATCAGTAGTTTGGAGAGGCCGTTTTCAAAAGCTGTAGCAGATGAGGCGTCCAGCAATGATTATACTGTCAAAGTGTGGTGCCCCGAACTTTCCCAGGAAGGTCAATGGCACCATCTTGTTGTGGTCTTAAATAGAGCAGTTATGAAAAGTAGTTCGGTTTCCATTTATGTTGATGGGGTCTCTCGACACACTCAGAGGGTAATATTTTCAGATTATTTATTTATATGTGGTGAACAATACAGTCAATGTGGCATTTAATTAATGATTATTTTTATTATATAAATATTTATTAATTATTATTAGTTTCAAAACAAATATTGAACAGTGTAACATTTCTTCAATGAAACAAAATTGTCCAATCAATTTGTTCTTGTATCATGCATTTATTTATCAATATTGAATAGATACGGAAAGCATGTTATTCTATGTAAAAAAAAAAAACAATACAGATAGTGATTTAACAATCATTTGTACGGTTTATTTATGATTACCTTTTTAATAATTTAACAATTATATTTTGTTTAGATGCATTATATCCAGCCAGTTCCAGGTGGCAATGCTAATAATCCAGGTGGTCTAATCTCAATGTATGCATTCATTGGTACTCCTATATCCTATCAAAGTTCATCACGTTTACTATGGAGGCTAGGCCCTGCTCATTTGTTTGAGGATGCCATGAATGGTGCCACTATTGCAGCTGTTTACAACCTTGGCCCTACATATGTTGGCAGCTTTCAAGCACCCAAGTCAGAAGGTAAGAACAATTGATTATACTTCTACATATTATTTTTTTCAGATTTTAGTTCATATAGCAAAAGATTTAAACAAACAAACACTAACTTCCTTGTGTGTCTATTGATATTAGACTTATTCCACATACAATCCCATGATTAGACTAAACATGATACTGGACAAGTTGCTTATGACAAACTCGGGGTTACCATTATATTATTTACATATAAGCATAACACTGACACTGCAACTAGTATTTTGCTACTTTTAGTTTGTTGAAATGGCAGAGCAGTACATACATCTGCCTGATATAAAACATATTGCATTTTTTCTTTCAGCCATCTTATCTCGTAATGATTTGTACAACCTGCAAATAGCTGAAGAACGGATTATATTTGGAATCCACGCACACGCACTGAGCACACTCACAATCTCAAAGATTAGAAAGATATTCAATAAAGTGGACAGTAAAACAATCTCTAAGCAATTGTCATTGTCATCACATGACAATGCTACACCAATCAGAATCTTGCACAACTCAGCTGGACACCTAACTGGGCCTGGCCGTTCATTAGGGGCAGTTCTGTTTGGAAATATGGGTAGGTATTTCTTTCTAAATGCCACTGTATTAGGTTGTCAGTGCAAAGAATGATTAACTTTATTATATGAGCAAAATATGCATTTAGATAAGATTAAAGGGGTGTTTCTAACTCTGATTGATTTACAATAGAGTTCTGTGGTGTGACGTCACAACGGTAGATGGCGCTGCGTGGTTGCTAGCGCAACCAAAAATGCGTTCAACGCTATATGTTGATAACCACTATAGATTTGTGTTTTTATCAAATTATTAGCTTGATTATTTTTTAACTTAATCTGTAGTTGAAGAATAAATAGATTATTATAAACAAATATTTAGTGATGTTTTGAAATTTTAGTTTGTTTTTATTGAAAATTATTAAGTTTTAAAATGACTACTTCAATAAGCCTATTCCAAACGATTGGTGAACTAGGAGTCACTCAGGCAGGTTGAACGTATTTTTTGGTTGTCAACCATGCAGCGCCACGTACCGTCCACGCAGCGCCACCTACCATTGTGACGTCAGCACCGCAGAACTCTATAGACAGTATAAGCATGGAGCATCTTCCTTCAATATCTTATGTATTTCAAAATACTAATACTTTCTATTAATATTTTGAACAGGTATTAGAACATTCTGTCCAAAACCAGTGGCCAGTACATTAGAAAATGTAGGTGGGTCTGCTTGTCTGTTAGGGCTTGTTGCCATGGCTACAGATGTTGAAGGTCTGTATGCAGCAGTGAAAGCACTAGTGTGTGTTGTCAAGAACAACGGACCAGCCATGCAGGAGATGGAACGGACACACGGTTACCAAGTAAGTGAAATTAAAATTATCGTGTGGCCAAACAGCATAATATTCTCTATCAATAATTAATTTCCTAATGTGCCAATTTTATCAAAAGAAACTCTACAATAAAACGATACTCAGACACATCTGCTATCTTTATGTTATTAAGTTTCTATTGATATACGTTGTGTCATACAAGCCAATTAGTCTATTTTGTGAGATCCCTACCTATATAGTCAGGTAGGTATCTCACTCATAGACTACCAACAACACTGTTAGTTTGTGTATATCTTGGCACAAATACATGTTTATTCCTATTTCTTAGTCCTTGTGTTTGTAATGTGTGCAAATGCATGTTTAACAACGTGTGTCTCTCAAATTATTAACAGTATGTGTGTATCACAGTTCTTGATCTGATAAATTCACAACACTAAATAATAATAATAAATAAATGTCAAAATGGTCTTTTCTGTCATTGATGAAACATTTACAACAAAAGATATTTTTAGAAAGCTTGACAATTTTGTATCACATTAATTACAGATTCTTGCCATGTTACTTAAGAAAAAGAAGCATCTACTTAACAGCCATATCCTGCACTTGACCTTCTCACTTGTTGGCACAATTGACAGTGGCAGAGAAACTCTTATGATTCCACATGAAAAAGCATTTGAGGATTTGCTTGCTGATTTGGAGGTAAGTTGCAGGGCCCATCTCAAAAATGGTTGTTAGTATGTAGTTTCAACATAGACTAGAGCTGTGTTGTACAGCCCAATTTTGCTGGAAACAATGTAAAGCTCCGTCTCCACTATTAAATTTTATGTGACAAAAAAATGTGATGTGCCCATTATATGGACATGATGACGTCATATCACTACTATATTTTGGCACATAAAGTTTGATAGTGTAGACAGAGCTTTACACAGCCCAGCTTATATATAGTATTGTTGCATGACTGCAAGAGCAGTGTGGTGCAGTTAGCTCAAGTAAGATCAATGCTGCACATTAGTTTTGAGCAGTGTTGCATGGCCCATCGTAGGCTGGAGGAGTGATGTGCTGCATAGACCAGCATAGGCTTACATCACCCAACTGAGGCTGCGCTAGTGTTGTATGGCCCAACATATGCTTGAGCAGTGTTTAATAAGCCCAAAATACACTTAAACAGTGATATATGACCTAACATAGGCCTGAGCAATATTACATTAAAAAGACTGGAACATTGTTGCATGGCCTGACTGAAGCAGTGATGCATGGCCCAACATCAAAAGTTTTGCACATGCTGGCCTAATATTGAAACAAATAAATTGTTTGATTTTTTTAGTTATGGCACAATGCTCCGAATGATCTCCAAAGATCTCTCTTTGAGCATCTGCATGAACTCCTCACTGACTCAAGTGACTTGAAGAAAAATGGTCGTCTGTTCCGTTCACTACGGATGGTGAACCGCCTCATCAATATGCTTCATAATTATTACTTATCTCATTCCAACATTGTTGCTATCAGCAACTTACTTCAGGTTCTCTTACAAGGAATTCCAAGTAGTACAGATCTTTTAAGGTATGATTACTTACTCAGATTTTAGTGATGAGTTTTGCCCTGTTTCCAAATCTACATTTACTAATATGTATCACTTTTGCTTTAATGTACTGTAGCACTGTACACACCATAACCTTGCAATCAGTTCTCAATATTTTAGAGATCACACCTGAGAAAATTGAATGATCTATTGCATTATACTGCTTTAATCTTTACTGTGATGTTTTTAGAGTCTTTCACACCTGCTCCTGTCCAGCTCCGGCTCCAGTTCAAGTGTGAAAGACCCATAGTCATAACCATTTAAAGCTCTGTTCCCAAATCTACATAGAATATACAAAATTACATATCAATATCAATCATTATATACAAAACCTTATTTTTTCTCTTGATTTCTTTTAACTACTAATTTCTTTTCTGTAGGTTTGCACAATTTCTTGCCTCTACTTTGCCGTCTTCATCAGCAGATGAACGATCTGTTACCAAGACTGATTTAGAATTACTCGTTGGAGATGCACATAGCCCTTTGAAAGGTATCATGCTTGTTTTATATTTCTGAATTAACCATATTTGTTTTGTTTGTTTATTTTCAATAGATTTATATATCAGTATCAAGAATAGAATGTGTTTGTATGCAGTGCTATTAGTGAGTTTTAAGTTGTGTATCAAGAAGATCAATTGAATATGATTGTTAAAATAGAAAGTGGGTGGGGGGAGGATCTAATGTCTCTTGAAGTGGATTCGCTTGTATTATGGTGATATGTTTATGTAATGTGACCCGTCATTTTAATTTGTAGATAGTGACAGTTTTTCTGATGATGGATCCAGTGCAGTGTCTGCCCATGACATTCATCTGAGGAATGTGCTTTTGGAAATGTTTTTCCACCTTCTTCACACTCCAGGAACCAATAATATCAATCATAGGTAAAAGAATCTGCATAGCCAGTGACTGTATTCACCATCCACACTCTGTCTACACTATCAAACTAGTTTGACAAACATTTGTGCCAAAATATGGTAGTGATATGTTTAAATATGGGAGTGATATAACATCATCATGTTCAGATATGGGCATATCACATTTTATAGCTATAGGCTAGGGAAACACATCTATCATCATCATCATCTTTTATTTGAGTCAGCTTCTTCCAAGGGATTACTGACTGTCACTCATTTCAGGCTGCTACACCATCTCTCTACTTTTTTCTGTCTTGCCCATCATGTTCCTCTGAAAACAACATTACCTGCTTTCTTTCTTTACCATATCTTTCCGCGTCACCTTTGAATTTAAAAATTCTACTATCGTAATGTATATTACTTTTCATCATTCGCGGTACTATATACGTACCATTTATTTGTATCAACAACAAAATAATACAGTATTTCTTTCACAAGAATATTTCTATAAACTTATTTGATACAAAACGGGTATGCAATGAGCCGAAGCTCTTAAACGCATTACCCTATAATGGAAATCCTTAAATATGTATTGATAGTGGAAGTTAGTGGAATAATACTGTACTTGGTGTACTCTAATTGGTGAATACAACTAAAATCTTATAATCTCTTGCGATTCAATTGGAGATTCATTCATTCATTCTTTTACTTTAACTTTTTACGGTAGTCCTACACCCACTATACATTCATCCACATGACACTTAAAAAACTTCATAATAACATTTTTTTTTTGTCATCATCTTTTCCAACAAAGATTAAGAATACAGTTATTATTAAATTGTGTTTTATATATTTATAGTACCTGTGATGAAATACACAAGATCCTAGGCCTAGACTGGGTGTTACTATTTGTGCAAGGACATTGTCATCCGACAACTGTTATCCTAGGCCTACGTATTCTGCTTGCCCTTCTGCACAATCAGTCAATGATATCATGCTTTCGGGAAGGAAGAGAACGTTCTTATGGAGGTGGCTGGCTAGATCAAACTAACCAAGTGTTGCAGAATAGAGTTGGAGTGGTGTTAGGTATGGTTATGACTCAACTATTTATAACGACTAACTTACCATATGGCATAACAACCAATTTGAAATATTCTCTTTTTTTATTTTTGTACTTTGTAAAATAATAAAGATAACAGAATACATTTAAAAAAATTACACCAGAAATTGGTGCTGCCTGTGCTTATGTCACTTTAAACTAGAAATTGGTTAAAATTCAGTATTTCACTGTTACTAGTGAAATCATATCACAGATCCCATTCATTAAGTATCTGTTTACGTTGTGTTTTTTTTAAAATAGGTTATAATTTAGGTAAAAGCAGCAAAGTTCAGGCTGGGGAGATCAACCGAGATGCCTGCCATCAGCCAGGCTTCCAAGTTCTCCAGTGGTGGTTACAAAAACATGCTGATGTTCCAGAGGTCTACTTCCTTCTAATGGCACTGATGCTTGGACAACCTGTGCAAGAGTTAGCAGAAGCTGGCAGTCAGGTATGCATCATTCTAATAGCAATGGTGTATCATACCATTATGATGAATATGTTCTAACAACAATAAAGCTCTGTCTTTTTGACAAAAAATGTGATAAGCTCTGTCTACACTATCGAACTTGTTTGACAAAAAAAAGGTGTGAAATGCCCAAATATGGTAGTTATGTGCTTAAATATGGTAGAGATATGACATCATTATGTCCATATATAGGCACATCACATTTTTTTTTTGTCACATAAAGTGTGATAGTATAGACAGAGCTTTATGCATTGCGGTTGCTGTGGGTTTGTAGGGAACTGATCCAAAGTCTCTATAGTTTGTTTGTTTGTTTGTTTTATCTTTAAACTGGGTGACCTCTTCAGTCAAAGACTGATCTCCCAGAGGGCCCAGTTGGTGATCAGTGGCTGTGATGTACTAGTACACCGGGGTAACCCCCTACTCGTCTCGAAAGATGTACTAGGTTCTTTAAAGTGCACACGAGCAAGTTGTGTACACTGGACCTACGGTTTATAGTCCTTATTCGAGAAGACTCGTTCTACCACCAGAACCATGGAGTGAGTGAGCCTCGAACCCCTGCCGATGTTATGGCTACGTGATTACGGTTCCACTGTCTTAACCCTTACGTTTAAGCATTTTATTCCAAATGCTCCATTCTAAAAAACACTGGTGAATGTGTTCTAACAACAATATGAACAAGGACAATATAAGAGATATTGACAGACCTTAGTGTTCTTAAACTCATACTTTGTGCATAGTCCTGATTGTCATTCTGCCAATGTCATCGGTATGAATGGTTTTCTTTCTTAGTTGGATCTTGACACTTTGTGGAAGTTTGTGTTTGGGGTTCCTGCAAATCAACCTATTGGTCACAAGTTAACAGGATCTATCTGTCCAGATACTGGCCTCGTCATCCTCTCACAGATCAGAGTCATGCTAAACCAGGTATGAAATCAGGATTGCAATCAACAAACTTAAAATCATATGTCGTATTCGATTTAGACTTTCACCGTTGAGTACAGTTTTTCCGTTGAGTACTTCTTTAACAGAGTATTTTGAGCATTGAGATTGTTCTTAACGAAAAAGCTTTCGTTGTCAATGTTTTCTATTCGAATGACTTTCTGTTGAGCACAAATTTACAATTTGAATACAAAAAGTACTCAACGAATCTTTACGTTGACAACGAAAGTTCCCAATCGAATACGACAATAGTCTTAGTCACTGGATGAGTTTTTTATCATTGCACGATTTTGTATCTTTTAACATATTTTTCCATGTGCCCAAACAACCATTGCTTATTTTTGTATTTTACTTTCATTAAATAAAAAACTGTTGATTTCAATCTTAGCTTGTATAATCCAATTTGCACACTACATCAGATATAGGATATTTAATATTTGGGTTTTAAAAGTGTACAAATATTGCAAAACCATCTATACTAACAGGCTGACTCGGCTCAGCTAACATTAAATGTCTTTAAACAATGCGCATGTTACCAATCAATTATTGTAAGGATAGAGTACTGGTTATCAATTATGCTTACAATGAGTAGTAAACACACTTTTTATCTATGTTTGTCTGTGTTTGTAGGCTTGGCAGGATGAAGATGAGCAGTCATGGTTGATGGAATACCCAGTCATCTTGATACAGTTTCTGCTCTTCCTCTATCACAATCTCACAGACTTTAAGCCTGTGTGCACCAGTGCTGATTTCCTATGCGGCCTAGCCTCTTGCCTTTTCCCTTATCAGGCACATTCAGATCAGGTATTTTCAAAATTTTATTTATCTGATGTTATATGGAAAGGACTTATATATACTTATATTTATTAAATCTCTTATTATATACATTTAACATTTAACTGTGACAATAGAACTTTTATTTGGGACCAAACAAAAAGTGACGCCTCCCTTAATAGGGGTTTTCTCTTTAATATAAGTTGACAGACTACACACTATGAATACTATCCGACTATCAGTATACCAATTTAATATTTAAAGTTAATCTCTCTTTGGGGAGAATGAGATTTTGTAGGTTCACCAATATATTGTAACATACTTAAAATCATCATCATCATTTTCAATTTATTATTTTTATCTTTACTGTATCATTTCTTCATTAAATTCATTTTTACCATCTATATTTGTCTGTTTCTGCACATTAAAAAAACTTTTTGAATGGACTAAAGCTCTGTCTACACTATCAAACTTTATGTGACAAAAAAATGTGATGTGCCCATATACAGTATGGACATAATAATGTCATATTACTACCATATTTGGACATATCACTACCATGTTTGGGCACATCACACTTTTTTTTCAAACTTGTTTGATAGTGTACACAGAGCATTAGTATTTGATCAATCAAAATGTATTGGCTAATGATATTCACACTATGCACAGATATAAATGTAACAGGGTGGGATAGGAGCAATGCTTAATGCTCACATGCTGGATTATATTTTAAACATCTCTAAACTCACTTTATTATATTCTTTGTTTTGGAATAATTCCAAAATTAAAAATGAAACTGCAAAATTGTATTCTCTCTCCTCTTTTTATTCAGCACTTAAGATTTTAAACTGTGTAGAACGTTTAGGTTAAAGTACTATTATATAATATTATGTCTTTGTTAGACACCTTTGGGAAACCTAGAAGATATAGCAGAGGAAGTAAGATATCGTGAACAATTAGTTAAACAAATGAGCAATAGTAGTATGTAGTATAATACTGCATTAATATTAGTAGCAAATAAAATATGCCTAGTTTTAATACATAGCAGCCATTTAACTAATTAGAAAAATATTATATTAATCATATTATCTATATTAGTTTAATACTCTACTACATTATAGAGGGTAGTGTATATTAAACATCATAATTATTACATAACCATTTATTAATATGTTTAATATCATACATACACTCTCATGCATTAAAATCTAACCTACAATACTGTAGCATAAATAATTTTTGTTTCTAATATGTATACAAAATTAACAATCATTGTAGATTCTCTTAATAATAAATTTTTTTACATAGTGAAGTTAACAAAATACTAAATTAATAAGACAATTTTTATTCTGGAGTTGGTTTCAATTTTCAAGATAATAACAAAATCTTTTTTAATGCATTATTTACAACATGGAAAATCTTATTTATTCATGTTTACAAATATATCATACACATTACTAGTGAATGCAGTTTGCATGGATAAATAGATCAATTCTACTTCTTCTTTAACTTATTCTATCATCCTATTCTTTATATTATATTTCAATATTTTGAAGGAAAAATGTATTATTTTTAAACCAAATATTTTAGTATGGCATTATGTAAATATTTATTGTATGAAAATTAATTCAATACTCATTATCTATCTTTTAAATATGTTTTCATTCTTTTATGACTATACATTTTGTATGACAATTTTTAAAATCAGATATAAATCTGGTACTTTTTAATATAATAATATAAAGTATGCGGCAAAGAGTCTCTTCAAATTATTAAAAAAAATCAAGTTGTAAAATTTACTAGTTTTGAAAAATAATTCATTCAATTTTTTCTTTAATTTTTAATACGTAAATTTAGTTTATACTAATTATCATGCTTTTACTATAAAATTTAAATATAAATTTAAATATAAATTTAAATATAAATTTTACTATTTTGGAATAATAATTTCAAATAAAATGTAGTAATCAATTTTGTATAGTCATAAATGTTATACTTTTATTAGACCCTACATTCTTCCCTTCCTGATGAAGATGCTATGCTTGTGGTATGTATCTTACAGCGAGTGTGGAAATTACGTTATGTTACAAAAGTTATAATAATATTTATTTGGCATATTAAGAACAATACTTCTAGGAGCAAGCAATCTGCATAGGCCTGAATAGATTAGAACTGGTCCTATACTCCAATCAATGAAATACATATCCCAGTAGGATTCATTATTTTACATTAATTATGTTTATAGATTCAAATATTGTATGATGGTATGTATTTTATTGGTTTAAATATGTACTTATTATTTTCATACCTTAAGGATTATTACTGAACCTTTTTGTTTTACTCTAGGTCAAAGGTTTCAAAATAGTTTTTTATATACGAGTTTTTGGAAAATAACTACTATATTATAATATTTTTATCTTTGCACTTCTAATATAACATGCCAAAATTTGACATAAGCTTCTAACATTATTATGCATATACTGTAATAAATAATTAGTTTGGACATATTTCAAAGTAGTTATAACACTCAATATGTACTCACCTTTAAAGTAGTTAAGGTACGGTGTGCTATGTATCTATTTGAGACATTTTGCATGTTATTTATGCCTAGAATCTATTTAACAACTTTCAATAATGTAGCATTACAAATTTAAAATTAACAGATATAATTTTAATTGTATAATTTTACTAATTTGGATTATTATTTATTTCATTTCTATTCTCAGGGTGGCGATGAAACTAATGATATTTTGTCACCTAGTGAAGAGATTAAGGTATGTGAAATCATATGTCTTGTCACCATACAATGAAATTAAAGTGTCTTGGTACAGTATAGCATAAAGTTAAAACACATATCAAGACACTGTATCTCATTACCCCACCTGGCATTCCAAATCATGTCTCTGGCCTGTCTTAGTTTTTAGTACCATCATTCAATTGAATAGAATTTTCTGTTGGACTTGGATCATCAAAATATAACTATTGTTAAATTTATTATTCAATCAATGCTTTTGTTTTTCGTCCATAGTTTGCTCCGGGATTCATGCCGTTTCTAACTAGTCAGAACCATGATAGACCTGGAGTGTCACATGGTAACCTTACAGATCATCCAGCTAAAAAGCTAGTTATCAACTTTCTACGAGTAATCATTGTTGATAGTCTCTCTCTGAGCATGCCCAGTAAAACACCACCAGTTTTGGATCTTGTATTAGAGGTAAAACATACTTTATTGCGCCTTTTTTGCCATTAATTTATTTCAACTATTTATATTTTAAAAGACCTTGAACAATAATAAGAATAGTTAAATATATATAGCGCACAAGCTGTATATAATAAAATAGACGAGAAGTGGCAATAATTTCAATTAATGAAAAACATGTTTGAAAAGGAATGAATTCAACTGTGCCTACTAATGAGTGCCTACTGAGCATCACAATGCATTGTGGGAGAGTTGACTACATCATTCTGTTTTCTCTTCTTTACAGGCTACACCAGAGCGAGCTACAACAGTTCAGATAAATGAGTTCCAAACTGAGATGTTGACCACATTAATGGACCACTTCCTGATGGCAGATGTCTTGATTGGTGAGGAAGCAGCATTGCCGTTTGTCTCCGGAGGATCATACAACAACCTTATCCACAATGTTTTTTACTTTTCTTCTCGAGTTGTTGACAAACTGTGGCAAGGTAAGAAAGAGTTCTATAGGATTTTAATCATACATAACATTTAAGATTCTAGGCGATTTTTCCCTCAATTGGATGAAGAAAACTAACCCTAATTAATGAAAATTAAATAAATATATTTTACTATTTTTTTATATTTATTTATTACTTTTTATAATATTTGTTTTAAAACCTTTCCATTTTGTAGGTGTATATACAAGAGATTCAAAGGAGGTGTTTGATTTCATTGCACAGTTGATAGCACAAGCTAAAAAGAGAGGTATAGTGTCAGTTTATTTGTTTTTTATGGGAAATATACCATTTGAAAAACAATTTGGTAACAAACAACAGTGGTATTATTATTTTTTCGCTCTGTTATTTTTTTTATTGTGTTTAAAATGTGTATAAAATTAATTTTATTTTATTAAGTGTATGAATTATTTTGCAAAATAACATTTTATTAACAAATATATACTCTTGCACCTAGAAACCTTTCCCAAATTTTGGGCAATATTAAGCGCCGAAT
This sequence comes from Antedon mediterranea, assembly GCF_964355755.1. Taxonomy (NCBI): domain Eukaryota; kingdom Metazoa; phylum Echinodermata; class Crinoidea; order Comatulida; family Antedonidae; genus Antedon; species Antedon mediterranea. The sequence goes on from NC_092675.1 coordinate 18,162,653, forward strand.
TTGGTGGCAGAAAAGACACGTCATGTAAGTGTAATGCACGGCAATTGTGTTCACCCCATGAGTCCATTCCATGGCTTTATCCCCCCCCCCCCATGAGCTAATGTCATGTTGGTTTTTGTTGCTGTTGCTTTAACTTGGTTTTTGTATAACAAAACTAATACTTACATTTCATACAGGGATTATTTATGAATTACATTTTTAATCTACACTTTTTTTCAACTGTAGCATCTTATTAAAGCATTTAAATTCTTACCACATTTAAATTTCATTTTTAGTTAAATTAATCCTATTTAGTAATTCATTATCATCATTTTTTTTAAGGCAATTTAGATGATTTTATTTTTCAGAGGTGAATCAATGGTTTTAAATTCTTATTTTTATTTCTTGTGTCTGTTTAAAAAAAAAAGTTTGGTAACATTACTTGGGACTATTACATCTGGGCTAGTATATTATCTACATATGTACAACGATTGAATATTAAATTGAAATCAAATCTGGTAATATACAGTAAAGTGACGGCATTGGATAACAAAGGTTAAATCATAGACCTATAAGGTCCATGATTAAATGAATAGATTAAATAAACATTTATGGATCAAATAACAAATGAACAGTTCAAATAAATTTTAGGCTGTATTGAGATTATATGCAAGAGCATGTTAAACATTGGAATGTAGCATGAAGGGCATTTTTAGAAAACTTCTACTGATAGCATGCATATTGTACGAGTTGAGGGAAGAATAAATACAATAGATGAAAACATACAAATCATGTAATAATACTCCTTATAGTGGCCACTCTTCCACAAATCAGCCAATAACAAAATTCTGCTCTCTAGCTTTCAGATCTCTATGGATATCAAGCCTCTCTTTACTTTACTTTACAGTATCATTTGACCTTACTTTTTAACACTTCTTTTGATAATCAAACTACTGCTGAAGGTTTTGTATTTTAGTACAAATCTGTCTGAGCTTTTTCAATTTGTGCCTGTAGTGTGTTATTGTACAGCCTTTTCTGTCCTCAATTAAATAATTTACATTTATCCACGCTGGAAGGTGGTTTGTGCTTTTTATTTATTATAGGTGAATTTGTCTACATATTATATCGATACTTAAAGCGTGGTTCCCACTAGCGACGCAACGCAAGGACGTAACGCAACGCAAGTGAATTGACCAATCACAAGCGGTCGCTTATTCGCTTGTGATTGCTAACTGTCTATAACTTCGCTTGTCATTGGTTAAAACGCTTGCGTTGCGTTTACGTCCTTGCGTTACGTTCTAGTGGGAACCAAGCTTTATAGTTAGATAGCACTGATGTAACAATTAACATGATCTAATTATTAACTAAAAGTAATAAAGAGTATGTGTAGCATATTTATGTTACCACTCTGACGTATTTAACAGTGGTTTCAGTAGTACATGCACTCCCATTTTCTTCATTGGGCCAGATTTACAGGTTTGGTATATGGTACTAAAGTACCAAAATAGTGGCAGATCAGCGTCATACTGTATGTACAGGGATAATTCAGATTAAAAGTTATTCAATTTGACACAGGATTTATAGTGTGGCTTATTGCTGCTTGTACAATACTATTTAAATGTATTATTGCTACTTTACTGTTTCAATCAATGCTTTTTGTCCTGAAATCTTGTACACTTGTTAAACTGAATATTTGATAATGATATGGATATTAAACTCTTTTTTTTTATTAGTTGCTTCAATAATAATTAACTGATTAAAATTCTTGCATTTGCATTTTTGCTATTTATTAAAATAATATTTAATATACAAAAGTTTCATAGTCACTCCTTAAAACTGATAAAATATAAAATAAATCTTTTTTCCCCCATCTTTTTTGACAACCCTTTTTAGGGGACACAGTTACATTTCCTATATTAAAGCTCTGTCTACACTATCAAACTTTATGTGACAAAAATATGTGACATGCCCATATATGGACATGATAATGTCATATTACTACCATATTTGGGCATATCACTATCATATTTGGGCACCACATCATACTTTTTTGTCAAACTAGTTTGATAGTGTAGACAGAGCTTTAAAGGGGCAATATATGTTTTAACACTACTACGAATTTTAAGGGCACACACAGGTTTTCCCTTAATAGGGGTTCTACTATAGATAGTATTTTGGACTGCCCGTAGCAAAAACATCGACTGGCATTTTGATATCCGAATTCAGAAATTAATTAATTAATTGAGTTTGGAGGAATTACTATTTCTAATTCCTTCCAATTTTAATACTTTTGATTGGCAAAGATATATTTTTGTTGAGATAAAAGTTAATTTTAAAATCTAATCAAAATGTTACCATAAAGAAATGACCATCCATCTTTAAGGAGTTTTATGTCTGAATTAATTTTACTGCAAAGTATTTAAATGTTTTCTTAATAATGGATTTATTTGTTGTTCAGCACATGGTCTTTCATTGGACAATATCTACCACTGCTTGAATCGCACCATAATGTTTCAGTTGTCAAGACCACACAATAACGTTGCAGGTAGGCTGTTATTTTATAATATATGTATATCTTCAATTAACAGTTAAATTTTTCATTTCATTTTCATTCCATCACTACTATATATAAATGATCAAACAGGCTTTTATTTGAATAGGGGGTTCAAAATTAAATTAATTCAGCCGTCAAGCAATTTGCAATGCTTAGATTAAAACTAATTTGGATATTAAGTCTATTGCACAGAACAAGTGTGGCCTAAAAAATTTGTATCCCACCCACTGCATGCTTAATTACCCACAGTGCTTATTTCACCATGTACTGTTTTATAGTGGAAGTAGGCAGACATCACCAGAATGTTTGTGTTCTGGATTTTCATAGTTGCAAGCTTCTACCATTTTCATTTTACCAAGCTTTAAGCTATTACTTAAATTTAAAAATATCATCATCATAAACAATTAATACATTGCTCACTATTAAAGTCACTAAAGCTTTTAGTTCATCATCATACACTATTACAGGGCCATAGCTATAAGTGGCAAGGTTGCAAGACAGGAGTGGAGTTAGGAGGCTGCCATTAATCTGTGTGTCCTGTCAAAAAGTCAGGTTGAAAGCTGACCAATTTGGTGGTTAACAAGCTAACTTTTTAATCATCAGAATGAAACTTACAATCAAACAATTTTCTCATTTCCTTTACAAATACCTTTAATGTTTATTTATTAACCAAGCAGGCAGTAAAGAAGATTCTGGTTGTTTCCAGCTGCAAATAGCAAATGAAGGCAAGTTACAGCTCCCTGCATGTCCATAATGCCATTCAGTTCTCTATCTGCATGTCTGGACAAAGTCCACATAACACATTACTGTATACTGATTTGCATGTTCTAACCATACTATAGCCATTGTAAAGTATTCTACGACAGTTTTTCTGTAAATCCTAAACCAGAAGGAATGGTTTGTTTTTGTTTGACATATATGATCATTCAACAAAGGTCGCCAATGTGATCTGTTGTCAAAAGTCAGTTAGCTCCCAACAGGAACCAGGCAGACAGGCGCAAAAAGCATGTATGTATGAGACATACAGTAATCATTGACCTACATAGTCCTCTAGACATCACAAGAGACGTCACATCAGACACTGAGTTGTCCCTTACTCTCATATCATTAATGAACACCATGCCATAGAAAATTGTTGGTAACTTGTTGTTATGGTTCTACATTTCCTTGAAACCAACTTGACACCTGTGTGTTTAAGAAAAGAAAAGATTTTACTTTCCTGTTCAGATCATACAGTAGAATCTCCTTTTTTGTTCTTTATGTCCTTCTGTGACCATTTGTATTCCTCTTTTACATCTTTCACACACCTGATCCTCTATATATGTGGCTGAAACCATACAGGTTTAACATTTCTTGTTTTCACAAGATTTTGTCTAGAACATTAAGGGATCTCCTCTGTTTTATATCCTGTCTTGTTATATTTTATTTTCTTCAATAGTATTTAGAAAGATCCAGGTTTCAACTTTGCATTGCCACTTGTATTTAAAAAGTATGCATGTTATAGTTCAAAATTATATAGTTATTCATATGTAATGGAATATAGTTTGGTGATTTGGTTCCCTTAAGGTGATTTTATTGAAAATTAACCAGATCAACAAGGTAACATGCTATATTTTCTAAAGTATTCACTGGTTTCTTATATGCTCCGGTTTTAAGTCCTTATCCTCAAAGATTTGTTCTAGCACCAGAGCTAATAGACGAGAAGTGCCTTGAACCTATGTAATGTTTGGTGCCGCACTACAGTACTTGGCCAATCAACTCAATTCAGTTCAGTACATTTTACATCAGGGTTTGGCAACATTTTCAACCATACCTTATTTTCCAGAAGCAAAATTCTAACATATCTTCTCTTGATAGATCTGACAGCTTTGCTAGAAGCTCTTCATAGCTTAACCACAAACCGTAGCTTGGTGTTTGGTCCTGGTAATTATGAACCAGAGTTTATTGGCTGCCTCTGCCATCTTCTGTTTTGCCTCACAGCTGATGCAAGGTATGATATAATTCATTTCTGATTAAAGTAATAATAAATATTAATATATGTTTATATTTTTGTTGAATAAATACAAGATGGGTTATTATAAGAAAACATGAAAATGAATTATGTTTGAATTTACATTTATTTTGTTTATATTGATTCTTTGCTAAACTTACCATTGAGTAAACTTTTTGCTGCATCTATTATTTTTTAAACATTATTTTAAAAGACTGGTTATTGCATATTCATTTTACAAATTTCATTTAGTCAAATTCCTTCCTTCTGCTTTTGCCATTCTATTTATTCTATGCTCAGCGTGTTTCTTCTATTCAGTCCAATCTTACCTTGCATAGAAAAAAATATCATACCTTACTTTTGCACAATCTCTGATTCTGTACTGTTGCACAAAGAAATCTCTCATTCTTTACCATTGCACAAAGAAATCTATCATTCTATACTATTAAACAAAGATATCTCTCATTCTGTACCATTGCACAAAAATAATCTTTCATTCTGTACCATTACACAAAGATATCTCTCATTCTGTACCATTGCACAAAATAATCTCTCATTCTGTAACATTGCACAAACAAATCTCTACTTCTGTACCATTGCACAAAGAAATCTCTCATTCTGTACCATTTCACAAAGAAATCTCTCATTCTGTACCATTACACAAAGATATCTCTCATTCTGTACCATTACACAAAGATATCTCTCATTCTGTACCATTGCACACAAAAATTTCTCATTCTGTAATATTGCACAAACAAATCTCTACTTCTGTACCATTGCACAAAGAAATCTCTACTTCTGTACCATTGCACAAAGAAATCTCTCATTCTGTACCATTCACAAAGAAATCTCTCATTCTGTACCATTGCACAAAGAAATCTCTCATTCTGTACCATTGCACAAAATAATCTCTACTTCTGTACCATTGCACAAAGAAATCTCTACTTCTGTACCATTGCACAAAGAAATCTCTCATTCTGTACCATTGCACAAAGAAATCTCTCATTCTGTACCATTGCACAAAATAATCTCTACTTCTGTACCATTGCACAAAGAAATCTCTACTTCTGTACCATTGCACAAAGAAATCTCTCATTCTGTACCATTGCACAAAATAATCTCTCCTCTCTTACTATTGCACAAACAAATCTGTCATTCTGTACTATTGCACAAAGAAATCTCTCATTCTGTACCATTCACAAAGAAATCTCTCATTCTGTACCATTCACAAAGAAATCTCTCATTCTGTACCATTGCACAAAGAAATCTCTCATTCTGTACCATTGCATCTTGCTTCTTGCATGTTATCCTGGGCTTTAATGGTGTTCTTACCTGGTCACTTTGTAGCATATTCTTGTCTTTGCTTAATAGCGGTAGTAACACCTGTTCCCATTGTCAAAGCAGTGACAGCATAAGAACAACCACATGGCATGTAGAACCTTTATTGAGGGACAGCAATGTTAGCAATTTGACAGAGAGCACGAACCATGAAGGACAGTTGTTGGTGAGAAATGCAGCCAGACGAGTATGGGATGAACTTATTCAGTGTAAAAAACAGGTAAGATACTTAGATATTTATTTATTTTTATTTCAACAATATTTAACGAGGATGGTCCATCCAGCCAAAGCTGATCATTGATGATTCTCACAATACAATTTGACAAGACAAAAAAATCGATGTAAAAGAGTTCATCTTTTTAACACAAAATCTAATTTACAATACAGTAACATTTCTTTCAGTAGCCATATCCTTGTTTTATTTGACTTTACTATTTATTTATCTTGTAACATTATAATACTGTATCTGTTTTTTCCAGCTTATTGAAGATATCTTCAAACTAACTTTACCATACAAGACTATTCAAAATGCATTGTAAGTAATGTTATGATATATTTGAAATTCATTATCACATATGTTGTAATATGGTTAATATTTTAGTGGATCTGATTCATACTTATCTGATGTACAGTATTTGATTAAAGTGTTTGAAATATACAGTATCATTTTTTGTATTTGTTTAGGACGGGTGGAAAAACATCGCAGAATGTTGAACTCAGAATAGCAAGGTATTCATTCATTTATTTATTTCATAATTCATAAGAAATTGAAATATGTAACACTTACTGAACTAAATTATACACCATTAAGTATTATATTAGAATGATTGAAAATGTGAAATCAATTACTTTTTCAGGGAGACCATGTCCGAGCATGCAACTAAAATGTGGAATGACTATATTAACAAAGAAAAGAAGATTTCTGTTAGGGATTACCAGCAACAACAATCGGTAAGACCAAGTTTTTTTAAACGTTGTTGGCAAACAGTTTTTAAAACTCTTCCAGTAAAACGATACATACAGTAGAACCTCCATTTTACGTACGGTACGGGACCGAAAGGCGTACGTAAAACAAGGGATTCGTAAAATCAAGGTTGACCTTAAATTGACCCCAAATACGTAGAGATCGTAGGTAGCCGTATTTGCCTACTTCTGTACAGTATGCAGGTGGTCACTAGCTAGGCTTTGCCTAGAATATTCAGGCTAGGCTAGCAGGCCTAGCAAGATGTGAGGCCTAACTAGACAAGTACAGTATATACAGGCTGTACGATGTTTAAATAAAGTGTAAAATATAATTGTTTTCTATCAATAAAAACAGTCGCTGCTTTAGGGGGAATGCACGTGCGTAGCTTGTCCCACAGACAACAACAGCAGAATAGACACAGCCGGCCATGATTGTGACTTTGTGTGCTTTGTTGTTGTTAAATTGCGCCCTCAATGTAAGAAAATGATGACGTCATCGGTTATTTTAAGCGTACGTAAAATCGAGGGAACGTAAAATCAGGGTACGTAAAACACAGGTTCTACTGTACAAAGTTTTTGAGGAAAATATAGTACAGTAGTACAAGATAATTTGTTGATAATACATTTTATGACAATTTTTTTGTTATTTTGTTAGCGTTTTGCACGAGTTGGTAGTGGTTTACAAAGACTAGCTACTAAAAAACTTAAGAGGGAAAGCAGTATACAAAAGTTTCCAGTTTTCGGTATCCAGGTAATTTTTATGTGATAGCTTTTGAGTTTATTTATAGGGCCTGTTCAGACTTAGTTACTTTGATAACTTGAAATTTAGTGGTTGGTTAACGTAAATAACTAAACCAAAATGGGCCCATAGTTTGTTGGATATTCAGGTGTATTAGGTTACTGTTATCATATACTGTATTCTTTTATTTGTTTAAAATCTCTTCTTCTTTCAAATACAGGAAGCAATGAACTGCACAATAACACATATAGCAATTGTTAGTGAGCTTGTGAAATTGCAATATAGCCAAGCTAAAGAGGTAATGTCCATATGGTATTCAAATTTTAAAATTAGTAATACAGTTGATATTACAACTTTGTGATCCATCAAAGTTCCCCCATTCGTGTATCATCTGAATTGGGGTTAGTCTTGGTGTTAAAACTCACTCATTTGTTTCATAGGATTAATAGAGGTCTTTCTACTGAATATAGGTTTCCCAAATATACTGTGTCTTGTGAAAAGCACATGCATATTGATTTGGTATATACTGTAAGCACAATATTTGTAAAAATAATGTTTATGAAATATGTATGGGCCTGTGAATGCTACTGTAGCTAGAAAATAAACAAAAAATAATGTTTAATATTTGTGTTTAGAGCCAGCAATATTTTCAACGATATATCCAGAATGAATGGAACCAGATGGAGGTGGAATTGACACGAGAGCGTGGTTTATGGGGTCCACCTCAAGGCTCAAAACTAGACAAGTGGATTTTGGACATGACCGAAGGTCCAAGTCGAATGCGTAAAAAGATGATACGCAATGATATGTTCTACCTCAACTACCCGCACACGCCAGATGAGTTTAATGATTCGGTAATGATTATATAAATGATTTATTAAATTAGATCATTTTATGTTTATATCCGATACATAAAGTGATTTCACACACTAAGTAGTTAAAGTTGTTCATTCCATTCACACACCTACACTAAGTTGTAAATGTTTACTAAAAGGTCATTGATTAGTTTCATAGATTAGTCAACTGAAAAATATGAAATTGATTGGCTCATAATTCATAATTTATTTTTCTTTTTCACTTATTCATGCAAAGAGCATAATGGATAGAGTTGTTGAGACATGCCATGATGTTATCAAGAATGTTCACGTAATGATTAAAGACTTCTTCAAAGAGCTAGTCCTAATAAAGCATTAAGTTTCCTTGTGGCTAGCTTGTTGGTTGATGTACAGTGTCAGATATAGTACCCTGCTAAGCATTTTGATTTTATTTAACAATTTTTGGCCTCTTACATCCATATACTTGGTGCTCAAAAGCTTCAGGAGCTAGCTTTAAATTTCTCTGGCTTTAATAGCATTCTCCGGTGTACTTTTTAATCCAACAATTAGTAGGCCTAGCTGTCATACATATTTGTCAAATCTTAATACAATTTTTTGCAGTAATACCCAGCTAATAATTTTAAAACATGGTCATGGTCAGACTTTTTATTTACTGTAAACATTTGTATAAGATAACAATAATTTGACATACTACCCTTTAGATTTTATGGAAACATATATTGAGTACTGAGTATTTATTTCAGTTACGCACTGGCTGCACATTTTTGTAGAGTTTATTTGAAATATTATTTTAGTTTTTCTTGGGTTTTACATCAAATAATAGCACTGGCACATTAGACAATTCCTTTTTTTATTTGATTGAACGTACTACTGTATAGAAACTAGTAATTCCACATGAAGTACTGTAAATAGAGTGTGTAGTAATGGCAAATTATTAGTAGAGGCAATCTAGAAAATTGTCTTTAAATCTGTTGGTTTTTTAGGTAACCCATGGTAGAAATTTAAAACATTGGAAATAGTGCTCTAAAAATGATGGAAAGATGTGTCAGTACCCTCAAGTTTCTATGGTACCTCCCATATGTATATTATTTTCTATTATGGCTTGCTGATTGCAAAACACTGATCTAGAATATGGTTTCCTCTAATGATATACTGTACAGTACTATACTTTTTTGTACAAACTGTTGTGACATGCATTGTGAAAATTAATACCTAAATCGTGGTGTTACTTTGTCTTCTCTTTTCAGTTTTAACCTCAACAACTCTTCCTAAATTACTGTCTTCCTGTCTACCTTCTATTTTCTTTCCTAAACTCTTATTTTAACACTGGACCATCAATTAAGCACGCATAATAGTATAAATTAGTTTGGGTTTTGTTAAATGAGTATGATTGTCCAGGTGTCTGTAACCTGTGAAGCACGCCCTTATGGTTCCGTCTGACCCTTGACCCTGGTTTACGGTGTTATTGTACTTGGTTTGTTACATTATATATAACAGCATGAATGGAAATTTGGATTGTTGGATTTTAAAATGCCACCCATGCTGAGATTGTTGTATTCTAGTCTCATTTTCAGGCTGAATCTCCAATATTTAGAAAGGTGTTGGCAAAAGTTTCCGATGTTTTAGGCAATCGTAAAGAGGTACGTCACTAAACCTTGAGATGATTTAATACAGTAACACCATGAATGATTTATTTAATCATGCTACAGGGAGGAAAATTATCATGTTTTTTAAATATCTGTATCTTATCTGTATCTTAATCAATTTATTTCATATTTTCAGCTCTCAAGCAAATAGCTTTATTTCTAAAATTTACTTAAGCTTACTAATATTACTTTATTCAGTACTGTATCGAAAGTGTACCAGTGTGTCAAACACAATGTTTGTACTAATATTCTCCTTGCTTTAAGCTTTCAAATGTATAAAGTAAAACCATTTTAAGGGAATCATTTCAGAATCTTATAGACAAATTTGTCTGCTACAAATTGCTTTATAAGCTTATATTCAGTAAACATCAATTTCTCTAGGCCTAACCAGGTTCTTCAAACTCATATCTTCCAGGGTTATACTAGTTGCTTTATAAACACGGCATCATTTCCTCTAGTCCTAAACCACCAATCCTAGTTGTGCTAATAATGAATGAGCAATCTGAGCCTCTTGTGATAGATGCATTAACACTTGCCTGATTAAGTGATAAACAATAAATGAAGGAATGGATCCAGAAGATAGCTCTCCTTTTTGACAGCTAAGATGAATTATGAACTACATTTACGTTTTTTTTGTTATTGATATTATATGTGAGCGCTTCCTTATTAAAAAAAATTCTGGATCTACCCCTTACCAAATAATTTGGTTTGTTTACAGAAACCAAGCAAGACTCGTATGGCAGTAAGCTTAGACAGTCGGGAGTTCTTTTCCAGAAGAAGAGTTCAGAAGTTGATGAACATGCCGCAACCAGAAAGCCCAGTATCGGAATCTACATCAGATTCTGACATTCATGGAGAGACCTTAGAAGAAGAGGAAGGTATTCGCACTGGTAAGTTTTTATCATGTTTTATAATTTGAAATGTTCAGTACCAGTCCACTGGACTAGTTAGTTATATATTGTACTAGCCCACATGCTATTTTGCTGGCCTGAACTAATAAAAAGTCTTTCTACACAATTGTATTTAAATCTTGATGTTTAGAATTGAGTGTTAAGTTAGCCATTAAATCTTGGAACCCAATAAGACATAAGCGCAACACATGTAATTTGGCCAATCATGACGCGATGTATGATGATTCTCCCCGTCTTGATTGGTTAAATTACTTGCATTGCGTTTATGTCCTTGCGTTGCATCCTAGTGGAAACCAACTTTGAGGAACAAAAACATTGAATTGCTAGCCTAATAGTTTACCTAACAATGTAGGTTGGGCTGTAGTAGCCTTCTGACTGTATTGTACTGAACATTGTATTCTTTCTAAGGTATAAGGCCATCAAGTTTAGTTACTAAGAAAGCAAAGAATGAAGAAGAAGAGGTAGATTCCAGTGAGGCTGATACACCAGGAGATAAAGAAGAGAGTACCACAGATAACCAGATGGTTCTGAGGCTGCTGGAAGAAGGTGAAACTGTAAGTATATATACTTATTATAGTAAGAACAAATGAAATTCAAGTTAAGTAAGTTTTGTGATAAACCAGAGGAAATATAGTTGAGAATGTCTTTGTTTCGGTTATCATATTATATATCATTTATTTTGCCAATAAAAACATGGACAGAACAAAATAAACATGATTGGTTCTTATGGTATAACCGTTTACTGGAATAATGCTAGGCAAGAAAAGTTGAGCCAGTTAGGAATCACAAGACAATTAGACTGGCTGGGTGTGAACCAGGCCAAACAAGGCTTATTTATTCACTCGTCAAAGAAAATACAGTTAGCCAACACAATGGAGTCATTGTAGGTTTCAAAGTAGAAGTTTACTAGTGTTTATTTGCATGTAAACATTTAATTGGACATAATAATAACTATTCATAACTACTCTCCAAGACCAAAAGAAAGTATATAATTCAAGAAATTCAAATTTAATGAAATCAACTTTTTGAGTATTTCCAAATATAAAAATGTGTTTTCGAACATAAAGAGCCACATTAATGTTTTAAAATGTCTTACTTATTTGTTCTGTAATTTCTTATTTATCCTAAGATTCGATACATGTTTAGATGTGCACGTATACAAGGGCTTGACACATCAGAAGGCCTATTACTCTTTTGTAAAGACCACTTCTATGTGGTTGATGGCTTCACATTACATTCCAATCAAGAAATATGTGATGTAGATTCATTACCAGCAAAGTAAGCAACTCAAAATGATATTTATTTATTATATTTTGTTGTTTTCCATAATTAGCTTATGTTTCCATGCCAGCTCACACATATTCACTCTGTTTCCTGAATTGAGCTTTTTTCCATATTTTTACCATACAGTCTCCTTTTCTACTACCTTACCTTAATTTGCATTATTATTTCCAAATGCCTGTTTCCCTCACTTTTCAATGACATGAGAAAATGAATTGACACTTCATGGTTGGGCTCTTGACATTTTTGTAGAAAAAAACATTAGTTATTTTTTTGTGTGGTGTTTACAGAACTCAGGAGAGCCAAGAACCTATCATTCCTCGCACATCTCATGGCACGCGTTCAGCAAGCAAGCGTATATGCAGCAAGTTTGCCTACGAGGACATCCGTGAAGTTCATAAACGCCGCTACTTACTGCAGGTAACAAACACATTACCTTTGGTGGTTCCTCTGCTTTTCTTCTTTTTTTTGGGTTATCTTAGGATATTTTATGGATCATTTGTGTGTGTATGTAAATGCCTAGAAACATTGTATTAGGAGCTTTTTTTTTTGTATTGCCGTGGCAGATGAGACATTAGGACAATTTAATGACATAAACCCAGCTCTCCCAAGTTCTGAATGTTAAATTCTATTGGTATATTTTATATGTCCTTGTTATTTCTTTAGCCGATTGCTATTGAAGCATTTTCATCAGATGGAAGAAACCATTTTCTAGCTTTCCCCAGGAAGATCCGTAACAAAGTATATGCAAGGTAAGTGTATTATTAGTCGCGTGGAAGCGACTCTATGGTTGTCGGTCGGTCGGTCTTTCGGTCTGGTATCACTATGCGTTTTATCGCTTTCTGACCTTATCTTGATATCAGTTTAATCTAGCCAAGTCAATTTTTCACAGTATATTCCTTATGGCCAGGAATCGATGTGGTTATGTTTTCACGGTGCGCAATAAAAAATTACGCGGTCTACGCACGATTTAACAAAATCACGTTTGTAATCATATCTTCACAACCATGAATCACAATTAAATAAAATTTGGTACTCATAAATTTCAGGGCATAAATCATCATATGGCAATACAATTACGTGCGTAGCGCATGTAACGCATGCGTATGCGCGCTTAAAATTTTCAAAATTTATTTTTGATGAAATAAGAGTACGTTTCAGGCAATTTTAAGCGTTTACAAAATTGCCATGAGTGCGCAGATTTTTGCGCACGCACTGCACGTTAAATGTTATTTCGCACTCTTTTTGCCCGATTTCTGTTTTCTTGACTTACTTTTCAACTCGAAATTACGTTATACGAGCACGTCCAAAGTGACAGGCTACGCACGTGTAAATTAAAAAAATATAACTGTTTTTAAACATTTCAACATTTTTAAACATGTTCAGTAATTTCGGTCAGTTGGTAGGTTGGTCGGTCGGTCGGTCGGTAAACACTAAGTACGCGACTGCAGCCATCTATATGGCCTTGTTCTCCATTTACTTTATTGACTATTGGTCAGTACTCCAATTTTGTATTTAAAAATTGTGTAGAGATGTAAATAGACCAGAGATTAATGTTGTATTTAGCTATCATGATGAATCATGATTGCAATAAATACTTCATTTCTGAGACAGACTATTAAAATGTGCTGGATCATTAATCATGCATAATATTCTAAGGTTTGTTGCTGAAGCAACAAGATTGACAGATGATGCTAACCAATCAGTGTCCGGCATGAAGAGAAATGCGCAGATTGAAGGCGGGTAAGTGCAGTGTATTAATCAATCAAATTTAGGTTAAAAACTGTTATCTTTATCTGTATTTACACATATACACACAAGATTGTTTTATAATTTCAAAACTCAGAACTAAAAGAAATTTTAATTTAATTTAAATAATTTTTCGTAGAACAAGTTTCCTGGGCCTAGGCAACCTAATTGGTGAAAAATCTGTGACACAGAGGTGGGAGGTAGGTATTATAAATTTTGTAAATTTTTATTTATTATATAGAATTCATTTTCATTTTCTATCTTAATCATTATAATATGGTTTATTTTTATTTAATATTTGTCAGCGTGGTGAGATCAGCAACTTCCAGTATCTGATGTACTTAAACACTCTCGCGGGTCGATCTTACAATGACCTCATGCAATATCCCGTCTTCCCATGGATCCTTGCTGACTATGAGTCAGAGGTAAGAATGATATTTTTGCATCAATACAGAATATATATTCCATTCACCATATAGCAGTTGGGCCTTCTCAATTTTCTTGTGCCTCGATTGGATCAGAAGCATTGGGATACACTTTAAAAAAATTTAATGAGTTCATACATATATAACATTGAATATTTTCAAAAGAAATGTTTCATTGAATGATTACTAAATTTAAATTTTTTTTGGGATACAAAAGACTCCAGTTTCAAGAAGTTTTATTGGTCCACTTAAAATGGAAATTTGTTTTACATTCCACATACCATATTGGGGTCTATAATATTATACTCAAATTTATTCATGCCTCATATTATTATATTAGATCAATTGGATTATTAATAGTATACTGATATTATAAATGTTATGAGTGCATGCGTAAGCATATTTTAAGACTACTTTATAATCTATATTCTATTATTGTGTTTATTTGTATTAGGAACTGGATTTAACCGACCCAGCCACTTTCCGAAATCTATCGTTACCAATGGGGGCACAAACGCCTGACAGACTTAGTCAGTTTAACAAAAGATATCGAGAATGGGAAGATCCAACAGGTAAATTATTAGCATACTTTAATTTATTGAACAAGCAAGATGAAAGTGTTTTTATATTAAGTATTTGTGCGAGTTGAAATTGATAATGATTTGTTATAAAAACAAGCAATATATCTAGTGTATGGCTGGCATGTATGGATAGTAAGCTTTAAGTACTGTAGTTTTGTACAATACCAAGCCAAATGTGGCTATAGTAGATACAATACATAAACACAACTCTTTAAGAAAGTTTTTTTTAATTGAGATACAGTAAGAATATATAAGACATAAGAAAACTCTCCAAAAATCTGAAGAAATTACAATTACTTTGAATAATAGGTTGTATCTGGCATGTAATATACTTAACAATGATTACTAACTGACATGATATACTATGATATGTTTTAGGAGAAACACCAGCCTATCATTATGGTACCCACTATTCATCAGCGATGATCGTTGCCTCGTATCTTGTCAGAATGGAACCTTTTACACAACACTTCCTGAGGTTACAGGTATGTTTAGCCTCTGCTGTAGATTGGACAAAATCTCTTGTTACCAAATTAGTCACTTCCTTACAACGTCAATGCACCATCTTTCTGATGGCATTAAGATACTTGCTCCAACAGCATCCAAGAAAAAGTCTGAGAGCTCCTCTAAAACCATGTTTTCCTGAAAAACTGCATATTTTGGGATAGACCGGTATTGGGAGATATGACTGTATTATTATATTATTACTGCTTCAATTATCATACAACAAAATTGTCTTACAAGGAAATAATTGTCTTATAAGGGAAATAATTTTGGAAATGGAAGATAATCTGTATTTTAATCATTTGTATATCTCACCTGATTAGATACATATTTTTTGTTTTCAGGGTGGACATTTTGATTTAGCTGATCGAATGTTCCATAGTGTAAGTGATTCGTGGCAGTCTGCATCGAAGCACAACATGGCTGATGTCAAAGAACTCATTCCAGAGTTTTTCTACCTTCCAGAGTTCATGACAAATCACAACAATTTTGATTTTGGTAACTAAATTCAGAATAATATAACTTAAAATGTATTTGTTTTAGGCTAATGGGGAATAAACTGCGACTTGCAGCCTAATAGGCTGAATTGTGCACGAGGTGTGGAAGACAAATACCACAAATTTCCTCTCCCCTAGGGTGTCAAGTGCTGGCACAAAATAGTGTCTGTTCACCATGACAAGGGCTGAATAGACCAGTACACTGGGGTAATCCCCTACTCTTCCAAAAGATGTACTGTGTTCTTTAACATGACCACGAGCCAGATGTGTACACTGGACCTCCAGATTTATGTCATTATCTGAAAAGACTTGTTCTACCACCAGAACAATGGTTGAGGAGTGCCTTGTACCTGTGTCGATTGTATAGCTATGGTTTACGGTGCCCTGCCTTAACCGCTCGACCACTCGATTATTTGATGCTCTTTGTAGAAGTTTAACAATATAATTATATTGACATTAGATAGATTGAAAGTCATAACTTGTGAGTGATTGTACAACAGAGGCCTAACTAGATTATCATAACTTTCCCTCTCAGGTGTAAAGCAGAATGGAACCCGATTAGGAGATGTTATTTTACCACCGTGGGCAAAACAAGATCCAAAGGAGTTCATCAGAATGCATAGAGAAGTGAGTTTGTTCATTGTTTAATATATCAAATACCACTTTTATATACTGAGCTAAAACAACTATAATAATTTCTTTTTCACACCTGATTTGGAAATGACACTGCTTTTGTTCATATAAACTGTAGATTTCTACTCATCATGACACTATATAATGTATTTTAATGTTTCTAAACATTAAGAATACTACTGTACTCAAGCTTTGTCTACACTATCAAACTTTATGTGACAGAAAAATATTATGTGCCATATATGGACATGATGATGTCATATCACTACCATATTTGAGAATATCACTTCCATATTTGGGCACATCACACTTTTTTTGTCAAATATTATAATAGTGTAAACAGAGCTTTATACAAAATGATTCATTCACATTTTTATGATTGTCCTTCAGCATACTGAATAGTAAACACTAATATTGATTATAAGTTATTTCTAATATTCTAGGCCTTGGAGTGTGATTATGTTAGCAGTCATCTTCATGAGTGGATTGATTTAATATTTGGCTACAAGCAGTCTGGACAGGCTGCAGTGGAGGCTAATAATGTATTCCATCATCTGTTTTATGAGGGCAATGTTGATATCTACAGCATTGATGATCCTTTAAGAAAGAATGCCACGATAGGATTTATCAACAATTTTGGGCAAATTGTTAAGCAGGTTAGAAAAAATTGGGTTTTTTTTGACAGTTTAAACAATTTTTTTTTAAATGATAAAATTGTCCATGTCTTTAGCTGGTAGGCTTGTTGGTCTGAATACACTGAGCCATGCAGTTCTACAACTGAAATTCATTACATACACTCCATATAGTGTGTTTGACATTCTCTTTACTATCATTGACATATTTGTAACAATTTGCTATGTGATTTAATTTTTTTAGCTGTTTAAAAAACCACATCCACCAAAGAAATTCAACAACAGAGTGGGCGACCAATCAGGCACAACGGTCATCCAGATTGACAGACTGTTCTTCCATAATCTTGACCTTCTGCGGCCATCATTACAACCAATCAAAGGTAAGTTTCTTCAACCAAACTTTCTCTTCATTTACTACTAATAATTGTTTATATCTATATAATTAATACATAGACTGTAAAATGATTATTAAATATCAAATCTGTATATAATACCATCTATCTGTACGATTTCAGGTGAACTATTTATTTTTCGTTTTACAGAAATTAAAGGACCTGTTGGTCAAATAATTCAAACTGATAAATCTATCATCTGTGTTGAGCAGAATAAAGTTCTTATACCGCCATCATATCACCGCTATTTCGCTTTTGGTTTTGCTGACCTTAGTCTACGACTTGGGAATTATGATACTGACCGTTTATCAACAGTTTTCGAAGGAACACAGTGTGGGGAGATCCTCACCGCAGCGTGTGCCACGTCTAAAGTACTTATCACCGGAGGAACGAGCACGGTGGTTCATGTTTGGGAATATTCTACAAGTAAAGAGAAATCAAACCAATTAACATTGAAGCGGGCCTTATATGGGCATACGGATGCTGTCACATGCTTAGCTGTGTGTACAAATTATAATATCATAATCAGCGGTTCACGAGACAAGTCTTGTTTGATATGGGATTATAATCAGCTGGTTTTTCTACGGCAATTGCGTAACCTTGGTGCTCCAGTTGCAGCTGTCTGTATTAATAATCTTACAGTGAGTATCTGTGTTGAATTTATTAGATATTATATTTTTTTTTTCTCTTTTGTGGTTAGCCACCACCTTTATTAATTCAATCTTTCATACATATTTCGTTCACATTTCATTTTCATACATTAAATTTCCATTTTCTACTTTTTTCGTTATTTTCTGATTTTTACACTTTTAACCTTTATACATATAGTGATTTGATTTATATGCATACAAAAAATTATATTAGATATTATATTGATTTAACTTGATGAGTTGTTGATGTTATTAACTATTGTATAATAGTAATAATAATAGTATAATCTCACCCACTATTTTTCACCAAATTTCAAATTTTTTACCCAGACTATACATACTTATTTACAGTACTTGTTTAATGATAAATGATAATTACTGAATTAATGATAGATAAATATATTCTCAATTAATTTCAGGGTGAAATTGCAACATGTTCTGGTGTTTACCTTCATTTATGGAGTATCAATGGAGATCCCATCGCTAGTGTTAACACTTCAACGGGAAGAGAACAGCAAATCTTGTGCTGTGCTATGTCTGAGGTAAAAAAGTCTCTTACATTTAAAAACCGTTCCAATTAACTACTGATGCCACACTTCATTAGTACTAGGTTGTCTGGTTTTTAGAGTAAAGGTTGCGGTACATCTTTGGAACACATGGTGTATGGGAAACCTACGTTACAGGTGTTTAATCGACATCTAGTGCATAAGTCTTTCATGTAAATAGCATGAAAGAGATGAAGAAGACCATATTTATGATTTTATTAAATATTATTATCCTTACAGCTTGTTGAGTGGGACCAGGAAAATGTTATTATCACTGGGTCCAGTGATGGTGTTATAAGAGTAAGTAATTGTTTAAGATTACCTATTTACAATCACCATATTAGTGGCGTTCACATTATCTTATCACATCAGAATTGTCATCATTATATTAAATATATTTTAATATGTTTATTGTTAAAGATGTGGAGTGTTGAGTTTGTACAAGTTCCGAAAGAGAAACCAGCAAGTGAAAAAGTCCCAGAGAAAGTGCCTTCAGAATCCTCTACTGGGAATGATGACCAAACTGACACCTTGATGGCAAACAACCATGACACACCCGACAACCTTTCAGATGCAGATACCAAGAGCATTGACAGTGCTCTCAGTGCAGGAGATCTAGCCTTAATGTGCCGTGCAAGCTCAAACCTTGGAAATTCTAAATCAGATGCATGGTGTTATGAAAATGGACAAGACATGGCTTCAGACTCTGGTCATGATATCAGTGAGGAAGACCTGACAGGAAAGCTCAACACTTCAACCAGTTCAGAATCTGTCAAGCGATCGCAACCAATCGCATTATCAGTAACAAGTGCAGATGGAAACAACTATGTAGAGGATGATGACCATGTAGGAATGGAACCTCAATATAGTGTCACCCCTGAAAATGAAAATGGTTTGAACCAAAGTAGAGGGCAGTCTGTTGTGAACTCTCCGACCTCACCAGTAAGCGGTGACTATATTATTATTACAAATAGGGAAATAGATGAAGCAAAAGAGGACAAACAGAAGAATACATCTGCAATGCACAGGAATATCTTAAAACAAGGTAAACTGTACATTCTAATAATAAATTAATTTGTTATTTAAGAATTCACAACTAAAATTGTTTTAAAAATTGTTAATTTCTTCATTGATAACATAACTAAATATTATCATCCTTTTTGTAATAATATGGTTCTCAAAAGCATTTGTGCAAAAGACTACATAATAGACTAAGATGATACTTTAAACATAATTTGATGAAGAATTTTTTTGCACACTATGCATATCATTCAGGTTCAAGAACCTCAGTACCAAATTACAGAAGTTTTGCCTGAAATACTAATTGAGAAACATAGGCGTTATAAAATTGTAACAGATATCCTAATAAATATTTTTATATAATTGTAGGATTCAAGTGGCAGCGTCAGCTAGTGTTTCGCAGCAAACTGACAATGCACACAGCATTTGAACGCAAGGACAATGCACAGCCTGGTCAAGTTACTTCACTTGCTATATCAAGGTATTTTTTTCACATAACATTGTACATTAAATGATATGAAACGTGTACTGTAAGCTTTTTCAATATGTTTTAGTGTAATACCAATACCTAGTGTGGAGCAATAGCACATTTTATCATTGGACTGTTTTTGGCATTAATTTACATAATTTCTACATGTCGTACCCCAGCTGTGGAATAGGACTTATACTGAAATAAACAACAAACATAATACTATCCTGTCCTAATTAAACAATATTCAACAGTTAATTAGTCAGTAAGCAACTTAATTTTATTCTACAGAGATCATTTAAAGGTGTTTGTTGGTGACAACAGAGGGCGTGTTTTCAGTTGGACGGTAGCTGATCCTTCTGGTAAGGGTGTAGCTGACCATTGGGTGAAAGATGAACTCGGTGAGAAATGCAATCAGTGTGGTGTTAAATTCACGCTTACGGAACGACGCCATCACTGCCGTGACTGCGGGAACATTTTTTGTCAAAAGTAAGTAAGCATTTTGATAGTATTTGAGAAAACATAATGGCACATAAGTAAGGATCAGACTTTTAGTTTCATAATATTTGTCCTCAAATTGAGAAAATTCAGATTAGTTCTCTACAGACCCACAGCAGCCACAATGCTTAATACAATACACTACCAAACTTTATGTGACAAAAAATGTGATGTGCCCATATATGGACATGGTGATGTCATACTACTACCATATTTGAGCATATCACACTAGTTTGGTAATGTAGACAGAGCTTAAACGACAGGGCTGAGTTTTGCCAGTACAGTACTTACTACTCCTCCGAATTGAGATGATCATTAAAATTAAAAAATCATTAAATATCAATTTCATAATAAATGTTTATTATTTGATCCTCAGATGTAGCCGGTACGAGTCAGTCATACCTCGTCTTCGCATTGTGAAGATGGTTCGTGTATGTCAAACATGCTACTCTCGTCTTAAATCTGCTTAAGTTTCATTCCAATATTTCTGTACTTAGAGTATTATGATAAAGTATGTAAATTGAACATTTCTTTAAAAGAACACAAAAATCTGTGAGATGGACTAAGGCTCTACTATTAGACCACTGTCATACTGTATTTATGGTATGTTTGGAAAAAAATCAATGAGGAATTTTAGCTGAAAGACAGAAACTGTATACATTACTAAAATAAATAATAATTTCTAAGATGCAAAAATCTGTGAGAGAAAACAAAATTACCCGAACCAAAGCATGAACACATACTCTCTTGCTTGGCAGGTATACACCCAACCATTAGACCATTTTATGGTAAGTATAAGTCTGAATGCAAAATAAATCTTTCCACAATTTAATGAGGTATTGCAAATAAATATGTATATTGTTCATAAATGAAAGAAGAGGTAGTTGGATTAAAACAAGTTTGACCAAAATTTGAAACTTTTACATGTCGTTGCCTCAATAATGTTTTATTTCTTATTTGTAATTATTACTTGTATATTTAATTATTCTAGCATAGGAAACATATAAAGGCTATTGTTTATGTATAAAATGTATATTCTAAAACAAACATGCCAAAAATGTAATGTACTTTGTTGTGAAAACTATTAGGAATTTAGTTACTGTATGTTAAAGTACATGTTCAAAGCATAATATAATTTATGTAAGCAATTATGAGATTTAAACCAGGTCTATTGTTGACAACATGCCACCAGAGTAAAGACGTGTTTATAAACAATGGCAGTGTAGAACACTATGGGGATTTTAATACATTATATTATATAAACTACAGAGAGATGAATTGTGTGTATAAATAATCAGATTAAATAGAAAGAATATGTATGTTGAAATAAAAGAATATATTATATGTTTCTTTATGATTGGGCTTCGGTTGTACAACTACAGTATATATTAAAAAGCAAATATGATGTGCATTTTTTTTTAAAGCATGTGATATGATTGTATAAACATCGAATAATTATCAATGTATACACAATAACTGATAATATATTAACATAAATTTGCATAAAGTACCTAATTATTTATATAACCTTTGTACATAGAGAACATAGTCCTATCTGAATAATTGATACATGTCTTTTCTCTATATGGAATGTAGTTTATTGAACAAGGATATTGTTATGTGCTATGGCATAATAAAATGATGATAATTGTTGGATGACATGATTTAACCATTAGAATAATTTAACATCATGGATGATACAAATAATTTGTTTTGCACTGTTTCCGTAATAAGCTAAATACCATAATTGGAGTTGGTTGTAGAACAATTGACACCATCAGCATAACAATTTCATATGCATCCATTTTCATCTTAATCTGAATTAATAAACCTTTCGGGTTTTGTGCAAAATAAACATAATATATTGCTCAAAACATTTACTTATTTTTTTGTGTAAAATGATGCAATTTTTAACATTATTTAAATGATTTATTTAGATTTTTGATTAATTTGTATGATGAACTTTTTAATGTTTTATGTAGTAAAATGCAGGACAAATTGAGATAATGGGTAAAATGAAGAAAGTTACTTATAATGTTATAAACAGCACATGTTAACCTTGATAGCTATCCTCAAATTATGATTTTTTATACTGATTTACTGTATAATATATGATGTTTTAATAAAATGTATGGGCTGTAATAAAATTGTACTTAATACTTGAAGCCCCAATAATTTTTTTAATATTTTCTGAAGCTTTATTCACACTGCATTTGAAATCTGAATAGTGCATCTGATGATTTCAAATTCTATTCACACTGTATCTCAACTGAAATTGAACAGTGACTCTTATTTCCCTTGATTAATTCAAAATATCATTTATATATTGTAATAAACTTATTTATTTGCTATTTGTTTTAATTGTTATTAACAAATGAATTTATTTGTATGTACTAAATATTATAAATAAATTACAGTTATTTTAAATGTTTTTATTGCATTTAACCTACATTAAACATTTTTTTTTGTTATTAATAATATAATGTATCATATGAACAAAAGTGATATGATTAATTCAAAATATCATTTATTGTAATCAACTTATTTATTTTCTATTGTTTTTTATTTTTTCTATTAACGAATGAATTTATTTGTATGTACTAAATATTATAAACAAATTACAATTATTTTAAATGTTTTTATTGCATTTAACCTACATTAAACATTTTTTTTGTTATTAATAATATAATGTATCATATGAACAAAAGTGAATTACACGTGCTGTGTAAAGAAACACATTAAACATTATTTTATGTGGTGCTATGTTTTTTTTGTTATTTTTTTTTAGTTGCTATATATCAACATGTATAATGTAACATATGTTTTGCATTGCTTAGTTATTTTATTGGTTTTGAAGGGGTTTTTGAGAATCTGTTTTCTAAACATTGAAGCACAATCAATATTAGCATATATAAATGGCATTAGCAATCGAACAATTAATATGTAGATTGTTCTGTTTATTTTAAAATTAATTTAGCTTTTTTTTTTATGAAAGGTTTATTATTAATTTGCAATGGTCTTAAATATGAACCCAAGGGAGACTTTTCTTTTTGACTAATTGGGCCACCCTGGAAAAATATTGTGAATAAATAAATAAATGTTTAATTACATAATAATGTTTCTAGAAAACAGTAAACAAGACTATTTTTTAGATGCCAATATATTTTCTGCCAAAAAGTTTTGGAAAAAATTTACGCATACTTTCTTTCTTTCTTTCTTTATTAAAAACAAACCAATTGGCAGCAAATCTGCTGAATTGCATGGTAAGGGACAATATACATCAAAAGACAAGTAAAGTAATAGTCATCATTAAACAAAATAATCGCAATTACAAAATATATGTAATCACGCAAACCATATCTCACATTTTATTATATTACAGCATTTTAATATTACTGTAAAACCAATTGCAATTGATCGATTTATATTTACGTTGTTTACATTTAATTTCTATTATTTGACTTCTTATTTTATTGTATGCATTTCATACAATCTAAATTCTTATCTTACGTTTAAAAGGTGTAGATGGATATGGAAAGGTTTTATCACTATTCCGTGGTGTTTTTTTTTCAAAAGGCTGTTAAAAAGTTAAATGTTTTTCTCTAGGGGTAATAAGTAAATAAATAATAAAGTAGATATATAGTACGGTACATAAGACATCGACCATATCATTGTAAACTATTTTTGTTGGTTAAACCATGAAGAAAACGTATATATTATGCCATGGAGAAATAATTTCTCCATAAGAAAATGTCATTTGCTCCTTGTTTATTGTAGATTCCATATCTTTATCGAGATAATGTATAATAATATTTAGACAAAATGTAAAATTGCCTGTGCAATCTTTTAAATATCCATTATTCCGATGATGTCACTAATGTTCTGAATATGGTAATGTATTAAATAAATAAAACATGGAGTTATCGTAATCAGTTCATTACTATTTTGTGTTATTCAATAGTAAAACAATTCTGGACAGCCAAGTTCAATTCAGTCTATTTATTGCTCAGAAGGCATCCTTTATTTGTATTGCCAATTTTCCTCCTTCAAAGAATAATATGTGATTTGCACTTTCATGTTTAGTTTTGGACATTTGAAAGGAATTAAGTTGGTCAATAATTATGTACAGTTTATATAACCACGTTATTCAAACAAGTTCTAGATAATGTTGGAATGGTCAAACAAGCCTTCATTAACAACTCGAAGGCCCACTTATTTTGAATCGGCATTTATTTATCATATGCCATCTGGAACACTCTGTCAGAGTTAAAGATTAAATTTTTATAATATTTTATATATAAATAATAATAATCATCAATAACAATTCAGTGAAATTAGACAGATTAAACAGTTAAAAATACTAAAGTCATGGAAACAACAGTAGGCACCTGTACAAAAATAATCATGAGATAAAAAGACAAATCGAAATTATATGAAGAGAAAACCTCAGATTATATATAAATATAAACTCTTTGTGAAGTTACATCTCGACTTTTTCTTTTTTGACGATTTAGTTTATAAAATCCCGCCCTCTCACACAAAAACTATTATTTGCGCATGCGTCGTAAACACATGAGGTCAATATAAAGCGTAGTGGCGGATATGTCTGCTTTATGATATGGTTTACTATTCTCATAATAGAACACTTTATTTTGTTTTTTCCTTTATTTGTTATTTGTGACTAGTAAACAACTAAAAATACTGATAATCCAGGTACGTGAGACTGTCCGCTTTATGGTTATTGCATGTTAATTATGTTTAAAAAATAACATTTTGAAACGTTTCACCTCTTGAACCTGATTGATCGAGGCCCGAGACTGGTTGGCTCTGGAGATGGGAACTTGTCGCCGAATAAAACTGGGCCTAAAACAAGTGTATTCAGATGTTACGCTATATAAATGTTTGCAATGGGCCTAGAGAGGCCTGGGCTGTTACAGCATTCCTACTCTCTTTTTCGGTGCTATTATTCCCACATTATATATCATAGACTACCTATAATTAGGGCCTTTTTCGTATATTTTAACTGTTCAAAGTATTCATCTGCATCTCCTAACTAACAAAACCCACAACCTTCAACACTGCTATTGAGGTATTTTCATTTATTAATGGCAAGAATGTAAATTATAATAGATTATTATGGTATTGAAACATTCCCAAACATGGCCGAGTACAGTATTTACTTTTTACTGTATGTTTTCCATCTAAATATTATACATCCTTTTATGTACTGTATACTATCCTTTATTAACCTTTTAATGTAAAATATGTTCATTTTTAATTATAAGTTTGCATTCTTGCAAAATTCTATTGTACCCATAATAATATTAAAATCTTTATTAAATTAATGTAAATGTGAGGATGATTTAAATTGAATGTAAGTGACATCTCATTGTATAATTGACAACATCAACTTTTATTGATCTCATAAAAATAAAGAAGCTGCACTACTGTACAATACATATAGATATTAACCTACTGTGGCAGACTGCATGAGCAATGTAATTCCTATTTTCTTGGACAATAAAGGAATTTTGTAATTAAACATATTAGAAAATATATGTGCTGTGGTAGGCCTACTTTTATATGGATTTGTGCAACCACATTACATGAAACATTAATGTACATCTGCCTGTATTGCTCTCACCCTGTGACACTCTGAAATACAGTATAGATAATGATCATCTCTGCAAGATATCCATCCCCCCTTGTTACAACCTACTGTAATAATAGGCTTTACTAATTTGTATAGATTATTATATTCGTTTTTTATTTTAGCTTTCAGATTACGTCGGTCAAAATGCCGCGATATGGAAGTAAAACGTATGGCAAGTCGAAGCAAACGTCAGCAAACACACAATTTGAGGACGCTTATGATAACACTAAGCGTCCCGTCACAAGATCTAGTCCTAGTAAAGCAAACACTGCTCGTTCTACTCGCAGCTCCACTACCAACAGAAATGGAGAAGCACTTTCACCAGTGAAAAGACGCAGAGGAGGAGATATGGACCCGTTCAGTTTCAGTAGTGATGAAGATCTATCCCCTCGGAAGCGTACCCCTGCGAAAAAAGAGAGTGATAAAAAGGTGACAGTTGATCCTTTTGATGATCTAAAAAACTCTTTAACTAATAAATCAAGGACTAACCAAGATGTACATACTAATGTTAAGCGGTCTACAAGAGCTTCAAGCTCAAGTAATGACATTGACTTTCTTCCGTCACCAAATAAGCAAGAGTCTATTCTGAAATATACAAAAAAGAGAGTTATGAATGGACCTGAGGAAGAACTAGAAATTTTTGTAAAAGATGACATCAAAAAAACTGATAATGTAACTGAAGAAAACAAACAGGAAGAAGTAACAGAAAAAGTTGAAGAAAACGAACCAGAAGAAGAAAAAAGTACAATTGAAAAAGAAAGAGAAATGCGCGAACAACAAGATCTTGATTTTTGGAGTCGCATACTTGATTTAGAAGATGATCCAACCAAATCTAATAGCGAGAAAAAAACTGTAACAAAGGTCGCCGTTGCACCGAAATCAAAAGCAAGACATGTTAATGATTGCCAGGAGGCATCAACAAGTAGCAATGTCACGGAATTTCTTCCTCCATCACCGAAAAAATTTGACCATACTTATAGTCGCGATGTGAAAATAAAAGGCCAGTCGTCTCCAGCAGATCATACATACAGCAAAGAGAAAAAGGGTAGCAGCATTGCAGCCCCATCAACCTCATCTTCTTTAGATTCTAGTCAACAATCAATAGAGATGGGATCTTCACAATCAAGTTTATTATCCTCCTCGCAAATGAGTACTGAATCCTCTCATTTACCTAGTTCTCAGGGTAGTTTTACGGCGGACGATGAGTTTGATTTTGATGATGATAGTCCATCATCGCAAGAGTCAATAAATCCAGCTGTAGCGAAGCTTTTATCCAAAGGTAAACGACCTGGTGTGCCTAGCACTCGCCTTCTTGGTCCAAAATCCAAAAAGATTTTCAACAATAGTCCTAAAAAGGTAAATATACTAGTAATACTGCTTTATATTTTAATTAGTTTACAGTAAATATCCCTTAAAAATAAAAAAAATCAATTTCTTACTGTATTGTCTAAAGCTCTGTCTACACTATCAAACTAGTTTGACAAAAAACAAGATGTTTCCAAATATGGTAGTGATATGACATAGTCATTTCCATATATGGGCACATCACATTTTTGTCACATAAAGTTTGATAAAGTAGACTGAGTTAATTTTCAATAAAGGATGGTGCCTGGATTCAGGTTTTTATTTTGGTTTAATACAGTAAAAGGAACAATTTGTTGGCAGATTACAATATTTTGTTCTTTGTTGACATTCAAGGAACAGTGATCTATTTTTTATGTTAAAATGTTGCTATATTCAATATCGTTTTCAAATAATTTTTATTATGATATATTTTATTTATATTTCAGTCTCCTGGTAAGATTCGCTACAATGCAAGATCATGGCAGAGAGACCTCTCTCACACTGACGATTCTAGTGAGGTAAGTCTTATTATTTTATATAATATTATACATGATTGCCTTTCTTATGCTAACAATAACATTCAGTGTCCTGTCAGTAGAACTTGCATGCAGGCATTTTCAAGTGGTAAATGACAATTTGAGCATCTTTATGCATTTAATGCTGTAGATTTTTTTTTGTATTTAAAATCTAGCCTATGTAAATTAGGAAGTATGAGATTTGGTCATAGTATAATTAATATGATTTTGATTCTAGGATACCTCATTAAGTGAACAACGTTCACGCCAGAGCCAGCCAAGCAGCAGCAGTGGAATCATGAAGCCACCACTCCCAGTACCAGCTAAGCCAACGGACAAGATGAAGCCACCAATGGGTGGTATCACTAAGCAAGTCATCTACCCGACCAGGCTAAACCATTCCATCGTTACCTCATTAAAATGCCACCGGGAGGAAAAAGAGGTACAACTTCATTATCAACATTAACAGAGCACGATTAAATTACCCTTCTTAAGTTTGAATATTCACTCTGTAGGCCTGTAATATGTTTTGTATTTTAAAAAAAACATTTTTTCAACATGTACTTTATATACCCAGGGATGTTACGTAAAACTGTATTTGTGGATGAC
This sequence comes from Antedon mediterranea, assembly GCF_964355755.1. Lineage (NCBI taxonomy): Eukaryota > Metazoa > Echinodermata > Crinoidea > Comatulida > Antedonidae > Antedon > Antedon mediterranea. Next base: position 18,191,606 of record NC_092675.1, read on the forward strand.
CAACTGCTGGGATGGTTTATTTACTAGATTACGTGGGATGAAGACATAAATATGAGTGACTGAACACACTCTACTTTGCTGACATATACATTATTTTGAATACTGTGATTAAGTTTAATTAAGTTTGTTATTTCTTTCTAGTTATACACAGTGGTAAAGAATGTAAAGCAGGCTCATCAATGCCAGGAGTCGGGTGAGAGTCAACAGTTCTTTGATGATATTGAGTATTTACTTGATGGACTTAGTAACATGGAACCAACATCAGTTAGGTGCCTCAGGTAAACCATATGCTGACCTTTTTTCTTTTTTTCTCTTTAGTGGGGGCAACCCACTTTTATTGCAATGATAAACAATATGGTGAAGGTTACAGTATATATGTCTGTCTATCTATTTATCAATGAATATTTAAGTGATATTACACAGACAGAGGTTAAAAGATTATATAAAATATTTTGATATTGTGTTGAAATCTAGATAAAACAAACATGTATACAGAGAAAATTTATATTACAGAGCTAAAACGATATAAAGATTGATATTCAGTATTAAAAAGAGATTTGATATAATATAAATATATATGATAAAATGGTATATTGCATTATAAGATTATGTTTTGTTTGAATACTTTTATAAAATTGTTTAGTTTTACATTTTGAACATAATATTGCTTTTATTATTTATATGATAAAATAACAAACTAATAAATATTGCAAAGCTAAACCCAAACCGACCTTTTTTCTTTTGTTTATTATCATATTTTTATTATCATATTTTTATTATCATATTTTTATTATCATTTTATAACCAAATTGATAGTCTTACAGAATATTTTGTAGTCATGAATTAAAATGTTTAATTGTTTTTATTAATCTTTATAACGTGAATTTTTTTTTTATTCAATGTACTCTGCAAAATTCAAATAACTAAAATTTATGATTACTATTGTGAATGCCAACCTAGTTTCTTTCTGTTTATCTGGCATGTTTAATTAACAATTTTTAAAGTAACTTTATTTATAATATTTTGTTTAGTATTATAAGCTTAGCCAGTAAGTGTTCAGCGCCCTCATTTCGTGTTCATCTCCGTGCACATGGTACTATTTCAAAACTGTTCCGTGAACTTTATGATGCTGAAAGTGATCCTGTAAGTTCTTATTCCTTTTTTGCTAATATTTGGTTGAAGCAGTTTGATACTAGTTTTAAGATATCTCAATACTTATATGTTCCTTGAATGGAAGTACCCATTTAAATACAGTACTCGTTCTAGAAAAACCCCTATTAAAAAACCCTTCCTGTGAAATGAATGAGTGGCAATATTTGTTGTCTTATAGCCACAAGAGTTGTTTGCCCCCCTCCCCTTCCCACTTTAATAGGGGTTTCTACTGTATGTGGTTGATGATACTATTTGTGATTAATAAACATTGCAAGCCAAAAGACCATATTGAAGACTCATGCTTATGTTTGTACCTACTGTTTGCTGTACGTAATTCATCATTATCTTGTATTGTTTTTTAATTCTACAGAGCCTTGCCATAAGCACTGCCTTTCTTATGTACATGCTTAGTCGAGATCGTCTTAACATGGATTACAATCGCCAAATTATTGCCCTATTGATCAAACTGTTGACCTACAAACCAGTTGATGTGACCTCCGACACGTCTGTTATTCAAGAATTTAGAAAGACTTTAGAAAAAGTGAAAGGTATTGTGGAAAAGATACCAGACACAAGTGCAGTCAAGCGTGATGTTGAGATTGATAAAATATCTGTAAGTAAATGTTATTGCTGTTCTGTTGTAGGCTCTTCAGCTCTGTCTACACTATCAAACTAGTTTGACAAAAAAAGTGTGATGTGCTTAAATATGGTAGTGATGTGCCCAAATATGGTAGTGATATGACATCATCATGTCCATATTTGAGCACATCACATTTTTCTGTCCATGAAGTTTGATAGTGTAGACAAAGCTTTATAGTTGTAGGAGGAAAGGCAAATGAAATGTAGTGATGCTTGATAATGCTATGGATCCCAGGGGCCTGGATTAAAATTCAAAACAGCAACACTACCAAAACAGATTGTCACTTGTACATTGCAGCAGTGAGGTAACTTGCTATTAAAAATCCTTGGCAATTTATATAAATAGCAATATTTGTTTTATTGTTTTCCAGACAAACTACTTAGCCATGGAATGCCTGTTGTCTTTGTCTTCACGGAAGACAACAGATTGGTTGAAGGAAGAATTACGAAAATTAGGAGGCTTGGATTTTGTTGTTGATACAGGTAAGTAGTTTTCTTTTTTCTGAATGTTAGCATAAATTTACTTACATTATAAGACATTTTTTGGCTCAAAAATTTTAATACAGGTATTGCCATATTCTAAAGCTTTGTCTACAGATGTAACAAAAAAAGTAATTGTACCCATATATGGACATGATGATGACATATCACTACCATATTTAAACATATCACTACCATATTTGGCACATTTTGTTAAACTAGTTTGAGCTTTATAGAACATAGTCACATAATTCAACTTAAACTTATTTTTATTTTACAGTCTTTGAGCAGGTTTTGCTGGTTGAGGATGCTAAGACTTTAAGTGATGCTGATATTTCTAGCTTGAAGCAGATTGAACGCTGTCAACGTGTGTTGGAGAATGCTGCGTTCTTAAACACTGTCAATCAGGAATACCTTATTAATTACAACCACTGCAGCCTGATAAATAGTCTAGCCCAGTATGTTTTCATTCTTTATTGATTACGACTGCAGCCTGATAAATAGCCTGGCTCAGTATTTTTTAATTCTGTATTGATTACAACCACTGCAGCCTGATAAATAGTCTAGCCCAGTATGTTTTCATTCTTTATTGATTACAACTGCAGCCTGATAAATAGCCTGGCTCAGTATTTTTTAATTCTGTATTGATTACAACCACTGCAGCCTGATAAATAGTCTAGCCCAGTATGTTTTCATTCTTTATTGATTACAACTGCAGCTTGATAAATAGCCTGGCTCAGTATTTTTTAATTCTGTATTGAATACAACCAATGCATCCTGATAAATAGTCTAGCCCAGTATGTTTTCATTCTTTATTGATTACAACTGCAGCCTGATAAATAGCCTGGCTCAGTATTTTTTAATTCTGTATTGAATACAACCAATGCATCCTGATAAATAGTCTAGCCCAGTATGTTTTCATTCTTTATTGATTACAACTGCAGCCTGATAAATAGCCTGGCTAAGTATTTTTTAATTCTGTATTGAATACAACCAATGCATCCTGATAAATAGTCTAGTTCAGTATGTTTTCATTCTTTATTAATTACAACCACTGCAGCCTGATATATAGTCTATCTCCGTATGTTTTTCCCTTTTATTAATTTACAGTCACTGCAGCCAGATAAATAGTCTAACTTATAATGTTTTCCCTTTTACTAATTAAAACCACTGCAGCCTGATAAATAGTCTATAGCTTATTGTATGTTACCCTTTATTTAATTACAACTACTGCAGCCTGATAAACAGTCTAACTCAGTATGTTTTTCATGTTCATGAAGGCAGAAAGTTTGATAATATATTTATATCTTTGAGCAAATATTGTGGTTATGGCCCAGGGAAGAACAGCTGGTTATGATTAACATGTATTTTTTTTTTTCAGGGCTTTGAAAGTGTGTGAGGCATACATTGAAGCATGTAGCTCAGAAGAAAGTATATTAGAAGTTGGACAAGAAGATACAAAAGGTTGCATTGTGAGGAAGTGTTTGTTGTCTATTCTACGAGTACTGCTCAATTTAACACACGATAGTGGTAAGTGGCAGAACATAAATAATATAAATTATTATGATACCTGCATTTTTTTATATCTACTTGGTTATGGTTGACTGGTTTTGCTAATGTACTTTTCCAAGATTTTAACATCCCTCTCACTTTCAGTTTAGGTTCCATTTCAGGTTGTTGTCCTTTTATGGTTCACTGATTTTACTGTTTGTATCCAATAAAAAGTGAATAATTTACTGGAATCTAATTAAAAAGCCATCTGGTTTCAAATCTGGTATTTACTATTATTGACAGAAAAATCAATCATTAATAAAAACTAATACCTTGTGTTTAATGAGATGAAAATCTGAATATACCATGAATATAGATCTTGATAATTAAGTCAACTTAGTTATAGATAAGATAAAAGAACAAACGCCCGTATTCTTAAACCGGACTTTAGTCGTAGTTCGAGCTAAAACTAAAAAAATGACGTCATTTTAATTCATAAACCGAACTTCAACTAAATCACCGACTAAATCAGGCCAACCTCGACTAAATCGAGACGGATTTTGATCGATTTTTTTAGTCCTGGAGGGGGCAGACTAAATGGTCGACTAAATGTTTTTTAAACGATGTTTATAAAAAACGTAACAGTCATTGAGTTGTTATATTGGCCAGATATTGAAGAATGAAATATCTATATTTATATTAGCTTAATTAAATATACATTGGTATAAATTATAATAATGAAAATCATCTTTATTTACAACTGTATACAAATTACATTTTTTTCTTCGCGCAAGTCCGACTTGAGCTACGTCACGCCATAGCGACAATGGGAGATGCGGCAATTCACCACGCGATGGAATGTTTAGGGGGCCTAGCGCTTTCTTGTCACGCTATGAAGTGCGTGGTTCGTGGCGATCATACTTTGTTGGGGGCCTAGAAAATATAAAAGTTACCGTACCGCCATGGTTCCTAAATATATTTTAAAGATTTTATTTGTTGTTAATCAAATATACTTCACTGTTAAATTAATACTGATATTGTTCTAATAATTAACGATTAAAATTATTTTTCATGTATATAGTCCTGATGATGCGTAAAAAGTGTTGTAAGAAATGGAAAGTGATATCAATGCGCAAAATTTCGTCTGCTCCTCAAATACTCTCTTGTCATTGGCCAATGTATAGCCTTTGTTACCCAGACGTGTGCAACTCGACTAAAAGCTCGACTTCGTTAAGTCGAACTGCAAACTTCGACTACTTCGTTTTTGAATCGAATTTGAAGTAATAGCTCGAACTACGACTTTTCCAAGTCGAACTTCGAACTACGACTAAAGTCCGGTTTAAGAATACGGGCGAAAGTGTTTCCATTGGATTTTCCACCAGCCAAATATCTTGATAACACTTAATTAAAGATTTTATATAGACGAAGGCTAGATCGCAAAGAACAATGTTATAGCAGTTCAAAAAGTGATTCTCCGTGGAGAGGGAACCAACTAGATGGCGGCTGCAATCGACCAATCAGATATGCCCTACGCAGTACGCACTACTACGCCTGTGTTGAGCCTATCTGCGTGAGAACGATACGCAGCGTGTTAAGCGTATAAACGTGAAAACATTCTATATGATCCTCGTATACAAAAAATGCTAGATTACCAAGAAATTATTCATTCTATTGCGATTAACCAATATATTTAATTTTATAAAAAACTTCACTGTGCTTTGACAAGAACATGTGTTGTAATTTATGTGGTCTTAATGTATTATATTAGATTATTATTTTTTATATTAAATAATGTTTTTGAACACACCTTTTGGAATCAATTTCAGTCTGGAGTGTACGCCCTTCTAGCCTTCGACTTTACCTCACTGGACTCAACTTAAATTCTATTATTTATATTCATAGAATGGGGATGTATCAAAGTAGGTGGACAAGACGAAATGATTAAGACAATCTTGCTGTGTGTGCTGCAAATCCCACAGCACATACCAACTGATCAACGCTTTGATTTACTTGTATTGGTAAGTATAAGTATTAGAAGTACCTTACTATTAATAGTAACAATACTACTTCCTAATGCCATACTATGTTTCCTACTAAGGAAGTATATAAAATGGTATATAATTCATTAATTAGCTTGTGTGGAAAGGAACTGACCAACCTACCACATAATGCCAAGGCTTAGTACATAGAGCTCCTAACAGCTCATTCCCCTACGTTCAGAATTAATACAGGACTTGCCACCAATATAGCATTATGTTAATGGAACCCCAAAATTAAAGTTTAATTGTCAAACAGCTTTTTACTGCTCTGTGTCTTATAGGTTGCATGTTCTGTTCAGTTTCCTTTAGTTTTATTTAAAATTAAGATTTTTTTCTTTGTGCCTTTAATACTTATCACCTATAGCAAGCAGTTGTACTAATTCTTCAGTGTATTACAATATAACAGCAGAACCACACTAGTTTGTTGTAAACAGTATGTATGCACAACTAGTTATATACTGTAATTGTAAACAACTCATCTCATTAATATTTGCAATCAATAATTTTCTTTCAGGGCCTAGGCTTGTTGATTAACTTGATGGAACATAGTCCAGGGAATTGTAAAGCACTTATTAACATAAAGACTCGATTTTCATACGATTCTAAACCTCAAGAGAATAGTAAATTCAACCTGGATGGAGACGCCACTGCTTTGCATGCTCTTACTCAGGTATAGTATTGTCAATTATTTTGTCATGTTTGTTGTGTAACCACGCCACTTAATACATATTCCGTCCTAGAATGTCGAGGGATTGCATGAGTTGAGAAAGCATGTTCCAGTATTTGCTATGAACATAACTAGTTCATAGGTCATTGCAAATCAAAAGTTTCCTATTAATAGGACATAACTAGGTCCTAGCAAGTCAAATGCTCTCTATTAATAGGACGTAACTAGGTCCTAGCAAGTCAAAGGCTCTCTATTGATAGGACATAACTAGGTCCTGGCAAGTCAAAGGCTCTCTATTGATAGGACATAACTAGGTCTCCGCAAGTCAAAAGCTCCCTATTAATAGGACATAACTAGGTCCTAGCAAATCAAAGGCTCTCTATTAATAGGACATAACTAGGTCCTAGCAAGTCAAAAGCTCCCTATAAATAGGACATAACTAGGTCATGCAAGTCAAAAGCTCTCTATTAATAGGACATAACTAGGTCCCAGCAAGTCAAAGGCTCTCTATTAATATGACATAACTAGGTCCTAGCAAGTCAAAAGCTCCCTATAAATAGGACATAAATAGGTCATTGCAAGTCAAAAGCTCTCTATTAATAGGACATATCTTGGTCCTAGCAAGTCAAAGGCTCTTTTCTTTACATAGATGTACTTGCAACGTGAGAAAGCCGCAAAGTTAGCAGAGACGGCACCAGAATCGCCATCAAAACAAGATGGAGAATGGAAAGAATCGCAAGATGGTATGGAATGGATTACCATAGAAACAGAGGAAGGTCAGGAGTTAAGTGCTGATAGTCAAAAGGAGATTAAAAAGTCTATTAATAAGGGTAAGTTGTTTTTATACATATAAATCAAAAGGCAAATTACTGAAAACAAGCACGAATGTGCGATACTCGGGATACAGCAAAAGAAGCTGTAATGACATCATAAGACCGGATGTAACGTCACATACACATCAATAACCTCGCTGCCAAATACGGCTATACGGTACCATCTTCGAGACGTGATATGGCTGCGTGTTAAGCAGACGTGATAACCACTACGCCAAGAAGTTGCATATAACAACATAACGCTGTGGTGTGTGTCACACATTGTGGCTTCTTATTTAAATAAAATAAATTAATTAAAAAATGCGGCTCTATAGCTTTAAGGACATGTCCCTATAGTATATTCATGCCAAATCCCAGCTTAATACTACAACGAATAAAGGGGGAGTAGTACTTTATAAATCGCACTTTTTACTCACTAGTGTCCAGATGGAGAAGATTAGTGAGTCCTAGACTCGGGTACCCCGAGTAAACTGACAATGCTGTGGTATCAGTGACTGGATCTCAATGGAGATACAAAAAAAAGTAAAACAGCCAGAAAAGTTAACAAAGCAAGTGAAAAAACCTGGACAAAGTAGATATTTGAATAAGAAAAACGCTGCCTGAGTAGTAGAATAAAAGAAATAAGAACAAAGGAGGCATAGGCTGGTGAATAGAGGGTGGAGAGGGGTAAGAATAGGAAACAAAGAAGATAGCTTGGTAGATATAAACAATATTGAGAATAGAACTAAACAAAAAAATCAAATGGTGGTTAATATTGAAACTTTAATTTAGGTAGTCAATGGAATAATTTTACTGATCTGGGAGTATATTCCTAATGTTAAGTCCAAAAGGTTTTGTAGTTTTAATTAGTAATTCATTAAAGAGACCCACCACAGAGATCCATCCAGCCGGCGTCACGTCCGTTCGTTGTTTTGTAAAACAACAATAATTTGGTAAAGTACATTAATTATGGGGGTGTTCACTATCTAAGAGCCTATTAAACACGTGCGTCAACCACTGTGTAAGAAAAACATTTATTTATTTACATTCCTAAATTTACAATCGCGTATTCTGTAATTTTACTCTGATTCTATTCAATTGTTGTTTGACGTTCATCGCGGAGGCGAAATACATTCACCAATTTGGTTCAACAAATTACACAAGAAACTTAAAATCGTGAAAATAAAAGGTCGCGAAATAGTTAAAAATGTAAAATCGCGAAAATTTAGGGCCGCGAACATTTTGGGCTTTACAGTAGTTTATGTTTTTAACCTTTGGTGTCTTGTAAGCTATGTGACGCAATGCCTGACGTCAAATGATGATGTCATAGTTTGTTTTTAACCTTTGGTGTCTTGTAAGCTATGTGACGCAATGCCTGACGTCAAATGATGATGTCATAGTTTGTTTTTAACCTTTGGTGTCTTGTAAGCTATGTGACGCAATGCCTGACGTCAAATGATGATGTCATAGTTTGTTTTTAACCTTTGGTGTCTTGTAAGCTATGTGACGCAATGCCTGACGTCAAATGATGATGTCATAGTTTGTTTTTAACCTTTGGTGTCTTGTAAGCTATGTGACGCAATGCCTGACGTCAAATGATGATGTCATAGTTTGTTTTTAACCTTTGGTGTCTTGTAAGCTATGTGACGCAATGCCTGACGTCAAATGATGATGTCATAGTTTGTTTTTAACCTTTGGTGTCTTGTAAGCTATGTGACGCAATGCCTGACGTCAAATGATGATGTCATAGTTTGTTTTTAACCTTTGGTGTCTTGTAAGCTATGTGACGCAATGCCTGACGTCAAATGATGATGTCATAGTTTGTTTTTAACCTTTGGTGTCTTGTAAGCTATGTGACGCAATGCCTGACGTCAAATGATGATGTCATAGTTTGTTTTTAACCTTTGGTGTCTTGTAAGCTATGTGACGCAATGCCTGACGTCAAATGATGATGTCATAATAAGTTATTAATATACTTTGGTATAAACAAACGTTTTGATTAATTGTGTTGTTTAACCTTTCTTGCAGCTCTAATCAAAGCAGGTAAACACATGGAGGATAGTATTGTGGCTTCATATTGTGCTCTGCTCTTAGGCTGTCTACTCAGAAATAACCAGGTATAATGATATTTATTTGGAAAATAACACATTTGTAACATTGACAGTTGTGTTTAACAGTTTGTCCAAGAAGAATATAAAATAAAATAAACTTAAAACTGACAGATTATTAAAATGAAATTACCAAATTAAACTTCCAATTTCTAATCTCAATGTCCAAATCTCTACCTTGAACTGAAATCCACTCCGCTACATAGCTAATATTTTGATAAATACAAAATGTAGATGTTTTCAACATTTGAATTTGTATGCTATAACATTTTATTTTTATTTTAGGCAAATGTTAGGAGTGTTCGTGATATACTACCCAACAATGATTTTGCTTGTATGGTGGAAATGCTCAAAGGCTTTCTGGAGTTCATGGAAATGACGGTAAGTCAATCTAAGTTCTAGTAAGTATAATAATACATATAAAATTTTAAAAAATGTAGAGAATTCATTATATTAAGAATGTTTTAAATAGGACTATACTATACTCTGACAGATTTCTATACTGTTTACAGTACTACCTATCCTAGTTACATTAAAAAAAGATCATAATTTAATTGGTCAGCTGTGTTTTAATCTTAGATGGACTATACCATCCAGTAAGGTGCAAGCAATACATTCCCATATCATCATCCCTGCATTATTTGTATTATTAAGACAAATTTGTTGCATTTAAAACATTTTGTTTTTTAATGAATTTTTTTTTTCAGAATGCTGCGGGAAGTTCTGGAAGTAAATCAATATCAAAGATCATAGAAGTGTTTGAACTTCTTTGAGGTGTTAGGGTGATAACTTCACATTGTATTATAGATAGGATTTTGTTAGGAAAAAAATGTATGTAAGTATATCTGATCATTGATATATGGCACTGCTAATGTTAAAGAGAAGGAGCAATACAAACTTATAGGTATGTACATAAAATTCTTTTTAGCCCTGGGTATTGTTATGCCTTCATAGCAATCTATACATACATGACGATTTACAGTCTATTTTGTCAACATGTAATTATGTCCTTTCCAGTCGATGTTTTAAAATTATATTATCAATTCTTATATATTGTTATGCACTGTGTCAATAATCATTTGATTGGTTGTGGTAATTAAATCAACGATTTTTGTACGGATTATGTTTGATGATTCAACGCAGTCAACTCTCACTCGTACTGTACAAAAGGTAGCTCTCTCAAAATAAACATTTGGTTGAGATCCCAAGCTTTTGGTACTTTTGAAAATGCAAACTAAATGTTAGACTTTGTGTTCCAGTCTACAGCTAAATGCTAGACTTTGTCGTCCAGCCTACTGCTAAATGCTAGACTTTTTAGTCCAGCCTACAGCTAAATGCTAGACTTTTTAGTCCAGCCTACAGCTAAATGCTAGACTTTTTAGTCCAGCCTACAGCTAAATGCTAGACTTTTTAGTCCAGCCTACAGCTAAATGCTAGACTTTTTAGTCCAGCCTACAGCTAAATGCTAGACTTTTTAGTCCAGCCCAATGCTAATCAGTCTGAAATCAAGAAATTTAAAAAATGTTTAATTTAGATCAACTTTACTCTATTAATTAAAATTGATTTGAATTATTTACTGCATATGATTTCAAATATTAATGTAAATATATTGTTTATAATTGACATTATTTTTGTGTACATTATGAATTAATTTTTTATGATAACCGTAGTAAAATGTTGTTAGTTTATCGGTGCATTCACATTACATAGTATGTTGAACCACTGTTGAAATGTAAGGCAAACATAGATTGATTTCTGTGATGGGGAGCTTTCATCTTGTTCCTGAACCCATTGTAAAATATTGGCATTCAGTATTTAGAGCTTTTGGACAAATTATGTTGGATTTTCACTCGAAATTGAAGCCCGTGAAAATGAACATACAGTATATATATATATATTTTTTGGAAGCTCCATGACACCATAGTTACTTCTTTAAGAAGTAAAATGAATTTTATACAATTTGAATAAAATGCATACAATTTCCGAACGTGTACATAGTTTGTATATACCCATTTTGACGAAATTACAGATTAACATAAGGATAGAAAATATAGGGAAATATCCTAAAAATAATAATTTCAAAATGTTAGCATTACATGAAAATGCTGTTTATTGAACCATTTTGGTTTGCGTACACCCCCCCCCCTCCCCTCTGTTCTCACTGTATAAAGAAATAACTGTTTTGCAAATTATTGTTAACTTGATCATTACAAATACAATTATGTGTTTAAAAATTTGGAAGTATATTTAAATTTATAATTTTTATATACAATGCATACAATTATAGATGTGGATAAAATGAACTATTTTGATACAATTGATGTAATATCTTTTTAAGGTTTAATGAAACATCACAATTGTTCAATCAATTTGTTGTGAAGCACTACGTTGATATTTTTGATCGATATAAATTATTTGTTAAAATGAGGCATTGAATTATGAACCTGTAAAGTAGGTATTTTCACATTTGTGTAGAAAAACTAAAATGTAGATGAGATCATTTGTGTAAATTAGTCACATATGTCAACCTCGCAATTTGAAATAAATGATTTTTTTTGTTGACCTAAATATTTTGTGATGTAGCCATGTATTTTTGTTTTATCATATCACATGTTTTCACATCTTACGGACGACAGTTGTACTCGGTAAATCATTGATATTTCTGATCGCAGTCATACTTCACACCAGTAGTCGGTATTAACCAAACCGCGAATTGGAATTTAAATTCTGAACCTTTTTTTTTGGTTCTGTGTTGCTGATCGTACACAGTGTGTCATTGTTAATACACCGTTTACATCAGCCTGCATTTCTGTTCCCCAGGTATGACTAGGTTTACTCAATTACACATGGATGTAATATGCCTTTTCCAGATAAATGCGAGATTGTTTGGCTACAATGCGTTGGGGTAGCTTTAACAAGTAATGCTGAGATGTCCTCGTCAGTGGCCGAGCGGTTAAGACAGTGGAACCGTAATCACGTAGCCATAACATCGGCAGGGGTTCGAGGCTCACTCACTCCATGGTTCTGGTACTATAAACCGTAGTCCCAGTGTACACATCTAGCTCGTGTGCACTTTAAACGAGTAGGGGGTTACCCCGGTGTATTAGTACATCACAGCCACTGATCACCAACTGGGCGCTCTGGGAGACCAGTCTTTGACTGAAGAGGTTACCCAGTATAAATATAAATTTCAAAAAAAGTATTCACTGCCATTATTTCACTCGCACACATATATTGTTTATTTCATGATTTGTCGTTATTAAGGATTGTTATATTTCATTTGGTAATCAGGAACAGGTCAGGTAGACTGATTCTGAGAAGTATTAAGATTCCTGGACCTCAAATTGAAATGGAAATGAAAAGAAATTATCCTTACAGAATCTCTATAGTGATATTTCAAGCCAATGTCCAGTTTCAAATGATGTTTGTATTCTACCTTTCTGAGAGAAGCCCATTTAATTCAGCTATGCATCATATAATAAGCATGTGCTTATAAGAATAATGTATTATGGTTGTTTATTCGCGTATGTCATTTTAACATTAAGTCAACATCGTATCATAGAATGTTTTCTCTATTAGATGAAACCAAGTCACATTCGTTTACCTTGGTCAAGATTGATTGATTATTGTACTGAAGAAGGTACGACTCGGAATGAGATGAAAAGTATTTTAAAAAAACCATTTAAAATGTCATAAAATTATGAATGGAGTTGTCGACGTTACTGACAAAACAGTGCAAATTTGGCTACCTTTACAAAACAGATTAAAACCAAATAGGCCTATGCGTGTTTATTAAATGGAAGCTTTAGAATAGGCCTACAGTTATAGGGCCTACATCATCATTCTGTACTGTACACAAAATGTGTATTATTTGGACTGTATGCCTAATAAATGTTCCCGTTATCAAATGCAAAAACACAAATACCTAAGCGCAAGTGACCAATCACAAGCGATGGATTATTAGAACTGTCGCGCTTGTCATTGGTTCACTAGCTTAAAGCTTAGTTCATCATCATTCGCGGTACTATATACGTACCATTTATTTGTATCAACAACAAAATAATACAGTATTTCTTTCACAAGAATATTTCTATAAACTTATTTGATACAAAACGGGTATGCAATGAGCCGAAGCTCTTAAACGCATTACCCTATAATACAGATATCTAATTAGCAAATAAAACAATAAAAGTACAAATAGAAATAAAAAGTAAAAGTAACAAAAGTGAACTCTACATGAGTTAGTATTTATTTATTAATAGTTGTTGTATTTCCTTTTTAAATTTTCCGATTTTAGTTTCACACTTTATGTTTTCAGGTAAACGGTTCCAAATATTTGCCCCTCTATAGGCAATACTTCTTTGTCCTATATTTGTTCTTTTTAGAGGAATACGGAAATCACTCTTCTTCCGCGTACCATACTCATGTACAGATTCCATTTTTGTAAAAAAAGAGATAAATGAAACTGGTAAATTGCCCATACGGAATTGAAACATAAATACAACAGTGTACTTCTCATACAAGTCAAAAATATTCAATAGGTTTTTGTTATAGAATAAATTTGCTGATGGATGCTGATAATGCACTTTACATATAATTCTGATCGCTCGTTTTTGAAGTATAGGCCTATGTATTCTCTGTAGCTTCGTTGCCCCCGCAACTCCCCAAATAGTTATTGCATATATTAGGTGAGGTAAAATTAACGAGTTGTACATTATTAACAAAACATCTGATTGAACAATATATTTAAGTTTGTTCATTACACCAATGACCCTTGCAATTTTCATTGTAATGATATCTATGTGATCATGGAATGTTACAAACTCATCAAGAATGACACCTAAGAACTTAATTTTACTAACTCTTTCAATTTCAACATCATTAATAAATAAAGTATAGTTATTGGTATCTTTTTTCTTATACATGCTTCTAAATTCGATAAACTTGGTCTTCTTTGTATTCAGACTCAATTTGTTTGCAGTAAACCAATCACTTAATTTACTTAATTCTGTATTTAAAGTGTTAATTAAAAGGTTTATATCTTTGTGCTTAAAAAATACGTTAGTATCGTCAGCAAAAATGACAAATTCTAAATATTTACTACTTTCAACAATGTCATTTGTATAAATTATAAAAAGTAACGGCCCAAGAATTGAGCCTTGTGGTACTCCATATTCAATCAGTTTTAATTCTGATTTACAATTTCCCATGTGAACATATTGTTTTCTCATATATAAGTAGCTCTTAAACCATTCAAGAACAATGCCCCGAATACCATAAAATTTGAGTTTTTGTAAGAGAATCTCATGATCTATCGTATCAAATGCCTTAGAAAGGTCTAGGAAGACGCCGATACTTATCATTTGTTCATCTATTGCTGAAGTAATTTTTTCTATTGTTTGTGAAAGTGCATGACTCGTAGAGTGGTTTTTGCGAAAACCAAACTGTGATTTATTAATGATGTTAAGTTTGTCAAGGTATTGAGTCGTTTGATCATACACAACCCTTTCATAAATTTTAGAAATACAAGGCAAGACTGAAACAGGTCTATAATTTTTTATGTCATTTTCATCGCACAGTTCTGGCAATCTTTAATTCATCTGGAAAGCAACCAGTTGTCAATGATATATTAACAATATGTTTTATCGGTATTGTTAGGCATTGCGAAAATGGTTTAATATAACGAGCACCAATTCCATCATTACCAGGTGACTTACTTATATCTAGATTATCAATATATTTCTTAATGTCATGTTCATTTACTGGCCTAATAAACATAGAATTGGCGTAATTGCCAGACATTAACGTTAGTGGATCTATTCTATTACTTCTTTTATTTTTTATATCATTTGCTATATTTTTGCCAATATTAATAAAATATGAATTCATTGCTTCTGCTTGATCTTGTTCATTGTTGTAATAGTTTGTATTTAAGAACATCTTTGACGGTTTTCCCGAATTGTAATTTTTTCCTAATAAATTGTTAATATTTCGCCATGTTTTTTTAGAGTTATTTTTATTTTTCTCAAATTCTTCATTCAGGTAATTCGTTTTTTTTAGTCGTATTAGTTCAGTTAATTTATTTCTGTAGTTAGTGTATTTAGATTTTCTATAAAGTGTTGGATTTTTTCTATACAAACTGTATAGTTTTTCTTTCTTACGAATTGATATTGCAATACCCTCAGTGATCCACGGAGATTTATTTATATTTGCTCTCACGTGTATATTTTTTAAGGGAAAGCATTTATATTATCTATCAGTCTATTTAGTGTGTTATGAAAGTTAACGTACGACTCATTTGCATAACAGCTGCTAATTACATTCTCCCAGTCTTGCCGTTCTAGTTCAGTTCTGAATAGTTCTTTATTGCGACGGGAGTAGCTACGCTGTAACTTATATTTGTCTTAACCGATTTATTTATGCAAAAGATAGGATAGTGGTCTGAAATATCCGTATAAATTATTCCTGATTCTATCTGATGATATTGCTGTGAATTCGTAAGAATATTGTCGATTATTGAAGCTGTGTTTGCTGTTACACGCGTTGGCTTGTTTATGATAGGAATAAAAGAATGTGAGAAAAAGGTATCTGTATGCATCTGTACGTTACTTTCTGTGTGATTAGCTAAATCAATATTATAATCTCCTACAAGATATGAATCTTTATTTTCACTATTAATAATGTCCATAACTGTACCCAATTGTTCGTTTAGAACATTTATCCGGGGGTCTGTATATGACTCTATATACAATGTTCTTATTTTGATGTTCAACTTCAACAAATAATGATTCTGATTGATCCATCATAGCCGAGAGATCTTCTCTTATAGTATAGTATGCATTGTCAGGTAAGTATAATCCAATTCCGCCACCCCTTTTATTATGTCTGTTTTTGTAGATAAATCTGTAATTTGGTAGGCTATACATATTAGGTATATCATTTTTCGTTAGCCATGTTTCAACTAGAGCTATACAAGAAAATTCTCGGTTTAATGAGGATATAACCTCACTTATGCTATCAAACTTGTTTACAATACTCCGACAATTCAGACATAGTATTGAAATAAAATTTTCTCTATCAATATTAAATTTGGAGACAAAATCGTTAACAAGATAGTAATTAGTTTCTGTAGTTCCTATTGTTTCATTTTCGTACTCATGTAGACTATTATAAAACATAACTTAGATGATTATTCCTACTCTATATAATTGTATAGTGAATAACCTTCTCTGTGATGTATTTAGTCTCGAAAAGACAAGTTAAACGGTAAGTACAAGGTAATAAGAGGTAAGTATAAACATATACATACATACATACGTAACCCGTAAAGATACATATACCGTACATACATATACAAACACTCATATATGTATATACACATATTATTAACGAGGATATGATTATTAAGGCGTGTAATTTGATGTGAGTACCTGTGTGGTTTGGTATAAATACAGTGGAGGTACCATGATCTGTCCCATAATCTTAACTAAAATTACTAGTAGACAACTATGACATTATATCAGAGAAGTCATTGTTTGTGTATCATGCCATTTATGTATAATTCTCCATTTCTAAATACCGGTTTCCTCCCATCGTTGTATGCCTTAGTCATCACGTCTCTCAACCTTCTCTTCTCTTGAACGTCCGCCCAAGGTAAGTCTTCTGTTACGAAATAGGTGTGATCCCGTCTCAACAATTGTTTTGCCGATTTTAGTACTTTATATTTTTGAGGCCTATATAAAAATTTGGCAATAATTTGCCGAGGCTTACCGTTCTGCATTTTACGTCCAGTACGATGTGCATTCTCGATGTCCACTTTATCATGAATATTCAGCTTGTCTTCAATAAAATGTTTCAGGACCGTAAAAGGATCTTCATCATTATTTTCTTTGATTCCACCAAACCGTAAGTTAAAACTTCTTGAATACCTTTCAAGTTGTACAATTTCTTGTTTAATCGTTGTTAACGAACATTGGTATCCTTCAACAGTGGATGACAGCGTTTCATTTTCTTCGGTAAGTTTCTCAATATCCTTCTTGTTTTGATCACTTAATTCTTGGGCAAATAAGATGGATGCCTCCATAGTTTTCTGGATCGATTCAACATTGGTAAGTCGACTTTCAACCTTGTCTAATCTCGCCAAGATGGTAACTTGGTTTGCTAGTATAGCGTCAAGCTTCTCATGCATTGTTTGTATTTGGCGCCCGTCGACATCATGTGCATGATTCGGGATCCTGTGATTCTGTTTGTTTACCTTCGCAACCAGGTGGGCTAGCGTTATCTTTCACATTTTGTTTGTCTTTTCTCGGCATTTCGATCAATCAGCGTAAGTATGTTGTTTAACGGTAAGTAACTATTAATTACCTATAGGTTTTCACTGATGTAATCAACAATTGACGATGTTTTTAACTGTATTTTAAGACTGTTCACAGAGAGAGAGAAATTCGCTTGTTAACGCATTGCAGGTTTGGGATCGTCTTTTCCACCAGGGGGGTTCCACATTGGACGCGTCACAACGACGTAGGCGCAACGCAAGTGATTTGACCAACCACAGGTGACAGTTCGGATGTCCATCGCGTCGTGATTGGTCAAATTACCTCACGACTCTTATACTGTACAAGGAACAAACACAGTATGTTAACGTCGTTTCACGACGGAAAAAGTTAACCTAACTAGGCCTGTTGGGTTTCTCTGTAAAACATTAAAAGTTTAGAAAGTAAAGAAATAATTGATATGATAGTTCTACTCATGCATATACGACTGGAAGTGCTCAGCTTTCAGTGTTAAAATGCTATTGGACATTTATGGCGCCTTTCTTCTCTGACGCGGAAGCGTTTCGTTCACATGAACAAACGTACAACTTGGCAAGAACGAAGTTGTCGAAATTAAATATTGAAAGAGATGATCTCAATATAATGTCTTATAATGTTTCACTGATGATCATTACTCCGTTAAAATCATTGAAAGTGTGATATAACTGTGGCAGTAGGCCAGTAGGAAGCAACACAGATGTAAGGAGAATGCAAATGATGACCAATCACAATCACTGTCGCTTGTCATTTGTCAACTCGTTTGCGTTGCCTCTACGTCCCTTCGTGGGAACCAAGCGTTAGTTTAAAAATACAATTACGCAAACGATAATAAATTCAAGATTAATTTAAAACCTGTTTGACGTATAAGTCTGGTCCGAGTCCAAAAACGTAAGGGTTTCAACTGTTTCAACACTTATAACAGTTTTAATCTTCTAATTGAAAAGAAAAATACACCGGGTGCCCATCTTAACCGGTGAATGGTGACCCCCGAATAGGCTGGTAGTTATAAATGGTATATATGGTAGATATTATAATCAATTATTATTTCCCATTGTTTCAAACGCACAATGTAGCGTTTAATTACAGTGCTCGAATCAGGGAGTGGTATAGATATATTGAATGGATTACACGCCATTTCCTCCGTATGCATAAATATACAGGTATACATTCCACGTTCCTGCACCCTTCCTGTCTTACAGAAGGATCTCGGATGTCATATGCTATTCAGAGACGCTCAGGCCCAGTTATAACTAACAATGTCAGTAAAGCAGCTTCCAGGCCCCGCATCCTCTTTTCTGTTCGGTAATGTTCTTCAAATCGATGAAAGACCGCATTTATCTTGGACTAAATGGAGCAAGGAATTTGGACCTATCTACAAGCTCAGCTTTGGACCAATGGGAGATGTGGTTGTACTTAGCGGTGCTAGCCAACTTTCTAAGGCGTTTGAACCTGGTTCAGACTACGACTTGGCGTTCAGTAACAGGTTTAGATCACCATTGTTTGATAAGATTGGAACGGTGGGTTAGTAGCCACTCTTTTTCTTAAATTATCTTAAATTAATCACAATATATTTGCTTATTAATTAAATTTTAACAATTTTTTTGTTGTTGATTATGCCATTTTAATGTCACATAAAAGTTATTGACTTCGACCAAAATTGGATCGAAAAAAAATGATTTACCTGAAAAAAAAAATTGTCAAATTGGCTGCCAGTCAATGGATTTTTGGTTGAATTTAACCATTTATCATGTTATTTTATAAGTAAAAACATTATTTTTCCGAGTTTTTTTGTACGGAAGTGATTCGCTTTATTAAAACTAAAAAATAACCTATTCCAAGTCTGATTTAGGCCTAAATAATCTTCATTTTTCATGTTTTTAGGGGACAATACATCTTCAAATATTATTTGCCAAACTAGACCTAATTTCTACAAAATATTATATTATGTAATAATTGAATAGTAATCAATTGAATACTATACCAATCAATTATTATTATTAGGAAGTATCACGTTTGAAGACTGGTTTGATGGAGCAAAAGATAGAAGACGACTTTTACAAGAAGTTATCAAAGCTATGGATTTCGAAAGACTCCTCCAGAAGGAATTGAATGCTGTCAGTGACGTCTTACTCAAGAACAAACAGGTCAATATTTGTGATGTCATCAATCAAGCTACTTCCAATATCATTCTCACACTGACACTAAACCGAGGTGATCGTTTTCAATATACAGATGTTAAATTTCAAACTTTGATCAAAGTCATTGATGACTGTTGTGGGTTACCAATGTTAGGATCCCCGATTAATGTAATGCAGTGCCTCTGGCACACACCCCTTTCCAGTAAAATTCGCCGAAGTTTCTCTTGCTTAAACGCAGCTATCCAGCCATACATCGACGCACATCGTGCCGAATTCAACAAAGATAAAATTCGTGACCTCATTGATGGTTATATAGGAGGCGTTGGAGATACGTCGTTTGATGTACAAGAAGTTATATGTAACATTTTTCACATTTATCCATCATCCTGTTCTCTACGGGCAACAATGCAGTGGCTTATTCTGTTCATCGCTGGTAACGAGGATGTTCAAATAAAGGTATGCCTCTTCACAATTACAAAATTATTGTTTTGGTGACTGCAGTAAATTGTACCCGTGACCATACCAACATATCTGATTCTGCAGTTGTCATTAGGCAGATTCTAACTGACTATTGACAGTCGTCTAGATAAGAGTCTACGTGTAGTTGGCTGGTCATCTCTTTTGAATGAATGTATAAAGGTCTTCTAATTACCTTTTTTAAAGATTCAAGCTGAAATTGATAGTGTTTTGACGGATGTTGGTAATGAAGATTATATAGACGTTATAAGCAACAAGATGCCGTACATGAATGCAGTGATCAAGGTAACTCTCATTAAAGCCATAACTCTTACTGAATAAGCATATATAGCTTTAACAGTCCTTTTAATATACGTATGTTTGTACCAATGAATCATGGCCCACTTCTCAACTTTACTTGATAAGAGTTTATGGGTCCAATAACTTTTACCGTATTCATTTTCCATGCAGGAATCTATGCGACTAGGTACCTCAGTATGTCAGTTGGCACCACATTGTACAATGACAGACGTAAACTTTGAGGGATACAGGATTAAAAAAGACACCACTATCATAGCAAACCTTTATGGTCCTAATCACGATCCAGATACTTGGTCGGATCCGTTTGCATTCAAACCAGAACGATGGTTGAATAACGACAACTTACCTCCTTTCATGCCCTTTGGATCAGGTAGGCTAATCAACCGACTTGCCGAATAACGTATTCGGCATGCAAATGTATAGTATGAGGGAGAAATATTGATTCCCGCTCTCATAGTACCGTATACGTATCGGGCGTAGGCTTATGCTTTTGCCTACTTGTGGAATAAGAAACATACATACATTGTATTTATCTCTTTTTGCAGGTAAAAGGAAATGTCCAGCATCGTCTATTTCCATGAATGCACTGCGCATGCTCATCGTTACACTTTGTCTAAGGTTTAATCTGAAAGGCGTTGAAGGAGAAAAGCTACCGGGAGTGGATGACAGCTTTATTATGAATGCCATCAACCATCCAAAACAATTTAACATTGTTGCTACAACTAGATAAGTCTATATTAATGGTGTAAATGTTCAATTAGCCATCCTTCGTTTCACGATTCGCACAGGATGCGCAGAATGATTTTGACTCGACAACTTCAAAGCCGAGTGTCGCGTCGTGAAAACGAAAAATCGCGTAATTAGGCCCTATACTATTATATCTTATTACTGTAATATTCTGGTTGACAGTTTGATTGACTGTGCCCGATACTTTGCTGGGTTTCAGGAAACATAAGATGTACTTGGCGAATAAAGGTCATTCCTATGATTATGAAAAAAATGTAATTATTAGGCCTAACATGTCTTCGGTTTTCTAACATTTTGTTTTTCTTAGAATCATCGTTGCTAAGGACATTGACCAGAACAAAAGGAAGTTTTAGACACAATTCGTGTCTTCTGTGAACCCCTATGGGATCCGTTAAGTTGGTATTAATAAAAACCGATGGCATGTCATCGTGGTTTTAGTATTTAACCAATGTTTTTTAATATCCCTACGGAAATTAAAAACAACCACCAACACTTTTAGGAATCATAAACATTAATGTTATTTGAATGAGGCGCGGTCATATG
Organism: Antedon mediterranea; assembly: GCF_964355755.1. NCBI lineage: Eukaryota > Metazoa > Echinodermata > Crinoidea > Comatulida > Antedonidae > Antedon > Antedon mediterranea. The sequence goes on from NC_092675.1 coordinate 18,213,511, forward strand.
TCTAATGGGAATTATTGCGCGCGCATAATTGATAATTAAACCTTTAAATTGTTTTATTTTATAGGAAACTGTACTTTTTATATTTTAATCTTTATATGTCAATCGAAAAAAGAAAAATACGACCGATCACAATCCATTTCGTAAAAGGAGGACAAATGTAAATTCGATTCAGCAAAAGTATTTACGGTTATATAGTTGTAGGCCTGATGATGAATATGACCACTCTTCTGAATTAAATAGTCTCAGATCTAGCCAGTGGTGGCTCGTGTTTGTAAAAGAGTACCGTACACAATAAATGTAAAAGTCAGTGTAATGATAATTTTGTAAATTCCGTTATAATTCGCTTGATGATTGTATTATTAAAATAATGAGCGATCATTATAAAGTAAAGTGGATGGTCATGACAATGGTTTATCCGTCAGAATCGGTTAAATACGATGTTCTATACATACATACCACTATTAGCATTAATGATATTGTCGAATGCTATATGTTTTGTTAAGGTAAACGTGTGTATGTTAACTGTGCATTATATGACTAAGGAAAATCTCCTTTCCTTCTGTGTAAAATATGCTTGCTTGGGTTTTATCGTTTAACATACGACAATGGCTAAGTGTCGGCTTTAGATGCGTGGTTTTCATCTTAATTATATAATAGATTTAAAATGCGGAAGAGTGAAAGCTTTTAAGCGTGTCATCATTCAAGTTGACATTAATTCATTTCACTTTTTCTATGGATGTGTATTTATTAAATTTATATAAAATGATTTCATTTGATATCACCTAAATTATGAGTGCAAGATGGCGTTTTAACACGGAAGTAAAGTTTGCGTCTTTGAAACTTGATGCTTTACATGTTGTCCACAGTATGTCCACATAATATGTCTTTTTAACGTAGTGTAAATTATTTACCTATATTGTAAAAATTAATAACGTACTAATATTATGTGTTTTTGTAGTTTTTAAGAATAGTTTCATTACAATTTTGAAATAAAATGTTTCTTCATTTGGTGTTGAAATTAAAATTAAATAATTATGAATAGCTTTTCTTCATACATTTTCCTGATTGCCTTTTTTTTAATCTATGCTTTTATTTAAATCAATTTAATTGTAACTGTACATTTACATCAACAACTGTAAGTTTTCCTTATATTCGGTTCAGAAATTAATTTCATTAGAATTAATGTTTATGGCAAAACATATATCGCCCTCAACGATTAAAAACTTTTATTAGACCAAGGCCGTATCGGATTCTTCCATTTAGAAATCCGGTTGTTTAATGCTAAATATTAATTCCTCCACCGTACTGCGATAATATCCGTTTAAACAGAATAATTTACAACATTTACGGTACTGATGCCTTCGTATGGCAAGAACAATACAGGCTACTTGAGGTTGAACCATTCTGATGATCGGTGAAATCTTGAAAGAACACTAACAAACGCGATGCTATTAAAAAATATATTACTCACTTAATGCGACGTGACCAAACATTTGAGATACCGAGTCACGTGCGTTTGTCACGCACCATGTTGACGCGTCTCGAAGCATTAAACCCTTTTGGATATTCACAAACTCTGGCACAAATTCAAATCTAAAAATTGAAAACGATTTGATATTTTATTAAGCACGAACCTACCATGACGTAAGCTGCCTTGCGTTGCTGCTGATAATGGTAGGTGATTTTGCAGTTGAAAGTTTAGTTTATACTATAACAGGTAAAAGGTCAGCTACATCTTTCCTAATGAAGTCCAAAACAAACCCTCAGCGAATTTCACAGAAAAAATATAAACATTTATCTCTTGCAAACGTAAGCACATCTGTCAAACGTTTCAAATGTCAGTGTATACAGGTGTTGTCACTTTTTGACATGATATATACAGGCTGGGGCGATAGTATCACGAGTTCGAAATTGGGGGAATACGGACTTTCACTTCGTCTTGAGGAAATTACTGCGTTGGCGTTGGTTTTGTTTAGACAGAACTAAGCGCTGTGTCCGAAAGGTGGACATTTTGAGGAATACGAGTAACCTTTAGGTTTAATTATAAAAAAACACATTGAACAAGACTTATTCTTAATAATTAATAAAAACGTAAGAAGAGGTAACTGATTAAAGGGATGAAAGGCGAATGCCAATACTCTACCGAAAGAATTAATGAAGCATACACTTCACTTAATTTATTATCAAATAAACAGTAACATCCTTTAATAAAAAGAAGGCATGAAGTTACCTTAAACAATATACTGTATAGACTACGGTACTGTATTATCAGATTTGAACCGAATTCAATGCCATTTAAAGCTGACCACCAAACCACAGTGCCATCCATCGATAGCCAAAAGTAAAATAGCAAGCCTACATTAGAAAACATTAACTAACACATTTGGTAGAAAAACATACAATAAATTAAAATTCAATATTATATTCACACCTATATCCAGTATTTTCTTCCTCTCATCCTCCTTTTTATCATTAAAATAATTATCGTACAACCATCACATTGTCAGCGTTTCATGAGAATTGTCTTCCATCCTTTTTTACTTACATTTCTAAATAATGTACATAAAATAGTAATGATTAAAAATACTAAAATTAGAACAAACATCAATTAGATCAAATTATAATCAAGAGAAACATGGCCATGAAAAAATGACATTTACATTAGAACGCAAAACGAAAACCAGATAGGCCTACAGATTGTCAAGTTCTATAATAGTATTTTTTATTGTATCGGATGTTGCAAAATATTATTTTGACCTATATTTTTTAAAGATTTTTCCTTCTAATGTAGTTTCATACGTCGTATTAAATTTCACAGTAAATGCAATTTATCTATTTCCAATAATGTCAATCAACATCAAGGCAGATGACATAAAATAAAAAGCGAATCACTGATTTCCATAAATAAGACTTCAAAAACGTAGTGCGATTTAGAGCGCAAACTATTACACTTTTTAATGTAAACACGAGTGTAATATTATTAGATTTATATTTAGAAATATTAACAATCTGTCTTGATAATATAATTTTGAAGTAATACACACAATTTCCGTTTAAAATTAGTTATGTTTTGAATCACCCGGTGCGCTGCGGAGTGATATTGAAAACCAAAGTTAAGCACGTACGAGTTATGGTAATGGTGCTGTCCCAATCCCAATCAGACTATCAGTTGAGTTTGAGAGTTGACTGGGAAGTAACTCATTCACAAAAAGTACCGCCCTCTGCAACATGCATGTGGGTTAAAAAGTTGTTTTCTTCGTGTTACTTTTGTTAGCATCTATAATTTTCTCATTTTATTGTATTGGATTTATATTTCGATTGTTTATACGTAAGACTTTACAATGGAGCAATTTAAGAACAAAGAAGAGGGTAAAGAAAGTTGCTGTTCGCAAGTTGAAAGAAAATTAGTGAAATGGATTTTTGCAGTATCCTTGCTGAGTATTGTCTCCGTTACAATGTGTGTCAGGCTTTTTACTTTGAACAGTGAACTGGACTCTAGGATTGTTCAATTGGAACGCCGCGATCTTTCAGATTTTAAAAACGTTGTTGTTGATGAGTATATCAACAAATATTTGGAAGATAATTTGGAACAATTATTTTCAATGGTAAGAACTTTTGTCTACCGGGCAAATCGGGCCTTCTCCCTCAGTTCAGTGGCCTCACATAGTAGTGTAGGCCTAACTCTTTGGTATAGTCTTTATTTGGCCTTGAGTCAATATAGTTGAACGTAAACAATCTTCATTGTTTTTAGTGCAGTAAAACAACAATCAAGTCACTCTCATTGATAGCCACTAGCCATGATCTGTGATTTAAGTACAAGTCCCTAGTATATAACTGAGAACTACTTCCATGCATGTCAGCAGGCCTGATAACACACAGGGCTAGATTTAGAAGAAAAACATTTATTATTGCACAGTATAGTATATGGAAAAATATTTTTAAGAATTTTAGTTTTTCTATCAGTTAAAACTCTGAGGAACTCGAACAAAATTATTTTTCAATAAAAAATGTAGTGGCAACAAGAAGTATTCTTTGTTAAATAATAATATTTGTATTCTTTTAAAGCAAATCAAAAAACTTCCAGCCAATAGAAAGACAAGGAGCACAGATCTGGAAAATTGCCAATGCCGTGGTGAACCAGGTATGAAGTCTGTGTACACATTATTTTACCAGTACTCAGTATGTTCTATGGGGTTTGTCCAATTTTGGGAGAGGGATGTTGGGAGAAAAACCATTATTATGATAAATATAGCCTGGTGTCGTGATAGTTCTCTAAAAGTATGATTTTCAAAGCAACTCATTTGAGCCATCCAACATGCATTCTGCGTGTCTGAAAGATCATAAGGAACTTTCTATTTGCGCATGGAAATATTGAGACGTATGTCATTAATACTCCTATAGTAAAGTATAAAATATGAGGAATTCAGTGACTGAATACTACCCACAGATACAGACTAAAAAGCAAACAGAACTTTTCATTTTTGACACCGAAACAGGTGCTACATTTCGTCAGTATAATACTGTAAGCTAATATACTAATTCTAAACTAACTTACACAATTACAATTATAGTTAGCATTCACTGACAATTTTAAATTGAAAAGTTTTCTTTGATCAAGTGAAGTTTTGTTTGTATTTAATTGAATTATTAAATTTGGATAAAACAAAGATTTCATTAAAACTTCACTACAATAATGCCCTTGTTATTTTACTAATTACTAAGATAATTTGCTCTGAATAAAATTTAAATAAGTTTTAAATTAATTGATGCTAAAATTCCACAGTTCCATGCAGGTTGAGCTAAATAATTTAACTGTAAATACTGGTAATTCGGGCCCTAGCCACCAGTATGGTTAGTAAGATTTCAACCAGCTAACCACTTTCTCACAGTAGATTGTTCCCTTTTCTTGCGAAAACTGGACTACTTTATTTCTTGGCTATCATCACTGTACTGTATTCACATCACGTAACAATGGGTTATCAGATATCCAAATTCTTAACTGTAATGTACTGTAGGCCTATGCCTACATTACATAAAGAGTAAAAAAACAACAACGTATTGAATTGGAGAGCTATGCTTTTACTTATATCATTCCACAATGAGAACATATATTTTAATTGTGAATTGCCATGGATTCAAATTACTTTTCAATTGTAGCCTCAGGCTTGTTTTCAGACATGGCTGAGATTCTTTAACCCATTTTGATAATCAACTGAATATTGGTGTTACTTATTTAGGCATGCAAATATACAACTTTGTGTAATTGTCATATTTTTTTAAAAGTAATCTGAATGAAAAAAACATAGTTATTATAAACTCAAACTATTAGTAATTGATTTAAACCTATATGCACAATTAAGTTTTTTAAAACTAAACATATTGAAACCACAAAAGAGAGGTACAATACAATAATTAGTGCTTATTATTTATATTTTTGTATTTATTTAAGTGTGTAGAATCATGTGAGAGATTAGTCCAGTTGCTACACATTAATATAAACCTACCGTCAATCTAACATAAACAAATCATATACAGTACTTCATATTTGTCAATATCCTTTGGGATTTACAGTGAAGCTTGACTTACATACATGTATATTAATATATCAAAGGTTATTCAAATTCCTCAGTTTAATAGTGTTGTTTTTTTTATCAATGTTGTATAACTATAATAGAAGTCATATTATTTAAAATAGGCTAATACATCACTATGAAGGCAAATTATAGGGCAATGTGGGTGACTCTGGGGTGGGAGAATGCTGTGGATAACAGTGGCTGCAGCTCAATTGAAATATAAAAAATTATAAACAAAATCTTAATAAAAACATGAAAGTAAAGCGGAGGAGAATTTCAAGCTTTCAGAAAATACTTTTAGCAAGTTATCACCAAAAAGAGTGTCTCTCCATGTTTAAATTGAATACTACAAACAAAAGCAACGCCCTACCCTCACAGTTAAATCCATTTGAATTGTTTTACAAAAAGCTTGTTTGGTTAAAAGGTCTATCAACAAATCACAGGATGTATGCATTGTGTTACTATTGTTTCTAATTTATCAGTCATATAAATGAAGTAGTCCAGGCAGTTTAACAGTTTCTTTATTCTTGATTGTTTAATTGACAATTTGTCAATCAAGATTTTAATGAAAATATCTACTGGTTACAGTAACAAATCTCCCACACAACAAAAATTTGAAAAATATCAAAACCATTGAAAAAAAAAAAAATGTAAATGAATAAAAACGAACACAATCTAAACAAAGCGATTCCTAATGGTTTGATATATTGTTGAACATGAACACAACTTAACAATTCATGTTTCAGCAGCAATGTGTTTCATTCGATTTATGTCCACTTTTTAATTTTATCTATATGTATCAAATATTTAATACACCACAAAAAACACCCAAAATAATATAGTTTGCGCGCATCATCTAATTCACACAGCACAATTTTTCTTTAGCATCTTTTATGTTCGTCTTAGTTAAGACTTAATTAAGTCTGAACAGTCAAAAAGTAAAGTCTAAAGTTCCATATCCAGTATTGCTTTTATTTTTTAGCTTACAGATATTTCAAAGTGAAGGGATAGTGTATAACAAAATCAATGGCGGTAAAATAGTTACAAATCTATTCTTGATGCAATTTGTACTTTGATCAGAGTGTGCTTTTGTTATACTTGCCCATGCAAAGTATATAACCACATTTTAAGACAGAAAAAGACCGTGCGCAGCACAGGTTACTGCTAGTTATTATTATTACTGTATTAATTTTAATGTAAATTTTGACTATTTCAATTGCCAGTTTTAGTGTAGAATGTGAAGATGTTGCGAATTAGTATACTTATATCAATAATTGGCAAATGTCATTTTCAGACCATTACAGGGTGTACAGCAGAATCAAACAAAATCTTTAGGCTCTATAGTTTATGAGTTAACTATTCCAGATGCCTAATTGAAACAAATGTTATACTTGCCAATTAATGATTGCTCTTGCAGAAAATAATTAAAAGAGCCTACTCGTCTACTAAATCATTTGAAATCTTCTTGTGATTAATTAAGTACAAGGATTTATGATTCTTGAATTATTACATTGTTAAATCATGTTTTCTAATAACATGAAGTTGAATATTTGAGTCTGTACTTTGATTCCTTTTTCATCAATCAAAGGGATGAGGACGTTTTGAAAGGATTTTTTTCATACTGTATTTTATTGAGTGTGCACCATGACAGTGATATGTATCAGTGACCAGTGGCGTAATGCAGAGGCTTGAGGCCCTTGTTTACAAACCCATTCCGGAGGCATTGGGCATTTTTAGCCTTTTTCAAAATATTTTAAGGCCTCTTTTCCCCTCTGAACAACACTGCTCCCATAAGGTCTGGAGCCCTTGGGTTTAGCCAGTGAGCGCTTATAGCCGTTACGCCACAGTGACACCAAAATCTGGGACATAATAAAACAGTACTCAGACAGAGTAGTATTCAGACAGTATTCAATGAGCAGAGGTTTGCAATAAAGTCAATTAAACTCTGACATCATAAACATTTAATTCATATTAAAGCCTAAAATGCAAAATAGATACGAAAAGGACCTTTTATTCTGCAAATTGCATGGGATTATGAAGGATTTTCTGGGTTGCGACATGACAGTACGTAAAAGAGATGGTACGGCCTTCAAACGATTGCAATTAATTACGATTACTTGGCTAATCTCAATCTCCTAATGATGTTGAATTATGTTTTTCGTCTAGTTCACTACTGGCTTTGAGCCAGACTCTTTAAGCATCTTCGACTGTCGGCATTACTACAGAAAGTTCACTTGAACCTTTACACTTCCTTATTAGAATTATAACTACCGTTGATTCTTTTTAATCCTCCACCATAACTTCCGATTCTATTTATTATTTCCCAATTTAAATAATACAGGGAAGTCAAATTGTTTATTTTCTACTAAATTATTTTTTTAATTGTTAATTTGTTTAAATTTACCATATAATTATAATTTATATTAAATGTAAATTGAATGACACTACTTGGCAGATGACATTGTAGGTAACACTACAGAAACTAATTCCTTCATATACCCTCACCTTTTCTCTGACATTTGGACCTGAGCCTAAGAAGGTTACAGAATCAGGCTACTACAGTATTTACTACTGATATTGTATAAAGCATGAGCTATTTGAGCCATCTATTCAACTGTTTGAAAAATGATGGGCTAAATGAGTAATGCATAACAATAACAGGTTAAATTACTTAAGACATGAAAAGGCAAAAGCACTTTGGTCGAAGAAGCTTGACAGATGGTGGACAGATGGGTGTAGTAAGGGGAAGAGTAATAGACACGCAGGTTTTTGGATATTAAATAATTAATAAATTAACAAAATGTGATTACTGAATTTTAAAGTTTTCATCCAAATATTGTTGGTCTGTTTTTGAATGCAATTATTGCAACACGGGTCTAACATTACATGACTTTTATTTTCATGTTGTCGGTTTAAAAAGGAATTGTTTGACAACATTTAGGATCTGTTTCTGCTGAAAAAATCAAAATAATCGATTTTTTCCAGTCACCGCAAACCACAAAAATAATCGCGTTGCAATTGAAAATTGCTACGACTTTAATCGGTTATTCAGGTAATCGGTTTTTAAAATCACGTCATCATTCCCCCACAGCGCAGTTCAAGTTATGAAAGGCCGTTGAGAGTTGGTTTGTTTACATCCTATCGCTGCCTAAAACTCTCACATGTGGGATTAAAAATTACTCTTACGTAAAGCTATATTATTTGTAAAATAAACATCTAGGCCTACTACCGTACCACATACAACAGAATAATGATGTTATATTAATAAGGACATGTCGGCGAAAAAAGTTCGTTTCGCCGTTCGTTGGTTCTACCTTCGGCCTGCTAGGCATATAGAGGCTATATATTTCTACCGAAACAAGTCAACAGACAACAGGCCTAAAAAATGACATGTAAAACATCGTTAGCCTGGACTGGTAGTATGTAACGGGTGTACTTGTAACACAGAATCCTGGAGTCTCTCGGTATAATTCTCCCCCACAAAATAATAAAAATCAAATGTTTAACGTTTGATTGTTATTCGGTCTACATCGCGATCGTGGTTTTGCTGATCGTCGTCGATATCGCGCAAATAAACAGCATGCTTTGTGACGTGAATAAGTTTGTCATACTCTAAGTGAGGTCAATAATCGCTATTTGTGTTGCAGCTCAAAACTGCTCCGCAATAATCGGTTAAAACAAGAAATAATCGATTAAAACACGCAATGGATTGAGTGTTTTTAATCGGTTATTTTTATTCGGTTATTTTATTTTGCGCCGTTTCTGCTGCCCAAAAATAATCGATTAAAAAAATAAACGGTTAATAATTGATTATTTCTGCTCAGCAGAAACAGGCCCTTAGATTCATAAAATAATTCTCAGAAAATGTTTATGATTTAATTCTCCTCCATTGTCATACATAAAAAATTACAATAAAATAATTATTATTTTATAGGGTAATAAATTTTATTGCGCTAAGTACTCATAAAATATTATTATCGTGGTTTGCCTATACCATGGAGAAATAAAGATTCTTCGTGCCTTATTTATTGTTATGTTCTTAAAATACATTCTTGACAATGACAAAAATTAGTCTTGATGTTTCGAAAATGAAAACTAATATGTTCAAGTATCATTAGTGACAAGATAGTTTTTTTAAAGAAATATTCTAGTTTCTACAGTATGTAGCTCTTAATACAGAAACTGTGTTTAGGACCTTTAGCTCTGTGTACACTATCAAACTTGACAGTATGTGACAAAAATGTGATATGCCCATATATGGACATCATGTCATATCACTATTTAAGCATATCACTACCATATTTAAGCATATCACTACCATATTTGGGCACATCACATTTCTTTTGTCAAACTAGTTTGATAGTGTAACTTTATACTGTATCATACAATATAAGCATGCTGTAGATTTCCTACATGATACAAGTATCTTTTTCTGATGTTAAACATAATGAACATGTTCTGAATTGAGAATTTTATAAAAGTGTTTTGATAAGCCCATACTGTATGTACTACTATCTGATGGCTTCAAGTAGGGATTAATTGTTACTGTGTCCCCTAAACACCAGATAATCCTGTCGTTGACACATTCAAGCCTTTAACTTTTCTGATAAGCTTTTAAGCCAATGTTTGTACATTTCTTTGCTAATTATAGTTTACCCTCCAAGGCTCCAAATTAGTGCCTAGTGGAAAAGGTGCCATTTTGCATTGAATTGAGTGGAATAATAAAAGGAACAATTTTAGGACATTTTTTTAGGAGAAAGTTTTCAATTGTTTAGGGTGTCCAAAGCAAGGTTCTAATTTATTTAATATAGTATGTTATTTTCTGTACTTTAATGTGTAATTTTGATTTCTCAACCAACCAGTGTATCTGCACCTGAATATTTATAAAGGTTTCTCAGTAGCTGATTTGAATTCCATGTTTTTAAGATCAAATTTTAAACTTGATCTTGTCTTCACTGAATATATGTTTGATAATGATATATGGATACTTAATTTATTTGTTACAATAATGATTACACGAGTGCAATGCACTGTAAAATCCAGAGTATAATAAAGTACTGAGTAATTTATATACTGTACATAACAAGCTAGACAAAAAATAAAAATCGTCTTTCATACAAATTATAATAATTTACTGGTGTCATGATTTATATTTTAGATTTTAATGAAGTATTGGATATTTGCAGACTGTATTGATAGGATATACAATATACAGTATCTTGGTGATGATGATTGTTAGACAAAGTCTGTATTCACAGACATAAGTCTGCTAAGTTAATATTTCTGATCTACAGCGTAATATAATGACGGTTAACTTTTTCTCAATGATAAATAATAAAAATAATAAATATAATATGTTTTTAAAAATAAACTTCTTGCTCACAAAATATAAACAGAAATAAATAATTTAAGTTTGATATTTCCAATATAATTTTAATAAATCATATTTATATTTCAAAACAGTAATCACACTGTAGGTATGTATTAAAACATTGAGAAAGTATGTATACAGGCCAATTCTGTTTCTTAAAACATTTTAAGCTTTTAGACTGTGCTTTTATACATTTGTATGTCTGAATGTGACCTGGGATTTTATGTACATTTTTAATTTTTTTTACAAATAAAAAAATTATTTTACAGTGTACAGTATATATTTATGAAAGAAAAATATAAGAACATGGTATTTTATAATAACTCCCTTTCAAAGACTAATTAATGGTTGAGAAAGATAAAAGTTAACTTGTAATAAGAAAGTAAACATAGCGATCATGTTTTGTGCGGAATTTTATGAATTGTCAGTAATTGCAACGTGTTTTATCCTCGGAGGCTTTGTAAATGCCTACCATTACTACTGTCAATTCAAATAATAGAGACAATCATTGAAATGTTCACCAGATATTTATGCCCTGCTTGGGAATGTCACATTCCTAGAAGTCTGTGCAAATAATATAAGATTCAAAATATGGTTTGAAAAATTATTATGAAGAATTATGAATCATATTTTGGGTGGGTGTTACTTGGTAAGTGATTGGTCCTTTAAATAGAGTTGACTTTAAATATTGACTTAAGTAGAGTATATCTACTTTATATCTACTGTAGATTTTTTCCATTAAATTACACATTTAAAAATACATTTTCATTTGATTATATTTTAAATATTTTTTTTAGATATGAATAATAATTGTTATAATAAACTGTAATTACTAGTACTTTATTACTGTACTCTTTCTACTTCATCATTATTATTATTATAACTTAAAATAATTTGCCAATTTGTCATTTGTGTTAAAAATAATATTTGTTTTGTAGGCGTGCTCGGCCCTTGTCGCCATTCTAAATGTGATATGTTAAATTTCATAAGTGGCTACTGGACTCCAGTAGGTTTGAAATTGACCTAATTAACGAGGTGGCCCTCAAGCTAATGTTGGGCTGGAGCCTGTTGGGAAGTGACCATTTAGCTTTATGTTTTTTGTCAAGAATACTTGTGGTCAACTGTTGCCACCCTGAAAAGCGATGTGTGTGGAGGTGGCTACTACCAAGCTTGAATTTCATATAATTTCCATGATTATTTTTCACTTGGGTCAATTCTCACATTAGGTCAAATATAGTTGTATCATCTTTTTAACTTAAAATCAGTTTGCTGTATAGAGATATTATACATATTATTGTATATAAAATAATAATTGATTAAAAAAAATTAATATAAAGAAATTGAAAACATTAATATCTGATAAAAGAAATTATTGAGCATGCTATCAATTTTTCCTAAAATGTTTGTATCCATCAACATTGATTTTGAAAGGATTTTCACAAGATAGGCAATAAAATTCAGGCATGTTTCAGCACTTATACTCCCATGAGTCTCTGGTTCAATTAGAGCTCACTTTCAGTGGGAAAAGGCACTGGAAATTAGATCACTGAAGCGATTTGTAACACTTTGGCAATTAACATTTAATATGACAAACACTAGAAATTAATAAAATAGATCCTTAACACAGAAATTTCTATTATAAAAATGGAAAGTATAATACATATTCAGAAGTCATAAAACAACATGTATTCCTTTCTCCCAAAGCTGTATGTGGCTGTTTCAAATATTGAATTTTGAAAAACAATATGTTCTAGAACTAAAAATATGTTACTGTACGTTTGAATGATAATTTGAGTCTTATAGTTTTATACTTGTGCCAAATTCACTCATCAAGCTTGTTGAAATCAAAAATTGTGCACAGTATTTGAATATTAGGCCTACAGTATACTGTATTACTGTATGAATGGATATTGCTAAACACCGCAATTTATGTGTCTATATCGTGCCTAGCTTACCTGTATAAACCGACAATAGCCCTCCCTCTGGAGAGCACGGGCTATTGTCGGTTTATACAGGTAAGCTAGCACTCATAGACTACTAACACCACTACTGGTTTGTGTAATATTATAGAGAAAATGTTCAACACTCATAAACTTCCAACACCATATTTTTGGTACTGTATGTGAAGTTGAACATGTTTTACTATTATGACCAATTTTGGTAACCAGATCGTTTCTAGCCTCTTTAAATAGTTATTTTCATCATAAATGTCAGGCCTACATACAGATTCTATTGATAGTTTGGATACATAAACTTCATTGCTTTATTTATACATGTGAGTTTATTCTGAGACCATACAGTAGCTGGGTCAATGACCAAATGTAGCTTGCCAGCTGAGAACTAGCAATAGGTTTCACATGTTTTAAGAAAGGGTCACTACATGTCTAGGACCTATCCACTCAAACCTTTAATTAAGCAATTAATAATATTCCGGCGGTCAATCGCTGGCCTTCTAATAATTGTTAAGTAAACCACAAAAATTAATATTGTACCTAGGGCATGTGCCTGTAGAAAGACATAATTAATGTTTCATACTTTCATTGCAAATTAGCGAAATAAAATAACTTCTTTTAAAGAGAGCCTCAAGCTGAATACTATCATAAGTGAAGTGATGATTATGTGAGAGAAGATAGAGACTGTTTAAACCACCTAGAACAAATGAAGAAAGAAATAAATATTATGGTAAAATACGCTAAAAATAACGTTTATCATCATCTTCAGCATTGTACAGTTGGATGGCACTTCTTTCAGTCTCAAGCAAAGACAATTTATAATAAACAATATAATAGTTTGGTTGTCCATAGTATTAAGTACAATTGAGAATACAGTTAGTAGGAGTAATTCAATTCTGATAAATCTGATACTTATTATATTTTATCACAATAATTGACATGGAATACCAAACTCAGACTTGAAGCTAATTACTGTAGGTCTATGAATAGTTCAATTGTCTCTTTGCTCCATAGACAAGATCATTCTGAAATAGACAAGCGTATTGTAAAAAAAAACTTATGTGTTATATTACAAAAACCTAATTATTTCATCTTTTGTTAGTGTCAGTGTAGGAGGGAAAGTTCTTTCTCATTTAAAAATGATTCCGACCTTTGAAGGAGCAATTAAATCAAGAGATTTCATGTGCACTTGCTATTTATCAAACTTTTTTATCCCATGGTATACAAATATGTATATAGGCTACTGTACTACCGGTACTGTAGCTGACTTGAAATAATACAGTTCAGTTTGTGGTGAAAACTAATACTAAAAATAGTATAAAAAAGCTTTCAAGCTTGATAATGTATAATAAAATCATAAATATCAGTCACAAAAACTGAATTGCCTGTGATAAATCGTATAATTAGGTTTTTAAATTATCATTATTTTCGATCAATTTAAGTCAGAAAAACAAATTAATTAAAAATATGTGTTAGTGTATCAAAAACACTAAATATTTAGAATCTCTACTTTTGATTGATTGGTTTCTACCAAAACCAACTGTACAGTAGCCTATATCCTTTTCAGGAATATTTAACAAGAGGATGTTCTTATCTTTACAGTATTGCTTTGTTATGTCATAGTCCTAATAATGATGCATTGTCTAGGTCTATCCAAATAATTTGTAAATTTTAATCATTTACAGTTACTTTCTAAAAAGTCCTCAGTTTAATTGGACATTATTTAAGGAAAAGATTCCCCGCAGACAGCCACATTCATTGCCTACCAAACTACTGTAGCATTTAGGGGGTTCTTTTGCTGCCACCCATACATTTACAATATTTACTGTATGGCATATGAATTCTCACACATTCTCATTCACATGTCGTCAGTCGAATGCCATCCAGTGCCATCTTGCTTATGACCTATATTAAATAATTATTAAGATAGAATGTTATTAGCATTGGTTGTTTAGGTACGAAAGTAGGAAATGATGGTATATAAAAAACAACATCTTTATCAGATTATATATATTTTTAGATAGTGGACAATACATTTTGTTTGTTTTTTTGTGTCATAACTGTTTTTACTTTACATCCCTAATGCAAACTTGATGTGGTTGATGCAATGATTGTCATGTTATATAGGAAGTGGATAACTATTAATTACGACCCAGAATAATAAGTATTAAGGAAATGGAACGCGAAAGGAAATAACCACTTGTTTAAGCATCATAAATCCATGGAGGTTTTAACCGGGTTATTCACCTTGCTTAAATGTCTTGGCATACTTAGACGGCTGTACTCATTTGAGAATTCATGTTAAAGCTATGATGAAGAAATGAAAGCATTTGTTTGTTTATAAGTGCAGTTTTTCCCAGGCTCAATTTTTCAGCAATTCCAGCTTTAAAATGGACGATGATGATGATGTCATATCACTATCATATTTTTACATATGACTACCATATTTGGGCACATCACACTTTTTTTTGTTAAACTAGTTTGATAGTGTAGACAGAGCTTTATATGAAACAGGGTACTTGTTTTTGAAAATAATACAGTGGTTTCTCACCATCCTTTTATTTTGTTCTTTAAATTGTGTAAAGTGTATTGCCATTTATTTTGTCTTGTCAGTTTGTGCTGCTAATTAACCATTTATTTATCCTTTATTCAAATAATTTAACAATGTATTTAAAATAATATTTGTAAAAGCAAGTTTTTCATCATTTAAAAACATCAATTGGTTATACATTTTTTGCTAAATTGCTTTGAAGTTGCCCAATTGATATTGGTTTGGACTCTACTGTATTGTGCTAATATTTTAACTGGATGGTAGCAGCTATGTTGTGAATTTCCAATAACAGTCATTGGTCTGTTCAATGTGAAGTTTTGAAAAATTGTTGAAAACTAACAGCTGTGACGCTTAGATGTTTCACATTCAATTAGAAGAAGCAGTAGGGTTCGGCTCACATCAGCCTGCCCCTCTTTGACATCGCCAACCCATTGCCTCAGCTGCATAGCTCAGTACAAAACTACAGTACTGTATATAATAATATCTTGGATTTATATACTGTAGTGCCTAATGTTGTGAAACCTCTAAACGCTGAACATTATTACCCCAGTCATTTTTTTTTATCAAACATGTATGGAAACATACTCCCATAATGCAGCTAGTAATCAGCGCAAAGTTGTGTCTTGGTCTAACCGGTTTCCCATTTATACATCTGGGTGGAGAGAGGCAGACGTAAGTAAAGTATCTTGCATAAGGATACAAGCAATGCGGCGAGAGTTGGATTCAAACCACGATCAGTATCCAACACACTGCACCACATGCCCTTATATAGACTTTTATATTCTAAACACAAATGTTTATTTTTTCTTTTCCTATAACTTCTGTGTTAGAATATTTATATTTCTTTTATTCAGGAGAAAATTGCAATGTTTATTTATGAATTTAGACTGGTATTTAAGTAAGTATTAATGTAAATGATATACACATTACAGTATACAGTATTTGTATTGCATTTTTTACTATAATATAATAAGAATATTGGCAATTAGTTGATAGACCATTTTGATTGATTGCATAATGTATCATTTAGTAACGTTACCATCAAAGTGAATGACAACTAAAACTCATTACAGAATACTCAACATATTTGAATTTGTCATTCAGGTATTCGTAATTAGCAGCCACCTGGTTGCAAGTTAATGGCAGACCAAAAGGCTACCTGGGTACTATTATATAGTGTTGTGTATGTGATGGAACTTGTGTAACGTGTACAGTTACTGTAGTATGACCGGGGCTTGCAAATCTAGCTCTCTGGTAAAAATTTATCATTTTAACAACACTGGATAAACATAATATCATAATAATATATTATATTGGGCTACTTTATTAGCTACAGTGGGGAGAAGAACAAATTTTCATATTATTATTATTTTCATTATTTATTTCAGTCAAAGTATTAAACATGTTTAGGTTCTTGTTGCTACAGTATTAATATTTATACTGTACTACTCCATAGCAGTAAAAATAATTGCTTTAAAATATAATTGTGAAGAGCTTATTTGAAAAAGAATTAAAGAAGGCCAGCAAATTCACATACAGTATGACCAGATATAACCTATTAAAATTCTAATTAGAGTTTTTCTTCTATAATTACAAATAGAACTGGAAAGAATGATACCACAATAAGCATGTGCATACCGAGATGTACAAATGAATTATATCTTCATCAATCTATTCCTTTATGACATGATGAATTGGAAACTGGTTGCCATAGCACCCTGCTGGTTTCTTGCTAGGGCTGGAGCCAGTCGTTCAAAGTGGGTTTTATTTTAGTCACCCTGTTCCATATTAAACTGACATAATGCTGCTGTCAGACATACTGTACTGTACATAATATATAGATATTTTGACCATCCCTATCCTATGTAGGCCTACATTAAGGTTTGAGTTGGCCATGTTTATTGCTGTTTTTAAAAATGCTACAGTAGTTAACTATAACTTTTTTTTGTTTAATGTTTATCTCTGGAATGGTCCCTCAATTCTTGTAGGCCATTTTTCTTTCATATATTGCAAAAAAATTTATTGTATAATTTGATTGGATTTGGACTTGAATTTTTCTTAAGCATGACTAAACATTTAATTTACTAAAATACAAACATAAAATCCATTTAATGTAGTATGACCATTTTGATGAAAGATGTTGAAATAATATCGGTGGTGCATATTTCATATTTGACTAGAGCAAGTATTGCATGCCAATAAGACGTCCTGTGGCCTGAACTTGCAAGCATCGTAAACATGGTACTGACGATGACCTGTGGGTACCACTGAAACCGTTTTACCTATGTTGCTATTAATAGGTTTGACCTTAATATTACATTTTCAAAAACTGAATTAATAAAGTACTGTAAAACTATTGGTATGTAATATTGTTATGTTATATTATCATTTAAACATGTGGTAAGTCCGTACCATCTCACAAGCTATTCTACTGTATATGTGACAGAGATGTACAAATTAGGCCTACATTACAGTTTTACAATAATTAGTTTTTAGTACATATGTGAATGTTGGAGTTGGAGAGGCACGCCCTTTGGCGATAGTAGTCTTTGACAGCTTTTGTCTCTCCTCAGTGCTCCACTTTCACGTTTTATGTTATGTTTGTATTGTCTTTACTGAAAGGAATAAAATTAAATAAATAAATTTGTTATAAAATATTAATTTATTTGTACTAATTTTTAAAATTTTATAAATTATTACCTTCAAAGTCATAAGCAGAGAAGGAGAGCTAATATTTTCATACTGTTAAACTGTATTTAAACTAAATCTAATTCACGTTTTGAGTATTAAATTAAACTTAAAAGTTAAGCTACAGTATAATAAAGTGAAATGTGCAATAATTACTTAATGTAATATACTGTACCACACATTCTCTATATTTCCAGTTTTCTTCCATTCTCTGAAAGTACAATATTGTGAACAACAAAAAGTTAGACCTATTGTATTTCTAGAAAATATGAAAAGTTTAGTATTGTTTCCAATTCTCCAATTCTTTCAAATAAATATTAATATTAATAACCAAAAAAAATTTAAAATGTATAATGTAATTTATTAATGAATAAACTTGTTTGAACATGATTTGCGGAAGAAACAATTTATGAAATTTCACACCCAAAAAATGCATAGCCACTGGAGAATTTAGACACAAATAATATCTGTTCTTTTACAAACTAATTTTTCACTTCATTAGCATTAACTGATCGACAAGGTCCTTAGTGACTAAATTGAAAACTTTTGGAGTAGTAGTTATCATACCAGAAATTCAGTCAGTCAAGTTAAATTATGCCTCTTACACCCTTTAGATACTAATTTCATGCTTGTAGGACTCGTCCTCTTGGGATTATAGCATGGTATACCTGTCTATTCCAATCATCATGGATGTGTGAAGGTAAATCTCTTGGTGATGCAATAAGAGATGATCTGTTAGTTTTTCTGAAACTTTAATTCCTAAGGCTAAACATGATACACAAACATTGCTTTGTACTGCTCTTGAAAATACTCATCCTGAATTTTAGTCATGATTTCTAGACAATGTTCACAAATTGAATATTGTATTCCCCGGCGTAAACATCTATCAATCTAACCACGTCACCACACTTGAACTGTATGTTATTTAAATACAGAAAAATAGGTTGCACTAATAATGTGCTTTTTACCAGCATATTGTTATCAGTTTTTACTATTTTTCTAATTGAATAATTGCTACTGTATAGGAATAGTTTCTATATAATTTTACTATTTGTATATAAAATAACTATTAGTTTTGTATCTGTATCGAATAAAAAATATTATAATACTTTTGTAGGCCTATTATATTGTCCCTGAGATGTAATTATAATTATGAAATAAATACAGACATTCCACGGTATCTACAAGACTATAATCTAAAAGTTAACCCGTCAAAAACCGAAGATTTTAAAATAAAAAGGAAAGGAAATGAAGACTGCGAAACTGCAAATTCCTTGGAAGTAAATTGGGAACCAGAGAGGATGTTAATAACAGAAAACGTCTCGCATTAGCAGCTTTCAGCAAGATAAATCACATACTCCAAAATAGAAAAATAACAATAAACCTGAAAATGAGAGTCTTCAACGTATACATTACAAACATCTTTCTGTATAATTGTGAACTGTGGACAATGACAGCATCACTAAAAAGCGAAATCGATGTCTTTCAAAGAAAATTCCTAAAGAGAATAATAGGTATAAGGTGGCCGGAGAAAATAAAAAATGAAGATTTGTACAAAAGAACAGGAGAAAATGAGTGGAGTAAGAACGTAAAGAAAAGAAGGCTGACATGGTATGGTCACCTGCTCCGTTTAAATGAAAACACACCAGCTAAGATCGCACTCGGAGAGGCTCAGAGAAAGACCAAAAAACCAAAAGGAAGACCAAAAACAACATGGATGGCAAACATAAAAAAGGAAACAGAGCTTTTCACACGCGGACCTATACACATGCTTGCTCAAAAACGTACTGAGTGGCGAACACAAGTGAGACGCGCAATGTCTAACGACGATTAGCGTTTTAGGAGAGATTAGTTTTGTATCTATATCGAATAAGAAATATTATAATACTTTTGTAGGCCTATTATATTTTTATTATGTAATTATGTTAGGATGGGAAAGAGGTAGAGATGTTGGTGTAGAAACCAATGCATTCAATGGCATTTGTTAAAACCTGTATATTTTCAAATTCTACTACATTTACTGCTACCCAATATTTTGTTAATGATATACCCGTTCTTTTATGTTTACCCATAATTTGTGCTCTGATAGTTTTAAAAAATCTAAACAGAACATAAGATAATTTTGTATCATTGGCTGATTTTGATTATATTTAATTGTGTCAATATACCTTGAGAAGTATCAGAAGTATTTTAAGATAACATCTTTAAAGTAACAAAACCCAACAGGTTTTTCATTTACTAATCTATGGTGTTTCACATTGGAATTCATAGATTGCTCTGATTCTTGTATACTGCATGTCATACCCTGCTGCTGATAACTAGCCACAACTCAGCGTTCCAACCGTCATTGTCTACACTCTCATTACCTATTGTTTGTCTTCCCATCCTGCTACTGTTTTCTCATACAATTTTGTGATTTCCTAAACTGATAAAATTTGAGTCAGTTTGATACATTGTTTTAAACACTTTATGTCTCCACTGTTTTCCTTGTGTTTTTTAAAAGCTCTTTATCATGACGTCTGTTGGACCGGATAAACTCATTTGTGGGTAATAATTCTCCAATCGCCACCAATTTTAAGTTGCAATGGAATCTTTAGTATAAATAAACTATAAACAATTTTTCCAAGAATCCGTTCTTTGAACTTTTGGTAAACATGTTTTATAAGGTTCTAAGTAACTATTTTAGAGAAAACTTTCTGTAGCCCCAATGGAAATTTTTAAAACTCATTAAATTCTTGGCTCGAAAGAGGTCTTTAATTAGAGGTATAGTAATACTTATTTATAGAACCTTTACACTGTTTTCTTGTTTTAATTTAAGTATAGGAATTACGTCTGTATTGACCTTTTAATAAGTTTGTGAAAGCAATCTTGTTTTCAGATTCCATCAACAGTTCTTAACCAAATTAGATGGTAAACTGCTAAGTAAATTCCAAGACTGATCAAAAGCTTCACATTAAACCATGTTTTGATCTTTATCAGTGTTCTTGTATATGCTATGATAATTTATGGTTTACGTGGGTGGTAAAATGTTCTTTATGGTTTATAGGTTATGTAGTTATATTTGTTGTATAATAAAGTTTACTATCAAAGCTGTTGAGGAAACAATGATTTTTTTTGCAAATGGGTTTATAGTTTTTGATGGCAGATATTCCCAGTTTAAAACATAATATCTATCTTTTTAATAGTTTATGTCCTCTGTGGAAAAATACCAAAATGTCAAACATTGCAACACATATTATTGAAATGGAACCATAAATTATTGTTCATCTAAACAACCTTAAAGAGCGGAGGCAAATTATTGAGTGATAACTTAATATTATAACATGATTTAATGAAAGATACATTCCTTACAGTTATAAAATTGATTGAATTGAATGTGAGAGTAGTACAGTATTTATTAACAGTGACTTTTTATTTCTGCTAATTGGTGTGAAGAGTGATTTAAAAAGTAAAATACCTGATTTATAACATGTATTGATGCAATCTGAAAATTTGGAGTAGTGTTTTAATACACATAGAAGATCTATAGTTTAGGTGGTTTTCTAAATGTTGGTCCTGTCTGATATATGCCCACCGCCATAACATTTGAACTATTTTGTTTTATCTCTTTTAGTTTATTTTGAAATGGAACAATAATTTCAATTAATTCAAACGATTTACTTTCTTTCTTTTATAAAAGTTAACTGATGAAAAATGCTTACCGAAATTTGAAGGGAAAAGGTAATGCTGGAAAAGATTATAAGAAAAGACATAGTGATATTTAAAACTTACTGTATAAATATAATGATTAGGTAAGAATTGCTTAACTATTGAAAATCCACAGGAAAATCCAGACTTTAAGTACTTGAAATTTTAGACCACATGGTATAAATATTTTTGTCGAGCTTTAATGAAATGTATTGGTAATCTTAACTTATTTTAAAACATTATAGATTTTTAATTTTACTTTATTTGGGATGTTGGTCAGTCAGTATTATTAGTATCAATATTAAGTAGGCCATTGTTTTTAAACTTTTCCACACTTGATATACTGTGTATTAAATAAATTACACAAACCAACAGTGTTGTTGGTAGTTTATGAGGGGTACTTTACTTGGATACTAATAAGAACTTGTACTGTATATTAGTTAACATTAATTAACCAGTTAATGTAGTGTTCACTATGGAAAGCATCAAACTTAGTGCTTCATTGTCCATTATAGTGAAGTTCTTTCTTATGATTCATGTGAACTTACGTACTGTAGACCTCACCTACAACTGATTAAATGGATTTGTTAAATCCATAAAAGAAAACATCATTAAACTTCAATTTGTTTTGATGTAAAAACATGTTTCTTTATGTACTGTATGTCATAATTTCATCAGTTTCATTGTGTTGTGGAAATTATAAAGAAAAGTAATCCATTTGCTTCAAATACAGTAAAAATTAGGTTGATTGAAACCTTTAAAAATGTAACTACAGTACTCACAAGAATATAATAAGTATTAAAAGGATAGTTCTTGATCATAAGTGTTATTTTAACCCATGTTTCAACATGTACGTCATATCTTAGCTTCAAGGGTATCACACACACTGCATAAAATCCTTTGGGAAAGGGGGTAGAACTGGAATATATCCTATCAAATACTTCCATCTGGGACACTAATTCTATAAGCTCCCTATTGATGAAGGGGAGATGCAGATTTGCCTTTCCAAGGGGAACAGATTGGGCATTTCACAAATGTTATATCTACATATTGTTGGAAATGAGTAAGATAAACCTTTTTTCTGATTCAAAGACTTGATACAAGACCCTGATTTTTATAACACGATAATTAATGATTACAACGACAGACCTTTTGTATAAATCACACATTTCCTGCCAATTGATCAATCATAAACGTAATTATATGATGCACTTTTGATATTATGTCACACATTACTATATAGAATATTCGTACAAGGATTTTTAGAATAATTTTATCTAGATTATACTACTGTATAAACCTGGACTGTATATGCAAATTTTTAACAATTTGAATTTACGCACCTGTATGTTAATTACCCCAGTCATTTTTGGATTTAAAAAAATATGTGGAAAATTGATAAGAAAAAAACAAACATACGATACAGAATGATGTTGAGTAAGTTGATGCAAGTAAGTTTATGCTTAATTGAAATTATGCCTGGTTGAAATTTTAAGTAGTATACCCTGCATTTACAACACTTGAACTATAGGTACAGTTAGTATATATCATGTATAGACATTTAAAACAGTAAATCCTAAATTAAACTTGATTCTATATTTTGCATAAATATATATGAAAAATAGAACAGCTGAAAGCCTCTGGTATATATGTATGGTATGTTTAATATCAGAACATGTTATTTAAATGACAATGAGTCAGTCTTAATTCTTGTTGAATATTTTTAATTTAGACACTGAACTTTGCTATTAGCATAAAGATACACCTGTCTAGTTTGTCATAATTGATAGAATTTGTAATGCATACTTTTTTTAAAGCAACATTTCAGTTTTTTAGTATGCAAATGAAGCTAATGAATAATTGAATGTATATAATTTAGTGTCCAGTCTTTGGTATAAGTTATTGCCTAAAATGAAGTTTGCATTGGATTAGATTATAAAATATTACCTGAAAGAAAAATTGAGTCATGGAAAATAAAAAATAAAAATACAGTATCTTTTTGAATACAAATGATGTAGTAGTTTTAGCATACTGGTCACTTACAATATCTTTTTTTTTAACATGTGGAAATTTGTCTTTCATCACCAAGCCTAAAAAAAATATATTTGTATTGATTGCAAACACATAAGACAGTTACTGTTGCGAAATCCACCCATTGTAAATGCCAGCACCAGGTACTAAATGAAGTACAGTAATATAGGCATCAAAAAGTTATAGTTCAACAACTCCTAAACTATACTACACAATTAGATTTATTATATTCTGCAACTTTGGTGCATTTGTTTGCCAATAAATGTTAGAAGTTAAAAGGTAGGCTTACAGTAGTATCCTTCAACACGAACTATTTACATGTCATTAACAACATTTCATGATGTCTTAGACGATCAAGAACATAAACATTATTTCTCCGTGTCTCCAATAAATTTTATTCGTATGACTTTTAGTTCACTTTGTCGTTTTATAACAACAAAGAAATAAAACTTTTTGCTAGTTGCATTGCAAATTTGTTTATTAAAGTTTGGACAAGCCGGAATTCTACTGTAAATCACTCAACTGTCTTACTAGGCCCTAGATGGCCCCAGCCCCTAAGCATATTGTATAGCCCTCCCCCCATTTTTATTGTGTGTATCTACCCCATAGAGTGATTTTGTTTTTCGTTTCATGTTGGGAATATTATCACTATTAAAAATGGAATCCTGAATATAAAGACATTTCTGTGTGTTTCAGTATATGTTTTTTCTATCATACATTTGCTCATTAATTGTATTGATTGATGTTACTATTTGTTGCAGTATGAGCCACATAGGCTGTCTGTGTATTTTAAAACTAGTAGTTAGTTGTACATTAAATTTAATGTACCACCAACACACTCAAGATGTATAGCTATCAACTTACTTCAACCATTAGAAACAATATACAACTCTTACTTTCTGATCTTTTTTTATCTCTCTAAGCATAGGAATAACAAACAGAATGTAGGCCTATACATCTTATAAATTGCCACCCATTTGCTTTAAACCCACAAATTGGTAAAACCATAAGATTCATTATTTCATTATTGACATTAGTGGTTTTACTGTGGTTTTTGGTGCATAACCTTTATAGTTGTACTTTTTATATGTATTTTGGAAAATAAATTTCCATCATATTTTATGATGGACCAATAAATATACTATCTTATCTTATCTTTCAAATACTAATGAAATCAACAGAACAATGTTAAAAGGTATAAATAACAATAACATAGACATCAGATTATTGAAAGAGACTTAATAGTAAAAATAAATTTCAACGAGAGTAAATATTAATTATAATTACCAAATATAAAAAAAGAAGAAAAAATCATAAATGTGAGTATCATCAATCATTTCAGTATTTCATGTGATAGACATGACATTTTATGACTGATGAGATTTTAACGGGCACTACAATAAAAGATTTGTAAATAATTATTCTTGTCTGACATTTGAAAGATCTGACATGATTTAATGCTATCATAGTTGACAAATGCTCTGACAAGCCCCATCCACCCATCTGACATGGGACATGTAAATGGAACAAACAGTTGGATTAGCTGAGAAGAATATAACAATCACCTGCATCAAAGGATTGAACACTGTCAATACCAGTTGGAGACAATAAATAGTGCACTCAACCAACCTACCACCTGCTATGATCAAATCAAATATAAAGCGCAACATGAGTTCTGAGAGTGGAGGCTTCTTGGCCACTTCCGTGAACCGTTTCTGCACTGTAATTAAGTTCTTGTTGATACCTAGCATCATTATCTTACAGTGGAGTAGCAAGTCGACCTAGAGATTTTATCCTTTTTACTATCAACTGCATTCTAACTTTATTTCAAAAGTTTTCTAATAATTACAGTATAAGATTAATGAAACTATTATGGAATTTATAGATATTATTTATTAGGGTACTATTTTTTTTATAGCTACAGTACTTAATGTTAGGCAAGTTCAATAACATTTTCTGATAACCAATATAGTAAATGATATTAAAAAAATAACATGAGTATATAACTTGCTTTTTATTATAGTATAGAAAACAATACACTTTTTATTTTATCATATATTAGGATAGACAATTATTAAGATATATATTAGCTTTCTTAAAAGGAACTCATGCCACCCATTACACATGCTCTTAGAGATTTACTGTATATCACAACAAAATTGGAAGTAATTGGAATAAATAAGGCAAAGCTGTGTCAGCTGTCCATAGTTGCAGATGAAAACGTAAGATACATGCGTGTGTCCTAAGAACTTGTGCTAAATCCTGCCTTAGGGTCTTCACAGTTTATTGGGCACATTAACTTAACATTTTCAAGTGGTTCTTATATTGTTTTATGTTACTTGATATTATTCAATCTCTATATCTCTCGTTGTTTGCCTCAATTATGAAGTTAAACTGCTATTCTATTGCAAGGTATTGATAAGAATTTCTTTTTGATGAATCTAATATATGAATTTAATGTAATTGCATTGTTTCATATATTTAATATTTTACAATAAATATTAAAAAATGCCAATATAATGATATGTTTTGTCATTAAAAACTATGAAATCATTCATACAAAGTATGGCCACCTCATGTTTGACCAGTAAACCATTTGTTTGCCATAACCTTTTGACCTTTACTAGTGGGGTTGTATATTCAATGCTATGTGGATAGCCACAGGGTCATGTGTTTGACAGTCTGTGACATCATAGATGTCATTCTTCCTATATGAACAATTCATTTCTACAATGTGCAGTACCATCAGCATTAGACCCATATTCTGAACAAATACTTATCATTCACATTGTAAATTAGACTACTACAAATTGGTAAATTTAATAATTTATTTAAACTACACCTTTCATCACTGATCAGTAACAACAAATGGATACAAAATCAATTCAGTGAAGCTAGGATATTTTTTCTTGTCAGGATCTCTCACTTACTGTTTTTTAGGTTGTACCCTGTACTGTATAACCCTGAATGCCGTCAAAAACAATTATCTATTTTCCTCCGTTGGGAAAGGAAACATAAATAAATCATACATTTAGAACACCTTGATTTAGTGATAAAAGCATTACAAAAAATTAAAGTTAATTATTATAGGATAATTATTTATGAAAAGTGTTGAGGTGATGTGCTATAGAAAAACTGCATAGATATGACAGAGATGAGAAGGCATGAATGGTATTTAACAGTCTAGGCAGATCAATTCCCTAGTTGAATTCAGAATGTTACAAATAGCTTTAGGATGAAAGAAAACATAAAAAGATTGTGACCATCTGCATGTTTCAGGTGTCGGCCTCTTCACACCTTAACCTAAAGTTAATGAAGTTCTGCTTTGCTAAACACCTTTGTGTACCTGTTAAATGTTGTGATGGTTCAGGGAGGCTGTCTATCTCTAGACCCTGTGTGGTTTGACAAGAGATGAGGTTCATGGCTGTTGATTTACTTGGTTAATAAAAGATGTCACAGATTAACAGTTGTCTTTTTTCCTATCCACAATTCTGGTTGTAGATATTGAGATCAGAACAAAATGTAAAAAAAAATAAGGATTTAAAAGATGATTACTAATCTGAAAATAGATGAATTGCCTTAATGATTTTCAGTGACCTTAAATGCCAGTTGTGATATTTTAAAGAATTACCTCTCAGTTATATAACGATCAGATATTGATATTTTGAACTATTAATATTATCTTGAAATCAGTGTTAGGAAAAGTACTTTTAAAAATAATCAATATTTTACCCTGGTGTCAAAACCTCATTATAGGTCAATGTTTTTCTGTGATTTTGATCAGTAATTATGATATTACTGAGCTCCAATGGTGTGACTACCTCCATAATTACACCCTAGACACAGTGTTGTCCAATAGATTTCCATTGACCCTCCATCCATTCCATCTACTGATGCCTGTGGCAAGGTTATAGGCCTATGTTGTGACTTATGAACTTTTCAAGACAGATTGAAACTTTTCAACCTGCCAATATCTACTGACCTTCGACCATGTCACCACTATTAAATGACTGGTTTTATTTGGGTTATCTAATGTGCTTAGTGGTATATAGTATGCATAGCCGTTGTACATATTTCAATGCTTTAATTAAGTGCCATTTGTTAAAATTCTAAAAATACATTAGAAAGTTGCTATGAATTGAAAGTCATTTATGTAACGGCACTAAAGTGACAGAAGGCAAATTCCACAACTTCCTATTTTGGATCCAAGTTCGGTTTTTGCCAGACCAAGGGTTACAAATAGTTATCTAGTTTTTCTGTATTAGTGAATCATGAAACAACATTGTTGAATAGTAGACTGTAGTACATAGATCTAATATACAGTGTACCTCCGTTTTAAGAATAGCCTGTGTAAAAAAAATTAACTTTCACCTCTCAAAATAATGCATGAATGCCAAGCTCATGATAAATATTTAAGATTATATAATTATTAAATTATGAACAAAAATTAATTGTTTTTTAATTAGAAATAATGATTGAAAGATAGAGACATATTTCATAGTAAGTTCACCTGTCTTGGTTTGTCAATACAGCTTGCTATAATTGAGTGTTATACCCTGGGTCTTGATACCTTGAATATTAGGGTGAACAACCTGGTACTATAGAAGCACAAAATTATACTACGTTCAAAAATACAAACATAATATTTTTTTGCTCAATTTGATGCTGCCATTCTTCCCACTGCTCGAATCAATGTGTCATCATTGTTTAGCCACAGCAACAAATAGTTCTTGTAGTATGTACCATGAAAAAAATTGTAATATATAATATTTTGCATGATAATTTTTAGTATTGCTAAATTGCACAAATCCGTTATATCATATTATTAGAACGATTTATTTTGGTAATGATAAAATAAAAGACTAAGAGGACAATTCCTAATTTAGCACTCTGAAGTTGTTTGTTATCGTTATCAGTTACAGTGTATACTGTAGTTTGCATAAAAGACAGAGATACACTAATTGTTGTGGGTATAAGACAGAGATACACTAATTGTTGTGGGTATAAGACAGAGATACACTAATTGTTGTGGGTATAAGACAGAGATACACTAATTGTTGTGGGTATAAGACAGAGATACACTAATTGTTGTGGGTATGTTTATGACTTTCATTCATTTGTTTTGGTTTCTGATTATTTTTGTGTTTAAATAATTGTTTTGTGAACAGACAATCAATATTTTTGGTAGAAGCATTTCCTATAAAAGTACAAATATCTTTTGCAATTTTTAAAATTGGTCCTTTATCTTCTGGATCTCATTTAAAGACACTAGACCTACATTTTATTACCTAATTTAAGGTCACACACTAAATTTTATGTAAAAATAAATACTATATGGAGCTATTGCGATATTTTAAATGGTTAAAAATGTAAAAAAAAAAATTGATTCTAATAATTTTAGTGGCCCGCTATAAATCCCAACATGCATCGCGCGCGGATTGATATTGTCATATGGTGATGTGATGCACCCACTTCGGCCAATCACGGGAAAGAGTAAACAAAAAAAAGAAACGTAACCAGGTCTTCTTTGCCTATGAACCTTTTTGACATCAATTATTGAGAAAAAAAGGAGTAGTGAATAGAAAGGTGTAGATTTTTATTTGGCTCATCACATTCCATAGGTGTACAGTTGATTATCCCACCAAGACCTGATGAGCTTCTGCAAGTTACACAGTGTATGATGTAGCAATATGACCTAAAATTAGAACATAACCAGCGGGAAAGACTTCCCATCAATATCTTGTAGACACGCAAATTGAAATCCAAAGAAACATCAACTTTTTTTTAACCATCAGGAAACTACATATTAAAACTATATTCAATTTATATTTAAAATTAAATTTGTTATTTTATTTACATATATTAAGTTTATCATATTTTATAATACTTTACATACTTTTTTTTCTAGCATACCCTTCTATCCCTACAAAAAAATGCATCTCCCATACCTTTTGAGTAACAAAATGAAATTAACCAAAGGCTATTTTTTTAAGGTATTCTTGAA
Source organism: Antedon mediterranea (assembly GCF_964355755.1). Classification (NCBI taxonomy): domain Eukaryota; kingdom Metazoa; phylum Echinodermata; class Crinoidea; order Comatulida; family Antedonidae; genus Antedon; species Antedon mediterranea. The sequence continues at coordinate 18,243,368 of NC_092675.1, forward strand.
GGAAGGAGGGATGGGTTATAATAAGGATATTATTTTATCAATATGTATTTTTTCAATCTATCTTTGTTATATACAGTATTTATGGTCTTCCATATCAATTTGATGTACTACATTTAAATTAACAAATAACAAACATGTGACCAGTCCATATTAATTTAAATCACTTTGTGATTATGATTTCTAATTTGAGATATGCTTTTTGTGGTTAGACAATTTATAAATAGTTAGACTTCAAACAAACACGCTCAGCTTTCAACATCGATTTGTCTCATTATTGTGTATCCTTGGATACCTATACTTTCTTGCTGGGACCATTCTGTATTGGAAAAAACAATGTCAAAAATATATTTATACAATTATTGTAATATGATTTTAATGATGGACAACATTTGTTAGCAAAAATGTGTACACATTACACGGATACAATGTCATTTCTCACATTCTGATCAAATAAAATATTGTGATTCTATTTTATCCGTCGTGTTGTGGACTATTTCAAGGAAAATGAACGTTTTACTTTCAGAAAACTCACTAGAATGTTGTTAAATTTTATATTTAAAATTAGTTATTCAAAAAACATTTAGCCTATGTACATATAGCCTGTAATAATTTTTAGGTGATACATTGCAGATATTTAGAGGGGTCAAAATTAATAAATTAATTGAACCACTAGTGAATTAGAAAGAACTGATATCAAGCCAAGGTGTAATATATAACCTTTCAACACCTTTCAAGAATCTGTTTTATAAAGCAACTTTAGCTATAAATAATTATATATACAATATTGTAACTAATAACATATATTTAGTGATTACATACAGTTAATAGGTCAGTAGGTGTTTAGTTATGATGAATGATACCATGACATTCATTAAAGATTTGAGTATGATGTGATTGGACAGAAGAACTATAGGTCTTATGTTATGATAGTGAAAATGTGCATCTTGAATTAGAACATGTCCTTGTATGCCCTGCTTTTTGGTTGTCATCCTTAACAACATATCTCCCCTGGTGCGTTTTGCTTAAACAATTGTATGTTGGCCTAAATTGATGTTAATTTGGTCTATATATGAGGTTACTGATGCGTTACAAAGTCATCTTCTTTCAAATACTGATACATTTGAAAAAAGCCTTGTTGCAAAATCTTCAGAGTAAATATTTGTCCACCTGTCTACATCAGGTGTAAGTGGCCACCTTCATGCAAACTACACCCTGTATACAGCATGTCCAAAACTCAGCAATTGCCTTCAGATAAGATCATTAATAGATCAATTTCAATGCAAATTGGTTTGTATTGGTTAATGGAAGTGGTATTTCTTGATGTAGTGCGGAATTAAAGGTTATAGTTTCTTAGAAAAACATACCAAGAGTCGGTATAGCAGCACGAGGTTGGGTGTTGTGCACACGCTGGTTCAGGTGTTACATGTACTACAGTAACTATATAGTTGTTGTAGATATGTTTTTATTTAATTGCATTGTTATTTTTACATAAATATTTAATATAACAAATGAATTCAGATATGTATATCCAGATGTAGTTTCCCCGGTTCAAATTTAAATTTATCAGAATGAAACTAAAAAGTGCATCTGAACCCTGTTATACTATAAGTTAAGTTGAACTTAAGTTTAAAATTGTGTTCATATTTAATGTGATCTAAAATTTAACATAAGTAAAACATTTTTATGGTTAAATTACAGCTTTTTTAGCAATTAAAATTTTACAATGAATTTACACAAAATGTATTTATTACTTCATTTTTTATTATTGTAATAATACTAATAATTTTTCTAAGAATTTTATTTAAAAACAAAAGTATATGCTGCCTTCGATACCATCTTGTTTTAGACTGAATGGTTTAAGCTCTTTATCCATTCCAGACAAGTTTAAGTGGTCAATGACGTTTTTATTGTACTTATGTGATTTTAAATTTGAAATATTATTTTAATGCTCCCATGTTACCTTGTTTGGAGAATTGTGATATCAGTGTTAATGTGTATAATGGCTTGCATAATATGATTTTTCTTTTACATTATAAAACAATTTAATATTCTACCATCAGTAGGCCTACAAGTTCATTTAATGTCTGTACGTATTATTAAACTTGTGTTTTCATTAGTTTGGTAAAACACATTAAGAACTGCACAGTATATTTATATATTTGATATTTCCTTTATAGCAGTGTTCTATTGTAGCTTTAATGTTCCAGTCAAAACAATGCTTGGTTTCAACCAAAACAAAAATGTTAAATTTAGGGCAGTATTTGATCCTTATGATTATTAAAAAAAACATTAACAAAATCTGTTATAAATGTTTTGGCAACATAAAAAAATAACAAACAAATAATTAGAGCACAACGAGGTTGGGATAAATTTTAAAATTGCATAAAGTTTGTTCATATAGGTTATTTTATGATTGAAAATTGTCTAGATCCATAATAAAGTTCATCAAATTAATAAGAACAATTTGTTAAGTTAAAACCATTAAGAAATATGAACTATGAGGTTCTTGTTATTATACAAATGAAATGATAAAATCTGTTACATCTAGTTGTGTAGTAACAGTAAAAAGTAAGTAATAAACCTATTTTACTTTCAAAATGTGTTAGATTCTTCTGATTAAATTATTTCATATTTTATTGATCGGAATATGTTCTTTGTTGCCATAAGTGGTTATTAAATTCATATTTTATTGTTCATGTTTTATGAGGAGTATTTCAGATGAGAAAATGTATGTCTAATATGTGCATTTTAACAAAATTATTCATGTAATCTTTCTTAAATATTATTTCTTATTGATGAATGGTATTGAACCAATTCAACTAAAGTTGAATTATCAATTTGTATAATGTTTCCTGATGATTTATATTTTAAAACACTTAATTAATAAATGTAATTAATTTAAAAATTATAAATTAAGATTTTCTTCTTTTGAAAATGACAAAAGATTGATAGAAAAGAGAAGAAATTTCTTTTAAAATAACAGTGTAGAGTTGCACAAAATATGGCAATATAAGTTAAGTTGAACATTTTCTACTTTTCCAGAAATCTTTTCAGTTTCATTCAGTTGCTTGTAAGTCAAAATGAATGTAGACCTACAACTAGTTGTATTTGTAAAAGTTAAGTTGCTTTCAGTTTTATGTAGACATAGATAAAACTTGTTTTAATTTGACCAATTTCTATGTTCGATATTATACTAGTAGTTTTTAACTAAATCTTGGATCAGGGTAATCTTATCACTTTATAAAGGTGATTTTTATTTCAACCTAGGAGCTCAACAAACAAATCCCATGTTTATTTATAGAGAAATAAATGGTTTGTCTATATAAAGGGCAACAGTTACTGGTGCCTCACAATTGGTTAGATAATAAATTTGATTTTTAAACCAAATCTGCTTAAACTAAACTTTTACTGGGAACAAAACATTTGATTCTCTGTATGCTTTATGCCAGTTTATATTGTTTAATTAAAGTATTCTGTAAAAACATGATTACAGGATTTAGTTTAATTTAATAAATATTTTGCAATAAACTCATTTAATTTAATGTAAATTATAATGTTTCAAATGTGGTAGTCAGGTAGTGTATCTTGACCAAAGAAACAGAACAAGAAAGGAACACAGTTAAGATTATGGTAAAAATAAATGTTAAATTTCGCCAGTTTAGCTTCCTTTATTTCCTGTAAAATAACGGTAGAACAACGTCCTATTGCATCACCAATGACTACATCCTATTCATAATGTTATATAACACACTATTTTTAAAACTTCCACAAAAACTATACAGAAGAAAACTGACCGACTATATTTGCACACACCGTTTGAGGTTAAAAGTACAGCCTGTAAAGGGTTAACCCATGTTACCCCACCTTTAGAGAAATGTTTACAAATAAATACTAAAAAGGAAGTTTAGTTCATAGATTATCTTCATTGTTTTAATATTGTTTCCTTCATTTGTTCAGTTTTATTTAAATACGGTATAAAACATTAGTTAACCTTTTAATTTAGAAAATGTCAATACCATTGTTGAGGTAAAGTTGGAAAGACTGGGGTACAAACAGCTGTAGGCTACTTTGGTAATAAAAGACAGCAGGAGAAATATAACAGTCAATGTACTTTGACTCTAAATACATTAATGTTTGAAATTCTGTATGATGTGGTATATTAAACATACATAATAAATACCGTGCACTGTCCTATATGTTTTAATTCATGACTGGACGAGGCAACAAGTGCCCATACTGTACATAGAATATGTAACTTGTTTTTCTTTTCAAAATAAATTAATGTTACTGTATATCGTAGGCTCATCAACAGTTAGAGGTGATTGACAGTACTTGGAGGTGGGCTCTTCCTTCCACTCTATTTCACAGCTAAAAGCTGTCCTGTTTGAACAATTCTGGACCCAGCTGCTGATTTATATATGCAATTGTAATTTTTGATTATTATATAATTTGACAATTGATTAATATTTATAGGAGGAATTAAGTAAAGTGCATTGCATATAATTGTTGTATCAAGATAAACATTTAGATAATAAATGACAAGATATGAAACATTCCTGACAAATAGAAATTTGTTTTTCTTGAGCACATAGGACGGAAATTGAGGAATTACCTGGATTGATAACTTTGTTAGCCTTTGCTCAACCTTTCACCCAAGTCATTCAGCCCCTGTGTTTCTGGTTCTATTATGGTCTGTTACCACCCTTTGAGATGGTCAAATGGAGTTAATTTACTGACCATGACTTGCATAGCAACTGTCCACTCAATCAGAGCCTTTTTAATTGAACAATTTTTGGCCTACTTTATTATATGTTAATAATGTTCTTAGCAAGAAGGAGTAATTGGTGCCGAATTTGTGTCTTGTCATTTTATACTAACCCAGTGAGATTGAAGAATAACAGCTTTGCCTGTTTTCATTATAGCACATGCTTTAACAGAGTGTTGATACTAAACTAGTAGAAAAGTGCCACTGTTATTTTGGTTTTAGTCTTTTTTGGTAGTGTTGTATTGCACATTTGAAAATAAAATAATGTCTAGTTTTAGACCAATAATGGTATAGGAATAATGTAAACCATGCAGCGATAAATGCTGAAATACTATGAACCAAGAATAATCCCATGCTCACAAGTATAATCCCATGCTCACAAGTATAATCCCATGCTCACAAGTATAATCCCATGCTCACAAGTATAATCCCATGCTCACAAGAATAATCCCATGCTCACAAGTATAATCCCACGTTAAATCAGACTCAAGAATTTGGTAAATTGCATTTGTAATTGCAAACAGTCAAACATCACAAAGAGGAAAGTATGCTGAACATAGACATTCATCTCAAACATTAACCAAATCTAAAATATTTGTATTCACTGGAGAATATAATGGAAAAAGAATAGTTTTGTTCATCATTTTTTGTGTGTAATCTGTACCAGTACCGCTGTATATGGTATACAATTTGAATGATAATATATTTTTTTATTGATTCTAAGAGTATATTAATTTTTGTTTGTTTTGTTTGTACATCTTCTGTTTTAAATGACAACAAATTCTTCCTCTTAAAAGTAAAAGTTTATTTATATAATTAAATTTGTTTTTTGAAAAAAATGTATAGTTTTATTCTAAACTTCTGCTTTCTTCTAGGCTAGTTTATGGCAAAGCTATGAATGGGAAATCTTAAATTTAAATTTTAACATTCATTCTGTTTAAATTACTTCACATGTGTTAGATAAGCATGTTTTGTAGAATATAGGACACATTTTAAGTTAATCCTGTTACCATCCCATATGGAAATACATAATGTCTCTAGAGCTATTTTTACTTGAAGATCGAAGATCAGATACACAGGTAAATAAATGAGAAAGCAAATATTGTTTTCCAGTGGGAGAAGTCTGTGTAGTGGAAGCATTTGCAGGTAGCTTGATTCTATAAGAATATCAGTGGAATATTAAATCTGTTCTCACGTTCAAACACTTGTCCAGTTATTGGACAACAAATTCAAAATGTCAGATTGAGAATTTACACGATCATGCTCAGTCAAATATAATTTGATTGGGTCTGTTGGATTTGAAGTTTGTTAAATTTGACATCCACAAGATGTCTATACTCTTTTGATGTGGGGTACTATAATCAAAGTCATGATGTTTTTACATCTTATTATATAGCCATATTGCAATGATTCTAAACTGTTTAGAAACATTACTTAACTACAAGACTGGAAACAGATTGTAGTATTATAACTTATTTTGGTTGGCTGTACAAATAGGTCTAACATAGTTTTCTGAAATTGTATAAGTTGATATCGTTGGAAGTGAAGAAATCTTTGTGATTGGTTTACAATTTAACTGTTATAACAATCTATTTGTTGTTGCCATCAGTAAACCTGTGTAATTTTTAGTTGCAACATTTTTACCATCTTATTTTTGGTAATGATGATGTTTTTAGTTGGTGACCAGCCACTGATTTGAAAGGTTTTTTTGGGAGCACAAAGTTAACAGAAATGTTGCTGGGATATAACTTTTATTTTTCAAATAAATAACATGGCGTGTTTCTGTTACATACAGTAATTACACCAAAACAGGCTCATTATTAACTCATTATGCTCTGGTTTTATATATAATATATGCATTGTTGTGTCAGTAAAAATACCTGCTATACAGTATGCATTTACAATCAGGTTTCAATACTACATCACTTTAGTAGCAATAACTACATCTGTTTAGGATATAGATCTTGGTAGTAAATTTTATGGAATACCTGTTGAGAGGTCTGAATTGTTACACTAGTATTTCCTTTCGTGTTCCCAGTGGATCCATTTAATGACATAAACCCATCTAACAGACAGCACAAGGCATCTGGGGGAATGCATGTTTAAATCCAATCAATTCCTATAAAGATATGACCTGTATTACTAGAAAGAAGGTGGAATCTGTAGGCTGTGAATAGGATTTGAATGAATTTATTCTTCAATGAAAGTATTGAAACATATTTACATTTAATTTCCTATACTTTCATTGAGTCAGAAGTCTAATTGAATAGTTTATAATTTGTATCAATTAAAATTATTGTTGTTTAAACTCCTCAATGTTTAAACTAGCAATTTCTATTGTACTAGTTTTAGATATTACGTTTATAATTTTAATTATGTTATTAAACTCAAACTTATATTTGTCTAATTCTAATATTAATGCCGTGCTGCTGCATTGTGTTTTCAAATGCTTTTATTTTCAATAGTAACTAATAATAATACTATATTATGATATTATTTTCAATACAGGAAGTCCTTCAATATACTGAATAGACAAATTGAAACTAGATTTTGTAAATTTAATTTTTATTGAAAAAAAAACAAACTAGTACACAACAAATGTTATACTACTACTAGTGCTACTGTTATGAAATTTCTACAAAAGTTTTGTTGATGCTTAATCTTGAAACGTTTATTTAATTTAGTTTATTGTTTATAAATTTAATAACAATGGATTGAAAATACTGTAGCTTTCATTTGGTTATTAGTTTAAATTTTAGAGGATGAGTTGAAGTATTTTAATTTCATTAAACTTTGCAATTACTAAAATTGTGGTACTAGGCCACATTTCAGACATAACAAAATGATGACCAAGAAAAAGTAGGATGGACATGCTTTACCAAACATTATAAAATTTATGTCTATAAAAGATTAGCGGTAAAGCCTGTGAACTATAATGGCTGGAAAACATCACTAAGGGGCAGTTAAGTAATTGCTCATGACATTCTCCAATGGTTGGTAATCTCAACGGGAAGTACTGTGCTCTATTCAGCCTACCAACTGCTTCGTGACATCTATGGGGTGGGGTTAAGTCTGACATTGCCAGTTCACTAAGTATATTGTTTTTATTAGAATTCCTCAGGGAGTGCAAGTAGATTTTTGTTGTTGACTGAGACATCATGTAAATGAGTAAAGAAAATGTCTGCGAGTTTAATGGAATTAAAAGTTATAACAAATCAATTCTTTAAACTTAATATCACTTTAGTAAATACTGTAAGGTTAGATTATTAAATTATACTTTTAAGAGCGTATTAATTTTAACTGGTGAGAATACCAAGTGTGATATCAATTGTTGACTTTGTTATTGTTTAGAAAATGCCAGTGTATTGTTTAATGATTGTGAAGGAGTATATTTGTCCATAATTTACATACCAGGTACTACTCGCTCCAACAATTTTAAAGAATTTGACTACTGTATAGGATTTGCCTTCTCACTATGTAATCTGTCAGTATAGAATCTCTGTTCACAAGATAGTTTATGAGCTCACCTGTTAGATAATATAAACATTACATAGAAAACACTTCACCTATGCTTCTGGAGAAGGGGAAATATTTTACTAAACTAAAAATCAGTCGTTAGGGAATTTCAATACTGTTTCCCAATTGAGTTGGCAATGATGCACTCACTCCTTTTCTTATTGTTTCATTACTGTCTCTTTTCTCTGCAACTCATAGGGTTTAACGTAATGTGAAAACTGGGTCCTTCTTAGGAAATGAACTAAGTATAACATTCTGTACAGAGCCAACCAGTTCTTGTCGGCTTAACTCCTTGGAGATTTTCCCAAATCACTTCTAATTCACTCCAAACTTTCTGGACAGTCATCCTGAACCAGGAGACGCTTGTGGGTACAGTAGTTTGTAGATTATAGGTCAAAATGAAGTGCAAAACAAAAATATTTGTAGTATAATTCAAGTATCCTGTTAATGATTTTATACAATACATATTTCATACAGGGAGGTTTCATTGTTATAAATATCGTATAGCAATTATGCATAAATGCAACTTCATACACTTAATCTGTACTGTGTAGTACATTTTAATGTAATTTTAGTGTGTCCTTTTAAATAATCGAAAAATGACGGTTTGTTGGTAAAACAAACTGCAGCCACAAAATTGTCAAGATTGTGTAGTATGCAGTTGTCATACATGATGACCAAGTGAGTATACTGACCTGTAAATGACCGGCTGGTTTTAATTAGAGATTGTTATCTGAATAGGCCCGAATTGGTCACAGGTTAAAAGTTAGCGAAACGCAGCAGCCTTTCCTATGAGATATTAATTGCTCAATTATCAATGGCAATATAGGCTTTTAAAATCACATAAATTGGTCAGAGAAATGAGTTTAGTAGGTATTAAAGGTATTACAGAAGGATTAGGAGGCTCAATAACTTTTACAATTCATAAAATAAGTACCTTGAAATATTTAAAAATAAATTATAAATTTCATAATTTAATAAAAGGTTTTGCAGCATTATGACTAGCTGCTGTACATAGGCCTATAGTAAAGAACTTTGTCATGAACTAAAAAATCTGAGTCAAAGAAAAAAATGTACTAAAGTAATGTATTTGTTTTACACAAAAAAGTTATGAAAAAGTAATATTAGTGCAATTCAGTATACTGTAAGTTTGTATACTAACTATTACAGTATATATTAGAGGTCAGGTTACTCACTCATAGGGATTTTCTGCTGTTCTTAATTTAACAAAGCACATGTTTTGCATTGAAATGACTTGGAGCATACATTCAGTTTTCCTCCTATTTTGTTGCAGAGCCAACACATTAGTCAAAGGAATGTTTTAGCTAGCTACTTAATAACGTAAATAGGCAAACAATCCCACCAACATCATCACTAAAATTAAGGATTAATTTCAGGTATAAAATGCAAATGTTTATTGTTCTAGCTGAGTAGCAGTACTTATTAGGTTAGGAATACAGTGGAATTTGTTATTTTCCCTGTAGTTTTATTATAAGAGTAACAGCCTTAGAATATCTGTCATTCTAGTTAATGGATTTAAATTTGTCATTCAACATTAGGTAGCTCCATTATTGGTTAAAATACCAAACTACTTTACTGAACTGCTGAATTTTAACTCCTGTCTTGATTTCGGGGTGACGATAGAACTGTGCAACTCCCATGGCATATTTTCGCTGCTTATTAGTTTAGAATTAAGTAAGCAAAGTAACTAGATTCCTAGCATTATTAAACCTAATATTAAATACAAAAATAGATGTATAATGCAAGGTGGTCATGTCATTTAGCTGTGTAACCTTTTGTAAATGCATTGTTTAGGTATATCATTAATTTTTTAAATACCGCCCACCAATTATGCAAACAAATGATATTGCGAAAGTCACCTGAAAAGTGATGGGGACAGATTTTGTTCATTGAAGTTTTTCTTATCTTTACTCTTTCATGTTTAATGTTAGATACAGTATTGTAAATGTATGTACTGTATGTAGACTGAACTAATTGCCTTTTGAAAGTTTCCTAGGTTGAAATCTTTCATAAATATTTACATTTTGAAACAACCAATTATGTACTACTTAGAATAAAACAAAAACAGTTTAGCCTAAATATTTTTAAATTTTAAGTTATTTTAAAACATAGCTTGTTAGATCAGTAGTACATTCAAGTGGTTCACAGTGAATGTTTATCAATAAAGTTTTTAAAAGATATGTTTCTCTCTTTGAATTGTTGATTTTCTATAGTCAGTATGATAGGTTATTACAGTACTGATTTACTATGTTGATGTTATGTTCTATATATTGCACATAAATTACATTTAATTGGGTACATCAAACTAGAGTGACTAGAATTGAAATTATAACTTTAAATTTACAATGTTATATTTTGACCCCAAAACAGTTTGTAACTAGGTGATTTACTTTTTGTTTATTTGATTGTCAGCAGGTAGTTGAAGAGAATGTGAAATTGCATCATGAAGCTGAGCTGCAAACGTTTCTCTACACCCTCATCAGTCTGAACGGCCTCTAGATCCTATCTGTAGCAAAAGCAGTGGTTTAATGCAGGGTGAAAAGGCCCCTGGTTCAGCACTCCTAAGGGGCTCTCCAACTTTGGGTAGTTGCATTGGGCTGCTCATGTTCTGTGGCCCCTTACAGTAAGCTCTTGGTTTAGCCAGTGAGTGTGCTAATAGCCGTTACTTTCACCACACATGAGCATAAGTGTCAATTTATACCCAATTGTATTTAACAAGGGAGTCCTCCCTGATTTAACCACATAGGGAAACAAATGCGTTTCTATTCATTCATTATTTGACTTTTGACATGAGTGGGTTCTAAAACCCACAATGCCAATAAATTCATAGAGGTGTCAACCATAATGAACTGCAATGTATACATTTATAGTACATTAATTAAAAGATAACAAGGTGCTGTATTACATAACCAATTTCTTTCACTTTAAAAGAATTGCAGTAATGTCATGGGTGATATCATTACATTTATTTATGTTACTGAAATAAGAACAAGTTAAGAATGCTTGAATAATCCCAGAAGCCAGTGTGTGTGGTTATAACTATTATTTGTAAATTAGCACTCTAGAAGGCCACACAAGCTGCTTATAAAAATGATTACTGGATATGGGTCTAGCTCCCTCTTGGAGGTCTTTATAATATAAAACAATTTTATAGACAATAAATGCTTTAAATTGCTACTGTTCAATGGTACTAAAGTTTCAAAATTCATTTCTGTTCATAATATGATTATTATTATTATTACTGTATTATGATTCTGTTCAATAATGATTATTATTAAAATCCGGTTTAAAATTTGTCTTTTTTGTGAGTTTCCAATTTTATTTATAGATCTTATTTTTCCACCTCGCACGGCAAGCGTTAATAGCATGAACAAGTGTAACAGTCGCACTGTGTTTTTCTGTTCCTTTATTGGTTGTTAATTAGTACCAGTGGAGGGCTGTGACACTTAGTATAAACATTATTCAGTTCTAAATTTCAAATTAGCTTGAACAGCTGGCGCTTCTATGTACCATAGTGCTTCTATGGAGGGCATTTTGCTTTCCATATACCACATTAAGTTTCCCAACTGTAAATAATTAATGTATATTTCTTTAATTAGCATAGGATTGTTTATTTGAAGCTACGTTGTTAATTGAATTTTACTTACTTACTGAAATACAATATAAATTTGTTAGTTTAAATTATTTTATTTTTAAATGTTTACAGTAATGAGTGTTAAAATTTCATATACAGTTAATATTGTATTACTGTAATATTGTAATGTTTGGTTTCTAAAGTTATAATTGACTCCTAATATCCTAATGTATTTATGGTTTTTATAAGCATGTAAGTATAGTGTTCAGATATATTTGCATTTGGCTTAATGCTTGGTTTCCATTTAATTTAAAGACACAAAGATTTGACCAATCGCCAATCAATTATTCAAACTCTCACTTACGTTCTAGTGGGAAACAAGCATTATTGCTACAAAATTACAGTATGAGGAATATTGGGGAAAACTATAACTCCCAAACCAGGTACCGGTAAATCATTATTGAATGTTAATTATAAATAAATTTAACTGTTGACTTAGAACCACTAGTAGGTCTATAGCTGTGGTAATGTACATTAAGCCTAAATATTAGTGTACCTCCAACTGTGTTACAAATTCATGTTAACCTTCTGGTTTATGTAAATCACCTTTACAGTACTCTGGATATTTTACCTATGAGCACATTATGTTTTCCACCTGTTGCAGACTTTGTCTTTCCTGTGTTTTCCTGATGTGCATGTTTGTAGATTTACTTCATATTCTCAATGGGAAGGCTTTTTGACATACCCTGATTACATATTTCACATAACAACACTATTCTTGATATTATGATATGAATGATGATAATTAATGCAGTCTGATCTGAATTTGTTTATTCGTGTCTAATGTGATTTTAAATTATCAAAGATGTAGTGACTCTGTTCAAGCCACTGTTGTGTCTGTTTGTATAACTCTCTGACGTGTTATAAGAAAGCTAAAGGATTGTTGGCTTAATAGGATTCTTGTCGTCATGTTTCCGAATACTCTTCCCAAATGGATGTCCTAAATGTGATCCAGTTGTAATAACCAGTGCACTCTGTTTATTCAGTTACGAATGAGTTTTCATTACAAGTATACTCTTATCAATGGTTCTTTAACAATGAAATGTTTTTAGTTTAAAGTACATAATGTAATAACATAACATAGAGCTGTGGAAGTCATTGCTTTTAAAATTTAGTTATAAACATTTGTTTGTATTTTGTTTAGTACTGTACAATTCACTTTCCATATTGGCTTAACAATTTTTGTGTTGATGCCTCCCCTCTTTAACGGTTGATTGGCTGAAACTTTGATTTCATAACTCCTCATTATCTTCACATCATCCCATCCTATCTGATCCCCTGATGTGACCTTTGACCAATCGTTAATTAGGTAATTCTCTGATCGTGACTGTAGTGAATTTACTATTGGTTTACTTCACAGCGATCCATATTGCATATCTGCCACTGTAACATGATCCACGTTTCACAGCAGATAAAAATTCACTACCGCTATCTTTACTTAGTAAATTGATGTTCACTGTATTTCTTGACGTATGCAACAGTAACTATTACGATTGTGTAACCGTGTGCGTATGTAGTTGAACAACAGGGGTTAAAAAGTACAATGAACTGGAGCTTCTTTCTCATGTTACCGGTCAAAATTAGTGTACATAATATGTTCTTATATATGCATTATAGGAGATCACAGGGCGGTCAAAAAAAGAGTTATTAAAATCCACCTGGGGTTAATTAATTTGCATTAAACCATTAGTGACTGCACGTCGAAACACACATTCTCAGAATGTCCTCAACTGGTTTTACTACAATTTAGTATTTTCATAAAATAGAAAAGACAACAAAATCATTGCAGCCACAGTACTGTCTGTTAATAATTTTGAAACTAGTAGGTGTCTTTTTAAGAAATAATCGTAGGCGTTTATTTAAAATGTTGTTTGTCTTTCTAAAAATACTATTACTCAAAATAGTTGATGATTCAGAAAAGTTCATTGGATTGGAGTTATCAATGGATGAAATTAACATCTTTATTTTTATATTTTTTAATTCAAAAAGAAATAGATTGTTTGTTGTAGGTATATGAAGCCAGCCTTAATTAAAAGGTGTAAGCTCATGCTATGTCTCTTATTTTGAATTACATTGAATTGAAAACTAAAAATGTGTTACCTGCTAGAATAAAAAAGAATTGCTTTTCTATCATCACCATACAAGCCACATCCTTGTAAGTGGCTGTCCTTGGCAACACTTTATCCACACTCGTTGCTGTGTAAAATATCTACCCTTTATTTCAACATACCATTCATCACTTTATACCCACTCCTACAGTACTTCATTACCCATCACCGCCTACTGATTTCCTTTTATGTACACAATAATTTTCTCTTTAAAAGTTGTTCTACAATAAACTGTTAAATTGATCTTTACTGTACCGTAACACATGTATTTTAAGCTTCTGTGTTACTATACTATCTTACCAGTATCCAATAGGTTCAAATCTTGCCACACGTCTACTGTCTTTTCTCATCACAAAAAAAAAGTACCACACTTGATCATTATAAAACTAACACCACGTATACCTGTAATGTAATTTTAGCTCTCATGTTACCTTTACTATCTTACCAGAATCCTAGGTTTAAATCTGGGTGTCACGAAAGCTCAGACCACGAAAGCTCAGACCCCCTAAGACCTAAGATCACGAAAGCTAAGACCCAACACCTAAGATTACAAATACTAAGATATACTACAGCTTAAAAACAATACTTGTTTATCCATACATAATTTTAAACACAGTAGGTTTCATTTATTACCATAAATATAATTTAATACTACCGCAAAACATAGATAAACTCACATTATTTTCGCCCGTCGAGTAAATGTATATTTTTTCTTTATAACAAACAAACTTGACGGGTTGTTTGTTGGTATATATTTACTCCATTGTGTTGGTTCAGAGGATGTTTTTCTTACGCACCTGCCTTTCTTGTATTTTGACTCCAAATTTGTTGACTAACTTTATCCTGAACACCACACTTTAAAATTAGGACTTATAAGTACTTTCAGAAGGAGAAACACATAATAACAAATAAATAAATCCTTTAAATTGATGATTTTACAGATGTGTTTCTTTGTATACTGTAATGACAATGTTTTTGTTTCTATGGAGCGCCAAAAGAGCAACAATAATAGTACAAGTATAAAAACAGAAAGAAAACGAAACAAAAAAACGTATCAAGATTTTTAAATTAAAATTTATTTGCCAGTATTTATTTCTTCGTACTTGCATGATTATACTATTATCATTACAATTTTAATTTTACATTGTTCCATCCACACTGTAGATGGACTCCACAGAGTTTTCAGCCCTCTATATAATTTTTGCTCTTTTGACGTTCCATAGAAACAAAAACATTGAACATGGCCCATGGGGTAGGCCTACTGTACTGTAGGCTAGTCATTTTGTGTGTGAGAAAAACGTCTGTAAAATCATCAATTTAAAAATGTATTTGTTACTTTTTATGTGATTCTTTTTCATGAAAGTGCCAATTCTAAGGTGTGGTATTCAGAATAAATGTTGGGAGTTAAAATACAAGGCAGGTGCGAAAGATAAATATTTGTAATCTTAGGTGTTGGGTCTTAGCTTTCGTGATCTTAGGTCTTAGGGGGTCTGAGCTTTCGTGGTCTGAGCTTTTGTGACACCCGTCAAAATCTAGCTAAATTCTTAAATTCTTTTAAAACTTGTTTGCCACATTTTACTTTACCATAAATAGTTGGTTGTTATGTCTTTTCTTCAGTATTATTATGTCTCCTATGACCTGATATTTAATTAGCCATTTTAAGATCCTGCTTCCAAGTTTTATTGGGATTTCACCTTAAGTGTGACTCCAAGCTGTCAACACCTCACATCTCAGTACTTTGATCTTTGCCTTTTATATTTTCATGGTCTTTACCAATACCATTGTCAAAATTAAATTAGATAAATTACTTGAATGAGATAAAACAATCAGAAACTTATGTGATATAACAAAGATGGTAGTCTTCAATTATTGCACAGTTTAAGGATTTATATTTCCTTCTGTTTAGTTGGAAAATGTTGTTGAGTGATTCGGCCTTGATTAGCTGGAGCATATAACACATTATACCAATACCACTGGTCTTATACTAGTACTCTGTCGTTAATGTTGGTACATGAAAAGAAATTAAAAAGATTTAAACTGGTATTTAATGTTGGTAAATAATGGTATAAAATCTCTTGTTTGTGCATATCAAGCTCTGTCAGCCCAAAGAATGAAAATAAAATAATTTTTCATTTATTCTTTATTTCGTAATCAATGTACATATACAGTATAACAATATAAGATTGGTATTTTATAGAACTGTTTTCAGACAAATTTTCATGGTGACTCTAATGTAGGAACTAAAACATCCAATCATGTTTTCAGATCATGTGCTCATCATCAATAAAGAATACATTGGCCCTGTTTCTGCTGCCAATCCCAAATATACCGTATAAATATACCGTATAAATATACCGTATATATACCGTATATGAAATTCGTGCACCGTTTCCGCTGCACATACTTCGTGGGTGGGCTGTAAAAAAAGTTGGCTTTCATATACCCAAAATGCATTTTGTGAGATGGAAGTATGGATTGACCTAGAATCTCGTGTAGTGAACAAAACAATGATGGTTTCTCAAAACGTCTTAGCATTGCTTTCTATTTTAAATCTAATGATCAGAAGTGGCAACGAATTTACATCGCACAAACAATCTAGAAATGTAGAATGGGCATTGACTACATTTATGCAAAGAAGACGACGGCGTTTGCCGATAACTTTGGCGTTATTAAGTCTACCACAAATTCTGCTTTTATTTTGTTTGAGATAATTTTGTAAATCTCGGTATCTCTTCTCTGTTGCCATGTAGTCTCCTCCCAACCTTCGCTTCTCCCCACAATTGAATTGCAAAAATAGTTATTTCTTCAGTCCACAGTGATATTTTGATCTGTTGCTTGCTTATTATACACGTGTGTGTCAATGCAGCAGAAAAACCAAACAAACGTGTCAAGCTCTGTTAGTTTTTGACCTCGTGTCATGGGCCGGGTCACATATACGGTATATTTTGAGTGCAGCAGAAACGGGGTACGAAATATACGATATATTTTGGAATATACCGTATAATATCCACAAACGATGGGGATATTTATGCGGTATATATACCGCATATATATACGGTATATTTTTTATGAGACCCATTTCTGCTGCCAAAAAATATACCGTATATAAAATATACTGTATATATACGGTATATTTTTGGCAGCAGAAACGGGGCCATTCTGCAATACAAAGATGTTATAACATGTGATAGACTTGACAATTACATCTCTAGTTTCCAATTAACTATATACTATTGGCCGGCTTTTTTCACATTCTCTTAAGTTTATTGTTCATTACATTCCCGGGCAGTTTACAATTTCTTCTCAGTCTGTAAATGTATGAAATATATTCAACAATATAAATAGTATTTAAATCTGTCCTGAGAGCGATTAGTAGAAAATGGTAATAATCCGGTTGGTATATCGCAACTAATCACTACTCGATCTAAATTTATAGAATCTAAAAAGAAACTATTACTAGTACGTAGTGGTTCTTTAAGAGGTCAGTGCTGGAAAGAATGAACCCAACAGATGTGCACTTAAAAAAGCCAAATAAACTGTTGGTTTACTCTAGTTTCTTGCACTACCTCCCCTGCCTACTGTTTGTTATGAATAGTTTAGACTTTGATGGTGTAGATATTGCCTTGCTGAATGATGAACAAATAAACACGAAGCAGACAGATTTTTCTGTAGTCTATGCCATTTCTTTTTATAACTTTGGAATTTACATCTTGAGGATTGAAATATCTATCTTTTTAACAAAATTATAAAACTTTTACAATTAATAACAAACAAGTTGTAAAAGTAATAAAGAGTTAGAAGTCATTTATACACTTTCCTGGAAAGTTTAATCAAGTCACACAGTTCGCACTTAACTATCCAGCTAGTTTCAAATAGTTTGGTAAATTTTTCTTGAATCATCAGTTTACTAAAGATTGTTCTCAAAGATGTTTTGGTCTTTCATATTAGACTTTTATTTGGTAAAATTAATTTTGGATAATTTCTAATGCGAGTTCTCCTTACTGGGCACTGTACCAAGTAAGATTCTGGAATTACCACGTTTTTTTATACAACGTGTAGAAAAGATGCTTTAGACCATGGAGTTTAGACTCTGTTTCTTTCATTACTGTTTCAGCCAATGTTTATTTGTCTTCATGCTTGGAATAAAACAGAAACAAACTTTACATGGTAAACATGTACCTATTCAGTCAGATTTTGAATAGAACGCTTAATTTTATATCAACAGATTGAAACAAAACACATCAGACATGCGTATTGGAATTAAAAAAAATTATATACTGTAACATTCATTTTGCATATGAGAATATAAGCCTCTAAGTTCAATTCCTGAGCTTGAATCTAACCCTAGCCATTAGCACAATCTCAGTGGTCTAGAAGTATGAACGCCATGATCTAGGGTTCCATGATCTGGATGGTTTAGAGAAACCATCTGGTCAGTTAACTTAGTTTCCTAAAGCAAAGCTGCTTCATAATACTAATAGTACATCAATTAAAAATTCTTACAATTAACATGCATTTGTTGGCTATCTTCCATTGAAAACTAGTTACTGTCCATGTTTCATTCGATGAAAGAAAACGACATTCATGATTATAATTACATTATTTCAAACAACATGAAATCAATCTGTTCAACATTAAGACATAAACGTTTAAATATAGATGTAACATTATACAACTAAATACATATTATTACAGCTGTATTTAGTATTAACAAACTCTCTTTATCAATTTCCTTAGAAACCATTCAAGTTGTAATCGTCGCCAAAATCCGCTTCAAGTATCGCATGTTAGTTTCATCCTGTAGATGAATTTAGAAATCATAGAGTATAGATTGTTATCAGTTTCTCAATAGAAAAATAAAATGATATCTTGATACAAAATATGAAATATTCTTCACCTAGAAATTAGAAACAGCAGATTATTGTTACATTAAGTATCTACAATGTCTGATATAGAATATCTAGTATTAAACATTTATAATTGAATTATGAAATATTATATAGTGAAAAATAATAGTTTAGATGAAAAATCTAAAAAATCGCATATTTGTGGTTGGTTTTTAAGGCTTGATGTCTATAGAAATGACAGAGTTAAAGTTCCAATTTCAGACATAGACAACTTTTAACTGACATAACGGCATTAGATAGAGTGATTTGTCATTTTAATTTTAAAGTTCATTTCTTTGGAATAAATTACCCATTCCATAATCCTCAAACTCCATTCACAAAGAATCAATTTGTACATGAAACCAACATTGTACTGTATATAAGTAATTCATAAAGAAAATTGCTTTTAACTAGCACTTCAATCATAGGCCTACTATGTAAATGTATGATTGAAGTTAAAATTTAAAAACTTTAAAATAAATTTCAATGATATTAAGAATATTAAAGTAAATACCATCTGCAAAGTACCACATTTTTGGAAACATTTAACAGTGTGTATATGACAAGTGTTAACCTGTTAGTCTCAAATGAAAAAAATAAAATGTTAAAGAATTTAGGGCTTGTACACTATTAAGTCATCATTTTCAGAAGCATGTCTTTTCACACTGACCGATCAAAACTAATTATTAACATTGTTCCAACTTTCAATACTTTAGTTTTCAGCCAGTACTTACTCTGGATTGGATTAACCTCTCTGGACTGGTCATAAACAATTAAATTTGACAAAAAGTACATGTATATTATGTGAATAGTCTAAATGGTTTTCAGTTTGTTTGTATTCAATTTGATAATATATTTCATATGTAATAATTTGCTAAGGAAAATGTGGAGTGATTATAACTGTCAACATTTTGTACTTAACTGGACTTGACCTAAAAAAACGAACTGATATTTGATATCTATTTTTGACATTAATTAATTATATTAATAATAATATTATATTATTTCTCCCCCATTAAAAAATCCTGGATCCTCCCCTGATATTGTGAATATTCAAAAATATATTTAACATGAAAAAGTCTTTATGTAATTATACAATGGAGATTCAGAGATTAGCACATGCTAGAATATGTGTAGTTTGATTGAAATAACTTGAATGGACTCCTAACTCCTTCACCCTCCCCTCCTCCTAAAACCACATCCATGCCTAAAACAAATATCTGTAATTTAGTATGAAGAGATGCTGCACTATTTTAAAATCATATAAAAATATTGATGTATCTATGATACACATAATCAGTAGACATCTATGATTAATGTTTAGAATGTAGGCTTATTAGATCAATGTAATATCAACATAAAACTGATTAAAAATGTTATGACACATCTCCTATAATGCTGCAGTGTAAATTAAGAAAATCTAGTTCACATACAACATTGAATTTAGCACATTAAATTTACAGCAAAGTTGTCTTATATTTTACTGCTCTTCAAATTAGGACATACTGTATTAGATGACCCATTATTTTCAATGACGTAATTATGTAAATTGGTAGGATCTAGTTTTATGCCCCAGGACAATTAACTTATTTCGAGATTTGAAAATTGACACAATAGTTTTATTCTGGCTACACTATGACCAGCGAAAAATGATGTTAAATTCAATGGTTTATTTATGATTTTAAAAATGATGTACCGGGTATCCATGTATAATACAAAATATATAGTAAAATTATAAAACAAGCATTTAAATTTGCATGTAAAGTGATTAAAGTGGGAATTCAAACTATTAAATGGTCTTGAGATATACATTTGTCTAAAGCACCAACCCTAACCCAATTGTGGTTTTACGAAAGAAAAGTGGACATGTATTGAAGTTACAATTATAATTATGATGACAGACAGTTACACTAAAAATAGTAAATCAAACAATTAAATATTTAGATATTATTTTAAGAATAAATTATAAATGTTTGTTTATCTTATATTTTACAGGTCCCAAAGGTCCTAAAGGTGATACGGGAAATATTGGTAAACCAGGAGATCCAGGTGTAAAGGGAAGAAGAGGGAAAAAAGGAGCATCTGGCATACCAGGTGAGATATTAATATTTTACATTAAATCAGTGGTGGATTTTTAAATTAGCAGGGCCTAAAGTTGTGAAATAAAGTGCTGAATTTAAGCTTAAACTTAATCAAATTTTATGTGACAAAACAAATGTGATGTGCCATATTTAATGGGCATGTCAATACCATATTTAAGCAAATCACACTAGTTTGATAGTGTAGACAGAGCTTTAAGCTATGTTCTATCATTTACATTGTATTGATGCTATGCTATTAACTAGATAATTCTCAGCAAAATACATGGGACAGATCCAGGATTTTAGGCGAGTAGATTAGTATATCATCAAAATATCATTTTATCTGTCAAAAGGGAGAACAAATGGCCGAAGTGCTCTCCCATGAACTGCCTTTGTAAACATAACATCTAGCATAACAGAAAATAGTAAAAATAATAATAAAAATTCTTATCGCTGTTTACTCTCTTTTGTCTTTCAGGATTGAAAGGAGATGGAGGTGTTCCGGTATACAATATTTTTTATTATATTTTTGCACAATTGATTTTAATTGTTTCATATGTAAAAGCATCAGAAACCAATGCACTGTTTATCTTTTAGATTTAGTTATATATATTATATTTTTACAATCTATGTACTGCAAGCAAGCCATTGTAAAACATTGCATTGTTAAATAGTCAGCGACAACAGCAAGAGCATTCAGCTGTTCATTTTGAGTAATTAAATCATTTTCACACCACAAATTACAAAATTGATGAATGGTCTTTTGATTTAAAGCTGCAGAATTCATTAAGAACGAACAATTGCAAATTATATGACAAATGTAGGCAGTGTGTTCATAATAGCCAAAATGTTGACACAATGTGAACAAACTGCGCAAAAAAAAACTTATATGAACTTTTGTGGTACATGGATTGTAAAATGACACACTTTCTTTCTACAATTAATATGTAAATGCATCATACAATATTTGCACTTTTTTTTCTAACATATAATGAGACAGTTCTTTTACTAGCTCTAATTATATCAAAGGTATGCTTATTTTTGTCCATATGATATATTTTATGGAAATAGTATCATTCATTGTTGTTTTATAAAAATATGGCAGATAGATGCAAAAGGTTTAGGAGTAATGTAATAGATGAGGTTAAAACAAGGCTTAGGGATATCGTAGGTGAAACTACATTAGACATGAGAAATTTAAGCTTGCCACTTTATCCTAACCCAGCAAAACTACAAATTAATATTGAATTAAAAACAAATTAATTTTTAATTATTATTTTTTCATACAAAATAAACAAGTGTAATAATAAAAAGCAATGCTAAGCTTTGTCTGTAGACATTTTATCGCATTTTGATATTTTAATATGTTGCTTCTTAAAGCAAGTCCTCCAGAGGGATTAACGGTAAGTAAGGGCATTTACGAGATAAAAAATTCTTAATTTTATGATGCAACTGAACTTTATCAGAAAATCTTTTAGACACAGGTAACAACAATTGTGAAACTAGTGTTTAAGTCATATATATGAATATATTATTTTATTTCATTGTAAACTAATTCAATTGTGGTACGACGGTTTATACGTTTTTCTACTAGCTTGATCGTTCTCACTAGGATGAATGTAAGAATGTAGTGTTCAACATGTTTGACATCTCTAAATACTAGATCCTTTTCTTTGTGATGCCCATATTCAGAGGACACCCCTATTAGGGGACACTTTCCCATTGAACGTACAAGGGAGAATATATATGACCAAGATCTATTTAGGAATTAAAAGAACACTTTAATGGGTTCCGGAGGTGTTCCCACAATAGGGGTTGGCTTTGTTTTCCTAAATACATTTACTATATTCAAATAAAAAATGAAATGCTGATTATATCACACTTTTGTTATCGCTGCAAATAAAAAAAAAAGAAAGTAGCTTTCCCATCAAGTATATAATTCAGTAATGCTGTTATCTTCCACCAAAATAATAAGTAACAGCTTAAAAATTATTTCTTTAGATTGTATTGCATAGACTAAAGTATAGAGCAATATGATGAATGTTACTATTTTCAGATCTATTAATAAATGAACAAATTGGTTTATAATTTAATTAGGTCACCCTGAACTTTCTAGTTTCTTACTAGGAACTGACAAATTATAACTAAAGCAATATTAGTGTAGTTTTTAAAACATTATTAATTTTCTAATCTTGTTAGGTAATCTAATTACAATTTCTGGTTTTTATTAGAATTGACATAACTCTTTCTACCAACTAGGACACGGCTTTCCCACCACCTTGTGTTTTTAGATTAGACTGGTGTTTGGACTACTTGGCACTGAATATTCCACAGGACACAATGGTTGGAAACAAATTTTTAGGGAAAAACTGTACAAATAATGTATTAAAATATACCCATATATCCATTTTTAATAAGGGGAAATTTATTATTTTATTTTAGGAACAGTGATGATAATTCAGCATTTTTTCCTTTCTTACCGCCTAAACAATTGATATATATTAGCAATCACGAAGCACTTTCAGGACCAAAAAATGTCCCCCTAAATAGGAGTTACGCACGAAAGCAGCAATGTTCCTTTTGTTGATAACAAAAAATGGACTGTTTTAAGTTGTTTCATTTTAAAAAACATTATTTTCTGAATAGTTTGCAAATGAGAGGGGTATTTTATTAGTTAATTATAATAAAGTAGGGCAGATTTATTACACCCTGATCTTTCACACCAGCTTGAGTAGGTAATTTTACTCAGAAACAAAACAAATTGTGATTAATTTCATAGATATATACAAGGTTATTGTCATGTTTTCATAATCCTAGGGAGAACACGTAAGCACAAAGAGGGCTTACAGCCCCCTGGGGTGGAACATACCGATTAATTTCACCGCACTTGATTAAATTCATACGTCCTTTTCAAATTGCCCGTAAAATCCGGAAATTTGTGAAAGAAGTGATCATAGTAGACAATCTGACACCTTGACCCTTCAAATTAGATCTACTTTGCACTATATGTGTTGTTGATAGTTTACTACTAGAATCAATCAAATAATCATCTTACAGGATGCAACCAAATTTAAATATTGTTTGGAATAATTCTTTGAAATTTGGCAAGTACAGTAATATAAATCATTTCTATACTATTGGCATTGTCAGATGGTTGAGAAGAATATCAGTTTATGATATTTTTAATTATATTTTATTTATATATAATTATTAATATTTGAATTGTTAATTGTTGCCTTAGTTGTTGAGATAATGAAAAGGTTTAGTAAGTAATTTTGACTTGGTAGGAGACCTGCTAGTACCATCTTGTGTCAAGATGTTTTACACTTTGCTTCTTTCTGTGTACATATATAAATGCACATGTATGAAAAAAAGACTGTGTACTACAAAGATTAGGAAATATAGAATATTAATTTCTGTTTTATGGTGATTGGTTCAGAACTTTAATCAGTTTCCAAAAAACAAAAATAAAAAAACCTTCCTTTTTACATTAATTGTGATCATTGATTATTAATTAATATAATATTTTATGTATTTCATAATTTTGTCATTGTTACACTTGTGTTTCATGAATCATTTAAATGTATGTGACCATTGTAATGTATATTCTTTATGCACTGGTCATTGTCCACTTTTTACACTCTTCCTGATTCTTCAACTGCTTTCCAAATGGACATTTATATTCTACTGTCAGGTTAGTTATTTTCTTCTCTTTTTGTGTGTTGTCATGCTTAACCACTGCTATTTCTATGTGGGACTTTTCATTGACACGACACAGCACCAAAGACTATAAAACATAACACGTGTGGTAACTTTTGTGACTACCCTGGCATTTTAGAACTGGTGTTGTCGCTGAAGTTATCACAACGCTGATTTTCAAGCCTGTATAGTTATTGTTATACTCTACTGTTATAACTTTAGAGTAGGTGGCTTGTCATGATCCAATGGAAAAGTCTGCATTTATGTTTTGGTGTTTGTTCAGTATTCACATTTGTATCTTAACAACATACATTACTAATGCAATTGCATGTTGCTGTTTAAGGTTAATTTTGTGTTGTTTTATATTGTGACTAATACAATGTTTGTTGTGTATAATGAAAACTCTATGCAAATGAATAAGAATAGCCTCCTTTGCTAAGATTTCCTGAACTTATGATTTCTGATATATTTTCAGATTTGCTGTATGATTGTTATTTCTAAGAATGAATATATAAATGAAAATGAAATAATAATTTAAAAAAAAATAAATATCTGAAAATTAATTTTTTATCATAACATATGGTTATTACTTCAAAGATACAATCACATAATTTGTTTAATTAATTTATTTTCTGATAAAAGATTGTGATTTGGCTTTGATTATGTTATTACTACTTATCATAATGATATAAAAGTAATGGAATTATTATTTTTTCTTCTATCTTACATGAAAAGAGAATTGTTTGACCTAGATGAAATACCTGGCATTTCCTGATAGGTGTTAATTCAAAAGTATTTTTTCTTGTCATGTGGATGTGTAATATGTCTGTTTAAAGGGCTTTAGTGACTACCTTTAGGAAAGCCCTAAGGGTGTGGTTCTATCCTTCTATATCATACTAGTTTCTTCCGATATGTCTGTTAAGTTGATTCTACCTAATTCTCAATACTCGCAGGCAGGCTTCCTATCAAATTTATCTGCCGATATTTTGGTCAATAGGGTACGTAGAACATGAGCTTCCTATTGTGTTTCTAGGTCATTCCTTTTCTCAATGGTTCCGAAATTATAATATCATTTTGAGATAGGCCTATTTACATTAAACCTTTGCAATATAGATTCATATTAAGATTTTAGGATTATAAATTGAAAGTAAATTGAAAATGAACAAATTGATTAGTCAAGTATATGCTAAGGATTTGAGGTTAAGATTTTTGAAAGGTATGGTACACAGAACGAAGCCATATAAGCTTCATGTGTTTATGAATAAATATTGTTATTTATACCATTTGGTAATCATAATAAGATGGAAAGTTTAAAAAAGACAGGATTTGAACCCTGGAGATTAGTAAATGCAGGAAGCAGTATATGTGACCTTGATGGAATTATTTTTCTGTAACAGTTACAATATTTTGATGTCATTAACATTTTGGCATAAGATACATTGACCGTAATAATTTCATGCTAAACCTAATGGCACTACCATTTACATAGCATAGCAAACTGTTATAGGCTAGGTCACTGATGAATAATATCCCACTTTTGAAACACATCAGATCTTACATTCCCCTGGGCCCCTATCTGCCCCTCTTTTCTTTCCTTTAGGCTAACAATCTCATAATACAGGTCAAATAGTTTTTGAGTTCCTTTGAAAAATAAAAAAAGAAATCATCTGTTTTTAGTCTTTTGTTTAGAATGACATATTCTGCAAGGAGTTTTGTCAAGTCTTTTGAGACAAACAAAAAATTGGAACAATTTTGTTTTTAGTCATTCTTTGAAATGATGTAGTCTGAAAGAGAGTTTTGTAAACTGTAACAAATCAAAAACAAAAAGAGTTAACTTTCTTTTCTAAAGTTTTACTCATTGTAATACCAACCTGTTTCCTAGTAAACGCAGTTGTTTCAAATCTGATATTGATCATTGTTTTTCCCTTATACCACTTAATGCCACATGTGACTCTTTAGGTGTGGTTGTTGAAACCAACTGTCTAAATATATTTCCGATATACAATTCAAATTTATTATTTATTAAACTTGTTGAACGGTATGATTAGTTTATGAATAGATTGAAAATAGAACGCATGTTACTACTTTAATCTGTGGAATTGGTAGATGATTCACTTCACCAGTAAATTATTATTTTTTCATTACATTTCATATCTTACATAAGAATAAATTTATGTTAAAAATCTCTATTAAAATTCTTAAATAAAAGCTGATAAATAAAATTATTAGATTAAAAATCAATATTAATAGGCACAAGTTGAAATAGTTAATATAAAGTTATTAAATCATCTGGCTGTTTTGTGAATATGCTAACATTGTATTGAAATGAATTGTGTAAAAATAAAGTAAGTCCATGTTTTTTCTTCTTGGTACAGATTACTGATATGCGATAAATCTAATCTGCTACATTTCTCATGACATTTTTTTATTCTGTTTGATTCATATTGAGACTTTGGCAAGATTGACAACTCATAAAATGTCTCCTCATTCAACAATATGAAACATTCACAGTCACTTCCATCCAAAGGCTAGACCATGCAAACATTTGGCACTCAGATTTTGGCTGAGAAAGCAGTTTAGACAGCACACTGTACTACACATTCCCATCATGTTGCACGACTGTGCAATAGTACCTTAATGAGAGATAGTAATGCATGGCATGTGATACAATGTAAGCCAATCAAATGGCAAGGGATACGGATATTTACCTAGATATTAGTATATGTGAAAGAACACAATTTAAGTATACTGTACAGTGTAAAGAATACCATATTAATCTTTTTTTTTTTATTTCATAATTGGTGTCAAGCTTATCCTTTGATAACACACAAGATGGAACAATGATTCAATAAAAAAAATCATCAGCTAATTGATAAGAGAAATATAGCCCTCTCTTTTTTGAGAATGAAACTTATGTCTGTGTTTTATTAATACCTCCTTGGTAATTATAGTAATGCTAAAATGTAATTAATTTATTAAAGTTCTTATTATACACAGTCCATCCTTTAATGCCATGTTTAATTATATATTAATAATCTAGATTTGTTAAAACAAAGAAAAGGAAATGCTATCAAATTAATAACTAAATGCAAACATCAAAGTTATTTCTGGGTTGCCTTGATAAATCTCTCTTTTTATTATTATTATAAATGAATTGCTTTGAACGTAAACCTAATTGTTTCTGATGTGCCCATGCTTACTGTGAGTCATAAAGGATTTTGTAAAATAATTTGTAACACACATGCATACATGTTGATTAAGATTGACGTATGAGAGTACTCTATACATATTAAATGAAAAAAAAGAACATTTTTATTTGATCTGTGAGGTTATTTCCAAACTATTAGCATTAAAATTAAAGAGTGAAAAACTAAACTATAATAGTTAAATCGCCCACACAAATATTTGTTTTATTGTAATAGTGATATATTAATTATTTCAATGGTTTTTAAAGGTTTTCCATCCAGCTAATTATAAGAGATCCTAACATAAAATACAAGACAATTACATTAAAATAGACTAATAACTTATATGCAAATTTTAACTAATGTATATACTACATTAGTTATAATTTACAGAAAAAGACCATTTACGTTTAAGGAATTGTATTTATTTTGAAAAAAAATATTTGTATAGTATATAATACCAATAATATTAATATTATATCTATTCTTTTTATTTTCAGATTAGAATTGTTGAAGAAATTAGGATCTCACAGGTAAGTTGAATTTTCTTTTTCACCCCTTTTTAAAAAAGAAGCGAGAAAGTCTTCCCACACCCACTCTGTAAGATATTCTACAGCATTCCGTAATTCAAAAGTTAATATAGCTTTATTGAGCCAGAGAACTCAAATAAGCATTTGAATAAGTACCATACTAATATACATTTAAAGTGCACTTGTTCAATCACAAACACAGTATTTGTATAATAAGAAGTTATGTATTTTAATAAATAATTATAAGGAGACCAAGCTTTGTAGTTGAAAGCACCGTACTATTTAAGGTGCGCTTTTGTTTGATCACATACACGGTATTTGTAATATAACAAGACATAATAAAATGATTATGAAATAAAATCTTTTTATGTGTTGGAACAGGGTACCTACTCTTGGGATTACTCATATGGGTAGCATTTTTATTGAATAATTAGCTATGAAAATGAAGCGAATCTACAAAGAAAGTTGCGTGCATCTTTCAATTTTAATAAGGACAGTGACAAGACTGTAGGAGTACAGGTTGGAATGAGGCCAAATATGAGTCGCATTCATGGTTACATTGACTACACGTGGTACATGTCTGCAGGACGTAGGAAATGCATTCATAGAAGACACTATACTGTAGGGTATTTAGCCTAATTTATGATCCTGTACTGGCTTTTAATTCTTTTAATTGTTATTATGTCATAATATTACTTTAACTTGTTAACTTTGAAGTTAAAACTTTTTTTTTTATTTAAGTGTTCATTGAAAATCAATTTAAATACATAAAATTTAAACCATATCCACTTATATCGAATTAAACCAGCTGTTTTTAAAAACTGTTATGTCCTTCTTAAAGGGGGATTCTGGGTTTAAAATTGCTTTTAAATATCGTTTATTTATTAAATAAAAAATATTATAACAATATAGACATGTCAGAATGAAGAAGTAATAACGAGAAATTAAAAAAATTAAATTTCATATACATTTTAGGGTAAATTCATGGAAAGTCTGTTTTTCAGCAGCTTAGGGAAGCTCATTAATATTCATGAGATATTCACAAAATCACGTCATCAGTGGATTCCAAACTCGCGACGTCAAGCTTGTACGTTGTGTTCTCTCTCCTCTGTCAAACGACGACCACCCGATCATTGTGAAATACATTTTTTGTAGATTTGCTAAGAAGCTAGGCCTAAAGTGTAATAATAACAGTAGCATATATTTATTTGACATTTAATGAAATACAAAATTTAGTACAGATTACGGAGTCATAAATTATACTATTTTTATAACTCGAATTAATAGTAACAGATCGTATATCGGCTTCACGTACTAGGCTAGGCCTAGACTAAATCATTTTATTCATGCCGGGGTGAGAGCCATTTCTGACTAGGGATTCCATGCCACGATGGCCATCATTCATGGGCCTAGCTAGCCTATTACTAAACGATTGGCCCATAAATAACAAAACTCAGTGGATTCCAAACCCATCCTATCAACCAAACTCCTAAACAATCTAAACCTAAAACGTTCTACAAAAATCGGCTGTAAATATTGAGGCAAAACAAGGTCCGATCGCCGTCCGCACGTATGGTCTAATAAGTAGGCCTAGTTTACTCTCCAAAAAATTGTATACTGCATCAAGCAAGTAGACCGGTAGTAGGAAGGAGACCTAGCCTAGCCTAGCCGATCCGGCCCAGTTAAAAATTGAGCTAGCTAGTGTAGTAGACCCTATGCGAATTGATACTACCAGGCCTTTTACTATAGGCTACACTTGTTAAAATTAGCAATACTGTACTTATGTTTACAAATATTCCAACTCTCTCATTCGAGCTATATTATCTATACCATTCCGGTAGGTTGAGTCGACCTTCAATCAAATACTGTACATCGTTCATGTTGTGATATAGACGGGGTATACTCGACCCGACCAGTTTGGTATTGTATACTGTATCTGCTTATCACGTGACGATGCCAGGCATGGGCAGAGAGAGCACGTGTATCGTCGTCTCGCTCTCCTCGCTCAGCAGGAATGTATACGTTACGCTTCATTGATTTTGAAGGCTTTCCCTAAGTCAGTGCGAAAATCGGCAAACGTAAAGTGCAAACTTATCTAATTTTTCACTGTTTTGATGGATTTTCATAGAAAATTGATTTTATAAATGGGAAGACCGACTAAAATTACATCAGATAAGTATAATTTTACAAAAGTAATTGATATGGTTATTGATAACGAGTCGTCGGAAGATTGACCATTTCACGAATTTCGTATTCTGTAACCACAGTGTGATTTTGCCGTAGCTGCACTTGTAATCTGGCCTCATTTCACAGCCTTCGTTCTGCTTCACTGGGCGCTTATATAAATTGAAACTTTTACCGTTCAAGAGACAAACAAATATATTTTACATTTTTTACTATTCATTTTAAACCCGGAACCCCCCTTTAAAAGACACATTTATCTGAAGATGCAAGGTTTTTTTGGGGGCTTTAAAAAAATTGTTTTCATAAATTGTTGTATTATAATACTAGTAATAATGTAATCACTATTATGATTTGGAGGAGGTTTTTACAAGGCTTTTGTAGGTTTACGCAGAATACTGTACTAATTAAAATATTGGAAAAATAATTGTACTAAACAATGTTGATTAATATTAGTTTGTATTAAATGTCATACTAACTTTAATAAGTTGTAAGATATTGACATATTCCATCAACATGAAAATGTCTATGTCTTCATTTTGAGCCTAATTTTCTCCATACTAACAATTCTGACATAAATTCAAAAACTTCACATCACAAGCTAGAATCTTTGACACGGGACAAGGCACTAGTTGTTGTAATCATGCCCATGTGTTATTATAAATGTTCTGTCCACTAATACTAGGTCAGTGCATATTAATTAACAACATTACGTTTTTATCATAAACCCAGGAAATGTGATAGAATTAGTGCACATAACACAATGGTACAGATGGAGGAATAATCATTACACATGTCTTAATTTAAAAAGAAAATTAACAGATATTATTAAATGTGACAATTGATTTTTTAATGATTTTCAACAAGATTATTAAAAGAAAATAATGAGTGGTATTTATTCAAATAAACTTTGTACATACTAGAAAATATTTAGTGAAGCTATAAACCTAACATAAATTTTTCAACAAAAAATGTTATATTGGTAGATTGAAAATTAAATATGTTCATAATTTATATAATTTTCATCCATATAATTTAGTGTTTAGGTTTACCCAAATACTATTATTTGCCTGATTAAAAATTAAATATTCATGTTTTTTTATTTCCAAGCATTTAAGTTAGTGTTATACTACCAAATACTATACTTTGTAGTTTTAGCAAACCTCAGGAATTACTCAAATAATTCCTGTTTAAAAATTGTTTTTTCATAGCACTTAGGCATGATTGACTCCATTTCCAATAAAAAGGGTAAAGTGGCGTCAGAAGTACATATTTAAGATGGGTACTTGCAATTTTGGAGGTTTCTAAATTAACTAAGATGTCATCTTTATCTGTATTAACCCTAATCAAACACAACCCAGTTTATTTTGTACACATATACAGTAGTAGCATTTATATTCCATAGGGTGTACAATGTACAGTATGACTTGCCTATATTTTTAGATATAATTTGAAGTACAGTAGTATACAGTACTTCTAGTTGCCATTTCTAATCTAATATCTTGCTTTAATATAGTTTAAATCTTGAGGTAGTTGGATAAAATTTGATGACTAGAAGGTTGTATGTTAATTAAGTTAATTAATACATATTATATGAAAAACAATTAAAGTAGGAGCTTTAAAACAGTTAGTTTTTATGCATAGACTTTTTACTTTTTTTAGGTTTTTAGGAATCCAAAAATTACGATTATTTTCTAGCAATTAAAAACAAAAAAACAATTTTAAATGCATTAGTTTCTGTGCTCAAAATGTGTTTTAATTTTCAAAATATCCAATATTTGTTCATTTCCACCAGTCACATGCAATAATGTTCTAACCATTATAGACCCTTTGATCAATAATTGATCACTTAAATTTTCGTTTATCTCAACTTACCACAAAGTGTCATCCAATAAATTTATAATCGCCAAGTTTTAAAAAAGATAATAATCTAACGAAGAAAGTTTATTTAAAAGAATTATGCCAATTTACCTGTTATTTTTGCGGTAGCCCCATCATGAATTGAGCATTACCTTTGGGATTTCAGATATTAACTGTGGACATATGTTTAGATGTGAAGGGGCATTCAACTTCCCCTTTTTATATGAAGCAGGTGTCTTTGTCAGATTTCTTGGCCTGATATTTTGCTGTTTGAATTCAACGCATTTTTGACCTCTGTTTTTAAAATTGAAATATTAAAAAGAAATTGTAATATATAATTTTTTTTTATGAATCTTTTTTTTTACAAGAAAGAAATTATCTGTTTTTTTTTTTTTTCAAATTTGTCACTGTATTCTTATACCATTAATTACACAATGAGAAGCATAAAAACCTGCTTTATTATATAACTACTGTATATATTATTTATTTTACTTGATCAACATCATTTTTCTTTTATTTTTGGTGTTTATAATCAAATTATGCTGTCGTTTGTCCTGTGTTTGCTTGTTTGCTTGTTTGTTTGTTTGCTTGGGTATAAGCCTGGAAATTTGATCCTTTAATTTTAAATTGGCCAGTTAAAATATGAATGTCCTTGTGTTGCTAAATCTTGCAAAAAGATCTGTCCATGTTTATAAAAAATATGACATCACTAAGGAAAAGATAATATTCTTGTTTTTTATTTGCCGTTTAAAAGGAAATAATTGCGCATGATTTGGTAATTACAAATTTGATAATTTAATGTTTTTAAATGATAGCAATGCATATTAATGTTATCAATAATGCAATATTCCAATAATTTTCGTTAAAACTATTTTTTTTACAGCTTTAAAGTGTAAATTAGAAATACTCGCTTTAAACATCAACAAATCATTATTTTATTAGTAAAAAGGTTCATCTGGATCACTGTATAGTATATTAAATAGTAAATTTTCTTTTGGATGATCCAAAGTCGAATAAAATTCGTAAACTTACGTTTTTTACTCTAGCTTTCGCTGGTCAATGACGCAGCTAAATCATGAGTGATTCTCTGTGACTTGGACTTGTTACCATTAGATCTCGTATATGATATAGCGCCAAAAGGTATGTTGACGACATATTAGCTCTCATTCCAGAAGGATCAGCGGAACCTCTTAACTCACACTTAAACACAATTGACAAAACAGGTAACTGAGCATATGTCTAACAATACATTACCTTTCTTAGACATCATAATTACACTGAACAATGGAGACCTGACGACGACAGTTTACAGAAAAAAGACCCACACAGACCAATAATTAAATTTTCACTCCTGCCATCCATTGGAACATAAGTTAAGTGTGGTTAACACTCTGGTTGACAGATGTGAAAAAGTTGTCACGAAAAAGCATATATAGGAGAAACAGCCAGAACCTTATCCACAAGGATAAAAGAACACAAAGCAGATTTCACTTCACATTGTACAGGGATCCTAACACGTTCAGCCAGAAATTCAGCTTCAGAAATTGTTCACAACTCAGCCATCACCGATCACATGACCACTCACACTCATTTACCAAATTGGAACGTAAAAATACTGGGCACAGAATCGTCATGGAAAGACAGGAAAATAAAAGAATCAATAAAAATAAGAAAACATGGTAACACTATGAACAGAGACGACGGTGGTTTGGAACTCCCAAAATTGTACAACAACTTACTAAAGAGGAGGCACCGACAATCCCATTTGGGAAAACCTGAACGATCTATAGATGGCGCTATACCATATACGAGATCTAATGGTAACAAGTCCAAGTCACAGAGACTCACTCATGATTAAGCTGCGTCGTTGACCAGCGAAAGCTAAAGTAAAAAACGTAGGTTTACGAATTTTATTCGACTTTGGATCATCCAAAAGAAAATTTACTATTTAATATACAAATCATTATTATCGGAGTTTATATTGTTTTATTTATTTGTTTTATTTCACCCATCAGCGAGTAACTCGCCAATTACAGGATGGATTTAATAATTGCTTATTAAAACTAAGTCTCATTTGAGGCTTTGGGAGTGGAGTTGAAAGTGTTACAACTCTGGCATTAGGTCAGGATTGAACCCCAGATCTCGGATCTTGCCAGATTACAAGGCAAGTTGTAGCAAGTTTCAAGTTTCAATTTATTTATCAAACACAAAAAGTAAAACAGGTGATAAAATAAGAAGCATTGTAAACGAAAAGAAGACCAATAAGAGCATAGCTTGTAACAGATGGTCACTACACGCTGTTACACCATCAAACTTTATGTGACAAAAAAATGTGATGTGCCCATACATAGATATGATGATGTCATATCACTACCATCTTTGGTCATATCACTACCATATTTGGGTACATCACACTTTTTTGTCAAACTGGTTTGATAGTGTAGACAGAGCTTTATATTCCTCATTTGACAGATTCTGAAGTGAAAAACAGTCACACACAGTCACACACAGTCAACACAGATTCCCTGCAGAATAAATGATGTGTTTATTAATTTAATATATGTCAATAATAATAATTTGTCAGTAGAAACAAAGAAGTAAATGCAACATGTTAAATTGTAAGATTAAGCGAACCATTACAATTGAATTAAATATGGGTTTCAATGAACTTATTTAAACTATTAAAATAACATTATTTGAACATTTTTTTAAATAGGAAAAGGAAAAAATATAGTATGAATGACAAATCATTTTATTACTTCAAGTTCAAGTTCATTCATGAAGATTTTGAAAGGAGATAAAAACATTATGGTCAGAAATCATTCCTAAAAATGGCATTGACTTGTCCTACTAATAGCACCTGCTGTGGCTATCTTCATCAATTGCTTCTTTTATTTGATTCCCATGGTACTTCACAGCCCTTTCTATCTTTTTTCGTTTGTATTGTGACACAAATCCGAACCCTTTGAGACGCCTGTCTATTTCGTAGCACAAGAAACTCCTCGTGAATGACAACTCATTAACCAAATTAAACCCTTCTCCCTTCTATAGAAGCATTCAAAAACATAATTTAATTATTACATTTTTAAAAATGTAATCCTATTTGTTTAGACATTTAATTTTTTAGTTATCTGTCAAATTAGATAATTGTGGTAAGTGTTTAAATTCGACAGTAGTTTGACTGCAGTGTTCAAACCTGTTTTGAAAATGTTTCAACATGTTCACAGGTCGCAATGTCAACTGAAGTATTTTCAATCATAATTGTATTGTTTTTAGCTAGTGACAAGTTGTTCTTGTGTAGCATCTTGCTGTCTACCCAAAGGATTCGCTATTCCCGTGATTCACAGGGTAACTTGATGCTACCAGAAGGGGGTTACTTCCCAGGAGATCTTGCCGGAACCTTTCTGTAAAAAAAATCTGAAATGACTCCTTTGGCGCTATTCTGTTGACAGAAACACTAATTATTTCTGTGAATTAATTGAAAATTTGTTTGACTTGAAGTGTGTTATAGGCATGCATCTGTTGTAGTAATTATGTTAGAAAAAGAAGCATTTAATGAGACATACTATTTCAGAAGAAAAGTTTGTTAAACTTTGTTACATGCCAGCATTTTTATTATACTTAGGATTTAAAGCCCTATGTCTATTATGATGATATTTAATTGTGTACTTTAAAGTAGCCAAGTTTAGTACTAAATGTCATTTAGCCCTGCATCAATAAATTTAACCAATGGTTTTTATCCTGGTGGATATATATGTATGTCTTTTTCTATGTCTACATGTTGTACATTAGCAAAATGAAAGTTGATTGTCATATCTTTATTACTCTCTTGAAGTACTTCTATTGTGGAGAAAACTGTTATAATCTCATTTTCACTATTTAAAAAAGATGTTTTTGGTCTTTTTTGTTTCAGTTTCTTTTACTTTGTGATTTCATTGAACTGAAAAAAAACTATGAAATGAAAGAGGATGCTTTTAATAGCTTTTAGAAAGTTCATATTAGAGACAGGAATTTGTAGATTTGTGATGACTATTTTAAATGTCTTTATAACTTGAGTTATTAATTTAGTATCTGCACTATACTTACTACTGCACATCCGCGTAAAAAAATCTTGACAAAGTTAGCAGAAATTTACAAGATGACAAGGACAAGATGTAATAATTGTTACTCATAGATCCAAAAGAATTAATGTAATTATATAAAAACGCATTTCTATGTTTAAAAGTAGAATATTTTAATCTTTTGATCTTGCCCTCACTCCATGAATTAGTGATACCCGTGTTTAGTGCATGTTTTTCTAATCTCTCTACTGATTTGTCGATGTACTATTCCCTTGGTTTACCCGCTTGCTAATTTTAGCAGATTATTGGGAAATCTCCTAGTTATAAGAGAGTCTAATCTTCTCCATTACATGTAACATATATCCTGACAAACATGGAAAACTTTCCTGATATTTCAATATCTAAGATAATAATTTTCGTATCTTGTAACACTCTTTGTCAATCACGAACGCATAATTTTACATGGAAATATTTAGGTTACAAACATTTTTCACTAATTGTATATTTCACTCTATTCAATATATATTTCTGTCAATCATACATTAATACATACAAACTGTGCTGCATTTTAAAATAAATTAACCATTGATCTTCTTGAGTCACAAGTTGTGTAAATGCTAGATGATCTGTAGGAACCAGACGGAGAAACATCCTCAGTCTAAACTTTATGTGGAAAAAAATGATATGACCATATATGGACATGATGATGTCATATCACTACCATATTTGGCCATATCACTACCATATTTGGACACATGACACTTTTTTTGTCAAACTAGTTTGATAGAGTAAGCAGAGCAACATTATGCAAAGTAGCCCAGGTGGAGTGTTCAAACAAACCTCCCTTTTTTTACTGAAGCACCATTTTCAAACTAGCAGCAGATGTGATTGTAAATACAGTAGGCCTTGCTTGTGAAGATTTTATCCCCTTTTGTGGCAGCATGAACTGCCTGTAAAAACCTTGGTGACAAGTTTCTTGTGCTACATATTGTTTTGTTGGTGTTTGCGCATGTTATATTGATATTTAGAAAAAAAATTATAATGAATCTTAATCTTTTAAAAAATTATGCCAAGTAGGCAAGTGGCATTTAAAAAGCAAAACAAACATTTGAATATATTACATTACTGTTAAAGATAAAGACCTTGAAGTATCTTCCATGATTACGAAGTGATATGCCATTCCTATGGGAATATACATAGGAAGGGAATAATTTAAAAGGAAAATCGATGTTGGCCTATTGTTGAGTCATTTTAACACTATTGGATATTTTCTGTCATGAGGGGTTTAATTTTAAACAATTTTGATCGTAAGATCAAATCTCTTTGCACATTTTATTTGTATCATCAAGTTTGGAAGTAACTATAATAGGCATTGAGAAGACAGTTATAAAGTTGGGGTGAAACTACAACAGACATTAGCGAAGACAGAATTATAGCGAATCATTTC
Organism: Antedon mediterranea; assembly: GCF_964355755.1. Classification (NCBI taxonomy): domain Eukaryota; kingdom Metazoa; phylum Echinodermata; class Crinoidea; order Comatulida; family Antedonidae; genus Antedon; species Antedon mediterranea. The sequence continues at coordinate 18,281,342 of NC_092675.1, forward strand.
CAAATTGAGTTAACTAGTGGCCATGGAATTTCAATGATTAAATTAAACAACCACAGCTCTGCCAAATATTTGTTTTTTGTAATATATAAATTTACAACAAAAGCATAATACACCCATCTGTATGAAAATATTGATTTTTGAAAAAAAAAAATTGGAAAAGGATAGCCACAAATCAACACTTCTGTGTATAATTAACATTAATATTACCTCTGACATGTCACTTGAATAATATGAATTTTTTTCAACCAAGGTTTATACTTCAAGTTGTAATTTCATCAAATCATAACCAAATTGAGAAATACAAAATGACATGATAATTTTCTACTACTGTAATTCTAAAAAATTTTAGCAAAAAATAACGTCCTGATCAATTCAATATCTGTCCAAAAATAAAACTTTTTTTCCTTGGTATATTCCCTACAGATTTCAAATCTGCAGGGTTTTCATGATTCATTTGTCTGCGGTTCCGCATGGATTAATTTGTGCAGGCCTCTGTAAAACATGGCTTCAATCCATGTGACTGGCTCGAGAAATTTTGTTGGAACCTGATGGAGGCCTAGTTTTGATATGTTTTAACAGTAGGTCTGTGTGCTACTGTTCTTTTCCTAGCTGTTATAGTGACCATGTGCAAACTAAATAACACCATATCCTAAGAGCAACTGTTCAATGAAAGGAACTAAATTATGTTTTTTGTCTTTTTTTTTTTGAATAAAATATGTTGTGACACAGTACAGTAATGAAACAATGAAAGAAAATCAAACCTACTCGTTAAAAAAATATATTATATTTTCGACAAATCTTCTGTAGAAAATAATTAGTAATGTTATAAATGTTAATAATTTGTGAAGAAAATCATTTGAACCATTGATATCACACACTGTTTATTCCTAGTTTTCATAAAGTTAATAATAATTGGATCAATGGAGACCTGGAAAGATCGGTGTTGTATAGACTAGAGAGTGAAAGTGAAAAGGAAACCGAACTAGCATGCTATAGGCATGGGTTCGATCCAGTCTACTATATTGATTGTATCCTAGGTAAGATGCTTTATCCTCATCGTCCATTGGATGGGATTTAAAGCAGTTGGTCTTGTGTAGATACATTGAATGTTCGTTCAAAGAACCTACACTATTCGGAAAGAGCAGGAGATCGTCTCTTGGTGTGATAATCATATGAGTATGCGCTGCACTGTTAACTGTCATTGGTTCGTAGAGGGCCTAATCCGGATTTCCTCAGTTTTCAGTTAAACTTGAGGATGATAATAATACCTTTATCTAATATTTTTAGCTGTAAAACCATGACAGTTTTTATCTGTTCAAATTTCAGGGGAGAATTCAAGAGCGTTCCAGCTGACCCAGACCCCTTTTAAATTTCACAAATTTTAATGCAAAAAATAGGATATAAAATTAAGTTCAGCACTTCATTTCTCTACTTCTGGACTTTAGACACTCCCCCTGCTATTTCAACATCCTGGATCTGCCACTGAATGTTTTAATGTACATTCCTTTTCCCTAAAATGTTTTGCAAAACATTCTTTCACTAAACATTGATAATAGCTTGCATTATATTTCATACCCAATTTCATAGTCAATTAGGTAAAGGTAGACGTACCCTGTCTCAGAGACACTTGGGTCCTGCTTTGACAGAGCTTTTGTTAAATGGTTGAAGGCTGTTCATGTTCTAGTCAAATTAATGTCAAACTGTCATTCCCCATGAGCCCAGTTTGTGGCAAGTTCACTGAATAGTAATGTTCTACAAATTTGTTTATCTTTTTACATACCAGGTACACATTTTTACACACCTTTTAGTCACTGTGGAATTAAAGATATATTGTCTTCCTGAAAAAATAATTTAAAAAAAACGTTATTTGTTGAATTGGCCATTTTTAAGAATCATTCACTTTGAACAATAATTTGATTTTAAAAATCTGATTCTCCTCAATTCTGTTGAAGTACTGGTTATTTGATAGAAATGTGTTTTTAAAATGCTCTTTAACAATTTACCAGACTTTATTTATACTTAGTAAATAATATATAACACCTAACTAAACTACTATATATTTAAGTAATATTGGATACCGGTTTATCTTTTTATTGGCAGAAAGCTCAGTGCAATAGGACAGTACAATGCATAGGTTTACCAGGAGCACCAGGCAAACCTGGTATGGTTGTAAGTATAGCTTTATGAATGATCTTTTTATATTAAGAAAATTATTGTTAAAATTGTTTGAGATTTTAATGTACTAAAGAGGTTGTAAAGCATGATAATTAGGCATATTGGACATTATGTATACTAAAAAGAAAGAGAGAAAACTAATAATAAATAAAAAAAAAATCTCTATTTAATGATGTCTTTAACTTTCCTTCTTTTAGGGTTCAAGAGGTTCCAGAGGATTCCCAGGTTTTCCGGTTTGTGCATCCTTCCAGACATTCTCAATCATACGCAGCAAACTTTTTACTATATACTACCCTTTTTTGACTTGCATGTCGTTCTTTATAAATTCTATTTAGTATGTATGAAATATAGTACCCATAAAAATGTTCCAGGTGTTTAATTCAGAGAGAGTTTTAAATAAATAAATATAAGTGTTGACTGATCTCTTAAAATGAAACACGATTCTGCTTTTGTTGTTTAAAGAAATGTTGAACTGATTTTAAGTGTTTGCATTAGATAGCATTTATCATCTATATGTATTTTAAGTTGTTGGTTTTCTGATGCCTTTACATTTAAAATCTTTAACATGTGTTGTATTCTTTTATTTATTGTTCATTATAAAATTATTTATTGTTTTTTTGTCTTTTTTCAGGGTCCAATAGGCGGAGATGTAAGTAAATATTTCTAGATATTTTATTTAAAATTCGAGTAGCCTCTTCATTCAAAAGTGAGGAAAGTGACAAAAATAGAGAGTAAAACTGTGATATTTGTTGATGTATGACTAGGCACTGCTGTGACTATTTGTTTGAGATTAAGCTCAGATTGTGTTGAGTCCAATTCATGAACATATCCACCATGTATTCAGTACAAAATTATGTGAAAATCTTCTATATGATTTACAGTAGTAGCCTACTCCTACTTGAATGCAAATACAAATAATTTATTGTTATTAACTGCTATTTATTATATCCATTCCTAATAACTTGTTTTTCTTTTATCTTGTAGGGTCCTCCAGGATTTCCAGGGTCTATCGGATTACCAGTAAGTACAGTATTTAACATTCATTTTATATTTATGTATTTATATTTTCTAATTCTTAATTAACTAATTAATTTTGTAATTTTTATGTTAAATTGGATCTATCAATTAAGCCAATTTTATGTTACCAAACAATACTCACAGTAGTTATATTAACTTTGTAAAAAGAAACATTATAGAACAAAATTATTGGTATACATTCAAATACTAATTGAATGATTGTTAAATCTATTAACCTGCCCTGAAGTAAAAAAATGATTTCAATAATAGATTGTGTGATTAGATGTTTAGTTTAAATAGTTTGTATACTATTTGAAATGTACTGATATTTGTGTGTAGAGCCAGGGCCGCTAACTAGATGTTTGGAGAGGACGTTTCTTATTTCTTGTCTTATTTCCCTCGTGATCAAAGCTGTCATGAATATAGACCTTAATAATCTCTGTATGATGACAAGTAACATAAACCAATGCCCTAACTGTTTTCAGAAATTGAACAAAACATGCTTGGGAAAATTGAAATAATCTGCTGATTTCCACTACAAAACGTTGAATAATAGAACAGGACACAAATGAAAAAGTAATGACATAGGATTAAATAAAATTTGAAAAAAAATAAAAAAAGTATCTTGTTGTTGATCATTTTACTATTTCTGTTTCTCCTCCTCACAGGGAAAAGATGGTATAAATGGATCGGCTGGTGAAATGGGTGAAAAGGGTCCAAAGGTAAATTTATATTTTTATCTGTAGGCCAGAAATACCTTGAATATACCTTGAACCGTAGGACTTTGAGAACTTTGGCCCTCCATTGTCATCAATGAGAACTCCTCAGTAGCATATGGGCGAAACTTGAGATGGTGGTCAGACCATAACTTTGCAATGCCGGTTTTGAACTTGTTAATCGTTGGTTCCGTCACAATATGGTTTGGTAGCGAGTTCCAATCATTTATAACTCTAACTGCATATGCTCTTTTTCTAATGTTTTTATTATATTTGGATTTCGATACCTTAAAAACATTCCCCCTGGTTTGCTGGTATTTAGATCTTTGAAATAATTTTCCTGCCTCGATATTATCAAATTTATGAAAGATTTTAAAAGTTTGAATTAAATCCATTCTTTTCTTTCTAAAGGCTAAGATAGGCAAATCCAATAACTTCAATCTCTCTGCATATGGCTTACTCCTCAATTCAGACACTAACCTTGTGGATCTCTGTTGGACTTTTTCTAAAGGATTGTAATCTTTCTGACACAGTGGTGTCCATAAACTACCACCATATTCCAATATAGGTCTGATCATAGATTTGTACAGATACATATAACTCATACTATCAAGAAATGTATCTTCACAGATTTTTAAACGAAAAGAAAGATTAAAATACATGTTATTAATCTGGATTTTTTATGATTTTATGGTATTCTATTTCATATTATATCTTTTTAAGATTATATATTTTAACAATTAAGTTTTATTTACCATAGGGAGACAAAGGAGAAGATGGAAAATCAGGTCCTATGGTAAGCATAACACTACAATATAATAGAACTCTTAGCAGGCAATATCTGTATAAAAATAATAATGGTTGACATTTATATAGCCTTACAAATGTTTCTGAACACTTTACATCATACTTATATAGCTCTTTATACAAGTGTCAAAGTTCAGTTGACTAAATATATAATAACTTTCATCACCCTTAATAATAAGATGATAGAAAAAAATTAGTGTTATAAAACTTACTTTAAAATGAATCAAAAGAGGTTGAAAGTTTGACAAATTGTTGGAGATCTTTCCAAAAAGAGGATAAAAAAATAGCAATGATTTGACAAGAAGATGGAACACATCGAGGCACAAGTTGGGTGATATTAGATGTATGAGAAAAGAATAAAGCATTAAATCAAAGAATCTCTACATGTCGAACTGCCACCAAGAGGCGCACATTTGTCTGTCAACAACAATAATAAATAATAAATGGTTTTGTTTTTACAAGTGATGATTAACATTTACATCATTTACATTAATAGGGACCTCCTGGCTCACTTGAGCTTCAGTTAAAGGGTGAACCTGGTGAGCCTGGCCTACCTGGACTCAAGGGAGACCTAGGTATTGGAAAGATGGGCCCACCTGGAAAACCAGGTGCACCAGGATTACAAGTAAGTATTATTTAATTTCCTAGGATCTGTATTATCATTAAATCATGTAATGCTTTTCTAGGTTCAATGTGTTTACATTACAGAGTAGCTTTTGCTGTTCTTTCCTACTTCTGTTTCTATAAATAATATTTATATTTAATGATCCAGCACTCGGAAACAAATAGAAGAATTGGAAATAATGCTAATATATAATAATAAATGATTAGTTTTGCCTCAGCTGATATTTTGATATTATGTACCAAACATTTCTATGTTGATGTGTGCCTATATGATGTTGTGGTTTGTGGATTAGTCCATTATTGTAAAAGAATATGCAAAGAACTTTTTGTATTATACAAGTGAGAGCTAGGAGAGCACAGATTGTTGTCGGTTTATCCAGGTAAATATTCTGTATCTTTAGTTTATATGCTAAAATTTAAATAAATAAATATAATATCCTTAATAACTATTAAAATTCTATTTTACAGGGATCAGATGGAGCACCAGGAAAGCCAGTAAGTGTAGAATATTTTAGACTTATTAAATATCATTGCATGTAATACTAGTGATATGCTAGGAAGAAAAGAATCATTATCAAAAGACAGTAATATAAAATAAATATCTTGGATTGACCATAGAAAGCACCTCAATCTCAACACGTTTCTCCCTCCCCCATGCATTTAAACATTTAGAAGAAAAATAGACCTAAAATATCAATTTATTTATTATTGTATAAATATATAAATAATAAATGCGGTACATTTCATTTCGAAATCTGAGCTGCACTGACGAGATCTAATACGATCGAAACAGTACTGTCTGCAGATTGGATAAATAATAAATGTATAAATTTAACCAGGGCCCGGGTATACTCGATCTCATTGGCATGTATGAAGTAAGGATTTAATTAGCACCATTTCAACAGAACTAATTGTTCTTTATTTGGATTGTTAATTGATAACTTATTAAATACATCAATTATCAATTTGTAATATTAATGAATCATATTAACTTTAATTAACATCCTTCCTTATTGTATAGAACTTTTGAGGAGGTCACCACACAGGGCTCTCTCCTTTTTTCAAAGATTAGATTTAATATGTTGAAAGTGGTCATTATCACCCTTTAGTTCAATTATATTGTTTGTTAGATCCAGATGTATTACTGTCTTATTTTAATGCTACTTATGATATGCACATGATGATTGAAAGTGAATGATACTATCTGCATTATCTTGTTGAAATGCTACAATTTCTGCTTGTTGTCAAATTCATTAGCATTATTTTTTTTGCACGTTATACACATGCTTTATATGCTTGTAGCAAAAGGCAAATCTTTATAATTATACTTGGAGTATTGGGTCTCATTGGCATATAAAGGTTTTCTGATGCTTATGAGATATTTTATGATGATATAATATTCAAGCAATATTGGTACTATTAAAAAGTTGTGATTGGTAAATTACTTGCGGTGCACTTACGTTGCATTCAAGTAGTCCAATCAAGCTTTTAACTCCAGTTAAATTAATTTGTAATTTGCTCCAAGAGTCACTATACAAAATAGTACTGCTATTTTACATTACATTAGTCACAAAGTCACGTTTGAAAAAGTTCACCATAGCATGATGCAAAGTTTGCTTAGAAACTGCATTTCTATATTGCTGCATGTGTGTTATATTTTTTATTGCACCATTCTCTACAGGGTGTTATAGGGCAACCAGGCCTCAATGGTAGTCCGGGTGTTTCCGGTCCAAAAGGAGAGCAAGGCTCTGTTGGTTTTATTGGTTATCCAGGCCCACAGGGACAACCCGGTCAAAAAGGGGATGTTGGTCTACCAGGTGAAGGTTTACCTGGTGTTCAAGGACCACCAGGAGGACAAGGACCACCAGGAGAGCAAGGGCCACAAGGAGAGAAAGGGCTGCAAGGAGATCAAGGATATGTTGGCAAACCAGGTCCATCTGGAGGTTTACCTGGCCCGATGGGTCCACCTGGAGAACAAGGATTACCTGGTGAGCAAGGATTACCTGGAATCAGTGGTCCACCTGGTGATAGAGGGCTGCCTGGTATGGGAGAAGCAGGTCCGGCTGGAGAACCTGGATTGTCTGGTGAACCTGGCCTACCAGGAATGATAGGTACACCTGGAGAACAGGGCTTACCTGGACCACAAGGACCAGCTGGTGACATAGGACCACAAGGACCAGCTGGTGAAATAGGTCAAACTGGACCCCAAGGTGATGCTGGCCAACCAGGTTTGAAAGGAGAACCGGGAATAAAGGGTGAAGTGGGCCAAACAGGGGAGGTGGGAGTTCCAGGAGAAAATGGAGAAAAGGTAGGGATTGGGCCAAGAGCTTGTTAGATTGATTTAAATATACCTTTCATCACCTGCACATGCATGGTTTTACAGCACTCAATTTAAAGCTGATAAATTTATTTAAAAAAAGTTTGTAATTTGCTCGTAACTTGAAGCATGCTTTCCATGTTATTTTTTTTTTTCAAAACAAATTATTCATATCTTTGTAAATTCTGAATGTTATGGAGTTATGTAGAAAATTACAATAATAATAACTTACAGAATGCACTTAAAGATGTATTGTCCCCCAAAAACATGAAAAATGAAGATTAATTAAATCAGACTTTGAATATGTTATTTTGTAGTTTGAATAAAGTTAATCACTTCCATAGAAAAAAAAAAAAAAATGTTTTTACCTATAAATTGAGAAAATAAATAGTTAAATTCAACCAAAAACCCACTGGCTGGCAGCCAATTGGGCCATTTTTTGCTTTAAATTACAGTTTTTTCAGGTAAATACATTTTTTGGTCAAAGTGGATAACTATTATGTTACATTAAAATGGCATATTCAACAAAAATGTTGTTAAGAATTATTTTTTCAGGGGGACAATACATCTTTAAATTAAATGAACATTTTAATACATAAAATTTATGAATACTAAACCACTTTTAATTTTCTACACAACTGCGTATATATTTATATTATTGGAGGATAAATAATATTAATTTTAGTTTTATTTTATAATTCTTATATTATGGAATATGCATCACTATGTGTGTGTCCACAAATACTTTATTTATTGATTTCCTGCATACACTGTTTTGATAGTTATTATTATTATTATTATTATTATTATTATTATTACATTTATTTACCTAGGGTAGCCCAAACAGGTAAAAACTGGTTTCCATTGGGGCTCTGCATTTTACGTTATTTGAGGGTAACGTAGCGCCTCTCATTCCAATTTTAAATTGATTATCTATGTGCAGACATATATAAAAAACAAATGAAACAAAGATCTATTTCTTAAAATATTTAACTATTGAAGCCATTCACACAATGTAATTTGTATATATTTTTGTTTGCAATTTTCTACAGGGAGAACCAGGACCACCAGGAGATCAGGTATTATTTCATTCATATTTTGTTTTGTATGTATTTAAATGATCCATTATGTAGTAATATTCAAAGGAATCATGCCAACAAACTTCCAATTAATAAGCCAAATCTCAATATTTGTATTTGTATATAATAAAATGTAATTTATTTAAAAAACAAAAAAATACTAACAAACCACATTTCACTTTTTACACAATATTAATATTGTAGACTATCATCTAAATTAACTATAGTTTATCACTTAATTCGCTGTACAGTATCTCCAAATATGGAACACATTTTCCAGTATCATATGTAGGTAATACAGTGTTGCATCATATGTGGAGCCTGTATTATGTTAAAGCCCCCTTCCCTACGTTTTTTAGATCTAATTTAAGATCACAAACTGTATTTAATGTAAAAATAATACTATATGGTCCTATTGCGATAACTTTTTTCGTCTTTAAACGGTTGAAAATGTGAAAAATAAGTTGATTCTAATAATTATAGCGGCCCGCTATAAATCCCAAAATGCATTGCGCGCGGATTGATATTTTTGTTTTTCACCTGTAATTCGCCCACTTTTCGATCGATCCTGAGGCCAAAACAAATGGAAGACTCCTAACTTTTCAGCGAAAATACCGGGTTTTCCCCAATTTGTATCAACAGAGTCTGGCAAAAATAGAAAGACAATTAATGCAGCAACTATACAACGTCAGGCTAGGTATATAGCTACCGTACGATGTTCGTACGTTATCGATGTTTACCAGCTAGGCCTACAAAACTAAGCTAGGCTAGGCCTAAGACCGTCCACGAGAGGTCGATCGCCGCGAGCTACTTAGGTAGTGCATTGGTTCTCACTTTTTATCATAATTTACCATAAAACGTACATTTAAGTCAAGGAATGACATGGTTTAATGTTTTTAAAGTGATAAATATGTATTATTTTCCAAAAAACGTCCAAAATTGCAGGGAAGGGGTCTTTAAGGTCAAGTTTATGGCCTTTGCCATCACATTTGATACATATGTGACACTGTGTTGCAGAATTTGCATGATTCTGTACAAATTATATACAGTACTAAAAATCAGCTAAATATATAGATGTAGTTTCTAACCTTCATTTTCTAATCATTTCATTTATTTTTCCTTTTTCACATTTCTGTTAATCTCAGCAAATCACTGAATTAATTAGTTTACGCCAGGTAAGTTTACATAACTAAATTTTACCTAAACAATTACTAATACTAGATCAAAGCACTTAACATGTAATTTTTGTATTTGTTCACAAAATATGCTGTTTTACGACCATAGACTGGTCACTAGATACGATCCTTGGCACCCAATAGTGTTTGGATTTTTTTTCTTGTCGGGCGGACAATAAAACAATATCAAATGTAATGCCTAACTAATGTTAATCATAATATAAAAATGCTACAATAGAATTAAGAAATAAATTATACACTAATGTAGTAGAACGTCTATTAAGGGGACATTTTCAGGAACCCAACAAACATTTTCAAGGAGTGGGATTGGCAGTAGTGTTAAAACATATATTGCCCATCATTTGTTTCTAACGAAGTGTCCTAAATTACAGGTTCTACTGAAATTCTGAATTCATTACACTAATGTACACATACTACACCTGTACTACTATGTAAATATATAAACATTGATGTTAATAGTAAATTGTATTTTGTTGTTGAAGGGTTTACCAGGACCGCCAGGAATACAGGGACAACCTGGATTAAAGGTAAGTACAATTGGATTAACATTAATAAGTGACAAATCTATGCAAAAAGTAGGATTTATAGGATAACAATTAAAAAGCTATCTATTGGCATAAAATTTAATTTTATAATTTTGTAAAATATAGAAACAATAAAGAATTTAATGTATTATACTATTTGTATTAAATGAATATAAATGCTAAAATGAAGATGTTAAATAGACAAAATTGATAAATCGGCATTGGAGCTTTTATTACGATATAGTCTGTACTGTATTTAAAATTGTTTGATAGATTTAAATGCATGGCAAATTGTTAACACAATTGTATGCTTGCATACAGTACCACCCAGCAGTTCAAACACCTTTGTTAAAACCTATTAAATAATATTAATAGTATTTATAATGCTGTGTTGGGTGTTTGAAATTAGCTTAAAATATTATATTAGTGACTATATTGTGTTTTACTAAAGCTTGGTAAGTAATTAGGCCTACTGTGCACTGCTGACTTTCTGCACAGCACAGCATACAAACACATTTTTTGCTGCTGTCTTTTTTTGTATTAGCCTTGGTGCTCAGCAAAGCAGGTTAGATGCACTTGTGTCAAGAAGCTTGCCTACTTTTGATTTGTGTATAGGAAATCAAGTTGTATTATTACTAATCACTTGCAGAACTTGAAAAAAATAGAAAGGACTACTGAGTTTCATAATAGGGTACCTCAATGCTATATTGCAGTGTGTCATACAAACATCCAAAGATATGACAATGGAAATGGTATACTTTGTTGAAGACAATCACAGTGATTATGATGGTAAAGAGAACTATGTGGTGTTGATGATGTAGCGTGTGATGATATTAATATGGAAAATAGAATGATGACAGAAGATTGTGAAAGCAGTGGTGATGTAATATCTAGTTTTCTTTGTTAGTCTCTTTTGCACATCTAGAAATGCTATAAATAGGAAATTAGAATGCTTTGTGCACAATATAGAAGTTAAAAAAATGATAGTGGTGTAGGTAAAACTTGTACTGCTGACAGTCAAGTTTAGAAGTGTGTACAGATGTTATAATGGAACGTAATTGCTGAGTGTGGTCAAAAAGCTGATGTAGTATACAGTATACAAATGTCATTTGACATTTCAATATTTATAAAAGAAAAGCAGTTCAATAAACCTATGCCACCAGTAGGATGCTAAGACATTCACATTACCTAAGGCAACCTTATCAAAACAGGTGCATATGTAAACCTAATCACAAAATGGACAACTCATTGTTTTCATTAACATCTATCTTTCAAATAACCTTTATTTCAACATTTTAAATAGATTAAATACACATTATTTTGCACGCAGCACAATGCACTCACTATATTATACACACAATTGCATTCCAAAAACTCTATGCATGAAAATGTTTTTATTTTCTCATTTCAATTTTGCCAGAGTTAGACTTATGAATTATTTCTGAAAGAAAATAATTCATAGAAAATGTATTAATTAACAAAACAAAATTATTCTACTATAAAACTATTTTACTTTAATAAAACAAAACTATTGTTTTCTTTGAAAAGATTATATTTATTTTTAAACTTGTCTATCTAATTGGGCATTGCATAAAATTTGTACCATCTCATTTGAAAACTTTTGTAGGCTTAAAAAATTGGCATTCTTTCTATATCACTTATGAATTCAAATAAAAAATTGTTTAAACCCTGACTTTATTATTACAATCATGGATTTTAATATTCCTTTTAAGGAACTTACATTTTATTTCACCAAATTTATAAGAAAAAATAATAATTAACTATAAAAAACATAAAATAAAATATCTAATTGTTAAAATATAGGTCTGTCTCTGGCATATAGTATTCATTTTTCATTTTTAACTGCCTTAGGGTCAAAGGGGAGTACCAGGTCGTCCAGGAGGACCAGGTCAAATAGGCCGCAGAGGAAGACGGGTATGTCATGTAAAAAAGGGAGGGAAAGATTCATAATATTTTTGTTCATTTTTTTCATTTAATTCATATTCGCTTTGAATGAGTGGATTGCAATCTCATATTGACAATCAACACACGCATTGATATTAGAATTCATATTTTGTTGCATTTCATATACATTGATGTACAGTACTATGTTTATTCACATAAAGATATACATCTTTGTTATTGTTTAACACAACACATTATCTTATACTATGGTTCTGATCACCTTTTAAACTAAGATTAGGAATAATTAACCAATATGATTCCTGCTTTAAGGAATGTTCTCCTTCCTTGATATACTGTTTTTTTATGTGTGTGGCTGTTGTCCTATTCTGAAATTGTGTGTGTGTTTTAGAGTTTTTTGAGTTAAATTATTGTGATGTTTTGATGTAAGAGATAAAATAAGGTACCGGGTGTCGTGTATCGTCGTAGACAAATTAATAAGTACGTTGAGATGAGTATAATAATGAACGTATTTAATGAAACCAACTAGTAGTCATGAACAATAGTATAGAACGTTTTGTAGGCTAAACCTCGTCAGAGCATATGCGCAGTACGCATATATATATGTGCGCGTGCATATACTACACTCCTCCTTTCTTATTTTAACGTTAACATTATATCAATAAGCACAATAAACTTTCGTTAATTATTTTGTTAATCAAATAGGTTAATCATCGTGATTAAATTACTGCTTCTATAGTTCCAGATAGTTCTTATTTGGTTCCTCATAATAATTAACAAATGTGAGTAATTCTCACCATTATAATTTTGTGTAAAAACATGAACAACATAACTTTAACGTTCATAATAATAACATTGTTCACAAGTTCTATATCTCTTCGATAAGTCGTGTTGGCTTCCTTCGAAGTCGCGTGGAGCGTCGTGGAATAACCTCAGGCGATGAAGACAATCTATGTTCCTCTTCAACCGGTTGGTTGGTGGATGTTTGCTCTTTGTTCGCAATCGTTTCGCTCGCAATCGTTATTGGTACTGTCTGTTTAATCTTGTGTTCCAACTCGCTATGTGAAGTAGGGGTTTTACTCGCGTAAGCGTCCGCGTCTGTCGCTTTCAACTGGTCAATGTGTCTTTTCCACACTCGGCCATCCTCAACACTAATTACGTATGATTTTGGTGCGGTACGTTCTATCACGGTACCTGGCCACCACTTTCCCTCTTGTCGGAAATCTTTCACTAATACCATTTCACCTGGGTAAAATTCTCGTAGATCTTTCGTTTTGTCGTGATGAAGCTTCTGATCACTCTGCTTGTTAAGTACCTTGTTTTCTGTACTGGGATGTAAAAGTGATACTCGCGTTCTTAACTCACGGCCCATGAATAACTTCGCTGGCGTTTGTCCCGTAGTTGCGTGTTTTGTTGTGCGATACGATAAAAGAAATCTGTCCAAACATTGTTGGAAATCCTTCCCATTAGCTCGGCTTGCCGCTAACGATCTTTTGAAAGATTGAACCATTCGTTCTGCTGCTCCGTTGCTTGCGGCGTGATAAGGTGCAACCTTTACATGTTTCACCCCGTTTTGCTTTAAGAAGAATTCAAATTCGTCGCTAACAAACTGAGGTCCATTATCGCTTACAAGTTGAACAGGCAATCCGTATCTACTGAACAACTCTCTCATCGCTTTGATGGTCGCTGCACTCGTCGTACTGTTCATCTGAACGACTTCTGGCCATTTCGAATATGAGTCAACCACTACTAGATAATCTCGTTTATCTTTCTGCGCATAGTCAATATGTATTCGTGTCCAAGGCTGATTTGGCCAGATCCAGGGCATCATTGGTGCTACGCTTGGTCGACTTTGTGTTTGGTGACATGCTTGACATTGCTTCACCAATCGTTCAATGTCGGAATCTATCTGGGGCCACCAGACATGACTTCGCGCAATCTCTTTCATACGCACGATTCCGGGGTGAGCACAATGAAGCTCCTCCAGAACTGCCCCTCTGAGTTTCGGTGGAATCACTACCCTGTATCCCCACAGCAAACAGTCCTGTTCTACACTCAATTCGTCTCTTCGGTGTAGGAATGGTTTTAGATCGTCGTCGTTTTCTGACTGCCATAAACCTGTCTGTACCATGTATAACACTTTGCTCAATAGCGGGTCTTTCCTGGTATGCTGTTGTACGTTCGTACTCGTGACTGGCAAATTGTCTAATGTATGCCCCGCTATGTTATATACTGCATCGTCTTCCCGTCCTTCGTATGGCATTGGGAGACGTGAGAGTGCGTCGGCAATTACGTTCTGTTTTCCAGGAATGAACTTTAAATCGTATTCGAACGCTGACAGCACGATTGCCCATCGCTGTAATCTCTGTTCTAAACCTTTGAAGTCCAAACATGATGCTTAGGGCTTCCTTGTCTAGTTGTGCATAACCCTTTTCGTGTTTATGCAGGCTTCGCGATGCGTACGCGATCGGTGTTTTGATATTGTTCTCGTTTACGTGGCAAATGACTGCGCCAACTCCGTATGGTGATGCGTCCGTGTATAGTTCCAGTGGTTTTAATGGGTCATAATGCGTCAACATCATGTCTTCGCTAATAATTCGCTTTACCGCGTTAAACGCTTTACTACAGTCGACAGTCCATGACCATGGTTTGCTTCCCAACAGCTCATTCAAAGGATGTATCATCGTCGATAATCGTGGAATAAATGACGCGTGATAGTTAACTAGTCCTAGCCAGGATCTTAGTTCTGTTGCATTCTGTGGTGCTCGTGCATCCTTGATGGCTTTCACTTTATCGTTTGTCGGTTGAATTCCTGCTGCTGATAGCTTACGTCCCATGTAGACTACTTCCTTTTGTACAAACGCGCATTTCTCAGCTTTCACTCTGAGACCATACTTGTTAAATCTCTCAAATAGTTTCTCAAGATTACTAATATGCTCTTTATCAGACGCACCTGTAACAAGAACATCGTCCATGATCGCACATGTTCCTTTAAGTCCTGCTATCACCTGTTCTATGAATCGCTGCCATATGGCTGGACTGGACGAAATACCAAACGGTAACCTCGTGTATCGATATAATCCGCGATGCGTGTTGATCGTTACCAACTCTTGCGCCTCGTCTTCCAGTACTAACTGCTGGTACGCACATTTCAAATCAATCTTAGAGAATCGCTTTCCACCTCCCAACTTGGTGAAAACTTCCTCTGGGGTCGGAATTGGATATTGGTCGCAATTTAAACTCGGGTTGACTGTTACTTTATAATCTCCGCAGACACGTACCCTGCCATCGGCCTTTGGAATACATACCAATGGGGTTGCCCACTGACTAAAGTCTACCGGATAAATAACTCCTTCGTTTTGCATTCTGTCTAACTCTACCTCAACTGCGGAGCGTAGCGCAAATGGAACATTTCGAGCTTTGCAGAATTTTGGGATTGCGTTCACTTTTAGATGTAATGTCGCTTTGTGTCCCTGAACCGTACCTAATTCCGTTCGGAAAACTTCTGGGAACTTCCGTTTGAATGACTGACCGACATCGTTATCTATTTCTACCGAATTCTGAGCAAGCGATGGTGGAAATAATGACTTCCAGTCCAACTTAATCACTTCTAACCAGGTTCTTCCAAGCAAGGGTGGTGAGTTTCGTCGCTGTGTTCTCACTACTATCAGTGGGAGAACGTTACTCTGGCCCCTATAGTTCACGGTGACTTTAATTTCTCCTGCTATATCGAGCTTAGTACCTGTGTATGCGTGAAGTGTACGTTTTACTGACTTTAATGGTAGATGGCTAAGCTTGCTTTCGTAATCGTCAAAGCTAATTATCGATACTGCTGCGCCCGTATCTACTTCAAAATCAATATCTATATCATCAACTCGCATCTGTACCGTTATTGGTGGTACCGAATTGTCCTGCTTAATGCCTACGCAAAACATTGTATCTACAAAATCGTCATTACCTTCGTCGTAATCCGGTGCTTCTACTTGCTTGATGGATTTAGGTTTATATTGTTTTGTTGATTTACTCGACTGCCTGCATTCTGATTTTAGGTGTCCTTGTTTGTTGCATTTAAAGCATGTAGCGTTTTTGTATTTACACGTATCTCTTGTATGATTGTTCATACCACAGCGGTCACATTTCTGCGTTCGTGTTTGTTTTGACGCTTGATACGTTTTCGTAGACTTCCTGCTGTTAGACGTAACGTGGTTGATTGGCTTGTCCACATCGTGCGACATACTTTTCATATTCGCTGTTGCTGCCTCCGAGGCTATGGCTATGTCTGTTGCTTCCTTGAACGTATGGTTCTTTGTCAATAATTTCTTTTGGATGCTCTGACTTATTAGTCCACATACGAACTGATCACGCAGTGCGTTTTCCAATGCCTCTCCTTCAAAACCACAATGTATCGCCTTTTTCTTTAGATGGGATACAAATTGAGAAATAGTCTGTCCCGGTGTCTGTTTTACATTTCTGAATATAAATCGTTCAGAAATCGTTATTCGAGTAGGTTTGTAATGCTCTTTGAGCTTGGTTGTGAGCGTATCGTACGATTTTGTACTTGGTTTATCAGGAAAACACAAATCTCGTATCGTTGTGTATCCAGTCTCTCCTAAACTACTCAATAATATCGCTCTTTTCTTACCTCCGTCATTGATATCTAATGCCACAAAATATTGTTCCAGCCTGTCCACATACGTATCTATGTCTCCATCCTGGACGTTGAATTCCTCGAATAGAATTCTGGTATTAGCCGCTGCCATTACCGCGCTTCGCTCTGTACGTTCAGGGCGCTCAGAATCGTTATTAGCCTGTGCGGTTCCTTGGTTACGGTTGCCGTTGTTGGAAAATCAAAAACTGCTAGCCTAGGCTTTAGTTTTATAATATTATTATACTAACTTCCGTTTCTCTCTATGTAAATGTGCCTGTATCCTCGTCGCCAGTGTCGTGTATCGTCGTAGACAAATTAATAAGTACGTTGAGATGAGTATAATAATGAACGTATTTAATGAAACCAACTAGTAGTCATGAACAATAGTATAGAACGTTTTGTAGGCTAAACCTCGTCAGAGCATATGCGCAGTACGCATATATATATGTGCGCGTGCATATACTACACTGAAAGTGGTGGCCATCAAGGATGCACGAGCACCACAGAATGCAACAGAACTAAGATCCTGGCTAGGACTAGTTAACTATCACGCGTCATTTATTCCACGATTATCGACGATGATACATCCTTTGAATGAAACCAACTAGTAGTCATGAACAATAGTATAGAACGTTTTGTAGGCTAAACCTCGTCAGAGCATATGCGCAGTACGCATATATATATGTGCGCGTGCATATACTACACTGGGAGTAGTGATTATATAAAGAATGATTTATCGTATATTAAAACGGTTTCTGTAGTCATACAGCTCAAAATAAATCATTTAGCAAAACTTAATTTTGTTTAAATTAAGTCAGTTTCAAAATGCTCTGAGAAAAAAGAAGTGCTTGATAAATAAAGCTAAAGTTTTTCTGAACTATCTTGACTTAAGCAGAAAGTAAATGCCAACTCAGATGCTGTTAGTTCTGATCATTTTGTCATAATAGATATTTTCTGGTTTAGATTTCTGTATATATTTAAAAAGTGTATGATATGGATTTAAATTTACTAGAAAAAAGTTATATTATTTAAAAGTTTGAATCAAAATTTATCAAAATGTTTGTCCAATTTGTATAGGGTGATAAAGGTGAACAAGGCATACAGGGTGAATCTGGACCAGAAGGCAGACCAGGTGTAGTTGGTCCACCTGGAATGGGGTTGAAGGGTCAACAAGGAGATAGAGTAAGTTGGATTTCTTCATAGCAATTTATTTCTAAATTTATTATTTATCAACAATCAGTTTTGGTAGATTTACATGTTTTTATTTCTATTTGAAGGGATTACCAGGTGACATGGGAGTTCCAGGACAAGCAGGACAACAGGTGAGATTTTAATTATGTAAAATATTTCCAATTAAATATTCAAATTATTCAGCTTGTTTTTATGTTAAAAATCAAAACGGGAAATCAAATTTACATAAGACCTACTAATTAAAAGTAATTTAAATGTATTCTTATTTTTTTAGGGTGAAAAGGGTGAAGTTGGACCAAAGGGTTTTACAGTAAGTATATGACTTTTTTTACTGCTTCAGTTATTTTCACTCCTTTAGTTTTTTCACTCCTTTCTTTTAAGTCTAATTAGTATCTGTAGTATAAACATACCAACACACATTCATAGTGTGGGTATAGATCAGAAGGTCTTTTACTGCAGTAATTGCATACCAACATGCATCAATAGTCCATGTTAGTGTGGGTATAGATCAGAAGGTCTTTTACTGCAGTAATTGCATACCAACACGCATCAATAGTCCATGTTAGTGTGGGTATAGACAAGAAGGTCTGTTGCTGCAGTAATTACATACCAACACGCATCTATAGTCCATTTTAGTGTGGGTATAGACAAGAAGGTCTGTTGCTGCAGTACTTACATACCAACACGCATCAATAGTCCATTTTAGTGTGGGTATAGACAAGGAGGTCTGTTGCTGCAGTAATTACATACCAACACGCATCAATAGTCCATTTTAGTGTGGGTATAGACAAGGAGGTCTGTTGCTGCAGTAATTACATACCAACACGCATCAATAGTCCATTTTAGTGTGGGTATAGACAAGGAGGTCTGTTGCTGCAGTGATACCTTGTGCATGTAGTAGAATTCAGTGACAATCATGTGCAGCACTGCATTTTGCTCATTACTGTATTCCAATTACACCACACCTGAGAAGAATGCTGTGCACAAATGCATGCCTAGTCACAATGTTAGGCAATCTAGTTTACGTGTAAACTCGCCTTGAATCACCTTACTTATCAAAGTAGTGTTCACATACAACAAAACGTCATCTGCGATGAAAAACTCAATTTTAAATTTATTATTTATATGTACTGCTCTAAAATATAAACAGCAGAAAACATTTATAACAAGTGGTCATATGATATATACTGTTATTTCTTAATAAAGATTACCTTATTTGGTTTAGAATTACCTTATTTGATCCAATTTAGCCATGATACCAGTTTCAATTATCATTTTCAAAACAAATTATTGAAGAATACCATTTGTATTTGTTTCATCACATGAATTGCTACATGGAAACTGCTTTAAAACCAATATTTGAGAATGAGACCGAAATTGATTGGAGTTTTAAAACCATGTATAAAAATCGGTTCTTATGTGGACCAGTTCTGCTGGCAAAATGAAAATACCTTTCAAAATACGGTATTTAAATCCGATTCTGTATTCTTTTTGCTCAGCAGAAACAGGCCTTAAAGCTCTGTCTACACTATCAAACTTTATGTGACAACAAAATGTGATGTGCCCAAATATGGATATGATGATGTCCTATCAATACCATATTTGGGCACATCACACTTGTTTTGATAGTGTAGACAGAGCTTTATAGTTTATATGAGACAATAGACATAGATTTGTGCATGTTGCAGTTTCTATTTTTCACCACTTTGCTTGTTGTGTTCACCTTCTTTTAGGGAGAAATAGTGACGTCAATGGGCAAGGAAGTAAGTCATTTTACTAGATCTCTTTATATCTTTTCTTTATGTTATTGTGGTTCTTTCACTATTGTTTTCTGTGAAATACACTTTTATAAATTGTTACCTTATGTTTGCTATACTTGAACAACTTTTTGCCCGTTTTTACTAAAAATAAATATTACTGGTTAATGATGTTTATCCATTCATCATGATTTATTATAAAATAGTTGTTTTAGCATGTCTTAATTTGAAATTTAATCAATAATAATATACTGTATATATTTAATGATAATTTTTAAGATTAATTTTTTATGGCAGTATCATTCAACTATTCAGATAATTAATTGTGGCTATCAAGTGTGGTGTTTTTTTAAAAGAATTATAGATAGTAATATGGACCTACCATTAATAGTAGCAAAACATTAGTTAGCCTTTCAACCTCAGTAGTTCCATAATTGCATATCTACCCCTGTATTAAAGAAAGTAAAGGCCTTTTGATGCATAGTTGCGTATACAAATTCATAGGGCTTTACAAGTTCATTAGAGCCTTCCAATCAGTGATGTAGCCACAAGAAATAAAGTGGTCCGGTTTTCGCAAGAAAAGGAAACAATCTCTCTTCAAGCCACTGGGTTGTCAAAGGCCTCTGTGAAAAGTGGCCAGGTTGAAACTTTACCAACCATACTGGTGGCTATAGCCCTGTCAATCGGTCTTCCAATAGGTAGCTTTTTGATCCAATAGCATCATCCCTGAGGGATGTTAAATGACAGTAGGGGGAACTTTTTAGATAAAATAAAATATTGGTAGGACTTTATAGTTTATTTGTGATTTACAGTAGCTTTCATTTACAACAATGTTATGCTATATAAAATTGTTATATAGAAATGTTACTGCATTTTGCTCACAAAGCATGTTTTAGTTTGAGCAGTTATGATGCAATGGCTCTGCACACTACACTTGCACCAGTATACATCCAATTTTTTATTTTAAAAATGCCTTTACAAATTTTAATCGTATTTATTTAATAAGTGGATTTATTAATTAATTGGAAATATTTTGTATTTGTTAAACAGATACCTGGTCCAAGAGGCCCACCTGGCATACCTGTGAGTATTATTTCATTTAAATTAATTAATATATATATTATTATTACTATCTACACCCTCTATTCACCACGCCTTATGCCTCTAATGTTTTATTTCTTTTATTCCTGTCCACTCAGGCAGCGCTTGCCTGATATCTATCTATCTTTGTCCAAGTACCTTCACTTGCACTAATGAAGGACTAGTGTTGCCCGAAAGCTCTGGTAACTTTTCTGGCTGTTTTACTTTATCGTTTGATTTAGCTTTTCGCTTTTTTTGTATCTCCATTGAGATCCAGCCACTGATACCCACAACATTGTTATTTTTTCACTATTTTGCCTTTGGATTTATATATATATTATTAAATACAATTTACAATTTACAAATTAATTTACATTTTATTTCTTTATAATCTAATATATTGTAACAAGGATATTTTAAACAAAAACATAATATTTTGCATTGTTTTGTTTATCTAGGGTCCACCAGGTCCCAAGGGAGATGCAGGAAGCCAAGGCCTTATTGGTCCTCAGGTGAGAAAGATTACTGTATAATGATAATGTATGATAATAAATAATAATATCTTAGATTTATAAAGCGCCTAATGTGTGAAACCTCTATAAGTGCTGTACATATTATTACCCCGGTCATTTTTGATCAAGTGATAGAGATATCAATTCCTTTGCTCTTCTATACTTACTAACAATCTAAAAGATAATCATTGAAAATGAATTATAGTATCTTTTACATAAACATTATGTTGACTTTATTTTGTTTGTGTTTAGGGGTATGGAGTAAAAGGTGACAAGGGTGACATTGGTCCACAAGGGTATAAGGTAAAGTCAATTATTTTGTTTTCCTCTTTAATTCACCATTCTTTAATATAATTGATTGATTTGATTCTACAACCACATTTCTCACATGCAGTAGAGTAAATGGTTAACAAAATGACTCTTTGTTCCAACAGGGTCAGATTGGAGTCCGTGGACTTACAGGTATTCAGGGCAAAGACGGAGAACTAGGAAAACCGGTAATTAACATGGATTGACATTATGTTTTTGGGCTGTAGCTAAAATAAAAAAAATTAATTTTTAAAAGTTATATTGTCCAAGATTAATACAGAGAGAATAAAATACTACATATTGCCCAGTGTCTATATTCACCATTCACACTTAGGCTAAAGAAAACATGTGCCGTTAACATTTAAACATTCTCCTATTTAAATGAGTAGCACTTAAATGAAATCGATAAATATTTATTGACTTAAGTGAAATATTTAAGGGAATTTTAGGTGTTTATGCTATATTGTTTGCATAAGAAATGTTCACCATGTGAGATTAGAGTGAATTCTTCCAATCAAAGAAAAGATATTTTATTCACGTTACTTGTATCTTTAGGGTGTACCAGGACCAAGGGGTCCTGAAGGACCACCTGGAATGGACGGAATCCAGGGTGAAAAAGGAATGAAAGTAAGTTTGTTTATTAAAATTCAATTCAATAATTCAAACATTTAAGTAAATCTGTCTCACTACTACACATTCACTTTGTTGTTTTTCTGATACACCAATATTTCAACAGTTTCAACTTAACTGAGTGATCAATAATTTGTAATGGTTGATTAATAATTTACCTTCTTAGTAAGATAAATAAATAACTTAACTACAGTAGCATTTAGTGCATTGCCAAAAGAACAGTTATTATGTTGAAAAAGTTTCAAGCTAAAAGGAAAAAGAATGTAGCAATATTGAGGGCAGTCATATAATATCTTCAGTATTTTAAAAATGGGTATAATTTACTTTATTCCAACAGGGGGGAGAAGGCTTTGTGGGGAAACCGGTAAGCACTTTACTACATTTACATGCTAACAAACAAAATATAATATTATTAGTGCATGTGAGATGTATTACTTAACTAAAAACTATTGTTTAGTATCTATTATTATAACTAAACTTAAAATATTGTAAATATTGAACTAACAATTATATCTTACAGTTTTATATAGATATGAATAAAATAATATAAATCTCATAGTTTTGCTTACTATAATAATACTGTAATAATAATATTGTAATATTAAAAGCATAGTAAACAATGTGTATGACTGAATGATTTTCAAGATTTCTTGAATAATTATGTTAAACATTACTGAGAATAGAGAGGTTTCGCAATCTTACGAATACGATAACGAAAACGGATACGTCATGCACTCGTATTCGTTTTCGTAAGCCATAAAAAAATCTGTTTCGCATGGCAACGAAATATCGAGGCACGTCCAAAATATGACTGCGGTAAATTTGAGCGAAGCGCAGGTACGTGTTGCTTGGTGCTTGGCTGCCTAGGGTAACATCAAAGCTAGTGAGGACTTTAAAAACTGCTATTTATCTAAATTGACCTGGCATTTTAGTAAATTACTTTAGTAAATTACTTTCAATAAATCTATAATTATATTATAATCATGAATCATTCCTAATTCAAATGCAAAATGTGCAAAATAGATGAAAAACTACACTCGTTTTGTAGTAATACGAATATGACTGGTGATATTCGTCAACACGAATACGCTTTACGGTTATGAAATAGGGATCCCAGCTCAAAAGTTTCACAAATGTATGACGTATCCGTTTTCGTTATCGTATTCGTAAGGTTGCGAAACCTCCCTATTAACTAGCAACTAGCACGTATGCAACAATTTGAGACCCTGAGGTTACATCTTATATTATTGAATTCAATACAATAATTTTTACTTGCTGTACAGTGTTTGTAGAATATAAGGTCTTCAATAGAAAAAAATTTGTTAAAGATAAATTGAAATACAGTAGGCCTTCCATGGATGTAATTGTGCTAGGTGGAGGTGGGCATTAGCACCCATTTTCAAAGTCTTCCACTCAGCCTAAAGCTTATTTTAACGCCTTCTTAACACAGCCTAATTTCAATACAGCACCCTCCCAAGAATCTTTTGGTCACCTGTTTTATGTTTGTCCCACCCGCAACTTATCTAACTACTGTACATCAATGAGTACTAAATAATAGATTTATTATATTTGTTATAATATTGTAAAATAAATTCTTGTTGTCATTGCTTGTTTTAAGCTGTGATATTTTAGAGTAAGTATTTTGAAATGATGTAAACAAAATTTAAGTAAAATAAATGAATGTATGTGTCCTGAAAAATGTATGCAAGCGAGTAATGTAATGTTTGCATGTGTTGGAAGATCAGAAATGTTGTAGTAGAACTGCATAATGTTTATGTATAAAAGCATATAGATTACAAGTCAATGTTTTCTCTTATTGCAGGGAACACCTGGTTTACCTGGAGAAAAGGTAAGTGTTTATATATAATCTGTATTTCCATTCTTCAAAAAAATAAAATTATTTTTTGCTCCACTTTATATTAAAAATACGAAAAGTGTACATTTATTGGTAATATATTGTGTTGCTACTAGCATCAACATTAATATCGGCATATAAATACACCTTTTACTAATGTTAAAATACATTTTGGTTCTTTTTTGTAGGGAGACAAAGGTAGGCGTGGTAAGAAGGGTATGAAAGGTGAGAGAGGAAATGCCGGTGTTCCTGGCTTGGATGCTCCCTGTCCTGTTGTAAGTTTATCTATTACAGTTGGGTATTTGCTAAGCTCTGTCTACACTATCAAACTTTATGTGACAATATAATGTGATGCGCCCATATATGGACATGATGATATCACTACCATATTTGGGCATATCACTACCATATTTTGGCACATCACACTTTTTTTGTCAAACTAGTTTGATAGTGTACACAGAGCATTAGGTCTGTTACTAGTCAGTTGACATGATTATATTTTATCCTAATTTTGTTACCTTGTTGATCAGCAATGATTTTAATTTAAATAAATGCTTTTTTGTAGCCTGGTAGATCTTGACTTCCAATCCCAAGGTCCTAGCTCTAGCTCAGGGTTGTAAATTTAAAGGACAACTTGACCGAGGACCATATTTTAACAACGTCTTAGGGATGTACATATGATTTCAGAACAATCGCGAGATTAAGGATATCGCCAGACGCAAATATAAATGTTGACATTTTTTCCTGTTTCTTTTGCCTATCTGGATATTGAAGTGTTTCTTTAAAATACCAGACTAAACATTCTGGCAAATTTAAGCCTAATACAGGTTAAATTAGCAATTGAAGTGATGGTACCTATCTCATTGAAAACTCATTAAGTAGATTTTGCAATGCACCATTGACGTCACAGCAATTGACGGCGACGGCTGTACGGCGAGCGCGTGCGACGATAAAAATATGGTCCTCGGTCAAGATGCCCTTTAAGCTCTGTCTACAATATAAACCCTGTCTACACTATAAACCAAGTTTGACAAAAAAAGTGCCCAAATATGGTCTATATTCAAATATGGTAGTGATATAATATTTCCATATTATATGGGCACATCACATTTTTTGTCACATAAAGTTTGATAGTGTAAACAGAGCTTTTATGAGATTAATAAAAATAAAATGATTACTATTATTATTTTCTCAAAGGGTGAGGATGGCTTACCGATCAAAGGATGTTTCCCAGGAAGAAGATAGTGATTACTGGTAAGTATTTTGTACAGTAGTAAATATATTTGTTTATTAGGTATACAGGTCTCTCTCCAAAGAAAGATGTTTAGGCAGATGTTATTGTTAGTTGATTGTTAACATTGATTGATCTAAATGTTTGTTAGGACCATACATATATATATATGCACTGAAGAGCTAGTGTTGCCCGAAAGCTCTGCTAACTTTCCTGGCTGTTTTACTTTATCGTTTTGATTTAGCTTTTTTAGCTTTTTTTTTCGTACAGTATTTCCATTGAGATCCAGCCACTGATACCAACAGCATTGTCATTTTTTCAGTAATTTGCCTTTGGATTTATATATATATATATATATATATATACAGGACTAGTGCTGTTCCGCCGTACCACGCTGAGAATGTTAAAGAGTCGCTATCCAATCGAGTTTGAACAATACCATGAAGGCCCCAGTGGTCTAATGGTTAGGACATCTGCATATCAAGCAGGCGGTTGGGGCGATTTTTTCTCATTCTCACAGATTTCTTCATCTTTATCGTTTCAAATTAATTAATTAAATTTTAGTATTTAACCGGGTGGTTTAGAATTAATGTTCTTTACCTGATTTGTTTATATATATATATATACATATATACGTAATATGGTTTCTTAATTAGATTTGGAGTACCATGATTAAAGGTGTTTGCATTAAATGCAGGTTTTGTTTTTACTGTGGAAATCAATAATCAATCAATTAAAACAGCTATTATCTATTGTTCTTATTTTGTATGTACTAGTCCTTATATTCCATCTACTTTTGTGGTAATTATTTGGGAATATTGTAGCATAATTAAAATAGTTATTAATATCTATTGTTCTTATTTTAGATTGTCAGACAATATTGTACATAAAGAAGAGTGATGACAGAGTTTATTTTTATTGCAAGCATAACCACCATTCTTGTATATACATTCAGCTTTAAGTTTGTAAAGTTTGAAATTATAAAGGAATTGCCAGAATACTAATTGCTCTGTTGAATGGGTATGTGCTAACTATCATGACGCTAAAATAGGAGGAAACCTGGCAATTAAAAAAAAACAGAAATTGGCAAACAATTAAGAAGATGGTGTCTTGTCACGATGAAGCGCAGTATTAATTATTGAACAATCTGAGACTAAGATTAAGATTGTGGTATACTGCTTATAATAGCATGCCATCAGACTATCCTCTGGTAAGGTTTTCTTAACGTAAGCAAATACAAAACCTACAACAGCAGAGGATGTAAGCAGATAATTTGCATATGCAAGAGTTATCATATGACACCAGTGTATTAAGAATATAAGAAGACTATATGAAGTATTAATACATTATAGATGGTATATTATTATCAGTTATATAGAGAATGTAAACGAGTGGTACATAAAAATGATGCTAAATATTTGTGATATATATATTCTGTATATAATATATAAAGTATTTCTTGAAGCCCTGATCATGTGTTGATTTACTTTAAACAACATTAAATCTATGCAAACATATTTAGGAATTTAAAAAATACAGCAAAAAGGCACAAATGTATTTTGAGATGAGCAAAAACATTGTAAAGCATTCAAATTGTTTTCAAATAGTATTTATTGAATAATTGTTAAATTGGTTCATAAAAAGTGCTAAAATGTCTTATTTTAAAGTATACCATATTTTATTCAGGGGAAAGCCCCCATTGTGAAATTTAATTATAATGATAACATTAAATGCCTGCCTTCATTAAAAAAATTATAAACATTTTAGAAATATTTATTATAGAATTTTTAACCATATAAAAGTCAAGTAATTGTTATGGGTAATGTTAACTTAGGAATTTAATCACATTTTATGAATATTTATTATAAACAACTCGCCACATCTTGCACCTAAACAAATCATGTATACAGATCCGTGGAGATCTAATGTTTATAGTAATGTTATTATTAATGTTGTTGGATATGGAATTCAATTAGTGTTTCAGTATTATTGTTTATAAATTTTTTTGCAAAGCCAAAATATATGATAAAAATTGTAAATAAAGCTGTACAGTATTTTATTAAGTTTTAGGTAAATTTTAGACAAGTATTTCCATTTTTAATTATTTCTTTATTTTTTATATATTTTTTTTAAATGGTGTCAGTATGTTGGATTGTTGGCAATCTACACAGTGAAGCTGAAGAACATGTGTATATATATTATTGGTGTTAAAAATACCAAATTTTAACATTAAAAGTGAAATTAAACTTAAGTAGTATTTATTATAAATATAAAATGTGTATATTTAAGTTTTATTTACAAATTAACGAAACACCTAAAATATACATTTGTTAAAGTTTAATTCACCTACTAAATTGCTATGTTAATGATCAATATTTTAATATACATTTGTTAAAGTTTAATTCACCTACTAAATTACTATGTTAATGATCAATATTTTAATATACATTTGTTAAAGTTTAATTCACCTACTAAATTACTATGTTAATGATCAATATTTTAATATACATTTTTTAAAGTTTAATTCACCTACTAAATTACTATGTTAATGATCAATATTTTAATATACATTTTTTAAAGTTTAATTCACCTACTAAATTGCTATGTTAATGATCAATATTTTAATGTTTGTACAGAAAATTCCTGAACACAAAATACTGTAGATAATAAACAAGTTAATATAATGTTTTTGACTTCCAAATGTAGGATATATTGTAATTAGTTTTGGATAGGCCTATTGTTTTGTTTATTCCAAATATGTGCACCTTATGTGTAATCAACTGGGCCGTTTTGAGCAGATAAGCCATATTTGACTGGGATGTTTTGAGCAAATCTAGCCCCCCTTGCTGTTCATATGCAAGCAGTGGGAGTAGCTCAATGCGAGGTGCTTGCGAGTGATCAGTTGAATACGCCTCCTATTGTCTTTGACATAATTTGCTATTTTATTATTAAAATGTATTTTCAATATATTGGTTCATTGCTGTTTATAAAACAGTGTTGTAAGTTAAAGTGGATCATGTGCACATCATAGTATAGTTGACAAAATATGAATGTTTATAGCTATAGAATGATGTTTATTAACAGATAATGGCTGAAAGTTGTGACTACACAATACCATATTTATGTGCATACATGTTCATTGTTGTATAAATACCTGTTATGGTTTGTTGTTTGTTTACATTTGTTAATTAATCATCCATTATAGAATAGTATTAATATGGTCGATTTACCAAATTTTGTAATTACACAGAAGATGTGTAATATATAGTATTTTAACTTCTTCTAACAAGCTTGCTATTGATTTCATTGTGTAATTGTTTTAAAGTAATATAAACTTGTTGTAGTAATGCAATCATATATGGTAATTAAAAATCATCACTAACACATTTAGTTATAACTACATCATTACTAACACATTTGTCCTGATATTTTCTCAATTCAATTTTAAGTGTGTAAATTTGTTAGTGCTACAGTATTACTATAAAGTGTCTAATAGCTAATTAGCTCTCAGCAGTAAAATTATAGATCTGCAAACCATGTAAATGTATTCAAAATAAATGCCTCTTTTCTGTGCATAAGTTTAAATGCAGTTGGTTTTATAAATGTCATCAATGTTATTACACGTTTATAGTTCTAATGGTTGAAAAGTGCTGTATTTGCCCATTACAACCTTCTCATAATGCCTGTAGTACTAATCATGTTTCTTTACCAAATCCCCTTGGAACAATTGATCCAAAAAAGTTTAATTATTGGGGAGTGAAATACTATGGTTCTAAATCAATTAATGTCACTAGTTATTTTTATAATTATTTAATGAAAATGATGTTATTTTTACATAATGTATATTTATTATTTATAAACCAATAATCTAATTATAAATTTTAAAGTAGTGGTCTATTATTGTTTTTTGAAGTAGAATATTTACAAAGGAAGGTTGTTTTAGCTTTCTAAGAAAAGGACACTGTTGATTATATGTGTTGGTGCTGTTAATGTTAAATTAAATAAAAACATTAAACAAATTTGAACTTCCAATATAATTTTTAATTATCTAAAACTTGTAATACACTTAATACATAAAAACCTTGTTTACATAAAATCTGTTTTGAACATAAAACACTTTTATTAATTGATATCCTTTTATATTGAATCTAATTTAGACTGATCTGTGATATACATTTAAAAAATAGCATACAAATGACATTGTTCAGATAAAGCATACTTATATAAACATCTTTGATCTTATTGCATAACCATACTTATTAATAATAACATCCAATTGTTATTGTAGCCATTTGATTGAATCCGATTTATAAAGATGTTTGTTGTTATACATACTTAAACAAAATTAAAATGATATTGTTCAGTTAAAGTATCAATTTATATTAAATCTGATTTTGGAAACATCTTTGATAGATGTTATTAATTAGTGCTTGTTATGTTTTTTGTTATAATACAAGCAGTGTGTCAACCCATGTATAGTGAATGTTCAACAGAACTTTCCAATATTAATAAAACAAGAATGTTAACAGAAACTGTCTAGTTAATTGTTTTAATTTTAGAAGAAAAATTACAATCATTATATTTACAATCATTTCATTAAAACCAACACAATGATCAAATGTTTTTACACATTTTAAACATTCACTAAAAACTAAAAAACCTAAATAAATATACTGTAATATCATTTTTATTTGATTTTTTATTAATTAAAGTAGAAAGAATTAATCTATTCTAGTAATCACCTGTTTGCAGAAATTAATTAATTAAAAATTAATTGAATACTAAAAACAACCATACAAAAATGGTTTTAAATTATTTACATATTTCTATTCTAGTTAATCATTTAAACATTTCATTTGGCACCATATAAAAAAAGAACCCATTTTAATACGTTCCTATACAATTTTTACGTAGACCACCAAGTTAAAATCTTATGTTATTATACATAAGCAAGAATACATTTTATTTCCATTAAACTAATTAACTAAAAAAGGAATAGGAAAAAAATAGAATTTCTCTTTTTACTATTAATTTAAACCATCCTGCATTTTTCATAAATTTTAACAAGATAATTCATCTTCTCAACAAAAACATTTTTCTTAACAAAGCACATGACTACTTTTTTGTACAGTATTCTCTGTTTACATTAAAATACTTTGAAATGATTTTGCAACATTTAAAGTCTTAACTTTTTTGGATAAATATTTACAGGATTGCTATTGTACACTTGAAATGTGCATCAGTAGGCCAACTACAAACATGTTGATTGGTTTCTAATACTGACCTTTCTTCATCAGCAACTACAGTGTTTAATACCATGTCACATAGTTCTTGATGGGCTAATGGGTCTTTTGATTTATCTAGAAAATAAATGTAAATAAAAAATGATTCCATAATCTAGTAAAATAAGTTAAAAACACTATCAAGAATTGTAACCTAATTCTCTATTCTCAGATCTTCATTACATTATAGAGTAACGCTTATAGTCCAAAATATAGGATATAAGATGAATTCATTAGAAAAGTTGCCACATGGATGGATGGAAAACAGGGATAGAGAATCATCAATTCAAAGTACTGTACCAACAACATTGCTGATGTAATTTTTGCTTCAATTAAAAAAATACAGGGGAGAAGAAAGAGGATGCAATGTTCCTACAGTTGGCTGAAATGGTGTCTCTGTAATTGAGGCATAATTGAGGGCACATATAATGACGTCAATCCTTACTGTAATAATCCAGGTCATAACTGTTCTGTTGCTGGTTGTGTCTTGTTGACAATTTCAGTTGGCTGTGTCGCATTATCTGATGAAGTATGTTGACAATCAATAATCTTTGGTGTAACTTGTGGCTGAAGAGAGCAAGACTCTTGGTTGTTGGGTGGAATACTTTCATTTGGTTGTCTTTCTATCAAAGACTGATTGGTGGATGATGCTGATGATGGTTCATCTTTTCTTTTATCAGAATCTTGCACAACATAAGCACAAGTTGAGGAGCTGACAGCAGTAGGCATTGTTTCAGATTCAGGTTTTTGCTGCACCTTCTGCATGCCATCATTGTCATGGTGAATGTACGGACAAAGTCCTAGTGGCTGTGGAGCAATCTGTGCTGGCGACACAATGTGGTTGTGTTTCTTCATTGGATTTTCAGCAGCTTTCATTTGCTCCATGAATGAAATGTTCATACCCTGGTTTTGGTAGTTGCCACCAAACTGCCCAAAATGCGCCATGTTGCCATTGTTGGCGACATTGCCAAACGGAGGGACCATCATAGGCTGGGGCTGCATAATATTTAATGCTGGATGCTGCTGGTTGCCACCATCCCCAAATGAATGTGCATTATTGTTTTGGGGCATAATATAAGCTGGCATCACATTACCTGGCATCATTGAACTAAAAGCAGTTGCGTTCTGCGGCCCCATCATTTGTTCATTTGACATCGCCATTGGCATCATCATGTATTGAACCTGCTGATTGTTGGAATAATTTACTTTACGCTGTACCTTGCGTCGGCGTCTTGGAAGTGGAGCTTGTGGATTGTAATTGTCATTGATAGACCAGAAACACCCCTTTCGATGGCTTTCGTTTTTATTTTCATCAGCTCTTCTGGATTTGAAAGCTGGATGAGTTAATGCATGTCTAACAGAGCTCTGTAGTAGATCAAAATATTGTACATAAGCTTTTATTGTGTAATTTATTTTATTTGAACCATATTTAATGATGGTGATCCTTCCAGCAATTGCTGATCATTTGGGACCCTCAGAACAGATACAATACACAAAATACAACAGTTAAAGTTACAGTACAAATCCTATAAATAAAATAAATTACATGAGAATTAATTAAGTAATTAGGTAGTTATTTTTGTTACTATTTAATATTGAACATTCCACAAATAATTAATAGTGAATCTGGAATTGTTCTTCCTGTTCAAAAGCTTGGTGGCTCATGACCTAAAGTTTGCCAGCAAACTTATGTTGGCCTCCTTACAAACAAACATCCTTATGTGAAATTCATTACTTACACTTTGCAAACAAACAAAGTTGTAATAAATTATTTTTTAATCTCTGTTGCTTATTCTACAATCTTTCAAATATAAGAAAAGCATGTTTCTCACCATCCAACTTTTCTTCTTCTGACCATGATATGTTGTATATAATGGATAGAGTTTTCTGTTTGATAAAAAAGAAATCCAGTAACACAGTAACAAATTATACATGTACTTATTATATAATTTTGATATGGAATTATTATATATTGGTGTAAAATGGAGTTTTAAAACTTTTACTTCCAAGGTATTTTAATATAACATTAGAATCAAAAAGAAGTTATGTTAATGATATCTTTCTCAGACATGAACATTGCAGTAAAGAAATTATTGTAAAAAAAATTTACGTTAATTCATGGTAGACTTCACATGGTTGCATTTCTGTCTTTTTGCATATTTTAAAAACATGTAAAACTTGCTGTACAAGACCCTGTGATGGCCGACCATCCATTCTGTACAAAGGTGACACGCTTTGTTCTTCTCCACTTGATATGGGATCATTATTTTGAATTACCAAGTCTAATTGAAAAAAGAAATGAAATATTAGATTAAAGCACACATTTTTGGGATAAATATTTGTATTATAAAGGTTAGAAAAAGTATTCATGAATAGGCAAATTATCAAGAATTCAAGAAAAATATGAATGCAAGACCAACCTGTTTTCAATGGTGAAATGGTTGTCATTATTGGTGCCTTCATCATGTACTGATTGTAATTATGTTCACTCTTGACTGGTGATGAATAAATTACTGTATCCCCACTACCACCAGCAATGATACTTGTCTGCGGATGAACGGTACTATTCATAGGAGGATGACTTAATGTCTGATTTTCAACTGCACCTGGTTGCAATGTAGAGATTGGTGGCAATTGACCATAATTTTGCATTGTCAACCCGCTGTTAAAATGAACTTGGTTTTGTGGCATATGTATTACACTATTAATATTAGGGTATGTTGCTCGGTTAGACAGAGCATGGCTAGAGTATGGGACTGACTGTGTACTCATCTGTTGTCGGTTCCCTCTTCTTGGAGAAGAAAAGTGATGATGAAGAGGCATGGAAGGATTGTATTGGTTATGCACTGGTAATTGAGATGTTTGATCAGGATCAGTCTGTCCTTGATGAAAGTTCATCATCATTGCATTTTGTTCTTGATGAAATCTTGTTGGGTGACCAAGACTGTCATGTTTTGTTAATGTTATTGTTGGCATTGCTGTTTGAACTGCTGGTGCTTCTTGTTTAATTTGTTGAAAATGATTCTCCATTTGATGAGGTTGAGATCTTCTTGCATCATCAATCAAGTGCCCACTATCTTCAATTTCATTTTCCTGCTTTGGTGTCAAAATTACTCTTGTATCTGATGTTGCTCGCATAAGGATATCCTCTTCCACTTGTTCAGCTGGAATAAACACACAATGTTCTCCATTTTCGGACATTGCAATGTATCCTTCTTGTTGAACAAGGTCATTTTCTTTGGCATCATTTATTTTTTCATTTAGACCTACTACTTTATCTTGGTTATCGCATATCGGATTTACACCTGACTCTGTGTCCCAACACTTTTCTTCAATGAGTAAAGATGATCTCTCATTGTTGATAGAATTCTCTGTGAGAGTGGGCGAATATTGGTCCGCTCCCTTCGTGGAAGGCTTCTCTTCCGTCGGCGGTAGGGCTAAATCAGGTTCAGGCTTACGAGAATTTTCACCATACACATTTGAATGTACTACAACGCTCTGTTCTTCATTTATTGAAGAACATGCCGTGGTACTATTAGTCTCCATTGTTTCATTCAATTAGGCCTAATTTATAGGTTTATTTCGTCGACATTTTGTCGCGGTTTTCTAAACAGATCGAAAGTTGATGTGTATGCCTGCTGTCTGCGTACAGTGCGTGTCGTCACGCAGAATTGACCAACAGCGCGGTGTGTGATGTGAACCGTAGTTCGATTTGAATTATCTGTTAATCTGATTGGTTGAAAGTATAAAACCGATTTGCACATGCGTATTATGTAAGTATGATGCGCTGCAAGATCCGACGTTTTTATGAAACTGTGTCCTGAAAAAGTTGTTGAATGGGCCTCTAGGCGCGCCTATCCATTTTTATGTCATATAATCATTATACAAATTGATTCATATTCATTTGATCAAAACAAAAAAATTAATCGTAATTAAAGTTCAACCGAAAATTGTCTAGAATTAAGTCAGTCAATGATGGGTTATTCAATTGTTTATTTTGTCTAAAGCGAAATGATTATTAATAACTTTCAAAATGGCCTATGGTTTCATTACATTATAATAGGCTTTGTGCTGCCTTTGCCCCATCATTTTTTATTGTTATACTTGTATTACATTTTGATATAGGACCGATCTATGATACGATGATAATATTGACATTATAACAAAATAATAACAATTTAATTGTGATTGGTTGAATATAGACATACAAATACAATATATATATTATAAAAGAATCATAAACCAGTTCTAATTGTGATCGTTCAAATTTAGGCCTACCTTTCTTAATCTATATCTATATATAAATTTACGTAAGGGCAAAATTCGGTAAATCGCGCCTTACTTCTAGAATTTTTACTCGATGGTATATAAAGTTGGTTCGTACTTTCGGTACTGATTTTAACCACCTGATTTAACCCTGTTTACTAATTAAATTATGTTAGATAATTAGTTATTGACGATTAAAACGAATTTAGGTTCAACGAATAGGGGTGTTTTCCGATCGTGGTATACACTGTCTAATGGATGTCCATCTTGAAAAATACCCGCCACAAAAATGCGAGGAGGCTTCGCATTTTCCTATCTCCTCCTACGATAATTGTTTTTAATAGCTGAAAACCGGTTGAACAGCTAGAGTACAGCATCATAATGTTGAAGACAGGCCGATTTTCTTTAAAAAATACTATTTTGATAGATTTGATATACGATTATACAAATGTACTGATTTGCGATGAATGGAACATTCCAATCTCTGTTCCTCAAGTGTCTATTCCCTCAGGCGTCGTAAAGGCAAGTACTGTATACTCATAACAGAAATTCGATCCATTTTTTTTTTCAATCTGTGCTGCAGTGGTTGGATATACATTTTTTTTAACGGATAATGAGCTAGAGTTTTCACTCGCCGTATATTATGTACAAATCTTTATTATTGCAATTAAACCACCCACATCATCACCCTTCTCTCACTGGCATGAGTAGCGTTGTAAAACCAGTAGAGGATAGGCCTACGGTACATCACATGCCCTAAACGCAGAACAACTTTGGTGGGTAGGGTAGGAACCAACTTAAGTATGAATTGGCTCTAAGAAACAATTGAAAACCATTAGGCCTACTAATTAAGTTGAGTTAGATAATTTAATATTTATTGACGCAAGCGCAGGGCGATGTAAACAAAACAACTCAGGTCAACCAAAAACTTCCGGAATTTGAATTGCGTTGTGGGTAATGATGACGTGATTTTAAAAACCGATTACCCGAATAACCGATTAAAGTAGTAGCAATTTTCAATTGCAACGCGATTATTTTTGTGGTTTGCGGTGACTGGAAAAAATCGATTATTTTGATTTTTTCAGCAGAAACAGACCCTAAGAAACAATTGAAAACCATTAGACCTACTTATTAAGTTGAGTTAGATAGTTTAATATTTATTGACGATTAAATCGAATTTATGATTTTCCCCGAATAGAGGTGGTTTTCACAAATTGTTTTACATTATATAGGGCTAAACATATACACGTCGTAGTGATGTATCGTTACATGTACTGTACTATTTCAATCGACTTGGACGGTGATAGTTTCAACAAAGTATTACATCGCAATGTTTTACTGTGTTTAGTGGTATATTATTTGTAAAACATGAAAACAATTAATAT
Organism: Antedon mediterranea; assembly: GCF_964355755.1. Classification (NCBI taxonomy): domain Eukaryota; kingdom Metazoa; phylum Echinodermata; class Crinoidea; order Comatulida; family Antedonidae; genus Antedon; species Antedon mediterranea. Next base: position 18,317,866 of record NC_092675.1, read on the forward strand.
TTCGTTACTAAATAGATAAAGAATATATTTAAAAATTGTTCCTCTTTGCACCCATCCTCTTCCCCATCCCTCAACCCTAATGTTACATACAAAACACAAATTAAGTTTGTTTAAATTTGACTTAAACAATTGGTCTCATTTTGTGACAAGTTTCTCTTTCGGAAGTAATTCCCAGGGTGCTAATTTTAGTTGAGTACATAAATCACATTGTCTATTTATTCGTTCCTGTAAACGACATGTATTTGTCCTGCGGTACGTACATTTGAAATCACCAGTTTTTTAACGCTGAAATTATTATGTATTCGAGAACCATCTGTGGGCACGACCTAGATGGTACGCGAGCGAAGCGAGCGTACCATCTAGTTATAATAAGTGAGAGAGTTTGTACGTTTGTTTGTTCGTTATACAAATTGTTGTTACTGCATATAACCTTACTACTCTAGTAGCTAGATCAACTTTCGTATGCACTTTGAGGTCCAGAGAATTTGACTTCAGAAATTGGTTTAGGGTGGTCAAACAATCATTTTTGGCTTGGTTACACATTTTGAAAATGTGGCGAAAGGTCAAAAGGTCAGGGTGAAAGGTCATAAGACCAAACACCAATATGTCCTTAAATCTCAACAACCACTGGTCACAGCGAAGTAATTTTGGTCTCAAATTGATCAGAAGGTATACATTTATATTCAGTCTAATGGGACATTTTAGTCAAAAATGACCGGAAATGCCATTTCTGACCTTTGACCCACACCTCAGGGCATGTATGTATCTCCGTAACTACTGATCGTAGACACTTAAATTTGGTCTTAAATTGTTTGAAATAAATATTTATTATTTGTAGCACATTTTTTAAAATGTTACAAAAGGTCAAAGGGTCAAGGTCAAAGGTTATATGAACAAATAAAAATAGATACTTGTATCTCGGCAACCACTCGTCGCAGCAAGTCAATTTTAGTTTCAAAATGTTCAGAAGGCATGCTTTCATATTCAATCTAATGAGACATTTTAGTCAAAAATTATCAGAAATGCCATTTCTGACCTTTGACCCACATATCATGGCATCTTCATATCTCTGTAAGTACTGGTCGTAGAAACTTAAATTTGGTATCAAATTGTTCGAAATATACATATTTACATTCATTGTAATAGAAAATGTGGTTAAAAGATGAACAGAAATACTATTACTAATGTTTCAAACAAAAAACATATCTCTACATAACTTATCCTTAGACAGTAATGTTATGCAATAACTGATACTTTAAATTGTTTCAATTTCAAGTACTAGTTATTGCTGACCCCAAGAACATTTTGATAGAAACGTCAAGCTCAACAGTTCTTTTCAGAATGCTAGAAGTAACTTTCCATGTGTATCCGATTAAACTCCCCGGGCATTTAAGGGTTTTTAGGGGCAGGGGAGGCATCTTTATTTGTGGTATAATATGGTAATATGTATAATCAAATAAATACCACCTAGATGTAAAAAAAAATACAGCACAATTAATATCAAAAAGTGAAAAAAATGCTTGGTAAATTGTAGATTATGGTAGTTAATGTGTTGTGATACAATTATTGTGTAAATGCATGTGGCGGGCGTATTCCACGGTGTTCTATTAGAGGGAATGGTGGCGTTTATTTGAGAGAGGCTTTTATTCAAAGCGGGTGTTAATTCGAATAAATACTCTAATTTTAATAATTATAATTCGTTTCTCAACTGATAAAAGGTACTTTACATGATTCGTTTTCTTCTTTATGCTTTTTAACGAAATGTTTCTGTCTTTTAGAATAAAAGTGACACTGTCATAGATAACATTAAATGGATCTTCTCTTCCAGGTGCCAGTATAATGATATAAAACAATGACACATCATTATCCTGAAACAATTGCACTCATAATGGATCTTCATTCTATCATCTGTTTGTTTGTGACTACAATTTGACAACAATCTTTTGCATATTTTTAAATGCCAATACATAGCTTCATTACTATTGTACAATATGTCCAGCTTTCCTGAAAACACCCTTGTGTACTGTAGTACAGTGTTGTAGTATGATTTTATCATGATAACTTCTGATGCTTTTATTGTCAATGAATTCAGTACCTAAAACATGTCAAAGTTTCTAGTGGTATTGATAATAAATCTCCAGAAACATATATTGTTTTATTATCTACACTGGGAACAGACGTGTATAATATATACCGACAAAACTTATACATATTATGTATAAGTTTTGTCGGTAACATTCAAAAATATTATGCAACAGTGTTACGGAATAATGACAATGAATTGGTCTATTATAGTTGTCTGTGATACCTTTTATTACATGATTGTACTTGCAACAGGATAGAATGAGGTTTAATCCAGTTATTATTCTTATTATATTAATTTTTTTTTTTATCTGGGGTGTATTTATTTGATTATACATGTTACCATTATTACACCCAAACAAAATAAACGCCTTCCCTGAATAACTAAATGCCCGGACCTTTTATTCGGGTAACTATAGTAAGTTACTTCTAGCATTCTTAACTGTTGAGCTCGAGTATTTATTCGAATTAACACCCGCTTTGAATAAAAGCCTCCATTCCCTCCAATAGAACATCATGTGGAATAAACGCTCCGCCACATGCATTTACAAAATAATTGTATCACAACACATTTCATTAATTACCATAATCTACAATTTACCAAGCATTTTGACATAATGTTATCATTTTTTTATATTAATTGTGCTGTATTTTTTTACATCTAGGTGGTATTTATTTGATTATACATGTTACCATATTATACCCCAAATAAAGATGCCTCCCCTCCCCCTAAAAACCCTTTTGAACAATAAATGCCCGGGGCGTTTAATCGGATACACATGGCAAGTTACTTCTAGCATTCTGAAAAGAACTGTTGAGCCTGACGTTTATATCAAAATGTTCTCGTGGACAGCAATAACTAGTAGGCCTACTTGAAATTGAAACAATTTAAAGTATCATATTGCATAACATTACTGTCTAAGGATAGGCCTAAGTTGTGTAGAGATATGTTTTTTGTTTGAAACATTAGTAATAGTATTTTCTGTTCATCTTTTAACCACATTTTCTATTACAATGAATGTAAATATGTATATTTCGAACAATTTGATACCAAATTTAAGTTTCTACGACCAGTACTTACAGAGATATGAAGATGCCCTGGTATGTAGGTCAAAGGTCAGAAATGGCATTTCTGATCATTTTTTACTAAAATGCCCCATTAGATGGAATATAAATGCATGCCTTCTGAACATTTTGAGACCAAAATTGACTTGCTGCGACCAGTGGTTGCCGAGATACAAGTACCTTTATTTATTTGTTTATATAACCCTTGACCCTGACCCTTTGACGTTTTGTAACATTTTTCAAAATGTTTTTCATATAACAAAATATATATTTCGAACAATTTAAAACCAAATTCAAGTGTCTACGACCAGTAGTTACGGAGATAAATACAATTATCTCTGGGAAGGGGATGGTTTGGGGTGAGGTCGTAGGCCTTTCAACATGACGGAGACTGAAACTGTACTGGGAGTGTAATGTACAAACTACGTTTGAAAACTGGCACTGAGGGGTTATGAGTTGGGAGTAATTGCGTAACACGCGTCTTAAACACATCACCAAGAACGGGGTGTGTTGGGAGGGGGAAGGGTGGAGATATTACTGGAATTTGGAGGTAATAGAAGTACAACATAATTGTAATTGTACTGTACTTACTACATTTGTTCACTGTCCTAGAGAGTAGTTAAGGTTTGGTGATTGTGGTGTAATGGGGAGAGGAGAAAAATAGGGGGAAGATGTAATAGCGGTATCCAAATTAGATATTTAATCCATTGCCAATATACACATTCATAGCAGCTATAGGGGTACCCCTCTCATTTTGAAGCTAAAGTTGAATAATTTATCCTGGGAAGAATTTGTTTTTAAAAAAGAGTGTGGGGTGTTTTTGAAGAGGGGTGGAGGTTTGTGAGAGATAGTGGGAGATACTGGCGCCAGGTCTTATGTACTACTGAGAAGGCTTTAAACTAATTTTGAAACCCGCCCTGTTGGGGCGGGCCTAAGCCTAATTGCTAGTTATTAATATTAGGCTCTTGTACTTTACTTTGTTACTATTTATTTAATTACTTTATTACTATTCATTAAATAAGTGTTACTTTACTTAATTGTTGTATGTACAAAATAATTTTACACCAAGCAGGCAAGTCACAACACGGTTGAGAATAAATCGGCATTATTAATATTAATTATATTTATAGATAAAAATAGATGGCGCAATGCAACTTTTTGGAGTGATGAGGGGGAGAAAAATACTTCAGAACTAAACACAACCCCGACTACAGTAATCTTTAAAAAAAAAATGTGCACGATTGTGTATTTTTTAATATAATTATTAAAGAGCAATGTTTATATAAACAAACGTTATTTAATATACGAATGCATCATGTACATTTTTAATTTATTATACGTACTTAAATAATAGGTGGTTGTTGCAACGTCAACTTCCTGTTACGCATGCGCATGTGTGTATGGAAATGTCACATTTGCTGTGTTGGCTAATTTTTTGTCGGCAGAATAAGTGAAAAAATATTATAAATTTCTGTAAGTTAGATATTTAAAAGTAGATCAATACGGACATTTCCTAGAAGTAGACGGTAATTCTTATCTTAAATTTTGTAGCGCTTATAATAGTTATTTTAGGCTTAGGCCTAGCCTAGCCTTCCTTTTTTATTAGCTTGATGAGGGGGGAACGTGTCTGTGATCGATCGTGCCGCCTAGCCTATATATTGGCCTACTACTAGGCCTAGGCCTAGCTAGAGTGACGTGTGGACTCGACACTGTTAATGTTAGTGCGGTGGTGGTGAGGGCGGTGCTCTTTGTGTTTGAACGGTTCTGTCTCAGACGTTCCAACCCTCAAGTTAACTATTTTACTTAGGAGGTTTACAAATTAAGTTGTTAAAAAAGTGGACGGTTTTAAATAAATTTGACTACTAAACTACTCAGCGCAATCGGTAAATGTCAATGTTAAACAGGTGTGTCACACATTCTAGGCTAGCGACTAGGCCCTAGGCCTAATCCATTTCCAATTAAATACAGAAATAACCTTTTAAAAACTTCAAAATGTGTGAAGGAACCATGGCGATACGGTAACTTTCATATTTTCTAGGCCTCCAACAAAGTATGATTGCAACGAACCACATATAATATCGTGACCAGAAAGTGCTAGGCCCTAAACATTCCATTTGCGTGGTGAATTTCCGCATCTTCCATTGTCGCTAAGACGTGATGTAGTTCAAGTCCGACTTGCCGCGAAGAAGATAATGTCATTATATACGGTTGTAAATAACCATTAGCAGCATTATTATAACACCTAGCAATGGATATCGAATTAAGCTAAAAAAATAGATATTTCATTCTTCAAACTGGCCAATATAACAACTCAGTAATATTGGCTCAGTAACCATTTAGTCGCCGATTTAGCCTGCCCCCTCGAGGACTAAAACAATTGATCAATATTCGTCTTGATTTATTTTAGGTAGATCTGATTTAGTTGCCGATTTAGTTGAAGTTTGGTTTTATCAATTAAAATGACATCATTTTTAAAGTTTTAGCTCGAACTACGACTAAGTCCGGTTTAAGAATACGGCCGTAAGATTTGTAGTTCTTCATGGTATTCTAATACTTAATCGTTGGTTAATTAAATTACAATTTCTTCTCTCTTTAGAAACATGGATGGTATTATAAAAGCAGATTCTGTTTGAAAACAAAGAATTTTCTGAAGTGAAATTGAATGAAGTGAATACACATACAACTTTAAAATGAGTGACAAAATAATGCAACCAAAAAATGGAGTTTATATTATTCAAGGCGAAATGTTATTGGTTGTCACTGCAATGCGTAGGACCTCAAGATGGAACACCCATATTCCACAGGTAAATAATAAAAATTATATAATTAGATATATCACAATACTATATCTACTGTAGACACAGTACATTCAATTTTCCTGGTATTTGCAATGTAAAATGTGTAATAAAAGTACATTCATTATATAATATACTGTAGTTAAATTGTATATTATATAATGAATTTACTTTTATAATATATAGTATTTAGATTGAAAAGTACTGCTTTACCAAGTTGAAGCTAGGCAACGTTAGGCCTGGTTGAGGCTTGGATTGGAGACCATCTGGGAATATTGAGTGCTGTATATTGAGCTGGGGTCATGTTAGGCATTTGAAATCAGCACTGCTGACTTTTAAGGCAGCCCTTGCATCTAGTATATACCTCTGAAGTATTGGCCATTGCCTTTTCTCTGGTAAAAGTGGGCACTGGACGAGAGAAGCCCTTGATCAATGTTGGGATCAATCAAGGTGCTTTAAACAATCCTGGCTTAGTCATCATTCAGATAAATGTAAGACTAAAAATGACACCGTTGTTCGTGACAGACGTCATATGCATAGTCTATTAAGACTGACACAAGCCAAAAGAAAAGTAGTTAAATTGAAGTTGCAGTTAGAACACATTTTTTTTTATAGGAGGAAGAACAAGATCCATTGATAGCTGGCTTCTCACAACTAAAAGATCTACTCAACTCCATTTCAGGTATGCTTACCTTATGTTTATTTGTATTCATTTGTTTCAAATAGCCCTATACGTGTAAACCATGGGTTAATATCGCTTTATATAAGGAGAAAATGGTTTTGCCAGGTTTATCCAGGTAACTATTGAGTGAATTAAATTCTATGAATTTATCATTTGAAGTAAATATTTTATAAATTGAAAATGCAGTGAATTTCTTCGGTGCAAAGAGAATAATATATGTTGTTGTTCATCAGTTTGATAATTGTGATATTGTAATTCTTCCATACAGCCTCATGGATGATTGTTGTGAACAAGCCTCCGTTTTAAAATATTAAGATTTTATTATTGATTTTTGATTGATGTTTTAATAAAGTATATGAATTAGAATTCCTCATAGAATTTGAATGACCAAAAAAGCTTTGCTACTGTGTCTACAATAAACAATGAAATGAACGATTCTAAAGCTCTGTCTACACTATCAAATATAGTAGTGATATGATTGTGTCCACATGTTTTTTGCATATAGTTTGATAGTGTAGACATATCTTAAGTATATATTGTGGTAAAATAGAAATTGACCACTTTATGTGCCTTAAAAGACAATGATGTGAAATATTGATATTATTATCACAGTTGCTAGGTCAAACATTTTGTCAATCTGTTTATATTGTCATGGTTCAGTGAATAATGCAGTTAAGGATACTAATTATCGATATCATTTGCTTGAAGTGTTTTCTCATTTAAATCTAGTGGTTGTCATTTAACAATTTATCCTCTCATACCAAATGTTACAATTTACATAGCAATCAGTGCCTTTTTCTGAGGGTATTGTTACTTTGGACTTACGGTATGTATTATAGTTATATGGTACTGTACATACTCAGGAATGCATTTTGAACAAAAATGTAGAATAGGTAAAGAATTCGTTTGAATTGGATGATGGGTTTGTTTGAATGTTTTTATGGAATCTTCTTATGGGCTGTTTAAGAAAAATAATAATATTACAGTATTAACCTGGAACCAAATCTTCTAGATTGAAAATAATGATTACAGTAGTTTAGAAAAACTAACATTTCATCATATTACATCCATTATTGTGTAAACAGTAAATATATGATATCCAATCAGTCGGTTAAGTAATAGAAATCTTTAATTTATTCAAGATCAAGTCTGACCTAAAACTCAGTAAGACGGACTAAATGACTTGCTAAGAATGAAGTAAACTAACTCTAGAATACAATTTTTTTTAATTGGCCACAAATATCAAATTCTAATTTTGTAGACGGATGCTTAATTTACAAAAGACAGTAGAGAAAATTTAAAATGTTTTGTTAATGACATTGTCACTAATGACTGCCGAGCACTGACTGCAGAGCACTGAGCTAGTGCAATTAGGTTCATTTAAATGTAATGACCTTTGCTATTTCCAGCTTTGGTTGTTCATTCAGCATGAAACCGATGTAAATAAATTAAAAGCAAACAGTAGGAATCTGTTTGAATTACTAGCTACTATAACGTACTAGGGTTTTGCATTGTGTGAAATAATTTGGTTAAAAACAATAATATAGAAAATATTGTTTTAAACCTTTTATATTTGCTTAAATTTATTATTTTTTAAATTTGACTCTATGCATGTGTATACACCTTTAAATGTCACTTAGCATACACAGTGTAGTTTAATTTGCTTTTGATAAATCAAGCAATTAAAATCATATTTATAAATATTAATAATCTGTGTGTTTAACTTGATGCAATGAATGAACACAAGTACTTGATACAACAGCAGAGCAAAATAGATTTAATTTAAATGTATTATCTAATTAAATATTAAATTTAATTCTATCAATAATAATGCGCTGCTCTCACAGCATTTATTTGGTCCAATAAAACATATCGGAAATTCATTTTTTCACTATTTAAACAACGAATAATATAAGAACATACACTATACAAAATTACACATAAACGTTATACACAATAAATTACTTAAATGGAACCAAATTAGAGAGATAATAAATATTTTATAAAGTTAAATTTGACCTTAGCGTGTGTGTAGTATTGAATAGTTGAAAAAACTCCCTCTTTATTTAGTTAGTTAACATAATATTATTGATTCAAGAAATTGTATAGAATCACTCAATAAACTTAAATAAAAAGAAAAATGATTACTAGGTTATTTAATTTCATGAAGTCAATGCGATTATAAAATTCTACAGGAGATACATTGTATGTAAGAATAAGCTATTTGGTGAAAATTATTTTTTCGTATTGATTTCTAATATTTAAATAATGGAAATGGTTTTGAATACAAATTTATTTGTATTGATTTCAGTGTCTTATTTTCTGATATTACAGTACATCATCCATAAATTTTCAGAAATACAATACCTCATGATTGAAATGTTGATAATAAATGATTAAGCTAAAGTGTGTTTAAATGTGTGTGGGTGTACTATCAAGTGTTGTTCCATCATGCCATGTTCAAATCTAAGTGAAACTAGTTGTCATTTTATCTGAATCCACCAGTGGTCTAGTGGTTGGGTGCCAATAAGAGCCAAGTGCAATTCTTAGTTGTGGGCAACTTGTTAGTATTCTTATTATAAATAAATTATACTATGTACTGTATTTCATTAATTTACAGCTAGGAAGTTGAGAGTTTTATGTCCTCCCATTAAAGTTGATAGTATAGTGATATTGCATATTTAATCTAATTGTACCGTTGGCACTAAATTTATTAATGTACAGAAATCAGTAATCATGAAATCATGTATGGCACTTAAGAACAGAATAAATTAGATTGTTGAAAATATCCCTATAATTGTTTTCTATTTTATCTTTTGTATACAATTTAATGTTAGTTTAATGTATATAATTTGTTCTGTACGTTATATGTTCAATATAATACTAATTATTTCATTATTATGTTATGATAGATGTAAGTTATTTATTATGAATTATGACTTAATGCACCTATATCAAGGCAAAAACTCAATTTGCACCACCCAGTATACAGAATGACTGCAAAAATGAAAAATCTTTATTACTTGATAAAATTGCCATAAATTTTAAAAATTTAATCTTACAGATTTATCTGATATTGAACCAAACAACTTTCTAAGTCCATTTCTCGATGTGATTCGGTCAGAAGACACAACTGGACCTATCACTGGCCTTGCACTCTCGTCGGTCAATAAATTTCTGTCCTATGGACTTTTAGGTAAGGTCAATCTATTATCATTTTCAATGACATACTGAATCGCCAACTCATATCCTTTACATCCAGATAAGCCAGTAACTTTTTTTTTTCAATGATTTGAAATCTTTAATAGTTTGCACCAAAATTGGGGGGTGATGGGGGGTGTTACAAACATGCAACTTATCTTTTTTTTATCATCAAAATAGAATCACTGGTTTTGTTGTATCATATGATATGATATACCTACAGTATTCCTACATGATCAGTATTATTACCAGAATAGCACTTGTAACAATATTCATAAAAAATTCATTTTCATTACACAGATCCTGCAATTGATGGTACTGCAGCTGGAATAGAGAACATTGCTGATGCTGTCACACATGCTCGGTTTGTTGGTACAGATCCAGGCTCGGATGAGGTTGTATTGATGAAGATCTTACAGGTAATAGGAAGCTTTCGATTTGTGATGGCCTAGGAATTTTGACCGATTCCAGTTTCAGGCGATGGCCTACACAATATATGTAGGACCTAGGTTTTTAAAAGTTATTTAATGATAATTCAGGTGTGATAAAATATTAATTTTTTTAAAGTTTAATCGGTATAAAAAGACTCAAAATAAGTAATTTATTACTGTATAATTCATTAAAACTTAAAAATACTATAAAAATACATACACATTTTACAAATTTACAATAGACCATGCTTAAAATATTCTGATAAGTTTATACTGTTGATATTTTATCAGAACAAATCAGTCAATGTGTCAAGCATTATTTCAGTTGATAAAAATAATGACTACAGATATGTTTTTTTGTATAATTTGTTTTTAGGTTTTGAGAACACTTTTACTCACTCCAGTTGGTTGTCACCTAACCAATGAATCTGTCTGTGAAATTATGCAGTCTTGTTTTAGGATATGTTTTGAAATGCGGCTAAGTGGTAAAGAAATTATTCTCTTTAGATTTTTTATGTTGAAGTTAAGTAATCTTATTAAAAGAACATTTTCTATCATTGTGCTTTTAAGAAAATGTGATTTTATTGAAATTCTTTTTCAGAGTTGCTACGTCGTTCAGCTGAGCAGACACTAGTTGATATGGTACAGCTTCTCTTCTCAAGACTGCCACAGTTTAAAGAGGAGAAGATTGCAGGAATGAGAAAGGTTTACTTTTGTTCTTTTATCAATGAAAACATTTTGCTCAAATAATTGTTTATTTATGAATGTATAACTTGTGTTTTTAATACATATGGTTGTCTTTACTTAGTTGCTCAATAATACCATATACAGATAACTTGACATTATATTGATTTTGTTCTGCAGCTCAAAATGAGAGCTGGTGGGATTGCTGATTCCAGGCGGAAAAAATCTAAACAATCCCCAAAAAATCGGCAAAGAAAAGAAAAACATCCATCATCTACCACTCTACAGGAGGAACGAGAGTCAACTGCCACTAGTGGTCAGCCCTCTCCAGCAGTCAGTGACAACAACATCGCCTCGGAACCTGAAGAGCAAGAGCTTCTCTCAGAACCAAGACAGTTGGAGGAAAGACTGCAGAGTTCTGATTGTGAAGGAGATGGCCGTGAAGTGGTGTCAATTGATGACTGTGTGGAAACACCTGATGGAGTCCCAAGTGAACATGGTGTGGTGTCGCTTACAGGAAGTCAGGGTATGGAAGAGGGCACTGACAGAAGGAGTTTTGGCAATGAAGACGGCATAGACAGAAAGGTAGGTATTTTCTCTTATATAAAAACTATTATCCCATGCTAATCCCACTTTGCTAATCCCACTTTGCTAAATTCATTGTTAATGTAATCAGAAAATCCCTTCTACTTTTCACCAAATTTCATACCCATTGACTACACGGTCATATACAGTAATTACAAATCAGAGATCAAGATTAAATTGTGCTGAGGTCTAGCAAAATAATAGTTTGACTTGTACGCTTTTCACATTTGCAAAATGTAACAACTTGTAACAAGGTTTGCATAGTGTTTTTGTTTCAAGTTGTTACTGCGCTCGCATGTATTGCCCTGGTATTAAACTGACCAATCACAGTACTAATCAAATAGCGCGCATCAGACCTGCTTATAAGTTGTAACAATTTATTAAGTTGTGAAAAGGGTATGCGTGTTGTGCATCTTCCTTGCAAAGTATATTCTTTAATCCAAATAAAATCTTCTTGATAGAAGGAAGATGATGCAAACTATGATTCTGAGAAGACGGAATCATTAGCAGATGGAATGGAAGATTCTGAATCAATCACAGAGCATTCAGATAGTGCTTCTGTACATGATTCTGACTATGTGAATCCACATGGAGTACGTTTTACACCTCAGCAGAGGCCTAAAGATGGTAGGGTTACATGTTGTTGCGTTATTTTTGTCTTCATCTCATCTTCCTATTCTGTGCTGAACCTTACTTGAGTATAGTTGCACATGTCTTGAAAATATTAGGTTAATTAATAGTAGAATATTACATATTATAAAACAAAACAAAAGAGGTTGATTTATTATGTATAGTTTCTCTGTCTCCATGCACTCAGTATTATTAAATTACCCTAAGGGGAAGCGATAAAAATATGCATAAATTACATTAAAATTAAGATAGAAATAACTTGTATGTTTGTTTTATTTTATAGGATCTGGTCCACTGATTCCATATGGACTTCCGTGTGTCAGAGAACTGTTTAGATTTCTCATTTCTCTTATTAACCCTTATGACAGGTAAGCAAAAAAAAGATGATTCTCTGGTTTATTCTCTTATTCTATTCTTATAATTAGTACAGTGGTACTGCAAAAGCTTTTTTTTTCAAGAATTTATTATAAATACTAAACTATCTCCATTTAACATTCTAACAATGGTAGGGAATGACGATTTTTGCATCCATCCCGTTTACAGAATACATAAACTTTATTCTGATTAAACATATCTGAAAAAGTCACTAATACAATGTTGATGCTGAAATTCTTACTAGATTGTATATGTGGATATAAAGGATGTTTTTGGTTTATGCTTCTTAATCTCTGTCTACACTATCAAACTTTATGTGAAAATGTGATGTGCCCATATATGGACTTGATGATGTCATATAACTACCATATTTGGGCCTATCACTACCATATTTGGGCCTATCACTAACATATTTGGGCTCCTCACATTTTTTTGTTAAACTAGTTTGATAGTGTAGAAAGAGCTTTAAACCAACAGGGTTGTTTTAATGTTTAACAATTTATGTTTACAGGCACAATACTGATGTTATGATTCATATGGGACTAAGTCTACTGACAATATCCTTAGAAACTGGCTGTGATCACATCAGCCATTTCTCTGTTCTTCTATCTCTTGTTAAGGATGACATGTGCAGGCATCTTTTTGCTGTAAGTATTGTATATTATTTAATTACTGCATCACATAATTACGGACAAATTTTGTCACCCTGAAAAATCATTACACTAGTCTTATAACAAATAACACAATTTTTTTAATTGTGCTTCTTCCCAAGTTGAAATGTAGTAGAGACCATATTAAGGGAGAGACCTCTGGGAGCCTGCAAAGTGTCCCTTAGGAGTTGGTTGTAATGTTTAGACACATATTGCCCTTGTTTGTTTAACAGGAAAGTTTCCGCTAGGAGTTGGTTGTAATGGTTAGACACATATTGCCCTTGTTTGTTTAACAGGAAAGTTTCCGCTAGGAGTTGGTTGTAATGTTTAGACACATATTGCCCTTGTTTGTTTAACAGGAAAGTTTCCGCTAGGAGTTGGTTGTAATGGTTAGACACATAGTGCCCTTGTTTGTTTAACAGGAAAGTGTCCCTTAGGAGTTGGTTGTAATGTTTAGACACATAGTGCCCTTGTTTGTTTAACAGGAAAGTTTCCGCTAGGAGTTGGTTGTAATGGTTAGACACATAGTGCCCTTGTTTGTTTAACAGGAAAGTGTCCCTTAGGAGTTGGTTGTAATGTTTAGACACATAGTGCGCTTGTTTGTTTAACAGGAAAGTGTCCCTTAGGAGTTGGTTGTAATGTTTAGACACATAGTGCCCTTGTTTGTTTAACAGGAAAGTTTCCGCTAGGAGTTGGTTGTAATGTTTAGACACATAGTGCCCTTGTTTGTTTAACAGGAAAGTGTCCCTTAGGAGTTGGTTGTAATGTTTAGACACATAGTGCCCTTGTTTGTTTAACAGGAAAGTGTCCCTTAGGAGTTGGTTGTAATGTTTAGACACATAGTGCCCTTGTTTGTTTAACAGGAAAGTGTCCCTTAGGAGTTGGTTGTAATGTTTAGACACATAGTGCCCTTGTTTGTTTAACAGGAAAGTGTCCCTTAGGAATTGGTTGTAATGTTTAGACACATAGTGCCCTTGTTTGTTTAACAGGAAAGTGTCCCTTAGGAATTGGTTGTAATGTTTAGACACATAGTGCCCTTGTTTGTTTAACAGGAAAGTGTCCCTTAGGAATTGGTTGTAATGTTTAGACACATAGTGCCCTTGTTTGTTTAACAGGAAAGTGTCCCTTAGGAATTGGTTGTAATGTTTAGACACATAGTGCCCTTGTTTGTTTAACAGGAAAGTGTCCCTTAGGAATTGGTTGTAATGTTTAGACACATAGTGCCCTTGTTTGTTTAACAGAAAAGTGTCCCTTAGGAATTGGTTGTAATGTTTAGACACATAGTGCCCTTGTTTGTTTAACAGGAAAGTGTCCCTTAGGAATTGGTTGTAATGTTTAGACACATAGTGCCCTTGTTTGTTTAACAGGAAAGTGTCCCTTAGGAATTGGTTGTAATGTTTAGACACATAGTGCCCTTGTTTGTTTAACAGGAAAGTGTCCCCTAAATAATAAACTCCCAAACCATGGGTTCTACACTGTAGTGTTATATCCTTTAATACTGTAATACCTCTAAAGGTATCAACATTAGGTAGCATTAAGATTTATAGTTTTATATACTTTATGGTGAGCAAGAACGAATCTTTCTATATTTAAACAAAATCTAAATATTTATTTACAGCTTCTTCAGGCTGATCGTCTTTCTCTGTTTGCTTCATCTGTGCGTGTGTGTTTCCTTCTTTTTGAATCCATGCGAACTCATCTTAAGTTTCAACTAGAGATGTACTTATTGAAGCTTGTAGAACTTATTGTATCAGAATCACCTAAAATTATGTATGAACAACGTGAGATGGCACTGGATGCTATTGTACAGGTACTGCATAGCCAATTCTTATTTTAAATTATCCATTTATTTTGCATAATTTGAATGATTCTTCTATGTTTTTATACGATTTTCATTGATGCTGTTTTTCAGAAATACTGTTCTCAACATATTTAACTAAAGTTTTTCGTAATGCTTGCGCATTCGCAGATCCATTAATGTACAAAGTGGGCAGAGCTTTTGCATTGCATGTTGGGAAATAGCGTTAAAGTTAAAAAAAAAAATTCCCTAATAATTGAGGTATTTTATTATAATGAATAGAATAACTAAAATTTACATAACAGAAGGCAACTAAAGGCAGATAGATTGCTGAAAGTGCAATATTAACAAATTATTAAAACGATAATAGACAATTTGAAAGTTTAAATAATACATCAAACTTGGTTCAAAAGAACACTAATTTAAGCTGCATACCCACATATATTTTAAAATGACATTTTAAAAATTTATGTAGTGTAGTACAATAAAAATAAAGTGTGTATGTATCTACATAAATGATTTAAATCACTCAAGCAATGTATGTTATATCACTGTTCACTGTTTTGTTCTTTTAGTTGTGGAGGATACCTTCTTTAGTAGCTGAGTTGTATTTAAATTATGACTGTGATATTTATTGTACTAATTTATTTGAAGATCTGACCAAGTTACTTTCAAAGGTAAGTTTTTATACAGATTTGGTTGTAGAGGTATGGGTATTAAAATGGCTGGAAGGTTTTAACTGCATTTCACCATGGAGTAGAGGAGCAGGTATCTGTAATAGTATATTATCTATTTACAAATATTGTAACAATAATGCATAATAATCTTTTCAATTTAATGATTTTTATTCAGAATGCATTCCCAGTGTCCGGATCATTATATACAACACACTTGTTATCTCTTGATGCATTGCTGGCCGTTATTGATGCCATTGAGGCAAACTGCCACCATAGAATATTAAGCACAATGGCTGCACAGAGTACAGAACGAATAACGTCAGAGTCGGGTATAGAGATACAGATACAGGACATGTCTACCAAACAAGAAGGTAAACAGTTATTACATTCAAAATAAATACAATTTAAAAATGATTTGATTGTGGTGGAAAGTGGTGAGTTGTGGTGGATTTATGCTAATAATTTACTCCTATACTTTGCTTTGTTTTAAAATATTTCTATTCAATTCAATTTCTACTACATTATACATTTTAATAAATCAAATAGTGTTAGAAGTTAATGCAAACACAATAATTAGTTCTTTTTTAGATACTTGCTACAATATTACTACATTCATGCATCTTTTCTTACTGTAAACGATAAATATTTACTTGGTATAATAACTTGATTCAGTAGATGATGCAGTAATAATAATAATGATATTATACAGGCTCCCTGTTTGTAGCAGCGGTGACGTGACTGTTCCATGTACATTCTGTAATGCTAATTTAATATTAAATGCTATATAGTTCTCTCTTATATGTCTTTACCACTAATTGTGCTTTGGGTGTAGGGCAACCAGGGGCTAACACTGATGGAATGGCATCGGACAACAAGGGGTCACCAGGAGTACATGCTAATCCACCTACAACAGGCTATGCAATGGGACAGCTAATGACAGCTTCCTTACAAAGACAACCTAAGGATGGTAGGCTAATGCTATACTACTAATATAACATTCTGAGTTATCAGATATCGGTCAGAAGTTTGTGTAAAAACACATGTTCAGCTTTGTATGATTTATATACCTTAACCTAGGCCAAACATTGATAGGTTAGCATTCACAAATATGCAAGTTCTGTAGTTTGAAAAATATCTGCATTTAGCCATTTTCAAAAGGTATTCAGCATGAATCTGGTTGTTTGTCAAATAATACATTGTCAAATAATATCTGTATTTATTTCTATTAGAAGTGCATGCTTTATTTTTAGCACATTTTAATTTAACATTAGCAGTAAGATATTGGTATTACAGTTGTTTTGTATTTTTTTGGGCAGAAGTAAATTTTATTTTATTATTGACAGGTAAACTAAATGTTGAGAATGAGCGACTTGAAGGTAGTCCGTGCAGACGATGTACTCGATTCCCACCTTCACCAGGACTACCAGCACCTGAAGACCTTGTTAAAATTAAACATCGTAAAAAGGTAAACACCTACAGATACCAGTATCAATTTGTAGTGAAATTTATCTGTGGTTGAGCTAATTTGGATGTAGATGACATTAGAGATGGCGGTTCACTTTTGCAGAGTCATAAAACACTGTCTGTACTATATTGTACAATAAAACAGGCATTTCGCTATTCATAATTAAAAATATTGGTAAAACTTCATACCCTGTATTCCCTCGGCAGCTTAGACCAGTCAAAGTGTTGTGACTTAAATAAACAGTAACATGCAGGATACAGCAAAAATAATAAACTATTGAATATTAATTACTACTAATTTCAGTACATTCCTTTTATAGACATTATATCATTACTGATTACAAATTTATTTTTTCAGCTACTGCAAGCTGGTACAGATCAGTTCAACCAGAAGCCTTCAAAGGGAATTGCATTCTTACAGGAAAATAACATTTTAAGGACACCTTTGGATCCTAAAGAAATGGCACAATTCCTCAAAGAAAATCCAAAACTAGATAAAAAACAAATTGGAGAGTATGTTAGTAACAAAAAGAACACTAAAGTGCTAGAAGCGTATATGAGGTAGGTACTAAATATTTGTACTTTCGGTAGTACGGTCTTGTCCTGTGTTGTATATAACCCATTGTGTCTTAAGATATAACTTATCTGTATGGTTACTTTAGTCCAGTCCCTAAGGGGAGAAAAAGGGGTGGGATGTTACCAGACTGGATACAAATTTTTCAGTATAGCAGTTTGGTAGAGTATAGTGTGGAGATGCCAAAACAAAGTTACTGGAAATCTGATTTGACCTCTGTGACCTCTGACCTCAATTTTTATATTTTTCTATTATATAACTAAAAATCGCCATATCTTGACAACGCATGGACATTTTACATTTATTTTTTTTTCAAAATGCTTGGAAGATATATATTTATATTCGCTATAATGAAAAAAATTGTACAAAAATGGCCGCAAAGGCTTTATTTTTCAGTTTGACCTTTGACCTTGATTGCCTAATATCTCAATAACACGCAATCTCAGAGATTTGAGAATGGGCTCAAAATGTTAAGAAAATAAATCTAATATTTAGTCTAATAGAAACTTTTTTCAAAAAATTACCATAAATTAAGCTTTTTTGACCCTTGACCTCTAATGTTTGAATATGTCAATATCTCGGTAACTATTTGTCCTAAAAAGTTCAGTTTGGTGTCAAATTGTTTAGAATATACACATTTATATTTGCTCTAACAAAATATTTTGTCAGAATTCAATTGGAAATGTCATTTTGAGCTATGACCCATCGTTTTGCATATATTTAGCAATTAATAATCTATAAAAAGAGATCGAGAGAGGGGAGGGGGTTGGGGTGGATGGAGAGACACATATTTTTGTTACATGTTACACAAATGTTAAACTCTGTCTACACTATAACATTTTTATGCGACAAAAAAATGTGATGTGCCCATATATGGACACGATGAATGACATATTACTACCATATTTGGGCACATCACACCTTTTTTGTTAAACTAGTTTATAGTGTAGACAAACATGTAAAAAATATGTGTCTCTCCATCACCCCAACCACCTCCCCATCTCTCGCTTTTCCAATGCTACTGCATGCATCTATACACATCAAAATGGCCGGAATTGTACTGGAAAGTTTTTAGCTACATTTGAAAATAAGTCCCAGAGGATGGGTGTATTGTAATGTTATCAGAATTATGGCAATTGTTTGTAATGGGAAAGTTTTAAAACTACATTTGAAATATTTGCTAATAATATCACATGCTATTAAAGATATACTTATTTTCCCCCTGACAAAAGTAATTTTGACAAATATTTTTGTTGAATATGCAATTTTAATGTCACACATAATAGTTTCACCAAAAATTGGATTTAAAAAACATGATATAGTGCATACCCAAAAAAACTGTAATTCAAAGCAAAAAATAGGCTGGAAGTCAATGTGATTTTGGTTAAATTAACTGTTTATTTTGTCTTTAACGTGATATTTACTCTATTTTTTAGATTAGCTCTTTGATTAAACACCTCTTCCAATGCAGTGAAGATCTTAAGTGTTGCCTTGTCTTACTAATCTTTCTTAACTTCTCTTTGAACGATCGTAATCAATATTTGTTGAGGTATAATATTTCCCTCTAATATGGTAATGCCTGTTTTATTGAGTCAAATGCTTTCTGATAATCTCTAAATCAAAGATTTGGTGATATTCATTTCCTTTTTATTTTTAATTAGTTGATTGACAAACTGTATAAGATGGTCCTACTGTATAAAGCCTTATATATTGGTTTATTTACTTCTAGTCGGTCTCTGATTTTGGTTTTTGATTACTTTTGTAAATTATTTGTGTAAATGTTATAATGTTCGTTTGGTCGGTAATGGTTGATGTCAGTTTTGTCATGTTTTTGTGGATTAAAGCATAATTATTATTGCTTCTCTTAATTTCTTCTGGTTTCAAAGATTTTGTTGTATAGTGTTATGAGCTGGATGTGTTATTGCCTCATCAAGCCAAGATGGTAATTTTGACTGCTCACTGGTTTGTTTTCCTTTTATATTCCACTACAGTATGTTCTTGAAAAGAAATCAGCTTTGTAATTAATTTGTCTTTGATCCTTTTCAGGTTTCTAATATTTTAAACATATGTTTTTCTTTTCTTCGCTTTTTCCTCACTGTTTCAAACATTTTATTTTTTCAGCATACTTCAAGCAATTAATTGATAATTAGGTCATATGTTTTATGAGTATCAAATCGTATTGGTTAATTCTTCTTTTCTTTCTTTAAGATCCTGATTTTCTTTCTTTTTTAAAAATGTTATTTAACTTTTAAGTTTATCTAATTTTTTGTTGATATTAAGTGTTGCTCTTACGGTGTAGGCCTACCATGCGATGGAATTATATATTGAAATTAAATTAAACATTAAGTTTTAAGAAAATTGTAAAAGGCTAAATAGGATATTGAATGTAGTTCTGGTCCATTAAATCTATATTTTAGGTATATTATTATTAGTATGAAACACGCACGCTTAACAGTATATCCTGGTCATACCTCAAACTGGCATTTCCAGTAAAAATATGATAACATCTTCTATTAGAGCTAATATAAATGTTTACATTTTGAACATTTTGACACCAAGTTGAACTTTTTATGACATTTGGTTACAGAGATACAGACATATTTAAACATTAAAGGTCAAAGGTCAGTAAATGACATTTCCTGTGGATTTGGAAGAACATGTTTAATTAGAGTATATATAAATATGTATGCTCTTAACAATTTGAAACAAATTTCAAGAAATTTTGATCAGTAGTTATTGAGATATAGTAAGCCGAGGTCAAAGGTCAAAACATTGAGAAATTACATTTCTGGTCGTTTTTTTGGAAAAAGTTCTATTAGAGCGAATATAAATATGTACCCTCTGATCTATTTGACACCAATATCATTTCAATTGTCAAACCCGTTGCGGAGATATGGCTGTTTAAGATAGAAATATAAAAATTGAGGTCAGAGGTCACAGAGGTCAAATCAGATTTCCAGTAACTTTGTTTTGGTATCTCCATATCATGTTCTATCAACATGCCAAAGGGCACACTTGTATCCACTATGGTAACATCATTTCCCCTTAGGGACTGGACTACTTAAATTAACTAAACAAACAAGTTTATGTGCTTGCATCCTTTTGCGTTAACTGCAAGTCTAACTAATGTTTGTTTTGAACTAGACAATTTGCATTTGAAGATACACGTATTGATGAATCTCTTCGTATGTATCTTGAGGCATTTCGATTACCCGGAGAAGCACCTGTCATCCAGAATGTCTTGGAACATTTCTCAGATCATTGGCATGTAAGTCAATTCAACCTCTCAAGCTAATTGAAGGCTCATTTCATAAAGATCCATCTAATTAAAAAATCAATTAAATGCCTGTCTGTAAGTAATGACTTTTCCAATTAAAGATCAATCCAATATAGTATTCCAATTAAAGTCCCTGCCAATTAAACACTCCCTCCAATTACAGACCTCTCTAATAGAGCACTCCCTCCAATTAAGGGCCCCTCTAATAGAGCACTCCCTCCAATTAAAAATTCTCCCATTAAAGATTTCCTTCAATTAAACAATCTAACCAAAGATCCCTCTAATTAAAGACCACTGCAATTAAACACCCTCCAATTAAAGACCCCTCTAATTAAAGACCACTGCAATTAAACACCCTCCAATTAAAGATCCCTCTAATTAAAGACCACTGCAATTAAACACCCTCCAATTAAAGATCCCTCTAGTTAAAGACCACTGCAATTAAACACCCTCCAATTAAAGACCTCAATAATTATAGACATTCCAAGTAAAGTGCTTTAATTAAACAACATCTAATTAAAGACTAGTTTTGTATTCATGACAAAGAAGATTTATCATATCTTATTATCTGTTTACCATTTGATGTACTGTTTATCTTTATCTTTAAAAATCTATATTATTTTTACAATTTAGAAAAGTAATCATCAACCATTTGCAAATAATGATGCTGCATTTACCCTGGCATATGCTGTCATTATGCTGAACGTTGATCAACACAACCACAATGCAAAAAAGCAGAATATACCCATGACTGTAGCGGTAAGTAAACATACATTATTTATCATACTTCATACCAATTTATAACCTGTGATAAGTAAGTTACTATATGGGCCACATAAATAGTCAGACTGGATGTGGGTAATCAAAATAACACTTGATTCCCATCACTGTCACCAACATTGTCATAGATTAATTCAGGCATTGCTTTAAATCTTTATGATATGTATAGATGTGTACAATATCACATTGTAGAAAGTAAATGTGACATTGTCATAGAATAATATATTCATTTTTGTTACAATATTTATTTTTATTTAGGAGTTTAAAAAGAATCTTCTGAAAGTGAATGGAGGTGAAGACTTTGACCAATCAATGTTAGAGGAAGTTTATTCTGCCATCAGGTAAGTTCATCATCATCTGTTGTATGTCTACTACTGGAAATTCTCTTTTTCTTTACCTAATTTGTTCTGCCTCAATACTTCTCTTCTGTGTTCTTAATCATTTTTCTTAGATGAGACT
This sequence comes from Antedon mediterranea, assembly GCF_964355755.1. Taxonomy (NCBI): domain Eukaryota; kingdom Metazoa; phylum Echinodermata; class Crinoidea; order Comatulida; family Antedonidae; genus Antedon; species Antedon mediterranea. The sequence continues at coordinate 18,340,075 of NC_092675.1, forward strand.
ATTATATTTTAAATTTATGGTCTTTTATTTTAGAAATGAAGAAATTGTGATGCCTGCGGAACAGACAGGTCTTGTACGTGAAAACTATATATGGCGATGTCTACTTAAACGAGGCTGTACCCTTGATGGTACATTTCTACACACACCAGCAGCTGCTATGGACAAGGAGCTGTTTTTATTAACTTGGGGACCTACCGTTGCAGCATTGTCATTTGTGTTTGATAAAAGCCCGGATGAAAAAATAACACTTAAAGCAATATCAGGATTCAGGTGGGCTATATTAATTTTGTTGTTGTTGATAATTTAGGCACCCTGTTATTATCTTCTTGCTGTTGGATGTGTAATATATATATATGACGACAAACACAAATAATTGTATTTTCGAGCATCTGGGAACACCTAATCGCATATATCCTCTTATATTAATTGTTATATTTTGTATATCCTGTATATGCATTTTAATCTGTATATTTATACTGTACTTTGTATTTTGCTTTGTGTTCTAAACATTTTACTGATTTTATTCTATTTTTATATTAAGTTGCCATGAGAACAACCAATTTCAACCAATGGGGGTCCATGCTTAGGGGGCTCCAAGACCTCATGAGCTTTAAGGACATTTTCTTTTATTCTTAGGTCATAATAGACCATATGAAATTGCAGCATTGGTCCTGGATTTAAGATATTTAAGAGATTCTTTAGTTCAATTTACTGTCCAATAAACATCAAGGTTATAAATAAATATGCAATATTCTTCTTGATCCAGGAATATAATTTGTTAAATATAACATAGATTAATTCAGGCATTTTCATGTTTGTTTTTTGTAGAAAATGTGCAATGATTTCAGCTCATTATGGTTTAAGTGATGTATTTGATAATCTTGTCATATCCCTGTGCAAGTTTACAACATTAATGAGTTCAGGAGAGGTGAGAACAAAATCTTTACTCCACTAGAACTACTGCACATGACCGGCGTTACCAAATTCATTTTGTATTTTTATACACCCTGACCTGTATATTTGTTCTTATTTAATTCACTGTTTTGTTTTGTAATTGTGTAATATTAATTATTAATTAAAATATTAATTAATATGGAAAGCGCCTTTGAACATTTTTCTTTAACGGCAGATATATTTCACCAAGATTGTGACCTTAACTTTGTCATTAGTCAATTTTTATTTATCTCTTCTTAGTCGCCTGAAATGCTTCCGATCGTTTTTGGATCAAACATGAAAGCCCAACTTGCAGCCAAGAACATGTTCGGACTGGCACATCGTCATGGTGACATCCTAGGGGAAGGTTGGAAGAACATCCTTGATTGTATGCTTCAACTCTTTAAAGCCAAACTTCTGCCATCGGAACTGGTTGATGTTGATGACTTTGTTGCATCTAGTGGTAGTATATCACTGCTGAAGAGAGAAGAGATGCCGTCACAGAGGTATCGTATTGATTTTTATATACAAATTCATGTTTATTTTCATTTTTCAATAACATTATTACATTAGTATTTATGCATAGTGCCCTTTCAAAAATGTAAACATTGATGTATTTATTTAAATAGGTCAGACTCTTCACTGCTGAGCTCTTTTGTTTACTACTTTACTGCCAACACTGAAACCTCAACTCAACGGGGTCCAACCCCAGAAGACCAAGAAGCTATTCATGTCGCCCGTAACTGTATAGAGGTAAGATATTTCTTGAATCCATCATATTGTAAAAACGGGTATCAGGTATTTAATTACAAATTTTAACCAGCAATTAATTAACCAGTCTTTAACCAGCCTTGTCTACACTATCAAATCTTATGTGACAAAAAATGTTATGTGCCCATATATGGACATGATAATGTCATATCACTACCATATTTGGGAATATCACTACCATTTTTGGGCAGAGCTTTAACCTTTTAAAAACTTCTTTCGTTTCCACAGGACTGCCATCCTGAGCATCTTCTAACCGAGAGTAAATTCCTTCGTATTGAGTCATTGCAAGACCTCATAAAGGCGTTAACGTTTGCATCACAAGGACCTCAAGCAGCAGAGAGTACTGGAACACCATTTGACGAAGAAGCTGCAGTATTCAACTTGGAACTGTTGATAAGAGTTGTATTTGAAAACAGGTAAGAACACTATGGACAATTTTCTTCATAACTTACAACCCCAGTTTGATGGCAGTAAGAAAATAAAATAAAATTTTTCCCTGAATAACAGTTTACCATAATATAGGAGTTGGCCTGGTGTTTCCTGAATATGGATTTCCCAATGGGAAATACTATTGTATTTATTAATTGTCTAAGCACTGTACACTGACAAACAACATTTTGATTTTGTAGAGACCGGGTGAGCGCCTTATGGCAGTCTGTACGAGATCATTTGTACAGTTTGATTGTAAGTTCATCTGAACATGGCTTTCTTGTTGAAAGAGCGGTAGTTGGGCTTCTACGACTGGCAATACGCCTGTTACGACGAGAAGAGATTTCAGGACAGGTAAACTATTATATTATTTTTTAAAGTAAATTTTCCCCCTCTGATTGATGGTAACTCATTATCAGGGCTTTGACCTGTCCATTCTCATTTGTCTTAAATTTCTCCAGGCAGGTATTTAATAGTGCGCTTGTTACTTGTTTGGATATTGATTTATTTTATGATAGTTTAAATGTATTTAAGGGTAAAATTGTTAAATCTCTATGATGTTCCAATCTTTGTTTATGTTATTGTTGCTTATTTGGATTTATTATTATAGTTTATTATGTTTAGATTCAACCTGTTTAGTGGCGGTTTCATCGCTGTTAGTTGTGACTGAATAAACTAAAAAATAAAATAAAATTATTTATCGAAATTGACCATAAAAATATTATTGCCTCATTTAAATACGGTGTAGTAGGTGTATAAGTACTCTAGGCATTGATTATAGTTCTGACGATAAGAATAGAATTCTTGAAACACATACTTTTTTTGGTGGTATTATACATGAAATATAAACATGTATTGAAGAATATATTATCTTTTATAATATGTTATCTTTTGTACATACAGGTTATTGCATCTTTGCGTATGTTGTTTATGATGCGACCAAGTGTACTTCACAAACAATGTCGTCAGATCTCGCACGCACTCTATGAACTATTGCGTACAAATGCTGCCAATATTCACACCCCTATGGATTGGTATACACTGTTTACTCTACTAGAATGTGTTGGTGCAGGGGCCATACCACCTCCTATGAAACAGGTGGCTATCGGAACAGAGTCTGATGATTGTGCAAGTGTTTGCGGTGATCATGGTAGGTGGTACTTAAATTTTTTTTGTAAGGTTGGCTTGAATTAGCCTTATCATCATGAATTATGTGAATCATTTTGCACCTCCACTAGCATGGTACAGTATATAAAATAATGTGGTATTTTTATATTTTGACCTTTAATGTTTATTAGGTATTCATTAGTAATATTTTCCTCACTCTTCTTCTTATTTTTTTTTTAATAAGGATATTATACAATGTTATCAAAATAAATTAAACAATTTAACAGAAAAAAACTATAAAAAAAATATAAAATATATTTGAGGTTTGTAGTTAAATGTTTGTTTTTTATTGATGTTATAGATGCACAATCTGATAGTGAGTTGTCTGTCAGTAGCCAGATAACAACAGTATCTGACCATGGCTATACTTCTGATTCAGAACTGTACAACATGCACAAGCCGAAGCGTAGTAGTAGTGAAGGGGATGTACGCGACATTGGACGAGGGGGCTGGCTGGTAGTAAGGGATTTTTTTTTTTGCCCCTAAAATCGCAATTTCATATTCTTCATTATTTTTACACTTTGTTTCTGCATCAAACACCAAAAATATTAATATAAGAATAATGAATTATTTGTTGTAATAAATAACATTGTAATCTTTTATAAAGGTAAAGAAAGATGAAGAAGAAAATAAACAGCCACACAATCAATATGAAATATCTCTTGATATCGAGCTTCGACACCATGATACAAAATCACTCATGAAATGCTGCGAAGTCCTAGCTTTCCTTGTACGCGATGCTGCTCATGTTACGCCTGACAATTTTGAATCCTGCGTGCACTGCATCAGGACTTTTGTGGAAGCCACTGTGAATGGAGGAAGATTAAGCGATCATCAACGGAGACAGAGGGCAGCAAACAGGGAGGTTAAAGACAGAAGAGGAAAGAAGAGTAAGAAGAAAATGCCAAAGACTTACTCGGTACCAGATAAGATTGCACAAGTTGGCGACCATGAGGATGAAGAGGATGCTGCGTTGGGTGGATATCATTCACTCTCTATACAGGTACAGTCAATTGTGCGGTTATTCATAATAGTTGTTAATGTATTCACATTGTCTGAAGAAGTGTTGGTCTTTATATTCAGTCAACTACTGAAGTGAAAAACAGAAAATCTCTAAATCCAGATGTCCAATATATATATATATATATATATATATATAAACACAAGAGGCAAAGATATAAGTTATCATTAAAAATACTTTGAAATACCAGTGTTTCTGGAAACCCAGACAAATTAGGCTAGCCGTCACTGGGCATCTACAACAGTGTTTTGTTTGGAGTGAATTAATAAAACAACCCTAGAGTTCAAAACACCTAGAGATGCCAATCAGTTGACATGGCTAAGAGTGTTCTTGACACATCATACCATTTTGCAACATGATTTAGCAGTTATTTATACTTTCATTTGGTAGTTGTTGGATCTGATGCATACATTACACACAAAAGCAGCGACAATATTCAGTTCATGGGCAGAAGAACAAAATAAATTGGGTGAAGTTCATACCATAGATGCTGGTGCTAGTGCATTGTGGATAAAATGCTGGTGTCCCTTGTTGCAAGGTAAGTAATGTTGGTGGAAAATGTGTACCTATTTTATCATCTTATGTAATGATTTGTTCCATGTAGGGCATCCATGAGGGCATTAGTTGTAATGACAAAATATTTGTATAATTTAGGTATTGCTCGACTGTGTTGTGATACAAGACGTCAAGTACGAATGCAAGCCTTCTCATACTTGCAGAGAGCACTTCTTGTGCACGACCTCCAGACTCTCTCTGCAACTGAGTGGGAATCAAGCTTCAACATCGTTCTCTTTCCACTGCTCACAAAACTGCTCACCAACATCAACAGTCACGACCCAGACGGGGTTGAAGAGACACGAATGAGGGCGGCCACACTACTCTGTAAAGTGTTCCTCCAACATCTATCGCCGCTTTTGTCTTTGGCAACGTTCACAGCTCTCTGGTTGACCATTTTGGATTTCATGGACAAGTATATGCATGCAGATAAGAGTGATCTACTGGTAAGTATTACCATATTTAGCCTGGTTATGCTACAGCGCACCTAGCAAGAAATTTAGTGGGAGGATATCAATTTTCTATACTTAATTTTAGTTATTGTCAGGTATGAACAGTATTTTTCACTATTGAAGATCAAAACACACGCCTAGATTATATACGCAGTGACAAAATGAAGGAAAATAACCTTCTCCAGCCTTGATGTGTGAACTATAACCATGTCACAAAATGCATGTATCCAACTCACATTCCCAGCTGGTTTTTCAATGAACCATTTTATTTTAAACTTGGCTACAGATTTTTTTAGAGCATTAAATTGCTTTTACTGATCTGCTGTACTTTACTGTACCAATGCTGTACCAATACCTTTTTAGGAAATTCCAAGCTGGTTTCATTTTTTGTCGCATGCAACAGCAACTCTATAGCTCACTATGTCGGGTTGGCTGGTTGGTTGGTGGGTGTCACTCGGTAAACACTAACTCAAATTTGTACACGCAACTGCAGTCATGTATATGGTCTTGTTTCTTAATATCTAAGTTATTCATCAATCTTACAGTTTGAAGCTATTCCTGAATCTCTTAAAAACATGTTGCTTGTGATGCATACAGCCGGAATCCTAAGCAGTGAAGATCAAGGAGATTATTCCCCACTATGGCACGTCACATGGGAGAGAATTGACTGCTTCTTACCTCAATTAAAACATGATCTATTCAGGCCTAGGGAGCCATGTAAGTGAATGGAATTATTTAAAATATTAATAAAATTATTAAATTAAATTAGGACAATAATAAATTATTTTTATTTATTTATTTGGTATAAAACAAAATCACAACAATCCCAGAGGGCAACCTGTGATTTACTAAAACAGTTGAAAACAAAGAAAATGATGAAGAAATAACAAACTTAAGTGAAAAATAAGTTCTAATTGGTTGGAGTTGATTATTACAAGTTTTTGTTTTTTTATTATTATTGTCAAATGTTTCAATTTTGTTAAAATAATAATAAACAAAATGAATTTATTTTGTTTAGCTAAACCAAAAGTTGAAACTGTTGTTGATCCTAGCGATGCCCCTAAACAAGATAGTAGCATTCCTCGGGATGGAGCACCAAAGGTCAAAGAGGCAGAAAAACAAAAAGAAAATGGAGGTAAGTGTATTGTATATCCATCCAAACTTGATATGTTTTTAATGCTTCTTATATAATTAAATCAGGTTTTTATGTGAAAAACAATGCATACATACATGTATATAAATGATAAAATTATATTTAAAACATACAAAAAGCAATAATAACTAATTAAAATATAATATTCCTTCATATTCATACATTTTTAATACTTCTTTTAATATTAAATCAGGTTTTTACATGAAAAACAATGCATAATTAAAATCTGTATATAAATGTATTTTAAAACATAAATAATTGCCATATAATATTCTTTCAGTAAAATGATTTTTTACTATAATTAAGGACATCTAAATAATTTCCAACACACTTTCTTTTTACTTACTAATGCAATTTACTATTATAAATGGTTGTAAATTTTAAAAGTGAAACAACATTCTTTTTTTTTATATAGATGTAGAAAATGCAGTCGTTCGTTCTGCTAGTCCTGCTCAGATCATACTTCAACCACCATTACCATCAGCTGTTCCTATTCCTCATGACAAGTCTGGTGCATCTGTACCTATTCTATTAAATCCTAATATACTACAAACAGGAGGCATTCAAGGCCTGCCTATACTAGGTGTTCCTGTGGGCGATACTGCCAACAGCTCATGAGGGTCTTGAATAGGGTATATTATCTGTTTAAGCTGATGTTGGGGTAGATTTGGTTCAGCATAATTGACCTAGGATTATTAATAGCGATGATAGAAGTTGATTGTGCCTCTATTGATATTGTATTGTATACTGTCATGTGATATTGTATTTATATTAAGAATGAAATTGAACTATTATAATATATATACAAATTTATTTAATTCTCTGTTAATTTAATGTATAGATACAATGTTAATGTGAGTGGTTTGTTGATGGCTGTGTTACTAATAATTCCTGATAGCAAATTGATATTTAATTTTCTGATCCTGTTTACATACATGCGATGTAAGTGCAATTTTATGTTTCTATTTAACAGTCTATGCACAATAATTATTCCAATATTTTGTGCGATTAATGTGTAGAATAAAAAAAATATGTCTCATAACCCTGTACCACAGGCTTTCTAAACTAGAGGGTAGTGCATTTTATGTAATAATAGACATTTATCAGATAGAATCGTGCCTGAGTAGCCATGTTTTTTACATGGTTTCGTTTTTCCACCAAATGGGTAGAAATCATGAGGTAGGCTGTTTCTTCACATACAACAATATTTCCCCAGTATTATGGTACTACGTGATACATGTGAGGCTGTATTACCTATAATAACTGGGAAATCTTGATACAGTATCGAGAATTGAGTGCAGCTGCTGATGATTTCTAGTTTTGAAAATAAAAGGGCACTGACTTGTCATTGAGTTTGTGTAATGTTATTATTTCAGGGTAAACTGCCCTGTAATATCCCCTGTTTGGACATTACTATACATGTACATTTGTGTTTAGATCTTTGCAAGGAATATACTGTTATAAACTTTATTGTATAAATTATATTGCAACAAATATATATCAACTATTGGAATTATAATTCAAAATAAGTACATGGTATAACCTCAATTAATGGAAATTAATTTTGAATTATAAGCAGTCTTAAGGCCAGACGAGCGGAAATGGTAAGCGATAAATCAAAATTTCTCAGTTGGCTTTTTATTGTGTGTGAGGTATGAAAGACATTGGTTGAAATTAGTATCTAATTCTAGTGACTCAATTTAGGTATATAATTCAACCTTTATTTATCCATTTAATCTCTGGCTCTGCGTATCTTAAATAATTAGTTTCTCTTGGTGTAATAATGGTTAATATAACAAAAATGTTATATGTAATAATGTTACAAATACATCATTAAAGGAATAGCAAATATATATATTTTATTGATGAGAAATACTGAGTCTAATTATTTCTGTTTTATTTATCAAAGGGATAAATGTTTGCATTGTGTAATAAAAATTAAATACAAAATCAAAAATAATGCATTGTGATATTTTTATAAACATTTGGAAAAGGTGTGTATGTACTGTAGGCAATTTGTTCGAAATATTTCGAATTATGACCCTTTAATCCTGTGATAACATTAGTGAATACTTAAATCCCTGGGCAAGGGGAAAAAAGCCGAAATCATCGAAATAAACGAGTCTAATCATCGACTTTGCTATAGTTTCAATGGCTCTATAAGATGTTGATAACACAATATATGCGTGTAAATGGCAATATTATCGTATAATTACTGAATTTTAAAATATGAATAATTTTGCCAAAAGGGTCGAAAAATGCCAAAGTTCCGACCCTTTTATTTTTTGACATAACTAGTTCCTATGGCTCTATAAAGATGATGATAACACAATATATGCGCATATATGCCAATATTATCGCATAATTATTAAATTTTAAAAGGTAGATATTTTGGACATTTTTCGAAAAAATCCCTGTACTATGTACAGGGCAATTTTCGATAAATTGTTCGACCATTTTATTTTTTCACATAACTAGTTCCAATGGCTCTAAGATGATAACACAATATGTGCGTATATATGGCAATATTATAGCATAATTATTGAATTTTAAAAAAGTGGATATTTTGGCCGAATCACACTTTTTGTCACATAAAGTTTGATACTGTAGCTTTATGATTTCTGGCATGACATACGGATAACCATAATATAATGGTAATGTGATCTCCGCATTTTACCACAGAAACTTGCCAAATTTCGACCTTCTATTTGTTTTTGCTTTTTTCGAAAAAAATGCATGTACTGTAGTACAAAGATTTTTTTCGAATGATCACAATTTGATATAATTGGTTACTATGACACTATTACACAATGATATGCACGTATGATTGCATAATTGAATATTGTCATATTTTAGGCAGACCAGTTCCATCCCATGGAACCAACCAATTCCACTTATGGGTATGGTAATTCACATACAGCAACTTTGGTATGATATATTCAATCAAAAGACGACACAAAATAAACAACAACTTATAATCTACTACGCATGGATGAAAACATGCAAATCATTTACTAAAATCATTTGTTTGGTTCACATGATCAAGTTTGTCCTTTCCATTTCATGCCGTCTTTGAAATTAAATAAAAAATCTTCTATCCTGGATACGCTGGTGGATTGTCTTCCAAGAAACCTTTTGACAATGACTTAATTTACAATTTAAAGAATAAGAAGGCTTATAGTTCGCATTTCTCTCGGTAATTATGGATTTAAATCGAGTCATTCATTTTAGTACAAGAACCGTCAAGTTATATGTAATCAAATGTAGGCCTAGGGCTATATAATTTATAAAGTAATAACTTATACAAATCTAAATTAAGCAACTAATTTCAATTTATAAGTCTTAATACACAACTTATTGATTGAAAGCTTTGGCGCTAACTGCTTCCCTATAAATATTAATAATTGTCAATAGACATTATTCGAAAAGTATCAAAAGATGTCCACTCTCGGACTTCTGCTTAGATCCATTTAGGAAAGGGTTTTGGAGAATGATTTTGGTTCACGGCCCTCCGATACGCAGGTGATTGGGATGAATGGATGTTTGGTTTTGCTCAAGTAGTTCTGAAAAGAAAAGAATGATAATGTATCATTTTAAAAATACTGTATTATTAGGGGGGTGGGGGAAATGCGCATGTCTTAAGGCCAACTCCGACAGCGTATTGTGACCATATATGTAATGTCTATGCTGAGAATAAAACTTATTATGGCTACAATAATAGGTACAGTCAACTATTCTAGGTTGTAGACGGTGGTTCGTCTTAAAAACCACTTGTTTAACTTACGTGAGCGTATGCAAATGCGTTTTTCTTCTCTGATGCGTCAGCTGCTTTACCGATCCACACATACATTTCAACAACATTGTCCAGTAGAAATACATCCTGAATATTTTACATTTGTGACAAAATTAACAATAAAGAAATACAACGTCTTATCCGGGGTCTTAACACAATGTCTATCGATACTATTGAATACGAAATAACACAGGTGATATGCAATACAGTACATACAACAATGACAAAAACGTTAACAACGGCATAACTAATTAACGGGTAGCATCACTTCTAGGCCGTATCAAATATTTGTTTAAAATGATAATGTTACACTCACCCCACTTTGCAATTTGCTTTTTGGAAGAGAACCATTGGCTACTTGATCGAAGTGAAGTTTACCTCGATCTTGCAATCTATGAAAATAAAAAGATTATACTTTAAATGACTTTCTTTAACCTATCCCCCTAGTGTAATGAATATGACGTATTAAGTTCAAATTTGCGTGTCATACCTCATATCCCGTCTTCATTTGCGTATTATGTTTAATAATTTATCATGGTTTGTATTTGCATGTCGTAGCGGTAGCCTATTCCTTTAGAATGGTTCCACCTAATCAAATGACTGATGAATGAATATAACATTGTATTCTTGAGCAAGAAAGAATCATGTCATTATGTCTCTTCTCATGTGTCCTCATAATAGAGGTGTCCCTGTATAGTGGTTGGTCGTAGTGATATTTCCCCATGTTTCTTTCACAGGAAAGTGTACTCTCTTATGGGTGTTCCCTCAATAGGGTGTCTCAAATGAGCGGTTCTAATGTACTGTGACGTAATAATTCTTATCTCCTTACCTGAACATGGCAGGCTTGGAGGTATTGTCAGTCTGGTCTTTGGCAGATTCTAGGGGTTCGTCCGACAAAGCCTTATTGAACGGATGATCAGAGGTTACTCGTCTGCTTTCAAGTGTTTGACTCTCTGCCTTTCCGCGCTCGCTCTTCAAGTTAGTTAGGTATTGCATAGCCTATGAAAACAATTGATTGGTGTCCATTCAGCTGACCAATATAATCATCTGATATGACATATGTTTGTCGTTCTATCTTATAAAGATGACCAGGCAAGAGATGACCTTTCCTAAAAACTTTACATGAACTAATCTGACAAATCATATCTTATTCATACTTGGGAGTGGAATACAGGATTTGAACCATAACCTATGGCGTTTTACCTTGAATTTTTCGTCTTTGTTGCAATCCTCACCATTCCACTGGTACAGCTGCAGACCAAGATCAAGGATGAATACATCGCCAGGATTTAAGCAATGTTTGTTTAATGGACACTGAAATAGATAATATCGTTCATTATTTTCCAGACAGATTATAAGTGTACCGTACGTTCCTATATTTAAGCACAAATAACATTTCCAGAATGTAATACGTCACTTGTTCAATTGTGGCGATCATTTAAATCCTCAGCTTGAAACAGGCACATCACTGAAGCATTGTGCAAGTAGTGAAGCGATATTGGTATTTGAATCAACAACAGGTATACTGTAGTCATTCCTCGCTATATTCTACTGCGGCAATATTTGATCGTATACCATACAGACCTTATTGTTATTATTATTACTAGATGGTACGCTCGCTTCGCTCGCGTACCATCTAGGTCGTGCCCACAGATGGTTCTCAGCGTTAAAAAAACTGGCGATTTCAAATGTACGTACCGCAGGACAATAATACATGTCGTTTACAGGAACGAATAAATAGACACTGATTTTTGTACTGTAAAATTAGTACCCTGGGAATTACTTCCGAAAGAGAAACTTGTCCCAAAATGAGACCAATTGTTTAAGTCAAATTTAAACAAACTTAAATTGTGTTTTGTATGTAACATTTGGGTTGAGGGATGGGAAAGAGGATGGGTGTAAAGAGGAACAATTTTTAAATATATTCTTTACCCATTTATTAACGAAATATTAATTGTTTTCATGTTTTACAAATAATATACCACTAAACACAGTAAAACATTGCGATTTAATACTTTGTTGAAACTATCACCGTAATAGTCGATTGAAATAGTACAGTACATGTAACGATACATCACTACGACGTATATATGTTTATATAATGTAAAACAATTTGTGAAAACCACCTCTATTCGGGGAAAATCATAAATTCGATTTAATCGTCAATAATATTAAATTATCTAACTCAACTTAATTAGTAGGCCTAATGGTTTTCAATTGTTTCTTAGAGCAAATTCATACTTAAGTTGGTTCCTACCCTACCCACCCCCTACCCACCAAAGTTGTTCTGCGTTTAGGGCATGTGATGTACCGTAGGCCTATCCTCTACTGGTTTTACAACGCTACTCATGCCAGTGAGGAAAGGGTGATGATATGGGTGGTTTAACTGCAATAATAAAGATGTGTACATAATATACGGCGAGTGAAAACTCTAGCTCATTATCCGTTTAAAAAAAATTTATATCCAACCTCTGCAGCACAGATTGAAAAAATAATGGATCGAATTTCTGTTATGAGTATACAGTACCTGTACTTGCCTTTACGACGCCTGAGGGAATAGACACTTGTGGAACAGAGATTGGAATGTTCCATTCATCGCAAATCAATACATTTGTATAAACGTATATTAAATCTATCAAAATAGTATTTTTTAAAGAAAATCGGCCTGTCTTCAACATTATGATGCTATACTCGAGCTGTTCAACCGGTTTTCAGCCATTAAAAACAATTATCGTAGGAGGAGATAGGAAAATGCGAAGCATCCTCGTATTATTGTCTGCGGGTATTTTTCAAGACGGACATCCATTAGAAAGTGTAGACCACCATCGAAAAACACCCCTATTTGGGGCAAATCGTTGAACCTAAATTCGTTTTAATCGTCAATAACTAATTATCGAACCCAATTTAATTAGTAAACAGGGTTACATCAGGTGGTTAAAATCAGTACCGAAAGTACGAACCAACTTTATATACCATCGAGTAAACATTCTAGAAATAACGCGTGATTTACCGAATTTTGCCCTTACGTAAATTTATATATAGATTATTATTATTATTTATTGCCAAAAACCAGTTACAAACAAACAAAAACACAGAAACTAAGAGAGTAGGCAGGAACCTAAAAGTGAACCTAATCACTATAACAAGAGTTCAGGTTCCGTACTCCCAAAGTAACAACAATGATATATAATAAACTATATAAAAATATTTAAATGACAAATAGACGAATCAACAGTGTCAATATAAAATAAACGGATAAAATACATTATAGTCGATTCAACAAAGTCAATATAAAACATGTGATTTAAGTGAATTTAAAAATGTTGGAAAACTGTCTAAAATTAAAGAATTTTTAATTGTTGGACTGAAATGAAACATTTAGAGTGTAGTAACACACGTCATTGTCGAAATACCTGTAGGCCTACGAGGAACGTAACAGTGAAAGTATACCTATACCGTATCTTTCTACAGTATTACATTTTGAACAATAAACATCGCATTACCTCTCTGATTTGGATGTTCTTCTTAACTCCAGAGAAGTGAAGCAGACGGGCTTTGTACTCTTTGGGTCCCACGTGACGGAATCCGGTATCAGCCCCACCTTCCATAATTCTATAATCAACAATGTTCTGTTATTAATACTCAGTATAAAATATTTTGTAAATAAATGAAATGAAAATAAATGGAATGAGAAAAATGAGAATTTATTATAATATATTGTAAAGTAACACAAAAAATGAATCAGATATTTACATATAGTACTATATATAAAGTACTTTTTAACGAACGAAAAACAATTAAAAACAGCTTTCCTTGTTTTGTATTATATTTAAATTCTATGTTAACTGAACTGGACTGTTTTTATTGTACTGGAATACATTTGCTTCAAAACTAGGCATCTTTAAAATTAAAGATACGCATTAAACAACATAAAAGACTTTTAATTTGAATACAGTACTGTTGTAATACACTCACGTAATCGCTTGGAAATAGGATTTAAATAGTTCCGATTCATAGTCCATAACCTCTCTGTGTTGAACTGGTTTATCATCTAAAAATGTATCTAGTTCAACCGTTTTATAAGCAGCTGTACCGTACTCGTCCTGTGAACAGAGAGAGAAAGATGTTTTCAGCTCATGTAGACCTACGCTTACAGTAAAGAAACGTACATCAGGACACCAATTGGAATAGGTCAGTACATTTTTGGGGAAAATATTCACTCTTACCTGAGTTGAATCTGATCCGATCCAGAAATGGAGATCATGAAGAAGTTCATCACCTTCTGGGTCTTTCTGTAAAAACAAAAATGTAGGGACACATCACGGATGTAAAATTGCCAGTGTTTTAGCTGTCTACATTAATGATGATAAATTGATGTTTCAATTAAAAATACTACAAAAGTTAATTATTGCATAACATTGTGTTTTTGTTAATCCATTTTCAACTTAAAATTAATTTCGTTAACCCGTTCTAAAGAAATGAATGCTCTGAAACGATAATACCCCTCTCAAAATGCACCAACCACACCTTGCCAAGCAATGTTAAAACGACGTAATCAAATTTGAAGGTCAAAACTTACGAATGTGTTCAAAAGAATGTAAGAATCTCCATTGTAGAATTTGCCGTACTCTTCTTTTGGCCAGTGGGTGACCTTAAATTTGACGATACGCCAAATCTGCATGCCAACCTTCTGGCCAGCACCCTGCCATGCTGGTTCGGTCTCTGCCGACGCCTTCTTCACGTTCTTTTCCGTGTCAGATCCAAACAATGCCAAGTTAGAATCTTTCCAGTCATATTCTTTTGGTTTTACGAATCCAGTCGGCATGTTTGAATTTTCTTAGTAGAAAAAAAAACACCACAAAATAAAGGGTTTAATAAGGTGTAATTAATTTGTCATGAGTGACGGTTTGCCGCTAATCAGTTTCAGTGATGTTGTGGCGAATCCACGATTTTTAAATAGTAGGCCTAGCATGTGTGGAAACAAGTATACAGAAATAATCATCATTGAACTTAATTTATTTATATCTGGTTATTGTATTGTATTGTTCAATATCTTTCAGAGATAAAGATTGCATTAACAGAAATGCATATTTTACCCAGCACTTACAGAATGTATCGCTTAGAATTAGATCTAAAAAAAAAAACCCGATACGAAACAACTCTGGGTAAAGAGAAAATGTTGGAGTACAATCTGGTACCATCCTCACCAAATGACCCGATATCCAAGTGTGAAGTTACCATGGAAACATAATTGGATATTATATGTAATAGATATCACGTCGCTTTGGCTGAGGTCTCATCTCATCGTGTCATAAAGTTAACTATCAAAATGTCAAGAATCAAGGGCCTAACTCGGGGCCTAACTAAAGGGTTTGGAAACAACTTAACTTCTAGTAGCACTGAGCCTTGGTGCTATAGGCCTAAGCTGTTTCATTCTGACTTTCTGAGAATTCCAGGTATTTTCATTTGTTATTGACAGACTAAGCCTATTGCCTGCAGCATATCACACTGTCTAGATTTTGTGTAACGACTCCTTCTAAAACAAACTTTTACCGATGCTGTGTTTCTTCACTTGTGTGGGGTTAGGCCTATAGTAATTTGTTTAGAATTGTATGTGTTTAATGTTGGCGTAATGGAACTGTTAAAACATTACAAATGTTTGCGTTGAAGATATGCATGTCTATATGTCTGTCTGGGAGTCGAGGTTATTACACGGTGGGCCCCTAAAAATGGTCACATTTTGAAGAATTGTCGCACTTCATAATATTTTCACTTAATATTTGTTGAACTTAAAAAAACTTACTCATCGCACTAAAAAATAATATTATCTCAATGATACCCATCGTTGAAACAGATGTGATAACTTGTGAATTTAAGACTATGTATGATAGCCTATACCAATTGTATACCCTCGGTATTTAAACCTGTTAGCATAATGTGATATATGGCTACGATAATTAAAATGATGTAGCCGTCTTCAAAATTTATGAAGACAATCTTATCAAAGAATCAAAGAACTTCTATTAATTTAACTTACGACCCGTTATCAGGGATTCCATACAGTCATATCCCTTAACTCATTTATGTTACCTTCCTTATAAGGCGATCCTACTGGTTTAACATGATCCAGTCAATTTGGACTCTACCATTAGATTTAAAGGTGAATCAAGTTGTTGTTAAAAACTATTACAAAATATTCCACAGTTTATCTCCATCTTAAATAACATTTTCATTTACCAAGTGTTGTCAACGCTTCTGCGTCTCATAAAAGACATGGTTGAAATAAAATAAAATTGTAAAAAAAGCAATAATTTTGTTTATTAATGAGGATTATTCAGTTTAATAAACTGAATATGGAGACACAGTAATGTATAGACTCTGCTTAGCTTTTGGGCAATATGTACCCATGAAACATCACTCAATTTTATGAATTTATGAAACATTTGGTAAGTCAATTGTATCACGTGAGAGGGCAAAGTACAAAAGTGTACAGAATGTGTTTATTGTAGGGCGTGTCTCCAATTTATTTATTAAATTGATTTAATATTAGTCGGGATATTAGTATACTGAAGTCCCTCGCGTTTGCGCCCTAATGACGTCATAACAGTTCGTTCCTGGGAAACCAGTGGGGGTTTGTGATTTATATTAAAATCAATTTGTAGTGATGCATCACCAGGCACACGCGAAAGACTGAGTAACAGCAAATTAAAGGTGGTGGCAACACGTATATTAGCTCTGAAGATGTTCTACGAACCGGGCCCCGATATCATTCGAGGATGAACACATTTTACAGTTTAATAATCATTACCATACTAGATTGATAAGCATGCAATTCCCGGAAACTATAAATACACTATTACATAAATGAAGAGTATCCGTATTGGCAAATAATCCGTCGTTTAAACCAAACGAACTGACTGTTCGGAAAGTTTTCATAATGTTCATTAAGTGTATATAAAACAAAGAGTTGGAAATATGGTTGGAATTAACAAATATTATAATTATCTAAAACGATTTTAAATATCTTACCTATTTAAATGGCTTATGGCGAATCTTCTACTGTCGGTATTCAGAGACCGAATGCACTTCCGGAAAGTTAAAGACTCACGTACACCGATATTGATACAATCGGCATACCGTAACTACCCAACCAGCCAATCAAATGGCTATAAAAGACCAATCCCTGGACATACTAGGTGATACCATTAATGAACAGGGGTCGGTGAAATACAGAGTGACACAAACACAAATCGTCAAGTTATTGAACAAGTGAGAGGTTATTATATGTTTTATGTTTAACTGAACATCGCGCTCCGATTTTTCTTTTACATTTAACAATGAAACTTCAAATAATAGAAATATTGCCTAAATCACTTTCAGTAATAATTAAACCATAAATAAAGTCAAAATGACCGACCCATTACCAGTTTTTATTGTTCAAAAGACATACAAATTCATGGTAGCTAGCAGAAATAATTATGAGGTATAAAACTACAATACAGTGAATATCAAAGACAAACAGTGTAGCAGTTTACTACTGCAAGAATCTTTCTTGGTCCAATTACAGGGGGCGCTATACTTGTTTAGTGTTATATCAGAATGATAATTTTTTTTTTTAGAAGTAAATGCTTGCAATAATTACCAATGATATCTTATAATATGATAAGACCAATATAAAAGTATTATCTTTTTAAGCACATAATATCTTAATTATTTATTTTGCTCAATATTTTAATAATCATATAATATATGCTGAGTTTCTAGTTTCTTTGAAAAATTGAATACATTACACACTAAAATGTAAAGTCAAATACAGATGAAATCTGTATTCTATTAAAACACATTAGATTGTCCATGTAACAATAATATCTATAAAAATGAAAATAAATTGATTTGTATAAATCTAAATTTCTATGGTGGATAAATTCTATTTGTTAAAAGACACCCTAAGGCACTATACACAATGTTTTAAAACAATTACTAGAAATATCTTAAAATGCACTCTTTCTGAAGGAATGATACAAATTGAAAGACAGATAGACATGATAGCAATCTTAGTACTATCTCATTTAACAATATAAACAAATTTTGTGGTATATTCCAAAACTAGTCTACCATATCTACCATTTACCATGATGTATTGTGGCTGTGTCTTTAGTAATCTCCAGAACAACATTATCGTAAATCCAAGACATTCTCTGGCCAGGGAAATCTATGGACCGATTACAGTAATTCCCACAATGCATCATTCAAAATGGTGGAATTAAGAACAAAACTAATTGTTTAGAAAGTTCATGTAATAAAAAATTTCACCCAATTCATGAAACATAGGTGAAGATTGTGAAAAAGATCTAAAAGGTAGAATACTGCACTAGATATATTATAAAGCACTATCAAATACATTTAAAACGTCAGAAAACATCATTAGGAAAATCTTAACATTCAATTATTAACACACTTAGTTGCATAATAATATCCAATTGTGTTCAGTGCCAACATCGGACAATCACAAAATCTGAAATAATTTTAGCATTGGGTTTAGAACATTTTCAATTACAGAAGGACTAGGTTTACATTACACTGTATTCATTTTGTACACATTTTTACTATTTATCAGTAAACAATTTGCAAAATATTACAGCAAAAATATACTTAACCCACCAGGCAATTTCATTGGTTTTCCTTCAACATTAATGTTTAAAAATGTTAATTGTGGTTGAAACCCTGTGAATATGGCAATTTTTCCGATTATTTTGTAATGTACCGGAAAATCCCATGTGATATACTTACAATTAATTTGATTTTCTAATACATTATTATGTCTCAGTTATACATCTTATGACTAAAATATAACTTCATCTATATCCAAAAAAAAAATTAAAAAAAAAAGATTTTTATCATGCAAAATATATATAGAATGGGTTCTTTTTTTAGTGGTAATATTTCACAGTATCTGATAGTACTACTGTAATTTGACCTAATGTAATGCTTTCTTGAATGCTTTGCTCTCTCTATGCATGCCCTCTGTCATAGTTGTAACAGAGATGAATGGGTGGCTTGTGTTTCTCAAGTAATTCTGTAAAATATAAATAAAATACATTTGAAATGTTTGTTAACAATACTGCCAATTTTTTATTTAGTTTTATATAATTTATGTTATATACTAGCCAAGAAATACAATACAATTTAATGGAATCACTTGTGTAACAGTGGGACACGTTAGACAATACCTAACGGTGCATCCAAAGCAAAATAAAAAGACAAAGCAAAATAACATGACGAATAAGAGATCTAGTCTCACTGAATAAGTAGCTCAACTACTATACTTACATAATAATAAAGTTGATACAAATTGAAAGCAATTAATATGCAGTATAAATACAAAACAACAAAAAAAACAATTTAAATATTATTTGCAGGGTTATTTAAATTTCAGTTCATTTTTTCCAAGAATCTTTTAAATATATCTTACAAAACTTGTCATAAATTGAATCAAGTGTGGCATTCTCAGAAAATAAATCATCAAGTAAATAGTGAAGTTTTAGGTCAGTGGAAAAACTTGTAAATATGTCCCAGTACTCTTGTAGATTGTTTTCATATAAAGAAGTTTTAATTTCATCAAACACCTTATATCTAATATCATTTAATTCAGGACATTCTAAAAATGAAATGTTTAATATTTTCAATTGACCCATTAATACATAATTTACAACTACCATTAAAATTCTCATGCCAACCAATCTTTCTTCTTTCAAGATCCAAGCAGTTAGTTTCCTAATTTCTACTTTTTATATTTGTTTGTCCGTTGTTCGGAGACGAGGACATTGGATTTGTTAAAATTAAAAGCAAGCTTCCACTTTCTGGAAAATTCACTTGCTGTTTGGAGAAGAAGGTTCAATTCTCTTTCGTCATTACCGATTAACACTACATCGCCAGCCCAAAAGGAAGCTCCAATTCTAACATCAAATATGTTTACTCCAAGGTCTTTCGTACGTATCATTGTTTGAAGTTCATTTATGAAGATGGAAAATAAAATGGGGGATAGTGAACACCCTTGTTTTACACCTTCTTCAATGTTAAAAAAGTCAGTTTCAATATCACCCAACCTAACTTTACCTTTTACATTAACATAAAGATTCTTAATAATTTCTAGCATATTACCCCTACATATCCTCTTAACAGCTGAAAAAAGTCCATCTCTCCAAACAGTGTCAAACGCTTTCTTAAAATCCAAAAAAGCGAGAAATGTTTTTTTCCCTTCTGATTGTTTTGCACTTTATAATGCTCTTAAGTGTGAAGATGTGATCTTCACATCTTCTATCTGCCCTAAAACCACCCTGAATTCTTGAATGAAGTTTGACACTGTTTGGGAGATGATACGGTTATAAACTTTAGCAACAGATAGACATATAGATATACTGTAGTTTAAAACTTATAAGTACAATTCCTTTTGGACCCCAATGGAAACTAACGCCCGTATTCTTAAACCGGACTTTAGTCGTAGTTCGAAGTTCGACTTGAAAAAGTCGAGCTATTACTTCAAATTCGATTCAAAAACGAAGTAGTCGAAGTTTGCAGTTCGACTTAATGAAGTCGAGCTTTTAGTCGAGTTGCACACGTCTGGGTAACAAAGGCTATACATTGGCCAATGACAAGAGAGTATTTGAGGAGCAGACGAAATTTTGCGCATTGATATCACTTTCCATTTCTTACAACACTTTTTACGCATCAGGACTATATACATGAAAAATAATTTTAATCGTTAATTATTAGAACAATATCAGTATTAATTTAATAGTGAAGTATATTTGATTAACAACAAATAAAATCTTCAAAATATATTTAGGAACCATGGCGGTACGGTAACTTTTATATTTTCTAGGCCCCCAACAAAGTATGATCGTGACGAACCACGCACTTCATAGCGTGACAAGAAAGCGCTAGGCCACCTAAACATTCCATCGCGTGGTGAATTGCCGCATCTCCCATTGTCGCTATGGCGTGACGTAGCTCAAGTCGGACTTGCGCGAAGAAAATAATGTAATTTGTATACAGTTGTAAATAAAGATGTTTTTCATTATTATAACTTATACCAATGTATATTTAATTAAGCTAATATAAATTTGGATATTTCATTCTTCAATATCTGGCCAATATAACAACTCAATCACTGTTACGTTTTTTATAAACATCTTTTAAAAACCATTTAGTCGACCATTTAGCCTGCCTCCTCCAGGACTAAAAAAATCGATCAAAATCCGTCTCGATTTAGTCGAGGTTGGCCTGATTTAGTCGGTGATTTAGTTGAAGTTCGGTTTATGAATTAAAATGACGTCATTTTTTTAGTTTTAGCTCGAACTACGACTAAAGTCCGGTTTAAGAATACGGGCGTAATTTTTTTTTTGAAGATTAATTGGGTTGTCCTGAATTTATTCATCTTCATATGTTTCTCCTTTGTTTTTTCCTGATGATTTATCATTTGAATTTTTTTATGCATCGACCTCTCTTATGTATGAGGTAGTGATTCGAAATAAAAACAAACATTACTCAATTACTAATCTTTCACCACATGAAAATATATCTCCTCATTAATTTATTATTTGCATATCATATTTGTACTTACATGAGCATATGCCAAAGCATTTGAACTTTCACTTTGATCAGCATTTCTTCCAATCCAAACGAACAGCTCTTTAGCTGTGTCGATGATAAATGCATCCTGTATAATACACGTAAAATAAAATGGTTATTTATATTGAAAAATAGTTAACAGGAGAAAATGATGTTACAAAATGTAACAATACACTACTTTTACAATATATTTATTTAATGTTATTTATCTAAAAATCAACAATAATTACCACCATTAACAGGTTTGAAATAATATAAAAATAGTAGATTTATATTTCATTAAAAAAAGAAATGAAAACATAACATGACAGAACAAGAATATGATATGCATTATGTACATAATATTATTTTAGTATTATATACTTACATCAGATTTCAACTCAGATCGTAAGAGCTCTCCTTCAGCTACCTGCTTAAAGTCAAGTTCACCATTCACCTCTTTCAACCTGTATACAGATATATACTTAATAAGTCATCATTTAGGCAACCAATGCTTGTCATACTAAAAATTATAAAGGCCAATTTACACAGACGAGTGGTAACGGCAAGCGGAAAACCGCATAGCTTGTCCCATGTAATATCTGTATCTCTCTGAGCAGACACCGCCCGTTTGCTCCGTGTTGTGTGTAAATGCTCATGAGGAATAACATTACCGTTACGAAGTAGGGTAAAGTCAACACATCTCTCTAGTCATTTAAATGTTCACTACTTAATTAACATTTAAGATGAACAAATGTATACTGTATCAAGTGTGTATGAATGTTTACCATAATATAAAATGGTAAAGCACAAAAGCAACAGTGAACCTTGTATTTACAAAAACATTCATTAAAAAAATATAAAGAGTTGTAAGGCAATATGTAGAGTACCATTGTACCCTTTGAATTTTAATTTAAAAACATTTTCATTATGTAGAGAAGCAAAATAATACAAAATGTTACACACAGGTAAGAATGACCTAGAATGACCTAGATGATATTTATGTGACATTATATAATGTTGGTATGTCCAAGATGTATGTATATTCTCTTTAAAAAAGTATTATTAGTGTGCAAAGAATTATTTACAATAAGGGGAATAAGGAACTAATACTGTATAACACGACAAATATTTAATTAAATAAAGTACTCCATTTAAGTGGCAATGAAATAAAATGAGGACTGGTTTACAATACTCATGTACACTTTAATATGCACTGAACTGCTACAGGGCTGAGAAGGGATATATGATTGGATAAGATAAGAGACATTATTTGATAGGAACATTGCTGTAGTGGAATATATTTTGAGGTTTTGATTCAATTGAAGTTGGCAATCTAGTACTCTCTTCACACCAAACAAAACTAATGTTTTATTTATGGAAGGCTGACCATTGAAAACAAACAGAGTAATGTAATTACAATTGCAAAAAAAAAAAAATATTTGGTGAAAGTTATGGAATTGGGATTCATAGACATATTGAAATGGTTCTGAGAAACAAATTGCCATAGTAGAGGCGGCAAAAGCAATGGTACCACATCATACAGTGATAAAATAACTATTAGCAAATTCTTACCCTGACCGACGGCTTTGCAATCTTCAAAATAAAGAGTATGTTCAGATACAATAAAATAGATATAAACACTCATCTTCCACTATTATTATATGCATCTCCCAAATAATTTGACACTAAAATTATTTCATTTAAAATAAGCGTTGCAAAGATATGACCATTTTGTTTTCAATGGGTCAAAACATTCAAATTGAGGTCAGAGGTCAAAGATGAACTTTAGAAATTTGACAACATGGGTTTTTATAACCAGCATGATTAAATTATTCATAAAACACAATGTTTACAGTTTCCTCATGATCTGCACACGAAGGCCCTTTTTTGACATAGGGATCTGGACTATTGTTTTATGTTTGATAAATATTTATTTCTATCAAATAGTTTGGTGTAACAGATTAAACAATGTAAATTGTAGGTCATAGATATTGTATTAGCTAAAATTGAGTGTGGTAGGAGGGAGGGACAAAAAGGGAGAGACAAAAAGGGAGAGAAGGTATACCTGAACATCTTTGGTGGTGAATCATCCTCATGTGGGCAAACTTTTTTTGGACATTCGACATCAGGTAGTAGTTCGTAGAATCTATGAGTGTCTGATATACTGCCCTCATCTAGTGTTTCACTCTTTGCTTTACCTCGCTGTGGCATCAAGTCCTCTTGGATGTACGATCTAGCCTATGGCGGAGTATAACGACAATGTAATTTTATAGTGAATACCACACCTTTTATACCACATTTTATATATGACAATAGAGTATCATTATTATGTTTAGCACCATAATTCAAATACTATGTAGGTACAAAACTTATACTTATACAAAATATAAAGAACCTAACAACAATTGTCATTTAAATTATCTAATGGATTCTAGCATGAAAAGTTTCACTTTCTAGGATCCTACAAATAATGAATATTTAAGAGTGGAATGGTAGAAATAATGGCATGAGGTGAATGATGAAAAATTATATTATTTGTACCATTCCACGAATAGAAAACATTTCTTATTTGGTTTACAGTATATAACATCTATCTATTATTACTTAGTGCTGTAATTGTTAAAATCTATTTAATGACGACCAGATGCAAGTTTCCTGGATAGAAGGGTCGTAGACATCGAAACACACTCAAGCATACTCGCAACCTATTAGCTCTAATAGACCTAGAGAGTTCGGTCATGCTAATTAATTGAGTACGTGCTGGGGAGTTGGGATGTTCTTCTACAATCTATTTTTTTAGTTTTGGTGGTTTCCCATTAACAATCAATGCAGAGGTCCTAGGTTCTCGCAAATTAAAAACTCCCTAGTAAATGGAACACCGTCAGCTGCACCAACTACGTTGGGATATTACTAACCTTAAACTTTTCATCATAACTACACTTGTTACCGCACCATTCGTAAATTTCCAAACCATTGTCAAGAATGAATACATCTTCGGAATTAAGCGATTTCCTTGAGAAGCATACCTAAATAAATACAAAAATAGAATAAATATGTTAGCCTCATCTATTTTCATAGTTTAATCACTTCATTTTAAATGTATTACTTGATGTAATAAATTACCATTCCTAACAGATACAGTAACTTAGTATCTACAAGAACATTCTAGAATAAGATGTTTTGATTTAAGAAACCATGTATACAGTACAGTAATTAATAAGAACAATCAGGAACATTCAAGAAGTGCTATTAATAGAAACTGTAATCCAATAGAATAAAAAGTATAAGGAATGATCTAGAAGGTTATGAACATATTGTATATAAGGGGAAGTATGACAATTGTAAGCGGGGGAAGGATTTTTGATTGGTTGTTGGATATTAGAGGTTGGATATTCGATTGTAAAAGTTATTGTGAAGCTGTTGTTTAAAGACACCTTCCCTACAATTTGTGACGTTTTGTAAAAATAATACATATATATTACTTTAAAAACATTAAACCAGGTCATTCCTTGTCTTAAATGTACGTTTTATGGTAAATTATGATAAAAAGTGAGAAACAATGCACTGCCTAAGTAGCTCACGGCGACTGACCTCTCGTGGACGGTCTTTAGGCCTGGCCTAGCTGGTAAACATCGGTAATGTACGAACATCGTACGCTAGCTATATACCTAGCCTGACGTTGTATAGTTTCTGCATTAATTGTGATTCTATTTTTGCCAGACTCTGTTGATACAAATTGGGGAAAACCCGATATTTTCGCTGAAAAGTTAGGAGTCTTCCATTTTTTTTTGGCCTCACGATCGATCGAAAAATGGGTTAATTACAGAAGAAAAGCAGAAATATCAATCCGCGCGCAATGCATTTTGGGATTTATAGCGGGCCGCTATAATTATTAGAATCGACTTATTTTTCACATTTTTAACCATTTAAAGACGAAAAAAGTTATCCCAATAGGACCATATAGTATTAGTTTTACATTAAATATAGTTTGTGATCTTAAAGTAGATCTAAAAAACGTAGGGAAGGTGTCTTTAAAGTGCTTACTGGATTGTTAAGTTAAGTTGATTGAAATTAAAGCTTTGATTTTGAGTTATTTTACAACTTTGTGTATTTTGTGTGTATACTTTTATGTCACACGGGAGTAATTTCTCGGAAACATACGTAAAAGGAATTTGTGACACTTGACATTAATATATAGATTACACAGTAAACAAGCTATCCAGGGCAGTATCCCGGACATGCTGCCTATAAACATGTTACAGTATGAGGGTGGTTTTTAATAACATGACATAAGGAAGAACATTTAGACAATCTGAATGTTTTTTTCTTCAAATCAGAAAAAAGGGGAAGAAAGTTTATGGCATATTGGCCATGATTCTAAACTCACAACAATGACATTATAAGATTTGCTGCTAAAGATATGTGATTTGCTGCTAAAGATATGTGATTTGCTGCTAAAGATATGCGATTTGCTGCTATAAAGATATGCAATTTGCTGCTATAAAGATATGCGATTTGCTGCTATAAAGATTTGTGATTTGCTGCTAAAGATATGCGATTCGCTGCTAAAGATATGTGATTTGCTGCTAAAGATATGCTATTTGCTGCTAAAGATATGTGATTTCTTGGTGGAAAGAAGCATCACTACATTCTTAGTTGAAAGGCACCAACAAGTAAATACTGCAGTATTAACTACTCATATTTTAAATTACATAACAATCATTCAAAATTAAACCTTATTTACCTGTTGCACAGAAATCTTCCTTCGAGATACTTTTCTGACATGAAACAAACGTGGTTGATATTTTTCTGGTTCTACATGTCTGAAACCGGTATCCGCTCCTCCGGACATAATATTCATAGTCTTAAAGTAATCCTTAAACATTTCTGATTCATAACTTTGGACTTCTCTATGCTGTATTGGTTTGTCATCCAGTAGAGTGTCCAGTTCAACTGTTTTATATGCAGCAGTTGCATACTCATCCTATACAGAATCAAGTGGTAAAAGTTAATTATAAAATAAGCCTAAACAACTTTATATGCAGGTTTTTCTTTTGTTTTTTTGTAAAAAAATCTTTCTCAATTCTGTTCCTAATGATCAGCTGGATTGACTATTCTCTTACAATTTTTGTTGAAATATACACATAAATAAAGCAAAAAAAATGCCCATACATAGATATATCAAAGAAAAGAATTACAGTGGTACTGTATTAACAGTCTTTTTAGGATTTTATATGTATATTTTGTATGGCTTTTTTTTTTATCGTATTTTATATTTTATGTACTGTATCCATTTTATATTTGTATGTATAGCCTGGGTGCAGAACAATTATTATACACATTTGCGGGAAAAAAGTATAGGAAAATTTTTTTTTTGTTTTTCTAATAGAGTATACCATATAGAATGTCAGAAAAAAAATCCCCATTCCAGGGTCTTGGGGAAAATTTTTTATGGCACTTTTAAATTTTGGCCTATATAACACACACAAATTCCTATTAACATACACAAATACCTATATATAGGGGATAGGGAAAATCAATTAACAGTTTTTGTTACTTGCAGTTGTGTTTTAATGATTAAAATTAGTAGAGGCTTACTTTAATAACTACTTCTCATAGTAGTTGATGAATCAAGTCGATACGATGACATCATCATGCCAGAATCCAATATGGCGTCCGATTTGGCGGGAAAAACAGGGTATTGCTAAACC
Organism: Antedon mediterranea; assembly: GCF_964355755.1. Classification (NCBI taxonomy): domain Eukaryota; kingdom Metazoa; phylum Echinodermata; class Crinoidea; order Comatulida; family Antedonidae; genus Antedon; species Antedon mediterranea. The sequence goes on from NC_092675.1 coordinate 18,367,673, forward strand.
CCCGCAAACCCCTGGAAACCTCCAAAAAAACATAGAAAACCCCACCGAACCAACATAAAAGTGATTGAATCATGGAGTGTACACCACACTGGGTATGTCCATGTAAAAAAAAATTAAAATTTCTACTGTTAACTACTTATTTTTGGGATAAAACGTCATTTTTTGGTTAAAAATTAGCAATCATTTTTTACCAGAAAATGATGTTTTACCCCAAAAATAAGTAGTTAACAGTAGAAATTTTATTTTTTTAAAACATGGATATACCCAGTGGGTCGTACACTACATGATTCAATCACTTTTATTATGTTGGTTCGGTGGGGTTTGCTATGTTTTTTTGGAGGTTTGCAGGGTTTAGCAATCATTTTTGACCAAAAAATGATGTTTTGCCCCAAAAATAAGTAGTTAACAGTAGAAATTTAATTTTTTTTTTTCATGGATATACCCAGTGGGTCGTACACTACATGATTCAATCACTTTTATGTTGGTTCGGTGGGGGTTTGCTATGTTATTTTGGAGGTTTCCAGGGGTTTGCGGGGGTTCAGCAATACCCTGTTTTTTCCGCCAAATTGGACGCCATATTGGATTCTGGCATGATGATGTCATTGTTATGGACTCGATTTATCAACTACTATGAGAAGTAGTTATTAAAGTAAGCCTCAGCTAATTTTAATAATCATAACACAACTCCAAGTTAAAAAAAACGTGAATTGGTTTTCCCTATCCCCTATATATAGGTATTTGTGTGTGTTAATAGGCATTTGTGTGTGTTATATAGGCCAAAATTTAAAAGTGCCGTAAAAAATTTTCCCCAAGACCCTGGGATGGGGATTTTTTTTCTGACATTCTATATGGTATACTCTATCAGAAAAAAAAGAAAAAAATTTTCCTATACTTTTTTCCCGCAAAATTTGTACTGCACCCAGGCTAGTACTGTACTTTTGAAAAGGCCAACAGAGTTTCCCCATGGGGATAATAAAGTTTTAATTGAATTGAATTGAATTTATAACAGACAATATGCTCTGGCTATATAAAAATTAACAAAGATATTCAGGTTTTTTTCTTTAGGTCTACAGTACTTTTCTTAAGCAGTTTAAACCTTACCTGAGTTGAATTTTTGCCAATCCAGAAATGTACGTCATATAGCAGTTCTTCATTATCTGGCTCTTTCTGAAAAATTAGAAAATTATACATTTGCATAATATAAACTTGCTGTTATGGCAACATCAAATGAACGGACATGATAAAATCATAAAAACATCATCATACATCAGTTAATTTAAAATTTTTAAATTCTTGTAATGTTGTGTAAAATTCATATAACTTTTACAATTTAGTTCATTCATACAGTGCTAAATTATAATATTATATATAGTCACCCCTAAAAATGTCAACAAATTTTGTATGGGGTGGGTTTACAGGTCAGTCACTTGTTTAAGTCAAGATCCATTTTATTAAAAAAAAAAATTATATTAGTCATTGACAAAGAATGTTAATTTTGTAGTTTACTTCTTTTCTTCGTGTTGACATGAAAAAACATAAAAAGAAAAAATTAAAAAGCAATTTTTGACACATGAACCCACATTCAGATGAATAGAAATAAACAGAACATGTGCGATAGCTATTGTTATACACATCCGCAAATAAATACCATTTGAGGCTTAGAGAGCCATGAGGCTTAGAGATCTATTAGGCCTAGAGAGCCATGAGGCCTAGAGATCTATGAGGCTTAGAGATCCATGAGGCTTTAGAGATCTATGAGGCTTAGAGATCCATGAGGCTTAGAGATCCATGAGGCCTAGAGATCCATGAGGCCTAGAGATCCATGAGGCCTAGAGAGCCATGAGGCCTAGAGAGCCATGAGGCCTAGAGAGCCATGAGGCCTAGAGAGCCATGAGGCCTAGAGAGCCATGAGGCCTAGAGATCTATGAGGCCTAGAGATCTATGAGGCCTAGAGATCTATGAGGCCTAGAGAGCCATGAGGCCTAGAGAGCCATGAGGCCTAGAGAGCCATGAGGCCTAGAGAGCCATGAGGCCTAGAGAGCCATGAGGCCTAGAGAGCCATGAGGCCTAGAGAGCCATGAGGCTTAGAGCAGCCATGAGGCTTAGAGCAGCCATGAGGCTTAGAGCAGCCATGAGGCCTAGAGAGCTATGAGACTTAGAGAGCTATGAGGCTTAGAGATCTATGAGGCTTAGAGAGCCATGAGGCCTAGAGAGCCATGAGGCCTAGAGAGCCATGAGGCCTAGAGAGCCATGAGGCCTAGAGAGCCATGAGGCCTAGAGAGCCATGAGGCTTAGAGAGCCATGAGGCTTAGAGATCTACTGTATGAGGCTTAGAGATCTATGAGGCCTAGAGATCTATGAGGCCTAGAGAGCCATGAGGCCTAGAGAGCCATGAGGCCTAGAGAGCCATGAGGCCTAGAGAGCCATGAGGCCTAGAGAGCCATGAGGCTTAGAGAGCCATGAGGCCTAGAGAGCCATGAGGCCTAGAGAGCCATGATGCTTAGAGAGCCATGAGACTTAGAGAGCCCTGAGACATAGAGAGCCATGAGGCCTAGAGAGCCATGAGTTAATGTATAAAAGCACTAAAGCGTCTTTCACACCTGTTCCGGCACGGTTCCGGTCAGGCACCAAAAAATCCAATCGAATTAAATGTTTCGTTTTCATGCGGCTACGTGAATATCGATTGGCGCATAGCCGTGTGGAGCGTCGTGAAAACGAAACATTAATATTTAAACTGGAACAGGTGTGACAGACCCTTAACAGCAGGACTGAACCCTAGGCTTTGGGATTGGACAACAAGCATTTTAACCACCAAGCTATATCTCCACTATACGTACATAGGTGTTGAGAATAATATAAGAATCTCCATCAAAGAATGATCCATATTGATTCTTGTCCCAGTGTGTAACCTTAAATTTGACAATGCGCCAGATTTGTAGTCCAGTCTTCTCTCCGGCACCTTTCCAGGCTTCTTCTGTCAGGGCAGCCTCTTTTTTCACTTTCCTATCTTCATCACTCCCGACAAGAGCCATGTTGGAATCTTTCCAGTCATATTCTTTGGCTTTTACTAATCCAGTCATGATGAAATACTTTTGTTATTCTAAAAAGAAAAAATGTACAGTATTTATGAATTAATTAAAATTATTGTGAATACATTACATATAATATGTGGTAAATGTCATCACAGTGTAACATGTACAGTAAGTAGATACTGCAGTATTAAAATAGTACAAAAATATATTTACACAAGTGGAAATTTAGGACAAATTAAATATTTATTAAGAAATTCCATGGAAAATCCATGTACAGTATGAGGGATCCCATATACAGGGAATGTACGGAGGATCCCATGTATCGGGGATCACATTAAAGAAAAGTTTCTTCATGTCACAGTGTAAGATATCGTTAAAAAGCTGTATCTCTACTGTATACTGATCAACTTTGAAGTCGACGAAATTATGTTAAATATTGTATAGATAACTTTGGATTAGCCTATTTGGAATCAAAGGCTTACATCCCAGGAATTGGGTACATAACTTAAATGATTTTCTTTGAATAATGCAAAAGAAAGCAAGCAAACTAAATAACAAAAAATACATTAGGATAATGTATTTGTACAGTCAACTGCAACTAATTTAAAATAAAATTTAAGTAATATCAATCAAGTTATTGCCACTGTGACAAACAAGCATTGAATGATAGTTAAGCTATTATAACTGACTAGATTTCTGGGTACTAATCAAATACATGTATGTAGCTTTATACAGTACAGGAACTAGAAAGAGATATAAGCCTTTAATTGTGCGCCAGTGAACCAATAACAAAGAAGAGACTTGTATTAGCATATCACAGACACTTTGCACAAAACAAAATGACCAAATAAGGTACTGAATTTACAAGGCAAAGTCCTACTGTGGAACTATTGGCTGCAATGTTCTGAATGGTTTTTACGTGGGCTAGTGAGTTTTAAAGTGGAAACTTTGTTTTTTAGCATTGAGTTGACAGTGGTCTTCTATGGCATGATAAACATGACGTCAAACAGCATCAAGTATTATCCTGTAGTGGGCAGATATTTAACCAACATATCAATATAGTTACTGTTGTTTCTTATTTCCTATAGTTCTATATAATAATGGATTGATCACATTTGTTTTTACTGTAAAAATAGTTTGTTACTACTGTACTACTTTAAATACTAATGCATATTCTATGGCTAATATTTCATTTATTTATTAATAATTTATTTGTTCAAAAAACATCTGTGGCTTCGAAAAAGTAAATGAAGCTATACTGTAGCTCGCAAGCCAGAAGTCGCAGAAATATAAAGAAATATTGTAATTTGATAAAAATGTATATCATTTTCTGAATTCTGTAAATAGTGTAGTGCAGTTACAAAAATACCAAGTATAAGTAACACTACCTTAGAGATATTATATATAGCTAACTAGAATGTAATTAATACTAAAGTACATTTAAATCAAAACGCATGTAAAGATACAGTGGAGTGCAGTTTTTATAAAATTAATTACCTTTTTTTATTAGTGAATACATAATTAACAGATAAAGTTTAAACAAACAAAAAAACGGACTATAAATATTTATAGGACATTGATAAGGATATTCTCTTGCCTTGCTTAATATAAAATAATAATAAATTATTTATCAATTTGGTATGAACGAATGCAATTGATAGTATATATGCAATTGATGTACAGATTAATGGGATTAACCAATTCCCAACTGATATACACATTCCTTTTAACCTAATTAAATATTCAATAATTTAAAATTTGCTAACATAACAACGTCACTAAAGATTAAATATTCAATACTTACAAACTGTAGTGTAGTTTACTTTACTAAATAATTTATTTATTATTGGATTCCATGTATAAAGCAACACCATATTATATTAAGAGTACAGGTGATGAAAACGCTTGTATAGATAATTATTGATTTAAGAAAGTGATATGTTATAAAGTGTTTATTTAACATTATTGTAGAATACTGTACGTGTACAGTACATACAGTACTACAGTACTGTTAGACAATTGGTATGTGATATTGTGAATATCAAATGTGAATAATATATTATTATTATGATATATAATTAATATATAGTATTCCAGTTTTATGCTGAATTATATATTATTAAATTAGTCATTTCTCCTGCATTTATTATTGGTTGAAAGAACAAGAAGCGAAATCAATGACTGTTACCTCAACTGTCAATCAAAAATCATTACTGTTGTGTGTTTAGCAACAAACTGCAGTAACCAGTTAAATGGCATTACAATATTTATTTGTCAGGTTATTTGAAAGGTGTAATATATACAGTTACTATTCCAAAACAACTACAATACTTTGATTCAAGTCATTAGAGGAGGTGGTATGGACGGAGGATGTTCACATAAACAAACTGTATGAATCTAGGCGAGTCCTTCCCAGTCATTAAAAGGCAGAATCACACCCTTACACTAGACATTTGATTGGAGAGTAAATTTGTTTGACCCATTTTGATCATTTTTATAGGCTTGTGCTATATAGCTGTGTTTTTGAACAATTTCTAGTGTTTTTGTTTACAACCTTGGAATCTTTTATTCAGTATACAACAAAGCACCCTTTACTTTTTGATAGTTTTGTTAAAATTAGCAATTCTCCACAGATTGCAATGCTCTTGTTCACTGAACAATGCCAAGGATTCCTTTGGATCAGTGTCTTTAAACATCAAAACATTTCCAGCAATTTTAGGGTCAATCGAAAACAATTAATTGCAATCTGATTTATTTCCCAAAAGACATCCAGCGTCTGATTATTCAATCACATATTGTTAAAAAACAGATGAAATATCACTCAATCTAGTAAAGTTTATATGCTACAGTAATGATATTTAGGATAGCAAATTGAAAAAATTGCCATCTGTTTTCAAAAATATTTTGTAAATTAAATAAAAAAAAAAAAAAATTAGCTTTGGAGTTATAAAAAAAAAAATTGGAGTAAATAATTTCCGAAAGGAAATCATATGATAAAGCTTGAAAATGTTGACAATCAAGTGTCGAGGTCGTACAGTAGTGTAAAAAAATATAAAATGAACAACAGTATTCACATAAGTAGATATCATTACTAAAAAGTTCAAACTTGGTTCATTAATGCACATCTTTCAATAGGAGCATAATGTGACATACTTTATTAATGGAACTAGGTAAGATTCGAAAACAAAAAAAGTCTGTCAATGTACCAATTACATTATTCAATTTAGTCTACACACATTTTGTTTATATTACAGAGCTTTTGTTGATATCACTCATTTTTAAAAATCAATAAATTGAAGCAAATGTATTTGTTTGCGCATTTGAACGTGGGGTGGGGGCTGAGATTTTAAAGATTATCTTGGGACGGCTTATTCAAATTCCAAAACAAACAACATGCATTTTGAGCTACAATTGCAATATACAGTAATTTTATTAGCTCAAAATATCTTATTCAGGCATCCAATAGCTAATTGTGCCTATTGTATTAGTACATTTACAATAGTTTTAAGAATGGTAATAAAAATTTTAAAAAAATTTCTTGTAATATGATTTTTACTTTTTAGTAGAAATGTTAAAATAAAATAAAGTCTGTAAAACTTACCTGAAGAATAAATATAAAAGTATAAATTAAAGTCACAATATTTAAATAAATAAATGTTTAAAATCCTTGGATTATATACAGTAAAATTGCTATCTTTTGGCTGGGTGTGACTACACTACGGGAAATTATCAGACCGGCAAAAATGGCTGTTGAGCTACTACTAGTACTACTGTAGTTAGGAGTAAACCCTTATATGACCTAGACATGTAGGGTTACGTGGGTGGCATATCACTGATTCATCACTTACTGATCACTTCCCTTTAGCTATTTAGAAATAATACTTTGATATTTTATCTGTAACACATCAGAATTACGAGGGCTTTTGGTATACAGTGTAAACCAATCATTTTTTTGCATGGTTAGCACTTTATTGGGTATAAAGGTGTACGTATTGCAATGATACAATAATTATAATTGAAAACAGAAGAGCAGTATGGACAGATTACACATTGTTTTTATGTTGATAAAACAAAAATTTTGTATGTGCAATAGTACAGTAACTTAACCGTTACAATTGGAGAAATTAAAGAAAAAAATAATCAAAATGCAGTAAATCAATGGTAAAACATACAGTACATACACTTTTACTGAACAGTGTATGTAAAACTTGTTATTAAAATGTACTGTACTACAATGCAAAAGTCTAATTAATGCAAGATATACAGTACTGTATGTCAACTCTAAAAATTAATTGATAATTACTATAGCAACACAAAATCAGAAATGCCAATTTGAAAAAATTCAATAAATATAAAATGAGGCCATCACTTGACATTGCCATTTGCATATATTTATTTTATTTACCGAGTGCCTTATAAGTGGATGTTATATACTCATAGTAAAAGCTTATTGAGAGGTCTCCATTTACACAAGGCCGACTTTATTAACGTAAAATAATATACGCTACCTGCAGTATACTTTATATTATACATTGGCATATATTACAGTGTTTTGTGCTGGTATTCATTGACAATATGTAATTAATAAATAATATGTAATTAAATTAAATACTACAGTGGCAGATCCATAATTTTTTTTGGAAGTGGGGGGGGGGGGGGGGGGGCGGGGCGGGGCGGGGCGAAGGGGTGGTCATAAAAATTGTGAAATAAAGTGTTGAGCTATATACCTAATTTACTATCTTTTGCATGATATCCGTTTTCAGACTCAATACACTTTGGATATCCATATTATCTAAGAGAAAACTACTGTACAGAATTAACTGTAGATGATACTGTACAATACTAAAGAAAAAGTACCAACCAAGTCTCGATAGCTATTCAATAATTAGTAAATGTCTCATTCTATGTACACAACAAACATTTAATTTGGTCAAAAATCTAGAGCAATTTACAATTGTACAGTAGATAGCAAATGTATTAAGAGAGCCGCTGTACAGCACAATCCAACACAAGCAGTCTTTATCAACAGAGTTGGAATTGACATACCACCCTACAGTACACAAATCTGTTATCATTATGTACAGTAATTAACCTTGTTTGCAGTATCTTGGGCGGATCAGTAGTACTATACCACCTTATCAAGCACTTCAATTGACCTACTGGTCACGTGTTATTGTCTGGTGCCAATATGGAGTTCTATAATCAGAGAGCAACAAATCCTCACACAATATGTAATGATGTACAGTAGACTATCATGTTTACTATGGTAACCACATACTGTAGGAAAAATTGGAATTGGAATTTATTTCCTCATTCTCCAGGTAAGAAGAAGTGGAAGATGACTATTAACAACATTTTTATTTAAAAAATTACACTATTATATTATACAACATTAAAGAAAGGGTAAAGCAAGATGCACATGATATGGCTCATCATAACTGTAACTGGGTACTGTCATAAGTAAAAACATTTTAAGTGCCTTGTGGGCCCAGCATAGTAAACACTTCAGATTTGCAGCTACAGTACTGTAATCAATGTACAGTACAATATCTTCTACAATGTTAGTTACAGTAAGGCTAACACAATGCCCAACAAGCTATAAAAACCTGGGAAGCTGTGAAACAACTACTGTAGCTTAATTGAACTAGAGTTTAGTGAAACTACTTAACAAGCCCAGAAAAACAAATTTAAGCTCTAATGCGATATTTTAAATATGATGATAGAGTAAAATTTTCACTGCATGAAGAATTTACCATCAATTACCAAATGGAACTGATAATGATTGCTCTATTACCTCCTCGTTCTGTATTCAAATTTGTTAATGATGACCTTGATCAAATGTACATTATAATGGTAATAAAGGTAATTGTTCATTCATAACCATTTGTTGGATTGTAAAGATACGATAAAGCAGTAGAGGCCCTTTTAGCCTTTTGTATGTCATTTACAGTATTTTTCTAGGAATAATAATGTAATACGTTCATACTAATGGCGGATCTAGAATTTAGAACGTAAAAGGACAAAAATACACAATATTATAAACTACACAAATCAAAAGTGGTTAGTAGCCTATAAGTGCTAGCTTACCTGGATAAACCGAAATTAGCCTATTCTCTCAGAGGAAATAGGCTAATGTCGGTTTATCCAGGTAAGCTACTGTAGGCACCAAATTTTTATAAAATTGAACTAATGTACAGTACAATTATTCAGCCTTGTGCTGAACTCCAGAACCTTTCTTACTGTATGTAGGAGGGTAAGTACTGAAAGGCAAAAAATAAAAGACTTTTAAATTCAGATCAGTATCCACAAACTAATGCTAAAGAAATGCTCTACAAAAGTAAGTTCTGAATTTGTGAACTGTGTATACAGGAGGTAAGTGTTTTTGTACAGTACCTACAGTATGTGTGCAAGGTATCCGATACTTGCATGTAAAGAATGCTTACCTTATTAAGAAATAATTATTTAAAAAGTATTAAGTAAATAAGAATACAGTAGTAGTACACTAGCCATTATAAATAACAGCTACAGTAGGTATGTGCATTATTAGAAAAATATATAAAAAATAAAATTCATTCATTCATTTCAGATTATGGAGTGGCCATGTTGAAAAAACAGAAACCAATTCCACCATGAACATGTACTCAATGTTTAGGTCTGTGACTAGTACACACTACAACAGTCATCTACTGACTGTACTAACACTTGAACATGCTTACTGTACCCCCTCACTCACTCAAGCCTAGCTAGCTGGAATGGCATGACACGTCTCTAATTAAATCATATACCGCATAGCGCGATAATCGCATGTATCTATGCCTCACACACGGCGTGGTCACGTAAAATCTGTACACTAATATTTATTATTTCGACAACATTAGTTTATGATTATTATCTGTACCTTACCTTTGAAAAAAAAATTCTTGGCCGCACCCAAATACGCTGTATTACTGCCGCTGCCCGAGCAAAAGGTCGTTCGCTACAAAACGGAAGACAACTAGATGGGCGTGTCTGACAAACCACTTGATAGATTTTGCCGGTATATTCAGCCAATCAGATTCAAGTATCTGATAGGTTCAGTTATTACAACGTAAATAATAAATGAACAGGTAAATAGACAAATAATTTTGTTATAAATTGCACATATATCTCAATTAACTTTATTTATTTAACCACGTAGGCTCAGATCAACACAAAATTTGTTCTCTCCAGGGACTCCAGTAACAAACAAAATAAAGTAAAAAACAGCAAGGCATAATTTTCATTATATTTTGGTTTTAATTGATATATTGGTGTCTTAAAACAGGTTCAGAGGCCTTAGATAAAGTTCAAACGAAGAGTGTACTAAACTTTTAGTTTGTCTTCTAATTTGTGAGAGGAGCATCTCAAAATAATTGTTTGATAACTCCAGGTAAAAATATAGCAAAAATACAGATATTCATGGGTATGAGGACAAACCAAATGATTGAATTCAGCCACTTATTGTGAGCATTGCGCTGAGAAAATAATGCATTTGTTGGACACTTCTGCATTATTTCCAATTCATCCTCATATTTTTCACAGGCTTTTTTGAGTGTTGAATGCAACCTCTTGAGGGCGGTACATCGCCGATTTAAACTGGTTTTATTTACGCGATGTAGCTTCAGATCTCGTTTTAATTTTTGTACACGTAAATTCTGTTCCTTTAACGCCTCTATCTGTGCATGATATACGTTGTTTTTGCTGGATAGTTTTACATGATCTTCCTGTGCTTTCTCGACTAATGATTTCAAATTCATCTGTATTTTCTTCTTTACTATTAGTGTATCTTTTATGTTTTCTATTAATGTTTTTTCTTCTTCGATTCGACGCTCTTCTTCTTTAAAAATATCATCACATTTTTCATCGTTTTGTCTTTGTTTACAGGTTGACGTTGACACATTTAAGCATTCCTTTCCACTATCCTGAAAATCATGAAAAAAGAACTTACGATCGGATTGTTGAAACTCATTTCTAAAAACTCTAGGCCTAGGTCTTTAACTATTTTTTAAATTATTAAAATTCTACATATTTATTAATATTAAATCGATAATAAATGACAGAATCAATGCAATGTTACCTCTTCCACCATAACAATAAATTTTAAAATGACTCGAGAAAACAAATAAATAAAGTAAAACATTACTTATCTCGCCCATGTAATAACTCTTCGGTTACTTGCATGGTGCTAAGAAACCCACTACAGATAAGAACGCGCATCGCGTACACGTTAATTACGTTCCCAAAGCAACTGTAGCTAAGTACGCAGTGAACCGTGTGAAATCAAAGATATAGTATATAAGATCTTTGGTGAAAGTGATGATTATAGAGGGCGTACTTGATCATTCTTGATATTTACAAAATAAGGCTTCAGACGTCAGTCTTACTGCTGGTATCTTACAAATCTGTATCTCGTATAATCATTATAATCTATAGGAAACTCTGAGTCATCGTTGTGATGACGTAGGTTGGTTTAACCCGCAGTTATCGCATTATTAAATTATAAGAAGGTATTATTGAAAACTATTAGACTTTCGGTCGTAAAATTGATTAGTAATCTCTAAACAATATAAAATATTATAAATGAGTAATAATTCTTGATAAGTCATGAATAGATGATTGTTGATGTGCTGGTTCATACTCAGAGCGTAAAGGAAAACCAGGGAGATGTAAAATACACATCCAAACGGTCTTAATATATTATTACTTTTTTTAAATATTATTTTTATGTGAAGGGTACAGGAAGGATGTTCAAGATGTATAATTAGGCTGTCCTTGCGTGACAACTGTGTGACCTCTATTTCAAAAAAGTTGTAGACATTGCCGGAAAACTGTACGTACGTCTGTCAGTAAGTTTGGTGGTGATGCGCGACAGATGATCCTCACATCTATGCCAATATATACTCGAAAGACATTATTTTAAACTCATTTGCATTAAATGTAAATAAATACACATACATTAAAACATAGAATTAACAGGGAGGTGTGTAAAACGCCGAGAATGCTCAGAACGACACTAGACCGTGTTTCCGTAGCCACAACCAAATATCGGTTAATTTTGATTGCGGAAACACGGCCATATAAATTTTTTGTTCTCAGCCAACTCGATTGTATAACGTTTGCGAGTTTGAAAAAAAAAGCAAAACATTAAAAAAAATAAAGAAAAGAAAAGAAAAAAAAGCACGATACAAATCATTTATTTATTTGAAAGAAAAACATGTAAGGATATAGGTTTACAATAATTTGATCAAACTTGTCACAGTTGAAGATGTTTTAAAAGATAAAAAGATAGGCCCACCAGAACAGAAAATAAGAAAGTTAGACTTAAAAGGAACTCATTTTCCCCTTGAATGAGAGAGTAAATGAATCTGTTTTTTATGACGTACTAAAAATACTGTTTGCCACCCTCTAACGGTCAATATGGATATCATCGTGATAAACACAATAATGTGAACTAAAACATGGATTTATAATCGTGATAACACAATAAGTTATAGTATGCGGCACATTATTAGAAATTTTGTTTAATTAAATAAATAATTATTAACCAATTAAATTGTTTTGGTACGTACGTCATCCTGTTTATTTCTTTCTTTCAAAACATGATATTGAATTAATTGAATCTAAATTTATCTATTTGTAATCCCATGGGACTAAACTTTTCCATTTGGAAATTGAACATTTAGTGTTGATTCTAAGCGGTATTTTTATGTTTTTCTTTATTATCGTGAACTATTTTACCGGGGTGATCAGAAATCTTGAGAACTTTTATCTATTTTATTGTCTTTTTATTAAAGCCAGTCCGACAATTTTTTTTCTACGAAGCGGTTAAGTAGCATCCATTATTTGAGTTAAAAGGTGTATTTCTATTTTTTCAATAAAATACTTCTTATCTACTTACACTGCTAGTGTATTCTAAAAAGGCACCAAGATGTGTTTCCCATACTTGACTTGTGTCGGCTCTCATCGTCGAATTTCATACTTTGTTTGTGTTTGTTTTATACATCACGTATAAGTAAAGATTCATTTGAAATTCAGTCTGTACACAAAAGACACGATGCATCTATCGATGAATCGAAATTAGGCTACAGTTTTATAACCACAGTTTTTATGCACAAAACCAATCAATATTGGTCGAATGAGCTGGTTACATTTCGTCGTCTTATTAAATTGTGCACGAGTATAGTCTGGGTCGAGCTTTGACTTATATTAGTTATTGATATAAATATTTTGGCACATGTGGCGTTTCATACGTGTACTTCTTGAGCTTCAGACAAACATCGAACAGCCTCGAAATAACTGCAGACTTGGGGGAGTCTAACACGAATGTATCCGTAACCAAACCGACCTGAATTGTCAAACTTACGTATACGTATGTGTATCCGGACGGAGGTTGTGCAAACTGCCTTATATGGACATGATAACATCATATCACTACCATATTTGAGTATATCACTACCGTATTTGGGTATATCACTACCATATTTGGGTATATCACTACAGTATTTGGGTATATCACTACCATATTTGGGTATATCACTACCATATTTGGGCACAAAATCACACTTTTTTTGTCAAACTAGTTTGATAGTGTAGACAGAGCTTAATACTATTACCAACCACTACCGTAAAGAAGCGATCCTATAGAAACACTTACTTCCCCGACGGTATGTTGGTATTATTCAACATATTAATTATAGATTCAATTAAATTAATCTTGATTATATTCATAATTATGTTAAAGTAACGCAACCGAGTAAATTAATTAGTAAAGTTGGATGACCAGTAACCACGTTTTCATCTTTACCGATGTTTAATAGCATGATCCGAGAATTTAATAAGAAACGTTATAATGACATTTGTGTCGATTTCAGCAACATACCATCTCAAATATCCAGACAATCACGGGGAGAGATCAATAGAACGGCGCATCATAACAAATCTGAGATGGTTCAGGTCAAAATGATTTTGTCAATTCAGTCGATATAAAGTGTGTTTTAATGATCTTTGCGTTTAAATATAAAGAATGAGCGTTACTTAAAACGACACCATATACTTACTTTGCATATAAGAATAGACGTTGTATAATTTGATCCACTGCCTTTCTTATGCCTAGAAACGTATCTAAAACTAATCATGGAACTTTAACATAAGTACTAAATGATAAAGGAGGGGTAATGATAGGATAGACAGATGCCCTTTTTACTCGAGCTTTTGTGAATACTATTCAAGCGAGCTCTCATATGGGAGCTGCAAGTGCAATATGCCCAGAGAATATTTTCGCGAATAGCATTTAGCCAAATAGGCCTACTACATAATGCTACTTTACTGCATCGCATTTATCAAAATGGTGTAGTAAAAAAACAATACAAAACTATATATGTTTCCTACTCCGAAGATTGACAGTTATTCAATCACTAATTTAATGAACATTTACCCGAAAATCCAAAAAGAAATTAGGTGTAGTGGCATTGAAGTTGTTTCTTTCGTAGCTGTTTCTTCACTATAACCACACAAGCTTAATATGATCTGTAACTTAAATTGAATTCATGATCCCTGAATTAAGGTTTAGGTATACTTGTTTTTGCATACTCAACAACGTATATATTTCGGAATGTTAGCTGAAACGGAAAATCGTTTTTAATTATTAAAACACACGTTGATGTGACTAAGTTTAACGAAGTATGATCTGAAAATCCAAAAGATTATGCACTAAATTCATTTGGATTTGAGTTTCAAGTCCTTTGGTTTATTTATGTGTTATTTTAGATATCCATACATACGTACATAAGCAAGATCATGAAATATACTGTTACATTAATGTTATTCTACATTGACTAATCTGTTCATGGACATTGATATCTGACGATTTACCTGCAAATAAGAACTGCAAAGGTTAACTTTTAAACGAATATAACATACTTTTAAAGTCAAGTGAAAATATATCCCGTCTAGCTGACTATGAACTGAATATCTTAGAGGTGTGAGTTCATTAAACTAAGTAAATTAGTGGTGATTGGTATGTCAACAAAACCCGGATAATCATTTTGAATGTTTTGCACCCAAGTTGCCTCTTTTTTTAAAAACAATTTCTCGAATTTCGCTTTCTGAATTGTTTGTTTCTATAGATCCGTCATTAAGCTATATACACGTTTATATTAAGCTTAGATATATACACGTTTATATTAAACTTTGACACGATATTAAAATAAGAAACAAATACTGTAGTATAAGGTTGGCATAAATATAACATAAAAACAGTACACGTACAATACTTTTGCAAAAATTAAATAATGCCCTAGATTTGGTATGAGTAACAACAATCAACCTAAAATTGATATGAGTTTAATGAAACCACGTGACACTTCACATCAATATTAATTGGCCAAGATATAATAATATACAGCCATCACATGGTACACTTACATCGAACAGGCACTGAATTGACAAATCGCTTTAAATAGTCGTAAAATCAATGATTATCCATTAAAATTGACACTTCAACCATTATCTACACTTACGTTCAATAAGATTCATTATGGTCGTTCATCAATGATTCTTTTGCAACTGAAAACAGGTAGAGCCGAATTACATAATATTTTAAAATGTAAATCTAGTTATTCATTTAAAATTAACATAAAGAAATCCAAAACCCAATATTGTTGGACCTATTTTGATGCCTCTCGGGCAGTCACTGTTATGTCCATGTATCGTCAGTTTTTATTTTATATCTATGTTAATTTTTGTAAATGTTGTTGCTTAACCATACCTTGATGTTAAGGTAAATGGTAATAAATTTTGAATTGAATTTTGAATTTTTATCGTCACGTTGGAAGCTAATAATACAGACATACTGTAGGCCTATACATGTCAAAATGCAGAATACCATCATCCCAACTTATTTATTCATATTTGTAATAAACAATCATATTAAAATCATGTTAATTTGATTTTAAAAAAAAGATTATAATATACCAAACTTTTGCTCAATACATCCACACACATGTCGTAAATAATCTATTTATTGTGTCATAAATAAATTCTAAGATTTAAAACATGAAATCACCATAGGCAATCTGAAATAAAAGAGTAATCGAAATCTAGCGTACAGGATGCGTTTTGATGACTTATGTCACTTCATATAATCTTTACCATACAGTGATTAAGTTAGACTTTGAAGTTGGCAAATTTGACATTTTCCTCCAGAATGTATTACTGAAGAAGACTGATATACCTTACCTACTATTACTTTTCAGGTATTTAGAATTAAATCAACACAAATTGTAACATTTCAAAAGTATAAAAGGTTTCCACATAGAATAAATCGTGCTAAAATATTATACAGAAGAAAAGAAAATCAAATTATTTTCATTATTTATTTGGTATTTTTCAATATTTAAATAACAGCCCCCCCCCCCCACCCACAAATGTGCGGAGGCAAGGGTCAACCTAAGTGAACTAAACCACTGTAGCTGGATAGATACACATGCATTTGTTAAGAATAAATAATCGTGTGTCTATGTTGTCACATTTGATATAGCGTATTCTACCGAGTCTCAATGTGCTGATTTTAGAAAAAGTAAAAAAAAAAACAAAAAAAAAACAAAGGATCATATGCTTACCGACTAAGAGAAAACAAACGTAAAATTAAACAGAGAAACCAAACGTCTATCACAACTTATGATGAATTGAAAATCATAGGAGGCCTACATGAAAGTCAAATTTCGGATTCTACACCTTTTGGTTGAAAGCTTTAAAAGTATGTTCATATTGTTTATATTGTTGTTGACTTTGTGAGTATCATATTTGATTTCCAAATAAAGAATTAAGACGTTTTTTTGTCTGTTTCCACGCGTCAAATTATAGATAAGATTGCGGCAACGCGTCAGAATGTAGTAGACGACCTGGTAAGCTATAATCTGTTACTGTGTGATACACTCGCACAGGTTTTATTCTGTCATTATTGCGTCTAGTGTTTGACATGATTGATTTTCAAATAAAACATGTAATCGTGAATCGTAAAACTTATAGATGAGTTGAAACGCGTCAACTAATGAGCTACTTGAGACGCTTCTATTCTGCTATTTTAAAACAATGATTGCACAAAATGGACAACGGATACAGAAAATTGGTTAAAGCATTATAACACACTATTTGTGATAATTTATTCAAATCATTATGATTATTTTAACGATATTCTGGCTTGACATTCATGGTAAACTTAAACAAATATATCAATATTTTGAATTTCATCTATTAACAAAATTTACATTTTATATATTTACATGATCTCATAATGGTTTAGTAGATCACTCATTTGAAAAATATTATAATACCAACCTAACATAGGTCTACACAAATGGTAGTTTAGTTGCTCTTTCAAATAGTAGGCGTTATCATTACATATATACGTTGTTGTTTATGCCATTCTCAACAGTGGTAGTATTGTCATTTTGTTTTTTAAATTAAACGGAGGATTTGAAAAAAAAGTAGGCATAATGCGGGATGTTTCCATTAGCGCTAACGGGCTTCCATTTCAAATTATTTTTTTTCCTTTCAGTAACAGTCATTATCGTGGTCGTCATTTGTCACCTCTGTCATAATCAACATGTCCACTGTCATCATAATCAACAACGTAAACGTTATCTATGTCATAATCATCGCCAACAATCATGTTCTACAATCCTCAATACAAGAAAGCTCGACAACGTCATCGCTGACAGATGGCTAATTTACTTATTTTATACAAATTTGACGTGTACCACATTTTTTCAGTGGCATTTAAAGAAACTATGATATCTATTTATCTATATAGTACTTGTATAGGTGTATGTTTATAATAATATATATATTATTTCTAAATATAGTTCTTCTACCTAACCATACCTAGATTTTCTTTTGAACTAATATTTCTATAATCAATTTCTTACTTACGTCAAATGTTGTAAATTGGTTTATTCACATAGATTTAAATGAAGGTGATACAACCTATTCCAGTTCTATTCTATCCTATGATTGAACTTTAATCCAAAACGTTTCCAAAATGACAAGTTATGCAAATTGGATATACAACGGTTGTTTTTAACAGCATGAGTTTACTTTGAAGATATAAATAGAATGCGAAATGGATAAAACACTTCACAATGCTTTACTCTAAATTACATCAAAGAACTTAAAACACAAGAATCTCCTGTTCTTCAATTTGCATTCAAAACACAGTATCGGAAGTACAGGGTTAAAAGGTCAAACTGGGCGACGCCATTTCACAGCATGGAGCAGCGCCCCCTCCAAACTAGGAAGTCAATTACTCTAACCCCCCCCTCCCCCCTAGAGTATTAGCAGATCCCCTCTATGATTTTGACTTTCTAATTTGATGCGGGCGCCCTACTCCTCAGTCAATTACTCTATCCCCCTAGAGCATTAGCAGATCCCCTCTATGATTTTGACTTTCTAATTTGATGCGGGCGCCCTACTCCTCAGTCAATTACTCTATCCCCCCTAGAGCATTAGCAGATCCCCTCTATGATTTTGACTTTCTAATTTGATGCGGGCGCCCTACTCCATGGCTCACAATGGCGCCACCCATAGCTCTATTCTATCCCACAATGCCTTTCGAAATTGTTACGCGCTTCGGACGAACAGGAGATTCTTGTGTTATAAGTTCTTTGATTACATTTATAAAATATGTGGAATAAAATATAAATGTAGGAACAAAAACAGCGAATACAAGGGAAGAAATGTATATTTGTTCATTTTCATTACTGTTGTCATGTGGGAATTCATACGCCAGGACGTTGATATTAATGTTATAGCCTGCGTCCTCATGAAAAATTGTAAGCATTTTCTTTCAATTACGCCTACATGTTTTATATATGCAAATGCAAAATGAAAAAAAAAATATTTCACCATGACTTCATTCTGTTTAATGGGGGTAATACTTTCTTCAACGATCTCCTATTATTCTTCAAAAATAAATTAATATTGACCATATGTATCTAAATTCAATATTTGAAAATTTTCAGTCATCCTAATTGACTTAACTCTAGGACAGGCCTACCACTATTTAGAAGACCAAGTAACCGATGAATTCAGAAAGCAATTCACGACATCGATCAATTTGTAGAGGTGCAGAAAATAGTAACATTTCTATTCTTGTTGGTGTCTATTTCGTCACTGTGTTCTATTTATGAAAGATGCGAACTTTGTTTTTATGACTAGCAAAAATACATTTTATTTACAGGCTAAATATTTCATTAACTAGAAAGTATATTAATTTATTGTATCTTAATAAAGTAATCAATACTAGTAATCTCTTTTAGTAAATCTATTTCCAGATACACAAAACACATCCACATCCTAAAACTTCAGAATAAAAGAAATAGGTTGCTAGATATTAAAAATACTAAAACTCACTTTTCATCAAATCATCATCATGAGTTTTCATTGTGGAGAGGACAAAGGACGAAAGGACGGAAAGAGTATATTATTGAGCTTAGACGCATGCGTAGATTATTCTTTTGTATACATTCCGTCTAGTTAAATCTTGCTATTGATCCAAATGCAGACCTATAAGGACTTAAACAACTTTTTCTAGCTTATCAAAACAGTTACAAAGAAATTGAGTGACGAAAATGACCTCAAATCTCATGCTTTACCAGACAACGATGTAAAAATGTAACAGAATGTCAACTCAAATCAGAGCGATGAAAGTAACGAACTGACTGGAATCGATATGCAAACAATGCTCAGAAACATTGGTTAAAACAAATGTAACCGCTAACTCTGGCTGGCTATGACAAATAGAAGGTAAATTCCCCCGTTATCATTTATAATCTGTTGAATACCATGCATAATGACATTTGAATTAAGTTTGTACAATAGACAGTTAAAGTACATTGTATTAATTTGAACAGTCATTAAAAAATTATTTGTAAACGGTTGATGTGTATGAAAATTATTAGCAAAGAAATTTGGCATAATAATATTAACATTATTTTACAGAATTGTCTATTTGATTGCAAAACGTAATCATCATTTAAATGGTTTATTAGCAGCAAAGATAAATCCGATTGGCAGAAATATATTAACAATAGTAAAAATGATCAATAGTGCTCTGTCGATGACAGCGGCTGCTTCTCTCCATTCACGGGCAGAGTCCATATCAGTATCTTTCTTACGCTTCAATTGTGCAAGGAAATCAAGCTGAGAAGAAATGTTGTTAATACTAGCTTCCAAATTGCGCGTATTATTTGGTCGTTCTTTGGTGTTATTATCTAAACACCCGTTCTGAAAGGGCTCGGAACCTTGTTGTTGTGAATTCTCATCAGTAATCTTTGCTTTGGTCATTCGCTCATTCAAGTAGACGTTTTTACCAATTAATTCGGTTCGTCTAAGTTCAGTTTCCTCCTTGTTGTAAAAATGATCGCTAATGTTATCGTTTTTTAAGTCTGTAAGGACAGCCTTCGGTCGACATTTTCCGACAAGTCTAGAAACGCAGCCGAAGACAAACCGACGCATCCACGGAGGCATACGAATACAATTTCGTTCCTTGTGATACACGTGTAAAATCCATACAGACATTGCAACCGAAAGTGCAACCATTCCAATCATAACGATAAAATATTTCCCTGAAAGATAAAATACACATATAACGCTATTAAAAACATTTGAATGAGATTTCCTATAACAAACTCGCAAACTCTAGCAAACTAAACGTTTGATGGTTTATTACAGTTTCGTTAGCAAACTTTTACCAAATTTGTATTTGCAAACTCGGGAGTTTTCAAACTAAAGTTTAGTGTAGACTTCTGAAAAAATGTTAGCTGTAGTTTGCCGAATTTTGCCAATTAGCAAACTTTGGAAGACTCTGAAGAGTTTTCTCGAGTTTGCTTTGCTTACCCAACGAAAAGAAAAAAAAATTAAAAAAAGTACTTACCTATGATAGGAAAAGTGCCATCTGACGCTGGAGGAATTGTAGCAAAGACCAACTGATTAAATACAATCAATGATAATAAGACAGTAATCGACAGATTCATTTTTTCTCCCGACTCAGGAGGCAAGTAAAATACCATAATAGATAGTAAAGAAATGAGAACATATGGTAGAATCAGGTTTATTACATAGAAGTCCGACTTGCGAGATAAGTAGAACGTGTAAGTTAAAACGGTGAAAGGGTCCGGGCAGCATTTGTAATATTCCACCTCTCGAATTATAGGTACATTGATTATATTCCATTCTCCATTATCTTCAAACGCGGATATATCGGCATTTGATGCTATTGCTTCTAAGTCTACCTGTAGCATATCATGAGCCCAAGAGCCAAATTTAAGAGGACATGTCTGAGTGTCAAAAGGATAATATGTAAGGTCTACTTTACAATAACAAACGTATATATAAGGTGTGAGGTATTTTATGGTTCCATTAGACATAACACTAGCTGGTAGATTGGGATCATTGCTTCCATCTTCATCAACACTATAAACAAATAAATAAATTCAAGTGTTAATATTTTCCTATAGTGGATAAACTTCTTAAACAAAAATGTCTAAAATTAGTGTTCCTGTGGTATGATAACCTAATGAAAAACACTTGTTTCATTATTTCGAAATCTTTTTTCAATACATCCAATAGCAAGTAACTCACCCATTGCATAGTGTATAAACTTCATCATGCTTATAAGTGGAGTAAAAAGAGCCATCAGTATTGAGACCTGGAATTCGGGAGTGGCTCACTTACTAATCATCGAAATTGATACAAACTGTAAGAACACGTACCTGCTGTAAAGTACAATGTCTGGTCTCCATAGCCTAGTAGACGCTATTCTAATTACTGAAATATTATTAAATTCTTGTTCATTCCAAGTTAGAAAGGGATCATGCCACGACTAAAATATAATCAGAAAACAATGTATTTAGATTTTGGAAAGCTATTATGTAATAGTGTAATATTTAAATTAAACGTCATATAACATAATTAAAAGAACATTGTTTTAAGATTTGACTTTAAAATGTCTTATTTAGGTAATTTTATGTTAAAAAAACCCCCCCTTTTTTCAATATTCTATTGCAAAATTCGTCTCTTTATAATTCCACTTTTCATTTGTTTGAAACTTAACTCTTCGTCTTGTCTATGCAAGGAAACATTAGGCCTACATCTATGTATATCATTTCCTAGCATCCTCCATATTTTATAATCTACTATGTTATTCATTTCGTTTTTATAATTAAAAACAGAACATTTTGAATATTTCAATTTCTAGCTAATTTGAAATTAAAATTGTCTTATTATTTAAACGTTTCACTCTGTATGTTTTACCAAAACCAACGATTCTCTTTAATGTATTGCCAGAGGCGTTAACTTGTAACTTTCAAGTTTGGTTGATATTAATAAGTAATGTAATGTAAAATAATTCAATTTTTAACCATACCCATTTAGTGGATTTGTTTTTGTACATGCTATTATATTGATTTTTCTTCAATACAACAATATAATGATGAATAAACACAGAGGCAGTAATTACAGTAATATTAGCCCAGAACCATGCGACTGTTGTTAAAAAATACATTACAGTCCTTAATTTAATTAGGCCGAGAGATGTTCGCTCTACTTAGAATAATAGACGGCATAGCCCAGAGGGAAATCACCGACAAACTTTAGAATGTGAATTTCATATATGCTAATGATACAAATCACTCCTTCATTGGAAGTGAGCCAAATCAAAAAATGAATATTGTTATTATGTCTACAACTTTTCTACAAAAAAGTATTGCCAAAGAGGAGAGGCGATTGTTGATCTACGTTTTGGTAGTGTGTCTCAGGCAATGAGAGAGGAAGAGGATCCACCCAATTTTAATTGACAAATTTCCTAATGTATTTTACATTAATTCACGCTTGTCTATATGATTGATTTTTCTATGGTATTGACTGTAATTAATCAATGATTGATCGATTATTAATTGACTGATTACAGTACAAATGATTGGCTAATGTTTTAATTACCTGTCGTAACCAAACGCTAAGTGTTATTTGCTGCTTGATCTCATCCTTAATGATAAAAACAATAGTAAACATTATCATAATCATATATTGTAATCATCTTCGACGTCATCAACGTCATAAGCATACACATTTTTAAGGTCAAATATATGTCAGTATTGGGAGCTTTCGATTTGCGACGACCAGACATAGGAACTAGAACGTTTCTCCAAAAGACGGTTGTAGCATAACAACCGACACGTCGAGACATTAATTCTTTTGGTAGCACATGGTGTAACTTAACTCTACTAGAAGGTAATGTTACCGGTAGTTATTGTATGCATAAATGCAGTCAATGAGATGTTGTTTCCTATACTCGATGGTCCCAAATCGATGGTCCAGGCGACTAATGGCACAATTGCCTAGGCCCCAGGTCACAGGTTGTCATGAATCGAAAACTTCCAATTTTCCAATGCGTCCATCGTCACCAATGTATTATAATCATACTATTGTTTCTTTACGGTTTCCAAATGAATTGATGCGTTTATAACGCATCAATTCATTTGGAATCAAGACAAGTCGTAGAAAAATATAAATCGCAGCAACACGTCGAACCAATTTCTCAGAAACCGTTTAAATCTGTCTATAAACCTTATTGTGAAAATGTATACGGCAGAAAACTACCATTACTGTAGAAATTGCCGTAACGAATTAGTGTTATATTTACAGTTATTAAAAGGATAACAAATTCCATCAAAAGGAGACGATGTGTTAGGAATTGTAAAACTTGCAGTGATTATTTACGAATGGTTCAACGGTCATTGAACTGCTGATTGTTGAACCTAAAGTCAACATCATTGATACGAATAATAAAGAAATACCATAAATCAAATATCGTAATTGTTAACAACTTAATTGTAATAGTTGAAGAAACTCGTAACCAAAGTTTCTTCACCAAATATTAGATTTATATGTTGTAAAACGTGACATAGGCCTATATTTTTTATTCGATATGATCATTTTTTTAAAGTGATGTTTTATTACAGACAATCATTTTGTATGAGCATATTTCTTGGTCTCTACAAAATGTTACAAATTTTATTAATTAAATTTAAATTAAAATTTATATTTAAAGTGAAACTCCAAGCATTTTAGGGTTTTCTGCTGTGGAAATTTGATTTTAAAAACCAAAAATATACAAATATTCCGCCGATTCATAACTCAGAATATTTCCCTTTTTGTTGTCAAACTCACTTTGCCACTAATGTTATATCAACACATTTACCACTGTTATCGTCAAAAGTTGTATTATGTTATTACTGTATTTTTATTAATATAATTCGTCATCAACTTCTTCTCTAGTTACATGAGTAACTTAGAAAAATGTTACATGATGTCTATGGAGTAACTCTATTTCTGATTAAGGTCCGTTTATACTATGACGATAAGAATAGGCTCATCTATGGGTTAATAGTACATGCCAGCCCGGCAACAGGGGTTGATAGCTGTAAATTAGGCAGGAAGCTACCTTGTTATTCTCTGGCTTGTACAGCAAAATGGCAGGCGAATTATCTCATTTAGACAACGGCTTGCGATTATCAGACAAATTTTGGGCAACCTCTATCTATCCCAACTGTAACGTTTTTGCGTTCCGTTGGAACAGTTTGATATGAGGTCCAGAAGTGTGTGTCTGTCCTAGGCAAGCATTCACTCACTTTTTAATGCCTAGGCGCTCAGCGTCCAAATGATTATTATGACAGATATAATTATTTCTCAGCGACTGGTAACTCGGAAGTCATCTCTAGAATTAACTGTCGTTACTTGGCAAGGTTAACGGGCAAGGTTAACGTGCAAGGAAGGCGCGGCCGGGTCGACATCCTGCTACTTCCTCCTCGTTTAGTTTAGTTTTAGGATGCTGGAATGTTCGGTCTTTGAGCATCCTGTCTCATAGAAACGCTAGTTTACCTAGAAAGTCTGCTGTCGTTGACCATGGAATTAATGTTTCCGCTCTCAGCGAAACACGGCTTACGGGTAACGGCTCTATTCGGAAGGCAAACTACACCTTCTACTGGTTTTTTTCTGATAACATGAGACCTAAGCATGGAGCTGGTTTTGCTGTTCATAACAAGCTACTTTCTTGCATTCAGCAATCCATTGCAATATCACCCAATCTTATGACTATGCGTCTGTGTCTGAAAAATGGTTACATCACCATAATATCTGCTTATTCTCCAACATTAATAGACAACGCTGAATCAAAAGGCGTTTTCTATCAAACCATTTTCAAAACTCCATCTGGTGACAACATAGCACTCATTTGCGAATTCAACGCTAGAATTGGCTCTGATTTCTTGAGTGTAATGTGATTGGACATCATGGGGTTGGTAAAATGAATGACAACGGGCAACGTCTTCTTGAATTATGTGCTGACCTCTGTGTTACCAACATCTACTTTGAAGGTCCTTTTTGTACCAAAACAACCTGGATTTTTAACGTGTCTAGACTCCGTGCGAAGATAAAGATTAAGCAAGTTCTTGTGCATGAACTCCTGTATGCGGATGATGCTACCATTGTTGCCCACTCCCAATCTCAATTACAGGCATCTTGCAGCTCCTTTTCAAAGACCTGCTTGGATTTTGGAATGTTGATCAACATCAGCAATACAGTATTCCTGGCTCAGGGCGCAGATAAAGAACCACCTAACATTTTAATTTATGGTAAACCCTTAGAAGTTTTAAGAAAATCTACCTATCTCAGTTCTATTATAATCTTTTATTGACAACTGGGGATAACAGCCAACATGGCATACAAATAGTGGGCGATACATGAAAATGGCAATAACAAACTTAAATAATATTTTCACTAATTTTAAGAACTTAAAAACAAATTTTTACAGTAATAAAGGTTCAATAGAGAATAAAAACACAAGGCTATGACAATGTATATTATAAGTTTGGCGTATGTGTGCAGTAAATGGGCATTCACATAATGCGTGAAATTCGATCTGCACTTTGCCGCATTTACAAAGATTTTCATCGGGTGTGTGCGAGACCACCGCCCAGTTTCTATTCTAAGGTTATGAGATATAAGTCGTAAACGTGAGAAAGTTAGCCTTTTATGCTCCGGTACAGCTCTACAGTAAATGACACAAACTGACTAGATATTGAGCTTGATACACGTATTGAAAAAGCAGCAATCACTTTTGGAAGACTTCGTGCTCGTGTATGGAACAACCATAACCTTACCATCAAATTGAAGACTCACATCTACATTGCATGTATAGGCCTACGTGCTATCATAGGTGGTGTTTCTTGGCGTGATCGTGTAGGGCCTACCCAGTAGTGTTGTGTCGTCAATTAGTGGTACAACTAAATTTGTAGCTGGTCACCAATTATCTGCCAATGCAAATGTTGCTGAATGTGAAAGGCTTCGTGGTATTCGATGATGATACAGACATGTTATTTGTTTGCCCCTTACTTGTTCCCATGTGCCAAATATACATTCAAAAGTATTATATCACCCGCCCAAATAGAACCAAAATGCACCAATTACTTAATACCAGGTAAAACAAACTTAGCTAAATTTATTCATGAAATGTTGTATTTGTTTTAGTTGTTGCTTTGCGATATATAAATTATGTATCGGACCAAATATTTATGTCTTAACGAGTTTAGTTATTTATTTTTTAAGAATGTTCTTTCATACCCTGAAGACAAGGGTCAATAAAGAAATAAAAAATTCAATCATCAGAAAACAAAGGGAAATCTTTTTTTATATAGGATAACCATTAAAATACCATTTTCGATAAAAATAATATTTAAAAAAATCAATTGTTATTGTCAATAAGAACGATGTCATACAACAGAGCGATTTTATTGTGCTTATTAATAATAATATCGTTTGATTTGATTTGTAAAAAGAAAGAAGACTATAGATGATTATCATATAGGTCTAGAATAGAAACTTTTATAATTTCGTTTGGCTTTTAGTCGCGTGCAACGCGACTCTACAGCTCACCATGTCGGTCGGTTGGTCGTTCGGTCGGTCGGTAAACACTAACCTGAGCACGCAACACTGCATGTATATGGCCTTGTTTTAGAACATCTATTTACGTATCATTGTTCGTTATCGTAGTGGTATCAACGGGTCTTAATACTTCACACCAATGTATATCTACATTCGTCGTCATTTGTAATGTCTCTCTAAAGTAGCGTTTATCTAAACATGAATATGGGAATCAAAATAAATGAAATTAATTATACTTACAAAATCGATGATGTGAGCAGGTACAATTTCGTGCTTTACAACCGTCGTTACTGACTCGTCGATACTGGGTCGAATTATGTTTGTATAATTTCTGAATAAATACTCCACCAGGTATCGAGAATCACAATAGGCAGTTCCTATAATTAAACAATATATATTTAAGAAAGTTAAATGTAAACCGAAGAAGAAAATATATATTTATATAAAGATAGATGAAACACGTTATATACATCCATGTTTAACATTAGAGTATCTGAATTCAAAGTCATATGTTTTACAGCTCTATTTAAATACGTACACGAAGAAGGCAGTTAGAAAGTTGCCAACAAAAATGGTTTCACAAGACGATAAACTGAGCACCCCTAGTGCCCCTCAGAGTACGCTATTATGCACAATTAATAGTAGCATTATCATGTCTAACGAATATGAGAGTGGCCATCATTGATATATAGAGGCAGATGAAAACCAATTTCTTATCTTAAATCTGTTGAGATTGCTTAGCAAAGCCTGATTTATATAACATCCACCTACAGAAACAATCCAATCATGTCATCATACTGTTTATATCGCATAAACTATTTTCTGATCGTGAAATACGTTCTGTTGAACAAATAGCAGTAAAGCCTATCATTAAATCAAAGCTATTTATATTACTTTAAATAAATTGAATTAATTTCTTCGCAAGAAAAGTTGAATTTCTCATAGGTTTCTGGACTATAGTGTCTGATGTATGTTAATTCTTTACATGAATAAGATATGATTGATTTAATAAAAAAACAAACACTACAATGGTACACGAGTACATAAAATTAACAGTATTTTAATTTAAAGTATGCCATATTCTTATTTATTAACTCAATTGACTCATGCTTTATTTAAAGTGTTTATACTTAGTATGACCATTGATGCCCTCCGCCCCACCAAGCAAAATAGAAAAGAATCACAATTTCGAAGTATAATATACTATATACTTTATCCTTTAATGGATATCCTAGGCCTACTAGGTAAAAGTGTAATAATACTGTATAATCTAAAAACTAAAATGAAATTATTTATACAAGTACAGTATGGTGTTGTAATCAGAGAGGTATGAAAATAATTATTTTATTCGGCTGTAATAATATTACGAGAATATTTCTTTTATAGTCTACAATAACTCAGCCATTACCTCTACGTGCCCTGGTTGTTCATTCATTCTCATAATTGCAATTCTATAATTGTATTCTTGTTATTCTTAAAGATAGCTGTCAGTTTATGTATTTGTATTCTAAATGTTAGTAGAACCAGTTTCAATGGTGCTTGAAATTATCTATACAGATATTTGGTATAGGCTTGTGTAATGATGTATAAGCCTAGTGAGGATATCAAGTATATGATACAATGGTACAATTGCTGTACGCTGTTTATATGTCTGTTTGCTGGTGGTCTTACCATAAAATTGTTTAGAAAAGAAAGTACTGTATAACTAACAGCAACAGTACTGTGTCAGGTGGAAAGATAGATTTTTATTATAACGATTTTTGAATGCTAAAATGTAGGGTACGCCTAAATCATTTGAGCTATACCATAAAACAGTAGCTTGTAGATTTAGTATCTAATCTTAATAATGATGGTATAAATATACTGTAGTAATACATGCAATCAGAATTAAATTTATTTAAACGATAACAGCAAAGATTGCTATATATGTTTTCATTAATGCATAATATAAATCCAAGGCCAAAACAAAACAATGGTGTTGATAAGACCCGGATCTCAATGATTGAGTTATAAAAATTAATCAACAAAAGCTATATTGTAAAAGTAAAGAGCCAGAGAGAAATGTTAAGCGTTAGTTAATCTCCAGTTTAATGGGAAAAATATTGTGAATAAACGAGATGAAATTGCTTTTTCTAATAAACATTTACGGAATTGAACACGTCTCAATTAGTCCTTTGTTATATTTAATTAAATATGTAAATATTATGCAAAGTATAACTATTAATATTATTATATCATCAAAGTTGTTACTTAAGTAATTATTAATAATTATTCTAAGATAGTACATTGATTTAGTCAATTCAATTCAATTAATAACAAGCATAAAACGAGGACCAACCTAGAAGAAAAACTTGTCTCAGTTGGCCCTTTAACATGGTTAATAAGAACAAGTAAGAATATGAAGCATCAGTAAAAATGTATAATAAATAATATAATTGTCGTTGTTTTATTTGTAGGTCTGTTGACCTAGTATCTTGTTATATATATAAGATACTGAAGAAATTAGAAAAACAGTATACTCCATGATTGCATTAATTTCGTAAAATCAAACCTCTCATTATCTCAATAACATGACTGAGCTCTAAAAATAAATAATAAAAAATTATATTGTTTTATATAACTCTTATAAAATTAAGCCTGTTTGTCACTGCACTCATGGCGAATCTAAATAACGTTGATGCGTATATTCAAAATGCTCAACCAATCAGACATCAAGAATGGTTGATCTGCGAAAATGAATTCTAGTAGAAAACACAACCTTTAGATATAAATAATGCGAAAGTTCTGTATCATCTATATACTTTAAACTTTATTTGCAGAGACAGTAAATTCAATCTAAGTCTGTATAATATATGTTTGAAGTAATAAGAATAAAATATAATATGTTAGGTAATTTTTTTCAATTCACTTTGCCAGTCATTTAGATTTTTACTTGTTTTGATGTTGTGCTCGTTTATTTTAATGTTTTTATATGATGTATTGTGTGGTTCTCAATTTTTGATGTTATTTTATGCTATCTTTTAAAAACATTTTAAATATTTGTAGTACCTTTTAATAATGTAAAAAATTGTCAGAATTCAGTTTTTCTGTGAAGATGATTTTAATAAATATACCATTATACCATTATGAATGAATGAATAAAGAAGCTAAAACAGGGAAAAAGGACTGCGTAAGACCTAAAATACACTGCGACATTTATGTTTGAAAGTTAGCAACATATGTTAATAGGCCTATAATAGTAAAGGAAGCATTGAAAAGTAATCAATTAGACGTGCGATCAACCATTGTAAACTTTGTAAAATGTTCATTGCATTTAACTTTTTATTTTTATTTATTTTTATTTTTTATTTTATTCAATCGAAACCAACAGCGATAATTACCGCCACTAACAGGTTTGATACAAACAAAGCCAGGACTGTTTAAAGCACCTTGATTGGTCCTGACATTGATCAAGGGCTTCTCCCTTGACCAGAGGTCTGAGGCAGATACTAGATGCAGGGGCCACCATAATATAGTCAACAGTGCTGATTTCAAATACCTAACGGGACCCCAGCTACGTACATCACCCGCTATTCCCAGATGGTTTCCCATCCAAGCTCTAACCAGGCCCAACATTGCTTAACTTCAACGTGGTAAAGCCGTATATAATAATTTTTTTCTATTCTCAATTACTTCAGTACTCAAAACCGTGTTAATTTGAAATTGGCAAAATAAGTTTTGAATATCGAATTACGATGAGTATGTTTTTCTTGGAATAGGCTAAGCTTCAATTTATATTAAATAAGTTTTCTGTAGATTTACAATTAAATATATTCTTCCAAACATTTTAATAATTTATTTTAAGTTGATTGTTTTGCAACACCTTAAAGCATCTCATTACGGACCCTCAATACTATGCAAAGCATTACAATAATATTTTATTTTAACAACAACATATTAAGAGAAATACATGTGTTTGTTGTTATCTCGAAAATCAACATTGCCGGAAAGGATGATACCTGACATTTCAGAACTTATTTATCTTTTCCCCCATTGTTAACAAAGTATATTGCAATTAACAATAAAATAAGCAAAATGTTAAAAACTTACCCACACAAATAAGGCATACATATAGGATTCCCGTTGATGCCATTTCAATGATCTATTTCCTTATCTGTTTCTAAAGTTTGCATCATTCCATAGACTACAAAAGACACAATAGGTATAACATGATGAAATAAATTTAATTAATGACTGTCACTCACCACAAAGCTTATGGTCTATCTTCACGTGATCAAAAAGAAAAACTAATTTACATACACAACACTAGCAAGCTATGTGATTTAACACAGGTGGGTTGGTAAGTCAGTTTTCTGATTTCTATACGCGTCGTTTAATTACCTTCCAATCAAATTATACGTCTGAAATTCGTCGTATAATCGTACAACCTGCAACGTATTTAGTATCAAAGGAGTTAGATATCACCGAAGATGCTTGTGTTTGCTTAAAAACATCTATTTTAAAAGAACATGTTTTTATTTTGTTACACATTAACGCAATATCTGTAAGCCAATTGGCTCTCACACTAAAGTGGTCTGAATTTATAAGCCACTAAATTGCACATCAGAAGCGCCTTCGAGCAGTTATCAATATTGTTCAGTCGCTTAAATCCTGCGAAATCCTATAATATCCTATAATATAACGGCAATGAAACTGATTTTGATCAATATGGAAACATTATCGATTAATTCTATAATACAAATTATCATCTACGAATATAAACTACCGTCATTTTAAATAACGTGAAATGTAAGTGTATACATTCTGGAACTTATACGACCACGTCTAGCCCTTCTGATTGCTTTAGTGGAATAAGTCATTTTACAACTTTAAAGTAATATGTGAAAGTTCAAAACATATATGCTCTTACAGAAGTTGTTTCTATTATTTAGCAGGTTAATTATTTTATCCGTTTAAATCAATCATTGAAGATAATAATAAAAACAAAAGGAATGAAAATATTAAAAAAAAGAAAATAAATAATCATATTGTAATTCAATTTAAAATGTAATATAGAATAATTTTACAGAAAGTATTCAACTGAGAAATTATCTCATCAAGAAATATAAATAACAGTGTTGATAATGGCTTTATCGATTCTAAGGTGAATTTTCAAATGGAATAGTTTAATTAGTATGGTGTGCAAAAGCATAACACGTGTTTAAAAAATTGACTCGGCCATTTTAAGCAAGATATTCAATTCGTGAATATTGACGTTGATACGAAAACTCAGGTTACATTTAATTGTAATCAATACCAATTGCATTTGATGATTAATTATATGATGAAGTGTCTTGGGTGACCTAGATTTTATAACGGCATACACTGAACTGAAAACCATTAAGTTACACCAAAATGGGGAAAAATTAAAAGAGTGAGAATGATAAATATGCTAAATCAATCAATCAATCAATCACATTCTATTTCGAATACTTCGTATATCCATACGCATTAACATGAATTATTAATTATGAATTCATGTTGGAACAACAACAAAACAAAAACACAAGAAAAACACAACAACAGAACAACAGCGACACAACAACAGAACAACAACAGCAGCAGCAACACCACAACAGCAACAACAACAAGAGACATCTTTTTTTACGAAAAGGAATTGAATGTTTCGGATAAATAACGATCAGCGCAAAATTGTACTTTGTATTCATGAAACACTCTCAACCAGTAAATCGATGTTTCATTTTCAAAAAGTATCAAATACCAAAATATATAGAAGTTTCTGATTGAGAACTAATAACTTTTAGATACATTTCAAAATATAAATCAAAATAATATAACTATTATAGGCTTATCTGTAAACGAGTGAAGATGAACTAATCTGGAAAGAGAACAAGTTAACCGCGATTTAAGTTAAACTTTAACCATTTTCTGTAAACACCAACATAAGTATAAGTTTCTTGATTGAGAAATAGCTTTGAGATATATTTAAAAATAAAATGTAAAACTATATATAAGATTTTCCCCTGAAAATAATTGTAAAAATATTGTTTTTGTTGAATATGCTATTTTACTGCCACATAATATTAAATTATATCTGTCCAGTGAAGATATTCTTAGCATATTTGTCAATTGAGTAAATATTAGGGCTATATCAATGGTATACTTTAGAAATTACATAAGTTACATTACATGCATTAGATTACGTAAGAAAATCAGTCAGCTTTAAATAATAAATTTGTTTCTAGAGCATTATGCATTTCACGGAGAAAAGTTATATAGATACATCTACTAATAATTATTTTGAATTCGGAAGTACTTAATCTTGGAAGATGACATAAATTGCAAAATAAAATGTTTT
Source organism: Antedon mediterranea (assembly GCF_964355755.1). Taxonomy (NCBI): domain Eukaryota; kingdom Metazoa; phylum Echinodermata; class Crinoidea; order Comatulida; family Antedonidae; genus Antedon; species Antedon mediterranea. The sequence continues at coordinate 18,401,078 of NC_092675.1, forward strand.
TTTTTATTACTAAACGATGCCCTGGATTTAGTTCCTAAAGGCCAGTGAAAGAATTGAAATGCAACTTACGTGTAAAGGACTGTTTAACACGTGCTTGAACTGGTTGGCGTATGTGCACGTATTGGATACACATTACATGTCGACATTATAGAATACATCAATTTCTTACTAGTGAAACCGGAACTAAACTAGAATATCTAAAATGTCAAATTAGCTTCAAAGTATGTCTTCTTAAAATAACCAAGTATTAACATTTATGTATGTTAATATAGTCAATGCTAATTTGCATATTATTTCTTCGATTCTTTCTATATCTTATATTAAAAAGTATTATTAGTGTCTCCAAAAAGCACAGATACTTATATTTTATCATCATAACATGGTCACGCGCATCAAACTAGCCTAAATATAAATGGCATTATTATATACCTTTACATTGCCACGCTAGAGATTTGAAATATATCTTGACGGTGATATTTAAAAAATGTTATATAATCTGTTTCAATGTTCAGACCAAACAGTAACTATGTCTAAGTCTAAGCATGAAAGGAAATTGTCCTCTATGGCCTAAGTAACTAAGTATATGACAGTCACGGCAAACCCTTTAACTAATTTCTTTTTCGAACACTATTTTTTCTTCTTTCCTATCTAAAATTTAATGATGCTTCATTTTCAGATCAGACGATGCGTCTTTAAGAGTGAGAGTTCTCAATATTGACTTGCCTCAAATCTTTCTTAAGTTTCTTTCATGCTGTTAGTATATGTATTTTTGTCGCTGAAACTACTCCAGTTGAAGTTTACATATGACACGCAATGAGCGCCAAAATATTTACATTTACCAATATTAAGCCGAATCACCGTATAGAATCATTATTGGATTACATTATCGTAACTCATCGAAAGTTTTATTGCTTATATCTGAGAAGATTTACATTTCTATTACCTTTAATATTCAAGAACAATTTTTTTATCGAAATCTGCCATTTTATCTTGAAATTGGAATTTTAAAATATTAACAAAGATTTAAATTAATTCAAGTAGAGAAACGAGTTTGGCTGGAATTATAAAATTATCGTCGGTTGGAAATGACTAATAAAATATAAAAAGAAAATCGAATATATAGTGAAGCTAAAACGTAGTCTCTCATTTAGAAAAATATATTTCATACACCTTTAACAGTGAAGGGTGTAATAAATTATACAATGATTGTAAAACGTTATAGATTTTCAGGGCAACACGTATTTAACAATCTCATCAAGAAAACGCCCAAGTGAAAATTACGCAGAAATAAGATTACATCTCAATTGCACCACAGGGCATAATGACAACAGCATTCTGAAAGAGGGCGGTGTAACCTCATACATTACAATATACTGTATATTATATTTGTTTGGATAGTTCTATTGTCGATGTTTGCAATATGATGATGTTTCATTGTTTCTATTTCATTTAAGAGAAAGACATAATTGCTCATGGGAAAATAACAAAGGTTGTATAGGCGAGTCGTGTGATGTCAAACGAAACTACTTTGATCGACATTGACTTGATTGTTTAATTACCTGTTTTACTACCTAACTGACTTGATTTCTAACTGATTGACTGACTGACTTGTACCTTACCTATTACTGTCTTACTGATTCCCGACCGACTAAATAATTAGTTTTTAATAGATTATCCCGATTATTATTACAGACTAACAGACAGACTGTCGTAGTGGTAAAGCTGCAAAATCTATAACAATTGATGCACGTTTTTTCGAATACCAGGGATAAGCAAAACTTGTGTTTGTTCAAGATATAAATATTGATATTAAATACCCGTATATATGTTAAATGGTTTAATCCGAAACAAATAACCCATCCATCCATGTATTTACCGTTATTTAGTTTATTTACTTTTAATAGATGTCCTGGTACTGAACTAGAAGATACATTACAAAAATAATTGGTTAAGTAAAGAAAACTTAGTTTGAAACTTAGCAAGAAAAGTTTGGTAGAAGTGTAGACCAGTTAACAAACTTTGGCAATCACCAGAAGTTAGGCCACTCAGAGTCTTAACGAACGTGTTTGCTTTGATCTGTGAACTCAATTATATATTTTGTAACCAGTTAGTCTACATGTGGACAAATTACAGTTACAGAGACTGTTTGGTAAAGTTTTTTAGTGTAGACTTTGGTTGCTTTGCACTCATGATTCACCAGATAGACTTCAGTAACTAGTCTAGACAAGATTGACTAACCTCTCCAAAAAGTGGAAAATTCAGAGTTTGCATATTTCAAACGAAGTTTTGTAAAGTTTGCTAGTGTAGACTTTGCAGTAATGAATCACCAGATAGACATCCTCCAGTAACTATTCTAAACAAAAATGACAAACTTCTCCAAAAAGGTGGACAAATACAGAGTTTGCAAACAAAAGCTAAAACAAGTGTTTGAAGAAGTGGTTTGAGAAGGTATCGAAGAGAAACTAATCTGCTTTTTTAAATTGATAAACATTATTATTCTTTTATAAAATTATTTCCAGATTGAAGAAAAATAGTCACTATTATACATTTTCAGATGTGATCAAGTTTAACTTCGATCTGTGATGTTCTTATTTTGTTACAGATTTTATTTTTCTTTGTTTATTCTAAAAGAAATAATAATAATAATAATATGAAGCACTTAAACTGTGAAACATATTGTTTGTTTCAAATGTGTGAAACCTAGTTTTTTTAACCTATCACTGCAGATTCTTTACTGCATTTCAGTAAAAATTAATTTGTAATACGTTTTGTTTCACAAGTATTACACATTTTATTGCTTTAGCATTGATAGAATTTGTTGAACAGTAATTGGGCTAATTCATAATTCAGTACAATAAATTCCTCATGTATTCTAGACAAGAATTGTAGGCCTACAATGATTGCTATAAGAATCGTTAATTTGATTGAAGATTTTCTTCTTCAATCACTATTCTACACTTGTATTCCTTATTTTTTTTACAGTTATTATCTTATTTATGATATTGCTACAAAGCTGTTGAACTTTTGAACGTATTCTCATACTTTATATTTATAGGTTTATTCATTTTAATATAGATATGATGACTGAGTTACTAAGCCTCTGTAATTAAACGTGTAGTGTATACCGAGAATTAAGTGAACCATAAAAACACTAAGACATAGACTGGTTGAAATGATTTTCATGACGTGTAACTTGTCTAATGCATTACAATTTGTTGTAAGAACATGGTCAGAAGAAACAATATTTCAGACAAATTCCGAGACACTATGAATAATATTAAAATGTCTGGCTAATGAATAAGTACAATTCCAGCAGTTTTATAATAAGCGATGAGTCAAGTAGATATTACGGTTATAGGGCCTATTGGAAATATATAGAAAGAACTATTGTTGTGGTAATTTATGAACAGGTAGGCCTACTACAAATAACTTCTATTCTGATTTTACAATAGCCTAAACTATTTTACTACTTATAGCCTACACGTGATGCTTCCATCATAATATTATAATAAATAATTCCTAAAAAATAATATGACTTCAGCTTTGTGTATCGTAATGATGTAAGAATCTTCGGTAAAAGAGAGTTTGTGGTATGTTTTTAGCAGTAACAACAACGTGGTTTCGTTTATCTTGGGTTTAGAACGATACGTTGAACCTTAGTTATAATTACGATGTGGTACTATATTTACGTTCTAACTATAACAGTAATGAACTTGCGAGTAAGCTACATTGAATCAGTGTCAAGGTAAATGGGAATCAGGCAATAAATCAATAACAATTATACAAATCCAGAGGACTGATTGATTGATATCTGAAAATACATCACACTCTGCGTTACCAATTATCACCATCCAGTCACAGTAAAATCGATAAGATGTATTTTTACATTACACATTTACATACTGTACAGTACAAAATAACAGTAACCCCAGTCCTAAAACAACAACAACCCTGCTAAGTACATGTACGCATGGAGGATGATGTAAGTGACTATCCTAGTATTGTATCACTTCTACCGGGGAATACTCTTTCCCGGTCCTAGAGACATTTAGTAAATCGCGTGAATTTGTGTGACGTATGGTCGTAGGGAAAACATCTCACCAATTAACTAAACATTTGGTTGCCACTTGGACGCAACGCAAGGACGTAAAAGCGCACCGCAAGCAATTTTGCCAATCACGTCGACGAGATGGATCATCTGTTGCGTTGCTTCTACGTCGTTACGTTACATCCAAGTGGGAACCAAGCCTTAGCTCTCTGACGCAAAGCTACTTCGTAGTAGTACATCACATTGTAAATTGTAATTAACAATGACATCTAACAAACCACTTGGTCTGCTAATGACTTCAACAGCCTACTAACTAATTTGTATTTCATTTGTGATTAACAATACTTGTTAACGTTAATGACCTGGCAAAGCCTCTAACTCTAAATAAATAATATTTATTACTTACACAATTGATTATCTTCAAATTTCTATTGGTAAGAATGACTCAAGCCATAGAGTTTTCAGCGTTTGCCAATGGTAACAAGTCACTTTGAAATAACATTTCTTCTTGAATTAGAAATAGCATGAACTATGACAATACGTTTACATGAAGCTTCACGCCACAATTAATTATCTGTTTAATATATATATTAATTATGACTACATGAAGGCTATAATTTCTCCAATAACAAGGCACAAGCCTGAATAGAAGACGCCTATCATAGGCCACAGTGAAAATGAAACTCGCTGCTTATATTGAAACAATTTTTTGCGCTAAAACAATGAGTTTTTTCTTTTTAGTGGTTACAATTTCTGATTGCTTGACGTAGTTCACTCCGCAAGGAGTGACAATCAAGAACTAGAGACATCTCACTCTTTTAAAAGTGGTTAAGCACACTCCTCAAAAGAGTGACCACTCACTCGAAATAAATTTAACATTAAGAGAGCATGTGACGCAGTATTGCAGAATTTGCATATGATACTGGGCACGGGGAAAAAGTCATGGTATAAAATTTAACTCTGAAATAAACTATAATGATCACACGTTATATTGATTTAGACATTGATACAGATACAGATACAGATTCATTTATTATCCAAAATAATATTGGAAATTACAGTGCTCATAAACCTTGGCTTGCCTAAAATAAATATAAATATAACGGGGACTATCTAACAAATGTTTTGTTATAATGCCTTATCCCAGCTGGGTAGAACGAGTACTTGTAACGGTCCGTCTGCGCATTCACCGTCCTCATCCTACCACTTCTAACGATAACGGAGCCGATAATGTCCTTATGAAGAGGATGGTTGGTGTCTTCCAATATAGTATGGAACACATCGGCAAGACGTTCGCTGTAGAAAGAGTCGAGCGTTTGCACAGACGAACCAATTACTTTCCCCGCTCTACCCAGCACCTTTTCAATTCGGTCTTTATCCCCTTTACTGATATTTTGATGGGATTATATTACGTATATTAAGTAAATGTAAATATGATACAATGTATTGATTTGATTTGTACCTAAACTTAAATCCCAATCCTGTATGACAAGGCTACTCAGAAATCCCCCGGCGAATCCTAAATGCACTTCCAAAGTAATTATATATTACTAGTTAATGTAATTTAATATCTGCTGGCCACAGCACTTGGGTTAAGAATATAATATATGAGTTATCGAGAAAATGCAATTTCAGTTTACTTGTTACTTTAAGAGTGCTCGCCGGCTTTTGAAAATTCTGTCCAATCTTTTAACACTAGCAGGTCTGAAAATAATACTAAAAAGTGGTCCAAAATTGGGACAGTGGTCCGGATTACCTCTAAAATTTAATAGAGTGGTCATTGATCACATATCTGTATTTTCATTTCGGTAAAGATCTTGTATTACTTTTTGAGTAATTCTGCTTACAAACAAAGAAACAAACACACGGAATCGATTACATATAACTCCTTGGCGGTGGTAAATGAAAGTTTATAGTTCATATTTATGTTGTAGTTTTGTTATGTATTCAAATAGGTCAAATATTTATCACATCGCGGTGTTTTTATAATACGGACTATCCATTGAAATCGTATCTTTACGAAAAAAAGTTGGTACTCGCGAATAAAACGACATACAAAATACAGTTTTACCTTGAAGGCAGGCACTAGTACTTGTGGGGCGGTAATAGTTATTCAGACCAATTCTAATTACCATACTCTTTTGATTTGAGATAGGCCTAATTATAGTAGTTAAACAATACAGATTGTAAACAACAAATAACAAAAAATATAGACATACAATAATCGTGATGGATAAAACATGTCATAAAATGAGTAACATAATTATAGCTTAATTCAGAAATTAAAAATATTAAAATGAGACCACAGAGGCATCGGAAACCTAATACATACATATCATATTACTATCCAATATTTATCAATTAATTCAATGTAATATTTTTCAATGTTCAGTAATTGCATATTTATCATTTAGTAAAACAGATGGTATGTCAATCAATTGTCAAACTATTAATTGTGTATGTTGTATGTTATTAATATCATAGTGTTATTGTTATTATCTAAATTTTAAATACAATTGTATTGATTAATTCACAGCTGGCCATGTGATTTAGTTCAAATCTAATTTATAATGTACTCCCAATAACACATACTATAATTATTAAAAAAGCTGTTTTCATTGTTTTTTAATTAATTAATTAATTACGTTAATTACGGTATAAACTATGCTAATTGATTCATATTAAAGAAGTAATTTATATACAATAACTACAAAAGACAGGGGCGGATCCAGGATTTAGAAATAGGGGGGGGGGGGGGGGCGTAGGTTTGCGAGCGAAGGCCTGGGTTTTATTTTTTTATTTTTGCACCTAAACAATCAATGAGTTAAACATTATTAGAAGTATTTGTCACGTGTTATAGAACAAGTTTCCTTTAATCCGGACACAATTTTATGAGTCGGCGGTCGCTAAACAGTACGGTAAGTCTTTGAGAAGTTGATTGAGTTCAGCAGATTTGAATAATTTATATTTTAAAGGATTTATAAACGTTTACACTTGTATGATTGTGTGTTAGACGTTTAGTAGTTTCTTTTCTTGGTATAGCAACGTTTTTTCAAAGAAGAAAATAAAAAATATGAATAGATGGATTTTTCAACTCAATGGGTATGTGTTGGCCTCTGATTTCTTTTTTTAGACTATAATTCAAGATAGACGTCGTGAGTTATACGATCCTTGTACACAGGTACAGGATTGGCGAGCACGTTATAATCAGCAACTACACTGCCATTATTGACACAATTTAGAGAAGATACTAGTACTACTACTATACTTGATTGATGACGATACAACTACTGAATTAGTTGTGTTGCACAGAAGCACAAAATACATCCATCGTCATATTAAATATGTCATAGGGTGCGATAATTAATATGAATCGATTATAGATTGCTCGTGGATGTACGTTAAATGTTCAGTAACATAAATTTGACAACAAAATGGCACAACAAAAGAGAAGAGCCCAATCTTTCGACTTTATGCTATCTTGCAAAACTTTCCGTATTATTTTTTAATTTTAATATTATAGATATTCTATATGTAGTTTAAGTATAAATGGTAAGAATAAATGTGGAACGCACCCACCAAAGAGAAAAAAAAACTTTTCGTATTTTCAAAAATAAAACACAATTGTTACATGCTGGCGCAAGTATGTAAACAATTGGTTTGTACGAAACTAAAAGTGATAAAAGTCATACCAGTAATATCAAAATAATGGTCTATGCATGTTGCAGTTTTAAAAACTAAAAAAATCTAAAAACATGATTAGGCCTAAATGAAATAATTATACCGTAGTATATTTTCAATTAAAATATAAACTAATGGTCAGAGGCTGGGGCTTGAGCTATAAAATAAATCGTTGTTAATTAAAAACATTCTATTGAAATGATATATTATATAGTCATTAATTGTACACTATTTTACTGTTGTTTAATTATGCTGTTTACATACAAGTAATTTGATCATTCTGATTGATTGATTAATTAGCTAATGATAATATGATATAATATTTACCGAATCATCCTTGCATAATATCACGTACATAACTGTACAAAAGTCTAATTTCTAATATAGCTATTAACACTACAATAAATAAATCAGCGCTATGTTAACTAAATCTAAAATCTAGAACTGCATAAATTAGTTTATGTTAACTAACTAAAGCTAACGCTGTGTTATGTTAACTTTAACAAAGCTGTGTTAATCAAATAGCTATCTTCAGCTGTGTGTTTTACCTTAGGGTTCCACTTCAGGGCAAAATTGCTGTCGAAGAGTGCAACGAACTATACAACAAGCAAGCACATCACAAGGTGAAAAAATATAACGGTTATGTGGGCCTTCGTATCTTGTCTGCTACCTTCTCTACGGACGAGGCCTGATCTGCTCGATAACAACCAAAGTCACATTTCGATGTTCAATCAACTACTGAAAGAAACAAGACCAACACTGATTGGTAAATGGAAATGGCGCACTTGGTTATCTAAACAACACGATATTTGATTGGTCCGTTATCATCAAACGGTTGCAAACACAACATATTGGTGAGAAAAGAATAGTTTGAAAAGCAATGAGAACGATGTACTCACTCGTTCAGTCGTTTTTTTGTAACATCCATTTCTTCGAATGCAAGTTACTAAATGTGTTGCCATTAAAAGGTAAGACTTTTATTATTGGTTATAGTTTTGAATACACCATTATGGTTGATTCAAGAATTAATTCGAGAAAGCATGATAAAATCAGTGAGATTATGTGAGATAAACAGTATAGACCTATAGGACCTACGTTTTATATTATGTTACGAATTGAAATGTGTTTTTATTCAGTATGCTACTAGTATTATAATACATAATAAGAAAATAAATAAACAGAAGATAGACACTGCCGAAGCGGACCTTTCGTATTTATTTGAAGCTATATTTTGTTTGGTAGTCTCCTACCAGCGAATAAACAGGTTAACTAAATAATAATACATATTTGAAATAGAAATCTATCTATTTATCTATACAATTATATTCTATTATAAAAGAATATTTTTTCTCCATAAGAATAATGTTTAACTTACGGTAACAAATTCAATTACCGTGTTAATTAAAATGAATTAGAACCATGCAATAGAAAATGTTCTAACTTTTCATTATCGTTTTAACATGTGTGTATACATGTATTATGAGTAAATGTGGGATATACGAGATATATTCGTAATTAACTATTTTAACATATTATTCTGGAGGGAATATACAAAGGTAAGAATATCAACACCTGACGGTTTGCATTAATTCCCAGAACAATTCTAACCGACTAAACTACAGGACACTCTCCTTATTATTGATTTAGCGTGTAAGTACATCATGGAGAAATAAAAACAATGATTGTAGAATATTCATTTTAGTTGCTTTTATATGGTAGCTACGGTTTCAACAGACATGTTGCGTATTCGTTATGGTATTTTTATGGCTTGCATAACATTAGTTAAGCCCCAAATATTTTAAAGTTCACCACGTCAGGAGTTGCCTAGAAGAGTACCCGATAATTAATTTAGGCCTACACATTGACGCGGGTTTATGGTCAAATATAAAAAAGAACATCTGCGACATGAGTTTGCTGTGAGACTTTATGCATTGCAGTCAGATTGAAATAAGAATGTAACCTCATGATAACATTATGAAATATAGTTTATCAAGGAAAAAAAAAATCTTATTAGATCACCAGAAAGACTCCAATCCGAATGGATCTTCCAATACAAAATTCCTATCACATGACCACGGTTTAGGCTTCTACTCGAACCTGCAGAAACAAACGCCCTCTGAGGTTATGTAAAAAAAAAACCATGATGGGTATCGCAGTTGACATTATAATGTAAATAAAAATTGTAAATATACATAATATTTATATTAATCAGTAACCATAGTAATAACCGGGTGATTGACCTGTAGCGCCTGGTATACTGTATTCCACTTCGAAGCTCGTTTCATTAAATCAATCAATATTGGATGAAACCATTGCTTAATGGATGAACTAAATTACTGTCGAACGCCTTATGGGATGTACAATTTATGTTTTCATCATTTATTTCTCAAGTAAAGCGTAAATAGTAACACATAAAATGATACATCACGGGTTTGTCCCAATTCTGAAATATTAATAATAATAAATACCGTCGTAATATATAGATGGTCTGTATATAATTTACATCTTACAAATGATTGGTAAATGATAATCATATTTTAATCAATCAATCAATCAAATTTGTATGAATCAATTATTCGTCTTTAACTAATCACATTTTACCATAGTATGTTAATAATGATAATCGTTTTCTTGGATCGGCTGGATATTTGGAGAATAATATTTGACACGCGCGTTTTGGACGCTTAGTGATCTTTGTTGATAAACGATAAATCGACTAACAGTCCATACAATAAACGGAACAATGTTTCTGGTCTCACACCGCACCGATAATGTATCGGACGCGATATATCGGTCGCTACGTAGACGTAGTCTTGTGTAAACAAACATTGGCCACAAAATAGACACTATACAAAATTAAATCGAGTCCTTTTATTATTGTTTCAAAAGCATTGCGAACGCTTAGTGTAAACCGAGGAAACTCCCATCACCCCCTTACATGGCATGGATACTAATTATCTAGAACAACATCAAGGCTTGCATATAAAATAAGTATAAAAAGTAAAACAAATTTAACCTTTCTGTATAGCGCCACCAGCGATAAATATAATCAAGAAACTTGTTTATTTGAAACAGATGATAATACAATTTAATTTGTATACAGTAGACCAGAGCGAATTTTAAGAGGTACGGTTGTCTCGTAATCATACTAACATCACACTAACAAAGTCAATAAATATCAGAAAATAAATAGATTCTGCTGTCAGAGGATTGAAGTAGACAAACATCCCTGCTGAACGTGCCTGGAAATTATGCATATTATCTAGGCCTATTTGATCAGATACATTGTGAGTGTAACCTATACGTATACCATTCCCCCACCCTAGCATAAGGGAGGCTAATTCTTGTCTGCAAAGATTGGCTCACACTCTTACCATTTCTGATTAGTCCCAGTTTCTATAGTAAACTATCTTTTCAGAAATGAAACATTGTTCCAAATCCGGTTGAAATTAGACCTGTTAAGGAGACGAGGGACACTGAGGGTCGTAAAATTGACATTACTGTTATTCTCTAAGGAAACATTTACTCAGTACCAAGATGTCCAGATTGGATATGCTCTAACGCAATGTAATTCTGTGAAAATAAGAAAAACAAGAACCACAAAAGTCTAATTAGACCTCCTCGATGAAGAGAAATAATAATCACATGCTATTTTTATTTTTATTAGTATACTATAGAAAATATATAAATTAATTATCTCCAAACCAGGCTTGATGAATTTTTTATTACTTTAAATCAAAACTTAAAACCCATAAGGAATACTTTATTTTTTTATTTCAATATTATATTCACTCATATATTATATTATATAAAAAAATACACCAGTGTTTTTTTTTTCTGTCACAAATAGAAATAAGCATAAATAACGTTGGATACACGTTCATGACATTTTTAACGAATTGGCAGGATTTAGTTTTAGATTTTGATCTGATTGATGTAGGCCAATTAATTTAAATGTTAAAATGACTTAGTACTAAATCTATGCCTGCCCCAGGCTGCGATATCAGAAACATTTAAGCGTAAAATAAAGAAGATTTTTTCAATCTATGTAATTAATAAATAACGGTACCAAATCCACATAACAATAATATAATGGTTTTACGGATATTACTCGTCTTTGTTGATGGCTTTGTCTTTTTCATTGGTTTCAGAAATATTTAGCACCGCTATGAGAGAAATAAAATAATATAATATGTCATGTGACATGCGACCATATACTAGCCTAAGAGTGTCTTATTTAATTGTTACTCATATCTGAGCAAACACTCTTGTTACTAATTATTTTGACAATTATTCAGAAATAGACGTGAATAATTAAGTGTACTTTATCATTTTATCTAACTAATTGCTACAAAGAATATTGGTTAAATTACATTATATATACAGTCATAATTATAACGATAATATAATTTCCATATCGTCGCGTAATAATTGTTCAGTGTTGAGTCAAAGATATACAAGATATACAAAATATAAGTAATTAACCCGAAAACGACTTTATAATAAAAATAATATTACAACAATGGGCTTGTTATATTTTCTAGGCAGTGAGTCACGTTAATATTTTATTATCTTTGTTATTATCAATTGGTATTAATCATTGTTTATTAATTAGTGGTAAATCACTCAATACAAATGTGAATGAAGAGAAACGCAGGAAAAACTCTGTAAATAAAAATGACTGAAGTGAGCCCCCTGTCGATTAAGTTTGCACGAAGGCAAGTACGCTTAGCGCATGCGTACCATGTAGTAGAGCGACTTTCGGCTTTAAACTTATCTTCATCATTTCAATCAAACATTTATTCTATAATATAATGATTCATATTCATATAAGTACTTTCTCCATCTATAATTATCTTCAGATTCAGTTTTATATAATTTATATTATGTCTAATAAAGGTAATGCTAGATACTGTGCGGATTAACACTGTATAATTCTTTACAAATAATAATAGGCGTACAAAAGTCGTTTCAGATGTAAATTTTTTTTAATGTTTAAACAAATTCTGTTGTTGTAATTAAAATGAAATTAATTAAGACACGCTAAATATGAATTTGGTAAGCAGAAGTTTTTATTTGCACTGTGTATTATGATAATGCACAACTAACTCATATCTGATAGAGATGAGTTGCTACTGAAAATGATATTTTAATTTCTCTATTTTGTCGTCTCACAAACTTGTTAAATTACAAAACTACATTTCAATACAACTGTATTGTAATTAAAAAGACCGTTAAATACTATTAATCACAAAACGGTTTGCATTTAAATGTAGAAAGGTAGAAATGCATAGTGTGTTACAAGCTGACGATAATCATGCTTTTAGAGGCCGGCCGGCCTAGACCTATGTATATCTAGTAAAAAAGACGACTGCTTAGAATGTACAATGAAGGAAATAAGATAGCAAGCTGAAGATATTTAAACCACTGTAGCGTTAGTAACAATATGGTTAAAGTTGTTCGTGTAATTAAATTTATTGATTAAAAGCTTCGACTTGATATGGTAATCCTCTCAACATATATCAGCTGTAAAAACACAGTGCAAATGCAAATATACTTGATCTATGATCGATCATATTAATATTGATACAAAGCATAATTATACGTTGTTCTAACAATCAAAGCATGTGTTACGGATTGGCTGTATAGTGTGATTTTGGTTATATGTTTCAGAAAAACCAATATACATCAACACCATGTAGATTGATGAAAGTGGGTAAAATATAAATATAGGACACCTTACACAGCATGTGTTGTTGAGACAATCGACGTTGATAAGTGTGTTAACAGTGTGCTCGTGTGAATGCTACTTTATTGAGGAGTTGACATGATACGTAGGCAATAAGGTCAAATATAGATATACCAAGGTGACAGTGAAGATAATATAGATCGATTTTCGTACGAACACTCATGCTTTTTTTCCTTCATCTTAGATTATTATAGATAGAAGGTGTTATTTGCCTTCTTTCTTTTTAAGCATCATCACTTTGTATCTCATTCCTCTTCAGCCTATGCTTCTTTATGTAACAATCATTCCATATCCTTCTTATTCACTTTTATCTACTTTTACATTAATATATATATAGCGGTATTTCGAAGAAGGTTGAGTGTCGAATAGTTAAGGAGAGGGGCTGCAAACCCTGTCTGTAAGATCAAATACGCAATGTTGGGTCGCAAAAATTCCCCAAAAAGGATCATGGGGTCGTGGTCAAAAACGTTGCGGAACGCTGAACTAGAGTATAGTTGAAAGCTGATTTGTTTTTTTTTTGGATATCGTATTTGTAACTTTTTTTCTTTATTATTATGAGTGACAATAAAGTATTTACACATATTTTTTATCTGTTTTTGGTTCCAACAAGCCATATTGATATGTCGCCCTCTAACAATAGTTATATTGTAGCATACTAGGCTACCGGCGTACTATTCCAATCTGAGAACTGAGTTTAGTTACCGAAAGATTGCATACGATTATTTTTTAATAATTATGTGATTTTTATTCTAAAGGAAGGATTTGGAATGCCGGTAATCTAAGTTTGGTGAGTTTGGTGTATTTTTGTATAACTGTATTTTAATTGTTTTTGAAAGTTATGTACTGGGCCCTCTGGATTGAGAACCATAATATATTGTACTGAATGGTCACCCAGTATAAATATAAAAAATAAATAAATAAATACATTTATGATTATTATATTCATTTATCAACTCTATATATGTATTATAAATATTGATTATTCAAATTTGTTTTGTTATCTTATAGATAGAATATTAATTAATAGTTGCGCTACTGAGATCCAATACAAAATGATTCATATTTCTCTTTCATCACCGTTCAAATATCATTATTTGATCGTAGCCTAACCACATAACACGTATCGTATCATCAGTATTAATTTTGGGTTCTATATAATTTACTTTTCCGACTCGTGTTTCAAGTGAAATAGATATATGTAATGTATCGCATGTCGCATTTAGTAATGCTCATACCTCTTTGACGTGTGTGTGATTAGGTTTTCATGATAGTTTTGTGAAGTTATATATCAGTCATCGCGAATTATCTTTTTACCATCAACGTAAGGTTGCTAGGCCTACTTGAAATCTAACAATGGGATACAAAATCGACTATATTCGTTAATCACTCACGGCTAGACGTGGATTTTATTTTGCAATCTATTAAGGTAAGTATGGTAATCGATAATCATGTATTTATTAGTATTAATAATACGAACAAATTGGAAAAGAAATGGTAAGCTGTGACGTTTGCCAATATAGTTCAAAGTTCAAGGAAAACAATCCGAATATTATCGTAGTATCGTATTGAAAAGTTTATACCAATCCTTTATTATTATTATTATAATTATCACCATACAATTGTTAAACATGTACTTTCAGGAGAAAGACATAGGGTTAGGTTCAGGAGAATATACACACTTACCACCAAAAGAATTTCGTGTGTTTTTTTCTTAATAAATATTAGATAGAATAATTGAGTAATTTCATTCATTCTTAAAAAAATGCATGGTGGTTGATATAGTGTGTTTTAATATTACTGTAAAATTAAACATAATAATTCAAAGTAATTTTTATAACATAAGTAATTGTGTTTGCTGTTTCCTTATTACGGTAAACTTCATTAAACGTAAACAATTTACGGTGTTTGAAACAGTATGGTTTAATATTACGGTAAACTTCATTCAACGTAAACAATTTACGGTGTTTGATACAGTATGGTTTAATATTACGGTAAACTTCATTCAACGTAAACAATTTACGGTGTTTGATACAGTATGGTTTAATATTACGGTAAACTTCATTCGACGTAAACAATTTACGGTGTTTGATACAGTATGGTTTAATATTACGGTAAACTTTGTTTGATACAGGATGTGTTCATTATTATTACAGTGGAATTCAACGTAAAAGGTCAACGTAATTTTCAACGTAAATAATGCATAGTGTTTGATACAGTATTGTTCATTATTATTACGATGGACTTTAACGTAATCACCTTGGTGAATTTCAAAGTAATCTTTTATACCTTTTTTAAATTACCTACACCTTATTCATAAGAAACGTGTACATATGTATCATCCTATACACTGGAAAGGTATATAAGCATTAAGAGGAATTTTAAAGGATTCCAATGATATAAGCAACCGATATACGTGAACCAAATAACGATATGTCATTTAAAAGGTCATCCTTGGTGTATGTTTCTAAAAAGATTTGTTCCTCAATTCATTTATATCGACTTTTAAAAAAATACCCGAGTAGTTTCTCTGTATGTATCTTTGAAACATGTATTGCATACAAGTATACACGAAGCAGTAAGCTTTTGTCGATGTTCTTCTTTTGATTCTTTTTATTAAATACAATTTTGACTATTGTACATACTTTTACTTGGCTAAAAATAACAGTTGATTTTGTTTTACTTTTCTGTCTGCACTTTTATTTATTTCTTTATATCGATTTAAAATTATCAAAGCCTGTCGTAGCTATGATCTATACAATAAGAAAGAAACCTAAAATTTAAAACCAACAAAACTAACGAACAAAAGGCGATAAAAAGATTAGATTCAATGATCAATTATGGAAAAACATTAATTGCTCTCTCAAACTGGACGAAATTCTATTTGAAAATAGACCAGCTAATTAAACAATCATTTAGAAATCTCCTATTTTGATAATGTAATGTGTTTCACTCATGGGAGGGCGCCAATGTTGAATTTAAGATTTCATTTTTCCAGTACTTAACGTTGGAACATAACACAGACGTAGACATACAAAGTGTGTCTCAACAAATCGGTACGTTTGTCTACATCTGTTAGAACATTAGTCTTTTTGTCAACACTAATGCATTATATTTTTGCTAATTTTACTTTTTGGTTAACAAACGTCGTTTTGTCGACATGATATGAATTTTAATGACAAATGCTGCATATATGTGTTGAGAAACGCCACTGTTTCCTTCATTTAAACAACTTATAGTACTTGTTTTAAGTTGTTGAATGAAAGCCTAAAGGAAATTAACTTAATCGTCAATACACAAATGATTTTGTTAGAGATATCTTAAATATCATATGGTTTTTGCGCCACTTCTTTAGCCTGCTATTTGTTATGTTTCATGACAAAATTCCATCTAATTTTTGTTTTCAAACTTCTACAATTTTTAATCGACCTACATAAATGAACTGACCACCATACCCATTATTATATATAGTTTGATAACCGTAATAAAGCAACTCCTGTTGCCATGACCACGTGGGACGTGGGGGCGAAGGTTGCAGACATGAAACTGGGGTTGTATATTGTCGCTAGAGACGATACCTATGTGTGTCGGTTGTGAATTTACAGTAAAATAAGTTTGCAATTTGTTTGCATTTTTCATAAGTAACTTATGTGATCTTACTGTGCTAGGTTATCGGTAGGTTATTTGTTTGTGAAAACGTGAACCTTGCCAGTTATTATCAATCCAATTTTAATGCCTAAAGGCCAACTTAATTGTTGTTGCTTTTACTTTGTAATAAAAATGAATTTCTATGATCAGTCTTCAACGTATTTACTTGAAGGAAAATACATGCATAGATAAATATGTTTATTTACATCAGTTTTTGGAATTCGGCAGTAACTTGTATCATGTTTTTCCTTGATCTGCATGTAGATACATACAAAATGGTTAGCTTATGTAACCCGTATCTTAAGGCAAATCTATCCAATTTATCACATACCTCACCAAACAAAATTACATATATGTATGGTAATCTCATTCAGCGTTTTAATAGCCTATTACATTTGTTTTTGCGGAAATATATTGACATTTTTAGAAATAAAATTAGGACTAGCATTGCCAATAGCAAAGCCTGATGTACTATACCAGAAATTTGGAAATATTTTGAAATTAAAACCTATTTCATTCATCTTGTACTGGCCTAATTCAAGATATAATTTAAACCAACGATAAGTTGTTCACCTATAACAATTTCATTCGGAAATGACAGTAGAGAGTAATTAGCCTATAGAGTACTGAAACCAGGGAAGCTGAAGCTAGAAAATTCATTTCATTTTTTCCAACTTCAATAGCAGTAATTGACGTTACTTTTCTCAGGTCAAAGACGTCTCAGACCGGTTGTGCAATATAAATATTAGGTTTCATTATCAGAACATAGCGGGATTGATACCCATTGGTACAGTATGGCGAAAAAATATAACTTGAAAGGAAAGGGTTGATAAGTAAATTGTAATTTGAATTCAACATGGCTGAAAACTGTAACAAATTATATTATGTTGTCAAAATGATAAGTCTTCAGTAGATATCAACACAATACAGTACTACTCCTTTTGGACAACCTATTAAAAGGACACCCCTAATGGTATACTTTCCTGTGAAACGAACCAGTGGCAATATACTTAATACGCCAACTTCTATTCAGGGGACATCGCAAATATGTCACTTCAGGGTTCTGCCGTATACAAAAGATCCTCTCTCACTTACTGCAGTAACTTCTAACATGGACAAATATAAATTATCAAACAAATTATATTTCGTTCAGGTGTTTTTTCTATGAAGGAAATAACTCTCATCTTTTAAATACAAATATGTTATATTTAGAACAGCGTTGAGTGGCTGTAAAAAGTAGTAAGTTGACCGCTTAGAAGCACCGTACATGACAAAATGACTTCCAAGTTGAATTAATAGAATCATAACGTGTTGCATGTCTAGACTTAACTTTATGATGTAGAAAACTTGATGTTGAAAACTTGATGTTGAAAACTTGATGTTGAAACAATGAATGTCTATACTCTATTACGCTTCTGAAGTTATCAGATAATTGTAAAAACAAAAACAAAATCCTCTGCAATGAAAGCTTTTATTAACTTATTGAAATTAAAATGTAACCTTGGAGATTAATATACGACAGTACTGATTGTAAGCTTATCACTTCACGTATGGATAAGTGTATTAACCTTAGAGCCTAAAATTATTGTGTGCCCATATATGCATCACAGTAATGGGTGGGATATAATCATTAGTAAGTACCCCTTTTACGTCACTAAGTGTCTCATATGATCATTGCGAATTTTGATTAATTTTTACAAATCATTACAACCAGAACTGTATTATTACTTTAGGTTACAATTAACCTATCTTATGTTCAAACATGGTATCTAAACCAAGACTAGAAATTTGACACTACCTAAATTATCATGTGATATGTATTACTAGTATAAACGATCGATAATTAGGGCTATGCAAAATAAAACAAGATGCTGAAGACGGTTTCCTAATTGAAGCATGGGTTAACGGAGCAAGGAATTAAAGATTTTATATTGTTTATAAAAAGAAAAAAGTGCTGATCCATTCCGTAACGAAACAAGCGTAACCGAATCTACATGCACCTGGGACCAAATACATGAGTACATCACGTGTCCACGCATTTTTGTTTGTTAATGCAAATCGAAAAGCATTCTTGTATGTAGTATAAGGTGTTAATAGTTTACTATGAACATACACAAACCATTGTATTGATTAGTTAGTGAATCGTACACGAATCCCCTATCGGAATCTATTTTCACATCGTGTATGATATCGAACGCTAATGACATGTCGTATAGAATATCTCACAGTGTTCTACTCTAATCAGATTTCCAGCAAATTTTTACACGAACTCATCGGTCGAATTTATATTTGTCAAAGCGATGCTTATTTTACTTATTGCAAACACACTGTTTGTCCTTATAATGGTTTGATGTTTGCTGTTAAATCCTATTTTACTCAATTCAAAGCATGATTGTTTGGGACAGAAAGTTAACGTAGTTATAGCTGAAGCATTATGAAGACTACTAATATTGCAATTTTAACAACAAAAAAGAGAAAAAAAGAAAAGAACCACTAAATTTCTATTTCATAAGATACTCTAGTTGAATGAGATTTCTTTAATTTCTAAAATCATTGGTCAGATGTTTGCACATGCGTGTACATTGAAAATACTAACTACTTCGCAAGTAATTCTCGGGTGGGACTCGAACCGACGACCTCCCGATCTAGATATGACCAATTACTCAACATTATGACGCAAAATTTGTTAGTTGTGGAGACGAATTAGCGCAGTGCGATGACTGCTCGACAAACAGGGACCATTTGGAGAGATTAACGTTGTTGCGTTTGGCCACCTGTGCGCATGACTGCAAGACAGACAAATGTCCCTATATATAAAATTGTCAAATAGTATGAGAACTACAAGTTAATTTATTAGAAGTGCCAAAAATCAGGTATTTTTGTAAACGAACCATCGCAATTAAACCATGTTTTTTATGTGCTATTGTAAATTAAAGACTTCATCACACTATTATACTTGTATCAAAATTATAAGCAAACATTATGCAGATAAATGCACTAATTTATGCATGAGATTATCAACCATCTATATTCATGCTGGTGGACTAGATAAGCGCTTTTCAATACACGATGAGGTTAGCTTAGGTTAGCTGGCAGTAGCTTAACCAGAGCTCATCTGTCTGTAACTGTGTGAACCGGCTATTTGCCTTGCTGCTATAGATAGTAAATTATTTTCACATTTACATTAATTTTATAGTGACTTCTTAATTAGATTAAAGTAATACTTGATGTATTCATGTTGAAATGACATGTTTCCACCATGATGTGATCTGAAAGATATAATCGATAGAAAAACTGTAATGTATAGTTTCTGAAGAACATAAGCACAACGTGTGTTAGACTACCAGGTCCAGCAACTGTCACTAGATACATCTTAACTGACTATCGCTAGTCAGTTATATACAAATCTAGTTGTATATTTTTAAGTAGATGTATCTCTGTCAAGTGGCTCTATACGTATAACCGGGTAGTTAGGCTCTCCCTGTTTCAAACAGGAAGACTAACAACATATATGTGATAACGCATGCATTTTACACAATGTTACAAAATGCATGGGTTCTGGTGAGTAACGAGGGGTTGGAGGAGGGGGATTTGGGGGGGGGGGGGGTGGTATCCAAAGAAATTAGAGATCAGGCCTATAATATATTGATATAATCAAATCGTATCAAACGGAATACAAATTTGGTCAACATCCACAATCATCTACAATATATTCTGAGGATTTTATATCAATCATATTACTTGTCATATTTTTGTTTGAATAAAATTAATTACTTTATCAATATGCATGTTAAGTTATAAATAACGAGTTATTGAATATAAAAAGTAGTGTAATTACCATTAATACAAACAACAAATGTAAATAGTCATAATTGCATAGAATTATACAATAATTTATTAATGTTTTACATCAAATGGTTAATTTATATAATTTAAATTCACTTTGCAACGTTTATCTTTATTTTATTCAATATGTATTACGGTAATTAATAGAATATGTAAAAAAATAAAAAAATGATTATTATTGATAAAAGATTATTTAATTCGATTCTGTCTCTATGTCACCAGAAAGGTAAAATGAAATGCGCATATCGGATTACTGTGTATTGACCAACAAGTAAACTGTTTTAAATTGTTTCTTTCTTGTGACACATTGTTCGGTTTTATAGATTTATTTTAGTTGTGTATCAATCACGTAACAAAGTTGACACGCGTACAAACATGTATCATCATTCAACAACATTTTAACGCGCGCATCATGTGTGTCTGTGACATGATGCCACTATATTGCGGGCAACACGCCGACACGCATACGGAGGATACATGCGCATGCTCAGACAAAAAGAATTATTCAATCATTATTGTTGACCTTTTTAACCTTTTAATTTATGTAGTAAACTGCAATAAATATTTTTCGATTAATAAGAATTTTCTTATTTTAATTGTTTTATTTTACAGTTATTAACCCTTCGGGCACGATTTTGAATATTATAACTAATATGACAAGCAATTTAATACCAATAAACTTGACTTGTCGTTTGATTATATTTAAGTGCAATTTAATATCATACATAATTCAAAAGTCATTAGTCACTTTATTTCTATACTTAACAAATAATTAATGCATGTGAATTGTTTATTGATTACCGTCTATCAAGAAAGGCACCTTCATTTAAAACGCACTGTTTTTCTTAACAGTTTCAGAAATTCAGTAATTAATATAAGGCTGTTTTCTGAATTGTCCTGTTCAAACAAGAGACTAGCAGCAGTTGTGATGGTAAATCGGCCTAACTAGCATTGCTCAGGAAAATGTTGCTCCTTTTGTGAAAAAAAAGAAGCTTATATTCAGTTTAAAATGAACCTACAAAGCAAGTACAAACATTACTGGGAATTTCGGTTTTGAAGGTATTATGATCGATTGGTATGATAATTCCGATAACGTTTGGGCTGACGGTAAGACCGAGCTATTCAGACCATGCGTGAATTCCGATAACGTTTGGCCTGACGGTAAGACCGAGCTATTCAGACCATGCGTGAATTCATCGCATATATTGAGATCATGTTTGTAAATTTAAATGTAAATGGGGGAATAACCTGCGACCTGCAGCCTACTGGGCTGAATTGCGGACATGTGTGGACAACACAGTAGCCTACCACAACTTTCTACTCCCTTCGTGTCGCGTGCTGCCACAAATGTGAGACTGACGGTAATACAGTACGCAGAGCTATTGAGACCATGTCTGCGGTTATGGAGGCTCCTATATATAATGCACTTATAATATTAATATTAGAATCCTATCATTTCATAGAAATACGTTACAATATTCCATTTAGCGACGATATGTTATAATGAAATAAAAAAAAAACGCTATGAATAATTACCTTTGAAAGCGCTCGAGGAACTCAACATTTTGATGAAAATGCAATTTCATATTTTGCTTCAAACTTGTCATGTTGAATATAAATCAATTTCACCCATCAATATAAATGCATTGATCGACGGCAACCAATACTTACTTCTAAAAGATACATTACTAGAGGTACAAGTTGGTATGGATAAAAGCACACCAATAAATAAATTCTAATGGTGCCTGTAAGATTGGAGGTACTAACAGCAGGCTTCTTTAGCAGCGATTCTTTATATAATATATTATTTGTTCAGGTCCATCATAATTAGACAAATTATGAAATACAGTTTCACGTTTGAGGCCTGTATAATGGTCATAACCCTACTCACAAGCGCCGCATGTTATGTGACGCTGTATTATAGAATGTGCATATGTCACTATATATTATAATGTGGAGAAACAACCGGGTAGAAAACGTATAGTCCTTGGGAACAAAATTGTCCTCAAAATATACATAATGATATTTATTGTAGAATTGTTAAAAATAATAAACGATTTATATATTATTCATAGTTTTTTTAGCCTGTATTTTAATTCTGTGTGAGTATTGTTGTTGTCGAAGGCCACAGTTTTCCAACCAAGTAGTTCTTTCATAATATCATAATTCATAATTTGTAATGAAGAATTGATAATCCTAAATCACGAATACAATAATTAAAACTCAATAATCAGTTATTAGTATGCACCATACTCTTACTAATTGATTACGGCAAAGTCGTAAAACACGAACTTAGGTGAACAGAGTTCTCTAACCAATTATTTACCCTCATTTCGCCTGTATGGCCAACAATAGGAAATATTGGTCCCTATTAAATTAGGTCTCCCTTATGGTATTTTCACAATTCATAACAATTTCATCAACTAGTAAACATAAGGATGGGTAACACGTAGAACTGATATTGAATAAAATTCAAAAGTTTAATACATTCCAACAAGACATGGATTTAGTAATAGTTATATACAAAATCTAAAAATGTCCACCAAAGCCAGGAAAGATAAATGTAACTCCTTTCTGATATTCATGAATCCTAAAATTCTATCATATGTCATGATTTGAAAAACCTTTCACAATTGCGACATTATATTCTATAGATTCACCTAAAGTGTATCTATTTATGTATCACTCACACAAGAAAGTGTCTCTGAGATGACACGACTTAAATGTGATTCCAAATTTCCATTGAGTTGAGTGTTAAAAATTAAGGACATTGAAGTACGGTTATAAACCTAGGCTTTAACGAGGTAGGTATCTGTGGCTGTTGTTTAAACATTCATAACATAATTAATTACAGTACTTGCATGCAAAAGAACATTGGTGATCTTTGCGAAAATATAAGAATCATAAATCACAATCAGATTAGTACCAGTAATTAGTATCAGCAAATCCAGTTGTCTACATTCGACGTTAAAACGAAAGTAAGGTTTTCAACTTGTATTGACGGGCAATAAACGTGCATTACAAGTTGTTTTGAGAGAAAAAACTTTATTGACATTTACATTGACACAAAAGGAAACGGCCACATGAGAAAAGTCGGCATGAAAAAAGTCCCTATGAGAAAGGTCGTCATGAAAAAAAGTCCCCCATAAGAAAAGTTCCCACAGGAAAAGTTCATACGGGAAAGTTCGCACAGGGGAAAGTACCCGCCCTAAAAAAGATCCCACGGGAAAATTTTACACGGAATTTCCCAATGTCCTCGTGGAAAAAGCCCTCAAAAAGAAATATTCCCCACTCACAGGGAAAAGTCAACAAAAAAAATCTTTCAGAAAAAATTCCCTGGGAAATTTCATCAAGGAAAATTCTCCAGAAAAAATCGCGATGGAAAGTCCACAGGAGAAATGAAAAGTCTCTCTAAAGTTATTTTTAATTTATTAAACTAATGGTTATTACAAATTATACATATATATATATGAATTAATGATACAATACCGTAGCAAACATATCTGTAACATTTGACATGGCATAAATGATACTAATGTTATATATAAACCCATGAATAAAATTCCAATATATTAAAAAATAGTATGACTTTTCAAACAGGGTGGGTAAAATTCATAAACTGGCAATCATATACATTACTAAATCTACAAAATGAACAGATGTAAAGATTTAATACTTACGATTGATGGACAGTTGACAAATAAAACTGATTTATAATTGCGTAGATTGATCATTACAGAAGGTGTTAAAAAAGACAAACGAGGACGTTACACTTTCATATCCTCCTAATCAATTCGATGAAATCATCCATATTAATTGCTTAAGCGCAATAGTGTCGCTGGATATATAAACTAATTTCCATTGGTCAGTGGCTATTTAGTTAGTAATAATAACTGTCTAAATTATTCTATATAATTAAAAAATATGTTTCCTGAAATAGTATTTAAATTAGCAAAACATTAACATATGTCGATTTTCAATTTTAGCCCAAAAGCGATTTAAAAAGTGATTTTTAAAAAGGAAAAAAAAAACACACGAACTGTTCACTACACTATGCGTGTTCGCACCCTTTAGGCGTCAAATCATCGAAAGGGAAATCGGTAAAGATAATTAAATTATCAATGATTTAGAAACAAACTCCATATCTAGTCACGTGATAACAAAATGATGTTTATATAGTCGGTACAGGAGAAACGTCTTGGGATTTGCTGGACAACAGTATTTGTCTAAACCTTCATCGAGAGACATTACGGACGTCCCGGATTTGCTTGAAAACATCTTAAGGTATTGGATTTTAATTATACATGTTTTTAACTACTAATAGAACTAATATTAATTATGTAAACACTAAGCATTATAACTTGGTAATTTCTTCGCCGCTTTGACATAATCAAGTTAAATTATGTTACTTATTTATTTATATGAATGAAATGAATATTGCAGACTTACCGACTAAGGATCGTTAATCAATGAACTTTTACCTAATCATTTCTACTTATTTTTTAAACCAAATTGAACTAATATTATATTTGTAGATATTGTACAATAGTACAAGCCCTCGGGCAAAACCCTGGGTTCGGGTTGAATCTGAAAGATTAACTTCTTTATGGTTTTTATGGTTTTATGGTACATTCTCTATCTAAATGCAGCGTGTACACTAATAACTAACAAAGTAAACGGCTCTAAAACTGGGTATCTGGCTTAAAAAGAGAGAGAAATTACCCTAAAACATCTAAAAGACCCGCGCTCACTCGACACACTTACTGGAATGTATACAGTTCATTGAATCAGTTTAACTACAATCACATTTGAGGCTTGTATAATTTGTATCAATTCAACTTGCATTGTATTTAAACTAACCACAACATATTTACATAATATAGAATTAACATATGACGCACATGCACCGCTATATCACGCGTCCAATTTACATCTGTCACTAGATAGATTTTAAATGACTATCGCAAGTCATCAAGATACGTGTCTAGCTGTTTTAAATACGTTTAATATATATCTGTCATTAAGTCCATAATAGACAAGGTATAACGTGATAAGTGTATTTAGGATACACAATGCACCGGAAACCAAAATTGGGTGATATCACTTGTCAATACCAATAATGTCGTATTTGTAGATAGGTAACCGGGTTAACTTCTTAAAAAAAGTACTGCTTTTTGAATTACATATTCGAAATGTTACGTCTGCTAGTATACAGCAGGGGATTCTCAGTGCTGCATTTTTCATTTTAAGAAAAGATAAGAGTAATCCATACTATAGTAGTAGGTAGAACAACAGCATTATATTGATGCTTTAAATCATATTCCCCCAGTGGGTACTACGAAAAACATGAATACAGCTCTGTCAGCTATACAAAGTAGAACAATCCCCTAGCTATACTTTTAAAAATCATCGTGTATTCGTACTAGATAAAAACAAAATTAGACGTCGGTTCGTGTTGACATGTGAATTAAACATGACGATGATGAGAGTTTAGCTAAGAGATACCACCAATGCTGTAGTCGTTGATGGCATGAGTTGCGATGAAAGAGTCTAATATATTCCTGATAAAACAGCAAGTGCTTTTGGAATATTTTCATATTATTACAGTTTGTATCTTTCTAATAATTATATTTTCAATGTACTCATAGTTTTGATAAATTAAAATTAATGTCAATGTTTTGTTGTATTTGACCTTCCTTTGGAACATGATAATGATAACAGTGTTAAACTAAAATTAGAACCGATAAGTGATTAGAGTTACGGTAGTAGAACTAATCAGAAAATAGAAATGAAAGTATTTCATTATTCTATTAGGTTATGTATCTATTAGACCTGGCCCGAACTATACAATGCGTTCCATTTATGTATCTATCACAATTATATTGGAGAAGAAAAATATGGTACCGATTGTGTGAACTCATTTTTTGTCTTCGCTTGTTTTCGGCATCTAAGTGGTGTAGACGTGTTCCGATCATTTATGTAAACCTAATTGTCCTGTAAACCGTTTGTCTTGTAAATGAACTGTTACATATTGGTCTCTTACCTCGAGTAATGAAAAATAGACGAAAAATAGTAATTATATGATATGTTTTTATAAAGGTTTGCATGGTGAATAAACATTAACAAATTAGAAAAATGGAAAAATAGGAGACATTCTCAGCATTAGTTTCAATTCAATTCAATGCACATAATATCAACATTTTACGTTTAAACTGTCTGCAAATGTAATTTAAAACTGCTTTTCTTGTTATTTAATTTGCTTTGATCTGTGCGTGTGTACTGTCAGATTATTCATATTTGGTATTAAATTGATATTGAAATGAATAATAATCATGATTGAACGGCATTTTTACAAATTCTAATTCAAAAATTTATATTTTGTATTTGTTTTTATCCATCACTGGAGAGATTGGAGAGATTCTAGTACGTCTAAAATAAATAAATAATTGTGTTTTTTTAACCTTTGATTAAAAAAATATCTAATGGTAGTCCATAACTGCGAAATAATTTAATTACTGGTCATAACGATTTTCGAAAGGTCGTGGAAAACTGTGGTAAGATAATTAAATCAGAATTATGGATATATCTGTTATGGTAACCCGTGTCTATTCGATTATAACAGTATATATATGTTTTTAATTGTCTGAACATAAATTATCCGTATTCATACTTGAAACATCTTGGCCTGTATTAAAAATAAAGAGTGATAATAATTATCAAGTGTTCTCCAATAGACAACATAATGTAGAGATCAATCCGCGCTTACATTAATAGGAGTACAGAAATAGTAAATTAAGTTGATTAAATGCCAGGGTACATCAGTTGATTAAGTTTTAGGACGTCTTAAACACATAGTGTGTGCCTTAATGGTATTTCACTAGAGACAATCGATTCGATTGTAGATAAAACATTGAAATTACTCTGTTTGAAGCATAAATTTGAAGTTCTTGAATTTCTATTTGTTTTGCATTATCTATACTAAAACAACTACTGCGTATCGTGTTTGGGATAAAAGGTAACACATATACACTATTTAGTGGTGTTTAAATGAATAATTTTTAAAATGTTGATATCGTAATGTAAACAACCAATATTTAAGAGGTATTTGTCAATTTAGGTCTATGCTTATATTACACGAATACACTACGATGCAACGAGTTCTTTTACTCATGCTAGGCCTCTATTTCACAAAACTAGAAGCCAATATAGTAAGTCCTCACTACCACTAAACTACATCAACACACAACTGTACTGCATTTGATAGGAAAACTCAACTAATGTTTAAACAATCCATTTACACAATTAAAGCATGATACATCGATAACATTTCATTCATTATAACGGATGGATACATGACTAAGTACGGAGGTTCCCCGATGGGGGTTTTTTACTCGCATTCTTCCATCCATGACTGTTTTCATCGATTGCATTGATATGAAACAACATCGAATTAAATAACCACATTCACTATCTAAATATCTATACATATTTGTTTGCGTTACATTATTCTGTATGCCACCATTTAATTCTTCCAAGATGAGTTCACTCTTCCCTGTCAAGTTTAAGTACCATACGAATTAATTGATAACATACTTTTGACATGTTCACATAGTTACAATGTGCACATTTAAATTAACATTTCCGGATGAATGACAATATTATAGAAAACATTAGTTATTGTTTTGTACTTATTGTATGACATATTATTAGCAGAACAGAGTATGCATTATACTAGACTATAATTTGCAAATTTCTAGGTTGTCTAGTTTACTTTATAGTCTACTCTAGACAACCTTTAGTTTACAAACTCAAGCAAACACAAAGTTGACTAGTTGACACGCTTCGGCCAACAGAAGAACAAACTCCTAGTTTGTAGACAAAACTTGTTTGCTATTGTAGATTATAGTTGTCAAACCTCAGCAAACGGCAGAAACCATAAAGTTTGCAGAAGTCTATTCTAGCAACCTTTAGTTTTCAAACTCGAGCAAATTCATAGTTTGCAAACTCGAGCAAACTCCTAGATTGCAGACAAATATTGTTTGCTAGTGTAGTCCAGTTGACAGACAGTAAACGGCAGAAACCAAATAGAGGTACATTCTAGCAACCGTTAGTTTGAAAACTAGAGCAAACTCCTAGTTTGTAGACAACATTGTTTGCTGGTGTAGACCAGTTGACAAACTTCAGTAAACGGGAGAAACCAAGTTTGCAGAGGTCTATTCTAGAAATATTTAGTTTGCAAACTCGAGAAAACTAAATCCTACTGTGTAGACAATGTTGTTTGCTAGTGTGAATATTGTCTTTAGGCTATTATCATCCGTGATATGTTAATGTTAAATATATTATTAATACATAAATTAGATTACATTATCAATTCTATATAATGCATTTCCTAGGCTTATCGCCATCTATTTTTGAGAATTCATTCTGTCTACTCAGCACTGTGCTATATTTCTTTAATTTGGTACATTATAAATTCATTGCGTTTTGTCTAAAAATAGTGTTACTACACATTGATGTAATTGTTAATAATTGTACGTCCAACGTTTAATATCTTCACTTAGATGTTTCGGTATCAATAGAATTAACAGGCGGTATCATAAAAGGTGGCGCAGTCGTATGATGAACTTGCTCACCCGTGCCTACTTGACTCTTAACGCGCTCAAATTTATCGTTCGGAATTAAAACGATTTCTGGATTTGAATTCAGCTTGTAGGCCTAATAGGCTACTTCGGCACGAAGCAAGCGATTGTTGGCAGTCGTGTAATTATGAAGTTTGCAACAAACCAAGTATATTATAGAATAGCGCGAATGTCGACACAAAGCTAAACAGAGAATCATCTGGGTCATTTGAAAATATATCTGTAAGAATCACATGATTAACTTTTTATAATAGGTTCATCCCATCTCAACAAATTCTTGAAAAATGCATTTTTATGAAACTGGTTGTTAGTATATTACCATTTTATTTAGTTTCTTTTACTTTGCTTAAAAGATTCACTCGAGTGATTCGTTTCTAAAGCTAATTCATAGTCTCTTATTATTTATTTGTAGGTAGTGCGGAAGGAGGTGGTTAAAGTATGGCGGCATATTATCTAGTGATGTCAACGGTCTTACTCCTATCTACAATAGGTAAGTCGACACGTTCAATCAATGATTGAATATCCATAATTCATTAATGATTTATGATTATAACGGCATTTATATTACCTTTAATAATACCTTCACTTGTGTGTTGACCTTTTATGAGTAAAATAATTAAAAGGGCAATTGAATGTTTTTCTTATATTATTTGCATTGCCCTCATTACAAGTACAAGGATTTTTAATGCATTAATATAAAGCAATACGCTAACCTATATTTGAATAATTGTATTATGGCCTATTGATAGATTATATTTATAAAAAAAGTATACACAAAGATTTGTGAGTGAGTGTGGCCGAGCGGTTAAGACAGTGGAAACGTAATCCATAGCCATAACATCGGCAAGGGTTTGAGGCTAACTCGCTCCATGGTTCTGGTGGTAGAACAAGTCTTCTCGGATAGGGACTATACACCGTAGGTCCAGTGTACATCTGGCTCATGTGCACTTTAAAGAACCTATTACATCTTTCGAGACGAGTAGGGGGTTACCCCGGTGTACTAGTTCATACACACACACTGTCGTGAACAGACGTAATGGCGCCATAGTTGGCTGCCGATGACACGTTGGGACCCTTAGGGGAGAAGATTGTTGTTAAAAGTTGTAACATCTTAGTCCACAGCGCCTTTGATCACTTGTTGCTGGAATTGGCGCTTCACATATTCGTATATATAATATTTGTTGTATTGATTCTAATAATAATAATAATAATAATATTTCGCAAGTTATCCCGTTTCGACATTTTTGTTATTTGATACTTCACCAAAAAAAAAAAGTAGGCTTAAATATGAAGATATTTTACACCCAATAATGTTTCGATTTGTACAAAGTAAAACCCACATTCCATCACTTGCTTTTTTCCCGAATATCGTTGTATTTTACATTTCCTTAAAATATCTTTAGTTTTCAAATGAAATTGTAGCTTAGCAGATATGCCAGGTAAGTATACTAATCCGTTATTACAAACATACAATAAATGATTAGTGATAGAATATGATTATAATTTGAGGATTATCAACATTTTGAATTTCGTGTGATGAGGTGAAATGATACACATGAAATTGAGATCCTCCCGAGCGATGACGCACTTCTTTCTATAAACGTATTGAGTAATACCAATTGTTAAACGTTAAAACATTTCTATTTAATACGCCATTTTTATAGTGTTTTATAAGAATTATATTCGATTCAGATCGGTTTAGATAATTCTTTACTGTATATTTCAGTGTATGCACAAAGCTTGACAACTGAGGCTAAACCATTTTTAGTCGAGTTAGTTTTCATCTTAACTAGGCATATGATATTGGGTCAGGGAGATTATAGAAATTGGAATGAATATGGGTTATATAAAGTATGAACCATTATAATATTATTGCCTATATTGAATAATATTATATTACGTCATGTCATATTCAAATAAATAGGTCTATTGAAGTTCTGAGTCATCATTACATTTTTAAAAAATCGATATTTTTTTTTTTTAGAAATTAAAACAAAATAATCATGTGTCATTAATCTAGGCAAAAATAAATCATGAGACATGGGATATTAGCCATGATTATTACATTACTTATACAATTACATATACAATACGACTCATTATTATTTATTACAAAAACTAGGCCTATATAAATCATAAGACATAATATTAAAAACTAGGTCTATAAATTATAAGACATGTTATTAAAAACTAGGCCTAAACCACTCTTGATGACATAAATAAAACTAGGGAAATCATGAGTTATAATTATAATTATATCATGTCTAAATTTGTGTTGTGTATTTATGGTTTGTTTATTAGCCAGTGCCACAACTAGTTAGGTAAAGGGTCAATGATAATGTCCATCGTGCATGTTCACTATTAAGTGTATCTATTAAAGATACAGATTACATACAGAAATCAATTTGCTGAAGTGTGGGACTTGAGTAAGAAAGAAAAACATTACGAGAATAAGTAATTCCCATTATGTTTTAATATACATCGTTATTGATTTTTGTAAATATTTTAACTTTGTTTGATCGGAGATTGAAAATGCATTGACGATCTGTCTAAATCAGAAGGTATGTATTGATTGCGATAAGTGGAGGAGCTCTAGTTGTTATTGACACGGGTATCATTACTGACCCGCAGCCATTTCTAACAGAACACATCTTAAGTGAATTTGTCTAGGGAAATAAAACACATTTATGTATACGTTCAATTAAATTCGGCTCCATTATGATTCCACAGAACAAGAATTTTGTATCGTATTTGCCCACTCATCGTTCGTCGATAGCGTTATTTTTTACTTCTCTTGCTTTTATAAAATCGATGACAACATCAATACAATTAACTTAAAGAAGGAATATAAAATTGACTTATTTATTATTTAAATATAATACCCACCACGTGATCACATGAATACACATGTTGAATGTTAATAATATCAATATTTTGTGCCTGGGAGTAAAATCCTTCATTAAAATATTTCTATTTTCAGTGAAAGCTATTCGATGCTATACATATTAAAGATACACTCACGCTTGTTCATTTTATGGAACGGAAGATGCAATTCTTAAGTTCGGTCTAAACTATCAAACTAGTTTGACAAAACAATGTGATGTGCCTAAATATGGTAGTGATATGCTTAAATATAAAGTGATATGACACCATCATGTCCATATATGGGCACATCACATTTTGTTGTCGCATACAGTTTGATGGTGTAGACAGATTTACTATACGAATGTCCGTATTCTATTCCGTGAAACGGAACAAGTGTGATGTAGTTAAATATGATAATAAATAAACCATTATGGTCTATTTATTATGATAATAATAATACGTCATAACCAATTTAAAAAATAAATCAGTTTCTGTGGTACAAATGAGGTTTTAATTGACGCAACTTATATATCTAATTCCCATGCGATAGCACATTAACGATCGTTTTAATTTATCATCATTCTGAGACATTTACGGGATTCGCTAAGTTCTCTTATCACCTAAAAGAATTATCCACAAAGGATATAACGACATACTAGTAATGAATTCTAAACTTCTACGGCCTGTGCCTTTTAACACACAATAAACACATTTACTTAATATCGGACAATAATATAATTCAATCTTTTTGATTTCTTTTGATTGGATTACAAATAAACAAAAACAATGCTACAAAATCTTCATGCGATATGAATTATACATATTTATAGAGATTGCTTATTATTCAAACTCAATTTCATACAAGATTAAGTATTTCAACAGATTGATATGTAGGCCTAGACCTTCGACTTAATAATATGTATTGAAGCTATAGACCTTTACAACGGTGGCACACGTTACTACACAGCGCGTCCATAAAATAAATATATAGACCACAAGCAGATACTAAATCAATCCAACATATACAACAAGGCCATATACATGGCTGCAGTCGCGTGCGCAAATTTGAATTAGTGTTTACCGACTGACCGACCGACCAACCGACATAGTGAGCTATAGAGTCACGTTGCACGCGACTAAAAACAATAACTAACCCACGTATGTGTTTAACTTTAAAATGCGTTTATTAAACAAGGCCATACACACGGCTGCAGTCGCGTGCGCAAATTTATTTAGCGATCGACCTACCGACCGACATAGTGAGCTATAGAGTCGCGTTTGCAATATAAGAACCACTAATACATTTTAATATAATTTCACCGTAAGTAGTTTAATTTCGTTTTAATGTATTCTGTTTGTCGTCATAATTCAAATTACAGACCAAGGACATCACAGTGTGTAAACAATAAGGAAAACGAAACAACAAAACAACCATTTTCCCTTATACTGTACAAGTAACATAATCAAACTTAAAAGTTGTGTCATGTGACATTATCAGGCTAATATTGACAGTTACCTTTGTAAATCTTCCATAATCATATTTAGTCGACTTACTTTTAACCATTATTTACATTTACAATACTTGTACTGTATGAGAACTTGTGAGCAACGTATCCAGTAGGCCTACAGTTTAATCAGTAAACAAAAGCGAATCGGACCCACGTGAATTTCTTCTTTTAATAGTCGCTTGTTGGTACTGTATCTACATTTGTTTCATGTTAGCTAACGTTTAATCTATCAGCACCGGATGAGATGATCTTACACATTAGATGATGTAGTAAGAAATTTGCCTAATACTGGATAAATATTGCTATAAAGAGACTCAACACTGATAATCGGGTGTTTTAATCTATTATCTTCCTTCTAAACGAACATTTACATATTTCTTAATATTTGCATGTTTCTTTTGACAGATAATGTAGATTGTGACATTCGAAATCTTGTAAAACATCTTATGGAGGATGAGGATCAGCCGTACAAATCATATATCAGACCAGTTAAAGATGAAAACACAACAAAAATCATCTCATACGAAATGCTTCCAAAGAATCTAATTACATTTGTAAGTATTCTATGAATAATATATATCAGAAATAGAATATATTAATTTAGTAATTCATCAAAGAAAGTTCACCAAAAGTAAGTGACATAAAACAAGCCAATTGGCGATTACCAGGGCATATAGCAAGAAGGGAGGACAACAGATTGACAGAATGGCAGCCGAGAATCTTAGGTAAGACAAAAACGTAGATCAAGGGACGAAATCATATCTCATACAGAAACAACTTGCTTGGGTTAGGGTTAGAACAGAAGGGAACAGCAGAGGCTCGAGGAGGGCTATCCGACTGGAGATGATGTAACCGAGATAAGGTAAGGTAACATTTAGTTATGGCATGTGGATTTAACAAAAGACTCCAGAGTACTTTGCTAAACTATATTTCCTTTTTGAATAAAAAAGATTTACTACAATTCTTATCTTAGACGTGGTTCCAGTAATTGTCATCTTCACACATATCGTGGAAACAAACATGCCAATGTTATCGACAACTATGAAGTTGCTAGTTTGTGATATGTCGGAATATTTTCATTTCATTTCAGTACATTTTTATTTATTTATTGACCGCTCTCGGAGTATGACATTTTACAATATGACACTTAATAATAGTTGTTGTAATAGAGAAGTACAATATAGAGCATACTATACCCAACACTTTATCACAAATGAACTGAACCTACGCATTTTTAAAACAAAATAAGCTGAAATGTGGAGGTCTCATAACATCTGTTTGCTCTCCATCCTATTTCCAATTTTCCAGAATCCATTCCTGATCAATAAATATGTTATTTGATATTATCTATCAACAATATAAATTGAAAAAAAACCACAAAGCTTCTCTGGATCCACGCAACGAATTCTATACTTCTTGTCATAAGCGTAAAGTAAAATGATCATATTTTGTTTATAAATAAATTTGTATACATTTATAATAGATTTTATTGTACGTAATCTTTATTAGAGAAGTTTGAAATGTATAAAGAAACAACACATTAACAATAAATTATTGCTCGTTATGTAGTTAGGACAGTAACAAATTGGAGGTAAATGATTTTGTACGGTATTTTGAAACAAATTGAAAGAAAAGATACCGGTACAGTGTTCATAATTGTACAGCCCATCGCATGCTATTCTAGTCCCAGCTGATTTAAATATAGCATCGTAAATGGCGTCACGCCTGGGACATCAAAGTGGTATGAATGAATATAGTTGATGTGATGATATATACAGCTGATAATTTCATGATGTTTGCGAACAGATACAGACCTACATTTATACGGCGATTTCCAGCGTTAAAATTAAATCGATACACGGTTTTGTTAATTCAATTTGAAATGCAATATTACACCATGTAAATTATAACAATAATTGAGAACCATAATCAATACAATTTCAGGAGGGGTTAACAATCAAGTCACGAATGTTAACACTGTTAATTGACTTGCGTGATATGCTGTGTAAATTGGAGCTTTCTGCTGTACTTTCCGCAAAACGTACTACTACACGAAATATAGTATACGACTAAAGTTAATTTAGCAGTTTTCAGTTTCCTTTTAGTTATACACATTTCAAACGTCTTGAAAATGAATCATGGTTTAAAAAAAAATGTTAAAGTGTTGTATCCAATACACGAGCGGTACCATAGGCACAATACACACCCTGCAGATAGCAATCTTTCCCATGCATAACAAGATTATTTCGATAGTTAAGTTAAGTTAAACATATTTAGATTGTATACAGGCGATCTCTAACAATAGGCTTGAAATGCACAAGCATAACACTTGATCTAAATATAGGTAATATAGTAAATATAGAAAATATAGGTAAGGAAGTCGGTAATTTGTATCACTTATAATGATGTTTGATTAACCTATTATATATTGTGAAGAAGTTATTTTCTATTTTTAGGACGAAGTAAAGCAACAAATACGTTTACGTGTGTGGTTAAGACAGGTAGGTATATATCATTAAATGCTTCTCCAAATACTGAAACTGCTCAGCCAGCAATCTAAACATCATTGCAATAAATATGACACAATAGAAGGAGTAATACCTTTAATTTACGTACGTACTTGTCCCAACTGTACAAAGACCTGTGTTCATATATGTAAGTCCAAGTGATCCCATCAATCACTGTAGGACATTTGTCTATTTCGTCCCCAGCTTACCTGGATAAACCAACCTAAGCCTTTCCCCCTGAGATAACAACAAATGTGAACACTCATGCTTTCTAATTGGCTGTGTTTTTTGTTCAAGCGTACCATCCTAAACAATCATTCTATTTTTTAGCATTGGGATGATGAATTTTTGACTTGGAATCCAGCAGATTTCAATAATACAAATGAAATCAGGATTCCATCAACCAAAGTATGGAGACCAGATATTGTTCTATATAACAGGTATTACAAATGTTCCCAAAAGAGCATGCTGTACGTGATTTGAAAACATGATGTAGTATGCATTGATAATGACATGTTTTATTGTTTACTATTCATATCACGAATTTAATAAAACTATTGTGCTGAAAGAATTTAGCTGATTCAATAATGTCTGCGTATAGAATTGATATTATTAACAGAAAAAACAAAATAGGCCTACTTATCACATTGACAGTCACAACACGTATTGTTTATGCTGATTAATTTAATAACTACAGAAACCGAAGCAAAGTCTCATGCGGTATCGTGTCTAGTGACAATAATCTGCAGTATCATGTCTTGTGACGACAACAGCACATACCATCACCAAACTCCTACATATTAACCTCACCCTCTAAATAATCTTTCACTATGAACAAACCCGAGGCTAGAGTCCGAATCCAGGTATACTGATTGGACAGCTGGATCACCAATCAGCTTGCTGCTAGAAAAAGTTAAAATGTAACCCTTTTGAAGAAGAAGAGGCTATGGGATGAAGTTGCTGTCAGAAGACGCGAAACTACGTATATTGTCGTTAGATATGATACCGATTGTGCTCGGGTAAATTGTACTAGGTTGTAGAAATAATCATTATTGCAGAAAGACAGTGACGAAATTGTCGTGTGATATTTTAAATTATGATCATTATTATTTACGATGATGACCTACTTAATTTAATATATATTTTGCCGTATATTTTCAGTGTCGACACGGATGGAACAAATGATCCACAACTTCCTGTAACAGTTTTAAGCAATGGCACCGTAGCATATAATACTCCGTATATATTTGTCTTCTATTGTAAAGTAGACTTAACATTTTATCCTTTCGATATTCAATACTGCAACATGTCGTTTGGTTCATGGGCACATGATATAACTCAAGTTAATCTAATCCCACCGAGTTTGTTCGGTGACACAGAACAGTACCAGGACAATGGCGAATGGAATCTACACAAAATGCCCATCACTCCAAAAGAAACTCTATTCAGCTGTTGTGAAAAACCATTCAAGATATTAATGTTCCATCTGAACTTAGAAAGGAAACCTGACTTTTATATATACAACTTAATTTTGCCATATGTATTAATTTCAGTTATGTCTCTGTTAGCATTTTATTTGCCACCAGAATCAGGCGAGAAGATGAGTTTATCGATAACTGTTTTGTTATCTCTTATTGTCTTTAACCAGTTGGTCTTCCAAACAATACCCCGTGTCTCCGCAGAAAGTTTTCCCATTTTAGGTACGTAACAAGCTTAATATATTTTTATTTCCAACATTGTATATCCTTAGACCTAATCATTTCCAAAAATAATCAAAAGTATATTATGTTTATTAATGAGCATTTTGAAGAACCTAGCCTACACTAAACTTTACAAATTGTTTGTTATAAAATTCGAAGGTTTCTCGAGTAAGAAAGGTTTGCAGTGTATACCTCTAAACAAACTCTACAGTGTTTCGAAGTGTGTCAACTGGTCTACACTAGCAAACTTTGGGAAAATGTGCTTGACAAATGTTTCTTTACTTTGATTATTTCCATTTTGTATTTGTCTCCATTCACAGGAAAATATTTCATATGCATGATTGGTATGGTATCAATGTCTGTGACAATGTCGGTGTTAAATTTACATGTGTACCACAGAGAACATGCTTGTATACCTATGCCAGAGTTTCTTCGATGGATTGTATTCAGTGTGATGGCGAGACTTGTTGGAAAATGCAAACCGCATCAAGTTCCTCCTGCATTGACGACTGAATGGAAGGGATATCAAGCAGAAAAAGATGGTTTCGAACTTGAAGAACTCATGGATGATTTGGACTTCAAACCGGAAAGTATTTTAATGTCTACCAAGGGTGGAAATAATGATGGGTCTCCGCGGATAGATCGGATGGAGCGGCATATGACAAGAATATCAAAGTTCACAGAGTATCTTGCGGCCAGGAAACGAAAGAAGGACAAAGATCAAGAGATTGCAAAAGAATGGAGAGATGCATCGGCCGTGATCGATCGCACATTGTTGCTATCCTTTGCTCTAATCACTCTATGTTTACCAACATTCTTCCTTTTAGCCGCTAGAGGATTTTTTAGTTCTGAGGACAATGTAGATCATTGAAGGAAATTTTTAACATGCAAGCTCTTCTACTTTAACATTTTAGAACTCTGGAAAAGTTCCCTTAAAATATCTTTTTAAATAACTCATCACTTAAAATTATATATTAATAATCAGTATCATACTAGCCTAAAGTACAATACGGCGTACACACGAGGGACTGCCGTGTGAGGCATTCGTTCAGAGAAGTCGACTAAACGCTGAAGTAAATGTATATACTCCTTTCTCTTTGCCCATACAACGTGGCTGAAATCCAACGCGCACGTTGTATCTTACACACGGTAACCGAGTATTTAATAGCTAAAAACTGGAAGAAAACTGAAAGAACCTAAAATTTTATTGATTGGAATACCATCAATCCGCTAATATAACTTGCCAAATTATTTATAGCTTCGTCTACTCTACCTTAATATAAGTACTTTATGAACTCGCAATATTGTATTATATAATCATTTTACAGATATTATTCGATAGACCTTGAACTGGCCTGAACTTGAAAAACCATTTGTTATCTCACATAATTTCAACCCTACCACTTAAATACCTTAATAATATCTTACGAGGTTAAACAGAATACATTACTTTCGTTCGCTATATTCCATTTTGCAGCGATTTTTAATACATTGGCTATCTTGATTTACATTTAATTACAATATGATTTTAGAGAAACTTTAAAATGCTTTCCAAACTTATTATATACAAATAATAGTAGCTCAATAAATCTAAAATTCTAGCAGGTCTAGAGTAGATCAATTTGAATTGATTTGAAAGTCAGTAACTCACAATTAAAGTAAGTATGAAGCATATATGTTTTTAAAATACGGCTGCAGACTAACTGCCGTGAATAATCTTCGAGTGCAGCGGCGCAATTCGTTCGTTTTTGGTGATTGCTGGTAAACGTAGAGTGATTTAAGACGAAGTTATAGAGTGATGTACTTTATCATGCAGTGTATTCACAAACATTGGGACTAATAAATGTGAATAATTTATGTTTCCAACAAAATCAAGAATGACGACAAATTACACCGGTCCAGATAACATTCATGTGTAATATTGCTAAAGGCACTTAGGCCTAACAAAACTATGATATTTTACATTAACAAAACCTTCTTGGTCAAGTTTTGCTAAAAATTGTACATTTAGACTGAAAGTGTAAAAACAGTGTTGTACTCCTTGTGGAGCCTTTAAGAAAATATTAGACATTAGTAGGTCACGGGAACACCATTAGAGAACGATGATATATATCAATGGAGTGTTACAACATATGCCACTTTGCAAAGTATTCTTAAAATATAGATAAAGATTCTAGTTTTACTCGTTTACTCATCCCTTACCATTTAAGGATTAGATTTAGAAGCAAAGACCTACAATGTAAAGTTCATAAAAAAAAAGTAAACGTACAGAAATGTGAGCTATAACGACCTTATGAGCATGCGCATTGTGACAACGAACATATCGTTAGACATAATTTATTGTATGTTTCAAGTATTCTGTACATATTTATAATACGCCTAGTTCTTGTATTATAGTTACACATTTTAACATAAAACAAGATGAATATTATCTTGCAATAGTGATATAGATTAAGATTATGGAGTTTACCATGTTTTATGACGACAGAAATTGCAATGATACACAGTTCATAGTTTTTAAAAGATGGAGTATTTTCGTGAAATTTGTTTTCACAAACAAAAATTCCCACACATCTTAAAAAGTAAGAGCTATATTAAAATCGCAAAATATATTTAGTGGTACGGTATTACTGACGAATTCGAAGGTTGCTAAATTCATTATCTATCAAATGAATAAATACAGTTTCTAGGTAATAATACCTTAGAAAAAAAAAGTGTTATGGAACTATGCATTTATTAAGAAATCTAAGTTTGGAATGAAGTGTAAAATAAGTTCTTGTTTATTAACTATGATCAATGAATATACATTTTAACAAAATGTGTTATGGACAGATATGCAAAGCTTTAATGTTATGGTTGAGAAAATTTGAATTGAATGTTTTGTTTATTTGGCTTACTGGATCAATATATATATATATATTAATGTCACGGATGTAGGCCTACTGGTGGTTGGGCCTATGCGTTGCCAATGGGCGCCGCGTGGTGTGATGCCATGTCTTATATTTTAAAAACCATTTAAACTTGTGTAGTAAGATTACTTATTCCTCGTCAGTCAACACATGTTAATGATTTTAAAATACGTTTAACTACAGCACTGAATAGTTATGTCTTGAAAAAAGCTGATTAGAATTTTAATATATTATTTATAATATTCCATATGCGCAATATTATAGTGAAATACTATGTATAAATAGATGTAGACAAACAATGTTACAGTAAATGTTTTTTAAGTAAAGATAACTTCGTGGTACGCCTTTTATTTCTATGTTATGCATTGATTCGCATTAACAATGACAGATCAAATGCATTAAATCATTAGGAGTATTAGCTTATTTACGTCAGAAGTAACATTTATCAAACAGTGATGTCACGATCAACAAATTGGCATTAATTTCCAACTCATTTCA
The DNA here is from genome assembly GCF_964355755.1 of Antedon mediterranea. Taxonomy (NCBI): domain Eukaryota; kingdom Metazoa; phylum Echinodermata; class Crinoidea; order Comatulida; family Antedonidae; genus Antedon; species Antedon mediterranea. The sequence continues at coordinate 18,442,673 of NC_092675.1, forward strand.
AAACTGTTTTTGAAGAAGCAGAATCAGCAACTATATAATTGCAACTAAACAATTCAAATAACTTAAGACTTAATCAAAAATATTATTATTTAAATCATCTCAGTCAATCGTTAACATGATGAAGTCAGTGAGGATTGCGAATTGAACTGTAAAATGGAATTTTCAATATCGCATTCGTCGTGTTAGGCCTCAATATATAGAAACATACTAAACAAGAACAGATACCAGTTCACCAAAACAAGTTGTAGACATTTACTCCTAAAATAAGAACCAAACTTCTTGTTTTGACTCCTAAATTTGGAGCCAAACTTGTGTTGCCTCCTACAGTAAGAACCCAACTTCTCTTTTTGCCTTCTAAAGTGGAAAACAAACCCGTAGAGACGCATAATCTGGATCGACACGTTAATAAAGGCACAGGTTTTTAGTCGCGTGGACGCGACTATATAGTTCACTATGTCGGTCGGTCGGTCCGGTATCACTATGCGTTTTATCGCTTTCTGACCTTATCTTGATATCAGTTTAATCTAGCTAAGTCAATTTTTGACAGTATATTCCTTATGGCCAGGAATCGATGGGGTTATGTTTTCACGGTGCGCAATAAAAAATTACGCGGTCTACGCCCGATTTAACGAAATCACCTTTGTAATCATATCTTCACAACCATGAATCACAATTAAATAAAATTTGGTACTCATAAATTTCAGGGCATAAATCATCATATGGCAATATAATTACGTGCGTAGCGCATGTAACGCATGCGTACGCGCGCTTAAAATTTTCAAAATTTATTTTCGATGAAATAAGAGTACGTTTCAGGCAATTTTAAGCGTTTACAAAACTGCCATGAGTGCGCAGATTTCGCGTTAAATGTCGTTGCGCACTCTTTTTGCCCGATTTCTGTTTTCTTGACTTACTTTTCAACTCGAAATTACGTTATACGAGCACGTCAAAAGTGACAGGCTACGCACGTGTAAATTAAAAAAATATAAATGTTTTTAAACATTTCAACATTTTTAAACATGTTCAGTAATTTCGGTCAGTTGGTAGGTTGGTCGGTCGGTCTGTAAACACTAATGAGTACGCGACTGCAGCCATTTATATGGCCTTGTTATTTTACTTTTAGACTTTGTTGGAAGATCACTTTACAATACGCAACTCTACCAGCTCACTATGTCGGTCGGTTGGTCGGTCGGTCGGTTGGACGGTAAACAACACGTTGAGCACGCGACTGCAATCATGTATATGGCCTTGTTCCCATTAAATTTAAGCAATCTGAATTTGTACGGACATGTTCTCAGATCCATATCAACTCTATGAACATCAATGAAATCAGGACAAATGATGCTGGGAATTACTGATATGACAAGTAAGCATATATTTTGTATCATACCTACGTCAAAGTTTATTTATTATTTTATAAAGCTATATATTCAATAAACTTAGTATTGAAAATTTAAATGGAAAGATATTATTGGATAGCACACGGTGACAATAATTTACATTAGTTTTTCTGCGACAGAAATAAAATTCAACTTAGTATTGATTCTTTAAAGTATGAATTTAGAAATACTGATTTTGCAATATTATAACAACGAAATATGTAATTAATGTATACATTATAATGTATATTCATATTTTTTCATATATTGTCTAATACTATTATATCGATATTAAAAATTCAATATTAATCCTTAAAACTATTTTTATCTAATATTATATCGAACGTATTTGTTGAACCCAAGTAAGGGTAAACAATTTAGAGAATTATTCATCACACGTGTCGTATCTAAGATATGTATAATTTTTCGTTATTTCGGACTTCATATGAATAGAAAACTATAGATAACTACAAAAACAACGTTCCATTTTTTACGAAGCTTCAATTCAACAAGAAAAAAATTATTTTCAACTCTCCAGGGTGGGTGAGTGGCCGAGCGGTTAAGACAGTGGAACCGTAATCACGTAGCCATAACATCGGCAGGGGTTCGAGCCTCACTCACTCCATGGTTCTGGTGGTAGAACGAGTCTTCTCGGATAAGGACTATAAAGCGTAGGTCCAGTGTACACAACTTGCTCGTGTGCACTTTAAAGAACCTAGTACATCTTTCGAGACGACTAGGGGGTTACCCCGGGGTATTAGTACATCACAGCCACTGATCACCAACTGGGCCCTCTGGGAGACCAGTCTTTGACTGAAGAGGTTACCCAGTATAAATATAAATTTCAACTCTCCAGCTGATTTTGAATCTAATCAATGCAACCCACTTCTCCACCCGCCGCAAACAACAGCAAAACAAGGTACTTACTTACCTAACAAGGTACTGTACTTACCTAACAAGGTACTGTACTTACCTAACAAAGATTCAAATTCAATTGTTGACCGTCCGCATTGATCTCCCTCTTTAACTTTTATGATGGTAGCCAGATTTCTGAACAATTCTTTTTCATAATAGAAATAATCCTTTCTAAAAGCATTATAATCAATGTAAAACAACGTACTATGTATAATGCACTTTCATCGCATCACTTAATGAATATCCTCTCAAGAAATCCTATTCCAGAACCTGTATTTTAATTGACATTCTATAATTACCATACACACAAGAAAACAATCAGCCTTTTAATTGTATACAATTGCTAGGATAATGACGTCACATTCAACCGACGCAGTTGTGGGATGCTAGGTGTATGACCATAGTATGCAAATTAGTATAGATTCAAATAAATTAACACTCTAAATACACGTGTTCTTACTTGAATCTTACTTGAATCTTCGGGCTCATGGTTAAGGCAAATGCCTTTTAAACGCCCTCCATTTCTTCTGTATTAAACTAGAATTGGTAGCAAAATTTATCTCCCATTGCTCTGTCTTTGTTTAGGTGGTCCTTGAATGCATTAATGTTTTCTGCTTGTACTGTAGTGTGGTATAGATTGTTCCATGTGTTGACGATTCTACTTGAAAAGGAGTAGCTTCTGATTTTCAGTCGAGCTCTTGGCTTTCTTAATTTGAATTGATGGCCCCTTGTTCTACTTTCCTCTCTAAAATCAAAAAAGGTTTCGGCTTCAATATCATCCAAGCCCTTGATAATTTTAAACACTTGTATAATGTCCGCTCTCCTGCTTCTGTAATTCAGTGTAGGGAGTCCAAGCTCTTTTAAGCTCTGATCGTAAGATTTATCTCGTAACTTTTTGACAATTTTAGTGGCCCTACGCTGCACTCTTTCAAGCTTATCCAAATCACCTTTTAGGAGAGGGTACCATATACAGCTTGCGTATTCCAGATGAGGTCGAATTATACTTTTATAAAGGGGCAGGAACATATCCTTATCCATGTAAGCAAAAGATCGCCTTACCAGTCAAATGAGTCTATTTGCTTTATTTACAGCTTCATTCGTTTGTAGTGAAAATTTTAAAGACTGATCAAAAGTAACTCCAAGGTTTTTTTTAGTATTGGCAGTTGGCAGATCCTCGTCACCTTCCTCTGTTGGGATAGTGTATTTCATTTGTGGATTTGAATTTCCATAATGAATTACTTTACATTTATTGATGTTGAATTTCAGCTGCCATCTTTTAGACCAATCAGATAATGCATTAAGATCATTTTGAACTGTATCATTTCTGTTTTCATGCACAACATAAAACATCTTAGTGTCATCTCCAAACATCCATACTTTAGATTTAACTGCATCAGGTAGATCGTTTATGTAAATTATAAATAATAAAGGGCCTAACACGCTGCCTTGAGGGACTCCGCTTTTAACCATAGACCATTCAGAAAATGCTGCGGCCACTCTAACTCTTTGTCTTCTCCCTGTCAAAAATTGATGTATCCATCTCTCAGCAGATTTCCTTTTATTCCATACGCTTCCAATTTTGTTATTAATCTCTGGTGGGGGATAGAATCGAACGCCTTACTGAAATCCAAGTATACAGCATCAAAGTTTTCCCCTGCATCCAGCAATTTTGTCCATTCTTCCATCACCTCCAGCAATTGTGTGACGCAAGATCTACCTTTCCAAAACCCATGCTGTGCTTTTATAATAAGGTTTCTATCATTTAGAAACTGTATAATGTTGTCTCTCACAATTGATTCCAAAAGTTTGCATACGACAGATGTCAAACTTACTGGCCTGTAGTTTCCAACCTCCGTCTTGTCCCCTTTCTTAAATATTGGTACTACATTGGCAAATTTCCAGCACTCCGGTAACTGTCCAGTCGATAGTGATTTGTTGTATATTGACGTCAATGGAGTTGCTACAATTTCTTTAAGTTCCTTCAGTACTCTTGGATGCACATCATCTGGTCCAGCTGATTCATTTGAGTTCATCTGCTGAAGACATGTAAGCACTTCCTCCTTTGTCACTTCAATTGAATCCAAATGGTCATCCACCTAAACTCTATGTGTAACTTCTGGCAATGACTCGAGGTCTTCATTTGTGAATACACTTGTGAAAAATGCGTTGAAAATTTCAGCTTTATGCTGATTGTCACCGGCCATATTACCCTTTCCATCCTTCACCAATCCAATAGATTGAGTTGTTTTGGTTTTCTCTCTTACATATTTCCAGAAACTTTTAGGATTAGTTTTTACTTCATTGCATATTTTCCGCTCAAGTGCAATCTTTGCTGCCCTTTTTCACCCGTTACTATATTTCTTGCCTTTTTGTAACTGTCATAATCTTTCTGTTGTCGAGACCTTGTAAACTTTTTCCATGCATTGTGTTTCATTTTAATTTTCCTCTGAACGTCACCAGTCATCCAGATAGGTTTATTTTCTTTTTTTATGTTTGACTTGGGAATACAGATCTGAACAGCATTTCTTATTGATTGATTTAAAGCTTCACAGGCCTCTTTGTATTTTCAAATTGGTAGTCCACCTCAGTAATCAATTCTTTCATATTAATATAGTCACCCTTGTTGAAATTTAGCTTGTATTCCATTTTCTCTTGTATTTTAGTTACCTGTGTCCTACTTGGACGCAATGCATCAACGTAGGCGCAACGCATGTTAGTAGTTGACTACTCACAAGAGAAAGTTTGGACAATCGTGATTGGTCAAATTACTTGAGGCGCGCTTAAGTTATTTCGTTGCGAAGTGGGAACCAATCTTTATATAATCTATTCGCAGAGAAACCCGCCTTGTTTAAACGTATAGACCAGATAGTTAAAAATCACACGTTTGCAACAAAGGTGTTATTACATTAAAAAAAAAACATTTTTAAATTTGTCATAAGAAGGCTTTTTATCAGATGCAGCCTTATGAACCCTGATTGAACTTTAATCAGTTCTTCGAACACAGAGAGACGGCTGGAAGTACGGACGGGAACAAGGAAATGACATTAATGTGTTGTTTTCGATAATAAAAATGTTGATCAGTATGTTTTCGCAATATGGTAAACAAAATTGTTTCATCCATACGATAAAATTAACATAACACATGCAATAATGTTAGAATGGTTTGTTAGCATCAAAGTCGGCAATCGTAAACGTCACGTTTAATTATGTTGATATACGTCATGGTACCAAAGTTTCATTTGATAAATATCTGGGATAAATTGTTACAAATTTGGATAGCGCCATCTATTAAAAAAAATCATTATTATTGGCGTCAACAGTACGTCACATGTTTTGGTAATTGTCAGTTGAAAATAGACGAAATATGACATGAAAAATCTTATGCTAAATCAGGATTGTATGTTTTATTTTTGTTGAATTTCACCACTGTTAAATCCTGCATAAACAACGAGTTCATCATCCATTAGGTATACATAATGGAAATTTGGACTCCCAACGATTCCAAAAAGGGTTGAAACTTCGATGAATTAATACTGCAGTCTATTTCTAGATACAGGCATACAACAGAGGTCTAGGGTTAATATACTCTTTTAAAGTTAACTGAACACACATGGGTACCAACAAACCGTATAGCAGACAGGAATAGAATAGGAATACATAGGCCTAACTTTCTGAAATTGAAAGGATTTACAAGAATAAATATTTTCACTTCGACACACATTTTCACAAATTAACACTACTTTGTAAAACATATCTGAAATGATAACAGGTGATGCCTCTTGAAATAGGGTCATATACATTAGTTTGCTACAGAGACCAATTTGTTAAACCACAAATACAAATCAAATATAAACGAGATTATTACCAATTTGTTTTAATGCATTTCTATAATCGTAATCTTAATCAAGATAATTTATCAACATAAATCTGGATTTGATTTTTGAAATAAGTTGTCAAGAAGGAAAATTGGCTTGCATAAAATTCAGAAATCACATAATGTAATTTAACTATCAAGCATATACATAATACATATATTACACATCCGAGTATATCCTTACCATCTGATTAGTTAGTTCAGTGCCGTTCAGTATACAAGTTCTACGGTACGCAAAAGCGGCGCGGTGCCTTTTTAAATAGCATAGCCTCGCGTCTAAAATTTTACATAGATGTCCGATGAAAGCAGCAGATTAGTTGAAAAAAAGTTTACTTCAAACTTTATGTGACAAAAACATGAGATGTGCCCACATATGGATATGGATACGATGACATCATATCACTACCATTATTTAGGCACATCACACTTTTTTTGTCGAACTAGTTTGATAGTATAGGTAGGTAGATAGTATAGGTAGGTAGATAGTATAGGTAGGTAGATAGTATAGGTAGGTAGATAGTATAGGTAGATAGTATAGGTAGGTAGATAGTATAGGTAGGTAGATAGTATAGGTATGTAGATAGTATAGGTATGTAGATAGTATAGGTAGGTAGATAGTATAGGTAGGTAGATAGTATAGGTAGGTAGATAGTATAGGTAGGTAGATAGTATATGTATGTAGATAGTATAGGTAGGTAGATAGTATAGGTAGGTAGATAGTATAGGTATGTAGATAGTATAGGTATGTAGATAGTATAGGTAGGTAGATAGTATAGGTAGGTAGATAGTATAGGTAGGTAGATAGTATAGGTAGGTAGATAGTATAGGTAGGTAGATAGTATAGGTAGGTAGATAGTATAGGTAGGTAGATAGTATAGGTATGTAGATAGTATAGGTATGTAGATAGTATAGGTAGGTAGATAGTATAGGTAGGTAGATAGTATAGGTAGGTAGATAGTATAGGTAGGTAGATAGTATAGGTAGGTAGATAGTATAGGTAGGTAGATAGTATAGGTAGGTAGATAGTATAGGTAGGTAGATAGTATAGGTAGGTAGATAGTATAGGTAGGTAGATAGTATAGGTAGGTAGATAGTATAGGTAGGTAGATAGTATAGGTAGGTAGATAGTATAGGTAGGTAGATAGTATAGGTAGGTAGATAGTATAGGTAGGTAGATAGTATATGTAGGTAAATAGTATAGGTAGGTAAATAGTATAGGTAGGTAGATAGTATAGGTAGGTAGATAGTATAGGTAGGTAGATAGTATAGGTAGGTAGATAGTATAGGTAGGTAGATAGTATATGTAGGTAGATAGTATAGGTAGGTAGATAGTATAGGTAGGTAGATAGTATAGGTAGGTAGATAGTATAGGTAGGTAGATAGTATAGGTAGGTAGATAGTATAGGTAGGTAGATAGTATAGGTAGGTAGATAGTATCGGTAGGTAGATAGTATAGGTAGGTAGATAGTATAGGTAGGTAGATAGTATAGGTAGGTAGATAGTATAGGTAGGTAGATAGTATTGGTAGGTAGATAGTATAGGTAGGTAGATAGTATAGGTAGGTAGATAGTATAGGTAGGTAGATAGTATCGGTAGGTAGATAGTATAGGTAGGTAGATAGTATATGTAGATAACTAGTAGGTGGGTACAAACAATAAAACGAATTTAAAATATTCAAAATTGATGAAATATTAACATAATTAAAGGGTATGCCGCTTATATTAACAGATTCTTAAATACATGATATTATTAATATATGCCTATCAAAATATATTGCACATAAAGCTGGTAAACTGAAATCATAGTGTTCTACAGAGCCCACATACAATAACATTTGCTTTTATAATTTATAGCAATCAAATAAAAATAATAATTTGCAATTTGTATAAATATGTGATTATAAAATTTAGATGCATCTACACCAGCATAACATAAATTGGCGATTTCAGGGCACCCGGCCCATACTATAGACGCCAATAATTCATGAGAGGCAATCTATTTGCAATCTAATCATGTTTTTCTAAATTCTAATTAGGTCTATATAAGCTTAAAATCTTATCTTAAATTCTATTATATTGGAAGAGTGTTATTTACATAATATATACTGTCTCTATACCTTAAATAAAATACTCCAAATGAATATCAAGTGTTTCTATAGTGGATGAATATAACATAGAACAGATATAGTCCATATTCACCAACATTGGACATTAATTATGTGTTGTTACCGTTGTCCATACTTCTAAATCCATAACGTTCATTGTTACATCTTTAGTATATACAATCATAATTATTATATCATTTACTCACATGATTTCAAAAGTTTTAAACAGATCATGCCAGCACGATTTAAAACGCATCAGATTAGATATCTCGTAAAGTAGTAGGCCTAACATACGAAAGCAGTTACGTCCAAAGTTAAAAAAGAAAAGAGGAAACGAATACGGTAACTTATACAGTAGTATAATAATAGTAATACACCTTTGCACTAGGGCTCCAGAGTATAGCATAATCAACGTTTCAGACTTGTAGAAATTACGTACGGATTGCAATATTATCAATATCATATGCTGATAACTAATTTATGTGTATATACGTAAACACATAAATGGTGTGTGGCTGATAGATATACATCTTCAATCATGCTTCAGAAGGGAAATCAAAAGGGATTGCCCAAATACAAAAATATACGCATACATAATCAGGCCTACTTAATTTGCATACCGTACGTTATATTAAGCTAAGCCTACGTCATTGCTTACTTTATAACAACTTTTAAAACTACTTTTTACAGTGTCTACAGAATAATAATTTAACTAATCCCTAATACACAACTCCTTCTATATCATTCAATCATTGTGTATTAGGTGTTTAATTTGATCATGCTAAAAGGGTACTATGAGAAAATTTACCCCTTCTGTCGGTAAAATATCAACCATTCTATTTGCTTGTATTACGTTGTAAAACATAGTATTTGTAATTTGTTCATACCAAACCAGTAAAATATTGTGATACAACACACACATTAGGTGAGATTTTGTTACTTTGAACCATCTTCAGACTAACTTGCTACACCATGTTTTCATTTAATGCATGTTTTCATGATCTTTTCTCTATTGGATTAAAAAAAAAGATGTTTCAATCTGTTTAACCTAGTTTACGTTCAAACATCGGAGTTATATCGGAGTTGAAAATACGGAGTCTCTGGTGTTATCCGACCACAGTAGGCCTACTAGGTCGGATGTCACCCTGGCTTGTTTCGTATCATCAGCTTAAATCAGTTTTAAACATGCTTAATTCTAGTTCGTGTGAACACAGCTTTAGAGATGCGACAGCTGTCCTTATCTTCTTAAAACACTATATGGCGTGACCAGTGCCGTGCTAACGTGCTACTGTATTTGCAAACGTTCATCAACATTCAACGTGCTTAGAAACATAATAACATCTATCTATCGACCATTATAAATACATACTATATATTTTTGAGTCGGTTTAATACCGTTATTGTAAGTTTCTTCATTTAGTAGGCTGATCTCGCATTCACATTGCTAGATTAACAATTCGCTGCAGCAATTCCAAATGTCCAAGAATCTATTATAGCAATTTATGGTGTTCAATTAACCTATATAATTTGTCCAATGTATGAACACATTCAAATAGTAAGTATTTTAAATTGTTATATAAAACAATTTATTATAAATGCCAATGTAATAGTTTTAAGTATTATCTTTAATCTAGAGTTGCACTCTCACAACAAGTTTTAACTTGTGTACAAATGAATTCAATGAAGAGACTGCTGAATAATTTTAAACCTACACAATATTTAAATAATTTGATACATATTTTCAGATGCAAACAAATAAATGATCACAAATGTGTGTCAACATTGTCGTTTTTCTGCTAGACAGTTTTCAAAATTCTTCATATTTAACAAAATATTAAAATATTAGAAGACTTCATACTAGTTCTTTACGGTCTACATCACGTGACAACACGTGGTATATCATATTGGGTTTCAACATACCATACTAAATAATATTAGTTACAGTTTAATATTCGAAAATGTAATTGAAGAAAACATTATTAGTAAATCTGCCTAGGCTTCTTCGAAAAAAAGTCCCATAGCAGCTAATATAAAGAAAAGAGGAAAAACTGTATTAACTGTGACAAATATTAGCAAGAGTGTTCTATCAACAATCGCTGCGCCATCTTTCCATTCTTCGGCTACTGATAGATCTTTCTCTTTTTGTCGTTTTCGCAAAGTTAAGAATTCCAGACTTTTGGCAATTTTTCGAATTTCTTTTTCAACTTTCCATACTTCCTTTCTGAAGCAGCTTTGCGTTTGGTATGTATTATTGGATACGTATGTGCTGTCCAATAGGCTTTCGTTTTCCCCACTATGATAGCCGTTTGCAAGTTCTTCCAAATCAAGAGTTTCTTTTCGCAGCAACGATTGCTGGTAGTCAATGTGCCGCGTATTCATCTGAGAAGGGGAGGAAAAATTGCAGACGACACGAGCCAAAAAAGAGAAAATAAATTTACGTAACCAGGTTGGCATTTTCTCAAAAGACGACTGCTGGTGAAATATATGTAAACTGACAACCGACATAATTACTGATAATGCTACCATTGCAATCATAACGATGAAGTATTTCCCTGCAAAAACAAAACGTTTCTTATGAAAACTTATGTGAGCTAATTTGATTTACGAATTTATTCAAACAGTTGGAGTTCTGTTGCGCAATCAATGTCAATAATTTAACGTTCGATCTACTAGCAGGGGCAGTGAACTTATAAAAGTATGTCGGCTAAAGGGTTGCTGAACCTATGCTACTAGTGGGTAGAATAAGAATATAACATCTCAACTAATTATTAATTTGTTAGGCAATTATGTTAGTAGAGAAGAATAACGCAGTGAAAGCGGAACCGTTTAGACAATTTGCTAATAAATTATGTTTCATCGGTTGACATTTATTACACAATTCACGTGATCTGTAGTAAGCCATTTCCATCAGGAAGATTTTCAAAGATTACTTGTAAGAGTTCTTGAAAGTTAATGTCAATGAATATTTAATATAAATTGTTCAACTTCAGTTAAATTGCATTAAGTACAAGGAAGTCATGGGGCAAGGAATACAATTAAGAGCTTTTAGATATCGTTACATTGTATTGATGTAGTTTTTCGTGATTTTATATTGATTTCTCTCGGTTGTGTTTTTTTCCTCTGGTGAGTTGTTTTCGTATAAAAGATCACAACAAACATGATCGTATGATTTTAAAAGAATCGAGTTTACCATAACACATGTTACTGAAATATTTGTTTTTCTGTTTTATTTGTTATGTCAACAATGAATGATTGTACAGTATAACTTATAAATCACAATATAAACAAAAATGCAAATTAATACAATAGAATTAATTAATACAAATATAATTGACTGTTGACTTACCAATGATTGGAAACGTGCCGTCAGAAGCTGGGGGAATACTTGCAAAAACCAGCTGGTTAAACACCACTAGAGAGAGCATGACCGTAATAGAGAGTGTCATCTTCTCTCCCGAGTCAGGTGGTAGATAAAACACAAATATTGACAGAAGCGATATCATAAGATATGGTAAAATCAAATTATAAATGTAAAAATCTGAATTTCTTTTCACAATCAAACTGAATGTAAGCGTAGAGTATTTGTTTGGACAGCACGAATAACTATTTTCATCTCTTTTGATATCACATCCAATGAGATCCCATTCTCCATTCGGTTGATAACTCATGATTTCTCCTTCCTCAACCCGACTTTGAATATCAACTTGTAGGGCGTCGTGAGCCCATGATCCAAATTTCAATTTACAAGATTGTGTATCAAACGGATAAAAAGTTAGATCGACTTTACAATAACATGTGTAGATATAAGGAGTTAAATATGTCACCGTTCCGTCAGATAAAACTGTTATTGGTAAAGGACTCCGGTAATTGTCATCACTAACACTGAAATAATATATCAAATCATATAAATATTATATTTTACATTTAAAATGTCATGATCATAATTATTATGATGGCACCGTCTTCGTCATGCCATCATCATCATCATCATCATCATCATTATTGTCATCATCAATGCTGTCATTATACCATTATTAATTATCATTAATCACAACCTTTCATCATCATGTATCTATAGATACTGACCTGTTGTATAATACTATATCTGGCCGCCATATTCGTTGTGACGGTATCCTTAGTATATTAGTACCGTTAAAGTCATCCGGGTCCCAAGTTAAGAACTCATCTTTCCACGACTAAATAAATAAATAAATAAATTAATTAATATACATAGGAAGTTTGTATTGCAGATTTGACTAATTTTTAAACTTTAATACCTAAAATTGGAAAAATGTTGCTGTTTATAATAATAAGAGTGTATGTAATAAATTAAATAAAAATTGTAGACGAAAGCTATGACAATATACACACGGTGCTAGCAAATAAGACCATTTCACTGGATGTGTTATAGTTACTTCAATACTATACGACATTATCAAATTAATTGGTGCATCTCATCTCAGAAATAATTTTGTTCTATCTCTTATATTTTTGTGATAAAACATAAACAAGATGCATACCTGTCGTAACCATGCGACAATTGTCACCTGTTGTTTAACTTCGTCCTAGTAACAAGAAACACATTTTAGTCAATAATATGTTTTACTAATTTTAGTCAATAATATGTTTTACTAATTTGTGTGTACATTACGATATTCCGGTGGTTTTCTTGTTTGTTTTGTTTTGGTTGAATTAAATCAGTATCAGCATTATAACATTTATCTTATTCCTTTCCACATGTAAGTGCACCAATAGACCACTATCACCACACCAAAGGATTTGTATTCCCAATTTTATACCATTTGTAAGTAAGCAAATTAAATAAATACAAGGATTCACCATTATTGAGATGTGATTGAGAAACCAAAATGGATAATTGGGTGGGATAAGGCTTATAGGCTTGTATCGACCTGGAACTGAACGCCCTCAACGCATGCAACTCAAACAACTATTGCGCTTACAGTATGTCGACATATTTTGCGCAATCGTGGTGTGTTACTTTGAATTGAGATCAGGTGGTGAGATCAGTTGAGTTCAGTATGTCGACACAGGAGTTGATTTGAGTTCGAAGCCCATCTATAATGATGAAGCTATAAATGCAATATGCTAAAACAATATGTCAAAAAACAGATTGACATAATGTTTGTCTACAAATGTAATGTAATTAATAGGCATGTGGATTTAATTAAATAAATAGCCCATATGGGAATTTGATTTAATGTATAATTTATTTTTTAGATGATTCTACTTTCTTTCTATACATCATGACGAGTATTACCCAATAAAATTGATCAACAATAGCAACAACGAGAAATTAATAATACTGTACATCGTATGTCTAACTAATAAATTGATATATTTAAAGGCATACACCTGTTAATAAATATTAATGTCGATGACTATGCAAATAATTCATAATAAACGTCTTTATGAATTACGCTATAGCCGGCCATGATTTTAAAACACATGGTAAATTGATTAAATTATGTTTTAATAGGCCCTATCGTATGCAACGACTTTTAATTAATACCGATATATTATAAACATCGTGTTGACTCACACTATCATCATGTAATTTGAACCTTATACACCGAACAACTTTTTATTCAAAAACTAAAAGATTTATTTATTATCATTATAAAACTTTATTGATTATTTTTAAATATTTTTAAATACTTCCTTTTTTTGTATAGTAATTTTTAGTAGTACTAATAGTTTTCTTTTGCTTGTTACTACTGTACTTGCTTTGTTTGTTTCCGCAATTTGTAAGTTATCGTCGTGAATTTTTGGGCGTTAATACATATACAGAACATGCAAATCGACGTCACAAATGCTTTTTACAATCTCGAGTTATTTTATCTTCAATATGGATTTAAATAATACATAATGCGCCCTCTGTCGGTAAGTATGTTATTTATGGAAAAATTATCTCCATGGTTTATACACATGTAAAACGATTCTCTAATTTCATAATTAAGAAGAAAGAAAAAAGATAAACAAACGTTACGTTTACTAGAAAGGAAATTTTCTTTGATATTAGCAAATTTAGAGATGTGATAGAACATCCTCAATAATAGAACTAGGGAGATATTGTAGGCCTGCCACTGAGTCTGGGTTGAAGAAATACATTATTATTATTATTTTTAGTAATGAGGTTTTTTGCAATGTAAAGTTTTAGTATCTTTTCAGTTGTTTCCATCTATCTAAATGTGCTGGTTAAACGTGCTCTTTTCTTTGTATTTCATCTCCTATGTCATCACAACTAAAAAGTTTGATCAACTGTCGTTCTATTATTCAAAGACTAGATTCCGTTATCATGTAACACCATGATGGAATTAGTAACGCATTGGCAAATCTATGCGTTTTAAAACTAATGAAGCCCGGGGATTGCTGCAGTGACCGACTTTAAAATTGAAAGGGTCAACTTAGATCGTAAAATAACATTCTCAAAGGACAGAAGTGTAATCATTCGTGGGTTTCTAAATAGTAAATTTGAAATGACATTTCTAACTACGCCATCGCAGAGATGACATGACCGATATCTGCAGTAATGAGGAAGGAGATGTGTGATCCATGGAGCTATAATGGTGAGATACTGCAGTAACTTAACGAACTACGCCATGATGACATGGTCGATGTCAAAAGTATATGCAAAAAGATGTAAGATAATTCAGTAAAATGTAAGATAATCCAGTAAGATGTAAGATAATCCAGTAAGATGTAAGATAATCCAGTAACATGTAAGATAATTCAGTAAAAATAATCCATAGTAATATAAAACTATACATATATACTAAACAAATACAACATTAACTTTACTAAAATAATTGAACTGTTGGTTGAAGTTTTAATTTAACAAAACCAATGTTATACGGTCTCAAAAACACATGTTTACCAAGCCCCCTTTCTGCACAAAAAATGTTCACGATCTCTCTTTATATTTAGTACAATGTAGTTAACAAAAATAATCACCGTCGGCTCATTTGGTAAAAAAGCTCTCACAACTGACAATTACTACAATAATAACAGTGAGCATGATGAAATATCACAGCGTTATTTAAAAATTACCGTAGGCCTATTATAAAATAAAATGTGTAAATGCAAACTGGTTATGCAATAGCTGCGTATAAGTACTGCTAATACATCAATTAAATAGCAAAGTACATGATCAATCTCATCATAATGTAGACCTATCTGATCAGGATAACTCACTGATTAATTGTATCTTTATATGATTAATTTAATCCATTGCCAAGTCTTCTGACAATAGTCTTTAGAAAATGATTGAGTTCATTTTAGTTTGGCACCGCACTTCTTGCCTTGAGTGATAAAGGTTGGTTTTTGATTGAAGATTGAAAATTACATTGCATATCAAAAAGGCGATTTTGATTAGATTTCTTTTTACTAATGAATTGCATTAGGATCAATTCAGGATCCTATAATTCTATGAATGAATGATTTGTATTGTATCGCTTCGCTCTATCGCTTTCAAATGGACAGTGCATGGCTTTCAGATTTATTGTCAATTCGCAAGGGGTATTTATTAGATAAAATTGAAGCATCACAAACTCTTCTAATTCTAACGCATAAAACACATCAGAATTACCATAACCATCATATTCTTCATCACAATACGATCGTCATGTTGTCAAAAGTATCGTTACTACCATCATCGTCAAACAAACGCAATATTATATTTAGTGTTCGCAAAAGTCAATATGATGTTCATCCGGAAATCTGGCACATGAAGGATGATATTGTTGTTAAATTCGTTATTATAATGTTATTCTAATAGATAAGTTGGAAAGATCATTCCAATGTAATTTTGTATAGTCTATATACCATACAACTGCAGTTCGAATGTTCTCAATACATTACGCCCTCATTTTTCGAGGAAAATTAACTGAGCGCGAAAACCAAACCAATAGTTTAAAATCAAGTTTAGTTCAAAACTTTCCTCAAACTTTAGTAATAACAATGGTATCATGTTGATAATATTCAAAAAAATTGTATTACTGTACAACAAAGAGCGGAAAAAAGAGAGACAACTTAATGATAAGTCAAAAAATGTTAAAAAACGTTAAGGTGATGGTAGATACAGTACACACAGTAACAAAATCAGAAACTCGTCAGAATGGTGCTTTCTGTCGTTGGATACTTTCATTATTAAGAAATGCTTTCTATTATCCTTATGTAAATTTATATAATTAAGGATATGGATATAATTAGAATTGCAGATTTAATTATTAAACTAATATTATGTATATTCATTCACGTACGCAGTACATTAAAAAAGCATTTCGATAACGCAAACATGAGATTAAGATTGATTGTCGGGCGTAATTTTTATGTCCGCTAAAATTATGCAATGCCATAATTTCATTTTTGTATTACCATGGTATAATTACGGTATCGCGTGTACAGATACAGTATCTTGAGTCTATATACCTATAATAGGCACAATTCCTTGTAAATGTATCTAATATCTCCATGGTGGTAGTTTGGCACCACGAAAGGACCTTTAGGGGCGATAAAAACACATTATGAACATATTTGTCTGGTTATGACATTTTAGGCGTCAAATTTAAAACAAGTGTGGTTCTAATAGCAAAGAATTTGCCTGTTACTTGAAACATTTAGATACAGTACTGAATCGGTTTAAGGTAGTTACTCTACAGCGCTTTGATATACTGTATAAAGCTCAATATACATATTATATATAGAAACGTTTGTATTAGGCGCTAAATAAGTCAACTATTATCGTTAGTCCTATCATAAATAGGTCTTTTTTTCAAAATATTTGAAGATCATAGATTTGTACCATACACATCATTAGAAAAATATTTAACAAAGTGGGCTATATGTTCAAAGATTTTCATTTCACTTTGTTTTTTCAACCACTTTCTACGGTTGATTCTCCCCTGGGGTACTTGCCGAAGCTTTAAATCGGTAACGAAGATGAAGCCTGTAGCGGCTCCACACTAAGTGCAATTCATTTATTGATTCACGCTGACATCAAACTAAATGCATACAAGACTATATTTAATTCTTTAGTTGGAAATGTAAATACCCTTAACAATGTTTGGCCTCTGGAGAAGCTAACATAGACAATAAATTTAACTTTAATCTGCATGTTCAGAATGTTCGTTACCAAATATAGGACTGTACCCAATTTGCGTTGATGGTTTATAAGATAAGTTAGTTTTTTACTATCGTGTTATCTTGCCGCCTCTCCGCCGATTCACGTTAATGAATTAATCTATGTTTCTTTTGACCACCGCTTTTTAAGTTTACGTCATGCGTATGTCCCATGACAGCATTGTGTATGATTTTTCTGTTACAATAAAATAAAATAAGTAAAATAAATCCAAGGTAACCGTAACAACTAATGACAATTATGGTAAGAAGAGGCTGATGCAGATGACGATAATGATGCTATCGGAGATAATAATAGTGTACAATGTTCATGACAAATGACAAATGATATCGATGATTTAAATTACACTTTACACAATGAACCGTAGTACTAAAGTTGTAATGTAAATCAGTGTGTTTATTTGACATTAAACAATTAACGACATTAATAATATTGATGGATATTAATTTTGGTCACAGCTGTTCTTAGCCAATCATGAGTACTTGTTATTAGATCAAAATAATAGTGGAGGTATGCTCCACACAATTTGCATAATATATATTTAAAAATGATGTAGAATTATTCTCGATTGTGCACTTGACTTTTGTCTAGGCTTATAACTTTTGTTTTCATCCAAGCAAATGACACGACAATTACAGGATGCAAACAAAACATTATGTTTATGAGGTCTTAATTGCGCTTTAGAAAGTGGAGGTAAAACATTCGTGGGTTACAATGCTAGGATTATCACAACACTAAGTGAGGATTGAACCCTAGATCGTAAAAGGTAAATGTAGGCTGTTTCGTAGAAACATATAGTACGCCGATCCGTAATTTTAATATTATCCAATAATATTATCAAAATAGGCCTATATTAAAACCACCTAATAAATTCCAAAACATTAACTGAGTAGAAATTTACTCTAGAGTGTTACTATATTACCATTGATAAATTTCTCCATGCTATTACTTACTGGATGGAATGCTAACGGCACAATCCAATTTGTCCGAAGTGGTTGTCCGAAATGGAAACACTTAATGGACCAATCGGTAATATCATGCTTCTGGTCAAGAGATATCGGTATTGGTGGTATTATGTTAACTTGGATATTTACTTAAATAACTGATGCCACACGAAACATAATCTATTCATGTTATTTCATTTGATTTTCAATAGTTTGTTTGATATGGATACTATTCACGTGGTTTAACTTGACAAGTTCTGTCTATATCGTCTTGTTGTGAAGGAAAATAATCCCCAAGGCGCGCACAACGTTCACAAATAGTTGTACAACGGAAATCTATACTCGAGTTTCTGGTCTACATTACAAATATGGTTCTTCTTTATCTGCTTCATTAACGAAGCTTGTTTTTACACATCATAATCAAATTATTAATCATAATAAAAATAAAATTAGACTCGCGAACCTCGCTTGACATGGATCTGTAGTAGAGGTGACTGGAATCGAGTTCACCTGTGTGTGATATATAGTTTCATGTTAACACGTATTATACAAAATGCTCATGTTGCACAAGACATTTTACAATATTAATAATAGTTTATTGGTCTCATAATATAGTGCATGCATATGCCTGGGTGTCGCTGTCGGTCAGTGACTGAACAGACCTCTACACGTGGAATACTTTCTACTCATTTTCTCGTACTGCAAGGTATTCCACACTTTGTGCAGCTGATATCACTGTATTCGGTACGACGCAGCATACGATAGGGTAAACACAGAACGGATATAATACGTATGAAAGATAGACAAGGCAATTGATACTCTATTGACTTAATTTAAAAACAAAATAAGGGAGTATTGTCAGGGAGTTTAATCACATAGAAAAACACAACTCTATCAGGGTTTAGGAGACGACAAGACACGCCATTTTCCTCAACACTGCTTTGGATTAGGACAACTTTGCTAAATTATTAGGGTCTAATCTGGGGCACTTGATTTTGGTTTTCATGTATCTATTCCTCACCACAATTGATCCTGATGATCCTTATATTTGGTTATTTGGATAGTGAGTGAGTGAATTTGGACATTCACTCACTCAAGCCTCTTAACACAAAGTTTACTTCTCTTTACATATATAATCATTCCGGTGTGGGGAATTGAAACACATTCCATTGTACATAACGTCAAGAAATAGTGGAGTTTTTTTATGCACGTATCTGGGAGAGCAGGAATGTGATACCAAAACATAATATATAAACATAGACCTACTTCATATTAAACCAAAGAACTTATAACACAAGAATCTCCTGTTCGTCCAAAGCGCGTAACAATTTCGAAAGGCATTGTGGGATAGAATAGAGCTAATGGGTGGCGCCATTGTGAGCCATGGAGTAGGGCGCTTGCATCAAATTAGAAAGTCAAAATCATAGAGGGGATCTGCTAATACTCTAGGGGGGGGGGGGAAGGGTGGGTATGGTAGAGTAATTGACTTTCTAGTTTGGAGGGGGCGCTGCTCCATGCTGTGAAATGGCGTCGCCCAGTTTGACCTTTTAACCCTGTAGGCCTACTTCTGATACTGTGTTTTGAATGCAAATTGAAGAACAGGAGATTCTTGTGTTATAAGTTCTTTGATTAAACTGAATTACTCACAAAGTTTGCCATATGTCGAGGAACAATTTCATGGAAAACAGTCACAGTGGAATTGTCACTTACAACAGGTCGGACTATTGGGTTGTATTTCGGACTCCTGGTTTCAAACAACTCATTGACAAGTGCATACGGGTTACTAAAAACCGACCCTGTAAAACAAATAACTAACAAGTTAATAATAACTTCATGTTACGTTTCATTGACACTGTATGCACAATTCCGTATTTATTAGACGCAAGGAGAATATAAAATGTATTATAATATGCGATTCAACATTCAGTGGTTAATGAGAGAGGACATCCGTTTGTTTAAAACAATAGAGTATACATTTTACTAGCAAATGTAACAGAGGAATCACAAAACTGTATCTATTTTTAGAAGTGCAGTATTAAAGTTTTGAAAAATCCAGTGCTTATAAATTATGTAAACACTACTGAATAGTACCAACGGCGCTTTTCAAAAAAGAGCGCATGAAATGTCAAGGTAATATTTAAAAAACACGAAATATAAGTTATCTAATGGGCACCGATGAATTCTTTCAATCGGCGTTTTTAAATGTCGTATTCAAATGTGAGGAATGAACGTATGGGTTTAGATTTGACAAATACATATAGGCCAACTCCAAAAGTCAATGGATCAGCCTATATCAAGTGAAGGTATTAAGTTATAATTACAATGTTGTGTTATTCATATTGTATGAAATATCACAGACTTCAATCATTTACACGTGGAAGATAACCATAATTAATTGAATGTTATATTATATTATATAAGAACAACCTATGAAATACCATAAATAAACTGTTATCTATCATAAATATCGATACATTAAAGCATATTTAAATATAGTAATAATTATATAGTCAATTTGATAAATTCAGCATTCCAAATCTTATTATTACCCTTTTAAAATGCACTATTAATCACTATTAATTAAAGTGAGTGAGTGGCCGAGCGGTTAAGACAGTGGAACCGTAATCACGTAGCCATAACATCGGCAGGGGTTCGAGGCTCACTCACTCCATGGTTCTGGTGGTAGAACGAGTCTTCTCGGATAAGGACTATAAACCGTAGCCCCAGTGT
Organism: Antedon mediterranea; assembly: GCF_964355755.1. Classification (NCBI taxonomy): domain Eukaryota; kingdom Metazoa; phylum Echinodermata; class Crinoidea; order Comatulida; family Antedonidae; genus Antedon; species Antedon mediterranea. Next base: position 18,463,776 of record NC_092675.1, read on the forward strand.
GCACTTTAAAGAACCTAGTAGGCCTACATCTTTCGAGACGAGTAGGGGGTTACCCTGGTGTATTAGTACATCACAGCCACTGATCACCAACTGGGCCCCTCTGGGAGACCAGTCCTTGACTGAAGAGGTTACCCAGTATAAATATAAATTTCAAATTTCAAATTTATTAATCCAAATTATGAATATTAATATTAGAAATATGAAATGCCATGAATGACGTTCTACGGGTATGCCGTTTGGTTGAATCTTTTCTTAAGTCAACACACAAAGTTATTCATTTCTAAGTGGCTCATTGTAAAGTAAAGTACATTCATCGATATACCTCCTGGTGAAATGAATAATTATTAATTAATCAATAAATAAACTGATAAATAAATGAATCAGCTGGTTGTGTCGAATTGCTCAGTTGGTATTCAGTTAAGTGGAGCCTATACAGCCAGTAGGTTTCTACAAGAGAGTGTATACTATAGTTACAACGATATATATGGAATCAAGAATGTATTCACCTGAAAATGCTAAATGATTGAAAAGAGAATCAACATAACAACACATTAAATTCCAATGAATTACACATAATTATACGAACATTGATTTAACTACGGCTTATGTGGTTATGGAGGATGTGAAAGATACATTTCTGATGTTTTCTTTTTTTTTAAAGTTGGTACTATTTGGAATATAAACACCATTTTACGATGATTGTTATTTTGAATAATAGTTAATTTTAGAAGAATAACCGTACTACTGTAGGTTTTGAATACATTCAACTTGTAAATTACAAATATAAAAAAACGATTAAAACAAGTAAACAAATGTTTAAAATTGAGTTTTACAGTTTCGGTATTCTAGCTCATATATTTCAATAACAAACAGAAACATCTTTGACAAACATTAGAAAGTCAAGCATTATTAAATTACTGTTATTGTTAAAGATGCTTTAAATTAATTGATTAATTAAGGGTTATTAACTAACAGGTCAAATGAATCATATATTGAATGGAGATCAAAATCGATACATTCAATGCTTCGATCAATATTTTACTAAATGCGTTGTGCTCTACTAAGTGTATTGGGTTGTATATCCGGGAGTTGGTTATCACCTCAAGTAAATTGTTCGTTTGAACCAATGTTTAATTGTAAACGATAGGTATATCTACTTCCATATTTTAATGTGCGAATGGCAGACGAGAATTATTGATGTTGCATGAGTATTATGTTTATGAATGGATCAATAGTACCGTATTCTATTACAGAAGTTACTCAAATTACATGAAAATATTAAGGTTAATTAGTTAATACAATTTTCCCAAGTGAATGTGTTAACGTAACACGCCTTCACTTTCGTAGCAATGTTTCGAGAAAAAAAAGAAGATAAATTGTCGATTGTGAGTCGATTGCTTTTCCATTTAACATTACATATCAGAGCTGGGGCCTAATCTAGGATACATGTGTGTCAAATACTCTAGTTACTTATATACCATACATTTGTGCATGTTGGCAATGATACAAAATGGATCCGATTCGTGTACGTTATAATCTAGCGATAATCACCAGTAGTTTCGTGTCGGCTGACGACAAAAACGCTGACAGTACACCGTACGATAATCGGCCTAGAAAAGTGGACACCTTCCCACTCAAATAGTTTATCTTTGATTATTTCTAGATAATCATATGTATAATTAATACGTTGAATTGAAAGTAACAATTAATTTATATTATAAGCAAGCAATCGTTAAAATATAAATATTTATCAAAATCACACACGACTAATTTTATTCAGAATATTTTTAAATTATTTCATTTTGATAACAATGGTTGGTTGGTTGGTTGGTTCGTTCGTTCGTTTTTATTTCACAATGCATCAAACTTACTATTATACAGATTAATTCAAAGTATTAAAAAAAAGATGCAACGCCTGGAAAAGACCAAATAAGCTCAATATAGAGCTAAATACAAAATAATTAAACTGGTTATGTTGGTTAAGTTATGTTCAATAATATGGAGCTGTCGATTTGCTTTCGACACAACTAGGAGTGATAAGTTAATGTGTCGTCGATTGTCGCCTGGGTGGACCTGAACCACCAAAACTGGGCCAAGGAATCAAGGAGCGTTGCGATTTCCCCGCATGCGCACAATAAATTGATACGAAATAACTTGTTCTCAAGTACGGACGGTGGTCACACATCGAAAGCTCCATAATGCGTCAGTCTCAACAAAGAATGTACTAAGTTCAATGAATGTTAAACATGTGATTAGTTTAGAAAGAATCATTAGGAGGTAAAAATGAACTGAACCCAATATAAATAAATAATGTAAATAAATACAGGCTTGTGAACAGAATATCAAAATTATTCTATACTTGTAATATTTTAATTAATTTTAATATATATTTATATTTTATTCACCGTAATAAATGTAACAATTCATTTTAATTATGTCAATATTAATAACGAAAGAGCAGGTTGGCTTCATTTAATCAAGTCATACAATATGACAGTCAATAAATCTTTTATTAATACACTTTCATATTACACTCTCATAATGAAATAGACGAAACCAACAAATATTATATTAATTTAATTCTTCTTATTTTGTATTAGGCCTATACACATTAATAATCATTAGAAGCAATTGTTTTCATAAATCTGATAATATTACGTTCTATTGGTCGAAAAATGAAAGAAAAGGAAAATGAATAGGCCTAATATAAGGACGTTATTATGAGGTGAAGAAATGAGCTCCAAATTTTACCCAGGGAAAGTGGAATTATAAATTTGTTTAAAAATGGGACAATTTGTTTCAGGTGGCATAAAACAGACGGTTTGGAAGGTAGTACGGTACCTTTTCAAAGAAAGCTAAGAATTTCTGAGGCCTATGTGGTCCATAATAGGCTTACATTTAATCATGTTTTATATTGCATACAGGTTTTCAGTAAAATTATGTCTCTTTACATATTTATGATACTAATACAAAGAGATACGTTTACATGGGATACACGAGATTGTTGCAGTTTAAACTGTTTTTATAAATACTCCCATAACGTCAATAAGGTTCATTCGAGCTTAAAATAATTAATTTAACCTAAACATTGTCTAAATATTCCTCGAGACCAAATCAATTAATTTATTCAATTTGTACTTTGTAATTAACATTTATTTTTGTTTAATTATAATAAATTATTTAAAGAACTGTATTTTGTTTTATGATATTAGAAAAAATAGACTACGTCGAAATAACATAAGCGATAGGAAATACCTTTTCGGTCAATGTATTTCACAACTAAATCATGTTGACGTCGACATGAAATATATACCTATGTTTGTATACGTTACGGAAGGAAATGTGTGATTGAATATAAAATGAGAAAATCATTTGTTATCGTATACTTTTAATAAACGAAGGTTAAAATAATGTCATAACATAGTTATTTATTTATTTGATTAGAAACATGAATAAATTTTAGGATTAAAATACTATAATTAACATAAAAAGGTAATTAAGCTGTGAAATCTAAGTGATAAAGATCATGATCTATTTTGGTTCACAGGAATTGTATATGACGCAGTTTTCCTTCTGATTGAGAAGTGTTGTGAGCTTTCTTGCTTCCACGTGCTTTTAATCTAGTTAGTAAAAATCATTCGTGTTTACCTAAGTTAATTTATACCTTACAGAAATAGGGCTTACTCTATCTAGGTATGGGAAATTTAACACCGGTTAAAACTGAATATTAAGATCAATACCATTAAATGTGTCGTGTGTGGCTATATTAGTCCTGTGTGTAGCAATATGTGAAGTGATGCAAGTTGATTATCATTGAATTTTAAAATGGGTTTGCAGAAACTACCGTTTCCAAGTGGATCAGAACGATTTGTAAAGCAAATATTGCTAAAGGCTTAACCATTTACTAGGGACCATTACTCGTGGCAACATTACCGTAATGGTGGTCCGAAGGCGACACACATTAAATGGACTTTTTATGAAAGGAAATGTTTAATATTTCTCAATTGAATAAGATAATAATAATGATACATAATTCTAAGACGTGAAAGTCCTGACGCTCATAAGTGTTAAGATATTATTACTTCGATACGCCTACCGTGATATGATACATTTCTTAGTAGTGCATATCTGTTTACATGTAATAAATATACGAGGGAATAGACACTATTTTATTCAAATTTTGTGGATATTGCATTACTATTTTATTTTCATTAAAAAAAATACAGTAAATTAAAAATTTGGAGAAATCAGATTATTCTCTGTCTTCACCCAAAGGCCAGGCAGATCACTAAAAGAAAATCATTGCTGTCGAGTGCTTCTACAGGCTGCCTAGTTGCATATCGATGGAGTATGCCAAATAAGCTGGGCCTATACAACTAACATTCAGATATAAACAAAATAATATTCACTCATTGTCAGTCAAAGCCAGCTCTAACTAAATAGATAAAATGTGTTTAATAAAATGATTCTATTAAATTGACTTATAGTACTAGATTGCTTAGTGGATTTCTTTAAATTTTTCTCAATAATAGGCTACTAAGCCAATTTAGTAAACATCAGTGGCAAGGGAAAGATAACATCCAAAGACCAATATGAATTTACTTGTTTATTACAATAATACTGATTAGTTAAGTTGCAGTGACGTCACATCTTGTTTACCAAAAGATGGTTTAATAGATTGGTTTCAGATTAATTAAGTAAACTCTAATATTTTTTATTAAGTAGGCGTCTAATCACAGAGAAGTACAGTATGAAATTATTTTGATTTTAGACATTGTAGACAGATCATACGAAAGAAATAATATAGTAATAGTAAATGCAATGATTGCTAATAAAATTACAAAATATGAACGATTGTGCATTAATTTATTTTTATATAAAGAAAGATGTTTGCTAAAGTAAGTTGTATTTGTGACTGATTAACTGCTCTACAAGCCTAGCATGAATACTGTATCCGAGATTGCGCCAGAAGGAAATGATTTGGTCACGATATAATATACCACATATTAATGTCCCAAAGAGACTCACTTGCATCAATCATGGCACTGGTCTACAAGCTTCATCAAGCAGATGATTAATTAAAAATAGTAATAATAATTTAATTATCGAATTATTATCAACCTAGAATCATACAGGTATGTCAAGTGAACATGCTGAACATAATACGTACATATTACGCTTACGTATATTTAATATTGTTATTAAGATACAAGTGTCTCTATTGTTGACGTGATGTACTATTACAACATACTCCTATGTAAAATGTAATTCCGAAATAAACATTAGATTCAAAATTAGTGTTTTAGTAAAATGATTTTTTTATACAATGCATTCCGTATACAATGTTAATCGCCATTTCCACAGGCGATATAATAGTTATAAATTGTGTCAATTTATTCATTAATAAAAAAAAAAATAATGATATAATGTCGGCGAACACTTAATGGACTTGCAATAAATATAGGCTTATGGAATATGTAGCTAAAAACGTTCACTATAGTAAATCACCCATCTATACGAGGTAAAACATTGTTCAACTTTAAAATCAAAATGCAATAAAATCCTGATAAAACTACTCAAATGATTTACTAAAATAATTGTGTTAGTAGTCAAGAAAGAATTTGACCTGTTTAATAACGTTAGTTACTTTAAAATCATTAAGTATTTCTACGTAACTTATTATAGGTCGAATACACTTTTTGTAAAAGCTAAACATTCTAAAATAAAGACAGAATTTATTTGAATGTTTTAGAAAAGCTGTAAAATGTGTTTTTGAGATCGACTACACATTGTCTGTGGTATCCCAAAATGTGATTTGACCATTTCATTGGTCCTACGGAATATGATATGTTTATGACGGGGGTGCGGATGAGGATAGAGGGATGGGCGGGCATATCCTAATAATAAGTAATAAAGCCCATGAATAATACTGTAATTTGTCAAATGTGTAGGCCTAAATTTAGGGTAAGTCTATATTTACTATAACATAGGAAGAATAAGAGGCAACTATTCGATGAGGGACTTTCATTTCCGATTGGTATTGTAATAATTAAAACTAAATGTCATAATACTAATAATATCTAACAGCAAATTATTAATTGCAAGTTGTAAGTGTAAGTTATATAAGCAAGTCGGATTTTAATCCACACCGTGCTTATTTATTCAGTCTGACTGCATATATTTTATTCTTAAATAGAATTTGTTTTAATTCATCTAATTAAAAAACCAATTACACAAAGTAAACCAATATTACATTATTACATAATTTGAATACAATCTTATAACTTACCATATGAATGAAACAATACAACTATGTACACCATCCACAGTTCCTCCATCATAGAAAGTATTCGCAATCTGTAGAGAAAAACACAACTGTAAGCACGCGACTTACATTATTACCGTTTAAAAGTGGTAGATATTATACATTCATGAACGTGTATTTATTCCTGGAATTGTTATTCAAGACTCTTCATTTAGGTATTAAACAATCGCCGAGAGCAAAATACAGAGCATGAAATATTAATATAATAGGATAAATTGATAATCTGTTTTGTAAAATAAAAAGGGTATAGTAATTCCATGTATTGCGCACATGCCCTGTCATTTCAAACGCATTTCAATTTAGATAATGAATGACACGGCAACCACGCATGTTTACTAAAGTACACACGCTACGATAACTTCACATGAGTGTAATTACGCGTAAACTAATGGTATTCCATGCGCAAGAAACATACGACATAAATGTCATAGGTGTCATTGGAAGATGGGGGTGGTTGTTATAATGTAAATCGATAATGGAGCAAAATATTTCCCTGATGAATGGTCAATACAGCTTTTAGTAAGTTTATGTTTATGATAATTACACAAATTAAGACTAAATTAAAGAGTACACTTAGTGTGGATTGGTAGCTGGTAAGAGGGGATGAGAGGGGAATGGTGGTATACAGTCACATATGTTTAGGCTTAGTCTGTTCAGTGAACGTATACACCGACTTACATAATAGGCCTATACGAATCATGATAATCAATGTAGAAAAAACATGTATATGCTGCACTCATATGCATCGCACGCCTGGAGCATTCTTTCCAAAACACAGTAATTCTAAAAAGAATTCTCAATGCAGATTTGATACAACCAGAACATTGTTAATGAATATAGGCCTAACTTAATTGCATGCATTTAATTATAAACGGAGAGTACCAAAAAGTGCATTGAAAATAAATATTATTATTAAAATATTTTAAATTTACAATGCAATACAGTGGGATTATACTTGAGGTTACTTTGCTGGTTATTTTGCTGGTATGCATAACAATCATCTGTACTTATACTAAATACACAGGTGATTATTGAACACAATGGCAATTAAATATGATGTGAACACGCCCTTGAAAGTTGTCGGTACTCAATGATCTCAGTTCCAAGCATGTTGTTCAGAAATATCAAAGAATAATACAAGGAAGCAAAGGAGTCTGTTTTTGTTTGGTGGATGGTTGGGGAGGGTGATAGATAAGAAGTAGTCGGGACAGGGGTTGGTAGGTTGTTAAACAGTACGTGAGGAGTGAGGATTATTAACCCATGGTTTACTAGTTATTACTTAAGTACCTACATTCACAAATAATGTCAACACAATCTGGTTGGTGTGGATGGTAGGAGTGGGAGAGAGCAAAGCTGGCTAGTTAGGACGATTACCTTATTGCCCGCTCATAAGTTATAAGCCTACCGTACCTACATACCTACCCACAATTACCTAATGTTGCGGTAAACATATGCTTTTACCATATTGAGCCAAACTTCATTTGCCTAAAAATGAACTATTGGAAGTTTACTATACTGTAGTATCAATTTGAACAATCTTAACATATTTTATGTAAATACGCATAACTATATCCTCGGCATAAACCTAAAGTGATCTTGGAATTATGGTGTTACCGTAACGTCACCCGTTATTTTACAGTATTATCCGAACATTAAGCCAGATTTTCTTTTCAATATAAAAACCAACATACTAACCTCAAATATAAATGTAGCTATCACTTCAATTGAATAGTGAAACTGTGATGGTATTTTTCAATCAGGTGGCTTTGGTCGCCCAGACTCACATCGTCACGGGCTAAAAGTATTCATTAATATCCAATTTATTCTGCGGGAGTTTAGACAATTCTAAAGCACTCTCTTTTTTCTCTTCTGAAACACTCGATGACCGACATAATAAAACACGTGTTCAAGTCAAGATTCTCGACTGTTTTTATGAAATGTCTCGGTAGGCGCTATTAGACCAATACAGCTTATCGATTGCCTGCTCATCTGTCTCCTAATCACCTACAATACCTACGGTATTTCATAACGGGCTCGTGGCGTCACAGGGCGCATAGCGTGTGCGTTAGAAATTCATCCAAGCTAACAGAGCACTTAGTACTTAAACACATGTAACCAATGTCGTTTTTACAATGCATATACGTGCTAACAAGAAGCACTTAACATTAAATTTTCTCCAGAGAAAAGTTATCCATCATTACAAATGATGAACATCCGACCAAGATTGCCATCTATCAGTGTACTGGTTTAAAGGGATATGAATTTGCATGCAGAGAACATACATAAAACCGTCTACTGTTATTCTGAATATTTTCTACCTAAATTCATACGTTTTATGCCGCGAGTTAAAAATCGCCGCCGACATTCGTTTAATTATTCACTCGGCCAACTTGTTGATGGATATATAACGGTACCGTTTCTATGATTAGCTATAATGTAGATAAGAACGTTAAATCGTTGATTTCATTCTGCAACAAATCCAATACATTAATATAAAACATGCAGAATGGTTCAATAACTCATTATAGAACAAATACTTAAAACAATTCATTTCTCAAAGAAAGATGAAAACATCACTTTCGAAGTATAATTACACTGCAGTAGAAATTTAACATCGGCTTCTATGTTAATTTATATAGTGTTAGTGTTAGTTCTTACTGTAGGCCTACCTAACATTAAATGACTCGTGTCCGGAAATAGCAAGTGGACATTGAGAGCACCTTTAGCGAATATAGGCCTATCATTTTTAAAGTTATAAGTATATATGCCTATATTTTCATATTGATTTCTTTTCAGGGCAGTTCCTCGACAACTTGTTGCTTGTTCTCTATCCTATTGCGCATAACTTACAAGTTTGTAAGTCGGTCGCAGAATGTTGTTATTTCTCCATTCTAAGTGAAGAAATCAGATGTCAATTGCATGCACAGAACCTAGTGTGGTATTTCCAAGGGACGAGACAACAGAACTGTGATGCTATGCAACTCACAGTGTTAACGTTTTCCACAGGAAGAGTAAAATTGATATTGGAAAACAATATTTTATTTATTTAATGGGTTTTTACGTTGTCAGTTCGTTACATACACACTGTTTTCATAACAGGTGAATATTTCACGGTTGTGTTTGTAATTAAAACGGTAAATGCATGAATATTAACATTCTTCTCGGCAATCGAACAGCGTTACAAATTTAAGAAGTACAAACCAAGTGTGAAATGATGACACAGACGTAACCCATAGTTCACGATCAATGTTTTATAATTATTAATTATCTGATTGTTTGTCTCAGAATAGTGTTGGTATTAATTTGTTTTTGCGGAAATTGGTAACGTTCAATACCGATCGTTTGTCATTGTTCTTACTATGCATGTTCGCTGGGCTGTATAAATATATACTTAAATGCTTTCATGAACTTAACGATTAACAAAAAAAATGTCATATCAACTCTAAAATCATTCTCAGATCACATATTTTAAGCCAAAACTACGGAATGTATAAGATTGTGTGTATGTTACCTTACAAACAACAATGTTTATTTAACGCCATAATATCTCGAATAGAAAATCTATTGTGCATGTTTATAGGTTATATAAGATTATAATAGACGGGTATTACCAGGAATATATTACACAGCTTAGAAACTATTAACCGTGGCCTGATAATCTAAATTTATTCTGTAATTCAGCTTAGGAAGATAAATATGGCAAATTCTAAAAATTGGAAATATTAATTTGCCATAATAAATCAATCTGATAGCTGGAAAAATGATTGTAATCACAACGATGAGTATTAAATGGCAGAATATAATTACAACCGTAGCCTCATTTAAAGGATAGATTCTAACCAATTTTAGGTTCATGAAATATGAAAACGGTAAAACTAATACCAGATCCATAATTAAAATTGCATAATACTCAACTCTACATCTATTATCCTGTATATACAACTTTAAATATGCACCTGATAAACATGGGATGTACCTACAACTAAAAACCTTTCCTATTTAATAAACCTTTTCAAATACATTCATTGAACGATTCCTATTAGGCCTATTATTATTATTAAAGATTAGTTTCCACGTGGAAGCAACGCAAACAACGTAGGCGCAACGCAAGTGAGTTGACCAATCACACGCGGCAGTTTATATGATCCATCGCGTTGTGATTGGTCAAGTGCTTGCGGGCCGCTTACGTCTTTGCGTTTCATCCAAGGCTTACTCACTTTATTTTTATATCCTTTGGTTCCTAATGCTTCTACTCGTTACATTCTAAAACATCCATCTAAACGGAAATAGTATACATAGCGAGATAGTATACATACAGAGATAGTATACATACAGAGATAGTATACATATGGAGATTACCACATGGTTATAAAATGCCTAATTTGCATATTTAGTTTATTTTCTAATTAATAAAACTGGAAATAGTAGTGTAAATAAAACGTGTACATATACGAGAATCAAATTACAAACTGGTTAAAAACCGTCTTAGAATATTTGTATTATTGATTTAAAATCACTCCAGTTTATCATAAAAAAAATGAAGTTATTTTTCCAGTATTTAATAAAATGTGGGTTGCTTTTACATTAAAATATTTTATATATGAATCATTGCTAATATTACAATCAACAAGATGTGGAAATTACTTTGTGTTAGTATTATTAAGTGCAATACAAATGTGATTCCTGAGGTTAAATGCAAGATTTAGTGGCTGATAAAAGTACATACAAGCTGAACAAGGAAAACAAATACTAAGAAGGGTTATTCAATATCCATCGTTTCATTGAACTTTGACATGACCTCATCAAGAGCTTTCTGGGAAGAGCTGACGACCTCTTTGTAGACATTAATCTTCTTCTGAGCTTCAACAACTTCTTTATCTCTGCTGTTCAGCTTATCTTTAACTTGACTTAAGTCAGTTGTCATCGTCTTGACAGCCTCTTCACTAGTTGTTACAGTATTCTTCAATGTGGCTAAGTGAACAAAAACGAGAACTTTTGAATTCGCTTAACTGCTTCTATAAAATGTTTTAATTTAATATTCATGATTCTAACATTTAATAAAAGTTATTATACAACTTTGTACGAGTAGGTTCTAACACAGACTTTTTGATGGATGAGTTTTAATCTTAAACAAATAAATTTAGAACAAAAGAAGGAGCAGGTGGTAGATCATGGAGGAATGGCATACAAGATGACATTACCAAGCTAGGAATACCATTGCTAACAGAAGCAGAAAGATTGGCCCAAGATAAAGAGAACTGGCAGAAGGATGGCAAAGCAGAGTGAACTTTCACCTGTACCTACATTTTAGGTCATGGTAGGTCACAATGTTTGATAGGCAATTTTTTAAGGACCATAAATAGCAAAAACAAATCTCTTACTGATCTTCTCTTGTAGTTGCACAATTTTCTTTTCTGAAGCAACTCCAGTTCTGTCGCTCTTCTCCAGACGTTGCATAACACTGTCAATATCAACGATAGCTCCTCTGTACATCACCAATCCAGCAGAAGAGTCACTTTCTGTCTTTACTTTTGGTTTTACATCAACAACTTGCTGATAATATCCATTACCTAGAAAGAAAACAATTTCAATAAATCTTCTATATCATTCATGTTTAAGAAGTTTGAATAAGGATTACCTAGCAAGAAAACAATTGTTTTATAAATCATGGAAGTTTATACCGCCATGAATAAATCTTCTATATTACTTATAGTTAAGAAAGTGTGAATAAGGATTGGAAGGAATGGTTATTAGCTTTTATATTTATATAAACATAACTTCAACTCAAGATAGTTACTTGGTGAATGTTTTTAGAGAAATATTTAATATGGAAAATGGTAACAAAAAACGAACATCATCTGAACTAAGTGAAAATTTAATTTAAATATTGATTACAATGCAATAAATGACTATCCCTTGGTTTATGGTAACCTATTTAATACATAGATATTTCTAGATCAAAAGAGGTATTCATAGTAATAATATATTATAAGAAACGATGCAAAAGAATAATTTAGAAGGATTGCAAACATGGATTGTTAAAGAATGTTGGTTTAGGTCTCTAATGATCAGCTTTGGCTGGATGGACCACTCTAGTTAAAAATTGTTGAAATAAAAAATAAACTTATGAGAGTCTTTGATTAAAAATTTTTCATAAGAGAGTTTTTGTGAAGCTCTTTTTATAGTGAATATCAGATATTTCAATATTAGATTCTAGTTTGAAGTTCACTCAATATAAAAGTATTGCATTTAGTTGTTTTACAACTTTGTAGATTGTGTGTGTATTCTTATACGTCAACAAGGGAATTATAGTTATTTTTAACAATTCGGAAACATAGCAAGTACGAATTCACGACATCTATAAAGAGTAAAAAAGCAGTATCTTTTTGAGCGAATGGATTGCGAAACATAAAATCTTTGATGATTTACCCAACGCTAGTTTTTGGTCTTCAAGTATTCCATTCGAACTCTCTTCTTGTACATCATCTCTGTCTTTCTTTTCTTTTGGTCTGTCTGTCAATTTTCTATAATTCCACGAATCACGTACTACTACATTGTTTAAAAGCTTACGCACCTTATAAAAAAGAATAACATGCATTTACATTTATTAATCACATTTTAAAAGTAAATAATACTCATGCAACATAGTTTTTATTACAGATCTATATTGAGAATGACGATTAGAAAGTAAATGATGCACATTCAGTATTTAATAATCTTTTCTTTATCTAATGTGTGGTTCCACTAGCGACGCAACGTAGCGCAACCTACGCAACATTAAAAAAAACGCCTTTCCAATAATTTGTTTGCCCCTGCCTGCATGAAATCAAACCTTCTTGTTGCACATCAACGTTAGCATGGCGTAGACTTTTTACCTGGTTCACCGACTACAATGCATACTTTTGAGTACCTACGGGCTGTACTACGTTTTCCAGTATTCTTTTGCCTTGCGTTATTGTGTGAAATCAAACTGATTTGATTTCCCGTCGCGATGTTTGCAGCACTGTTACGTCGTTGGTTCCCACTTATGATTACGCAATACAGCATATTGTGTCGATACGTTGCTGCAAAGCATACTAGTGGGAACCACACTTAAATGTACATTGTTTTCAAAAACTTTAGCAACACATTGGAGTAAGTTTCTTAATTTTATTAGATTGTTTGGTATATGACAATTTTGCAATAGCTTGGCAGTGCTATTCAGTAAACTCTCCCAAGATCAGACATCAAAAGACTGGTCGCATATTTTCAAGAGATTTGGGATTTCAAAATGCATTCGAAGAACAGACAAAATTAAGATCCAAAAGAAAGATTGGTTTTAAAACTGTTTATAATTTTCTCTGTGTTTAGTTTTGGGAGAGAGTTACTATAAATACATATTGTTATAAAAAGGGTAACATTTGGATTACCTGAGATCTTGATAAGTTCAATCCCATTGTATGTAAGATATCATCTAGATCTTTCTCAAGCAGGTACCCACAATGACTCTGGTCAAAGTAAACACAAGCTAACAAAAGATCTGGATTAAACGTTTCCATCTTTATCTTTTCTTTTTCCTTATCCTTATCTTTGTCTCGTCGGCGAGATGGAGAGCGACTTCTGTCCTCTTTCTTTTCATCTTTCTTATCTTTTTCATCTACAAAATCAAAATAAATTTATTAGTTTTGTAGATGATCTTTTGACTTTTTATAAGCCTCACGTCACGGGTCACTGACTAAACGCAATAATTCCAATAATCAATCGGCCTGAAACGTCGCTGTTTGAACAAGTAAGCCTTAGATTTATCTCTTTTTAAAACTTAATACTACCTGAATGAATGTCACACAGGAAATTGTCCCGCTGAATAGGGGTTGGCCATAGTGTTAAAACATATATTTCTCTTTGTTTGATCCACAGTAAAGTGTCCCCTGAATAGGGGTTGGCCATAGTGTTAAAACATATATTTCTCTTTGTTTGATCCACAGTAAAGTGTCCCGCTGAATAGGGGTTAGCCATAGTGTTAAAACATATATTTCTCTTTGTTTGATCCACAGTAAAGTGTCCCCTGAATAGGGGTTAGCCATAGTGTTAAAACCTATATTTCTCTTTGTTTGATCCACAGTAAAGTGTCCCCTGAATAGGGGTTAGCCATAGTGTTAAAACATATATTTCTCTTTGTTTGATCCACAGTAAAGTGTCCCCCTGAATAGGGGTTAGCCATAGTGTTAAAACATATATTTCTCTTTGTTTGATCCACAGTAAAGTGTCCCCTGAATAGGGGTTAACCATAGTGTTAAAACATATATTTCTCTTTGTTTGATCCACAGTAAAGTGTCCCCCTGAATAGGGGTTAGCCATAGTGTTAAAACATATATTTCTCTTTGATTGATCCACCGTAAAGTGTCCGCTGAATAGGGGTTAGCCATAGTGTTAAAACATATATTTCTCTTTGTTTGATCCACAGTAAAGTGTCCCCTGAATAGGGGTTAGCCATAGTGTTAAAACATATATTTCTCTTTGTTTGATCCACAGTAAAGTGTCCCCCTGAATAGGGGTTAGCCATAGTGTTAAAACATATATTTCTCTTTGTTTGATCCACCGTAAAGTGTCCCCTTAATAGGGGTTAGCCATAGTGTTAAAACATATATTTCTCTTTGTTTGATCCACCGTAAAGTGTCCCGCTGAATAGGGGTTAGCCATAGTGTTAAAACATATATTTCTCTTTGTTTGATCCACCGTAAAGTGTCTCGCTGAATAGGGGTTGGCCATAGTGTTAAAACCTATATTTCTCTTTGTTTGATCCACCGTAAAGTGTCCCGCTGAATAGGGGTTAGCCATAGTGTTAAAACATATATTTCTCTTTGTTTGATGCACCGTAAAGTGTCCCCTGAATAGGGGTTAGCCATAGTGTTAAAACATATATTTCTCTTTGTTTGATCCACAGTAAAGTGTCCCCTGAATAGGGGTTAGCCATAGTGTTAAAACATATATTTCTCTTTGATTGATCCACAGTAAAGTGTCCCCTGAATAGGGGTTAGCCATAGTGTTAAAACATATATTTCTCTTTGTTTGATCCACAGTAAAGTGTCCCCTGAATAGGGGTTAGCCATAGTGTTAAAACATATATTTCTCTTTGTTTGATCCACAGTAAAGTGTCCCCTGAATAGGGGTTAGCCATAGTGTTAAAACATATATTTCTCTTTGTTTGATCCACAGTAAAGTGTCCCCTGAATAGGGGTTGGCCATAGTGTTAAAACATATATTTCTCTTTGTTTGATCCACCGTAAAGTGTCCCCTGAATAGGGGTTAGCCATAGTGTTAAAACATATATTTCTCTTTGTTTGATCCACAGTAAAGTGTCCCGCTGAATAGGGGTTAGCCATAGTGTTAAAACATATATTTCTCTTTGTTTGATCCACAGTAAAGTGTCCCCTGAATAGGGGTTGGCCATAGTGTTAAAACATATATTTCTCTTTGTTTGATCCACAGTAAAGTGTCCCCTAAATAGGGGTTAGCCATAGTGTTAAAACATATATTTCTCTTTGTTTGATCCACAGTAAAGTGTCCCCTAAATAGGGGTTAGCCATAGTGTTAAAACATATATTTCTCTTTGTTTGATCCACAGTAAAGTGTCCCCTGAATAGGGGTTAGCCATAGTGTTAAAACATATATTTCTCTTTGTTTGATCCACCGTAAAGTGTCCCGCTGAATAGGGGTTAGCCATAGTGTTAAAACATATATTTCTCTTTGTTTGATCCACAGTAAAGTGTCCCGCTGAATAGGGGTTAGCCATAGTGTTAAAACATATATTTCTCTTTGTTTGATCCACCGTAAAGTGTCCCCTGAATAGGGGTTAGCCATAGTGTTAAAACATATATTTCTCTTTGATTGATCCACCGTAAAGTGTCCCCTGAATAGGGGTTAGCCATAGTGTTAAAACATATATTTCTCTTTGTTTGATCCACAGTAAAGTGTCCCGCTGAATAGGGGTTAGCCATAGTGTTAAAACATATATTTCTCTTTGTTTGATCCACCGTAAAGTGTCCCCTGAATAGGGGTTGGCCATAGTGTTAAAACATATATTTCTCTTTGATTGATCCACCGTAAAGTGTCCCCTGAATAGGGGTTAGCCATAGTGTTAAAACATATATTTCTCTTTGTTTGATCCACAGTAAAGTGTCCCCTGAATAGGGGTTAGCCATAGTGTTAAAACATATATTTCTCTTTGTTTGATCCACAGTAAAGTGTCCCGCTGAATAGGGGTTAGCCATAGTGTTAAAACATATATTTCTCTTTGTTTGATCCACAGTAAAGTGTCCGCTGAATAGGGGTTAGCCATAGTGTTAAAACATATATTTCTCTTTGTTTGATCCACAGTAAAGTGTCCGCTGAATAGGGGTTGGCCATAGTGTTAAAACATATATTTCTCTTTGTTTGATCCACCGTAAAGTGTCCCCTGAATAGGGGTTAGCCATAGTGTTAAAACATATATTTCTCTTTGTTTGAACACAGTAAAGTGTCCCGCTGAATAGGGGTTAGCCATAGTGTTAAAACATATATTTCTCTTTGTTTGATCCACCGTAAAGTGTCCCCTGAAAAGGGGTTAGCCATAGTGTTAAAACATATATTTCTCTTTGTTTGATCCACCGTAAAGTGTCCCCTGAATAGGGGTTAGCCATAGTGTTAAAACATATATTTCTCTTTGTTTGATCCACAGTAAAGTGTCCCCTGAATAGGGGTTGGCCATAGTGTTAAAACATATATTTCTCTTTGTTTGATCCACAGTAAAGTGTCCCCTGAATAGGGGTTGGCCATAGTGTTAAAACATATATTTCTCTTTGTTTGATCCACAGTAAAGTGTCCCCTGAATAGGGGTTGGCCATAGTGTTAAAACATATATTTCTCTTTGTTTGATCCACAGTAAAGTGTCCCCTGAATAGGGGTTAGCCATAGTGTTAAAACATATATTTCTCTTTGTTTGATCCACAGTAAATTGTCCCCTGAATAGGGGTTAGCCATAGTGTTAAAACATATATTTCTCTTTGTTTGATCCACAGTAAAGTGTCCCCTGAATAGGGGTTAGCCATAGTGTTAAAACATATATTTCTCTTTGTTTGATCCACAGTAAAGTGTCCCCTGAATAGGGGTTAGCCATAGTGTTAAAACATATATTTCTCTTTGTTTGATCCACAGTAAAGTGTCCCCTGAATAGGGGTTGGCCATAGTGTTAAAACATATATTTCTCTTTGTTTGATCCACAGTAAAGTGTCCCCTGAATAGGGGTTGGCCATAGTGTTAAAACATATATTTCTCTTTGTTTGATCCACAGTAAAGTGTCCCCTGAATAGGGGTTAGCCATGGTGTTAAAACATATATTTCTCTTTGTTTGATCCACAGTAAAGTGTCCCCTGAATAGGGGTTAGCCATAGTGTTAAAACATATATTTCTCTTTGTTTGATCCACAGTAAAGTGTCCCCTGAATAGGGGTTGGCCATAGTGTTAAAACATATATTTCTCTTTGTTTGATCCACAGTAAAGTGTCCCCTAAATAGGGGTTAGCCATAGTGTTAAAACATATATTTCTCTTTGTTTGATCCACAGTAAAGTGTCCCCTGAATAGGGGTTAGCCATAGTGTTAAAACATATATTTCTCTTTGTTTGATCCACAGTAAATTGTCCCGCTGAATAGGGGTTGGCCATAGTGTTAAAACATATATTTCTCTTTGTTTGATCCACAGTAAAGTGTCCCCTGAATAGGGGTTAGCCATAGTGTTAAAACATATATTTCTCTTTGTTTGATCCACAGTAAAGTGTCCCGCTGAATAGGGGTTAGCCATAGTGTTAAAACATATATTTCTCTTTGTTTGATCCACAGTAAAGTGTCCCCTGAATAGGGGTTAGCCATAGTGTTAAAACATATATTTCTCTTTGTTTGATCCACAGTAAAGTGTCCCCTGAATAGGGGTTGGCCATAGTGTTAAAACATATATTTCTCTTTGTTTGATCCACAGTAAAGTGTCCCCTGAATAGGGGTTGGCCATAGTGTTAAAACATATATTTCTCTTTGTTTGATCCACAGTAAAGTGTCCCGCTGAATAGGGGTTAGCCATAGTGTTAAAACATATATTTCTCTTTGTTTGATCCACAGTAAAGTGTCCCCTGAATAGGGGTTAGCCATAGTGTTAAAACATATATTTCTCTTTGTTTGATCCACAGTAAAGTGTCCCCTGAATAGGGGTTGGCCATAGTGTTAAAACATATATTTCTCTTTGTTTGATCCACAGTAAAGTGTCCCCTGAATAGGGGTTGGCCATAGTGTTAAAACATATATTTCTCTTTGTTTGATCCACAGTAAAGTGTCCCCTGAATAGGGGTTAGCCATAGTTTTAAAACATATATTTCTCTTTGTTTGATCCACAGTAAAGTGTCCCCTGAATAGGGGTTGGTCGTAGTGTTAAAACATATATTTCTCTTTGTTTGATCCACAGTAAAGTGTCCCGCTGAATAGGGGTTGGCCATAGTGTTAAAACATATATTTCTCTTTGTTTGATCCACAGTAAAGTGTCCCCTGAATAGGGGTTAGCCATAGTGTCAACACACACATTTTCACTAGTTAGTTTCATGGTTAAATGTACCCAGGATAGGGAACAGTGTATACACTGAATAGTACATAATAATAGTAGTAAGGATTTTTAGATCCAAAACTTAAATTATAAACATAACAATTTGGAAGCTCATTGAAAGCATGGTAAAAATAACATAAATGTGCAAATTTGAGTTGGGAAAAAGATTAAATTTGAAGTTCTAACAATACCTTTGCTATATATGATACTATTTACTCTATTACTTTACTTTTTAAATGTGTTGCTTGGGAAACTGGTTTATAATTGGCTAAAAATTGACAATATACACAAAAGCATATTTACCTCTATCTGACTTTTCAGCTTTCTCATCCTCATCCGATTTCCTGTCTTCCATTTCTTCACAATTATCTTTGTCATCCTCATTCACCTGTTAAAAGTGACAACAAATGCTTACATAATATACAGAAAAAACTGTACTTTTTAAAACAAAAAAATGATAATGCTTAATATCAAGGTAGTTAATACTCAATAGCATCAACACTTCTGTGGACATCATTCACACTTAAGCTATTGGCAAATAACTATCTTACAAAATTTCTATCTAAGTGAAAACCACTTTGGGAAATCCTTAAATATACATTTACTTAAGTGAAATAATATTTAAGGGAATAACTCACTTGAGCATGAATTGTGAATACAGTCAATCCACACTATGACCTCAGTGGAGTTTTTGTTTTAAAATGATACTACAGAAAACTCACCTTGTCTTTGTCTCCTTCTTTCTTTTCAGCATCTTGTTCCGATACTCGACGTCGTTTTACGCTTGGTTCATCTTTATCATCCTTATCCTTTAAAATTAAAATCTCAAATTAATAAAATAAGATGCTCATGATTAGTATAGTTTTCAATTAATGTAACTCTTTGAATTGTAAATACATATAACATTAGGCCCCAAATCTTGACTTATATCTACATTGTAGTATTCCTTCACAAGTGCCAACATCGGGCGATTTGATTTTTCCACCTAACTCCAGCTGAAGTATATATGACATGCTATGTGTGGCAAAATATTTTAAAAAAAGGTAAAATCCTGTCTAGAATCTAGACTAGGGAATCTTTGAAGGTTCGCTAGGCAAAATCATTATGCTGATATAATGTTTGCGGTAGACAATGTATGTAGTTCTGAAAAGAACTGCAAGTTTCTTGATGTTTTGATAAATATACTTCGATCCAGGAAACTAGGAAATATAAGTGAAATGGGTGGCACTGGTGTGAAAGCTAAAAACAATAGCAAGATTTACAGTGGGAGGGATTTAAACTAGCTAGTGAAGAGCATTGTTCTTTTCAGTATCGCAACATATATTAACAATACAATGCTTAAGGTTTGTAAAACAATACTGTCAATGTACTTATTATTCCAATCAATTCTTGCACAATTTTAAGAAATTGTTTTTAAATTCCTGATTTACCTTTTCATCCTTCTTATCTTTTTTCTTGTCTTCTTTTTTGTCAGGAGCTTTCAAAAGAGCTTTATATATATGAAAGGCAAAATCACGTTGAAGCATTTCATTAAACAGTTCAGCAACTAGTGACACCTTTAACAAAACAAAAATCACATATTATAACACATCTGTATTCTTTCAATTTGATTGGTTACTTACATATCACAAGTCATTCGCCCTAACGGAAAAGTGAAAATTAGTTATCCGCTTGGTATACCAAGCGGATAACTCCTTGTTATTGTATGAGATCAATAGTTTTTTTCTGTATTATTAGTTATCCGCATTCAGCGGATAACTCCTAGTAATCGTCCTGTTACTTTTTTTAGTTATCCGCATTGAGCGGATAACTCCTTGTAACTGTCCTGTTTCATCATCTTTTTTTTTTTTTTTCTGTATTCTTCTTTCTTTCTGTCATTTTTGTGTCTTGCGTAACTCAAAAACATTTCATAACTTTGTCAACATGTGGGCATTTACGTGAAATTGTGCACCTCCTATTTTTGAATGACGTCAGAGTTGTGCAACATGACTTACGTGCGTTTTTCCGAATTTCCCGTATTTAACATAGATCGAAAACCATATAACAATTTAAATTGAAACTGAAAAAAAGTTTAAGTTATATCTTGCGCTAACTGACTATGGGGAAAAAATGGCATGTTTCACACGAAGTTACGCGCGCACGCGCGTTTAAAATTTCAAATTGCGAAAAATCAATTTCTAATCAACTTTCTACGCGTTTCATGTCATTTTAAGCATGTAAAAAATTCCCACGCGCGCGCTTTTTTTTACGCGCGCGGTGAAAACAATTTTTCTCTCGTGATTTATGTTTTCAAGCCTTTTACGCGCAATTTTATGAATTTCAATGATTGATCATAGATTAAAAACCAAAAGTCATTTAGTATTGACACTTTGACAACATTTAAGTCATATCAGGGGCAAACTTTCTACGGATTAAAAATGGCATGTTTCACAAGAAGTTACGCGCGCACGCGCATTTAAAATTTCAAAATGCGCAAAATTAATTTCTAATCAACTTTTTATGCGTTTCTTGTCATTTTGAGCATGTCAAAAATTCCCACGGGCGCGCAATTTTTTACGCACGCGGTGCGCACGTAGCGTTAAAAACATATTTTTTTCTCTTGAATTATATTTTTCAAGCCTTTCCTAGTAATTTTGAAAACAATTTAGACCTTTTCCAACTTAAATAACGCCATACGAACACGTTGAATTAAACATTTCATGCGCGTTTTTTATGAAAAAGCTTTAAAAATCGTCAAAATGTTGTCTTTTTTTAAACAGTCATAGTTTCTAAAGTAAACCGTGAACCGTTTATTTTTATTACAAAATCTAGAAGTTGATGAGTTGTAGATATCGGATCATGCATCGATAAGGCTAAAAAAAACATTGTGACGTCATCGTATGGCCACATGAATGTAAAATATAGGATTTTTGTCTCTTTCGTTATTGCTCATCACATTCAATGGAGCGCATCACGCTTATCTGTATTCCTTTTTCTCCTACATTTATATATTGTGTAGGTCAATCAACTTTCTTTAGCATGAGATAAAAATATTTTAATTTTTATAACGTCATCATGCCTAAAAATTTTAATTACGTGGGTCATTAATTTCATCTTTACAGTAAATTTTATTCTGTAATAGCTCGTAAGAATAAAATGTGATAATCACGATTAAAACGTTTTCTGGAAGCTATTGGATTGTAGATACGAATTCATGTAAACATTTTGCCAATCGGATGTTGTGACGTCATCATATGGCCAGTTGAATAAAAAAAGTTGTATTTTCATATTTTGCGTAATAGTTCATCACATTTAAAAGGGTGCGCATCTATATTTTACGTATTCAAATTTCTTCTACACGTTAATATGTTATTCCTAAGATAATTTCCTTCTGAAATTGCTATCTAAGTGTTTCATTTTGATACCGTCGCCATGTTAAAAATTGGAATAAATGGCGGGTCCCGTAATTTCACCTATTCTACACTGTATGTAATATGTATACAGATTATACTGTTTGCATGTATATACTATATGACACAAAATTGACAGAATTCAGCACTGACAGCATATCATATTCTTCAGTTCTTGTCATAATGCCATAATCTTTATCTGTGTGCAATATTCCAACGTATGACGTGCACGTGGCGTTTGTCGTGGTGCGGATAACTAACTCGTCAAAGTGACGAGTTTCATGTCTAGTTAATGATTTATTTAATTAATGTGACTGATCTGAATGGCAGCATTGTCAGTTTTTAGTAATTTTCCTTTCAATGTATGTCTACATTTAAATATAACAGTTCTTATGCTTAACTGGAAACAGACGAAAGTTGAATTAGCCCCTTGGCAGTCAACAGTGCCCCGCCTAACAAGATCAGACTGTTCTCATCTGTTTTTATATATGTACTATTAGCATGCACTGTATGATAACCAGGTTACCTCATTTCTAATTAAATTCCTGAAACCTAACTTACTTCAAATGATGCTTCTTTGTTGTTATCTAAAGAGTAATCAAGCAGTACACTCAGTGACATCAGCGTGCAATCAAATTTACCACTTTTGGCAGTGCTTGAAGGGTGTACAATAATAGAGGGCGTCTCGGGTAACACATAGCGCTTTTCAAGAGCCTGCCGTTCTTTTTCTTCTCGTTTCTTTTTCTCGTCATCCTACGCATAACAAAATATAAATATTATTATTTTATATTATCATATACATTTTGAAGGACATAACATTTGAAATAAAAAAATAGAAAACCATTACAACAAAGAAAAATGTGAAAGGTATTGTTTATTGGAAGTATTTGAATGTATAAATGAAAAACAGTTGTTTTAAGAAATAACTAAAAAAATAAGGAAGATTACCACTGAATTTGTTGCGTCACCTCCATCCTCTTCATCTTCTTTACTATCTTTTGAGTCTTTATTTTCTTCTTCATCCTTTGCTTTATCATCTGCATTCTCTTCCTGCTCTTTGTTTTCTTCAGCTTCCTGCTGTTCTAAATCTGCCTCACCTTTTAGGGTTTTTGTTAATCGCGCTATGAGTTGAGACTTCAGACCTTTAGGATTCAAAGTACGAACCTCAAGTTCTCGTCGTAGTTCATTAACCTATAACAGGTAAACAATATAATATTTATTACAGCAAAATTTGTTACAACATGGATTTAGCAAAGGCCCTACGGTGCCTACTTAAGCCTAAATTTTACTTATGCCAATGTTTTACCGTGATTATTGTTATACAGTACAACTCTCCTTGGGACACTTTACCGTGACACCAAAAAAAGGATATTTATATATTTCAACACTACTCCATTGAGATCCAGCCACTGATATGATACCCACAGCATTGTCATTTTTTAAGTAATTAGCCTTTGGATTTATATATTCACTTAAATCTTAGACAAGGTGTTCTATTAATAGAATGTGACATTCAATTAAGACATACTGTAGAAGGAGGTAAACTTGGAAGGTAAATCTAATAACACTTTAAAAAGGATCGCTTATTACTTGGCAAAAGAAAATTTTGCCAAGTGTAGTACTTGCTTTGTTTGTTAGCACGATAGTGCCTACAATTTTCAAGTTGTCATTCTGAAATTGTTGGTGTAAACAGGTATATACTTACAAAACATGCATATTGATTTTTAGGAAAATTGATATTTTTTCCTTATTATATTAAAATCTTTCGTGTGTCCTCCATACAAGATATTAAAGAGCATGCCCTCTGTATTCAACATTAATATCAAGTAGCAAGCCCTCTCTTCAAATATATTTTTCTCTGATATTGTATGATTTCCATTTCCATGATTCCATGATTTTACAGTATAATAAATGTATTATGAACTATTTTGAAATATTTAAATGCAGTTTAAATACTAACGAATAAGTATGTATGTAAGTATATTAGAAATTCACACAAACCTTCATGTTTTTCGGATCCAGCTGGCTGTGATGTGTAGGGGTCTTAACATCATTCTCCTCTTCAACCTCCTCCTAAATGAGAAACAATATCAACTATTAGAATCATTCTAATGTAATAACTAAAAGGTGTGATTCCTCCAACCACAAGTCATAAAGTAATTTATTAAGTTAAGATCTATATAAAATTGTTCTTTTAAATGGTTTATGTATACTGTAGAGATATTAAATTTTGTCAACATTCAAATTAAGTGTAAATCGTTTATAGTAATATAATATTTTGAATGTATTTTGAGATTTATGGTTGAAGTCCATGGAAATCAGTCTTTCCCATTAGTTATTTGATCATAATCTGCAAAGCAAGTGTACCAAATTAAAGTCAACTACTATAATTGGCCATAGTAGGCAAAAATCCTGCAGGGTCCAGAAAAGGGTTTTCAATAATTTTTCTGTGGGTAAAAGTAACAAGTTTGTATCTTTAGTGGATCATCTCAGAAGTAGTTCACCTATTTTGTATACGGATCATTTCTGATCGTCGTAGTGTCCAAAAATACAAACAGAACATACATTCATACATACAGTGTGTCCTAAATACTAATCAAAGTGAATTTATTATGTTTTTTGTTTGGATTGAATTAGTTAGTGTTAGCCAATCCTTTATTGAGACAGATCAGTGATGTCCATTGCTAATATTAATGAATGCAAGGGTGTGTCCAGAGCTTTTAAAATTACTTTACTTGCTCACATTCAGCCTTCCCTTATTCTACTGAGACTAAAAAGAAAAGAAAACGGTTATATGTTGCCCATGGCAACAATAAAAAGTAAACAAACGGAAATAGATGTCAGTGCCTGGGTGTCATCTTGTGAGGTCTCCGTAACGGTTTCAGTAATTTTGCTCTCAAACTGTTGTTTATAGGCTTCCGCCAAGCTTTCCCATTCTTCCCTGGTTGGAACAACCTGCCAGATATCCGGGAGGTAAATTACGGTTGTTTCCACATGCGCCGGTATGACCTTGCCTTTGTGAGTCTCTTCTGCACGATGGTATCGGATCTCCAGAAAACGAAACCTGCCATGGAGAGTGGTTAAGGATGAGGCAAGCTAACCACTAAATCAATGCCAGAACCCTAGAGTCTGGTTCATTCTTAAACTATTAACTATTACAGTAGTTTATTTTAGTTTTGCTTTTTATAACATCATAATATATATTCATTATGGCCCATATACAGTACCTATATACAGTATATTATTAGTATTTCGTGTACAATGAAATTATGTAGAGAAACAATTACCATTACAATGTGGTTTAAGTTAACAAGGAATGCCAAACTAATACCACTTTCATGTCACCTAGTAAAAAACCAGGAGTTTACGCACATCAGGGTGTCAACTATGGAACGCCTCCTCTGCCTTCAGTTCACATTTATCATGGTGATCTTGGTGTGTATTGCATGACGATTGGTGTGTACTGCATGATGTTTGGTGTGTACTGCATGACGATTGGTGTGTACTGCATGATGTTTGGTGTGTACTGCATGACGATTGGTGTGTACTGCACGACGATTGGAGTGTACTGCATGACGTTTGGTGTGTACTGCATGACGATTGGTGTGTACTGCATGACGATTGGTGTGTACTGCATGATAAATGTGAACTGAAGGCAGAGGAGGCGTTCCATAGTCAACACCTATGTTTTATATGGTGTGTGCATGTAAGCTCCAGAGTTTTCCTAAGCAATATGAAAGGTGTATAAAAGTGCAGACAAGTATTTTTTATTCTGACGTTTAAAATTGGAACAGAAGTTGGTGCCCGTAAATTGACAGAACAATCCATTATTTATTAGGGAAGTTGGTGCTGGTAAATTGACAGAACAGTCCATTATTTGTTAGGGATGAGAGAGTAAACACTAATATGACCTATGAAAATAATGAGAATAGATTATACTCACCTTCCGTTAAATCTGAAATAAATACTACTTGACTAAAGTGCAACCCACACCCATCCTAGCGGTTTTCAATGGGGTAGATTATCAAGATTACAATTAAGTTTTACCTCATAAAAGCAATTACTTAGTGAATACCATCATAATTGTATAATAAGTAGAATATAAAAGCTAACATTAAAAATTGTCTTACCATTGAGTACACCCACTTAAGTCAATATTAGTGAGTGCTTTTGTGGTGCGAATAGCTGTTCTTATAAGCACCCTTGGGTCACTTTCTGGATTCTCACCATCAAGTGATGGTGACCAAGGACCGCCGATGGCCATTACTTCATTTTTACCCTTCTGTCCCACAAGGAAGTTGATAAGTCTTGTGGGATGTTGAAAGCTATCTCGAATGTCAGGTGGATCGTCTGAACGGCCACAACAACGTTCATAAAAATCTTCTAAAGAAACAGACGCCATAAGCATAACCTGGAGACATAGAAATAATTTTTTTATTTATTATTTAATATTATAGACTGCTCTCCATGTGTAATAGTGGCTATGTGTATACTACACCAGGGTAATCACCTACTTGTCTCAAAAGATGTACTAGGTTTTTTAAAGTGCGCAAGAGCTAGATGTGTACACTGAACCTACGGTTTATAGTCCTTAACTGAGAAGATTCATTGTAACCATAGAACCATGGAGCGAGTGAGCCTCAAACCTTTGCCGATGTTATGGCTACGTAATACTATTTCACTGTTTTAACCACTCGGTCACTCACTTGCTCATAGGGTTTGCAGTGTCACTGGTTGTTGGTTTTACAACATTTGCAAGGTCATAAACAAGTAATAAGCTTAACCTAAGCATCTTGACCTGGGAACTACAGTAGCATGTTATCAGAAAGGTAGGTAACAGAACAATTATTCATTCTATAGTCAATTTCAAAGCTAAATCCGAAAATATTTGTTTTATTTTATCCCCCATATCAAATCCTTTGTGCTATTTGTATGTTGAACATGATTATTGTTTTTAATATAAATCTGAAAATATATTGCACAGCTGTGGTGCTTATATTGAAATCGCAGGTGAAGAGGAACAGTAACTTAACTGTACACCACTTACCAATATTTTAATCAGAAATAAAGCATACCTTTGCTTGATACACATGACTGGAATCTGTTGGTTCCAGCTGACTGTCACTCTTGGTCAATGGGTCCACCTCCTTGTTCATGACATGAAAAAAGCATGGATTGTCCAGTGAGATGGGTTTATCAATCGGAAAAGCATCTAACCAGTTCATCTTAGCTTCATAAAAATCACTTGGCGTGTACATATTGCTATAGCGTCCTCTCAGTTGTAGTACATTGGCCATGGGACTAAATATAAGACACAAAAGAACAAATGTATAAGTTAATGTTTAGAATACCTCCCAAAATCATTTTTTTCATTAATAGCTTGTTTTATCAGATTTATATTGTCTTATATGTATAAAGAAGTATTACAGCATTAACTAATACCTAAAACATTTTTTACCATAAAATGGGTTACTTTCATGTCTCTTATGTTTGTTTTATACTTTTTTTCTTTATACTTATTTTCTTTGGAAATTAATAATATTTTATCAGAGTTAAGTAATCGGAAATACTGTAATAAAGATGTTTTAACAGAATTTATGCATGTAGCCTAGGAGAAAGAAATCATGTAGTTTCACTCACTTATTGATGACATGTCGAGCTATTTGAACAATATATCTTGGTGTTGCCCTGCGTGTCCTACGAGGTGATCGACGTGGAGACCTAGAACGCCGTGGTGAGCGAGATCGCTTCCTCACTGGAGATCTTTCTCTCCGCGGCCGTTCTCTTTCCCTGGGGCGATCACGGTGTTCATCTCTCCGTTCTTCACGCCTGAAGCTCTCTCGTCTACGTGACGGTTGGTTGCTTTGTAAGTTTCGCGAGTTTTGCATCAAAACTGGAGAAGCTATTAACAAGTATTTAATAAAAACTTTCAGTAATTAAAAAGTGTATGTCCAAAATATGTCAAATACATGAGAGTGAAAATGCTTAGATACTTAACAATACAGAAAACTACTATTTACTCAATCATACATAAGCCAACTTAATTATACATTGAGACCGGTGCACAAAAGAGATTTAATAAATTGTAAAGAATGTTTCATATTTAAAAAACATAATTTAAAAATATTGTGGTGTAACACACGTACAATGTGTGTGTATGTGTGGGAATCATGAGCTTAATTTGAGCAAAGAATTAACACTACAGTAGCTTGATATTTTGTTTGGCCTTCTGTCTTAAGTTAAGTTATATATTCAGAGTGGAGTTGTGGCTTGGTGGTTATGATGCTTGGCTACCACTCCAAGGGTCCTAGGTTCAAGGACAAAATTACAACGCCACTCCCAAAGACTTAATAAGATTTTGTTTATGTAGAGCATCTTGTGTATATGTTTGTTGTGTAAACCTCCGAGTGTCTCTAATGATCAGCAATTGCTCAATATGGTAAAAAAAATACATTTAAGAGAGAGGGAAAGACAATAAAATATTATTAATCAGTCCAGAGGCTATGTTCAAACACTGCCAATCATATCAAACTAAATAAAAAAAAGTGACCCACTCGATAGGAGTGGTTGTGCTTGCTTTATTTGAATTTGGACAATTGTGAAATTTTGATCTGGCATTGTGAGCCTACTGTAAAGTACTTACATCCAACTTGAGTTGAGAGAAGAGAAGGAATGTTACCAGGGTTGATTTGACCAGATCCGCCAAGACCAAGACCACGTAGAACTTGAGCATTACTTCCAACCATCGATGGACTCTAAGTAAAACAAAAAAAATGGAATGAATAAAAAAAAACTGTTACTGTTACAGTATCCACATTATTGTGCGACTAAAACATATTTTTTATGTTCCAACAATATGCACTATTAAAAGATACAGTAACCATTAAGCTCGTTTCCACTTGGATGCAACACGATGCAAACCCAGTGAAAGTAATTTGACCAATTACAATCTTCTGATGTTGTTTATTTTTGTTACTTACCTTCTTGATGTTCATTTTATCAAACTTGTTTTGATTTATTAAGAATTGAATCAATGCGATGGGTTATTTATTATTATCAACTAACTTGTGTTGCAATGCATCCGAGCGAGAACTAAGCACTTTTTATTGGCCAACTCGTTTGCGTTGGGTTTCTTCCTAGTGGAAACCAAGCTTTAGACTAAACTGAAGAAAAATACCGCAGCAGCAGCACAATTATGTTATGTTTCAACTAACCTGACTTGGCAACACCTGAATGCGAGTTGCATTCCATTTAAATGGCATATTTGCATTAAATGATGCTTCCACTAAAACACGGTCGTTAACCTTTGGCATAGAGCCTTTCACACAACTAGGGATAAAAAGAAATAAAAATTTAACATATAACAAGATAAATACAATTTGAGAATGTTACTGTAAAGCTCTAGATACTACTGTAAGAAATACCACCCTTCAACTTACCTTATCTGAAAGAACACATCCTCATCGACAAAGCCGAAGGTATCATGTAATTTTGTAACTGTACCAGTGAAGACACGTTGTTTTGGTTGTGGTGTCTGACCTACCCTCTGAGTAGGGTAACTGACAGTAAGCTGACCGCCACTGCTTGCAACACCATGACCCATTGACTGCAAAAGAAAAGGCAATCCACAATGTAAGAATATGTAGGATATGCAAACAAACTGGAGAAACTGTACGATTAAAAACAAACAAAAAATTCGCATAGGGCATGTGGCGCAGTGTGTTGAACATTTGACTATTGATCATGAGTTTAAATCCAAAATCTCAATGCATTGCCTGTATAATGTAAGGATACTTTACTTACATTTGTACAAATGGGTACTGCACTGATACTGGCTGCAACATTATGAGAGTATGTTTCCAGATGTATTTGATTCAAACATGACCGAGAGGTAATAATGTGAAGAGCATAGAGGCTTTGTGCATTAAGGGGCTATATAAGATTAGGGTACTGTTATATAACAAAATTGTTCATGATGATGTTGCAATACACTGTAGTTAATTAGGAAAGACAATACAAAACCTGTAAAGAGTTCTGCTGAGCTGCCATAACTTGCTGCTGTTGAAGTTGATAAGCTGCACTAGCTTGAAGGCTAGCTGCATTCTGACCTCCCAGTGATTGTAAACTCTGCACATACCCACCAGGACCAGGTCCAAGTAAAGCTGATTGAGATTGTGTCTGTAAACTGGCTTGAGCTTGAATATAAAGACAAATTGGCATAAAGTAAAGAATTAGTAGAGAAATAAGAATTAGTTAACTGTCAAATGTGTTAATGCCCATAATTAACAGACACACCGGCAGACCATTTTCAACAATCAATGCCTTTAAAACAGAACTTTGTCGAGTTAAATTTCGTTTCCCTCTAACCAAATACCTTTCCCTAATCAAGAGTAAGCTTACTGTGCTTTAGAAGTATTGTAAGGAGTGTTACAATGCATCCAATATGTAGGTTGTTCGACGATTAAGCATCATTTGTTTTGATTGGAAGTGATTATT
Source organism: Antedon mediterranea (assembly GCF_964355755.1). Classification (NCBI taxonomy): domain Eukaryota; kingdom Metazoa; phylum Echinodermata; class Crinoidea; order Comatulida; family Antedonidae; genus Antedon; species Antedon mediterranea. The sequence continues at coordinate 18,494,588 of NC_092675.1, forward strand.
TAGTGGTTATTTTTAGTTGTTAGAAGACTAGAGAGATTACTGTACAGTATATTAGCAGGCAGAAGCAATATAATAAATATATAATAAATTACAAATTACCTAAGCCAGTCTGGCCAGCTGCCATTGCTGCCCATGGTGGATCCTTCCTTGAACCAGCTCCAAATTGTGCCATTACTTTACAAACTTGTACAGTACTGTAGGCCTACCTACCTGAATAACAAACATTTAAGAATAATAATTGTTTAGGCATTTAAAGGTCGTTAATATTATTTAATATATTTACATTAGCACATTCCACCAACAATGTTGTTTAATGCAATGTGCACTTTTCAACTACAGTACATGGTTCTCTCAGGGTCATGTCATGTTGGTGCTCCCAACTACAGCTCTATGTCGCATGAGCTATGAATGTAGTACACCGAGGTAACCCTTACTCGTCTCAAACTACAGTACTACTACAGTACGTTCTTTAAAGTACTGGAGTACAGTAGTCGTTGTTTGTACTGTGTATGATCTGTGGCAGATATGGCTTATCACAAGGCTTTTAATACTATTATTATTAATATTAATCTGATGCCCCATCTCATGCTTGCACTGTACAGCTGAAAAGATAGTTTTGTTTTAAAAAATGAAATGCTTCTTCAACCAAAATTATAAATATGAATATATATTATTATTTAAAAAACATGAGGGGGCTAACTGCATGTAGGCCTAGGCCCTAGGCCTAGCAGAACGCCATCTCATTCACCACGAATACAGTATGTATCACTTTCTACTACTACTAGCCTAGGAGGCTATAATATAATAGTATTGTATATAGCCTACTACTAGGCCTACTACTACTAGCAGGCTAGAGTTTAGACTAGTAGTGTAGGCCTTAGCCTAAGTAGCTAGGGCATGACTATCCGGCCTAGCTAGGAGGCTAGCTAGGCCTATATTATTATAAGATTAGCTAGGTAAGGCCAGGGGAGGTAGGCCGGGTGCCGTTGGCGTTGTTGACTAGTAGTAGAAGTAGCCCTCTACGCCTCGTACGTAAGTTAGTAGTAGTACTCTACTACACAGTAGCCTAGGCCTCCTAGCTAGCCTTGGTAGAGAGGCCGGCCTAGCTAGTAGTAGGCTAGAGGGCCTCCTCTACTACTAACTAGGCCTAGGCGGATGCTAGTCAAGTCGCCCCATCGCAAAGTCGCCCCATACAAAGTCGCCCCTTACACAGTCGCCCCATCGCAAAGTCGCCCCAAAACAAAGTCGCCCCTTACACAGTCGCCCCATCGCAAAGTCGCCCCAACGCAAAGTCGCCCCAACGCAAAGTCGCCCCATCGCAAAGTCGCCCCATCACAAAGTCGCCCTATCGCAAAGTCGCCCAAAACGTTAAAAAATAGTTTACAATTGTGCGTAAAATGTCGCAATGATACACAAAATAACACGGAACGTGTAGGCATAAAAGGGGAAGCCCCGCCATGTAGTCTCAGGTCACACGATCGGCACGCACCCCCATCATCAGAGTGAAAACCTCGACTAATCACTCAGCGGTCGCACTAACGTGCTATAGCTTACCAGCAGAGGGAAACCCCGTAATTACTCCGCCGTTGTCGCACTACAATGCACCATTCTGAAGATGGGGAAACCCCGCCGGAGTTTTACGATGATATCAGTCGCGTTCGAAATCGGTCGCGTTTAATTTTGGTCGCGATAAAATGATGTTATAGGCCTACGATCTAGATTATTTTTACTTTGGTCGATGAATATTTATTGTTATTATTAGGTCTATATTAATAATTGATTTTTGTTTTTATTTTACAGGTCAGTATGATGGGAAAGATGTGTGCCTTAAAAAAATGACAATTTGTAAACATAGTTTAAGATTATATTATTATCCAGCATAATGTCATTTGACAGTACATAATTATTTAAATGTGAAATATTTTATAGGAAACGTAGGCTGCGTCTGTGTCTTTTATTTTATATGCAACAAATTACGTAAAACAATTTATTTATAAACATTCAGTTTACTATTATTATACATAGTATTACAATGAACATTGATTATAATCCTGGAAATGCAATCTCATCATTATATCCATTATAAAATTGCATCATATCACCACTATATGTCGTAAATGATGACGTGCGTGTGTGTATTCGTCGTACGTCTGTGTACGTATTATTCCGTGCCTCTTCACTGTCTTGTTTAATTTAAAATTAAATATACACCCGATATGAGGATATTTATTAGGCATGTTAATTAGAATGTTCTAAAACCAAAAGGGTTGAAAAGAATTTCTTCAGTAAAATGATCATTGTGCTGTTGAATAAAAGGCGACTCGCCATCTGAAACATTCTCTCAAACCAATCGGAGCTGCGCCTTCTGGTATCTGTTTCCTCACAGCTGCTACGTCTTTCTGCTGACCGTCGGGGATTCCCCTTTTTAAAAAACACGCACACGATACTGTACGATGGTTTTTTTCCATGGTCAAAATGTAGCGTTTTAAACTTTACTAAAATACCTGCATGTAAAACAATCATATCGGCGATGAAATCCTTTTTTTTCCTTCATTTTGAAAAGTCATTATAAAAGTAAGACACATAACTTGTCAATAAATGCAAAATGATCAATAAGTAGCCTATAACACTCATTGTCTTACAACACTGTTTTACAACTCATTGTCTTACAAATCTATACGAAGGCCTACACATTTATACATTTATTATATTATCCTAAAAAATGAGCTGGTATTAGCGCGACCAAAGTAACAACGCAATCGATATCAAACGCAACCGATATGAAATAGCGTAGGCTACTACTAGGGCGGCGCTTCATAATCATACCGAAATAAAACCGTGGGCGACTTTGCGATGGGGCGACTTTGCGATGGGGCGACTTTGCGTTGGGGCGACTTTGCGCTGGGGCGACTTTGTAATGTGGCGACTTTGCGATGGGGCGACTGTGCCTGGGCGACTTTGTTTTGGGGCGACTTTGCGATGGGGCGACTTTGTATTGGGCGACTTTGTATGGGGCGACTTTGCGATGGGGCGACTTGACTGGATCCCGCCTAGGCTAGGCTAGGCCTAGTAGGCCTAGGCCTAGTAAACTAGGCAAATTATAGCAACAAAGTAGGCTTTATGATTCTACAAATAATTGCAAAAGTTTAACACACAAATTCTTTATACAATTAAAATAATAAGAACAGAGAATAGCTTACCAAAATTAATATTTACATCGAAAATATAACAATGAAATGAAGAGTGGTGATGGTTTGTGAAAAGAGAAGAGCTTCTAGCAAAAAAAAAGAAAGATCACCAGTAAACCTAAAGAGGGCGGAAATTGAACTTCAAAACGAACAATGAAAATGGTTCATAAACCATCATGGGTGGTATAAATTAAGGAAACAGTAATAACGAAAATCAAATAAAAAAGAAATCCATTTCAGTTGATTTAAATATACTTTAATTTCTGAAAATAAAACTCAAATAAACGTTTATCCGTTTAAAATCAGTGTAATGTGCTATTAAAAAGTAGGCCTATTTATATTAACTTCAGATTTAAATCAGACTGAATAATCATCGATTTACTGAAGTTAAAGAGTGAGTTTAATATAATATATGTCAATCTAATAGTGTCAATTTCAAAAACAATAAATCTACAAAATAAAATTGAAATGTTGAACATAATTGGATTTGTTATTGATATAATTAATCGATTGTCAAACAAGTTAATTTCGTTATTGTAGACGTTTTTCTGCCATTCTTAATTTGTCAATTGCATCACGTAATACCGTACACAATTATGATTAAATACAAACTCGTGCAAAATGTGTACCATATTCTTCAATTTTGTTCAAAATTTGTATTAGATTACAGTGTATTATTTATATTTGTTTACAAAAATATCAATACAGACTAGGTCTACGTTGATGATGTGTACGAGCAATCCCCCATCATCGGTTTTACATGATGGCGCCTTCGGCAAGTCACTGAGTCTAGTAATGTTGATGATGTTGTTACGATCTGGATTGATAACTGAATCTGTCAGTTGAATGTTCATCATGCCCATTGTATTTACATTCTTTCATGTATTTCAATTATGTTAAAATACATGTCTATAACTCTCTCGTCAACCCATCTCATCAGTATTCTTCAGTTTTGTGAATTTCATTAATCCATACGATTTGTCATACGTCACCGTCAATCAAACAATATGGGAAGAAAAGAAACAAATGTTATGTTTATCCTCTAGGATAGAGTAAGTAAGTGGGCCTGTCGTGAATAAAAGATGGCTGCAAGTAACATGACACGTAAATTATTTATAAACCCCTTAAAAATGTTGTTAATGTTTGCTGAAAAGGAAGTTTTTTGGCACATAATAGTAGTTTTTCAGTTTGAACAAAATTTGAATTGAAAAAAAAAATACAAAATTGGATTTTATTCATCCTTTTTTTTTGCTATGCAAAATGTAGAGAGAGTGACAACGGAGGGCGTGCTAGTTAATTTTCGTTCCATATTAAGATACAGATAACTCAAGATATTAATAAAGCTTTTGTGACATTATTATTTCGCCAAAAAAAAAAAAAAAAAAAAAAAATGTTCATTTCTAATTTCATTCTTATCAAAATCAATCGTAAATATGACAGTTACCACAGGTGGTATAGCTGCTGTATTCCATTAAACATGTACAACATATAGATGTAATTTAAGCACGGCGAGTTGTCATAAATAGTAAAACCAATTCCATATCAAATTACTGAAATTTTTATTTATTCATTTACTACTAGTTCTCTGCAAGTTATCATTTTGTTGTGTAGTCTGTATTATATTTATACTTTCGAACGTAGATGTGTGACTTTGTTTTGTAGTCCTATAATTAAGATTATCACTGAAATAATTAAACAATAACACAAGTATAGTAATATAGTATTATAAATGAGGATTATTCAGAATATTATAGAATTTATATTAAAAAACTCTAAATCATTTTAAATAAGAAACATTGATGGTAACTAAAAATAACCTAGCAGTTTAGTATTATTTTTTACATCTTCTTCATAATGATCATTATTATAATATCTAAATTATTAAAAAACAATTATTAGGACGACATAATAATGGTTATAATTCCAATGGAAATGCATTTTGTGACGTATATATGATTCCTTAACTTCCTTTGTCCCATTTTGGTGTTCTGATATTGCTTTCCTAATTTTATTTTACCACCCCTCCACCACCCCCTACTCTGAGCAATATAGAAAATATTCGATATTCGACTATATCCAATTATAAACATTAAACATTTTCTAAAACAAATTAATTTTGTAAAACACAGTCTTAATAACATTTTTAGCCGATCATTCAAATCCATTCATCAATTTATCTTATGCAGATCCGGTGTTGAACTTTCCAAAAAAATTTAAAGAAAATGAATGCAGAAAACTCCCGACGCCATTTCAACATTCTAAAAATAAGTGTTATATGATGCTCTTGTTTTTATATATTTACATATGTTGTAATTTTCCATTAATTATATTTGTTAATTCAAATTCCAGGTAGTATCCAGTTGTAATGACAATACATTTTATATTATCTCAATCATTTAGTATTTTTATGATTGATATGTAATTGGGTTAAACATTGAACAAAATATTATTGTTATAAGTACATGCACATTTCTGGGTGAATGACATGTAATGGACATAACATTAGTGATGCCTTCCTACCACCAAGGCCTCTTAATAATGTTTTATTGAATGTTACCAAAACATAAACTTACAATGATGAAATGAGCTAACGATCAACCTCACTGAACTGGAAATGTTATGGCGGAAAACGTGACTCGTCAAAGATAATGAGATGGGAGGATAGCTAATTATGTCTTCAATCTTGTTTTAATAATTTTATATTCCGGCAATTAACTGTTGTAGTTTTTGTCAACAAACGGAGAAAGAATTTCTTCATTCTTGTTTTCACTAAACATATTGAAATAATTTGATTGGATTATTGTGTTATGTTACTTGTTATTTTTTTGTGCATATTTTTAACAAACAAATGTATTTGGATTTTGTGGGAAGTATCCTGGTCTATCCAATCTAAGGCAAAATATAAAATGTTCATTTACAACATCAACAACATCTGTATACATGTTTAAATAGGCCTAACTGTATTTGTTAATCGTTGAACTATTTTTTATTTAATTAATTTCTTCTTCTGAAACAATCAAACATGTTTTTTAAAATTTCTTCTATAAACATTATTATTTGTTATTTCTTCCAATTTTCAAAACCCCAATTTTCTGAAAAACAATTTTTCCTATTCCAATGGATGAAGGAACATCCTGATTTTTCTCATTCATCAATATGTATAATAGAAGATTTTTTCTCATTATCTCACAATAATTAAACAAAATATACATACATGTTTCTCGCCTTCTTGCCTTTACACAAATACTAAATGAGTTGTAAATAGAAAGATTTTATCTGTGAAAACAATATTATTTAAAAGTATTAATATATTGAAGAAATATTTTCTTTTTATATTTTTATTTTATGATGAAAAAATAGCGAGGCAGCACAAAATTACATGACTTAATAAAGCTATATTGTTAGTAGTATACCGGAAGACTATAAACATACGAATGTGTTTAATGGTATCGAGAACACCATCACAGCCTGATTCCTGTACGCACATGCATCATTCACATCTTCGTCACTTCTTATGAATTTCTTCAAGTGTACTCTAGCATTCATTATTTCATTATCAAAGGTGTTGACGCTAAAATCGCACTCGCCGTTAGCGGCAATATATTATCTAATATTCTTTTGTTTGCACAGCATCGGTATTATTTCTAGCACTCTTGGGTGTGATACTAACTCCCAAGAGTGCTGTCCAAGACATTCCATCAAAGACGAATATTGTCAATTATTGAGCATGTACTCAGTAATGTTGACGAGATTATTCTCGACATCATTGAGAATGTCATTTTGTATATTTAAAGAGATATCTTTAATTGAGAAACTATGTAGTTAAGAAATAGATTAGGATATAGATTACATTTTCATTATTACAGATTAGAACATATCGTGCCGTACTTTATGACATAATAAATGTGTATTTTATTAACAAAAGAAATATAAGAGGCATAAAGATAAATTTCAAAATTGGGGTTTCTAAAATTTGAAAATATAACTTATTTGGCGTATTATAAACAAAATATTCTACAATCCATTCACAATGAAAATCTCCCATCTGTCAGTTGTTGACAGCATTGACAAATCAAATCATCTCTGAAAAAATTAATTATAGTTGCTCGTCTATAAGGTGGTGTACTTTACATAAGAGGAAAAGCTCGTGTGTTTTCTGAATTAACTAAAGGGTGTACTGGATTAAAAAAGTCGTCAGACAGTTTGGAAAATGGTCAATGCATGTACATATTGTAATGTTTCGTACGACAAGGCAAGGGACTTGCAGTAATTTGTTCAGTTATGTATTTTACAGTACCAATACACTATATGTGTTTACTTTATTACTAAAATAAATATTAAAATAATAGTATTCATTTCTCAGATTAATTTGATAATAAATGAATAATTATGCTAAAATTGAATGAGTCTCACAAAATAGAAAAAACATTATTCACTTGCAAAATGCATCTTGATGAACATATGATCTGGCATGCGAAAAGATCGTTGTCTTAAGTGACGTAACATTCTAGATGCAGAGTGTTTACTAAGTGTCGAAAATGCATGATAAGCCTAAGAGTCTAGCCCATCATAAAAATGATGGACCAAAAATGTCTCAAGCGGGTAATAAAAATAGATTGAAGATGGGCGCGACCTCTACAATGGTCGTATTATTCATTTTATTCATTGGTTGAAGCGGTGTAGATTAGTTGTTCCATATGTCAACTCGTATTTGAATTTTCTTCACTTGTATAACTCTTTATCAATGTATGACCATAGTATTATAGATTATTGATCAAATAACTAGCGCTTAAAAAGGAAGAAACGCTGATTTGTTAAGGCATTAGTTTGAACGGATGTTGAATTTGGAATCATTATATGAGGACGCTGTTTACCGCCTGTAACTTAGTTAAACTTGGATTGCTTTGGTTAAGTATCAGGAGTCCATCCAATTTATCATTACTGTATTAGTTTTTAATTTGTTTCCTAATTATTTCTTACTTTATCTGGATTTAATTTGTAGATGGACCATGCAGTATAGACTTAAGGTAAGATTAAACCATTTAAGATCATTTAGTTAATTTATTGTATTAGGTAGACAATTCACTAGGTGTGAATCTATAATTAGGCCCACATCCATAAAAAAAAGTCTACGATCAACACATGGACTGTAGAAGAAGATTATTTACTTTCATTAAATGGATTATGGGGGAAACATAGATCAAATATGAAGAAAGCTGTTAATGTTCCATTTTACAGCTGGGAACATTTTACTGCATTTTGGATTCATAAAAGCTACAATTAAACTAATCACAGAAACGAAAGAGTCTGGAAATAATATGTATTGTTTATATTTTATTATTTCCATCAATGAAAGTACATTTTAGAGTTAAATGAATATTTTTTAAATTAATATTCATTTATTGAATAATCTGTGAACGTGTGTATATAGTTTGTCTTCAACGTATACGTCAGATTCTTTTACCATTAGATCAAATTCATCGTAATACATAGTTAGATATCAAACGACATTGTTCCATTAAAACATTATATGATACCAACCACTACAATATGCTTCAAGTGCAAAGATTAGAAAGAAATTGATTTAATCACCAGTTTGTCAGTTACTGGAAAGAACTTCAAGTTTAGAATAGAATACTATATACTATAATATGCGCAAAGGAGGCCTGTTTTAAGAAAATTACATTAATGTTGAGAAAGAAAATGAGGTATGTAATTGTATTTTAGACAAAATACATTCATGCATGTTGTACAATTTAGAGAAAATATAACTATATATTATAGTAAAATAAAATAAATAAAATATTAAATAAATTTAAAGACAAAAACCCTAAAGCAGCATGGAAAGCAATTAAAACACTAACCGGCTACAAAGAAACCATATTGCGTGTACATGGAAGTGAGAACTTCGCTAATGACTTAAACAACTTTTTCTGTCGTTTTGAATCCGAGATATTAGTTACCAAAAATGAAAATGAAGACACAGAAATCCACGAAAATGAGACTTCATTAGTAAACAATGCAGTCATAAATGTAGTTGATGTGCGTAATGTATTCGCCAAAGTAAAGCTTGGTAAAAGTACTGGCCCTGATGGAATTGGAAATCGTGTTATTAAATACTGCAACCAAGAGTTGGCACCGATATATACCAAACTTTTTAATGAGAGTTTAGCAAGTGGTACAGTGCCCAATCAATGGAAACGGCATGTATCTCACCTATTCCTAAGATAAAAAATCCCAAGGAACTTAATGACTATAGGCCAATAGCTATCACATCCAATGTTGGTAAGTGCCTAGAAAAAATTGTACTTAGGCAGTTGCTTGATCAGACCAAATTGTTTCTCGATCCTCTCCAATTTGCCTATCAGAGTAATAGAAGTGTTGAAGATGCTGTGCTCTTCCACTTACATAATATTTACCAACATTTAGATGTGCCTAAATCATATGTAAGATGTTTGTATATAGATTTTTCTAGTGCTTTTAATACCGTTGAACCTGGTTCATTAGTACGCAAACTTAAAGAAATGAACGTAAACGACACATTGACTTCATGGATATATAATTTCTTAACAAAAAGGTTCCAGTATGTTAAACTAAACGGTATTTTATCTGATAAAAGAACTGTTAGCATTGGCACGCCACAAGGGTCTGTTATCTCCCCAATGTTGTTTTCACTGTTCACCAGCAGTTTCAGAGCCAATTCAAATGAATGTTGTATAGTAAAATATGCAGATGACACAGTCATCACTGGATACATTACTGGCAATGATGAAACAAGCTATAGACAACTAGGATGTGATTTTTATCACTGGTGCTGCAATAACAACCTGAAACTAAACATAAAGAAAACAAAAGAAATGCAAATTGATTTTAGGAAAATTAAAGAACCCTTAGAACCTCTGATTATAAATGAAAATGAGATTGAAGTAGTAAATGAGTACAAATATCTGGGTTGTATAATTGACAATAAGCTAAATTGGATAAATAATGTAAATAAAGCCACATGCAAAGCCAACCAAAGGATGTTTATTTTAAGAAAAATGAAGTACCTACAAATTGACAAAACTATACTTAAATTGTTTTATAACTCTGTAATTCTCAGTGTAATACTTTTTTGTAATGTTTGTTTCTATGGTAATACAATGCAAAAAGATAAAATTAAACTTAATCGAATAGGAAATAGAGCAATTAGACTAGTAGGAGAGCACTTACCTGATGTTGAATCCTTGTATAAAGAAAATGTGTTAAAAAAAGTAAAAAGTATCATTGATGATGAAACACATCCTCTTCACAAACAATTTGCTCTCATGAATTCTGGCATAAGACTACGTGCACTTAATACCAAAACAAAACGGTTTAGGTGCTCGTTTGTACCTAATGCTATACACTTATATAACTCCAGAGTACAAAGGTAAAATGTAACCGATAATTTTTATCTAATTTTAACAATTTTTAGCCTCTTAACTTTTTGTGTGTGTTTTTGTAAATTGTATTTTATATTTTTGTATTTTGCCAGTTTTCAAATCACATTTCTGTTTTTTAAATGGACAATAAAGTATATATGACTATGACTATGACTATGACTAGTAAACCTCAAATGGTAACAGTGATGATTCTCTTTCGACGTCTATCAATCTTAAACAAATTTAAATATATTATGTGATGGCGCTAGTAACAATCCGTTTTGCGTGACTAACTAAATGAAAAACATAATGCATAAACGGGCATAAATACGGAGGGTCCGGTTTGTGTCATGTTATTGTAACAAACCAGATATGTTGTAAATAAAGGTGGAATGATTGCCTTTGTTTTGTAATTGTCAGAAGATTATCGACATCATAATTCTACCAATGTCTTTTCAAATTGACCGGTAACACCGATGGTATCTACTGGTAATTACTGGTATCTAAAGGCAATTCATTGCCGGTGTTTACCGATATTCTTCACAAAATAATATGCATAGGATCCTCTTGATATCAGGAACAGATATAAAGCCTGTTTTCCACTAGGCGAATGTATTCGTGCGAATAGAACATTTCTGAGCTATGATTGGTTGCGCACTTAACTCACGTCACTAATATAGCAGATAGAAATACGAACACACACATGTGAATTAGATAGACGTTAGCTTAAACAAAATGCTCAATCATTCTCCATTCTGTGTATAGTATTAGGAAAAACGAAAAACGCCACTGAGTATAGTTCGCCCATTCTTTGAACCAAGACTAAGATATAATCGCTATTAAACTTCGCTTATTCAACTAATTGTTATGTAATGATTTTAGATCATGCAAGGTTAGTTAGTTTTGCATCAAAATTATCAATAATATGATATATTAAATGTATAATTATTCTGGAAATAGGTCATTTGAAACAGATTTGTGATGTTGTGACCTGTATTCCAAGAAAGGTCTAAGAAGGACCTTGGCAGTACAACCTCCTTGCTAAAATACAACATTGTCTTGGACCATGGTTCGGTACCCACTTGAATAATTGAGTTTGTCTACTCCTTTCAATATAATTACATTAATATTAATTGGAAACAATTTATAAAATATATAAAATATATCGTAAATGAATCATTAGACATTAGTGTATAAGTATTGAAACCTAACGTCAATTAAATTGCATAGTAGGCCTAAAGGTATTGAAGTGGACTTTGTTAATATTCCTCTACAAATAACAGTGACATTTATTAATCGTTTTGCTTAAGTCAAAAATAGTTAATCTGTTCTTAAGTTTTGAAAAAATAAGCTCAGAAGAAAATTAGTATAACATAGGCCTATTGACATTAAAGTTGAAACAGAAATATTTTCTTTCTGGTTTTTCTCCAAAGCTGTCTACACATCAAACTTTATGTGACAAAAAATGTGATGTGCACATATATAGGCATGATGATGTCATATCACTACCATATTTGGGAATATCACTACCATATCTGGGCACATCATCACACTCTTTTGTAACATAAAGTTTGATAGTGTAGACAGAGCTTTAGTAACCTTTAACGCGTTTGGACGTGTGTTCAAATACAAAAAATTACTCTATAATTATATAAGAATTCTTTTTCATTTCACACAGATGACATATCTATAAATCGCCTCAATAACTTATCATTTCGCGTTATTACATCCGTAAACAATGCTTTCCCCATCCTAATAGCGTCAACGAATTACGAGAATGACGATAGTTAACACTCTGGCAACGTGAAAGTCGTCACTAATCGCAACCAATATCATGAATATGATTGTAATGTGTTGCAGCGTTCATATAGATATATTTTACAAGATAACAACTTTCTATATTGCTGTATTGGAGTTGGGTAGTCGAGTGGTTAGAACACTTGACTGTCCTACAGAGATACTCGGGTTCAACTCCCAGTCTTCTCAGCTGTATAAAATGAGTAGACATACCTGGTTGAAAATACAAAGGAGGATAAGGCGGCTTGGAAAGGAACTGGCCACACAACCACATAATACCGAGACTTAGTAAAATGAACTCATAACAGCTCATTCCCCTACAATAATGAATACGGGACTTGCCAATATTACTATGTACCGTACCACTCCAATTGTTTAACATACCATCAACCCTTTCTTTCTGAAGTGACGTCATGCTTACGTTTGATTTACAAAGATAAAGGCTGCTACACCTAATATAACTATAATAACTTTATTTATTCAGATTCGTAAATATGTTTTGCATTACAATTAGAAAAGAATGTGATATTAGGTGTTTATGTGTCAATAAGTTATGTTTCAACACATCGTTCAGCGCATTAACTTTCCAAGACAATGACTATGAATATTAATGATTAATAATGAATATTAATGATTAATAATGAATATTAATGAGCTGAAAGTGTAGCACCATTATGAGGCAACAAACGCTCATTTATTAAACAAATACAACTTTTTTAAGGTAATGATACTGGTAATGTTATTTTTATTAATCTTTCTTTAATTATCACAGAGTGTGATTGTATCACTTTCCTTGTGTTGGCATGCCAATGAAACTCTTTACCGCCTCATGATCATCATTCTGTTCAGCTTTGTTCTTTTCTTTTCAAAACTTGTAACTAATCCATAGGAATAGTAAAAAGGATATTTATAGAAAGGCGTAAGCTATGTCATGGTGAATATCCAAACTTATCTTATAATTATATCAACATAATGTTTGTTGCACATAAAAATGTATATATATGCATTTCGATGCAATGTTCACGATGTTTACATTTCATTCTGTCTGAATATTACGCCTACCGGTTTTTTTTATAACACATTATTTTATGATTGGATTGCTATTATTCTTCAACAATTAAAATCTATATCAACATGTTTACTTACACAAGGATTTGATTTAACACATGACGTTTCGGTGACGTCACAATGTAAATATCAGAAAGATTGATAACTCACTTTAGATGATAGGATAAGTTTTTTATCGTCAAACGTCCAGTCGGAAGTGCGAATTAAAAGATTTGACATTAGTGTAGATTGTGAACCACCGAACGTAAACCTATTTACTATCTGTCTTCAAGACTTCTACATAACATTAGACGCGGGTGATATGCCAAATAGATGGATAACTACCGGAATGGAAGGCAAAGTGGATATTATTTGTCAAATCCTATAAACGATCTATATATTACTTAGATAATGGAATCTTGACTGTAGTAAAGTGAGCTTTTAAGCTGTATTGTCTGGGTCATCATTCATAGTAAGATTGCATTTGTTGGAGCGTTTACTATTTAACAATAACTTCGTTTGTAAAACTTGACACAAGAAGACATAATCGCAACGCAAATTGATTTGACCAGACACGACACGTGAAGTCATACGAGACTGTGATTGGTCACTTGCGTTGCGCGTACGCTGCATCCAAGTGAGAACCAAGCTATTAGAGTGTATCTACATATCCCATGCTTACCGTAACTTCACATAACTTTATCTTTTTTTTCAATAATTTTGTTTAAAAAATGTATTCATCAGCATTCAGATTGAAGACGCCAAGATGCAATCAACTTCTCGTTTGCTCTGAAATATCATGAAAACTTATTTCTACATTACAATGTCATTCAATTCCTTGTGATACACTCTGAAGTCACAGATAAACAGTGTGTAAGCTCGCCTTACGACAACTATTTTATTAAGAGTATTACAAATAAATCTGAATAAAAACGGCTGTCATTAAAACATAAAAAAAAAATTATTTTAAAAACAACCATCGAAAGAGAAGAGCAGATGATAATTTATAGAAAAATAATATTTTAGGTAATACTTGTCTTTACACTGTCACGTCATTGCATGATTAATCCAAAATTTAATAAACAGTTCTTTAAAAAGAAGGAATAGTTCACTCTTCCCTGATGATGATACTGTATTTATCGTTGTACTTGTTATATACCTATGCGATTATATGATATTATAGCTTTATTATTATTTATCTATCATAATGATGTATTTTAATTTGTATGTTTCTTCAATAATTTCTACAAAGTTAGTAATCGATTCAACATCCTGTACAGTACAGTTTAATTAACCAAATATATGAATACAAGACTCAAGCGGTATGTTTTTAATCAATCACCTTACTGTGTATGAACATTTTCAACATACTAGTAGTAGTACAGTACATCAGAGTTAAATAATTGAATATAGTATCGTTGATAGGTTAAAAATGAAATAACATCTCTAAAAATTTAAATGAACTTCAAATAATTAAATAAATACATTACGGTACAGACTAAAGTTTATAAACTACCATACTATCTATACTACTACACTATCATCGAGGAATGGAGTGATGTAAATCCATATTTTGCACTTATTGTTTTCCTGTATGATTCCTAATAAATGTCTTCTGTATGAGAGAAGTGTTTTAATTTAGTTGTTTCACAGTTTCCATAACATAATATGTAAACAATATACGATACAGCGTTATATTTGGTCTGTCGTTTTATCTTTTTTTTTTACTGTTGTCTTTTAAAGTGCGTTTTCCGTATATACAATGAATGTATGGCGCCCTCGTATGCATACTTAAAATGTAATTGAATTATTTATTGATAAGTCAATTGAAAAATGTCGTACCGACAATGAGCGTTTGCCAATTTTGAATATTTTACACACAATTAACTTAGAAATATGGTTTTGTCAGTTCCTACTTATTTACATTAAGATGATTTAAAGATATATTGTCCCCCTAAAAAAATTTTTTTTTAAATTTTTTTGTTGAATATGTTATTTTAATGTCACATAATAGTTATTCACTCTCACAAAAAATTGGGTCTGAAAAAAATTTAATTTAAAGCAAAAAATGGTCAAATTGTCTGGAAGACAATGAGTTTTTGGGTAATTTAACTGTTTATTTTGTCTTTTTATAGGTGAAATAATTTTTTCCCCCGTTTTTGTTCTTATGGAAGTGAACAATTAAAACTGCAAAATGGCCTATTCAAAGTCCGATTTTAAAAATCTTTATTTTTCATGATTTTGGGGGACAATACATCTTTAATATGACAATTTATTGCACTTTATGATTATCATAATACAAAACAACAACCCCACAGTATTGAAAAGTGTTGAAATCAAACACACATATAAAACGTTGCAACTATTAACTATATTATCTATATTGATATATGCTTTTATATACAACTTATTATTATTGAATTGATCAACGTTTACACAACATTGATGTATTTTCAGATTGGCTAAAAAAAGATTCTAAAAGATTTTTTTATGTTAATACTGTATGAGAAGTGAACTTACGCAATAATCAATTTCGACACAAAAATGCCAAGAACTATGCCCTCTATATGGCAGGCTAATGACCAAACGTGAAGACATTTTCTAATTACATTAACGGTAACTAATCATATTATCAATTTGATCGATTGTATAGACTAATGAAAACAACTGGAAATGAGAGGAGAGTACTTGCTATATCTCCAAGCTATGCTAAACGTATAAGATACATCGTATGTAGGTTATTCATAAAACCCTGTATCATAGGAGCAGTTAGTCGAAGTAGACTCTATAAAAAAGGCCTTGGAGAATAATTCTAAGCATGAAAAGAAAACTGACCCCAACCAAATCCATATTTTGCTCTGTCTTCTAGTAATTCTAGAAGATGCTAAAACAAAAGTCAATCAAACATAATATCCTGAAAAAAATCAATTTAATTATGAGTAAGACAGCTGGCTTGCTCGTTTGAATGATGTCATCCGTATATTTCTAGAAGCAAGTCTCCATAAAATAATATGAAGATTGGTGATCTCTATACATTCATGTTCTCATTAAAATTCGGTAGCAACTCATATGCCTAACGTTCAGAGTGACAAAGAAATTGTTCAAAATAACTAGATAAAATGTTTAAAGTATTTATTCGTTCAAAAAGAAACTTTACTATAAGTATTAAGTATAATTTAACATTTTTTGCAGTTTTGTCAAAATAGTTCTATTTTTAGAACTTTGCAATTGTCTGAGGGCGCTATAGAACATCGATAACAGTCACAATCAATATTAATTATTACACTCGACAGACAAGCATACTGCTAACGGAGTATCAATTTACAAGTCCAAATATCCCCAGTATTTATTTTAAAATCGTGTTGAAGATCCGTATTGCCGTTCAATCCAGGGTCCTAAAACTCTGCTTATTACCATTATTTTAAAAACTGCCACTCTGTAGAAAACGCAGTAAATATAGGTTAAGTGACAGTGTTACCTCAGGAGGCCATAACTATATATACACGAATATTGAATATTATTTAGTTATTACAATACCCACCTCGTTATGGATTAGTAGGACTTTGTCGGATTTGGAGAAGTTAACACTCAAATCGTAAAAATCACCAATTTTAATGTCGGTGTTAATAAAAGTTAGACGGACTTAACCGGAACATTGTACGTACAGTATGTACGGTAAGTTTGGGCATATATAAATTTAACTTAAATAATATAATTATAGAATTTCATTTTTATTCATTTTAGAAACCCCAGAATATCATACAGTTAAAAAGAATCTATGTTTTGAATTTTGCATAGAACAGCCAACATCTCAGTGATTTTATAAAAATATACTTTCAATTGTATTGACCCTGATTTTAGATTAATTGAAATTATAATGTCTAATTAGTACGAAAGTTTTAGTTATAATATAATTTCATTGAAAAAGGTATGAGCCTATGCCTTTAATGATAAAATAATGATATCGTACGAAAGCGTCATAACGCCTCTTGTCAAAAAAGAGTCAATACAATAATGCAACGGTGCCTGAGGATGTAAACAAATGTTACTGCTCGTATAGCGATTATTCTTAATTACAACTTCACTAATTTAGACCAATACTATGTTACTACTAAATCACACAAGTAGAAACTTGAATGTCCAAAGTAATTAGGACATAATAAACTGCAAATTGTAATCTTGATTCTATACTTATCGCACTGCAGTAACAATGAGAAAATATTGGAGGAACACAGCTGTATGTTAGTGCAACGTTATTTAGTGTCGATTTCTGCAAACAAACCGTGAATCATTTATTATATTATCATTGAGCTAAATTTCTCACACGCTATGAATTAATTAGTAGCGATCAAATATATCAACCACTTACAAAAGGTATAAATGTAACGTGAAACTCATTATTGTGTTTGTTTTTTGCTGCACGTTTTTCCAATAAAGACCTAAATTTATTTGTAATGGGCGGCCTAGTAACTCAATTTAACAACTTAGTGTATTTTGCCACCGGTAGGTAAACTTTTATACGAGACATACATATGTTGGTTCAGATTACGTATAAATAAGAGTTACATAATTAAAATGCCTTGTATTACACTAATAAGTAAATGATTAGTTTATGCACAGTAATCGTTTTCTTATTAAAAACTTCAAATCTTCCTAATTCCAAAACATTTTGTTAATGACAGTCAATAATATTGCATTCCTTAAGCCTTTTGTTTTAAACAAATATTTATCTAAGCTTAGATGTGTGTGTACAATGACTGTTAATGTATCTCAACGTATCGAAAAACAGCACTTTTTGTTTGTTTTTTAGGCCTACGATTTTTTTTTAATGCATTTCTACTCCATTCTTAAAAAATGTATGTGAGTGGTGTAATTAGTATTAATACTAGAATAATATTATCTTATTATTCTTTTCTTTGGATTATTAAAGATAAGCAAGAATTACATTATATAAAAAGCACATTCTCTATAAATATTATTGTTGCGAAACATATTAGAACATTCGCCTTGACCAAAGCTAATGCCAAAAGAAAATCATCAGCATGATTTTGTTTGTAGCTGCATAAGTTACAACTGTTTTGTTCTCATTCCAATCATCATCAATAACAATACATTAGTGGTTATATTACTAGAAATGAGAGAATTGCACATCGAATAAAATAGGACATTACAAGCTCTAAATCCAGAGCATTCTTACTTATAGGTTTTCACTTGTAATATTTAGTTGCAACTATCAACTGGCTAATATACGGTATTATCAGATCTCGTTACAAAAGCTATTGTTCCTATCAATTCATTTTATCATAAAGGAAATCAGCACGAGAAAGCAATTGATTGATGTCAAGAATGTGTAGAATTCAGTATTAATATACATCTGAACAGTTGAGCGCTTGAAACATTAGGTGAAATCTAGCTAGCCAAAATCCCTGTTTTAAGCGAATCTAGGATTAGTCTTTAAGATGTTTCCAAAGTCATGCTTAACGAGTAACTTCAGAATTATAATTTCAATTGTTTATTGAAAAATATAAATCTTTGCAACAGTTTCTTAACTGAGGTGAAACAGAAAGAGCCTCTAGAATAACCCCATTTTAAAATGTGGTGCTACATGATGCTATAAGATAGAAATTTTACTGACTTACTTACAAGCGTCAGTCAGGTATAAGGTAACTAAAATCGTATTTTCTTAAGTGAAATTGATTCTTCAAATTTACAAAAAAATCCCAAAACAATGACAATTTTGGTAAATTTCCTATATATCTTTAAGGAAACGTTGCACTGTTTTAAAGGTGTAGCTTAAACCATTATCAATCACTTTATCGATATATTATTAGTCCTACAAAGTTTAATAATTGGACATTATTCAACAGTATTGATTATACGTACGTTTGAAAAGTCACTTTTGTGATTCAAATCTGTAACTGCTTACGTTGTGTATTAATGGATTTAAAGTGAAAAGCTGAAAATCTGCTCCACCAATTTACGAATAAATTAGCATAAATTTTATCGGTACAAATTCATATAAAAATGTTTGATATTATTTTGAACGTATTTCCATAAATCAATATTGGTAAAAATCTCGACATATCTTTATTATTAAAGGTGAAAACAATTATAGTAAGTGGAACATTTTGAATCTGAAACAATTAAATTGGTTTCGTTAATTAAGTAGGCCTATGTTACAACATAACTTTATTAAGGTTGATTAACAATTTAATCTATGTAAATTAATTAACACGGTAATGAATTATGCTGGAAGAGCGCCATCATGTTTATTCTTGTTTACATTTACAAACCCTGATCATGATTATTAAATATTGTTCTCATATTCTTTCTCAATAGCGTCATTATTATCTTTATTTTCTATAATCATAATAATCACTGTCAAATCATCAACCACATCCTCCATTAATTAGGCCGTTATTGCCTTCTTCTAATGATGTTATTTTAACAATTCACTTTGCATCGCATGTCATATGTACTCAGACAAATAAATCGAATGATTTAAGAATAAACAAAGTGATGGCAAGGATATTGCTGATACAATAGTTCTGCCGATGGTTTACTATTTCGACAAAATACAATTTTCCTTGGCAAAATATTAACGGATCAAAAAATTGTAATAATCAAATACTGTCAAATAATATAATATAATTATAATTTTAAAATATTTCAGCCTCCTCCTAATATAAATATAGACCTATACAATAAACCTATTAAAATCAAAGTTAGTTTTTACTTCTATAATTTAGGTATGTAACTCGAGTTATCATGTTGTTGACACGACGGACTTTTTATTTCCGTTTGCTCACACTCGGTAAATTTCCTGTCAAAATCAAGAACTGATTTATTTGAGTATAAATTTGTTCGTCTTAAGGCAGAGGCCATAAACTAAGATCGTGTTAAGTTTATTCTTGAAACAAGTAATACCTACAAATCTATATGACGGTGTTGCCGAGGCAGAACTAAATATGATTGCAAAAGAAAAAAAGAGGAAGAAATACACGTTATAGTATGTCAGTACGTCTTATATCCCAAAGAAAAATAAACAAATCAGACTTAATATTATTTATCAGTTTTCTATACTGTATACGAGTTCTTCTTGTATACTGGATTAAAAAAATAAATAAATAAAATCACGATTTTGTTACCAGTCAAATAATTGGTGAAAACCACTAGACATAAAGTAATTAACATCACTGATTATTACATTGGTCGTATCACTGCAACGAGGGAGCATTTTTACGAGCAATGCCTTGTAAGCCTGCAGTCATCTCGTCCAAGATTCTGATCATTATGCCAGTATAACACACTAGCCATCACGGGCAAATTGAATCATAGCAAGAACATTCATTCTGACAAATTGTATTTAACGGCCAGGTTTAAGGCGGTCGTCATTACCTTAATTCAGTTAGGATAATTTTCAAACAGAAACGTTGATGGTGCAATTGATTTGCGTAAAGCTACCTGAGTCTAATCAGTTTCTCTAAAAACACGAGCATCAACACGTTTAGAACATCAAGAGCTCACTTAAGAAGTTAAGCCGCAAAGTCTTGAAAATTCAAAGAGTAAAGACTATATGATTGGCATAGTTAATTAAAAGCATTGCTCATCAAGAAAGAACATCTCAGCTTCAAGAAGGACCCCCTACAATATCAATTGATAACTCGTGAGATTATGTACATTTCTGCGCATGTCTATAAGTTGGTAAATTTAGCGTCAGGATCGATTTGCAAGCGAGTAGCGCACACTCACGCGACTTTTCTTCTCAGTCCTTACGTCGTCGCTACACATCCACGTATTTGAACGGATTTTCCACGACTTACACAAACGTGTAATAATTGTTGTTTCGTATTTCTATTTCGTCGATTTCTGGACATCCTACGAACAATCGGCAAAAAAAAGTAAGTACAGCACAACTTTTTTATTTAAAGAAACGAAATTGCCTCAGTTAAACATTGACAAACACTATTCTCAAAAAGAATGGAAATACAGTTTATAAATTTAAACCGGTCGAAGTTACATTTATGTTTTATATATATAATTCGGAAAAACTATGGCTATAAAACAACAGTACTTTCTTAATCTATAGAAGAAATAGGTCTCAACATTTCGCTGTGATCAAATAAAATACTCAATTAAATGAATGTAATTTATCGGCCCGTAGTAGAGTTTTTTTTATATAAAACGAAAAATTCAAGTAGACATTAACGAACCTGATACTCTATTTATTCAAACATTTCTGTCACACTTGTGACCTTTGGCAAAAGTGTAATGATTGTATATAATATTATAGGTCTATAAATAAATTACATAGTACTAAAGTGTGTATTTTAATACATACATTTTGGTATAATATATCTCAAGAGTTTTGCCAATAGCTAAAATACTCGATTACAAAATGCATGTCAACTTTGTTTTCTGTCAATGTTTATGCAACAGTATAATATAACTTTATTAATTATTATGTAGTGTAGAAAATATAGTTTAATCGTACTTTATAGGATTAAGATTAATTTAAATGTAGTATCACTGACAGTATATAATATATTGTTGAGCGTTTTAGTATTTCTTTACAAAATTTGACTATACTGTAATTAGGGAGCCGTACACAGAAAAACTATATTATTTTATTGAATTGGAATCAATGCAATGAGACGCTACCAAAGCAACGTAATTTCATGATCGTTCAAATTGGCTTAAATAACAACAGTTTAATAAGCTAAATTGACAGAATGGTATTGTTTTATCAAGAGAACTCGCGTCTGATGTGTCTTATATTACCAATTTGAATAAATCTATACGGCAACCGTAAGAATAACGTTTCAAAGAAAGAATTCAAGTTAACATACAACATAACTGATTAATTTTTTTTAAACTTCGTAATATAGCACCATTTTGAAAAAGAAATATGTCGAAGGTGATGGTAAGTGATTGTAGAAATCAATATTTCCGCAAAATTTTCAATTTAGTGCCTTTCAATTTATTCAAATAAGATAAATGAGTTGAATTACATATTGTATTACATTTTATCAATGGTGATCAAGAAATGATAAAAACTCGAGTACTAGTATGTTTTTGATACTATAGTGTTTGTCTTGGAAGAAACATCGATTTTTAACGGTCATAGAAAAATAATGAAACTTATTTGCATAATTGATGAGCATCGGTTGTTTGAGCATTAACCCCCAATTATCGATGATCAATTTAATTAGTGACGTCACCAACCTGAAACCGATTTTAGCATAGTCATTGGCAGCAGGGACAAGACAGTGTGTGAATAAGATATAAAAAACTTATTTCTTTTCTAAAATGTCGAAGCAAACTAAGTTGACTAAAAACCTAATGTTAACTTATACATTTAGTGAGTGGAATCATGATGGATGTGTATTAAAATAATAGGCCTACAATACGCAATAATCTTATCTTCTTATAAGAAAATTGATTCATTTTAAAATAGCCTATAAACGTATTACAAACGATAGAATTTAAACATTATGCATTCAGAATTTAAATTAAGTGAAACCGTTTTGTACCGTAATAAGTTATTGTTTTTTTGTCATAAAATTACTAGTCATGGTTTTAGCATGGAGTGATTCCATCAGTTTAGTCTGAGTCTTCTCTTCATGCCAGTATTTATCAAGTAAAGTGTTCTCAAACTAGCTTGACAAAATTAATCAGAACATCTTAAATCAATGTAAGTGCGATGGATAGCCAAGCATCATAGCTCAGTATTGACATAAGGAATTCAATTCATCAATTTTAGAAAGACTCTATAATTAATTTAGTCAGTCAGTTTCCGACAATTGCTTCAGTTAAACATCGTGTGTATAGTTATCCTAGTTAGTTTGATAATTGGTCGAAGCCAATGGGATGCCTGCGAATTGCCACACGAGTGGCGTGTTAATTTACGGAAGAGGAGTGAGATGATTACAGGCAGACAATAAACAAGAATGGAGCAAGAGGGTCTCCTTGAACTACGCCAACCAATGCGCGCCGGTGTTAGAATAACAATGCGGTAAATGAATTCGTGTCACATCGTCCCATAAATCTTCACAGATGATAACATTCATTTACTTTGACAACAATCTAAATATAGGTAACGCTGTGTAAGAAACTTTCAACAACATTTATGAAACTTGAAATGATACACAATGTATTCTGTAATAATGATAATAATGAATAATTTATTAGCAAAATCTCAAATATTTTGTTTATCGTCTATTAATATGTTTTTATCTTTCGTGAATGTATGTACAAACAACCACATTATTCTTCACTAGATTTTCCGTTTTGTTTTAACTTTTTACAATTTACATTCTTGCCCAAGTACAGTACCTTTCATAATACTCGCTAACTCTTATTGAGAAGCGATGTTATCAATAGTTTAGTTGGAAATCTAAAAATTGTTTAGTTCATACACAATCATTCCATGATGAAACACACTCACAATTTAGCAAAATTCTAAAAGTATTCTTTCCCGTAACTCACAATTACGAGGTAGTGCATTCGTATATGACTGTGGAAGCAATGAAACATCAACCTCCTGTGTCATGTGTTCATTCATTTGAATTTGTCAAAAAGTCGAGAAAGTTTTGAAAAAATAATATGATTGTAGTAATTCTTTAACACTCCTTAATCTATCAATGTATCAATCTCTTACATTCTGAGTACAGTTGTGACTAATACTACATTAAGTGGAGTGGAGTTGTGGCCTGGTGGTTATGATGCAAGGGTCCTGGGTTCAAGTCCTGTCATATGTCAGGATTTTTTCTAATGACAATTTACAACTCCACTCCCAAAGACTTGTAATAAAGACTTTGTTTATGTAGAGCATTGTGTGTATATGTTTGTCTCGTGAACGGATTGCCACCTTTAAGAAGGAGTGATTGAATTTGCTTATGGTTATCCTTGGCAATTTGCCTAAATATATAAAAAATAAAATAAAATAAAATTAATTTCTTTTCGTAATCATTGTTTCTTTAATTTTAAACCTAAATAATCAATTTCTTTCTTCGTTAACTTTTATTGTACTTTTTCCAAAAAGTCAACAAGTTTTGACAAAATTAATTTAGTATCACTACACCATTTCTTAACTATAATCAACAGGAAAAAGTAAAAAAAAACTTTTATAAATATAACAGAAAATATAGTCCTATTCCTCAACTCATTGTTGCATCAAACTAAATTAATAATACGAATTGTGACTTATACTTTAATTTTCTTTCTTCTCATTTTGTATTAAAAAAAACAAACTAGTCCATTTCTTAATTTCTTAAAGGAAGCAAACCAGTCAAAGAAACTTTTGAAAAATGTAAGAGAAATTGCTGCATCAAATTAAGATTGTGACTTAGGCCTAATGTAACTTTTTTCTCATTTTGTATTATCAATTTTTTAAACAGTCCATTTCCTAATTAAACACTAACCGACAATTCTTTTATATCTGCGATATGAATTACAGAACTGATGCTGCATATCGATGAGATAATATCTACGAATGGTTCTACTTCAGCGTAAATTGATTTGAACTTATCCTTACATTCACAATAATGAGTGAGTTGTTCCTCTAGGGAGATAATAGTATTCGCTGGGTGAATCGTCCTCAATATCCGTTATTGATTTACGTCTCTAACGTTTCCCAATAATGCACTCGTTTTGAGAGCTGAATAAACATGGAACACAACCTTAGGTGGTTTATGTATTATTGTATCTTTCTCTTGTGAAATACTTAGAGAGTAATTAGGAGAACAAGAAAGTAAATGCTGACAATGTTTGAATTAGTAACATGTGAACAATCACGAAAAAAGAACACAGCTAAACTGAATATACACGTTTCTTTAAGCCAACAATCGGTTAGATTTACAATAATTACTTTTTATAGGCCATACATTTTGCACTTTTAAGGCTGATTATACAATTAAAAATGTCACAACGCATTTGTTTATGCTGTGATTTAATGAGTTATTAAAATTACATAGTAAGACAAACAAAGGCTAATACGTTAATGTTTCATTATAATATAACAACATTTTACATTCAGTTTTGAAAAATGGTTCTTTTCTAGGCTAATATTGAAAAACAAAGGTATATGTTTTTCCCTTAAATTCGTCTTTTTAGTCATTTGTAATTGAATCTGCTTTCTCTTTCAACATTTTTATTTAAGAGCTATGCAATCATGAATCATGCAAATTTGACATTACATTTAGGTTTAAAAAATGCAATTGAAAAATATAACCAAATCTATAATTGAAATGCAAATTAGCGGTCATCGTCATTTGACACGACCTTTGATCTAATTATCATCGTCACAGGTGGATATTATCGTCACGTGGGAGATGAATAGCGCAATCATATTTCCCTCGTGGGTAATTTAAGTCCCGTACAATATAGAGACATCAGATTTCATCAATGAATTACATTCTGAACAAGCAACTAGATTGCATTTTTTATGCACCTAACTTAGACACTTTACAAGAAGAATCAAGAAATGTATTTAGCAATAACGCGAATGATATCAGTAGCTGAATAATTACAGATAGCAAGTGTCCGTTACGGGTAATAAATATTTAGATATTTCAGTGCGCATATAGCGCTGACGTTCCGTGATATAAATCTTGAACTTTGCATTAAGAAAAAAAAAACAAAAACATAGCAGTTTTACAACAACCTGCACCTTTTTTCCTAAAAAAAATACATTTGAAATGAAAATTACCTTAAACAATACAAGCTACTAATAACTACTGTATAATAACAAATAAATCAATGGTACAAAATAAGTTTGTTATGATTACAATAACAATAACAACAGAGGCCTATTTGTATGTCTAATTTTAAGAGTAGATGTGACTATGCATAGTATGATATTGATATAACAAAAGTTGTTTTAAAGAAGATTATACGTTTTATTTTATGTCGTTTTTTTTTTCAAAATAAAATATTATCGAATTTATACCAATGATTTATAGCACCGATGTCCGGCCGTTACCTTGATCGTTAAAATAGTCTTCAATGGAAATCTACAATTTCGCATCTCTGATTTGGATTTATATTTTGCATAAATGTCAAAATATAAAACCAACATAATACGTTGGTTTATTTTATGATGCAATATTACCTAACGTATACAATAAAAAAGCAAAAAAATATATATATATAAATCTGTGATTGTTAAGATTAAAATACCATGTTACCCCGCAACTGTTATTCGTTTGTGCAACATAAATTACACGTGCGTATTCGTATTTTTGCACGCAGTCTCTTTTTAAACTAAGTGCATTTCAAAATAAAATTAGTCATTTTACTTCCCATGATAACTTAATACCTAACACTTATACGTTATTATTGTTAGGATAGATATCAGGTCCTAATCTTTTATGCAAAGTACAAAATTAGATGATTTGTACTTTCTAAAGTTTATTGTTGAGTTAATGGAAAGTTAAAGTAAATTATTGAGAGTTTCTCGTAAAATGTCTATGTTACCAACAGGATTAAATTACAGATACAATTTAGTAAAATAAATAAATCAAATAATGTATGATCATTTTGTCTTAATTAAGATTCTTCAAAACATGTTATGGAAGTATATATATATTTGTAATTATGAACTTTCTTTTCTCGAGGCCCCAGGGAAATGTTATCGTATTCTGGGTCGAGTTGAAGAAATAAAATTAAAATACAAGCAAATGGTATTTTAGATTTTGAAGATGTGTAATATAACATTCTTCAATTATTGAAAACTTGACAAACTACGAATAAGGCCATTGAAATTCACCATTGGAATTCGAAAGCAATTCGTTTACATATCAACTGTTGACTCGACCCCTATTTGTGACAGATAATATTATCATTATTAAATGCTTTATATTCTTAACATTCAACAAACGTGACCTTTTAAAAATAACAATACATTACATAAATGGATTAGAAAACATATAATATATTCAATGTATGGCAAGCGACCATAATTTACAAAGTTGGAAATAAACTATGCCAGGAACGTTTTAAACAATCTAGAAAGTTGAATATTGTGATACAGTGTGTTAACTTTATTTTAACTTCACTATCGCAGGTTTAAACGACCCTTTCTAATACACACAATGATGAACAGTCAGTATTATTAGCAATATGTTATATTAATGTGTTAACATCAAAAAGCGTTGTTGTTTTTCTAAATTCTTGCTTACCACTTTAGTTCTCCTACACGTCCATGGATAACTAATCATAATAAGGTTTCATACAATTTATATTAAAAGTTTTTTATAAACGTATGTTCTTTTGTTCTAATTATAAACATAATATTATATAATAAGAAGAAAACAGAACATAATGACGACACTTTTCCATTTTTAAATTGAAAATTTGAAATAAAATACAAACTAAACCCCATACATTATAAAAGTATTAAAACTGTTACAAAAATGATTTATTATTTTCAATTTTAAATATGCATAACTGTTGTAAGTAGTAAAATCACAGTAATTGTATACAATTTTAAAAACATGCACTATAAATATTTTACTATACTGTGGTGCGCGTCATTAATTGTATATCTATAATTACACGATAAAATATATGATGGTACTTTTCTGTTGCATAATAGTTGTAATCCTATTAATAATTCATTAGAAAATTCAATTAATTACCTAATGGTTGTAATATCGAAGAATAAGATCCTTAGTAATAATTAGAAAAATACAAAATAGCTTAATTAGCAACAATAACCGTAATTATTCACAAAAACAAATCAATACAAATGAACAGCAATTACCAATAAACGTCAATAACTGTAGTCACTCATTCGAATGATCTAAGCAAGGTCATTGAATTGTAGGCGATCCATCGCAATCAGACAGAAAACTAAATTATTCCATCAGATTCGATCAGTTTCTGTCCGAAGCAAAGACAAGGAGAATTGAGTAAAGTAATTTGATTCCAAAACTGATAAAAACCATGAGATTACTTATTTAAAAAAATCAACCATTTTTGCCTTAATTTCACAACAAATAAAATATTACTGTGATGCATAACGTAGCCAAGATAACAAAGATTTATTTTGTTGTTTGTATACGTCTTACAGATTTTAATATTGATATGTGTTATTTTAAAGAAAATGAATAGCTGTTAAGATAGGTTAATTCAACACTTATGAAACCTTTCCTAAACACGTTTGCATTTAAATAAAAGTAAATTCGTTTTATATCTGGAAATGTTACCGTGTTGATAAAAAGTCACTTTAAACAATAATGAATTCAGTTAAAATGTATACCATTTGTCATATCTCAATTTTCCAGGTTTTTTCTGGTTCAACTACCAGGAAACCTAATTGTAATATTATTGTAACACATTACTAATAATATTTTTTGTCCCTTAAACCCGGGATATCAAGCTAGAATGTAGAGTAATACACGGTATTATGGGAATCATTATTTTCAATTATACTTGCAAGATATGCTTTTATATGTTAATTTCAAAACTATTATCAATCAATACGACAATTTAAACGAACAATAGTTTGTTTTACTTGTATTTTGTAAACAATGGGGAGAAAATAGGATTCTGTTCTGCTTAGTATTTTTTATACGATTTGCTTGTTTAATCAATACATGTGTCATTGTCTCTTATACAACCATTGTACTAATATACATATACCATTATAATTTTAGTCGGATATTGTAAATGAAGCTGTAAAAGGTAGAAATGAGTATATGAAGGTTAGATTATTCTAAAGGCAAATTACTCAAAATGAAATGATGTGGGTCATTTATAAGAAAAATAATATGATTTATATAAGCCTACTATGTATACACTGCTGACTATTCTGGCAATTATTTTGAAGAATAATAAATTCTATTATTATTTTTCATTTTGACAATATCTAACAGCAAATACATTTTACTGGATTGGAAACCCCATGCTTTCTGATTATATAAAATGAGTTAGTGGCCATCATAACAATCCTGGAACTGTGGCAGGATTTTAAACAAGGACTGGGATTGGTAAGCTAGCATGTCAACCATCATGCCACAGTTTCACTTATAACATTTAATTAATATTAAGCATTAACAAACAAAATGAAAGAACATGTAAAATGATAAATTTGTGCTTATTTTGTGTTTTTTTTCTAAACTTAGATCAAATCAGTTACCCACAGCATTGTTTTTTTCCTTTTAGATAATATGTTGATACTAAACAATGTTATGAATATTATAAGATTTTGTTTTAATCTTCCAAAATTTAATAGAAATACAACAGGCAATTTGAAGAACTATTGACAGTACATTATTCTAAAGGTTATTCAGTGTAAGAATACAGTTTCTGATGTAATGATAAACTCCCATCGATATTATCACTCGGCACACTACCGGCGGCCACACTGGGCGCCAAGTGCAATGCATATGACCAACTCCTCAATTGAGTTATTTCTGTCTCTCAATTGCACCTCAAGGTTTAAATTAAGCCGTTGGAAACCATTACTATAGTAAATTTCAACGAACATTATTCACTTTGGTAGTCAACCAAATACTCCCACACTGAAACTCTTTCTCTTAGACAAATCCATAATTTCATTAGTTGCTTTCATCTTCATCGTTGTTATTGGGAATCAATTGGCTCTCCGATTATGCTTAAAGCAATATATAGAAATAACATTACCCCTTCATATCTCTCCCAATAAGTTGATTCTGGTACAGAATGTTTATGATATAGGCCTAGGCTTACGAATATTTAAACAAAATATTTAGAAAGGTTTTAGACTATTTATGTATATTAAAAGTACAGCATTTCTGCAGACAGGAACGTGTATAACTTGCTATAGTTTTATAGATAGATACCTCTTGACAGTAGCA
Source organism: Antedon mediterranea (assembly GCF_964355755.1). Lineage (NCBI taxonomy): Eukaryota > Metazoa > Echinodermata > Crinoidea > Comatulida > Antedonidae > Antedon > Antedon mediterranea. The sequence continues at coordinate 18,524,864 of NC_092675.1, forward strand.
GAATCGGCTGATTATTATCTTACTATTATTGTCTTGCTTAAAAATACTTCTTTATTCATAGAATATGATGTGAAGCGCCTTTGAGCATGAGTTTTCATGAAAAGGGCGCTATAGAAATCTGGTAAATAAATAAATAAATAAATAGAATAGGCCGATAACACAATTAAAAGTAAAAATATAATTGTAAACACAAGTTTCCTTCCTTATATATTTCGTGTATACGTGATATTAAGTGAACTGAATTCAAGTATTCAATGTATTGTGTATACCAAATGATAGCAGGAAAGATTGAGAGTGTAAAAATGTTGGATTTGTGGTTTCAAGTTTATATCAAATGTACAATATAAAAAATATTTACGGCGCCATCATTGACTTGACTATCTAGGCCATTACGATCATGTAGCTATATATTTCATAACTTTACAATTAAATAATTGTTTCAGTGAGTTGATCTCATTTAAGACTTGCAAGTTTTCAATTAATATAACTTAAAGATACATCAAATGCAAATTCAATAGTTATTTTAAAGGAATAGGTTGCCGGCAATACACTGCTATTAGTGTATTGTTTTTAGTAAATAGTAGGCCTAATTATGCTAGTCACAAATCGAGATACATTGCCTTAATCGACCCACTTATATTATAATACGCAATGTTATAAGTTAATATTATGACAGTGAAAAGGAAAATAAAACCCTGTGACATTCGACACGATACTTGGTTCTCAATTTCAGGTAAATACGAATGAACTATATATTATGCTTATAATCGTACTAGATAATTTTTTTGTGTGTGTGAAATATTCAATTGAGACAGAAAAACGGTGATTTTTCATTTCGACATATTAATCGACTTGAAACTCTTAAGGCTAAGCTGAAGAAATCTTCTTTCAATGCAGAAATTAAGAGATGAATTAATGTTCTCATAGCACATCGGAGTGCTCGTTATATGTTTCTCATAGTTCGTATTCGTAACTATACTTGTAAGTCACGCTGTGCGCGCGCATACCACCCCAACAACGCCTTCTTTAAAGTAACGGCATTACATAGCTTAATCGAGTCAATGGGACAGATACATCACTGTCTTTAGACTTTCTGCAATGTTTTTTGTCTGTGAAAGATCAGACGTAAACTTGAGTTGAAAATCGATGTTTTAACAATAGTTTGTGCAATATTTTCTAGTTTAAGATGTTGAACTTAATCAGTGTGATTGTATAATAAACACCCGCCACCATCCATCACTATGTCAAAAATACAATCGTGAAAGTGATATTGATTTAGTTTCAAAGATGGCTTAATCCCAGCTACTATTGTTTGTATATATTGGAAACACTGTACTATTTTTCTAGATTAGAAAATGTCAGTTCGTGTAGACGCATACGTTTTATTATTTTGGCATTACTTAAGATTCGAATAAGTATATGAGATTGACGATTTTAGAGAGGGTGTTGATATATAAGAGAAAGGTGCAATATCCAAACAGATGAAGGTACTCTAATCTAATACATTTTATCTTATTTTCTTTAAATGAATTACTCAAGAGCCACTCAAAATCACTTCAGAATTTATAATTATAAATGAACGAGACTGAAGACTGGGAGAGAAGTAATATCATCAGTTTTTACATTTATGAACTATCGTACATAACCAGTCTTTCATGGATTTCTTGATTAACGTTGTATTCATAATTAATATCTATTTCGTATAACACATGTCCATCGATACTAATTTCAGAATGTTCGAACCACTTTTGTCTCAATGATATTTAAGCTAACAACATTATCTCGAACTAGTAGAGGACTTAACTATTCGATTAAAAAAACAGTAATTCCATATAGGCCTAGCCTAAAAATAATGTTCATTTTGCTGAAATGAATATATCAAAGAGAAAACGCGTCAGATAATCTATATTTTACAGAAGGTGAACGCTCGTTTGACTGCCGTCGCTCTTCCGTTGCCTATCAAAACATCGTGACGTCACAATATACTTTTCATGGTTTTTGAGATTTTATCGTTGATTCCGTTTCAAATGCTTGTAAGTGTTCGTTGCCATTATTTTTTCTCCCTGTTTCTAATTTTATCGACCTTTTACATCTCTCACCTTTATCCATTCGCGACAATTGCTCAAATACTACGTTACATGTATGCGTGATTTCCCTCTATGGTAATATTTTCGACGCTAAAACTTTAGCTTCTACGAATCTGATGTTTTTTCTGTCTGTCATGCGTTAAGTGCCATAAGATAGGAATATTAGGCGTTGTTTTATGGCTATGCCTAAGTGTGTGCGTACATTTGTTGAGTGCACACTAGAGTGTTGAAATTGGGTGAGAAGATCCGACTAAGCTTCCAACAACTATTACATTATCAATAAAAGGCACTTTTCCTAGGTCATAAAAGGTCAGTTTCTTTATATTAATTACAAGGGAAATTATAGTGTAAAGCAAAATTACACTTTCCATCTAAACATCGTCATTGAAGATGAACAAATAGTGTTCACTAATAATTAATGAATTTAAATAAGCAACATAAGGTGATATGTTTAATTAACTAATACAACTATGTCGTAATGGCATATTTTGGTTGTTTACTTATTGTTATTTGTTATCAACAAACTATGCAATCACATGTTATATACATATAATATTCATTAGAAGAATAGATCTATCAGATTTTTTTTTTTGCTTTCAAGATCAGGATAAAATTAATTATTAACGTAATATTCGACAAATTGGCTAACCTGTTTTATCTACGAGTATGCCAATGATGTCAACGTGTGCTATACATCAAAGAGAAAAATCGACGAGATAATGTGTGACTTCCAAAGCAAGTAATTACAATACCTAACTATGGTAACTTATACCAACAATGATTTCTATAATTATCTGTTAAAGTGTAGTTAGCAGTATAAAAAGGGGAACATCACTCTCCTCTAAACAAAATGTTAGTGGGACGCTTTAGGTTTGCCTGTTTAGGAGCCATAAACATACATTTTACAGAATGAAAGAATCAGTTTAATAGGGACATTTAGTCTTGTCTCGTAAACAAAACGTCTGGAGTTTGATTTATCTAAAAATATATTTTTTCTAAAAACAATCGAATCAATGGCCATTGTGTTTTTGTGTCTTCAGACTTATATTGCAGCTTATGAGACCATAGTGAAAACAACTAGCTAGTCAATAATATTTTTAAACAGATCAAAACAAAATAACTTTAAGTGGCTTTAATTGATTTCGTTTTTTTAATTATCCAATTACCATTGTGTAGTGTTATCGTGTGATATTGATCCCTTACAGACACTAATTTACAGACATTCAATGACGTCATTCAATGAAAAGGATGCGTAACAAGATATAAAACTAATTTAAAATCTATCTTTTAGTTTACATCCACAGTTTTAAGTAAATTAGACAAGAAAATGGTATACATTATTCTCTTTAGTGATGATTAATTGAAATTTTAATTATTAAATAAATGTTATACTACAATATTATCAATATTGCATTCTCTGCTGTTGTAAGAGTATCATAATTATCTCCTTTATTGTATTCTACTCTGTAATTTATACAAGCAGTAGCTTAATTTCAACCAACTTGATCATTATATGCTGATGTACAAATTATAAATTTTAAATCAGAAACATAACTCCTGAAATAAAAGGATTGATGCAGTAACATAACGATAAAATATATCTGTTGTAGCTATTAAATTGGATCATTCTTTATGGTAGCCAAACATGTCTGAATCTAGTCATTCCTCATTATAGTTTTGCTTGAAATCCATCATTTGTCCCTAGGCAGATAGAATCACAATTGCTCATGCCAATTGTGAAAATTTGAAATGCTAAATGGACAGATTTAATAATTGCTCTCAGCCTCAAGGAGAAAGTGTTTAAATTAATCGATAAACTCCAAAGTTGAGACGTCAAGTGATCAAGTAATGCCGACAACACTATATATACATTTTGCACAGAACGACTTTGAGTATAAGATTTCATAGTATGTATGTGATACCTAAACAATTTGTTTACAATGTAAAATCTCAAACAAACATAGTAGGCCTATGGTTTGTTGAACTTTAATTAGGTTGAACTAGATGGCACGCTCGCTTCGCTCGCGTACCATCTAGGTCGTGCCCACAGATGGTTCTCGAATACACAGTATTTCCAGCGAGAAAAAAATGGAGATTTCAAATGTACGTATACCGCAGGACTATAATACATTGTCGTTTACAGAAACGAATAAATATACACAATGATTTATGTAGTCAACCAAAATTAGCACCCTGGGAATTACTTCCGAGAGAGAAACAAAATGAGTCAAATTTTTTTATTTGGACTCATTTAAACAAACCCAATTTGTGTTTTGTATGTAACATTAAGGGTTGAGGGATGGGGGAAGAAGATAGGTACAAAGAGGAAACATTTTAAAATATATTCTTATCCACTCAGTAACGAAATATTGTTTTTAATGTTTTATAGGCCTATAAATAATATACCACTAAATACAGTAAAACATTTACGATTTAATACGGTACTTTGTTAAAACTCTCACTGTCATAGTCGATTGAAATAGTAAAGTACATGTAACGATACACCACTACGACGTTTATATATTTTTAAATTATTAATTAATACAAACGTTGAGAAGCAACTGTCAGTATTAACGTTTATTTATTTGTATATTATATGTTTATAATCTAACAGTAGGGCCTACCCACACTCACAGTAATAAAGTTTATTTGTATATATTTTTATATTACATCTAACAGTACCAACACTCACAGTAAGAAATTTGCGATTCAAATTGCGATCAAAAGTGGTTAATACCATAACAGTATTGTACAGCATTGCAATACTATTTATGTTTATTCTCCAAGGGGGCCCATAAATCTAAATCTATACCTCTATGGTTAAACCAAATAATTTGGAATGTTTATTTGTATATTATATGTTTATAATCTAACAGTAGGGCCTACCCACACTCACAGTTATAAAGTTTATTTGTATATATTTTTATATTACATCTAACAGTACCAACACTCACAGTAAGAAATTTGCGATTCAAATTGCGATCAAAAGTGGTTAATACCATAACAGTATTGTACAGCATTGCAATACTATTTATGTTTATTCTCCAAGGGGGCCCATAAATCTAAATCTATACCTCTATGGTTAAACCAAATAATTTGGAATGTTTATTTGTATATTATATGTTTATAATCTAACAGTAGGGCCTACCCACACTCACAGTAATAAAGTTTATTTGTATATATTTTTATATTACATCTAACAGTACCAACACTCACAGTAAGAAATTTGCGATTCAAATTGCGATCAAAAGTGGTTAATACCTTAACAGTATTGTACAGCATTGCAATACTATTTATGTTTATTCTCCAAGGGGGCCCATAAATCTAAATCTATACCTGTATGGTTAAACCAAATAATTTGGAATGTTCCATTCATCACAAATCAATACATTTGTAAAAACGTATATTAAATGTATCAAAATAGTATTTTTTTAAAGAAAATCGGCCTGTCTTCAACATTATGATGCTGTACTCGAACTGTTCAATCGGTTTTCAGCTATTAAAAACAATTATCGTAGGAGGAGGTAGGAAAATGCGAAGCCTCCTCCCATTTTTTTGGCGGGTATTTTTCAAGATGGACATCCATTAGACAGTGTATAGCACGATCGGAAAACACCCCTATTTGGGGCAAATTGTTGAACCTAAATTCGTTTTAATCGTCAATAACTAATTATCTAACTTAATTTAATTAGTAAACAGGGTTACATCAGGTGGTTAAAATCAGTACCGAAAGTACGAACCAACTTTACATACCATCGAGTAAAAATTCTAGAAGTAAGGCGCGATTTACCGAATTTTGCCCTTACGTAAATTTATATATAGATGGTGGGTGCCACACATTACTGTACAACGTATCGACATTAAATGTATACTGTTTAAAACTACGCATAAGTAACACAAACCAACGATAAACTGTTTCGCTAAAATAGCATAGAAAACAGTTTCTCGATATAGGCCGAATAAAAATATGCCAATTGATTGGACAAGATATGAAATTCTTAAAATGAATGACATTCTTTAAATATCACAATTAGTACATTGCCTAATTAGTAATTGTATGTTACATTACCGTGATATAATTTCTTTTCTTCAAAAATATAATAACTAAAGTCACGTACAAACATTCATGTTTTTCGTTCCGCCAATAATGCTAAATTTAATAAGTAATCAAAATTCGGAATTGAGTTTTCGAGTATTTCGTATGTTAGACTGTAACATTCTTTTTTTGGCTTTCCAATGTATGTATCTCCTTTGAGATAAAGTAATTGTTTCCCACTCGTTATAGGAAAAAAAAACATGCCTACAGTATTAATTGTTTAATGATTCTGTTTTAGAGTTTTACAGCACCACCCGATTATGCAGCTCTATCTAACTGACTTCCAATATTCAGTTAGATATTATCTAATGAAAGCTGCAGAACTGGGTGACGATCCAAATTTATAGTTACCCTTATTTTTAACAAAACTAATGCGCATGCTTGTTTGTCAAAAGTGTGCAGAGTGTTCATAGACATAAAGTATAGCAAATCTATAACAATAACTTTATCGATAATGTTCATGTATTCAATATAACGTCGTCCAAAATGACACTTTTTGGGCTATATTGAAAAAAATATTCACATTTTCAGTGACGTCACATAATAAAAGTTGACATGACCTGCAATTGAACACAGTGTTACAATTGATGTTTTTATTTTTATTAGATCGAAAAAATACTTTATTACGCATGAATTTGCAATTAGTAGTAAATTATTATACGGTGATTTTGATTGCTTTTTTAAATCGTAATATTTAAAACAAATGAAATACAGGCCTGCTTTATATTTTGAATCTGTTCAGATTTAAAGAAAGTAGTCGAAACACAGATTGTTACTATGCTCTACTAGGTGCATTATAAATAAATAAAAATAGAGGACAATTTAAAATGTATGACAAGTTCTCTTTGTAGAGCGTTAAGTTTATGTCAAATTCCTCAAGTGTGATAGGCATGTAATGTAGTGGGTATTTTTCAAATAACTTTGAACTGTACGAACTATATAAAAAATGGAATGTGTGAAAAGAATGTTTTTTTAAAGAACAGGATTTGACACAAAATGTAAGGAAAGATTATTGAGAAGATATTATGGAACGCCATTGAAGACAAATTCTATTCATTTTAGAGTATTGGAAGCTGTTATATGTACAATTTCTAACTATATTGTTTAACAGCAACAAAAAAGCCTATTAACGTACTGATTATGTTTTATAGCATGTTCACTTATACATCATGTACCATATATGGAATATTGATTAATGCGTTATACTTGACTGAACTCTAACAAAATTACAAGCTCGAGCATCCATCAAAACATTCAGATTTTACTAACGTTTTTATCGTTTTCAAACTAAACCCATGTAAAATGTTATCAAGAAAGCAGTTGATTCACTTGCCATATTTCATGTGCTTTATGAGAATGGCGTATAAAAGTTAGTGACATTTCGCAACTGTTTTGATATATAATATATATATATATATATATATATATATATATATATATATATAATTTCTGGTTTTAACTATGCCTATACAATCATCTTTATTTCAATCAATGACTAAGTTGTAAAATAATTATACGTCTGCTCTTTATAACGGAGACGTTAATTTATATTTTAAAAACAAATCTACGCATGCGTTGAAACCTAGTATTCGTTATTATCACCATGAACCATATAAATCCTGCAAATCATCACTTTATAAAGTTTTTCCTCCATGCGTGTATTTCACTACATCAACTTCTGGCGAATAAAAAGTAAAAGATGGCCATGTGCACTTAGCTATTGGTTCTTGATAACAGTGTCGGTTGAATTGTAAAAAACATAAAGTATTGATGTTATTGAAATAAGTCAACTTAATCGCAAAATGAATGTATAGTTCATGTTTTTTTCGTCAAGTGAATCATAGATAAAATACTATGTAATCAACTGGGCGAAAAATTAAGCTTCGGAGACGAGAGACTGGAATTAACCGATTCAAGGAGATTACACTGGATTTAAGTAAAGGTAACTTAAGGTGGAAAATTGCTGTCATTAAGACGCATCAATGCTGCTTATATTCAAAATTCGTGATTATAAGGTTTAAAGAATTCTGTCATATAAGAGAGTGAATTGAAATTTCACCAATGTGTACTTTACGGATTGGCCTCGTTGTCTATAAAATCACTATCTGTTTTTCTTTTCATAATCAATCACGGTCCAATGTAGGCCTATAACGGCTTTATTTATAAATGCATCTACCTACTTTTGTAAGTTTTAAATTACTCTTGATAGATTCTTAATTTTGTAAGAATAATTCGTTTGAGCTGGCTTTTGATGAGTCAAAAAGAGTAAATTGCCTGATGTACAATAAATAAAAGTGGTTGTACACAACTGATGATGCTCATAAGACTCAGGACGCCATTTCATTACCAATGTAAACGATTTTGTGGATGAATCAAGTTGTTGCCATGGACAGTTGAAGTTGGATTGGACAAAGTATTAGGTCAATCAAAGGAAGAAACGAGTTTTTAAGTTTGCTTACGTCATTCCAACGAAATCAAGTTTCAAAACATTTGATGCAGCTGTTATGTGGAAATAAAATAAATGTCTGATTCATATTCAGAGAAGTAAACTTCAAGTGATTTGACGCAATGTTACCTTAAGTTCGAGATCTCGGTTTAGTTTCATCATGGAGTCGCTTAGAGACATTTCATGCGGTGCGCCACGCAATTAGATAGCTGTTGAGTCTAGCAGCAATAGTTCTACGTATGTTCATATTTTTATGAGTGTGCGCAGAATGACTTCTCGACTCGATAGATACATAGTGAAAAAGAAAGGTAATTAGAACACTACACTGAAACCAAAACGGACGGCTTCTTTACACTTTATGAAATACATTATTGCTAATTAAATTGTTTTTTTTAAAACACAGATTGATTTAATGCTAGTTTATGTTCCAAATTAAAACAAGTTCACACATTATTGTTTCAAATATTATTAAAATATTTTGTGGTAGTTTTTTAAATGTTTTAGGTGGTGATAAATCATATAAACAAAATCTATTGTCTATTTTAGTAAGTCTATTTTGATAGAAATTACTTATCATATATAGGTAATATTGTTATGTTCTTACATTTTGCGTCAGGAAAATACATCTGCTTTTTAATTTGTCCAACCTGACGTGAAATGTACTAAATACTTTACCGCTTTTCCTCAGGTGGAGATCACTTTACTATTAATATGTTGTATTGTAATGGATATTTCACGTCTGCAAACTAAAATCTATAAAATTGCTAATACAAATTAAGTAATTTTTATTTTTGTTACCTTTCAGAGGTGAAATATCCATCAGCAATACTCGACCCAATTTGTTAAGAACAAGATGGCGTCTTTACACGAAGTAGGTTCGGGCATTGGAGACCGGATTACAGCATTCATAGAACGTCTCCGTGAACAAGAAAATCAACGACGTATTATTCTTGCAATCGTATGTGTTGCGCTGCTACTGGACAGTATGCTTTATGTGGTTATTGTTCCGATTATTCCGGACTATTTGCGAAGTGAGTGGGACGGTAAAGGATCAGACGATTATGGAGATTCCAACAACACCGATGATAAAAGCGGTGCTAAAATTGGATTCTTATTTGCATCAAAAGCGATTATTCAATTGATTGTTAACCCATTTGCTGGAACTCTGATTGACAGAGTTGGATACGATATTCCAATGATCATAGGGCTCATAGTCATGTTTCTGGCAACTTTGGTTTATGCATTTGGAAAAACTTACGGCATTTTGTTTTTTGCTCGAAGCCTCCAAGGAATTGGCTCAGCATTTGCATATTCTTCTGGATTAGCTATGATTGCTGACCGATACCAAAGAGAAGAAGAGCGTAGTAAGGCAATGGGAATTGCATTAGCCTTCATGTCTTTTGGGTACCTTGTTGCTCCGCCATTTGGGGGTATATTCTATGAATTTACGGGTAAAAAAGTACCGTTCATTATTCTAGCGTTTGTTGCCCTCTTTAACGCAACGTTATTGTTAACCGTCACAAATCCGTCTGCTACAAACCGTCATTGGACAAAAGAGAAAGGAACACCGATTTATAAACTAATTTTAGATCCTTACATTCTTGTAGCAGCGGGAGCGCTTACCATGAGTTACGTACCTTTAGCTTCACTTGAACCAACCATAGCACTTTGGATGGAAGATACGATGCACGCATCAAGTTGGCAAAGTGGAATAATATGGTTGCCTGCTTTTATACCCCACGTTATTGGTGTGGTAATTATTGTAAAGTTAACTCAAAAGCGACCAGAGTACCAGTGGCTGTACGCTGCAACGGGGCTGGTTGTAATTGGCATATTTGTCGTGATAGTACCCTTCTGCAAGACGGTTGGTGTGCTAATTATTCCACTTTGTGGAATATGTTTCGGTATTGCGTTAGTCGACACGGCAGTACTGCCAACTCTCGCGTTTCTTGTTGACGTTCGTCACGTTTCTGTTTACGGCAGCGTTTATGCGTTGGCCGATATATCCTATTGTATTGCATATTTTCTTGGGCCTATTTTGGCTGGACAGATAGCTGCAGGAGCAGGGTTTCTTACAATGAATATATGCTTAGCTCTGGCAAGTTTTATTTATGCTCCAGTTTTATTTTCACTTCGCAAGGTTCATTATATGACACCGGTACACCAAGAAGTTACGGTACTACTAAGCGATGATCCCCTAGGAAACCAATATCGGGCTACTGATTCAGAATATGGTAATAACATAACTAACCAAACACAAGATACTGCGTATGCTCCACAACCCAATGGCTACTACCCTCCTAATAAACAGAATGGTAACACAGTTGCCGGACAAGCAGAACAAGCTCCAACACGAATAGAAAACGAGAACTTTCATCACAGGCGAATCTCACGAAGCGAAGGCAATGGATCTGATCACGAATAGTCAGTTATCTAAGAAGTTTAAGATAGAGATTTAAAAAATAAGATATATATGAAAGATGTTTATTAATATAATTAAATTATTTATTAAGCAATAGGAAATGTTATCGAATCGGTTCATCATGCTCTTTAATAAAGAGTAAGAATTGTGACTGAGCACGTGGTTAGATGACGACAAGATGAAAGCAAAATCGATATTTAAGGTACATAGTACCACGTACATAGAAAAAACGAGGGCTACTTGATCAGATATCAGCTGTTTAATGTTTTATATAGAAGACTTAATGATAGTGCTTTAAATAGGCACTAGGTCAAAAGATGAATTTACACAAAATCGTAGGTTAACAATAGAATTACTTACGAACTAGTTGTGACTGTGTCTTGAAAAATATTCTTATAGAAATATAAATGTACCGTATCGAAATAAATAGATAAATAAAAGACGTCACATTTAAAATCAATCAAACATAAAAAAATATTGTTAAGTTATAGACATGTATTTTTGTATTTATTGAAAATTAGTTGATATAATTTGGCACAACCCGTCCATAGGCCCTATATATTTTAATTTGTGTGGTCGACAAGTCTGCTTTATTTTGTTTACGAAGATGTCTATATTATGTGTAACCAAATGAAAAGATGAAACAAACGTACTAATAACAACATTATCACAACAAATGAATGCAATATAATCAACTAATGTCATTTGTATGCCACTACATTATCATAATTTTATCTCTCTCTTTAATATTTTTTTTTGTGTTTATTAGTTAAGAACTGAAAGCTGCCGATAGAGTAACGAATGATCATCATATAAATGTAAAATACCTTTTAAGAGATATTTGAGTCAAGAGGATATCTCCACGACAACTTAATTCCATTCGGGAAAAACTTCCATCACACTCACTGATACTTATACTGTGGGGTTGTAATTGCAAAACTCAGTTTAATGTGATTTCAATTCAAACTTGTCGTATCAAGTACTTAAGTAGTGTTACGTCGCGAATAATTATAGCATATGAATCCGACGCACACAGTTACGACCTTTCCAAAGTGATTTCTAATAATTATAAATGTACAACCGTATCAGGTGCAACAATAGTGATTTATATTTTGTCAACTCATTAGTAAATGTGGTGTAGATGTTCGATTTTATATCCCATGAGATCGTAAGCCTTTATTTGCTATATTTTTTTCTTTAGGCTACCACTTAAGTTGTTTTTTCGTGTCTTATCACTACACTAAGGCGATAATGCCTAATCCTTATGGGAGCCCAATACCATTTTGGTATACGCATTTATATATGTGATGCCTAATTTACTTAGCTATAAGGAAACCTACAGAACGAATATATGCGTAAGACTATGCAAGGAATACATTTAACGCCCATACACGCAGAAAAAGATAACACTGCGTATATATAACCATTAAACAATATCGTACTAAAAGCTAACGAGTTCTTTACGAGATAATTAACTCATTTGTTAAAACTGAAAACAAGACTTGTTCCTGATTTCAGCCTACTTTTTCATCATTTATTTTTAAAATTATAAAAACATCATCTTCTTAATCTTACCTTGTGACATTATGTAGATCCGATTGTAATAGTTGTACTTGTACTAATTTCAAAGTCTGTGTGAAATAATAAACTAAATGTTTTTATTTATGAAACAATGTCTAGATATTCTATGACATTCTCAGTGTATCAGCAATAATATCAATAGTCTTAGCGTCCAGTTACCTCAGTCACTAAAGTTAACTATATTTTTTTTAATCCAAATATGAAATTGCCTATATGGTATATTTACATTAATTATGTTTCTTTATAGAAGGCACAAGTTTGGGTTTTTGTAAAAGTTTGTTTGTTGTATTTTTGTTGGTTAGGCCTATCATGAGTAGACGTTGTTGTCAGAATACATTGCCTCAGTCGCATGCCCTCTTCATGATAGCCTTTTGGCACATCAATGATGGTCGGCGCGTGACTATGAATTAAGTTACCAAAAAGACTATAGATTGCTATGTCAAACTAGTTAATAGTTTAAAACGTAACTAATTTGAACTAAATACCAAGTTTAGATATCCAATGACGCGTGCAATATATCAAATAGATAGTGTGGTGGCTAAGATATATAATAAAAGAAATGTAATTCATTTTATGTGTAATTCTTTACATGAATCACTGCATAAAATGTGCCTTATTAGGAGAGAGTGGAACTCAAATGCATGAGAAAAAACCCTCTTACTTTGAATATAAATTTTGTATTCTGCCGGCATGTGAACTGTGAAAGTTAAGGGTGCGTAACATGCGCACGACTCGGTAGAGTCATGGTTGTTTTTATTTATACTGCGCCTAATGTTCTTTTTCTGTGTTCTGACACATTCAATTGTTGAAAAAGGAATTACCAACACTCGTAGTCGATTCTCGGCACTGTAACTTTGTCAAGTCATAAGCAATGTAATACAGTGTTAAATGTATTGCATTTGCTTGGGCTTTGAGTCTTACCTATCCACAATATGGATGTACCACATGTCTGCCTATGCTACTGGACATATAATGCCACCTGGAGGTATATATAAGTGCAGAGAATCGGCTGACATGAGCGCTTAATTTTATTATATTATCGTGTATTCCGTTAAAACGTTCTATCTTATGTTACGTTGATTTGTTGGTGTTGTATGTATATTGTACAAAATATATTCTACTGATGTCATTGATATGAAGCAAAATGATGTGTATATTAATACTATTTAAGTTGAAATTATATTGTTGAAGATTGAATTAATTGTTGTAATTATAGATTGAAAGTCATAATAAAATAAATATCAGTTAAACTAATCTTATGACAAATCTTTTGTTACGTCCCAAACACTAGAATGACAGTGTAAAAGTTCAGTCACTCAAAATAAAGAATTAAAACGAGTATTGCCAAATTTTAAAAACCGAATATATGACAATGTTCATGAAATAAAAAAATAGCTAATATAGTATAAAACAAGCCATGTGACTTTAAAATAGTATGAGGAAGGGGATTTTTTTTTTCGCGTTATATAATAACATACACATCATTAACAAATAATTTCTCCCGAATATTCATCCAAAATTATAGACACGCATAGTTAAAATTTGTAAATCAGTTACCACTGCTCACACGTCCTTATCATTGGATGAGTAAGTAGATGATTATATACAAACCTTACTGACAGCCAATGATAAACTTTCATCTATATGTTTGATTACCCGTCATGCACTATAATGTGTTAATCTAGCGAAACTTAACTTTTGTCTAGAAATCAACGAGCCCTGGCAATTTTGAGAACGCGATATGGAAAAATTAACGCGTTGTAACGAACACACATTAAACCTGCTTGGTGAATCAACTAAAACACACAAAAACAAATGGGTAGAGGTTCTTGCTAATAATTATATATAACGTTATCAGTAGTATTTGGTAATTGTACATCTAAATTAGTTATAAGATATGGAATGTGATTAAACACATTTCGTCACTACTAGAAAAGAATGTAATTTGAAACAATGTTATAACAAACGTATAATTATTCAAATTGAATAAATTAGAAATGATAACTCTTATTTCCTCAAATATTTCATAGAAATATGAATAAAATAAATAAATATAATGACAACCTTTCCGAAAACTGTTCCTCCTCAATATTTACATTCCTTGTCAGCCAAGCAGGGCATATACTACAATTGCAATTCTACATTAAACAAGAAATATTTCTTTTACAAATGTTTTTGAATGTGTCATTTTATTGTCACATAATAGTTATTTTACCTGAAAAAAAATGTAATTTAAAGCAACAAATACTGAAATTGTCTGTCAGACAATGGTTTTGGGGTTTTCTTTTCTCTTTTTATATGTGAATAAATATTTTTTTTTTGTTACAGAAGTGAATACTCAATTTCTGTCACATTAGTTAATTTTATTTCTAAGGTCAAGTCTGGGGGTCACTTCATCACCCTAGATATTTCAAGTGTTAAGTATCCTATTACAAACACAAACTTTAATGGACTGTTTTGATAATAATTCAATGAATATCTGACAGTAAATTACAGTCAAAAGCCAGTATTATAGTCAAATGGGACTCATAAATAAATAAATAAATGGGATTTGTAATTTTAGCATGACATGTCCTAATAGACTCTTTTCCCAGACGTTTTTTGGGTCTAGAAGCTGGAATCTATAAATTATAGTGGAGTTTCCATTTTCGCAAAACTGTCGTCCTTAGAACTATAACTGCTGCTTGCTTTAGCTTCTGATTGAGTAGTCCTAATGGGACGTAGCGGGCTAGAGCAGCAGCGTAAGTACAAACATGAAAAATAATGGTTTTCCACATACACCTTTGCTTCTTATGGCGCCCCATCTCTGTGAAGGACGTAGGCCTAATGACCAACGGAAAACAAAGAATTACCTGATACAATTTTAACTTATAACTTTTCGATTCTGTCCCCTCTGTGATGTTCCCATCATTATGAAATTAGATTAAAAACGACCCAGTCGTTAAAGTACGGTATCATGGCATGGCTATAATAGACAGAAGCCGGTATCGCGTCTGCTGACGGCAAGCTTCGTCCCACATGGGCTACTGTATTGTTTGCAATTTGTTTTTACTTTTTATATGGGATATTTGTGCAGAGTGCAGTCAATGAATACATTTTAAATCAATTAGCGACTTAGTTTCAATGAAACGGGTGTATTCTTATTTCATGCAATTAATGTGGTTTGTTTAAACTAAAATATTGGTAGGCCAAATCCGATAGGAGGTGTTAAGTATAATGTTTGCCTAACAATTATGTGCTATTATTATATGTCATATTATTTTATGATTAATAACAGTAACGTATGCATCTGTAATCAATTCAAGCAAGTGTATACTCATGTATGTTTATTTTAATGTGCTAATCACATGACATGATGAGTGGTTGGCGGAGTTGTAGTAGTAATTCAGACTCCAAATGTCGTGATTTTTGGGAATAATCTAGCTGTATAACCATACCCAGTTTACTTTACTAAGATACCATAACGAGGTTTTTTTATTGCCGAAATGTATTAGTTATTGATTTATTTATTAGCAAAAATATATTTATAATAATACTAATAATTATAACCTAGGCTATTTACCATTATAACCAATGAAATGTCAGCAGTGACGTCACATTTTTTGCCTACATTGTGTTTGGGTAATTGATAAGGCATTTATTAAATGTTTCATTTTATTAATTTTCGTTCTAATTTTCGAGTGCCTCCAGACATATTAATTCACTAACGGTTCTTGAAAAATAACCAATGCAACATAACTCGTATTTTTTATTCAATAACCTGACTTCTTAGGTGGCTTTCAAAATACTAAAGGTGAATTGAAAAGATCATTCCATTATTCTTTGATACTGTTTCTTCAATACAGTATAATACACACAATTCTAGATATTTTCGCATATATGGTGGGAAGGTGTAGGAGCCTAAAAAGAAAATATTTATAAATAATAATAACACAACAAATAAACTAGATAATAATAATATTATGCTAATAAAACTATTAAAATATTTTCAAGTTAAGACGTGTCTAATTTAGATTAAACCAATAATCAATTAATATACGATATATTAAGTACAGTTACAATCGCTTCTTTGTGATAAACCACCATCAAGAGGACACCCCTATTAAGGGTTCTTTAAGGGGCAATATAAGTACTACATAACATATTCAGAAAACACCATTAGAGCCAGGCTTTATAATAATATTCAATTTTTGTATATCGTGACAAATATTAATGAAGTTATGTAACAAGTTCGTCAACAAAACAATCATAGATGGATATGTTTATTTTATCTTAGCATTAGTTGATTTTTAAAAGTTAATTTATATCAAGAGCTACTCACCCAGAAGTATATATTGGTATATTTAAAGTACTAATTTGAAGTAGAAGTCTAGACAGTGAATATTAATTGTGATATTACATAATTAAAGTCACTTCTTAGTTAATATCATTATTAAAGTCCACACTCCACTACTACAAGTAGATTATAATAGTAATTTTCTTTATGACTTCTTGTAGGGCCATACATTTATATCGAAATGTTTAGTAAAAATATAGAATAAACCATTTTAAAACAGAAATGGCACTTAAATGAATTCATAGTAGTAACTTATCAGATTCCAAGAAGCATTGCATAATCAATTTCATGAATTCATTATTTAGTGCGGAACTATTATTCACATTGCATGCCACTATTCGACTTTATAGTGCTAGTTATACGTACAGTTAATACACTGCATTATGAAACTGATATAGAAATATTAAGTACATTTTTCATACGATATCCCTTGCCATATTTCTAGTTGTAAGGGATAGCAATTGCGTTTTGCAGTAATGTTATAAAGTGTTCTATAAGGCTGTATCGATTAGACTTCGACCGGTGTACATTAATCTCTTTTACGACTCAGCGGTATAGGAGCACTTTTTCCCCAGGAGTGCTTGAATGATTCCGACGATCGAACAGCCGCTAAGTGCTCCACTTCCTAACATTTTCTTTTAGACACATTTGTAGCTATAATGTTCATGCTGTTCTTGATAAAAACTGTCTGTAGGTATGTGTATATTGACACATTTGATTAGCCACTAGAAATGTGAATGTTGAGTGAGTGATCCAAATAAAGAATTATAAAAATGATTAATCGATTCAGGACTCCTCGGTATTGGCATTTTAATTTATCGGGGTGTGGGTAAAATTGATTATATATTGGAAAATAGATTTATAGATCGACAAATTGATTTATTGAGAAACAATAATTGAGGTAAGATCCACTAAAAATTGCAAAATAAAATTACAATAATATTATTTTAACTGAAAGCGAGTTAATCGTAAGAAAATATATTATATAAAAAACGATTCTCTTAAGGAAAATATGGGATATAGCTTTTTAGCATTCAGTACTGATTATAATGAATAGTTTATTAATACCTCTTGGCGAATTTAGCTCTTACCATTAACCGTTATTACTGTGATTTTACCTCTATAAGACTTATTGTTGACCACACGTATTCAATTGCTTGTTGTGTTTTTAACATTGTCATCTGCACTCGATTCTGAATTGTGATATATATTGTGGATTAGTCAACTTACCAAGAACTGCATTTACTTGGCCGTTCAATTTACGTTCAATTATTTATCTTAAGAATGGATCAAATCCGAGCTCCAATATTTTATTTTAACGTAGAATAGCACTATCATTTCATAGCGTCTTGTTTTTTGTTTTTTTCAAAAGAGCAGGTAAGTGATGATATTGGTTAGGTTAGAAGCAAAACATACCCGAAAATGTCTTACACTGAAACCTCGGATGAAGTAGATCCAAGAAATAAGATCAAGTAACACAACTGAAACAATGGGATAATTGCACTCGATTCCGCAGATAAATTTTAACTGTCTATTGACAGTCATCTAGATACGAATATGTGTAAATCCATTTTCTGGAGGCGTTATTTACACATTTCTGTCAGTGAAGATTTTAACAAAACTTTTTATTTACTATAATTCCGTGTTAAATACTGGCAACCTGTCTAAACATGTCTTTTTAATACAGTACTGAAACTGTTCCTAAGTACAATATCAAACACCAACAGATAATATGTTACTTTTGTAATAATTGTTTTGTACTTTTACGTTGTATTATAACTACATTAAAATTTCAAATGAAATGTTTATCTATATAAATTATGTGTTTTGTTTCTTAGAAAGATGCATGGAAGTCATGTACACTGAATAACTCACCATACTCATGTGTTGTTGTTCTCTTTATTTTAGCTGTTCGTTGTGGTTGCTCTACTTGTAGCTACGACCATATTGGCATGAACTCGTTGTGGAGTTTGTCTTTGTACAACACACAAGGAACTTTCGAATCTATACAACAGGTTCGCTTTCATTTCTTCATTCTATTTCTAATAGAGCTAAAACCATCATACAAAATATAGGAAAGTGTGCCTGTGCATGTTGAACTTGGTATTAGTAAACAATTACAAAGGATTACCATAAACATTATAACGAATTGACGTTCATACTTTACTGCAATACTGGTAATTATGGGTGCATGAACCTAGCTTTACAATAATACACAGTCTTAAACTTGGATATGAGAGACACTATAAGCTCACATTATCCATTAAATCTGCTTATTTTGCATGTACCCTGCTTGTTGAATGTCACATGGTATGAAACAGTTATTTTGTTGACAGAATGAACAATGCATACAATGTATATACAGATACTGTACAGTAATAAATTAATAATAGGCCTACATACAAAACATAATATGAAAAACAAATAGCGTAGTTAAGTCCTTACCAGTCTCCAGACAATGTTATCGACAGGAGCAGCAGAGAAACGTGAAAGGGGTGGAAATGGTAATTTGTTGTGCCTATCAAAGTTTTACATATTTTAATTTTAATATTGATACCTTTAAACGTTTCTAATTTCAATTGTTATCACGTGTTCAAATAATATAAATTAACTTTCATATAGTTAATGTGTTGGTAACTTTTCTATGCTACTTTACTTTGATACAGAATTTACAGATCTGTTGTAACCAAAGCAGCAAAGTATGGTACGCATTATTAATGTAGTACACAACTTCGATAGTTCAGAAATGACTGCAATAAACAAGCGTAGCTCGATTAGATTAATTGATGGAAATCCTTTTTAAAGAAGCAAATATTTAACCAGGCCTATAAATAAATTGTTACCGTCATGCAATATATTAACATTCTGATTGATAGTTGAGCTAGGCTTACGATGCATATTGTTTGCATTGGCCTATGGAAAAATAACCAATACATATATTAGTATAATATATCGCAATATTCAATATTCCATTATGTATAAACAGAGGAACTCATGTGGTTTTATATTGTAAATACATATAATCATATAGGATAAATTATTATTGTGTTTCGTAAACAGAGGGGTTATTAAAACGATAATTAAACTAACTAAACACAGATTTTATGAAATTAATGAAGTTGTAATGCATTAGTTATGTGACATTTTGACTGATATGGTAATATCTCATAGTGTTTTACAGGTGTGATTAATTGGTTTCAACGGGCGGCGGTTTTTTTAACAACAAGGCTAACATCTCCTCGATGCATTAACATTAGAAATATGCCTGTAGTTGAACTAGACAGGCAACGTAATAAATTGTCCAATGTGCCTATTAGCACGGGATCAGCCTTTCTTATCAGACACTAAGGACATTTTTAAAGCTAAAACACAACGTTATTACAGTCATCAACACGAGATGTAAAAATCTCAATATTCTAATTACGTGAGAAGTAGTAATATTCCAATTTTTATATTTCTGTCATATGCCTATACGACGAACCACGATAAACAACAGAAGGAATGTATGTATGTGCAAATAACTGATATCAAAACAGACTTATGTATTCAGATCATAACAACGTGATAACACCACGATTCATGATAAAGAACATTACATTGTATTAAAAGTATTTAGGCGTGATGAATGTCTTTGTTCATAGTAATGTAACGAAAAAAATCACAATACTTAACAAAGCGAAAACATATTACTCGATTCAGAGCAGGAACTCACCACCTATAACTGCAATTCATAACTCGGTTACATTCATCTCTTGCAACTGAAATAAATCTCGTATGCAATTATTTCTCTTCTCTTGCCTCCCAACTCAAATTATCTTTATACAACCTGGATTGATTAATTCTTTTGCAACTGAACCAAGTTATGGTATTGCAACTTAATACAAATTCATTGCTGTTACTTAGCTCTCATTTTTCATTCATTCATCTTTTATTTCGGAAAAAAATTAATTCTCCATAGCTCAAGAAAAAATTAGTGTCTACATTATTATAAATATATGGAAACAAAAATATATATAAATATAAATCCAAAGGAAAATTACTGAAATAATGACAATGCTGTGGGTATCAGTGACTGGATCCCAATGGAAATACAAAAAAAAAGCGAAAAGCTAAATCAAAACGATAAAGTAAAACAGCCAGAAAAGTTAGCAGAGCTTTCGGGCAACACTAGCCCTTCATCAGTGCAAGTCGTATATATATATAAATATATATATAATTATAAAAAAAAAACCTACGCCACATAGTCACGTGGTTAAAAACAATAGCTTCATCCACCTACCATGCAGATTGGATGAAAGAAGAGCAAATTCATAAATACATTTTGTGACCATATTGCCTGACCATATTGCCTGTCCTCCCCAACCTGCTCAACATGCCATACACTTTACGCTGTAGTTCGTAGAACGAGCAGATGGGGTTTTCTAAAAACGTAAACTCAAAATACACACGTCGACACGCCCTGGCGGATTCAGACTGTTGAAGTAGGTGGAGGGGTGAGGGTCTGTTAATGATAGAACTACAACATTTAAATAATACATTTTTATTTCAGTTTATTTTAATTATTCTTATAGGTCTTACACTGACATATTAAAAAATACTGAAACAACTCTAGTTAAAACGCGGTTCGTAAAACTATATTGTAGGCCTACAGACTTTTGCTCATGTGTCCTACAGTTCTTTCCTACTTCAATGAAACATCAATTACTTATGAACAAATAGAAAGTAAGGACATTTGGTAACCCTAAATAATTCGAAAATTAAGTCCGTTGAAGTTGCTTTAAACATTATTTTATGTATTTATTATGAATGTATGTTGTAAATAAATCTTTAATAACACCACAGTCAACCTGATGTATACAGTAAACTACAGAACACCAATCACAAATCACGACAGAGCCAACTTAATATTTCACCCCTGGGAGTAGATATAATACACAAAGACGGAATTATATAAAATACTACACCTCATGAGACAAGTTGTAAAAATGTGATGCCTATGATTTTGGCCGAGCGACCGACATTTACTCATTCCTCAAGAAAATACTAAAAGAATAGCATGTTAAAATATCACATAATGATAATAACATACCTTAACTATATGTGCCTAATGATAATGTGACCTAGAAACTGTATTACCTGTAATAAGATAAGATTTAGTATGTCATTATTAATAATTATTATCATTTTTGTCATAGTTATTACCGTATAAATTATTATTTAAAACCTTATGTTTAAATATTATTTGGTACGATATTTTCATTTAATTTCTTTATTCAAATTCAAAACAATATTAAAAACAGTCAGGGTAGCACACAGCATTAGTCAATGGCCAAACTTATTTCCATTGTGGCCATGTGATACTTAACGTTTTGTGATAGTTGTTTTATAGGATTTTATTATATTGAAATATTTAAAAAAAATTGTTTATCTTGGTGCGTTTTGGTTGGGGTGGTGGAATTTAAACTTACGACATTGAGTGTGCCTTTGTCAGATCTAATGTGACTCAAAGACATTCGTATATCAAAACACGAGTTTATGCTAACCATACCATTGACTTTCAATAATTTAATCAATCAATCTCTATATTTTTTTGGTGATCAAGTTATCTGTAATTATATTATTAATCTGATTCATAATATATAAATTTAGCAGCAACGTAATTTTGGTAATAGCGAAAGATAATGAGATGATATCCCTCGTTTTCCAATAGACTCATGTTATTTCGGATGAATTCAATATATTCGGAACATGACGTATATTTCGATATTAATGTAGGACGCTGTAGGCTACAATAATAATGACAAATATACATACATCTAGATAAATCATTCAGACAAAGAGACTGTCCTTTTTAAAAAAATGTAACGTTTAAATAAATTAAATAACTGAGTTGTTGTTTCATTAAATATTTTAATCTGTATTATAACTCAAGTCGAGTTAATGTCATTAATAATCATGATGAAATTGTAATGTAATTGTTATCAATAAATATATCAATGAATACTGTATATTCAAATAGTATTTAATTAAAAAATAAATTATAATAGCCGTAATACAAATTGCAGCAGATGACTATAACTGTATTATAGTTATACCAACAATTCGGAACGTCTTGGTCATGTTTAGTATAGAGAAGCACTGTTTCTATTTGTTGTTATCAATTGATAATAAGGCATGATGATTAGAATTAGTTAACATAGTCATTTAAATTGCAATAATTACATTTTTATCTTCAGTATGATTTTAAATGTGTGTACAATTTCATACATACCGATGAAAAAGATATCGATTAATTCACTTTAAAAAACCCCACAAGTCATTTTTACAATAGAACTAAAAATAACAACAAACGTTTTGAAATAGGTATGCCATTGACTAATTAATTAAATACAACACAAATTCATCAAGCATAAGGCCAACAAAACACATTAGTTCGTGCAACTATTGAGTCAAATCTAATCGAAATACCAATAAATCAATCGGCATGCTAGCTTAATTAGCCAATCGGATCGATACACTCCGGAAATAAACAATAGATTCTGGCAAGACAAATTGCAGCAGATGACTGCCACAACGAGAAACTTTTCCGGAATTGAACGACATAAGTAAATGCTGTGACGTAACCCTTGATGTAACGCGCCAACAACCAATGTCAAAACTAAATCAACTTTTATTGCCCCGTTTAAGATCACTCGATTTGCGACTCAAAGTGTTGTATTTCCTACGCAATGATTTTGCTAATTAACATTAAGCATTCGTCATTCAGAATAGTTAGTGAAATAATGTTTCCAGTTAATAAAGAGTGTGCATAATAATTAGTAAAAATACGTTGGAAATATAATGTTATAAGACATTTGAGAAGAAAGGAGATAAGTAATAATTTACTAAAAATTCCATCTAAGCCACATTTTAACATTATTTTAAAGAGAAAATACAAATTAGACTTCTATGAATTCATGATTCACACTGTATAACTAACTCATTAAGCAGTTTGATTTGTTTGTCTTTAGTTTCCTTAAAGAAAAAATCAGATCGAAATCAATAATATGAACAATGTTTAAAGATCTTTTCTCTTACTATTACGAATCTGTTAATATGGTAATTTCTAGGGAATATACTTGACATCATAATTAGTTTTCATATGTATAGAATTACAGTATTTTAATAATACAACATATTTACCACCAAATAAGAACTTTAAGCCGATATCACCTGTAATCGTTTTGTTGATGTCCAACCCTACAAAGTGTTCTAATTTGTAAATAAAATATGAAAAATATATATGAAACGCCTTAAGGGTCGAAATTGGATACTCACATTTTAAAGATCGATGTTTTAAGCGTTGTTCTAATTCTCAATCTTAAATAAGTAAACCTCATAGTATCGGTATGCTTAGTTTCACATATTGTATTTCAAGCGAAAATTGACAAAATTGAAATTGATCTACATCTTATAAAATAAAGTCGATTTTCAAGAGGTTACTTAATGTTAGCCTTTGTTTTAGTGACTTAATACAAAATTATTATAGATACTAATACGTTTTCTTCTGAAAGTACAATTTCCTTTAGGCACAGTACACAACAGTAAATGCCAATCAAGCAAGTCTGTCTGTATCTTAGTTAACATATGCATGCGTTTATTAATGACAATGTTTTTTTGTGAGACTAATTTTTCACTAGGACTATTTAAGTTCATAATTATTAGTATCATTATCATATTCCGACAACAGTCTGTACAAAACATATATAAATGTTACATTTTTATGAACATACAAAATTAAAAATAAAACATACGTTCACAAACTTTATTTCGTACTAACTGTTCTAACTTTCTAAGTAATTTACATTATCACTTTGTAGAAAATAAACCACATTTAGTGTCCCTCTCCTATATACGTCAGATAGATATGTGACTTATTACATCTAGCCTATTACTTAAATATCAAATTCTCTATGTTTCATGTTCTTATAAAAAAAAACACGTGGTAATCTACTTTACAACAAATGTATTTGAAAATCCTTTTATTGTGATAAATTGGCTCAATTTGTACGCATTGTGAACGCTCTGCTTACATTATGTGTACATGTCTCTAAGTGTTTATGTTTATCGTGCATATTTTCGGTGTAATACTGCTTGAATAGGGCCTGGATAGAATAGGGTTGTACTATGATCACTAAACTTTAAAAAAAAATTTAGTATTAACTTAAATCTTGAAGATAAAACAAACAAAAGACAAATTGTTTTATTATGCTATCACATTGTTATTAAATTCATAATATACAGTAATATCTTGGTGAATTTTTTTAAAGAATCAAATCGTAATTTGAAATATTAATATCTTTTCAATCGTTTTAGACACTTCGTTATCTTACGTACGTACTTATGTCCTCGCGCAAATCTTGTAAACTTTAATATCGTAATATTCTAATGTTATAGTTATTTAAAATTAAAATATAACGCGTTACAACGTTTAAGCGTTACGAAAGCTTCGTTTGCTGCATGCGTAACGCATTGACGTGCTCTATTTTTAATGCCTGGGGCATTATATCTAATCAGAATGTGTTTTTGATAGACACTATATCATATTTCACTTTTTAGCGCAAAAGTCAGCTTCAACTAGCGATTTATATAGCCAATAACTATACTATAACTCCAATGATATATGAACACCTTTCAAAATGACGAATTAGTTGGTGATTTATAGACTTAATTTTGTCGTAAACGCGATTCGTCTCGTCCCAACTAGTATAATTCTTACTCGCTCACGCGTCTCATTACGCTAATAAAATCTACTTCGACATCTCTAATTGGACAACATATCCTACGTACATGTTATGAAATTAGTTTTCCTTATTCAGTTTGAAATTATTAATTTTACGATTGGAAATTTAATAATTGACATTTTTTTTTACCAGAGGCAAGACCATATTTAAATTAATTTAAGCTGATAACAAATTGCATGATTTAGTTGTATTTAAATGTATTCTTTCTTATGATACAGTGTGTCATACAATGCAATAACTCTCACAAAATTATGGTTGTATTATACAAAATGTAAATTAACAAAACAAGATTCAAACCTCCGTACTAAAAACAATTAAATAATTAATAACATTATAGAAAATCATCGTTGATCAATACTAAAACATGCATCAATGACCCATACATGAAGTTGCGTTCACCAAACACCAGATGTAAAGCTCTGTCTACACTGTCGAACTTTATGTGACAAAAAAAATGTGATGATATGCCCATATATGGACATGATGATGTCATATCACTACCATATTTGGGTATATCACTATCATATTTGGGCACATCACACTTTTTTTGTCAAATTAGTTTGATAATGTGACAGAGCTTTAGCCCGGATGAACGGTAAAAAAAATCAACTTGTTTCCAATAGGCTCCGTTACAAATTGGAGACAAAGATTAACAATATTTGTAAAAATTTTAGAAAAGTTACATAAACCTTAACCCCTAAAATATAACCCAGTGCTGTCAACGCGTAGCAAATTATGTCTGTTTTATTACACTATACTCAGGTTTCACAATAATTACGAATAATAATTGCATTGAAACGACTTATAATCACATTTTAAATTACCCCACCGTAATTCTAATCTATAGGTCTATTAAATTATTATTGAATCTAAATCTGAAAGAATTCAAGTTTTTATAAACATTTTAAATTAAACCTATAGAAGACTAATGGCGTTGTTTTCTCACACATTCAAAATAATATTAGGCCTGTTGTACTATTTTGTCTCTATTGATGTTGTTATAAAATCTTTTTACATACAATACAATAAGGTTGTATTGTCCCACTTAACTCATAAATAAATATTTGCCGTTTTGCTTAATAAAAAAAATCTTGATAAATAATTGTCAGTTTTGATTGATTGATTGAAAATCAGACTGTAATTAGGCAAGCGTGACGCACTTACCATGTTATTTGCATATTCATTACCCCCGTATATTATAAGCGTTTTCTGAATGAGAATCAAAGTTCGTCTAATTAATTTACCTTACAAAATTGATTTATATTAAGCATTCATACTAGATGTAGGCTATTTGGCATGACACGCTCAATGTATGGATATAAATAAAAGTAATTTGATGGAATTATACGTAAAGTATGTGTGTTAAATATAAGTTCACCTTATTATAGAGTATTATAATAATCATGTGTTATTTAGTAAATAAATATAAATCAATTGAATGATACTTCTACTAAATAACACAGTTTTTATTAAACTAATAATAAGTGAAATTATCAATGTTACGGGAGTCAGTAATCGGTAGTAAAATGTAGGTCTAGGAACGACGAAATACATTCAAACGGTACTGTACGTAGTTGCAGCATACTTAATATGACATATTTATTATCAGTAGCTTATGTTGCGGCCAAGTGCGTATTAAGAGATTTCTCCATAGCGCCATGATGACTCTAAACAGCTGGGCAGTCGACGTAACTCTTTTGAGCAATTAGTGCATAGTACGCGCCCCATACGTTATATATACACAAATCTACTCATTTGCTTAGTACAGAGGCTTCTTTACTACATAGTTATTGTAAACACTACAGGGCCAACCACATACAACTGTTTATAAGTCACACAAGTATAATATAATTTAAATGTAAATATTGTTTAAATCAAATATAATTTTGAATTAGAAATAAGATTTATAATAAATTATAATAAAAAACTATGGTCATACTTTAAAATAGAGCATAATTAGTGCGCCACACTACACTCCTCTTTCAATTTGAAAACTTTCTTGGAAACTGGTGGCGCACTTTGAAATCATTATGCACATTTACCATCGATTGCAGTTTATTCATAGCTTAAATTCAATTGATATAGTCCTACATGTATTTATTTCGCTTTCAAAAATATAAGACGAAATTTAGGTTCTATTAAATGATTATTTTTTAAATTTTAGTCCCGGTTTTATATTTATATATATATACATTTTTGTTTTTGTTCTATGAGCTCTTAGATGAAGGTTTTTTTCTTTTTTCTTTTGCTATGGATATATTATGTCACCATGGTATTCCGAAATAAAAAGATGAATGAATGAATGAATTACTTTACACAGCACGGTATAGGCCTAATGGTAAATGTTAATCGTATCGGCATGTATTCTGTTTCTTAAAGAGTTATTATTAAGTTAATAATTGGGTCTGGCCATTTCACTAATATATTACTATGACTATACTAAAGATGGCCGCATAACCGCAACATTCTAGGACTGTTGACTCCTCAAAATATGAATAAAACATCACTTATTATTATGATTAATAGGATTATTAAGACATATAAAGTTTTGTTGTACACGCCGCTACGTGCACATGCATGTTCGCCCATTTGAGCGTAAATAAAGGTTTGAAGTAAATAATGCCGATGACCGTGGTTCTGTTTATGAGAATTCAATAGTGATATCCAATAATTGACATCGATATGCATACCAAATGTAATTCTACCACACTATACATTTTGTTCATGATTACAATGCGCTAACAACGGTGCTTGAGAAGATCTTCAGGTACAGTTTCTTTAATTTTCTGTGTATGTTTATTAGGCCTACTACAAATTCATTAGGAAGAAGCTAGCTATTATTTCGAGATGAGAGGATTAGTGATGTAGATGTGCGGGTTGGGAGGTACAGGTGGCCTAATATTTATAGTTTTTATAATATTTATAACAGTTAATATTTTGAGCTACCAGATAATGATGTCATTTCTCAATACAATAACAGAAATTTAGAACAATAACTAGTGATTTTTGTTAGTTAGGCATAATGTTATACGGTGGTATGATGCAATTCACATTTATTATACGCTTACACTAATAATAAGCATATTACCTATTGCCTACTGGTAGGCCTATTATCATTAGATAATTATTTTGTAGGCCTACAACAAGTTAAGTTAATTAAAGTACAATTCTTAGTATTAACAATTAATTTTACATAATTTTAGTAACCTTGAGTGGTAATGCTAATCAATAACCTAATTATTGAACTTAATGAGCGCATTTTCTGACAGCACAGTTTGATGCCTTCTTCAGTCATCACGTGATGTCAAAATATTTAACCTATGACCTGTCAGACTACTCTCTGACAATATTTGATTGTTTAATATAATGATGACATTTAAATCGATGTCATAATTACAGACTTATATATTAAGTATAGTAATAAATGTTGTAAGCCGTGGGAGGTCTGTTACTAATGGTAATGTCGTTGTTTGCTTTAAAAGTTCTGTGATGCTGTAAAGCTGCTGGTATTGACAATTTCTATTGTAAATCTTAAAAGCACAATTTTTAGTAGAACATTCATAAAAACGGATTTTCTTGTTATTACTAGCTACGCTGAACATTTATTTTCCTTTGGGTGAAGTTTAGATATTTAGTAAAATTACCATGTTTGTAATAAAATAACAACGCAATTCTAATATTATACATTGTAACCCGGTAATTGTTAAAATGCATCGCAACCATTATATATAAATATTGACAAAGGAAACAATAAATATGATTTGTCGTCAAATGAAAATATGTATGATTTGCATTAGGTTACAATTTAGATAACAATTCGAAATAGTTGGTATAACCTAAGTTCTATGTTGGAGGAAATAAACTAATACATGATAAAAGGTTCATCCAAGTAATAAAATAATAATTTCGACTAAACACATGAAAATGCTAATGACATGTTCAAATGCTAAACGCGTTACGTTTACTTTGAAGATAACATTTACATAAATAAATTGTCTTTCAGTTGTATACATCGATATTATCAGCTGATAAGGTAGTGTTTAGTCGTAGCACACACGGGGAAGGGGGAGCTTTGGAAGGTGTGAACGAAGACTTGGAGAATCTGATGAGTACTAAGAGGGCCACAGAGCGTTACCTTAACAACGCGTATGTTGTAGAAGATGACGAGATTGCCAATCCGATATGTTTGGTAAGTATACTAATCTTTTCAGTTCAATGCAATAATTATTTATTTTCCATTCCTCAAATAGCAAATAAATTAGGCCTAAGGTTAAACACAAATTAAAGGATTTTTTTACTTACAGTAAATTAAAAAAATTATTAGGATTGGTATATTATCATACACGTGACATTGGAATAACATCTTATTTTCATCTTATAGTTCTGTCAAACACTATCAAACTTTTTTGACAAAAAAAGTGTGATATGCCCAAATATGGTAGTAATATGACATCATCGTGTCCATGGGCACATCACATTTTTTGTTGCATAACATTTGATAGTTTAGTCCTACGTCACTCATATAACCATGTTGCTACCCGAAGTAGACTATAACAATTACGGTCTTGGATTCCAAACCGTTTGCGTGTTGATGATCTCTAGTTGGTTATTAACAATTTTTACTAATTAGGCCTAATTATATTTATAATGTATGAATAATATTTACATACTACTTCTCACAAAAAAAAATGTTCACTTATTTTGTGACATTTTCGATCGTTATCTTCAGCATTAAGTTAGGCTGGTAGACGATTTACTGAATCATATGACCAGGATTGAGAAATACTTAAATAGCATTTACGAAATCTTATATGCATTTTAGTTTTTCGTCATAGATTGTAATAAACATAAATGTTAATCAGCAAATGGAATACCGTCATAATCATTTTTATAATCATTATTTTCTTCATAAACACCCCAGCCACAACCACAACAACAATAACAAACACACACGCACAAATCGGTTAAGTATTGACGTCAAAATTGATGCATGTGGTCGTTTTTAATACTAACGCGGCCATGCAAGTGTCTGTTGCTGTCTCATGATTGACAACCATACAGTACATTGTCTCGAAAAAAGAAAAATAACTCCGAAATCATTTACCCTTTATTATACCTAATACATTGCTGTGCTGTATTACCTTTCTTTCGACTTTCAACCTTTTTTTGCTTTAATTATTTCTCCTTCTTCCACACAATCGATATAATAGTTATCCCTTCTATTCCAGAAATATATGTCAGTTCTGTTTCTCTTACAAAATTAAGAGTAATCATTAAGGAATTTAATGCTATTATTTTATTGCACTAAATAGAAACGCCATTATTGACTAAGAATGCAGCCAGCAAAAGGCTTTGCTAGATGTATTGATTAAACTCTGTCAAACGGATTTTAGGCTAATTTGATTGTGGTCCTGAAGGGTATGGAACGCCGACGGCTATAATCGTTTGTATTCATTTGTTGCAAACTTCAATCGCTTCAATGTAAGCGATATACTTTCCATGAGCATAAATAGTTTATCTTTAAATTTATGAAAACAACTTATAAAAGCAAGTCAATTAGTGTTGTTTATTGTATTGATTACAATGATATATATCACTTAGTGGTTATCTCCTAAATATTAAATTTCATACCTCTATTTAAACAAAATATTTATCAATAATTATATACTTTACTTTATCATTCAACATTTTTATAGGAAGTCTATACTGTAAGATGCCAAATACACAATATAATTTATCATGTTTAAAGTCATGAATGACTTTACCTTGAACATGCATGTGTGAAAAATGAAATAATCAACATCTGAAGCTCTGTCTACATTATCAAACAGTTTAACAAAAAAGTGTCATGTGCCCATATATGGTAGTAATATGCCAAAATTAGGTAGTGGTATGACATCATCATGTCCATGGGCACATCACATTTGTTTTGAGTCACATCAAGTTTGATAGTGTAGACAGAGCTTAAAACTAATGTCAAAAAATTATGTATACATTCTCAAAAGTTTTTTTTGGAATTGAAGGTATACGAAACAGTGCACATTAGTTTGGAAATATATGTATTTCTATGTTATAAATGTATATATAATATATATATATAATATATATATATATATATTATATATATATATATATATATATATATATATATATATATATATATATATATATATATATATATATATATATATATATATATATATATATATATATATATATATATATATATATATATATATATATATATATATATATATATATAAACAAATCAAGCACAGAACATTAATTCTAAACCGCCCGGTGATATACTGAAATTTAATTAATTAATTTGAAACGATAAAGATGAGGAAATCTGTGAGAATAAGAAAAAGTCGCCCCAACCGAGATTCGAACTCGGACCGCCTGCTTGATATGCAGATGTCCTAACCATTAGACCACTGGGGCTTTCATGGTATTGTTCGAACTCGATTGGATAGCGACTCTTTAACATTCTCGGCGTGGTACGGTGGGACGCGATTTTTTTTTTCGTACATAAGTTGGGGACCCCTCATGAAACGTCACAAAATAAACATGAATAATTCATCAGTTAAATTTGTTGTTCCGTGTGCACCCAAGCGTATATCAACAAGAAGTGATTACACAACTGCGATACGATACTTTCTACAGTAGGCCTACACACACCACTATGCAAAATGTGTCGAGTCGAGGCTAATCGACAGCTAGGCAAGACATTAAACTAAGTAGTAATTCATTGGACGTAGCCCAAAGAAAGCTTAGACCCACAAGAATAAAGAATGTGTATAATTTTTGTACTGTAATTTTTTAATTCTGCTTTTATTATCAAACAAATATGCATGTACTCAAAGGAACTTTAAAAATGCGCGACATATGAACACATGAGATGGGAAGATTTGACACACGAGAATAAAAAATGTATTTTTGTGTAATGTTTATTGTTTAATTTTGCTGACTATTACTCGGATTGTGTCATACCAAAGATAGTTACACTATCTTTGGTCATACCTAACACACACACGTCACACACATCCACACAGCTACTACTAGAATAGACATGGGTTTAGAGACTAAATTAGGCCTAATAGTATTAATAGAAACTATAATTTTAACACGTAATTCTTTAGTAATAAATTATATTAAAAACACCATAAACTAAAGGCTGATTATTTCGACAATCCACACAAAACTCCGCTATTCTTCTATGAAATTGCACGCCGCAACAACAGCGGAGATAGGCCTAGAATCGTACCGCACTTGTGTAATCACTTCTTGTTGCTATACGCTTGGGTGCACACGGAACAAGAAAATTTAACTGATGAATTATTCATGTTTATTTTGTGACGTTTCATGAGGGGGTCCCCAACTTATGTACGAAAAAAAAAATCGCCGGCGGGACAGCACTAGTCCTCAGTTGTACGCACGCGCACCAGAGATCAAATTGATACGCCCTCATCTTACAGTATTTTTATTCACGAGGCGGGATCTCTCAGAAGAGATACTTTTATATATATAAACAAATCAGGCACAGAACATTAATTCTAAACCGCCCGGTGATAATACTGCTTTTTAAACATATCAAAATGTCTTTTGTCCAAAACCTAACCTTTGGAAGGAAAATACACTAATTTAGAGAGATATACAGAAAGAGTATTACGATAAAGAGCGTTTATTTTGCTGCATAATTTCACTAATTTCCATTTTTTATTTGAACGTCACTAATTACCAGCAAATAGATTTGTATAATTTATGAATTATTTTATTGTGTTTAAAAGTTCATATTTATTTCTGATGCCGTTTCGTGTTCTCAATTAGTTTTCTCTTCTTGAAATTTCTATTGCTGTTTCCAATATTATACGTCATTTGACCTAAATCGATAACAGAGAAGATCGCTCTATAAATGAAAAATAGTAATAGTAATTGTATTAAACAACAATGGTAATATTAGCAATAACGAATCATACTTATAATGATCTCTGATCTAACAAAATCTCTATTCGTTAAGATACACCTACATAATCATGTAACGCTGTTAAATAATATAAATAATGGTGTATGTTGTATATATTTAATTATAGTTTATATTGTTTTATAATTAGTTATTTTTTATATTTATTTATTTTATATTATGGTATTATTACTAGGGTTATGTCGCTACCGATCACGATCCAATGAACCATACAGAATTAACGATTACGTCTATGACCTAGTATCGAAGATTATAGGCCGTCTAAACAGCACTGTCGTATCAATTTATTAAGGTGTTCAATGATGATATTGCTATCTCATTATTGGTATCTCTTGTTTCAAAAATTGGAAGTATTGTTCCAAGTTCGATCTATATGAAACTGTTAAGAAAATCAATTTGACCGAGTTACGGTACATTTCACACTTGCTCAGTATCACGGAACGGCAGACTGGTTTGTACACACGCGTCATCTGCCATTGAAGAAACAGACTTGGTGCGAACGTTCCTATTCTTTAAACGATTTTCGATTGTTTAACAAAATATTTCCGTTAAACGGAAAATGTATATAGAGAGATAGTCATATTAATAATTATAGTACTTGTTCGATTTTAAATTAATCATTTTTTAAAATCATAATTAACCATAATTATAAGGAATTATACATGAAGAGTAAGCCCGGGAGAGTACCATACGATGGGTAGGATCTACCATGATATCGGGCAAAAATAATGTTAAAAGTAATATAGTCATCGGCGAAAAAACCTTAATTTTATCTATATATTGACAAGGTTTAAAATATGTTTAGAATGGATTATAACAATATTGTTTATTATGTACAGAGGCAGCTTCCACCTTTACCTGTTCCTCCTCTAGTAGAGTCACTAGAGCTGTATCTTCGATCTCTAAAGCCTCTGTTGACAGAAGAGCAGTTCAGAGAAACTGAACGAATCGTCACTAGGTTTGGAGAAATGGGAGGAAGTGGCCAAAAACTACAGAGCAAGTTATGTGAATACGCTAAGTGCAAGTCAAATTGGGTAAGAGTGTAAAGCTTGGTTATCGCTTCCTGATTGGTCAACTCACTTGAGTTGCGTGCGCGTTGACTCAAGCTAAGCTCTGTCTATCAAACTTGATGTGACAAAAAAGTGTAATATGCCCAAATATGGCAGTAATATGATAAACGTGGTAATGATAATGACATCATCATGTCCATATATATCGCAAAACAGTACGTTTTAAAAACAAGCATCATATCTAAATGATAAAAGGTTATCAGATTTATTCATCGAATTTGAATAATAATGAGGTTATTTGGTGAATTTTACAGGCTAACGACTGGTGGCTTGATGACATGTACCTAAGGGCTAGATTACCGCTTGTCGTCAACTCAAACCCAGGAATGGTCTTCCCTAAGCAGCAGTTTGAGGATCGAAATCAACAACTAAAATTTGCTGCAAGATTAATATCTGGAATACTCGATTACAAGGTTATTATTGACGCGTGAGTATACGTTGCAAATAAAACATATTATTGTTATTCCCAAATGCTTGGCTATCTTATATTTGCCTCAATGAAATAGGAAGCCTGAGGAAAATTTGTATAATTAACATTTCTATAAAATAATATGACGCATACAAATAAACCATTACACATACTAAGTACTGTACTAGATTATGTAATTACTATAGCTTCGTTGTCATATCGTCGTAACCAGGCAAACATCTTATTCTGTTCTGTATCACCATGTAATACTAAACATTAATTTTACGTGTTACTATACAAACCTTCAAATTTGTAAAATATGTATGAAAAGCCATGTGTGCCAAAGCAGTTTTACAAATATTAAGCAGAATCGCCATCTACTACTTCAAATGTAGCCTACTAAACCACACGTCTTGCGTTATATTAGGAAATTAAAATTATTCTAAATACCTGTTATTTATTAAATAAATATTTATTATTTGTAATTTTTATATAGCCGAGCCTTACCAGTGGACAGAGCACGACATAATAAACCTGGACAACCGTTATGTATGGAGCAATATTACAGATTGTTTTCTTCCTATCGCGTACCAGGCGTGGTTAAAGACGAACTTGTGGCGCCAACTGTTAGTGTTATGCCCGAACCCGAACATATAATAGTCGTCTGCAGAAACCAGGTAGGCTGCTGCTGTGAGAAATTAAAATAACTTAGTGAACAACCGACAGTTATATATAACAAAAAGGGTGTCATTAGTTAGGTTACAAGCCTCTAACCAAAAACTATTCAAATCCCAGAGGTTAAACTAAATTGTTTGATTAAATTTACTGGAGCTAAGATAATCGTCAGATAGTCATTCTCTATTGTTTTAAATAATAGTTCTTTGTTCTGGATGTCATCATAAACTTTAAGCGACTCAGTGAGCAGGATTTATCGAGCCAGTTGAAAAGAATTGTTCATATCGCTACATCCTCATCTCCGACGCCGCCTATCGGTTTATTAACAGGAGATGGTAGAACAGACTGGGCAAACGCTCGAATGAGGTTAATGGAAGGCAAGTTTAAATTGATTCATTCACATTATACTTTTAAATGACCGATTAGATTGATACTGAGTTGGCGTGGGCCGAGTTGACATGGGGTCAACTTGACACATGGCCGGCCCACTTGAGTTTTACGGTAGTACAATATTATTATCACTCTTCCCTACTAGGATGACGTAAGTGTGTATGTTTTCATCATAATTTACCCAATATGCAGCGGTTTTCTTTAAAAAAAACCAACCCCAGTGTACTTGTTTATATTGAACTTTTCTTATACTAAACATTATATAACTTAATTACATTTTTAAATCAGATTCGACCAATAGGGATTCACTTGACATGATTGAACGTTGTATATTTGTGCTTTGTCTTGATGAGCACATGAATCATCCGCCCACCGACATCAATAAGCCCATGGACAGAGAAGATGTTCCACTTGCAAAACAAATGCTGCATGGAGGAGGGAGTGAGGCCAATAGTGGGAACCGTTGGTTTGATAAGACTATGCAGGTATATTAATATTTAAAATATCTATGTGAGTGAATTGAATACGTCCATATATAGTCAGATAAATACTGAAAATAAAGTAAAGCAAAGACTATTCAAAATGAAAAGGGTAAGGATCAGGAAAACCCAGAACATTAAATTGTAGCTCGTAACGGCAACTTCGGAGGCGTATTTTTAAATTTTGTTTCAGCCCACCTATATTTGTTTTATCTTCGTCGTTCACTCACAAACTTTAACTATCTTTCTCACATTTGTAATACAGTATATGTTAAGCATAATCATCACGGCCCGAAGGCGTGTTTCGAGCTCTATTCTCACATAATTTAATGTATGACTTAAGAGTAACACGTTTTTATATAACTTTTATCTACATTTCAGTTTATTGTGGGGGAGGATGGTTCTTGTGGATTAAATTACGAACATTCGCCGTCTGAGGGCGTTGCTGTGGTGCAGTTGGTCGAGCATTTGTTACGATACATGTAAGTCTCAAATTGATATTCGTAATGATGATAACGATTTTGAACATATTCTAGATAATCATTCTATTTTCATTTTCAACAATACCATTATCATTATAATCAAGTAATTTATTTTATCTGCTACACAACATGTTAGTATAAGTTTATAAAATGTATTCACAGAGACTCCGATACCCACCGACGAAGGTTAATTAGAGCACAGTCAATATGTGAGTTACCTTATCCAAGACGGCTACGCTGGAAGTTGTCTCCTGATAGCATAGTTGATATTGATAATGCACGATTAAGGGCAGACAGGTGATAATTAGTTATACATTATATTCACTTTATAAACATTTAGGATAAATATATTGTTACGTAAACCAATGTCCAAAACTTGTTTAACGGTTAACAACAGTGAGTGAGTGAGTGGCCGAGCGGTTAAGACAGTGGAACCGTAATTACCTGGCCATAACAACGGCAGGGGTTCGAGGCTCACTCACTCCATGGTTCTGGTGGTAGAACGAGTCTTCTCGGATAAGGACTATAAACCGTAGGTCCAGTGTACACATCTGGCTCGTGTGCAGTTTAAAGAACCTAGTACATCTTTCGAGACGAGTAGGGAGTTACCCCGGTGTATTAGTACATCACAGCCACTGATCACCAACTGGGCCCTCTGGGAGACCAGTCATTGACTGAAGAGGTTACCCAGTATAAATATATATTTCAATCAATCAATCAATCAACACAAAATAATCCATGATAATGATACAATGGTACTGTATAAAAAATATTAACTAGTAAACTAGACAAATATAATAATTGATCTAACGTAATTATACCCAAATGCTCGCGAATTTGCAATTTACTGGATATTCAAAATATCTGACCAATCAACATTTATCCGAATGACAAAATGCTAAACAAAATCTTATATATAGTCGGGAGTATAGTTATATTACAAGATAAAAAATACCTCTACGTCATTTAGGTATACATGATTTGAAGTCTATATACACCATTCTATCCAACTATACAATGAGCTAAATTCCTAATCCAGATGTAGACAAATACCACTACTTCTACAATCAACAAACTATGAATGAAATGATCAGTTTGGATTGGTTGAGAAAACGTTAACACAAATTCATTAACATTAATGTAATTGTAGATTGGTACACAATGTGGACTTGAAACTATTACGGTTTACTGAGTTTGGTAAAGGGTTTCCCAAATCACAAGACATGAGCCCTGATGCGTTTGTCCAACTTGCTTTACAAGTTACATATTACAGGTAAGTTGTTACTATTATAACTTTATAATGATTGATTATAAGCAGTACTAATAACTGTTTCTAATTATATAAAATATCATTTTAATATTTGAATCAGTCGGTAGCGTTTATTACGGTATATCAAGTTCAAAAAACATTTATTTATTCAACAATGGCATTATACAGTATAATATAATTATAGGTGTGTACATAAATGAAAACATAGTAATAAGCCATCATTTGGGGTCTTCTCTAGAAGAAAACAAGTTTCTTGTCTCGAGAAAGACCCCAGAAACAATACACATACATTTAAACTAATACAATTTACTACATAAAATAATAAATAAAAACAAAAACGATGAAATAAAAATAGATACTTTCAGTATCAAGAATTATTCTTTCACGCCAAATTATATATTGAACAATGTAATTAATTGAATTATTACACAATGTGTCTGTATGTATAGTATGTATGGGCATCTAATATCGACGTACGAGAGTGGGTCAACAAGACGTTTTCATGAAGGTCGTGTGGACAACATAAGAGCTGCGTCACAAGAGGCGTTGGAATTTGCTAGAGCCATAAAAGGCGACTGTTTAGCTACGGTAAAAGAAACAAATATTTATAAAAACATTTATTTATATTAACCACATTGAAACACCGGTTCGTGTGGCATTTAACTCACTATTATGTAGATTATTAGCATCTTTAATTCATTTATTATTTCTATTGTAAACAATCCCTTTAATTTATAAACAGTTCATTGATTGAAAAGTTTGATTTACTGTTACAGTTAGAAGAGAAGATAAAATTGATGCGCAAAGCCATCAAATCTCAGACAGATTTCTGCGTAAGAACAATTATGGGACAGGGTTTTGATTGTCATCTACTTGGTCTTCGTGAACTATCGAGGGAATTGGGAGAACCAGTGCCAGAGATATTCCAAGACGTAGCTTATGAAATAAGCAACGACTTTACGTTGTCAACAAGTCAGGTACGGTAGCTAATCATGATAACACAGTATACCCTGTCAACATGAATAATATGATCGTATAAATAATTATTTCTGTAACGTTTTCAATTTAATATTTTCATAACCAAACAACGATTTGTATTATTCCTTGTTGATGGAACATAATTGTGTGTGACGATTTAGAGGGCGCACTATATTACTCACTAAACACCATTTAAACTAGTCCGATGGTATTGTTAGAAAAAATAACACAATATAACATTTTTAACATTCCCAAACGATTGGTTTAGATTTAAATTCAGGCTGTCCGCTTCGAAACAAAAACATTTTGGGTGACGATATAGAGGGCGCACTATATTACCTCAATAAACATATTTTAAACTATATATTTTAAACAAAACATAACATCTTTAACATTCGAAGACCATGTTTTAACATTGTATTAGAGATGTACATACGATATCAGAACAATCACGAGATTAAGGATATCGCCGCACGCACGTGCTCGCCGTATAGCCGTCGCTGTAAATTGCATCGCAAAAATCTACTTAATTAGTTTTCACTGTTGTTAACATAAAAGAGATAGTTACCGTCACTTCAATTGCTAACATTACTTGTATTAGGCTTAAATTTGCTAAAATGTTTAGTCTGGTATTTTGAAGAAACACTTCAATATATATCCAGATAGGCAAAAGAAACAAGAAAAAAATCGCGCGTTACTTCTAGAATGTTTACTCGATGGTATATAAAGTTGGTTCGTACTTTCGGTACTGATTTTACCACCTGGTAACCCTGTTTACTAATTAAATTGAGTTAGATAATTAGTTATTAACAATAAAAACGAATTTAGGTTCGATTTGATTTTCCTCAAATAGTGCTGTTTTCCGATCGTGGTACACACTATCTAATGGATGTCCTTGAAAAATACCCGCACACAGTAATACGAGGATGCTTCGCATTTACCTATCTCCTTCTACGGCAATTAAAACGAATTTAGGTTCAACTATTTGCCCCAAATAGGGGTGTTTTCCGATCGTGGTATACACTGTCTAATGGGTGTCCTTGAAAAATACCCACATACAAGGATGCTTCGCATTTACTTATCTCCTTCTACGATAATTGTTTTTAATAGCTGAAAACCGGTCGAACAGCTCGAGTACAGCATCAAAATGTTGAAGAAAGACCGATTTTCTTAAAAAATTATATTTTGATTTAATATACGTTTATACAAAATTGTATTGATTTGCGATGAATGGAACATTCCAATCTTACACTCTCAGTATAATTATTTGGTTTAACACAAGTAGGTAAGTTTATGGGTCCTTGGAGATAAACTTAAAACATTTAGATATAGTATAAGTTATATAATAACAATAAGATATATAAACACATACAAATAAACTTTATTACTGTGAATGTGGGTAGGCCCTACTGTTAAATATACAAACACATAATATACAAATGAACTTTATTACTGTGAATGTGGGTAGGCCCTACTGTTAAATATACAAACACATAATATACAAATGAACTTTATTACTGTGAATGTGGGTAGGCCCTACTGTTAAATATACAAACACATATTATACAAATGAACTTTATTACTGTGAATGTGGGTAGGCCCTACTGTTAAATATACAAACACATATTATACAAATGAACTTTATTACTGTGAATGTGGGTAGGCCCTACTGTTAAATATACAAACACATATTATACAAATGAACTTTATTACTGTGAATGTGGGTAGGCCCTACTGTTAAATATACAAACACATAATATACAAATGAACTTTATTACTGTGAATGTGGGTAGGCCCTACTGTTAAATATACAAACACATATTATACAAATGAACTTTATTACTGTGAATGTGGGTAGGCCCTACTGTTAAATATACAAACACATAATATACAAATGAACTTTATTACTGTGAATGTGGGTAGGCCCTACTGTTAAATATACAAACACATATTATACAAATGAACTTTATTACTGTGGATGTGGGTAGGCCCTACTGTTAAATATACAAACACATATTATACAAATGAACTTTATTACTGTGAATGTCATTTTTACGATGATGAAGAAATAACCATGAACTCATCATCATTGTTAATTTCACCCTTTGCTTCAACGCCAACAAGATGTGTAAAGGAAAACCAAACTAGGACATATAACTCTATTGCTGAAATCTCTGACAATGAAACTCGGGAAATTTCAACACAAACCCCTCAAGTTAAAATAACTGATGTATCAATCCAGACACCTAGTCATTGGGACCAAATTCCAACTCTTAAAAGCAAAATTAGAAAACAGGATGGAAAAATAAGTGAACTCATAACTCAACTGAATGAATTGAAACATATTCATAGCAACTTTGTGCAACTCACGTCATCATTCAAAGAATTAAATGAAAGGAACTTAATCCTTGAAACACAGTTTGCTAGTTTGCGTCATGAAAAAGCAGAGGAACAAAATGAGTATCGCACGCCAAGTAAAGCATGTAAAATAAAGG
Organism: Antedon mediterranea; assembly: GCF_964355755.1. Taxonomy (NCBI): domain Eukaryota; kingdom Metazoa; phylum Echinodermata; class Crinoidea; order Comatulida; family Antedonidae; genus Antedon; species Antedon mediterranea. The sequence continues at coordinate 18,566,847 of NC_092675.1, forward strand.
ATCCTGTAAAATCAACTACTCATGTACAAACTACAAATCGATTTGCAGCTATTGCGGTAAATGATGCACCTACACCTGATCATGATACATCTGTTTCTCAGGATGAGCAAACAAGCTCTGTCATATATCTAAATGACAGCAAAGTCGAGCAAGACACTCCGAAACCTGAACCCATCATAAGGCATATGGAACTGAAAGAAAATTTGATAATTGGAGACTCCATGCTAAAACATATACGAACAAGAGGTCTTATAAATACTAGCGTAAAGACTTTACGAGGTGCTACTGTTCAACAAATTACTGCCACCATTCAAGAAATAAATCTAAGTCAGGTAAGAAATGTCATTGTTCATGCTGGTACAAATGACTGTGGAAATCCAAATTTCAACAAAAATAAACTACAACTTGATTTCCATGAACTTATGGTCTATCTGCAATCTAGAATCACAGGAAAGGTTTATGTATCTGGTTTATGCCCAAGACTAGACAACCCTCAACTAAATCTACATGTACTACAAACTAATGAAATGCTAAAAGCGAACTTCAAAGATTGCTTCATAGATAACTTTAAGGCATTCCTATCACCATTTGGACTTGACACCTCGAAATTTACAAGACATGGACTTCACCTTAATGAACGTGGAACAACTGCACTCATCAAAAGCATAAACTCTAGTGTGACAATCTTAAAAACAAACACCCGCCAAACAGAACTAACTTCATCTATTGCTTCTTGTCATTTCTGTGGAGAAAATGGACATATTCGCCGTATTTGTCGACATAGGAAACCGCTCCAATGTTGGTACTGCCAAGAGGATGGCCACAAGGCTAAATTTTGTTTATTACAACAACAATGAAAAGATGGCAATGAAGATAGGGCCGTGAAAATAAAAGACATTTACAGTAACAATATTTTAAACGAAACGTTAAACCTACCGCTCTTATTTGAAACTAACAACTCGATTCAAGATGTAACCGGTACAACGGATGTTTTCACTGAAGACTGTTCAATATTTCAAAGACATGGTCTAAGTATTTTAAGTCTTAACATTGTTTCACTTATAGGTAATTTTGACAATTTTAAACACATTATAGAAAATAATGAAATTGATGTTATATCTTTAAATGAAACTCGCCTTGATTATACTATTAGTAATAATGATGTACGTATAAATGGCTATGATCTCTATCGTAAAGATCGTAACAGGGAAGGTGGAGGAGTTGCTGTGTACTTAAATCGCAACGGGAAGACTACTCATAAGTTAAGACCAGATCTTATGAATGAACATTTGGAAATGTCTATTATTGAAATTAAACAACTAAATTCAAAACCATTCCTCCTTTTATCATGGTATAGACCCCCAAATTCTGATATGCAGATCTTTGAGAGAATAGAAAAAGTACTAGAGAATGTTGAAAGTACAAATTTAGAATATATGATAATTGGGGATGTAAATTGTGACACTCATTCTAAAAACCTATCTTGTTATACTAAAAAATTAATTGATATTGCTAAAAATTTTCATCTAACTCAATTAATAACTGAGCCAACGAGAATCACAGAAAATAGTAGTACTTTAATAGACCATATTTACACAACAGTTCCTAATAGTATCTCCAAATCAGGTGTTTTACATACAGGTATCAGTGACCATTCTGCTATCTATGTAATTGTTGGTAAACAAGAAAAGTGTAAAGCTCATAAGCATAAATATAAAACAAGTAGAAACTACAAACATTTTAATGAAAATGAATTTAAAAGGGATATTGAAAAAATAAACTGGCAAGAAATTCAACATTATAATGATATTGATGACGCTACATATTTTTTCGAATCTAATTTTCTTAAAATTGCTAATGATTATGCCCCGCTAAAAAAGAAGAGGGTGCGAAACAAAACTAGTCCTTGGCTAACAGATGATCTAGTTAGGTCTATGCGTGAGCGTGATGTACTAAAAAAGAAAGCATCTAAAACTAATACACCTGAAATGTGGGCTCAATACAAACTAAGTAAAAATAAGGTAAATGCTGAAATAAAGAAATGTAAAAAAGAATATTTTTCTAAACAATTAGATACAAAAGATTCAAAGAAAATATGGGAAACTTTAAGATATATTGTCCCAGCAAAGAGTATAAACACTGAAATATCAAACTTAAAAACAAATGATAACAAACTAACAGCAGACTCTTCTAAAATAGCCCACAATTTAAACAAATATTTTTCTAAAATAGGACCTGACCTTGCAAAAAACATCCCACCAGAAATTCCTAGATTACTTATTGTAAATAATACTAATCAAAGTAGGGACCTACTTAAATTTAGTTTTGTTAATCAGGAATATATTTATAAACAATTAAACGCACTCGATGTTAGTAAAGCGACAGGCTTAGATGAGCTTCCAGCTAAAATGCTGAAGTTGGTTATTGATCAAATCGTTGGACCTCTCACTTATTTGGTAAATCTCTCACTCTCAACCAGTACTTTTCCAAAAAGATGGAAATGTGCCAAAATATGCCCAGTGTTTAAGGGGGGAGATAGGACTGAAGCTAGCAACTACAGACCCATATCAATTTTACCGATTCTTTCTAAAATTATCGAGAGGGTTGTATTTGATCAGGTCTATCAATTTATTAACTCAAAAAATATGATTTATGCTTACCAATCAGGATTTCGTCCTAATTTCTCTACTGTATCTTCATTATTAAACATTACAGAAGATTGGATAAATGATATTGATTGTGGGAAGTATATAGGTTTAGTCATGCTTGATCTGAAAAAAGCTTTCGACACGGTAGACCATACCATACTTATAGACAAGCTTAAATCATTTAACTTAGATGTCTCTATTATAAATTGGTTTAAAGACTATCTTTGTGATCGTACGCACTTAACACAAGTAAATGGTGTCCGATCAGATAAATGCTATAGTAATTGTGGAATCCCCCAAGGATCAATTTTGGGACCACTCTTATTTATACTTTATGTAAATGATCTACCAAAGCATGTAAATAGTGTACAGATTAGTATGTATGCAGATGATACAGCTCTTTACTTTGCATCTTCTGATATAAATGAAGTACTTGCAAAAATTAATGAAGATTTAAAAAAAATCAAATCATGGCTAGCAAGTAACAAGCTTAGTCTAAATGTAAATAAAACTCAGTGTATGTTTATAGGAACACAACAAAGGCTTGCAAAATTAGCAAACATTGATCTAAATTTAAACATAGACAATGTTCGGCTACAAAGAGTAAAAAGCTGTAAACATCTAGGTGTTGTTATTGATGAATATTTACTGTGGGATAAACAAATAGATAATGTTAAAAGTAAAGTATTGCCAGGCTTGTACTACTTAAAAAAATCTTCAAATCTCGTCCCAAAACATGTATCTTGCTTAATGTATAATAGTATTATCTCTCCACAGTTTAACTATTGTAATATTGTGTGGGGCAGATCAAATAAAAAAAAATACTAATAAACTACAAATGCTACAAAACAGAGCAGCCAAAATTATTACAAAAACAAGGAAATACGACTCAAGTACACAAGCCCTGCAAAACTTAAACTGGATAAATCTTAATACTCAACTACATAATAATGAAGCCAAAATGTTATATAAAATATTCCATAATCAAGCACCACCATATCTAAACGAACTATTTACACCCAAACTAGACACATACAATACAAGATCAAAGGATGTATTAAAATTGAATAAACCCAAAACAGAATATAAAAAAAAAAGTTTTTCATATCATGGTGCTAGTTTATGGAATACTCTAAAAAAACCAATGCAAAATGCCACAAATTTGAATACTTTCAAAAAATTATTGGTGTGATTTATTATTTATTTTGTACTCTTGTCACAAATGTAATTAAGGTTTCTGTTCATATATTTTTGTTCTCTAATTTGTTATTTTTAAAATTTGTTATTTTTAAAATTTGTTATTTTTAAAATTTGTTATTTTTAAATGTGTAATGTACTACTGTTAGTTGATCACGGCCTTGTAGAAGAACACCTTTATGGTGACACAAGCTTTTCCGTGTTAAAATAAAGTATTTATTATTATTATATTATATATTATTATAATGTGGGTAGGCCCTACTGTTAATATACAAACACATAATATACAAATGAACTTTATTACTGTGAATGTGGGTAGGCCCTACTGTTAAATATACAAACACATAATATACAAATGAACTTTATTACTGTGGATGTGGGTAGGCCCTACTGTTAAATATACAAACACATATTATACAAATGAACTTTATTACTGTGAATGTGGGTAGGCCCTACTGTTAAATATACAAACACATATTATACAAATGAACTTTATTACTGTGAATGTGGGTAGGCCCTACTGTTAATATACAAACACATAATATACAAATGAACTTTATTACTGTGAATGTGGGTAGGCCCTACTGTTAAATATACAAACACATAATATACAAATGAACTTTATTACTGTGGATGTGGGTAGGCCCTACTGTTAAATATACAAACACATATTATACAAATGAACTTTATTACTGTGAATGTGGGTAGGCCCTACTGTTAAATATACAAACACATATTATACAAATGAACTTTATTACTGTGAATGTGGGTAGGCCCTACTGTTAAATATACAAACACATATTATACAAATGAACTTTATTACTGTGGATGTGGGTAGGCCCTACTGTTAAATATACAAACACATATTATACAAATGAACTTTATTACTGTGAATGTGGGTAGGCCCTACTGTTAAATATACAAACACATAATATACAAATGAACTTTATTACTGTGAATGTGGGTAGGCCCTACTGTTAAATATACAAACACATATTATACAAATGAACTTTATTACTGTGGATGTGGGTAGGCCCTACTGTTAAATATACAAACACATATTATACAAATGAACTTTATTACTGTGAATGTGGGTAGGCCCTACTGTTAAATATACAAACACATATTATACAAATGAACTTTATTACTGTGAATGTGGGTAGGCCCTACTGTTAAATATACAAACACATATTATACAAATGAACTTTATTACTGTGAATGTGGGTAGGCCCTACTGTTAAATATACAAACACATAATATACAAATGAACTTTATTACTGTGAATGTGGGTAGGCCCTACTGTTAAATATACAAACACATATTATACAAATGAACTTTATTACTGTGAATGTGGGTAGGCCCTACTGTTAAATATACAAACACATATTATACAAATGAACTTTATTACTGTGAATGTGGGTAGGCCCTACTGTTAAATATACAAACACATAATATACAAATGAACTTTATTACTGTGAATGTGGGTAGGCCCTACTGTTAAATATACAAACACATATTATACAAATGAACTTTATTACTGTGAATGTGGGTAGGCCCTACTGTTAAATATACAAACACATATTATACAAATGAACTTTATTACTGTGAATGTGGGTAGGCCCTACTGTTAAATATACAAACACATAATATACAAATGAACTTTATTACTGTGGATGTGGGTAGGCCCTACTGTTAAATATACAAACACATAATATACAAATGAACTTTATTACTGTGAATGTGGGTAGGCCCTACTGTTAAATATACAAACACATATTATACAAATGAACTTTATTACTGTGAATGTGGGTAGGCCCTACTGTTAAATATACAAACACATATTATACAAATGAACTTTATTACTGTGAATGTGGGTAGGCCCTACTGTTAAATATACAAACACATAATATACAAATGAACTTTATTACTGTGAATGTGGGTAGGCCCTACTGTTAAATATACAAACACATATTATACAAATGAACTTTATTACTGTGAATGTGGGTAGGCCCTACTGTTAAATATACAAACACATATTATACAAATGAACTTTATTACTGTGAATGTGGGTAGGCCCTACTGTTAAATATACAAACACATATTATACAAATGAACTTTATTACTGTGAATGTGGGTAGGCCCTACTGTTAAATATACAAACACATATTATACAAATGAACTTTATTACTGTGAATGTGGGTAGGCCCTACTGTTAAATATACAAACACATATTATACAAATAAACTTTATTACTGTGAATGTGGGTAGGCCCTACTGTTAAATATACAAACACATATTATACAAATGAACTTTATTACTGTGAATGTGGGTAGGCCCTACTGTTAAATATACAAACACATATTATACAAATGAACTTTATTACTGCGAATGTGGGTAGGCCCTACTGTTAAATATACAAACACATAATATACAAATGAACTTTATTACTGACAGTTGTTTCTTAACGTTTGTATTAATTATTTAATTACTAAACATTATATTTCAATCGACTATGACAGTGACAGTTTTAACAAAATAATAAATCGCAAATGTGTTAATGTATTTAGTGGTATAATTTTTATAGGCCTATAAAACATGAAAAAATATTTTGTTAACTGATAAAGATGGATTAAGAATAAACGTTTTTCCTCTTTGTACCCATCTTCTTCCCCATCCCCCATCCCTCAACCCTTAATGTTATATACAAAACACAAATTGGGTTTATTTAAATGAGTCCAAATCAAAAATTTTGTGACAAGTTTCTCTTTCGAAATTAATTCCCAGGGTGCTAATTTTAGTTGACTACATAAATCATCGTGTACGGCACATCAATTTACAGCGACAGCTGTACGGTGACCGCGTGCGGCGATATACTTAATCTCGCGATTGTTCTGAAATCAGATGTACATTCCTAATACGTTGTTAAAATATGGTCCTCGGTCAATTTGTCCTTTAAACTCGGGCTGTTCGTGTTGACGGAACAAAATTTTGTGTGACGATATAGAGGGCACACCACATTACAAAAGTCATATTTGGCCATTATACTAATTTGACTGATGTACTGTTAGAAAAGATAATAACAACGGTTTCACCTATACCATTCTTACACGAGATTTAAACATAGGCAGTCCGTCGTGTCGATGGAACCAAATTATGTGTGACGATATAGAGGGCGCACTACATTACTCACAAAACTTTATTAAAGTAGTTTGTTAAAATAATATATCAATACATTTAACCTGTTTTTATTGTGTAGGTTCTAACTAAGCTAGACACATTTATGTGTTACGGTCCGGTGGTTCAAAATGGTTACGGTGCCTCATATAATCCTCATGAAGATTATATACTGTTTGCCATATCATCTTTCAAAGATTGTTCAGAAACCGATTCGACTATCTTTCGAGAGACTCTATATAACTCACTGATGGACATGCATAACCTGTGTTTAAAGATGAGCCGGAAGTTACGTCGGCAGAGTGCTGAAGTTCATAATGATATCTGCACAGAGAACGGTGACGTAAAAAATGGTGACGAAGATTACGTATCGGAAAATTCAGTTCAAAATGGCGATGTAATTATAAATGGTAGTAGTAGTAGTAACAATTCTAATGGACTGTAAAAAAACAAGGTACTTACGACTAGATTGATTTATCTAATCATGTTGAACCGTTTATAATAATTATTTTTGAGTCAAAATGTCCCGAGTCGACAAAGATTAGTAATGTGTCTGCTCTTGCCATTATTCTGTCCAACCCCCATGTGTATTATTGATACATAATGGTGTTCCTGTTCGAAATTGATTCTAACAATTTAACTTCCATTTTAGAACCAAATCTAATCTAATAAGTCAGCTTATAAATGGAATACAATTTCGATTCTGGCGTAAAACATTGTTGTTGCTTGCTATTGTATTACAGTCGTATTGTCTCAAATTATGAAGCACAGTTTATAATTAGTGGGACAGTTTTTTTAAAATATATTTATCCTGGGCGACCTCTTCAGTCAAAGACTGGTCTCCCAGAGGGCCCAGTTGGTGATCAGTGGCTGTGATATAATTAGTGGGACAGTTTTTTTTTTATATATTTATCCTGGGCGACCTCTTCAGTCAAAGACTGGTCTCCCAGAGGGCCCAGTTGGTGATCAGTGGCTGTGATGTACTAATACACTGGGTAACCCCCTACTCATCTCGAAAGATGTACTAGGTTCTTTAAAGTGCACACGAGCTAGTTGTGTACACTGGACCTACGGTTTATAGTCCTTATCCGAGAAGACTCGTTCTACTACCAGAACCATGGAGTGAGTGAACCTCGAACCCCTGCCGATGTTATGGCTACGTAATTACGGTTCCACTGTCTTAACCACTCGGCCACTCAACTCACCAGTAGGTATATTTCCTATGGTCATGCTCACCCGATGGGCAGAGCATGTATGACTAGAATTATCAAAACTGGTACACATGCGATAACTATGATACTCTATGACTTATTTTTTTACTTTTACGTTTTAAAGTAACAGTACAAATCTATTTTAACATAAACCTTTGAGTAACGTGTGAAATATTTATTTAGAAACCACTACCTATAATCTAGCATACTTTATTTAAGTAAAATAATATAGATAAGTAAATATACGTATAAAGAACATCGATGCAATAAAACAGAGTTTACCTATTTTTAAATTAATGGTGCGTGTAAGTATAATTAATAATATAATATAACAAATATATAATCTATTGTATGTGAATAAGTACAGTACATGTTAGGGTAGTTATAATGCAACGTGATTAGCAGAAATGTTATACACTGAATATAATACAATTTTCCATTTTCCTATAAGATAATATCAAAATTTTGGAGTCTATTATACAATTTAGAGTCATAAAAACCATGGTTAATATGAAGTTAGTTTTATTTTGTGCTAATGATTTATCTAATAGCAACATGTATACAGCCATACAATTACAGACAGGCCATGATTAGTAATGTAATTTAGATCAAGGCAATTTTTAGAGCTAATGGTGTCATGTATTTAGCATTGTACAAGTAAGAAGCTGACATCAAGAGGATTCAAACTCAATCATCATCCATTTCAACTCTAAATTGAATAACTGATATTCGGTATTGTAGCTATACAATTTGCCCAGTAAAAATAATTCTATGCTACAGAATTTCATATATATGATATCACGGAATTTGATTATTCAACTCAGTAATTTCTGGTCCATAGAAAGTATGATACTGGAAAATAGTTGTAGATACGTAGATATACTTGTATGGTGAAACCATTGAACAATTTAGTTATCTCTGTGGGTTGTATAGAAATAGACTAAAGCCCTGTCTAAACTATCAAATTCTATGTGACAAAAAACGTGATGTGCCCATACATGGACACGATGACGTCATATCGCTACCATATTTGGGCATATTACTACCATATTTGGACACATCACACTTTTTTGATAGTGTAAAAAGAGCTTAAAACGATAGAATTGAATTAAAAACCTTGCGAAATGTTACTGAAATTAGACGTAACTGCATTCCAACATTCTTTCAAAATGATTTTGATGAAGTGATACATTTGTGTGAAGAGAAACTATTTATTTTGTTAAAAAGAAATTATTATTATAACTTAATTAGCTTTATATTACTGTGTTAAAATGTCAGGGTGTTAATAGTGTTAAATCATGAAAGCAATTTAAATGCGCATTTTGCGGGATGTAACATTTATGTTTCGTCATTTACACAGCAAAAGTGTATTCATTTGCGCTTAGTATTATAATGCACAATTTGATTTACGTACAATAGGGTTTCTTCTGGAATCATATGGTTTATAAAAACTTAATTTAGAACATTACACAGTATAAAGGTGTACCGGCATTTAAAGCTCTGTCTGCAATCAAATATCGGACAAAAATGTACCAAAATATAGTAGTGATATAACATGGTGTCCATAATGGGCACATCACAGTTCATATAGTGTAGACAGAGCTTAAAGTAAAAAACAAACCTGATTTTTTTTATTGATAATATAATTCTGCAGAAATTGGTCAGAATATAATATTTTATTTGAGCAATATTATTTAGTCTTAATAAAAATTATTATTTAAACTCCGGATAATTTTTATACTTTGACCTAAAACAATATTGGGCAAATATTGTTGTGATTAAACCAATACTTTTTAACATTTTATTAAAAAATGTAGAGTTGAGTGAAATTAATGGATTACGCGTTACTAATATTTGTCCTACTAATGTTAATAAAAATGAATAGAAAATACTTTATTGCTTATTTGGTTGTTTTTTTTTTAAACTAAACAACTACACTATCAAACTTTATGTGACAACAAAATTTGATGTGCCTATATATGGACACGATGATGTAATATCACTATCATATTTGGGCACATCACACATTCTTGTCAAACTAGTTTGTTACACAAGCTGTATATTAGTCCCGCGTGACCGAGTGTGGTCGTAGGGTCGCTTCGCAAAGCTAAATACATCGATAATGTATTTATTAGACATTTCAATTGATGTGAAAATAGAAGTTTAATAAAAACACAATCTTATGATCTTATAACAAAATTGATTATGCTTTCTGTTGGCCTATTATTAAAATGCGTTTATCTTATAGAAAGAGAAACTTTAAAAAATCAACTCTATTTTCGATACCTGTCAACATCAACGATTACAATTATATGACATGAATATGCAAAAGTCATCCAACATGCAATACGCATAGCACAGGCAACGGAAAGGAAAGTATAAATAGGACATTCTTGCATCATTAGACCTCTAATATAGGTAAAACAATAGGGAAATAATCTGTGTCTCTTCAGATTTATAATACAGTGACTCATTACATAAGTAATACTATCGTGACAAGATTACTTGAGGAAGTGATCCCATCACTCAATGAACGTGTTTTTAAATCTATTATCACACATGCTCGTTATTAAAAACTATACAGAGTAAAATAGAGCACCCAAGTAGGGACATATCATGGGTAATGGATGGGGTGGTGCTGGGGTGGTTAGATGAGCAGGCATTTTAAAGTCTTAATTTGATTTTTTTGGTAGGTTCAATGAAACATGAAGGGCATCCAACAATTCCACTGCAGTCAGGGGGAATAATGACAAAAGGTTTCCTACTTTCTAGAAGGTTTATCAGATAATTTATATTGTTTTCACAACACTTTGATTTTGCCATTTCCCCCCTGAATTGAATTGAATTGAATTTATTTGGAAAATCATCATAAAAAATACATACAAAGTGATAACATAAATTACGGACATTACAAATAATACATTTATAAAAGATTTTCCAGGATGGCCCAAAAAAGCTTATCAGCTTATTTCCATTGGGATCTTTTTACAATCTAAAATAAAAAATATAAACATTACAAAGTATAGCATTAAACACGTAAATATAACAAAAACAGTAATATAAAAAACAAGTTAAATTAAAGACTATGATTGACTTATAAAGTTATTTGGTTGAACAGAAATGACTGGTTTTAAACTATAGATTATTATATTGACATTTAGAGCCTCCAATTTTTAGTTTTCAATGTGGCCGCCTTTAAAAATATAAATAGATTCAAAGAGTCCACGTAACGAATTTCATTCCAATTCTCATACGGTAACGTATATGGCGATATAAATAAATCGGCTGATATAATGCAGCTATAACACTAGTATTTATTGAAAACCCGGAAACCCGCAAGCCTTATGTAGTAATGTAGTAGGTGGGTTAGGTTATTATTTAACCATGGAGGAATTACGTGCTATTACAGTGTTCATTATGTTGAAAATCCCAATTGAAGGTTAAAATAGAATATTGTTGACAATATATATTGCATTTAATCATTTGTATTGTATTTTTCAACAAAAACAAATTCCATGCATACTGATGGACTAGTACAAACATTACAAACATATTCTTGTGATAATAATAATAAGGAAAAAACAAATTTAAAAACGCTAATTTCACTTCCATGATTTGAAATTGTTTCGATGATGGCCTTCGTATTAATTTTTCGATAAAAGGAATACTATAAAAATTGTGGTAACTATCACCAAACCAATGTTTTGGTACCTTGGTTCATTCAATTTTTTTACAGCATGTGGCTTCAAAATCTGACGAGGAAGGGAACTTGAAACTAATTTTTCATTTGGCTTAGCATCAGATTAAATAGTGGCTATAAATATAAAATCATTGAAACAAAAATATTAACTCATTGTATTAACTTCAAAATAAATCAAAGAGTCATGATGTTGCCTTCCTGTGGTAGAGAACAAATCGTAAGTGGAGTCCTGAGATCTTACTTCCTTTATAATACAGCAAATGATCCATTGTTTTAATGTTGTCATAGGATGAATTAACGTCGAATATAATTAAAATAATATTAACGGAAGCTATTTAGACTCTAGGCTAATTTAGTTGTTTAAAACACGCTTGGCATTCATTCAAATAATTAGCAAGCGGAACGAAGGTTTATCCTTCCTTAACATGTCATACAGTAGGCCCCTACTTGCATTTTAAGGCATTGGTTGTAGCTCTCATGTATATTTGTGGTGTGTAAAGCTCTCTACACTATTAAGGTAGTTTGAACAAAAAGTGTGATATGCCCAAATATAGTGGGGATATGCCCATGTATGGACATGATAATGTCATATCACTACCATATTTGTGCATATCACCACCATATTTGGGTTTGATAGTGATAGACAGAGCTTTAGAGGAATGAAATATGTATTTGAACAATTATGCTTTTTTTTGCACCAAGGGTGTGAATATAATTACTTAATTTTATTCACCGTCACTTCTGTTCAGAATAATAGAGTAAAGAGACGAAGAAATTACTAATAAATAATCAAGAAAATATACAGCTATTAAATTTATTTAATTTTAAAAATAATAATATATTACTGCTATCTTGGGGTTGAAATGGATGCGGGTATGACTATGATTTCTCATATCTCAAAAACTATTTCTACGTCGTCTTTTCACTTACGAAACATCCGAAGGATTCGAAAGTTTATTAATGAGGCAGCAGCTAAACAACTTGTTCATGCTTTTGTCACTTCACGACTGGATATGGGAAACTCATTGCTATATGGGCTACCACAAAAACAACTCCACAGGCTTCAGCTGATTCAAAATACAGCTGCACGAGTTGTTAAAAACTACCAAGATATGCACACATATCAAATACCTTGGAAACTTTGCATTGGCTTCCTGTTAGGTACCGCATTGTTTTTAAAATATTACTCTTTGTTTATAAGTCTATTAATGGCATGGCTCCTGAATATATTTCTGACATGCTTAGGCTGTATGTTCCCAGACGGAATCTGCGTTCTAGTGATACGCTGCTTCTACATCAACCTAAGTCTCACCACTCATGGGGAGACAGAGCTTTCACCGTTACTGCTCCTCGTCTATGGAATGCTCTACCGAGCTCTATCAGATTTTGCAAAACTGTTGATACTTTTAAAAAATTATTAAAAACACATTTATTCATTAAGGCATATGGAAATCATGAGGTTTCTTAAAGTTCTAGAATTGTATAGTATACTTTTTCCTGACCAGCATTATCTTTGGGGTGCCTCTGTCTTGGTTGTTGTCTCTGAGCACCCGGTCGTCTGTGGCAAGGAAAATGTGTATCCTGTTCCTTTGTTTGGTCACCTAGGTAGGGGTCCGGGACCGCGACAGAACGAGAACGGATGGGGACCCTCCAAAGAAATTGCATTTTATTTGTCGGGCATTTGTATGATTTGTTTTATTTTTTTATTTTATTTATTTATTTTTTTTTTAATGCGCCTTGAGCACTCTTGAGTGGTATGTGCGCTATAAAAATCCTGTTATTATTATCTTGTTTAATATTAATAACGTATTATAACGTAACGGTAATAATGATAACGTCTTAAAGTCATTGGCTGTAACTTATATTAATTAGGTAGGCTAAGAATATCAACTAGCCTTGGGCCTACGTTCATGTTTGTAAAAAAAACTAACGAAAAAAAAACATAATACTTTAATACTATTACAGAATAAGAGCCATGTGTTTTTATGACGTAACGACCGCTCTAAAGAGAGGAACTTTTCACTGAGTAATACTTACTATTAGTGACTCACAAAACAGGGTTGATACTCCTATCGTATAAAGGCGAAATATTATGTACTTGGACAATAGAATACTTCCTCTATATGCTTTGCGTAACAAATTATTTGAATCATAAAAAAAAAAATATATAGAAAAAACTGAAACATGAATATACCGTTTAGTGTAAACCAAGACAAATATTAACCTCAACCTATGATCGAACACAATTTTAAATTTCAAAATGACTGACATATCAATCAGTACACGTTAATGATTGGTATTATTGATCATTGATTTTTTTTGTTTCTATAATTTCTTATTAAATATTGTGCTATGTAAAATGTGTAATGGAAAATAAACATGCATTAGTAAACCGTGAGCGTTGTACTCGCATACTCGATTTATTTATCAAATGTTGGTTATTAATAAAACATGTAGACTATACTAGTACAGAACTATCGTGGTTCAGAAATTCAAGTACCAAGGTGCAATTTATTTATTAATATTTCAGAATCAAAATACAATGTGTTGGATTTTGGAATAAAAACGATTAAATTAACAGCATCATTGGTAGTTCATATTCAAGTCATATTCTTCTATTTCATGATCAGTCAAGTTTCCCAATTTTCAAAGTTGTTTTTGTTAAAGCTATAATAGTTTTTATCATCTACTACCAATTAGATATTTGTTTCTGGTTCGGTTTCGTATTTTATACATACTGTATTTGGAATTCTATAGGAGTTTTTTTGCCAACACAATGCTATTACTCACTTCACGTGCTTTAAGAGTAGTTAACCGCAACTCAATTGGCGTGCAACCCCGGCGAAGAAAATATTCTTCACTTCCCTATAAAAACCCGGTCACTTGTTGAGCGCTTAGTTCAGTGTCGTCTGCCTATAAGTGTCTTGGGAGGAATAGAGCTCAACTTAAAATACTGTCTGATCTAGGACACGACAGACAAGATACCGGTGTTCACTTCCAGTAGAACAGACAAGTTGCTAACATGTTGTCTGTTGTAGTTCTTTTGTCAATTTTAAGTGTTCGTTATGGAGATACTTCCCCAGTCACAAATGCAAATGCTGCAATGGTGAGTATATTCCGATCGCTTAGTTTTAGAATGCTTTCTAAGTTTGTTTATGTCATATTTTAAAATATTTTTTAGTTATGCTATTTAGGTTTTCTGAAGTTGAAAATTAAATAAATACAATTTAATTTTAAAACATATGTTTAAAATAAAACAAAGAGCACATTTCATTCTATACACAATTAAGAACAAGACAAATATGATAGAAATATATATATATTTTTAAACATAACGTTCATTTTGCTTTGTAATTACAGAACAGGAATGTATCCCATTTACATCAACATTTAAAAAAAAATGTTATATCGGCCCACATTTATATTTTATTAGTTTAAGAGCACATTAAGATGATTTTTTTTATTGTGGTTAAAACAATTATGACGATTAATTTATTTAAGTGAATACAACTTTTCTAAACATGTTAAAACAGTAAAATTGAGACGCATGTGCGTCACCGACGTTAACATTATAAATTCGATTAGTCCGGCTATAATTTCATGAACTTTTTCACTGGTTAAACTCAATTGTACTAAATTTTAATTTCAAGATAAACAAATTATGAAGGACTCATGTGATACGTATACAGAGATGATTATCACCACTGATTTCCAAAACTTTCAATTCGATTTATTCGACTAATTTCCTCTTTTTCCGATACGTAAAATAGAAGGCATATTACTCCAAGGATCGAGCACGCGTGTGAACGGCTGCTATAGGACGAGCGTAAACTAGTTTTCAATTCGATAAGTCATCGAGAACTATCGACAACTTAATAATATAAAATTAAATATCAAATGAAATAAAACTGTAGAAATAGGACAATTTTTTTTCTAATTTGATAAAAGTAGTGTAGGCCTATCTGTAGAATGATTAGGTCCTCTATATTGTAGGCCTACCCGCCTACGCACCACCCCTATAAGTGATCTATCGCAATTTCTGTGCTGTCATTCATGAATATATAACCTTTTATATTACTCATTTAGTCTAGTCTTATTCGACTTATTAATCGTAAACGAAAGACATTTGGCACAGAATGTTTGTGCATTGGGCTTAATAAATTATGTTTAAAGTTTATCAATATTCGAAATAAGCGTGCTACTGTATAAGTGAAAGAGTGCGTGCGGATGAGGACATGGCCTTTTAAGCATATTTATATCATTGGTCTACTCCCAAGTTAGCTGGTTTCTTTTATCTTTCTATTATAATTTTCTTCTCTTTGTGTCATTTTAAATACATCTTATACATAAATGTTTTTATTATTTCCTTACTTCAAAGGAATATCTGACAGTTTTTAATCACATGGATCCTGTAGATGCCAAATCAGGTCAACTTAGGTCACAGGATGAACTTATTGAAGGTCTTAAAAAATTCCAACGCTTTGCTAACATTTCGGTAACAGGTAAGAATTTGTCACTTAAAGTCAATCATAAACTTTACTACGTGTATTTATTGTGCTAATTACGGATATACTGGTTGTGTTGAGTTGGTTGTAGGCATATTAAGGAACATTCGAATTGCGACGACCTGGGGCCTAAGGTATGTGTTACTTCATTTGTCCCATGTCATCGTCGTCGTCGAAATCGAGTCTTCGTTTTTTTAGTCTGTGTCTGTCTGAGATATAAAAAAATTGTATTATATAGGTAAATTTGACGAAACTACTATGGAAATGATGAGTCTACCTCGATGTGGTAACCCAGACTTTGTGGGTACTGGTCAAGACGCAAGACGCAGAAGACGATACGCACCTCAAGGAAGCAGATGGCCTAAGAACGACCTTACTTACTTTATAGAAAACTTCTCACCTGATCTTTCACAAGCTAATCAAGTGAAAGTTATTCAAGCAGCATTTGATGTAAGATCCATTCTGTAATTCATTTTTAATAAACATCCAATGCACGATGACGAAACATAAACAATCAAACAAATAAAAAGAAAATAGATAAATAAATAAATATAAAATGTATGAATAGCAAATAGATAAATGAATGAATAAACGGACCGACGGCCGGATACATTAATAATGAACAAACGAAAGTATGAACATTTACGAGTCAATCATGTACAAATAAAAGAGAAAACGACACTACCATTAGGCCTATTAAAATTAGTGTAGAATTTCACTTAGCCTGTGCACCAGAACCTCTACAAAATTATCATACTTATGTGAATGCCATTTTAAAGTGTAATGCAACAATTGTCGTTTTATTAGATTTGGGCTAAACAAACCGCATTGAGTTTCAAAAGACAGAATAGCAAGAGGGGAGCTGACATCGTTATACAATTTGCGAAAGGTAGCCACGGTGACGGCAATCCATTCGATGGCATCGGTGGTACGTTAGCCCATGCCTACTTCCCACAGTTCGGTGGGGATGCTCATTTTGACGACGCAGAGCGTTTTACTCTAAATAGTTACTCAGGTAAGTTAAACGTGTGCATGTATTATTATAAACACGTTATATAGCACTTATTATAACACACCTGAGCGGATTCTTGTCATTTGATTGAAGGATTGTGGATCACATGATATTCAATAACTACTCAATTGAACTCTGTGACGAGTATCGAGATTGATTTATGCAATATGCGCTGTGAGCGTACTGCTTTTGTTATAATACAGTTCATTCTTGTTAACACGTCTAATGAGTCTATGTACACCAATCCATGTTTCAATAGTAGGTTAAAGTTGTTAATATTAATAACTGTTTTAACCCTAAACATCACAATTGGATCAAAATATAATGCGAAAGATTAAGCATAGTAAAAGGCCTTTGTTAGGTTTACGGGACCCTTCCAACCTCACCCCTTACTCTACATCCCAAAGAAATAAGGGATTCGCCACGGTATTCTGTTAAACCTAGATTGATCAAAACTGTCACGTTTTATTGGGCCGAATTACTCATCCTGAGAGGTTGCGTAGTAGTTGGAACTAAGTCAAAAACGTCAAACACCACCCACACCTCAACTAATCCCTGATCCCATGATTGTTCGAGCGAAAGTGTGTTACTAATATTAGAACGGTATTAAACTCGAACAATGTGTGCAAAATACCGCGTAACACGTCCGGTTATGGTCGATGCAAGATCTAACAACATTTCACAACTTTGCAAATGATTTTTAAATTACGACAAAATAGATTGTAATGCGCTTAAATAATGAATAAAACAAATCTATAATAATTCAATACAGATCAAAACAGAACACAATAACAACTGTCCTTCCCACGCACGATATCTTGACTATTACGTTTATCGGAAAATGTGTTAGGCCTATACTGCTAAAAACTCCACCAGTTAGAACTAACAAATTTTAGAAACTATATTCCATGTAACTAATAATGTTCTGTAAAGTCATTATTTCATAAAAAAATTCTTTTGTGTAATCCTTCCCTGTCCTACGTTGTTTACTGCGTGAAGTGAAGATGATTGGAAATAAAGATTGAATTGAAATTTAAATATAGGGGTCTACCTTTACTTACTTACCACTGGTTAATGTGTTAAACTGTGGGAATGCACAACTTTATTTCTGTTTTTTTTTGTTCTAATTTTACGTTTATCTTTGATATTTTGTAATTTGCAATCTTTCAAGAAGATAATTCAAATATATGATCAGTGTCTGAAAAGAATAATTTAAACGAATGACACAATATGCAAAATAAATGAATCATACTAATATAAAGTAATTTACTTCCCGTTAAAGACGAATAGTGAAGAGTCGGAAATATTCACTGGTGAAATATTGACAAACTATAGTATATAGGCATACCATGGCATTTCCCCTCCCTCCCTGACCAAAAACAATCAATGGCATAAACTTTTGTGATGCTAGCTATGAAAACAAGATTTCAAAAAAGTATCCCAAATCAATTATTTTGACTTTGTTTTCACACAATTTTTGCTTATTTTGACTAATAATGGTCGTAATTTATATCTAGGAACAAATCTTTTTCAAGTAGCAGCCCATGAATTTGGTCATAGTTTAGGTCTTGCTCATTCTGACGTCAGCGCTTCACTAATGGCGCCTTTTTATAGAGGATATATACCAAGCTACAAATTACATAGAGATGATATTGAAGGAATTCAACACCTTTATGGTAGAAAAACAGCAGTACAAGGACCTGCAACGGACCCACCAACGTACAACCCGACACGTAAACCATCAGAATGTGGTGGAAAACTAGATGTGATGACAAGGACTGCAGATGGGAACACATTTGGATTTTATGGTAATGGTCTGAGGCTAAATTATTATATTACATTAATTAATTTTCGGTACAATAATAAACAGCAGTAAACATATAGGAAATTAACAGATAAATATATATTTTTGCATTATTTTTACTATGAATGTAACTCAGTAGTATGATATCGTGTTTATATATTACTCAACAGGTAATAACTACTGGCTTATTACTGATACTGGTGCAGCCAATGGTTATCCAAAGCCAATCCAAGAAGGCTGGCCAGGGCTACCCAACAAACTTGATGCAGGATTCTTCTGGGAAAGAAGTGGTAAAACGTACTTTTTCAAGGTAAGTATTGCAATACCCAAGATCGATACAAACAAAACTATGGCACTGGTTGATAGATCTACGATATAATATTTCTTTAAAAAAGGGTACCTTAAACAAATAAGGTGGTGGAGAAGGCTAACGTCCCGTTTGCTTATCGTCATGACAGAGTAATTTATCCATCGTAAGTAAATGTCATAGCATTCTTTCCAACATTTGTTTTGATATTTCTTAAAGGGAAACAAGTACTGGAGATACACAAATCGAGTTCCTGATGTTGACTACCCAAAACCTATTTCGAACTGGCGTGGAGCACCAGCCAACATGGACGCAGTTTTTGTATGGAGTGGAAATGGTCGTATATATTTTGTAAAAGATGGACAATATTATCGATACAACCCAACTACTTATCAGGTTGATCCAGGCTACCCAGCACCGTTATCAAATTGGAAAGGACTTCCACCTCGCATTGAAACGGCTATGCAGTGGAAGAATGGAAAGACATATTTTTTTTCGGGAAGCAGCTATTGGCGTTTTAACGACAAAGCATTTGACGTAGAAGCGGACTACCCCAGACTCACGGCAATTTGGTGGATAGGCTGCTCAAATACAGCTGCTTTACAAGGGGCTGGAATCACACCAACTGTACCCGCCGCAGATGGCACAACTACATCTAGCATTCTTGATACAGACACTAAAACAATTGTATTAAACCAGAACAATAATGCAGTGTCGAATTATTCACATCCTTTTTCAATTGTGTTAATGTTTGTTACAGGTCTATTGACTCTGTTTCGTCTATGATAAAACTAATTTACAAAAGATATCTTGTTCGATGCGGACCACTGAATTTACCCATATTAACGGGAATCGACTCCAGTATCTATGCCGTATTAAAGTGACGTTCGTTTGCAATGAAGATAAAGTTGAAGAGACGCGTAGGAAAACGTCCAGGAAAAGAACATAAATACCCCGCGTTTAAAATTGGTAGTGCTGCTTTTTTTAATGGCCTAATATTATAGCCTAGCTTTCAACATTGATTCAAGATGGAAGCAACGAACTAATTGAATAAAAGTTTATATTAAAGCCATATGTGTGTTATACTGTAAAACAAATAATGAATGTTTTATATTCGTTGAATGGAGAGAATATTTCATGAGTAAGACAGATTGATTGATTATTCTATTTTAAATAAATAATGCAATATTTCCACTATTTAACTCATAACGTTCATTAATTGTATAGTGACTTCTGGACAGTGGCTCGTTTCTCCGTTATTTCTTGTATTGTTTCCGTCAATCAATAATAAAATAATAATCCATTCATTTCGATATTTTTTTATTTCGTCTTTTGCGCTGCTACCCACTGACATAAGACATAGATTTATATTCACCTGTCTATGAACAATAACTGAACTGAATCTAATAGGCCTATTTATGGTATATGAAATTATTTAATCTTCAGTTTTGTTCTTTCTTCAAATCCAAAGTGGATTGAAATCGTCATTCATTAATTTTCTTGTAATGTATTTCTATTTAAATTAAACATGCTAAACAGTGATAAACAATAATATTACTAATCTGGGCCCGCTTTTTTGTAACACAACAATTTACGGTAGGGCCTATATCAAACATACTTTATTCTTCTTCAACTTCCGTTTTAAATTAACAATCTTTCATTTTTATTGACTAAACATTCTTTATAGACCTATAGTTTTTTTTTTAAATACAGCTGTCATACGCAAAAGTATATATATTCTATAACATGATTATAGAATTACAAAGGTTGGGCTATATGCTTTTATTCGTGCGAATCAAACATTCCTGATCTGCATAAAGAAATACTTCTGATAAGATCGCATGGTGGAAACAGGTGTTATACCAACGAAAGATTATCCTGGCTGATCCAAAATCAATTGCGTGATCAAATATAATTATCGATTGGAATTTACCATGATTTGTTCCCACAAGATTAAATAGTCAAATCAATAATGATAATTTCGCATTCCCCTGCTATGAGCATTTAAATTAGTTTGGACCTTTACAGTACAATCATTAGTGTCTGCACCGCCAAACAATCAAGATGCGCCCAATACTGGCGATCATCGGCTTTGTCGCACTTGCGACAGCGTGTGAAGATGGTTGGGAGTCATACAATGGCTACTGCTACTTGTTTAATCAAATAGGTGGTAACCGGAACTATGCTGATTCTGAAGTATTTTGTTTGAACCACGGAGCACACCTGGTGTCTATTCATAGTGAAGCTGAGAACGATTTCGTTACCAGAACAGCACGGGATTTAGATATGGGTAATACGTGGATAGGGCTTGATGATAATGGTCATGAAAACGAATTTACATATTTGGATGGAACACCTTTCTATAGAGGTGGATACACTAGAGGTGAACCTAACAATCACGGGGCTGGACAGGACTGTTCTTATTTTCCATTTGGACCGACACCATATGGATGGGACGACTTAGATTGTAGCCGGAACAGCAGATTTGTATGTGAAAAAAATGTTGAATGCGAAGAAGGATGGATTACGTGGGGACAAAATGGCCATTGTTACAAGTTTTTTCCAGAAGAAATGATTTACGCCCAAGCCAAGGCAAGATGTACTGAAGAAGGTGGTTACTTGGTATCAATTACAACCGACGATGAGAATACTTTCGTCATTAGGAATGTTGCTATAGAAATAAGTGGAAGTGAAAGGCCACCAAGAACATGGGTTGGTCTAGACGACACAGATACGGAAGGGCTATGGCATTATGCTGATGAATTGGATACTGAATCTTTTGTTGGCCGGTTTTCAAGAGGAGAACCGAACAACGCTGGCTCCGGACAGAATTGTGTGTGGTTTCCGTTTCGTGAAGATGATGCATGGGATGATGTTTCGTGTGGGGCGCAACGAAAAGCTGTCTGCAAGAAACCTGACTTTCAACAAATGGCGACAAGCTGCAGCGGTAATTGGCTTTCATATGGCGACAGCTGCTACAAGTTCGACAATACACAACGAAACTATGCTGCATCTGAAGAATATTGCACTACTCAAGGAGGGCATATGGTGTCTATTCATAACGACGCGGAGAATGCTTTCGTTATCGATAAAGCACAAGAACTGGATTTGCGTAATACGTGGATAGGCCTTGATGATAATGGTCATGAAAACGTCTTTACATTTTTGGATGGAACAGATTTCTTTAGAGGTGGATACACTAGAGGTGAACCTAACGATTGGGGAGGTAATCAGGACTGTTCCTACTTTCCATTTAGAGAGACGTATGGATGGGACGACATGCGCTGTAGCAATAGTGCACAGTATATATGTGAAAATGTAGCTCCATGTGCAGCTGGCTGGACCGAGAATCAAGGACATTGCTACAAGCGCTATAGTGATTCCGTTGATTATCCTACAGCTAAGGCATCGTGTATTGGACATGGTGGTTATATATTAGCAATTACAACCCCGGAAGAGAATGAGTATGTTTATGATAATATTCAAGATGATCCGTCGTCGGACCCACCAACAACATGGGTTGGTATAGACGACATGCAATATGAAGGGAGATTTACTTTGGCTGAACCTGGTAATGATTTTTTTAATGGACGGTTTTCAAGAGGAGAACCAAACAACGCTGGCTCCGGACAGAATTGTGCGTGGTTTCCGTTTCGTGATCCATATTCGTGGGATGATATTTCGTGTGAGGCGCAAAGAAGCGTTGTCTGTAAGAAACCTGATCCAGCACGCAGGTTTGCTGATGACATGGCTCGTCATTTGAAAGATACCTTGTTGCATATGCGGGACGCATGTTTTGCGTCCGAACAACTGACGGTCGAAGATGACACACAAAATATGTGTGAAAAGGTAGAAGAGGTGATTAATACATTAATAGAAGATTGTGGAGGCGGCGCCAATGACGAGTAATTGAAATGTTTAACATTTGTTTATGCTTCGTTCACACTTAGCCAATATTCAGATTCGGTAACCGGTAGAAAATCGTTAAAAAAAATGGTGTAACTGTTCTGATTAACGTATTCCGGATTCGATTCCGGAATAAACATACGTGTGTTATCGAAAACCTAAACGTAGCTCGGAGTTTTCTCCGGCAACCGGATCGAGTTCGGGCTCAATGTGAACGTAGCTTTAATCTTAAAAATGGCAATTGAACCAATGTTAAGTACAGGATAATAATGTCACAACCTTTAAAACTCAAAATTATTATTTAAAATTGTTTAAAAAAATGATCGTTTATTTGGAAGTATCATTTACTAATAAACATTAGGCACTGGTTTGTACCACACCAGTGTCTGATATGCATTAAGTAAATTGAAGTTGATGATAACATTACCTGATTTAACATTATTCAAGAAGCCTAATCATGTAAATATTCTATACTTTGCCTTCTCGGTTTAGTTTACTTTCAATTAAAATGGTGAAATGGCATAACTGTTGGTTATTGTTTAATTACTGACTCGTCTCAATCTAAGTTATTAATCTATAAACTAAAGTTTATGTTTTGGGATAGAAGATAAATTTGGAGAAACGGATACAAACCAAAACACTAGATTTGAACTCGGTCACTATGGACGAGTTAGGTTATCCGCCGCGCAAACGCCACGTGCACGTCTCATACAGAAAAACGATTATGCCATTGTGACCTGAAGAAAATAAAATGTTAGTGTGCCCTCTATTTTGTGTCTAAGTATATACAGCTAATATACAATAGGTATATATACTGTATACATACTAGGGCCTACATACAGTAAATAATAGGTGGAAATAACGATTTTTAACATAATGACGTCATCATAATGAAACACGTATATAGCAAATTTGGAAGGGAATTATCTAAGCAACAACATATTAACGTGTTGACGAAATTTGGTTACGTAGAATATGGATGCGCGCTCTTTTAGTTTTAAATGTCATGAAATATGACGCAAAATATGAAAATACGACTTTTATAATTCAACTGGCCATTATGATGACGTCACAACATCCGATGCGCAAAATTCGTACATGAATTCGTATTTACAATTCAAAAGCTTCCAGAAAATTTTGTAATCATGAGTATCACTTTTCATTCTGAGGAGCTATAACAAATTGAAATTTACTGTAATGATGAAAATAAGTGATCCAGGCTATTCACGCTTTCGAACATAAATCATGCGAAAGATAATTGATTGACCTTGACAATATCAAAATATGGGGGAAAATTGGAATACGGATAAGTGGAGCGCTCTATTAAATGTGATGAGCTATGACGAAAGAGACAGATGAGTGGAAATAGACTTTTCAGTCAAACAAATTGCAACAGTTTGTTTTTTTGCTGAAACATGCTCAACTATATGTAGATATTATCATATCCAAAATCTACCCTGATCTGCCCATAATAAATTACCTAATTTGCATAAAATCAAAATGGCTGCCATTTTACAACTTTGATCCCAATTATCTCTTAAACCATAAAGAATTTGGTGTAAGAATGTAGTGAAAACAAATATAAACATGACCCCAAAGATTCAGAATATATCTGATTTGTCTTTGGGGTCAGGGTCAAAGGTCATTCCAGTTTGACATCTAAAATATGCTAATTATCTCTTAATCCATTAGGTATTTTGAATAAGAATGTATAAGTACAAATATAAATGTGACCCTAAAGATTTAAAATACCGTAAAACCTCGAAAAGAAGCCCATGGGCTTCTTATTTTTTTAGTGCTCTTGGGTGGGCTTCTTTTCGAGATGGGCTTCTTTTCGAGATGGGCTCCTTTTCGAGAGTACTTTTGCAAACTGTAGAGGGGGGCTTCTTTTCGAAATGAATGCTGTCAATTTTGTGAATTTCTACTACAATAATATGACTTTTGAGATATTTTTTCAACCATGAAATTATGTTTAATATACCAATTAAAAAACAATATAAAAAGCCAAAAAACATATATATATGCCAACGAAGTAGACAAGAAAAAGATACAAGATGCGATTAAAGCACCGTGGACGAAAATAAACTGTAAAATAAATGTATGATAAACACGATCATACATATTAATTATTATCATCAGTCTGCATCACAAGTATCTGGCATTAAATTATCCTACTACAGTAACTCTTAATCACGTCTTTGTACTGTTTATTTCTGTTTCTTTTGACGTTCAGTTAATAAACCTACATTCCTAATACAGTATAGTAGTCTATCTCGAAAAGAACCCACACTATCTTGAAAAGAAGCCCAGGGGGCTTCATTTCGAGATGGGCTTCTTTTCGAGAGTACTTTTGCAAACTGTAGAGGAGGGCTTCTTTTCGAGATGGGCTTCTTTTCGAGGTTTAAGCCCATGGGCTTCTTTTCGAGGTTTTACGGTATTGTATTTGATTTGTCTTTGGGGTCAAGGTCAAAGGTCATTCCAGTATGGCCTCTAAAATATGCTAATTATCTCTTAATCCATTAGGTATTTTGAATAAGAATGTATAACTATAAGTACAAATATAGGCCTAAACATGACCCTAATGGTTTAGAATAATGTACAGTAATTGAATTGTATTAGGGTTCAAGGTTCAAAAGGTCATCTAATTACACTATATACAATTTGAAAATAACTCTCAAAACATCAGGTATTTTTAACAAGAATGTATTTAATATAAATATGACCCTAAATATTCAGAAAGATGCAATTGAGTTGTATGGGGTCAAATGTCATCTAATTATGCCATATAAAATATGCTAATTATCTCTCAAACATCAGGTATTTTGAACAAGAATGTATTAATAGAAATATACAGTAATATGTTCTTATGATTTGCATTTGATTAATTTGTATTGGGTCAAGATAAAATGTCATTATCTTACAATATAAAATACTCTAATTATGAAGTGAATTCATTTCAATTTGGATGATGTACTATGAACAAATCATATCTATTTTGAAAAGCTCCTTCAGGGATCAGACTATTAGGAAAGGTGTTTTAATTGTAAGGAATTACATTTATTATATTTGTTTGTTTTTTTTAGATTATAATAGTACACTATGCTAAAATATGTCACACAAAAACTGTCAATCCTGGCTGGTTGTGTGAAGTGTTTAAACTGAAATTATGGGAAAGTGTGGAAACACCTTTAGTTACAAAATTTGTAGCTGTGAAAATGGAGGTCATGTGGTTCAAACAGTAACCAACCACTTTTTAAACAGTAAAACCTGACCCTAACATTGGGAAAAGTTAAGTTGTACTAACCAAAGTGTGTGCAGTAGTGAAAGATGACATATTCTGTGTATTAAGAATACAGAGACTATGTGAACTAAAAATCTTTAGAACAAGTGTCTATAGTTTACTTTAGTATAAGTATTAAGAACGAGTCCTCTGCTCTCAAATGACACAAATACAGAAAATATAGAGATACATTAAAAAAAAATAGAATCTTTCGTAACACCCTAAATTTTTAAGTTTGAGATGGATGAATATTTAAAAAAATCCAGCCATTAAAAACAAGTGTAGTTTGTATTCATATTTAAATACCCTTAGTGTATGTTAAAATTTATCTAAACACAAACATTTTAAAGTATCAGTATATATTAGGATTAAGTAACAGTATTTATTAATACTTTTATTAGCAAAATGATGCTTCAATCGAGAATGTAATGAATACAGTAAGACAGTAAGTCATTGTGATACTTACTAAAGTATACTTTAACAAAACTAGTTCTTTGCAACTGTTGTTGCTTAGTTTAACCAGGGAAGAGTTAATTTAACTCTTCCCTGGTTTAACTGTAGATAATTTGATTTAAAAAAAAATTATAGATGATAATTTATAAATTACTAATTATCAGAAAGCTAAGTTTATTGGTCTACTCTGATGTAATTTTACTGAATTCTCAGTGAAGCGAGAATTGTCCAGAGTATGGCAAAAACATCTTTTCGATCGAGTCTGACCCAAGAACTATATAGTATGCCTAAATGTAAAATTAAATGTCAAAATAAGAATGACCTACTGATCCTATATGTAAATTTAGTAGTTATAATATTTAATAAATAAACAATTTTTTCAAAATGTTTAAGGTAAAATCATTGATCTAGTAATCTCTGGGTGGGAGGAGTGTGGGCGCAGTTTGCAGACATCAATCTGCTGCAATGTCTGTACTGTATATGCTATGTTTTTAGTAGTAGTAAGACTACTATGCAAATTGATTTAAAGGATAATTTGAATTTTTTTTATATTGTGACCTTTGACCCAGTGACCCCAGGGTAAGATGAAAAATCAAATGTGCTATTCTGAATCTTAAGGGTCATGTTTATATTTGTACTTTGACATTCTTATTCAAAATACCTAATGGATTAAGAGATAATTAGCATAATTTAGATGTCAAACTGGAATGACCTTTGACCTTGACCCCAAAGACAAATCAAATATATTATTCTGATTCTTTGGGGTCATGTTTATATTTGTGTTCAATACATTCTTATACCAAATTCTTTATGGTTTAAGATATAATTGGGATCAAAGTTGTAAAATGGCAGCCATTTTGATTTTATGCAAATTAGGTAATTTATAATGGGCAGATCAGGGTAGATTTTGGATATGATAATATCTACATATAGTTGAGCATGTTTCAGCAAAAAAACAAACTGTTGCAATTTGTTTGACTCAACGCCTATTTTTCATCTATTTCCACTCATCTAAAAAAAAAATCATATATTTTATATTGGAGTGGCCATAAGATGACGTGAAAATGTCCGGTTAGCCATATTGATGCATGATCCGATATCTACAACTCATCTACTTCCAGAATATGTAATAAAAATAAAACTTCACAATTTAGTTCAGAAACTATGATTGTTTAAAAAAAGGGATAATTTTGACGAATTTTTGAACTTTTTTATAAAAAACGCGCGAAAATTCGAAGTGCTCGTATGAAGTGATTTTAAGTAAAGAAGAAAAAAAAAGATCGTGACAATAACAAGTGTGGATAACCAATAACGCAAATGCTATTTTCTCAAACATAGTTAAATTGCGGTCTCTATCGGAGTACTTTCTCCATGATAATCCGGTGAACATATATGGTACATTATGAAACCTATAGAAGTTACATCGAATCAATGCTATAGATATTGCCTTGATCGGCTATACATTTGACGGAGGGAGGGAGACGTATGTGGATCGGTTACCTGGTTAAGTTCATTTCGTGGGCACATGGCAATCTTTGGAGGGTACTAATGATTAATAACTAAGCCTGATCAGATTCTCGATACTGTATTTGGTGCGGTAATACAGCATCACATGTATCGTCTACCATCTCCTAATGCTTACCTTGCATGATACAGATATCACATATATTCCGAGTATATTACTGTATTACCAAATTATTTTGCAAGGGGAAAAAAGCGATGGACTAAAATCAAGTTTTCATATTATATTGCCTTGCTTATTGTACTGCACAGAAATTTACATAGTAATAGTAACTATTCAAACTTTATAATTCATTTAAAAGCAGAAGAAATTAAATTGTTTTACAGTGACTTTATTTTAATGGTTTGGGCATACAGAATTCCCTTGATACACTTAACGTTTTACCATATGATGTTGGACACATTTTCTTGGAGATGGAGATCACAATGTGACACCGCAGTTCTTTCTTCATCATTTGATCTGGTAGGTCACCAATATTAAAAAACTGGTGGCTTGCAACACAGTTCATTGGTTTTCTACCCCTCAATTGAAATGATGATGTTCGATTGCCATATCTTATTCTCATTCAAAAATAGCATTTGATTGACCTAGGCCATTTAAAAGGCCACTCGTACTCATTAGGTACAATACCATTAACATTAGACTCAAAATAATAAAACATAGGAAACCAAACTTGTGCTCTTCTATCTGCATGGTGCAATGTTTTGTTATTCGCAAGTGTATGATAATAAAGAAATAAACGAGACGAAATATAAAAAGCTATGACAACATCAATTGAATAATGTTCATGGCCTGCTAAGATAAAGAAAATGCCAAACAGATTGAGAACCCATGTCAGTGTGTGAAGAAGAGTAAACCTTCGCGGGGTGTCTGCAAAAGAGAATTAAATAAAATCACATTAGAAAGTAAGCCATGACCTGGAATGGCTGTTAAACATACGGGGGAAGTACACATATGTTGGCCACATGTTGCTAAAGGTTCTGAGTTTTTAAGCTGAGTGAAGCAGTTAAGATATGACAACTGGTGAGTACCACACATAATAATAATGATGATAAGTTGAATAATGATAATAAATTAAATAATGTTCAATCCTATAGACGACTTTGGTCGCTTTGCGTTAAATGTTGATGTTAAAATATTATTAAAGGGGGATTCTGGGTTTAAAATTGCTTTTAAATATCGTTTATTTATTAAATAAAAAATATTATAACAATATAGACATGTCAGAATGAAGAAGTAATAACGAGAAATTAAAAAAATTAAATTTCATACATTTTAGGGTAAATTCATGGAAAGTCTGTTTTTCAGCAGCTTAGGGAAGCTCATTAATATTCATGAGATATTCACAAAATCACGTCGCCAGTGGATTCCAAACTCGCGACGTCATGTACGTTGTCTTTGTCAACTAATTTCCCGACTAATTTACATCTCTCTCCCCTGTCAAACGACGACCACCCGATCATTGTGAAATACATTTTTTGTAGATTTTCTAAGCTAGGCCTAAAGTGTAATAATAACAGTAGTAGCATATATTTATTTGACATTTAATGAAATACCAAATTTAGTACAGATTACGGAGTCATAAATTATACTATTTTTATACCTCTATAGTACAGATTGTATTATCGGCTTCACGTACAATACTACTCGAGGCCTAGCCTAATGGGCGAGAGCCATTCTGACTAGGGATTCCATGCCATGATGGCTACGTTAAAACAGTGGGGCCCATAGGCCTAGCTAGCCTACTACTAGACGATTGGCCCATAAATAATAAAACCCATCCTATCAACCAAACTCATAAACAATCTAAACCTAAAACGTTCTACAAAATCGGCTGTAAATATTGAAGCAAAACAAGGTCCGATCGCCGTCCACACGTATGGTGTCCCGATCGTCTAAAATAAAATAGGCTTAGTTTACTCTCCAAAAAAGCGGATACTCATGCATCAAGCAAGTAGACCAGGTAGTAGGAAGGAGACCTAGCCGATCCGGCCCAGTTAAAAATTGAGCTAGCTAGTGTAGTAGACCATATGCGAATTGATACTACCAGGCCTTTTACTATAGACTGCACTACACAAATATTCCAACTCTCTCATTTGAGCTATATTATCTATACCATTCCGGTAGGTCGAGTCAACCTTCAATCAAATACTGTATATCGTTCATGTTGTGATTATAGACGGGGTATACTCGACCCGACCAGTTTGGTATTGTTGAATCTGCTTATCACGTGACGATGCCAGGCATGGGCAGCAGAGAGAGCACGTGTATCGTCGTCTCGCTCGATCCTCAGCAGGAATGTACAGTATACGTTACGCTTCATTGATTTTGATTTTTCCCTAAGTCGGTGCGAAAATCGGCAAACGTAAAGTGCAAACATATCTAATTTTTCACTATTTTGATGAATTTTCATTAAAAAATGACTTTATAAATGGGAAGACCGACTAAAATTACATCAGATAAGTATAATTTTACAAAAGTAATTGATATGGTTAATGATAACGAGTCGTCGGAAGATGGACCATTTCACGAATTTCCTATTTTGTAACCACAGTGTGATTTTGCCGTAGCTGCACTTGTAATCTGGCCTGATTTTACAGCTTTCGTTCTGCTTCACTGGGCGCTTATATAAATTGAAACTTTTACCGTTCAAGAGACAAACAAATATATTTTACATTTTTTACTATTCATTTTAAACCCGGAACCCCCCTTTAAATAAATAATAATGACAACAACAATTATAAATAAATTATATATAAATAAAATACACAATGTGGAAGCTCTGATGAAGTATTGCAAGATCAAAAACAATGCAATATTTTGAAATAGCTGTATGAGTAATAAATACAAATAATACTGCCGATACTATCAATGCCACTAATAAATTTCCTGATACCCTATGACGTCATTTTTATGTTATGAGCATGCGCAAGTCGACCGACACGTCAACTTTTTTGGACTGAGTACGAATGGACGTTTTAAAATCATAAAACTGTAAAAAGATGGCGGAGAATGATCTCACGATGATTTTTAAGAATTTAGAATTGCATTTTTTGTCGATGAGTAACAGTTGTAATTCAAATCTCAAAGTCTAACGTCTTTAGATTGGTTTACCTAAATACTAGTTATGTTTTCATTCTCCACATCAA
Source organism: Antedon mediterranea (assembly GCF_964355755.1). Taxonomy (NCBI): domain Eukaryota; kingdom Metazoa; phylum Echinodermata; class Crinoidea; order Comatulida; family Antedonidae; genus Antedon; species Antedon mediterranea. The sequence continues at coordinate 18,598,715 of NC_092675.1, forward strand.
TAATATTGTTTGCCTAAAATAACCAACATTAGATAAACAAAAGTATACCTACATTCAGTAATAAACATGTTTGACATGGTAAGACAAACAGTGTGTCCACTGAACATATAATCACCGCATGTGTGTACTCCAGTAAGAGACATACCCAGTCCAAATGAAATTTCAAATGCCCTATTTAATTTGGTCCATATGTCACCATATACCTTATTAAGAAACAAAAAAGATTGTAAGTTACCAGTTATGATTTTCGAAATATGCTATCCCTGGGTGCAATGAAGGACTTACATTATAAACAGGAATGTGTGTATACTAAATATTGCAATAAATATGTGACCTACAGTATTATAAATTCATTGTTTATGGTATTGTAAGCCACCCAAGCTCACCATAAACACACACATAAGACTAGGCTTGCTTAGCACTATACACTTTTACTAAAAAACATCTCTTCCAGTTTTTGAAATCTTAGTTCTACCTCTGGGACTACAAAAAAAGACAAAAAAAAATACTATTTACCTTTCCAGCACACTGTAAGTGGATTCCAGGCACTGAGAGGGATGTTACAAACATTGTAACACACCGTAATAGAAACACAGTACCAAGTAGTGCAAAGCAACGGCGCAAGACAATAAACCTAAAAAAATAATGTTTTAAAGATCAGTTACAATCAATAACAAAACAAACATTATTTCTCAAAGGTTAGGCCAAATAACAAGAAGTTCCCTCCCACTATATAAAAATGACTTTTAACCAAGGCTATTTAAATATTTTTTTCGAATCCTTCGATTTTTCATAGCAAACAACATGATTGTGGTCATCAACCTAAATAGCTAAAGCTCTTCATAAAAAAAAAGAATTTAAAATCCTGGACATGAAACTAACAATTCTTTTGGACTTCAATCTATTTATGATCAAACTCTATCAGTAAGGTTTGCATACATGTATAATTAAGTATCACTCTTGTTTGAGATGTCAATGATTGAATACAGTCTTATTTTCATCTGAAAGCTCTGTCTACACTATCAAACTAGTTTGACAAAAAAGTGTGATGTTCCCAAATATGGTAGTGACATGCCCAAATATGGTAGTGATATGTGACAAAAAATGGACATGATGATGTCATATCACTATCATATTTGGGAACATCATTACCATATTTGGGCACATCACACAAACTAGTTTGATAGATAGTGTAGACAGCACACATATTTACCTATGTTTATGTATAAATATTGTAATCGAGAAAATTGATGCAAGGATTAATCCGCACATCTCACATGCTTGAAAAGCCCATGGTATCATAGGCACACTGTCCAGAAAAATGTCAGGTAGAGGAGGGTACTTTGTCATATCTGGAACACGGTCATGTACAACTACCATTACAAAAGCTGTCAGAAGGGCTACAACAAAAGCATAAACAAAACTGATAACTGTCTTGTGTATTTCACGTTCAAACTTTGGTTTATTAATATCTGTGGAATCTTGATATTGTACGTTTTTTTTTGATCGTATATTTCTGCGGCGTAAATGAATAAAATCCCCTGAACTTGGTTTTCCATTTGTTTTGAAGGTGTCAATGCTGTCATATTCACTGGTTTGGTTGGTTTGAAGTGTAGAAATAAGAAGATAAAGCCTTTTAATGTCTCCTAATATTTTTAATTGTAGTGGTGGAGTTTTTAGGTCATCCTCATTGAGTAATAAAAGAGCTTTCCCATCGATTTTATGCTTGTCACAGAGAATCTTGCTATATTGTTGAAATCCATTGTGAATCAGCCATTGCTCTACATCAGAGCAAGTCCAAGTACTAGCAGATGTAGAATACATATTGAAAAGAATACCTCTGAAAAGAAACCATCATTATTGATGAAATTAAATCAAAACCAATTAATAATAATATACTGTATGATAATGTGTGAACATAAAATTAAATTTGTGAAAAGAACACAATTATTATAGTACACAATACAGAATAAATATACTGTATTATAACAAATTAATTAGTTAGGCTAGCTAGGTCATCTAATCACTGGCTAAGCTAGCCAAACTAGCTAGGCCGACAAGTAGGATAGCTATCTGGTTAGCCCAGAGATTTGTAATTAGACTACTGTAGCTCCCTACTACACAGACTACTACTACTAACTATAATAGTTTTAGTACAGACTACTAACAAAGTAAACTAGCCTAGCCGGCTCATCAAGACAAGAGGCTAATAATAATGAAAAGGCTAGCCTACTACTAGAAGCAAAGACTGTATAGCGCCGCTCGCACAACAATCTTTGCTACAAGGGCCTAGCACTGCAGTAGCTAGTCTACAGTACAGCTTAGAACAGTACAGTACAGTACAGGGGATCCGTCTACACTCTCAATCCTAACAAGGGCCTACTAGGCTAGTCTATAGGTACGTAGGGCCAGGGCCAGGCCTATCTAGCCTACTAGCTAGACGGACAAGTCGCGCCGTAAAACATGGTTTACTATTCCTCAAGGTATGTGAGGAGAAACTACTGTTTTTTGGAATATTCTTACATTTACAACAAAAAGGCTGGTCTGATAAGCGTAGGCCTCTACTATCTAATAAATAAGTAGGAGGTAGGCCTAGAAATGTGTGTAGAACGCCCATCATACCTGCCAGCACATGACACGCTCCGTGGGCGTTTTGAGGCCAAAGGTTATAAAGAGTTACCATTTCCCTCTTAACCTACATTAATATGGTAATTTTAGATCGTCGGTTATTTAATTGTTAAAGCATTATAAAAAACGTATTAATAATATAAATGTTAACAAATTAAATTTTAACTAATAAAAAAAGTGTAAGCAATAAAACAAAAATCAAATATTATTATTGTTATATTGTGCATAATTCCCATTACCAAAATGGAGCTTTCTTCCTCATAAATATTCATTTGACAATAATGTCAAAAAGATTATTCAAGCGTAGAAATGACAACAATGGAAGGCATGTTCTTTGTAAAACTCGGCCAAAAAGCTTAATAATGCGTAATAAAAGCCACGTAGCACTGAGGTAAAGGTCTTTTGCTAATTAACAGGAAATCTTCTATTTTTTGAACAGAAAATTTCTTTTAACCCGTAATGTAAAATTGTCAATTCTTATTGATTGTGGAGACGATCAACCTGGGTCCTGGATTTGATAAACAGGATAGCGAGATGCAGATAAGTAGTAGCAAGATGTATTGGGAAAATCTAGGCCTACTCACGATGGTAATAATGTTTACGAACTACTGTGCTGCAAGTGACTTCCAGTTGCCACCCGAACTAAACGACGGTGTACAGCTAAGCCCCGAAAAATCAGCACGAGTTATTGAGAGTATAAAAAAGCTGGGCGAATTGTATGACAAGGCTGACATTGGAAACAAAAACCAAAATATTGACTGTGGATTTTATTGTCCAACAGGTAGGCATCCATTATCAAATAACTAAACATGTGATTCATTTACCTGGCATGCATTAAATAGTTATATGTTTTTGTTAGGCCTATTTACATCCTATAGTAACCCATAATATCAAAGGACATATAACATGTAAGTTCTTTGATAATATTAATTAAAAACAATTAAAGATAAACTTGGATAATGGCACAGCTATTTTATATTACCAAAAATAAAAGTTAAAATTGTGCATACAAAAGTATATGAACCATTAATTGAGTGCAATAAATACAGTATATATGATGAATGAATTCCATTAATATTAGGTAAACAAATATGCAAGCAGTTATAAATTCATTTAGTAGATTTTATTGTTAAATCAAAACTTAAAATGGAACAAATAAATACATTTTTTCGAAATTATATTTCAGATCTTATAGCCGTTGAAAAACCAAAACATAAAGTCTATCCAGATGGCTGTGGAAACCCAGAAAACAAGGTACTGTATTATTTCTGTAGTTACAGATACAGGTGTCATTTGGAATCTTTTGGAGAATAAAAACATAGGCTGCTTTAAGACATGAACAAGATCTCTTACAGTTGGATTGACCTAACTAAAGGGTCTTTCACACTTGTTCCGGTCCGGGGCCGGCAAATCCAATTGAACGTCAATGTTTTGTTTTTACGTGGCTACGCGCATATCGATTGGCGCATAGCCGCGTAGAGCATCGTGAAAACGAAACATTGGCGTTCGATTTGCCGGACCGGAACCGTGTCGGAACAGGTGTGAAAGACCCTTTAGTGCCTAGAAGCAAGACTAATATACTGTATCTCAATGTCCAGATCCAAAACGGTTGATCCCGAAATTTGCAATTGTTGCTTTGTGATCAACATACTACACTTCACTCCACTCATGGAAATTCCTTCCAGAACCTATCAAGACATGTTTTCTATAATATTTATAGGTCTATGATATAAGTATTATGAACTTTTAGAAGTTTACAAAGATGTTCAGACGTCATGTGGTTGTAAAATAACCTAATCATCTGAACTCAGCGAAATGTGAAACTGATTATTTTAAACTGTTGTATATATTTGTGTTACTTTTTCTGTATTTAAGTTTATTTCATTTTTACACTCTAGTGGGTCGGAGAGTCACTCGATAGTGTTTTATTTCACTTTTTGACAATCCCGTCTACCCCCTAAAGTGCTCTGTACCCTGTGATTTTTATTATTTAAAAAAGACGAAATAAATGAAATGACATCAGATGCTATCACCCCCTACCCTTTTTGCTTTTTTTGTTATCATTTTAATTTCATGTTTCATAAGCCATGTTTATTCAGCCTTGTGTAAACAATTCATTTGCATTTCGTAATTTGAAATACACAGAGAGTTATACAAGTTGCAATCTGTACATTCAATTTTGTTTATAATTGTTTTTCTTCAGCTTGATTTTCCAGTTGTACCTGAAATTATAAAATGCTGTGATACACATGACATCTGTTATGGAACCTTTGGAAAAGTTAAACAAATATGCGATAAACATTTGCACACGTGCATGGAAACAGAATGTAGAACTGCTATGAAATCTCTTGGGTTTAAAGAATCACAAGAACAAGGTAATATACAGTAGTACAATAAAAAAAAATTTTTACCAAAAAATGTGTCCTTCCACAACGTTGTATTATATACTAGGCCTAAAAAAGAAATAAAATATGTTCAGTTAAAGAAAAATATTTTAGTATTTAAGAAATATGTACAGGTCAGCATAATTAATAAAGATATTCAGAAAAATAAATTATTGACATTTTGCCCTTACATTTTGTGATGGTATTATAGTAGCCTACTATAGTAAAGGGTTTATGGATAGTTAATTCTACAGCCCTCCTTTCCTTGGCCCCCTCTATTTTGATATCCATGATCCATCACTGATCATTTATTTTGTGTCGGCAGCTGTGAGTCAGAAAGAAGGGGAGTGGGTTAATCATGCATTATTGTTTAAATTTCAAATGCCCTATTTAATTTGGTCCATATGTCACCATATACCTTATTAAGAAACAAAAAAGATTGTAAGTTACCAGTTATGATTTTCGAAATATGCTATCCCTGGGTGCAATGAAGGACTTACATTATAAACAGGAATGTGTGTATACTAAATATTGCAATAAATATGTGACCTACAGTATTATAAATTCATTGTTTATGGTATTGTAAGCCACCCAAGCTCACCATAAACACACACATAAGACTAGGCTTGCTTAGCACTATACACTTTTACTAAAAAACATCTCTTCCAGTTTTTGAAATCTTAGTTCTACCTCTGGGACTACAAAAAAAGACAAAAAAAAATACTATTTACCTTTCCAGCACACTGTAAGTGGATTCCAGGCACTGAGAGGGATGTTACAAACATTGTAACACACCGTAATAGAAACACAGTACCAAGTAGTGCAAAGCAACGGCGCAAGACAATAAACCTAAAAAAATAATGTTTTAAAGATCAGTTACAATCAATAACAAAACAAACATTATTTCTCAAAGGTTAGGCCAAATAACAAGAAGTTCCCTCCCACTATATAAAAATGACTTTTAACCAAGGCTATTTAAATATTTTTTTCGAATCCTTCGATTTTTCATAGCAAACAACATGATTGTGGTCATCAACCTAAATAGCTAAAGCTCTTCATAAAAAAAAAGAATTTAAAATCCTGGACATGAAACTAACAATTCTTTTGGACTTCAATCTATTTATGATCAAACTCTATCAGTAAGGTTTGCATACATGTATAATTAAGTATCACTCTTGTTTGAGATGTCAATGATTGAATACAGTCTTATTTTCATCTGAAAGCTCTGTCTACACTATCAAACTAGTTTGACAAAAAAGTGTGATGTTCCCAAATATGGTAGTGACATGCCCAAATATGGTAGTGATATGTGACAAAAAATGGACATGATGATGTCATATCACTATCATATTTGGGAACATCATTACCATATTTGGGCACATCACACAAACTAGTTTGATAGATAGTGTAGACAGCACACATATTTACCTATGTTTATGTATAAATATTGTAATCGAGAAAATTGATGCAAGGATTAATCCGCACATCTCACATGCTTGAAAAGCCCATGGTATCATAGGCACACTGTCCAGAAAAATGTCAGGTAGAGGAGGGTACTTTGTCATATCTGGAACACGGTCATGTACAACTACCATTACAAAAGCTGTCAGAAGGGCTACAACAAAAGCATAAACAAAACTGATAACTGTCTTGTGTATTTCACGTTCAAACTTTGGTTTATTAATATCTGTGGAATCTTGATATTGTACGTTTTTTTTTGATCGTATATTTCTGCGGCGTAAATGAATAAAATCCCCTGAACTTGGTTTTCCATTTGTTTTGAAGGTGTCAATGCTGTCATATTCACTGGTTTGGTTGGTTTGAAGTGTAGAAATAAGAAGATAAAGCCTTTTAATGTCTCCTAATATTTTTAATTGTAGTGGTGGAGTTTTTAGGTCATCCTCATTGAGTAATAAAAGAGCTTTCCCATCGATTTTATGCTTGTCACAGAGAATCTTGCTATATTGTTGAAATCCATTGTGAATCAGCCATTGCTCTACATCAGAGCAAGTCCAAGTACTAGCAGATGTAGAATACATATTGAAAAGAATACCTCTGAAAAGAAACCATCATTATTGATGAAATTAAATCAAAACCAATTAATAATAATATACTGTATGATAATGTGTGAACATAAAATTAAATTTGTGAAAAGAACACAATTATTATAGTACACAATACAGAATAAATATACTGTATTATAACAAATTAATTAGTTAGGCTAGCTAGGTCATCTAATCACTGGCTAAGCTAGCCAAACTAGCTAGGCCGACAAGTAGGATAGCTATCTGGTTAGCCCAGAGATTTGTAATTAGACTACTGTAGCTCCCTACTACACAGACTACTACTACTAACTATAATAGTTTTAGTACAGACTACTAACAAAGTAAACTAGCCTAGCCGGCTCATCAAGACAAGAGGCTAATAATAATGAAAAGGCTAGCCTACTACTAGAAGCAAAGACTGTATAGCGCCGCTCGCACAACAATCTTTGCTACAAGGGCCTAGCACTGCAGTAGCTAGTCTACAGTACAGCTTAGAACAGTACAGTACAGTACAGGGGATCCGTCTACACTCTCAATCCTAACAAGGGCCTACTAGGCTAGTCTATAGGTACGTAGGGCCAGGCAGGGAGGGCCAGGCCTATCTAGCCTACTAGCTAGACGGACAAGTCGCGCCGTAAAACATGGTTTACTATTCCTCAAGGTATGTGAGGAGAAACTACTGTTTTTTGGAATATTCTTACATTTACAACAAAAAGGCTGGTCTGATAAGCGTAGGCCTCTACTATCTAATAAATAAGTAGGAGGTAGGCCTAGGCCTAGAAATGTGTGTAGAACGCCCATCATACCTGCCAGCACATGACACGCTCCGTGGGCGTTTTGAGGCCAAAGGTTATAAAGAGTTACCATTTCCCTCTTAACCTACATTAATATGGTAATTTTAGATCGTCGGTTATTTAATTGTTAAAGCATTATAAAAAACGTATTAATAATATAAATGTTAACAAATTAAATTTTAACTAATAAAAAAAGTGTAAGCAATAAAACAAAAATCAAATATTATTATTGTTATATTGTGCATAATTCCCATTACCAAAATGGAGCTTTCTTCCTCATAAATATTCATTTGACAATAATGTCAAAAAGATTATTCAAGCGTAGAAATGACAACAATGGAAGGCATGTTCTTTGTAAAACTCGGCCAAAAAGCTTAATAATGCGTAATAAAAGCCACGTAGCACTGAGGTAAAGGTCTTTTGCTAATTAACAGGAAATCTTCTATTTTTTGAACAGAAAATTTCTTTTAACCCGTAATGTAAAATTGTCAATTCTTATTGATTGTGGAGACGATCAACCTGGGTCCTGGATTTGATAAACAGGATAGCGAGATGCAGATAAGTAGTAGCAAGATGTATTGGGAAAATCTAGGCCTACTCACGATGGTAATAATGTTTACGAACTACTGTGCTGCAAGTGACTTCCAGTTGCCACCCGAACTAAACGACGGTGTACAGCTAAGCCCCGAAAAATCAGCACGAGTTATTGAGAGTATAAAAAAGCTGGGCGAATTGTATGACAAGGCTGACATTGGAAACAAAAACCAAAATATTGACTGTGGATTTTATTGTCCAACAGGTAGGCATCCATTATCAAATAACTAAACATGTGATTCATTTACCTGGCATGCATTAAATAGTTATATGTTTTTGTTAGGCCTATTTACATCCTATAGTAACCCATAATATCAAAGGACATATAACATGTAAGTTCTTTGATAATATTAATTAAAAACAATTAAAGATAAACTTGGATAATGGCACAGCTATTTTATATTACCAAAAATAAAAGTTAAAATTGTGCATACAAAAGTATATGAACCATTAATTGAGTGCAATAAATACAGTATATATGATGAATGAATTCCATTAATATTAGGTAAACAAATATGCAAGCAGTTATAAATTCATTTAGTAGATTTTATTGTTAAATCAAAACTTAAAATGGAACAAATAAATACATTTTTTCGAAATTATATTTCAGATCTTATAGCCGTTGAAAAACCAAAACATAAAGTCTATCCAGATGGCTGTGGAAACCCAGAAAACAAGGTACTGTATTATTTCTGTAGTTACAGATACAGGTGTCATTTGGAATCTTTTGGAGAATAAAAACATAGGCTGCTTTAAGACATGAACAAGATCTCTTACAGTTGGATTGACCTAACTAAAGGGTCTTTCACACTTGTTCCGGTCCGGGGCCGGCAAATCCAATTGAACGTCAATGTTTTGTTTTTACGTGGCTACGCGCATATCGATTGGCGCATAGCCGCGTAGAGCATCGTGAAAACGAAACATTGGCGTTCGATTTGCCGGACCGGAACCGTGTCGGAACAGGTGTGAAAGACCCTTTAGTGCCTAGAAGCAAGACTAATATACTGTATCTCAATGTCCAGATCCAAAACGGTTGATCCCGAAATTTGCAATTGTTGCTTTGTGATCAACATACTACACTTCACTCCACTCATGGAAATTCCTTCCAGAACCTATCAAGACATGTTTTCTATAATATTTATAGGTCTATGATATAAGTATTATGAACTTTTAGAAGTTTACAAAGATGTTCAGACGTCATGTGGTTGTAAAATAACCTAATCATCTGAACTCAGCGAAATGTGAAACTGATTATTTTAAACTGTTGTATATATTTGTGTTACTTTTTCTGTATTTAAGTTTATTTCATTTTTACACTCTAGTGGGTCGGAGAGTCACTCGATAGTGTTTTATTTCACTTTTTGACAATCCCGTCTACCCCCTAAAGTGCTCTGTACCCTGTGATTTTTATTATTTAAAAAAGACGAAATAAATGAAATGACATCAGATGCTATCACCCCCTACCCTTTTTGCTTTTTTTGTTATCATTTTAATTTCATGTTTCATAAGCCATGTTTATTCAGCCTTGTGTAAACAATTCATTTGCATTTCGTAATTTGAAATACACAGAGAGTTATACAAGTTGCAATCTGTACATTCAATTTTGTTTATAATTGTTTTTCTTCAGCTTGATTTTCCAGTTGTACCTGAAATTATAAAATGCTGTGATACACATGACATCTGTTATGGAACCTTTGGAAAAGTTAAACAAATATGCGATAAACATTTGCACACGTGCATGGAAACAGAATGTAGAACTGCTATGAAATCTCTTGGGTTTAAAGAATCACAAGAACAAGGTAATATACAGTAGTACAATAAAAAAAAATTTTTACCAAAAAATGTGTCCTTCCACAACGTTGTATTATATACTAGGCCTAAAAAAGAAATAAAATATGTTCAGTTAAAGAAAAACATTTTAGTATTTAAGAAATATGTACAGGTCAGCATAATTAATAAAGATATTCAGAAAAATAAATTATTGACATTTTGCCCTTACATTTTGTGATGGTATTATAGTAGCCTACTATAGTAAAGGGTTTATGGATAGTTAATTCTACAGCCCTCCTTTCCTTGGCCCCCTCTATTTTGATATCCATGATCCATCACTGATCATTTATTTTGTGTCGGCAGCTGTGAGTCAGAAAGAAGGGGAGTGGGTTAATCATGCATTATTGTTTAACCAAATTCATTTTAAAAATCAAACTTGTTTATTTTTTCAGGATGCAAAATGATGAGTAAATTGTTATTCTCTTCTATGATGAGCTCTAGTTGTGATGACTATAAAAAGGCACAGCAAAAGGCTATACTATGTGAGACTGATGACGACGATGATGATGATGACGACGACGATAATGATAACGATGATGATAACGATGAAGATGGAAAGGCAACAAGCAAAGAAATAGATGAGAAATCATTAGAATATAATAATGATAGAATATACGAATCCGACGATGATTTTGTAAGTGTAGAAGTAGAGGATTCCGATGTTCTTGATGATGAAGATGTAATCAATATAGAAGATGATTTAAAAATAAAAGATGAACTATAAATAAAGATGTAGGCCTATTGGTGCTACTATAGCTTGATATTCGTTTACGGGAGCCTGCACAACGTGTATCCCGCTACAAAGTGTAAACGTTGAATTTTAATAAAAACACAATTTATTTTGATAGAGATCAGAGTGGAGTTGTGGCTTGGTGGTTATGATGCTTGGCTACCAATCTAAGGGTCCTGGGTTTTTTCCTGTTATGTCTGAATTGTTTTCTAAACTTACAACTACAATCCCAAAGAATTCTATTATACTTTGTTAATGTAAAGCATCTGTGTATGTTGTCTTGTGAATTGGATTGCCACCTCTTTAAGAAGGATAGTGAATGAATTCGCTTATGGTTATCCTTGCCAATTTGCCTAATAAACAAACTAATATCCCATTATCAACATGAATAATTAGTATGAAAAATATTGTAATATCCGTATGAGTAATGCCTGACTAATAATAAAACGACAATAAAGCAATCTGGATACATTCTTAACATCATAATTGCGTCTAACATTATTACAGCCATCGTTATTACACTTTATATATTTAACCTTGATATTTATATGTTGTACTTTTTAGCTGATAGTACGGTACCATTATATAAACGCGTGTTTTATCTTCTCCTATGATTACGTACAGTTTATTTTTTCAGGAAGGGAAATAAATGTATAATATATGTTTTACAAAATGTGTTTCTTTTCATTATATACTTTATTATTAATTTGCATCTATTTCTACGTCTTCCGATTCAGCTTTTTGTTTGTTCGGTAAGGCTACGTTCACACCCGGACGTTAATGCTTACGGTACTAATCTGTACTGTACACAGGACCCTTGGTCTGAATGTAGTTTAAAACTGGAAAAGACTAATTTTTAATCATTTATTAGATTAATTTTGTCGTTTCGTAAAATACAATGGCGTACCGGTACACCTGTCTTAACACGTAGTACTGATATATTGCCCTCTATGATCAAGAATAATATAGAAATCAATTCTACAGATTCTATGAAATATAGATGCGGTAAACACACTACTCAATTTAATAGCAAGGTTTGTAGGCCTATATTATGCAAGTTGTAATATTCCCAGTGGAAAAAAAGAGGACAGAATTGCGTGCATTACGGTTAGACCTACTGTAGGTGTTTATACAATCGTACTGTATTCGTTTAAGAAGCGTTTGACTGTGGCAAAGCTTTGTTCGATGAGCGATCTACGGTTTTAACATCCGTGTTTTTCAAGTAGATTTCTGCCAGTAAATCAATGACTTAGTTCTTATCTTACTCTTTTCAACACACGAGTTTAGCTACTGTGGTTATTTTTTGTAATGTGTACGGGCTATGACCCACAACTAAAGAAGGAGTATACCTACAATCAGATAAGTAAGTAAGTTACACATTTTATTATTTTCATTTACGAATTTCAAGATTCAAGAAACGTTATTGGTCCACTTTAAAATGGAAATTTGTTTTGCTTGGCATGATTATGACAACAAAGCAAAAATACATCTAATTGCAAATGACAATGTTAAAAAAAAACTATTAAAAGCGCCAAGGCTCTGTTATACCTTAATGCAGTGTTATTTGAAACATATATAAAATCATTCGATTGTGCTGTGACATATAAACTATTAGGGTGATTAAAACGGTCAAGGGTTTTATTTAGCTGTTATCAACAAAACGATCTATTGAGAAAACGAAGTTTAAAACAGTACATAGGCCTATTATAGTTCCTATGAAAGAATCACTCAATTTTCATAGAGTTATCATATTACAACTGAACATTATATCGATGCTCTAAATAATTCCTCTTTCTATAAGTATTTGTTATAACTTTATTTTCATCTTGACTGTGTAATTTGGAGTAATTATAGAAAAGTACAGTGTTCCAATTACTATTTAAGAAAATATAATGTACTGTATTGTTTTGATATGATATGAGCATGGATAAAGTATTATAAGTCTATGTCATAGGTGAAAAATGACTTTCAGAATATAATTCGTTATCTTGTTATTCTACATCAGTACATACGGTACCGTACAATTCAATCCGATTCGATTATCAATGTGTAACCTGTTCACTTAATTATGTTTTTATTTCTGTAAGTACATTATATTCGATGTGAATTTCCCGAGGCACGTTCTGCCATTGTTTAACACACTTGGAAACTTGCTCTGTTGGCTACATTAAGACGTTTATTAGTTCATATTGTATATTGTGTCTGTAAAATATTTCTATTACTCTGGTGGTCAATTTTAACCAAACACTTTCCCAGTGTAACACAACATAATTGATATTTAGTACTAGCAAGATGTAATAACAGTCTAAAGAATTAAAAAAATAATAATATTAATAATAGTCCAAACAAGATACGCTATCGTTAAAAAATTATTACATTTTTACATAATACGGTAGGTTATCAATCTTCATGAAAATATTTCATAAATCCAAGGTTATTTTACCTATAGTTTTCAATCATGTATTAATCTTAAATCTCAAATAACGGACCAGTTTGCGATCAATGTTTTTGAAGTTGCGTTTATAGGCCTACAATTCCTACATTTCAGGACTAATAGGGTGGAGTGGGACTGGTCACGTCACCCAACCCACTTCTCAGGGTACGCACACGATAGCTATTTAGTGTAAATACAGCAGCTTAGATAATTAATTAATTTTACAAATAGTCATATAAAATAATTAATTGCTTTATAAATTGATATATAATTTACATTCGTACTTGAATTATAAAAAACTGCACTTTCATTTATTATGAGATATGGTTCTGATGGAATAGAGATTGATTTTCTTTGTGTGAATAATTCATGATATTTTGGGTCAATAAAATATACAATTCTTATTTTATGGATTAATTTTTTTGGATCAAAATAAAAATATTGAATTTTAAAAGCTCTTAAAAATATAATGATAAGCAAATAATTCACCAAGTATAACGAGAGAAGAGTAAAATTACATAACAGTTTAGGCCCTCAGAATTTAACATTACAAGTTGGTAAATGATTGTTGATTTGAATGATTGATTGAATAACGAAAGGATGGACGAAATTGATGGATGTCTGGATAAATTAGATAAATTATTAGATGGAAAGAGATTGAACGTTAGATGATGGAAAGACGAGTAAATGATACGTGTTACTGCTGCTTGGTGATGGGTAGTGTTTTTGCTTGTATTTACTGGTCCCTGTGAGTGGGTGGATAGGTGGGATGACATGATTGATAACCTGTATCTAAAATCGATGTAGCAATTTTCGTTGCGATTACCGCGTCATAAATTCATAAACTTCCAACTTATTATTATGAAACATAATATTTGTTGTGCTACACGTGTCGAAAAGTCAGATCAACCCTAATTACCAAATGTGTAATGATAATGGATATAAAACGTGCACACACTCGTCTTCATACATTAGTGGTATGGTTAATTACTATAGATTATAGGCAAATCACTATTACTAATAGTTAATAACGTATCAGACAGTTGGCTTCGAAAATGTATACGGTTCGGTATTATAGTAGGCTAGTGATAGTACGTTATTATCTTCTTCAGATGACGTTATTCTACACCCGCAAACAACTTAAAAGAAATACCTTCCTTTGTTTTGTCAGAAAGTATAACATTATTCGTTTATTCAATTAATTAATACACCGCTTCCATCTTCAAATACAATAAAAATCAAGCGCTTGATGGGTGTGGTTGGCCGCGAAGTAAAACATAGACGCGCCCTTGTACAATACAGATTTGGATTCGATCGCGCAATTCAACACTACGCTAAGAAATGTTTACAAAAGAAATACACATCATGCGAAATGAAACATTGAAATAGAAAGTACACTTTTACTTTAGATGAGTTTAAATCTTTTGCCATGGTCCAAACCTACTAACAATCTTTGAAATTGAAGAAAATACACTATGTGATGCGAAATGAAACATTCAAATAGACAGTATACTTTTACTTTAGATGAGTTATCAGTAATCCACCATTAGGCGGGGTTCTCCATGGTCCAAACCATTTTTTTCTAATGGGTTTGGAAGATACTTCCCCAAATCTTCGAATCTCCGTGACTGAATATCTCATCAAATTATTATTGTTATGTACATAGCCATACCATGGCATAACGATACGGTATTATGGTATTGTATTACCAGGGATCTCATTCGTTCCCGGTATTACCATTTACAGAATGAATGTATCGAATCATCACACACATAATGATTCTTCTTTTTTGAAAAATCGTTAATTCGTGAAAGTATAGTATTAGCTGCATTGACAATCAATAACATCTTATAACATTGTACATAAAAGAAGTTTGAATAAAAAAAACGATGATGCCGCAGGGTTGTGTTCATATAGCATTTTGTATGCGGAAAGTGAGGTTTTAGTTTTGTATTTCGATTTAAAAATACCCAGGCTAAACAGAAAATAAATTAACAGAAAATATTCACATATTTTATAAGAAGAATACATTAAAACATTAAATCACAAAACCCAACTTTAGAGCTTAAGACTCTTTTCTTATGACGTCATGTTAATTTATTGTGCGCATGCGTTTAGTTTGTTTTGGCAATTTTTGTCAAGTTGTTGCTCATCGTCGGACCCAATTTCGTCGCTTCTAGTATTAAAAAAAAAATCGATTTTAGTAGACGACGAAGACTTGAACCAATGAATTCCTAGTTCTTTACAAATCAACTTTCAACTGAAGGGTAAAACCTGCAGGC
The DNA here is from genome assembly GCF_964355755.1 of Antedon mediterranea. Classification (NCBI taxonomy): domain Eukaryota; kingdom Metazoa; phylum Echinodermata; class Crinoidea; order Comatulida; family Antedonidae; genus Antedon; species Antedon mediterranea. Next base: position 18,614,436 of record NC_092675.1, read on the forward strand.
CTAAGTTTAATTATGGTTATTCTAAGGTTTCAATAACAATAGCATGTCTTCTGATAATTACATGTTTGTTGCACTAATTAGTGACGTGATTGTTGCTATTGAATTAATATTTGAAGATGCATAATTAATTTGGAAATAATTCGTAATAATATTATACCCTTGAGTTTCAATTAATGTTGTATGTTTTCAAGACACCTAAAGTAGAAACAACTTATCCAGTCCTCAACTGTCTCTACATAGATTAACATGTATAAAGTACATTAAGTATCGTTTATGCTCATTTTATATTCTCATTCATAATCATAATCCACTGAGTGTCATTGATTCTTTAACACACCTCTGTATCTTTTCGAAACATTCAATAGGATGTGATTGAACTATAATTATGTTTCATGGACAATATTCTCAAATATAAAAATAGTTTACACTTGTGGAATCATTGTGTAAGCGTGTGTTTTCCGGTTGCTTCGATTACATCATTTTGATACAAACGCCTCTCGGGATGTAAATCTTCTTTTTGGCATGTACAGGGCTATCCCTTGTTTTTCTGTATTTTGCTAGCTTTGTATGGTATAGAAATAAATCAAATCATCAACCGTCGGAAAAGGAATTTAATTGAAAACAGATTATCACAGTAAACCAAAAATCCATGCTCTGTACGAAATTATTTAACAAGTATAGGACCTTGTTAGATTTAAATGAAGTACTATACAGTACAAAAGACAGACAGATCACTTGAAACCAAAGGGCTCTTCAGAATCACAATTATCTTGCCGATTTAGTGGTTCTTGAATAACGCCCGAAACATATGTTATCTTGCAGTTTCGAATCATACTTTATACATAGCTTAATTCAATAGTTGGTAGCCTTTTACTTGTTTTATCTTACGGGAGTACACTCTATCATACGACAACAACTCAAGCTTAGGCTTAAGAAATTTCTAATTTCTGAATTTGATAATTATATACAAATTACTATTTTTGTCGATCAATATTATCTAATTTGTTATTTTACAATCTTAATATTTTCGAAAACAAATTCAATAGACACACTTTTATTTTATTTATTATTAAGAAGCGTGAAATTAGAAGTCAGCCGTTAGCTTCCTCGGTGTAGACTTCTCCATTATTAATAACAAATTTATCAGAAAAGCAACTGAGAGAATGAATCAATAAAATGAGAATATTAATCATTATCCTTTACAGTATCAGAATTGTTTTAAATGATATTAGGTTTAGATGCTATTCAAATGTTCTATATATTCTATTGTTTTGTACTTATTATGGTGTCGTTACATAATTATACATAATATTAATTTGAGTTACTACTAATAGTCAAATTTGGTACTTGATGATTGTGTATTCTTGTTCTCAAGTTGAAGAGAATTCGGTACTTAATGGTTAGGTATTCTTGCCTTCCAGTGGAAGAGAATTCGGTACTTAATGGTTAGATATTCTTGCCTTCCAGTGTAAGAGAACTTGGTACTTGATGATTAGGTATTCTTGTTCTCAAGTTGAAGAGAATTCGGTACTTTTAATGGTTAGGTATTCTTGCCTTCCAGTGGAAGAGAACTTGGTACTTGATGATTAGGTATTCTTGTTCTCAAGTTGAAGAGAATTCGGTACTTAATGGTTAGGTATTCTTGCCTTCCAGTGGAAGAGAACTTGGTACTTGATGAGGTATTTTTGTTCTACAGTGGAAGAGAACTTAACTTGGTACTTGATGATTGAGTATGAGCAACTAAATTACATGTTAATAATGGTATTTTTTTTACAGCTGTACGTCGATCTGTATTATTAGGAAGATATTCATATTGTTGAAGCGCATTTACTTGTATGTGTGTGTATAACATTGCTTGTTTACGACTTCATTGCATTTAGAAGTTAAAGAAGTCCACCACGACACCTTTAGTTAATGACATCAGGGAATTATGATCAAACGCACGTCATATACAACACTTCTTCATTGTTGCAAATTAGACCACCTTGGTTGAAACACATATTTAGAAAATGCTTTAACTACTGATAAAGATTAATATAAAGACGTTTTCCACAATCCTGTTTTACCTTGATACACCGTGCTGCATGCAGAATAGGCCTATTTTGATAACATCAGTAATAAAAAAAATAAGACATGATTACCATTATCATACGCCGGCCTACTTATTTTTGAACAAGTATAGACAATACCTCGCCCACAAGACGAGATAAACTGCAGGTTTAGACACCGAGAGAAAAGAAAAACATTTAACCAATCCCAATGTTATATATCTACACGACTAAATTTTAAAAGTTGTTAGTTCGATGCATAAAAGGAGTACTGTAATTGAAAGTTTGTAGTTCGATTAGGCCAAAATGATATAGACTTTGAGGTAAGTTTACGGCTCGTCATTTAAAAAGTTTTAGCTCTAAATGCGATTAAAGTCCTTAATACAGCCCTACTAATACGAAACGCTTTATTTTGTATATTGCATCATGAATTATTCTTAAACAATAAATAAATGACTACTGATGTTAAATGCTTATAGCATTTTATTTATGACGAGTTTTTAGACATTAAAAGGTCACCATAAATGTTATCGTATGCAGTATATGTCATTATACATTTTTTTTTTCATTTTCAAAGTCAATGCATTCGCCGGTTTCAGTCTCTGTTATTAGCAAGGAAGAGACACATTTTGATATTGTATACACAAATTTGTATATACACACCGTTCCGTATTATCGGGACTGTATTGTCGATTTAACGCTCGGTCTGACAAAAATAGATGGCTGTATTAAAGGTATCTATACTCATGGTCTTTAAGCTAAACTAGAAACTGAAGAAATCGGATCGGATTTGGCCTACCACAGACCCACGGCAGCCAGCAGTGAAGCTAACCGGCGGTCGATATCTAGTCTTTGTGAATAGTCTACCAAGTTCTTTAACTTGCATTATGTACACGGGATCAACGGCTTTACATCCCATCCAAAGGACAAAGTGATGAGAGTAAAGCCTATTGCCTATAGCATACAGCTAGTATGGCACAGATAGACTCGAACCCATGCCTATCGCATGTTAGTGCAATATTATCATTACACCATTCTCCGTCTAGCCTCCATTTCTTGTTAGATGCTCTCATAAAAAGTATTGTTATAAAACATTATACAGTATATACATGAAACATTTCTAGTGTTTATAAATTAAAATACTATACTCTATTAGGTTACAATGATGTCATAACATTTATCTTTTGTAATATTAAATATTCATCGGTATAAATGCCATTAATAATGGCCAAACTATAATTTTTCTATTAATATTAAGCTGTAATTATGAATATCACATAGATTTAATTTGCTACATCAAGCACAAAATGGCTCTCATAAGCGATTTCATTAATCTTTACGCTAATACACTGTCAAAGCGTCCATGCAAATCAGATTGATAAAGTATAAACAAATATTTTCCTCATACTTAAAAATGATCATTGGTATTTGTTACCGTGACGTTCCATAATCGGAATATTCCATTTAACACGAATCACATTTTTGCTACTCGGAGACTGCGGCAATTAACAAACTCATAGAATAATAAATAAAGACGTATACAACATAAGTTCTGGCTTAAATAGTTTAATTAGTAAATGAACATTCACCCATGTAAAACTGCACATAAAAGTCATAAGCAAATATAAGTTATATAGCAATAATTTCCAATTCTAAGTAAGCACAACAGGGATGCTCAGAGAAAAATAGCCCTATTGCCATAAGTGTCATAATATTGGGCGGGAGGGAGGGAAAATTGTCTTCAACTTAATGTGATCGTGTTAACAGAGAGGATGCTTGATCAAAGAGGTCGAAAACCCGCCCTCTCCGATCTCAAAATAGAATTGTGTTTCCAACCCCATTCTTGATTTTGTTGATTACGGATATATCTACGTCACAATAACCTTGTTGTGGACCAATTATAAACAATCTCGTTTTATGTTTAGTTAAATATTACGATACCACCTTGGATAGGAAGTACAGTATCTCCCGGATTTATTCTATAGGACCGGACGGTAGGTGTGTTCAGTATTCTAAAGGTTTTAAAGCTTTTTTTCTCCTTAACTTGCACTAACTATGCAATAGGCCTCAATGACCATAATTGCTTGGATGTACTATGGTACTTAGAGTAGTACATAAGCCTATGGTATTCCTTGCCGATAAACAGCAGCAAGCAACATATCTAATACACGAAATGGACGTTGGAATGATGATAGTGAAAATATTAATCAAACTGTTGATATGTTCATTTTTTTTACCGTCTACAAGGACATAATTTAATCCGTCTATATTAAAACTTAAATTAAAGCCTACCTTTATCTTTCTAATTGATTGCTGTGGTGTAATTCTATAAAGAAATGGGTTTATGTTATGGTCGTACGTAGATCTAACGCAGAAAACAACCGAAAAAAAACAATAATTATAATGGCAATGTATTGATTTGTCGGTGTCAATTTAATTCGAATATTTCTACATGTAATGAAATATAAGAGGCGCAATTTTGTAATAGTAAAATTAGGTGTAGTTTTCGTTTTTGCATGTAATACATATATAATATATAGGCTATATTTTACTAAGACTGTTGTTTGAAAATCAAATTTAAGTGGGCGTGGTGAGGTCAAGTTGATAAGCATCTACTTTTGTGAACCCACTTTGCGTCGTTGAAAATACTCATAACCTACATTATGTTAAATTTACTAAGTTTAATTTTAATGTGCTACGGTACTGTGCTATTATAAAGCGATCTCATAGGACCTATTGATGAAAATAACGCTTGAAAAATTAAGTTCGATTAATATCAGTAAATAACTATCAATCAACCTGCTTCTCTGAATACAGTCAATATCAAATTTCAAATTTATATCGTAATTGAGCAATTAAAGTTTGTGTATATTTTGCTGTATACTATTTCTCGTTTGTATGATCAGAATTATTGAATTATTATTCATTTATTTAGTCAATCACGCTTTCCTTAAATTTACCACCAACAGACCAAAGGTCGAATCATGATCGATAACGACTGGCGGTCAATCAACCTTGTGATCACAAAATAGGCATTAAAAATATATCAATAGGCCTACTTGTTATAATGTAATTCATGTCATAATTATTATCAAGCACTGGGTGTAAGCCAAGTGTTACATAGAGGAGCTATATAATAGGCAGACATTAACATGTGATCATTCCAATAATTATAGATATAAACAAATAATAAAACAATTAAACTATAACCTCGTTCCCGGAAGTTCAAATTCCTTTATGGAATAGAAATGCGCACTGAATACATAGGATAAACAGTTATTTTGTATAATATACAAACAGATAAAAATATTGCAAAAAGCTGAATTGTTTTGTATCACTCACTAATGTAACATTAACCACGTAACAAATATTTAACCAACTAACGAACAAAAAAATGTTAAGGAATCTTAAACTTTTAAAACTGTTTGTTTTGAAAGTTGAAAATTAAGGACTTGCAGTTCTTTCATGTTTGTCTGTTTATCCACCAACTCTCTATTTTAACTGGTGGTTAATTTAAGTCAATAAAACCATTAACTAAAATATTTCCAGGGAAAAGTGAGTCTTTCAATGTTTTAAATAGGGTCGTATCAGCTTCAAATGTAAATTTCAATCTTAAAACTTCAGTCTATATTTTCCTAATTTGAATCATCTATTAAGTCTATAACCGTAAAATATTATACATAACACATTGTTTTCCGCATAAAAAGTTTGAAATAATAACCTTTTTCATGAAAGCCATTCCATTTCTATGCTAATATCTGTCTGTTCAACAATACTCTAAATTCCAAAGGTTTCAATTACATGGTTTCGTCATTGCTGGCATAAAAGTTTATAGGCTTTGTTTTCTAAGAAAAAAACAGTCTGAAGACAACAATGACGAAATTCAACTTTATGTCTAACGTAATGTCTTTCGATAAAGAAAGAATTGAAGGATAGACAGACCGACAGTCATGAAAAAGTGGTAAATAAATTTAAAAAGTTCAGCGTTCATGTGAAAGATTTAATAACATTTGACAAACTATCGTGAACATTTCCGTATGTTGTTAGTGATTCTTTATTTCTTCATTGTTGTAAGTTCCACAATCAACATATTGATTATTACGGAACTGGTTAAATGTTTTTACGTTAGTGCTTAATATTTATTACATATTAGTTGATTATTACGTTAGTGGGATAAAAGAAAGACATCACGGAAGGCAAACTTGACATCGCCCACTCAAATATGATATTCAACAGATTTTGAACACGCGCGTTTAATAACTGGCAAAATAATAATTATTCATTATTAAAGACATACCGATGATCTTTGTGAAATTTATGAAATGAAAGAATTTACCCACATGTATTTTGCCTTCCATTACTATATCATCCATTCCGTACGATTGGGGCCATAATTAATTACTTAGAATCAGAAACAGTAAAAGAGACACGGTAATTTCAACACCAGAGCTCCTATCTATGTCACACAGTGTTATATCAACAGCAAACACGTTATATTTTTACTATGTTTGATATGGACATGCGAAGGATTGATAATGAATGAGTCATGACTCTTCTACTATTTTACGAGGCGGTCCCAGCATTTCAACGAATGAAAATATTGTCCCCATTCAACGAATACAATATACAACACATTCATTATTCTTTAATGTTGCGTTGCACAATTATTCTTCAAATGTTTACAAAAAGCTGAACAAATAAAGTAGAACCATTTTAAAAAGAAAAATAAGTGGAGTTATTGTCAATGATTTTGCCAAGGTTTATCTATTAAAATAAACAATAAAAACTTTATACCCGGAGCTAAATACCCTTTCAATTCAGTTTCCATTTATAAATGCTGATATAATTCTTTGAAAACATATTGTACCAAATATCAAAATATCAAAATATCAAATATCAAATATTATTATTCCATAAATGAATAGGCCTGTGATACTACACTGTGTTATTGTATGGTATATTTGGCAAAAATTCATTTATAGGCCTAATATACAAATGAAATGGTCTTGAAAATATTAACAAATATAACAACCACTTAACATTCGAGGAAAAACAATAAGAATAGCTAATATCAGCACGTCATTTTACTGTTTATTCCCGAGAAAACCACCATATTTTAGTATCTCAAATTCCTGAAATGTAATTATTAAAACGGTTTTGTATTTACGCTAACATGTCACTATCACAGTTATGCTAAATTGAGCGATACTTGGACCAAAACCGATTGAAAAGGAATATGTTTGGCTTAAATCGGTCCCTTGGTTTAAGATGGCAAAAACCAACCATAACGATGTGTGTCGGGGGAAATACTATAACATTTAAGTTCATGTGTACGTCATTAACATTATGCATATTTTAAACTCTGTCTAACTAGTTTGAAACAAAATGTGATGTGCCCAAATAGGATAGTGTTCATGCCCAATTATGATGGGCACATCAGTTTGTTGTTGTCACATAAAGTTTGATAGTGTAGACAGCAATCTGCAGTTATTTTACAAAAAGGTAACGTTGACAGAAGAAAATCAACTCTCATTCATATCTATCAGAAAAGACAAATAGCATATCGCATACAATGACATTATTAAATAAGACTCAACTCATAAAAAATATGATAATTCTTCTCATCAGAAAAATTCATGAAAAATGTGGTGGAGACATTAACGCTTTTCAATATTTTATCAAATTGTCCAGTGTCTACTGCTAATAATATAAACAGATACCGAATAATAAAAACGTTTATTCCTCTTGTTGCTTAGTTTACGTCTTAGGTAATAGTAGGCATGTTAAGGTGCATATTTTAGGCAAATCCTTCAAATTGTGATAACATTTTGAAACTTTGCACAGTTATTCATTAGGGTGTCAAAAATATGAAATGGAAGGGTTGCACAAAATTTGGTCAGGGGAAAGCCGCCATTTTGTATTTCAAAATGGCGGACCTCAAATTTTTAATTGTCAGGTATATCTCTGCTAAAGAGGCACCTAGAGTTCTGATTTTAAATGCAAATTATATGGTAGTGGGGTCACCAAACATATTGGTATAATTAACATTTGATTGCATGGCGGCCATGTTGGATTTTAAAATGGTGGACTACAAATTTTCAATTTTCAGGTATATCTCTGCTAAAAAGGCACATAGAATTCTGATTTTAGGTGCAAATTATAATTATGGTAATGGGGTCAACAAACATATTGGTATAACTAAAATTGTTATTGCATGGCGGCCATGTTGGATTTCAAAATGGTGGACCCCAAATTTTCACTTTTCAGATTTCAGATTTTTTAGATTTGATGACAACAAATCAGAGTTGTTTTCAATTATTGTAACTGAAGTAGTAGAGAACATTGGCACAAATCACGGAATGTTTGTAGGGTCTTTGGGAGACAGAGCTGTAACAAACCAGTAAATATACAATGGCTGATGCCATGTAACATAGAAGAGGCAGATGAACGTATGTTTGTTCACGTTAAACTTCCCGCAGAAATTTTCCACGCATTGTCAAGACTGTACACAGTGATGTTGTTGTCAGCTTTCCACAAAATACCTGGCATCCACAAGCTTCGGATCGAGTTTGGAGTGGGGAAGCACAAAGCACAATACACGAGATTGCTTCTTCTCTTGGATCACAAGCATCAGCCGCTTACTTGTTCTTTCATACCATTAGCGGTTGTGATAGAACTTCATCTGTTTAAGGAAAAGGTAAAGCTACATTTAACGAGACTTTGAAAAAGATGCCATGCATGACTCCAGTTTTTGAGAGGATGTCATTGCCTGTAGGGCATGTTAGTGAAACAGACACAGATTATCTAGTAACAGTTTGTTGTAACTATGTCTACTGCAGAACATTTAATGATGCAAGACGATATCTTTTTACAACAAGAGAAAGACTATTGAAAATATCCCCCAACATCTGCAACATGTGAAACGGAAGCCAGGAAGTGGTACGACTGTCTAGATGCATTCAGGGTTGAGCAGGACCCAGCGAACTGGAGATAGAGGAAGGACGGCAACCAATTTAGTCCAGCTTGGAGTTCATTGCCGGAACTTTCAGATGTCACAAAGGTTTTAATTCGCTGTGGACCCCCTGTGGACACACCGACTGTGTTCTTGGATGCTGTAAATGCAGAAAGAGTGATTTACCATGTACAGAGCTGTGTGGTTGCCAGGGAAATTGTGACCTACAATAAGTGTCCGTGTTAAATGCATGTAATTATGAACATAAACAAATAGTGTAAAGCCAGTACGGGTTGAGCTACATTCAAAATGGCCGCCATGCAATCAAAGACGTTATACTAATATGTTTGTTGACCTCAATACTATATTATACTTTGTACCTAAAATTATAACTGTAGGTACCGTACTGAAACATTTTGAGTTCGCCATTTTGAAATTCAAAATGGCCGCCATGCAATAAAATTGTCAGTTAAATACCAATATGTTTGGTTACCCATTACCATATAATTGGCACCTAAAATCAGAACTCTGTGTACCTTTTTAGCAGAGATACCTGAAAAGTGAAAATTTAAGTCCGCCATTATGAAATTCAAAATGGCCGCCATGCAATCAAAATGTTAGTTATTATGTTTGGTGACCCCATTAACATATAATTTGCACCTAAAATCAGAACACTGGGTGCCTTTTTAGCAGAGATATACCTGAAAAATAAAAATTTGAAATCCGCCATTTTGAAATCCAACATGGCCGCCATGGAATCAAAATGTTAGTTATACCAGTATGTTTGGTTACCCCACTACCATATAATTTGCACCTAAAATCAGAACTCTAGGTGCCTTTTTAGCAGAGATATACCTAAAAAGGGAAAATTTGAAGTCCGCCATTTCGAAATCCAAAATGGCCGCCATGCAATTAAAATGTTAGTTATACCAATATGTTTGGTGACCCCATTACCATATAATTTGCACCTAAATTCAGAACTCAAGGTGCCTATTTAGCAGAGATATACCTGAAAAGTGAACAATTTGGGTCCGCCATTTTGAAATCCAAAATGGCGGCTTTCCACTGACCAAATTTTGTGCAACCCTTCCATTTCATATTTTTGACACCCTAATGAATAACTGTGCAAAGTCTCAGAATGTTATCACAATTTGAAGGATTGGGTCACTTAACAGGCCTACTATAATACATAGCAGTATATAACTCGGGATCTAATATCTAAAGTAACTGAACACAGCTATTTAATTAGCCAATTATCGATATTGTATTTATATTGTACAGCAGGCACATTCAGAATAATGACTTTTACATCGTACGCCGTAAGTCTCTAACCTTATTACCATAATCCAAGGAGCCACATGTGATACACGTGTCAATGTATTACAGAATTTGCATATGATAGGCCTACTGGACACAGTATTTATGTGCGATACACTTACAGAGAACTTTAAGTAAATATCTATTTCAGAATCTCTGATGATGCGTTTTTGCGTTCATTTTGATGTTTTCAAGCAGGTTGAATTAAGTATTATGTAAATAAATTATAAAATATATCATTAATCATCAATTCCATTCAATAGTGTCAGGGCAATGTTCATAATGTGTATTATGCCTTGTCCATGGTCATTGTGAAATTCAATAGTTAAGTCATATTTTATATTATTCATTCAATTAAAACGTGGCCCGTTTATGTGATAAAAAGTTACTTTGAAATGTGTAATCGCGATACGAAACGATAACAATTTATTGTCGCACGGCAAGCACAGCATGAGCAAGTTAGGAAAAAGAATATTAAATAATATTAAATAATATCAGGCAATTTTACATTAATTCAATGGCTAAAAGAACATTAATTTGTTTTACAGTAAATAAATCTCACAAAGCAAACACAGTTAATTATATAATACATTAATACCAATAGTAAACCAATAAATTGAATAGGCTAATTAGGTCTATATCATAATAATATCTTGGATGACGATACTGGTACAAACAAACAAAATGGTTTCGTGTATTTCAGTTCAATGGTGAACACCGTTCATTTATATGCAGTATATCTGTAGTATTCATTAAAGGAAATCACTGTTTCAATCATTTATAATTGAACTCCAACAATCACAACTCAAAAAGCGAGAAACCGTTTTGAGAGGGACTATCGAATATAGCTGCACATAGATCATCTACCGGCTGCCAATCAAATACGCCAGTTTTGAATTTCGCTTATTCTAGGCCTTGTATTCTGATTTATGTGGTTTTCATAATATTTTCAATTATTGGTTTGCATAACTTATAATTATTTAGCCATTTTGAAAAGGTCGTTACCCCTGCCTGTTTGCGTCAATTCACTTTCTGTGTATATAACACCTGTATGATCCATGGTCAGAGCTCAATGTTCGATTTGTTCTAACAGATTCGCAGAGTAAAAAAACAAGCGTTAAAGTCAATAGCATTGTGTCACATGTATAGTATATATATATGCAAATTAAACATTATCTAAGTGAAATCATAATCGATCTTATCAAATTAAAATAATGAATTAAGGATGATAACTAACATAATTAATACAAGGACAATATATGACATTATAGAATACGAGACGTAACCCTAGTGACGGTCTTACTGACACCCATCAGTGTTAACATGTAAATTGATAACAATCTTCTTACAGTACGGTACCTAATTACAATGATTAAGATAACAGTAGGTCTATACGTGTGTATTATCTTAATATTAACATGCCTAATAATTCTTTCCGGATGTATGGGGTAGAGAAGAAATGGACTCTGTACACCCTTGATCACAGCATGGAGGTATAGATCACAGTATCAAGAATGATGACATTAAACACCGTGCAGTATATCGCGTCTTCTGACACAGAAACATTCATACCTTTGGATACTGTTTCTCCTGATACTGTCCGTAGATCTTGATTCGAACCCTTTCATAGATCTCGAGAGATTAGGGTTATGTTAAGTTAATAATTTAGGAGTAAAGGGCTATGGTATGGGTCTGTTGCTAAAGACATGGTACTGCAGGATGTACATTGACACGTACAGTACGAGAATCGGCTAATGTAAGCATAATAGTGCAGAAATCATATAGACTAGAATCAGTTCATCAAATAGAAGAATGCCCTGCAAACCATTAGGAGAACGAGCCCTATTTAGCGTGAGCTTTTGCCTCTGGCATCTTACTTGTTTATTTTTGCCTAAAGCCAGTCATTAATGTCTTAGTCAATTAATAAATCACGTAACACCTTGTTCATCTTCCAGGCTCAGCCTTCCTTGCTTCTGATTGGCTGCAATGCACAGCCTATTTTGGAATTGGTCACTCATTGTATTTAGAAACCACCATTATATCATGGGTAAATTTTTTGCACACAAAATTAAAGAATGCAAGTGGCCTTGTGGTTAGCAATGTCAGTTCTAATCTAACAGCAGGGAACCAAAGAATGAACTGTAGAGATGAGTTTAAATTAAAAATTTGTGTTTTTTGTGCACCCAGACTAAAATCGCTGGAAAAGCAAAAACTTTTGTTTTGAAATTAAAACTATATTTATAAACTATTTCATGTTCTTCAGCTGAGATCTCAAAATGATCTCTATGGATTTGCCACCCCTCTAATGTTAAATATATAGGCCTATAATAAATAGTACAGTAATACTATTTCAAATTTTAAGCAAACAATTAAATACTGTATTTTATAATCATATTTTATATAATAGTTACTTTATGTCTCAATTATAAACCCCTTTTCTTGAGTATACCCCAATTGTATGCACATTTATGGAGGAAATAATTATATATTTATGTTTTTCTCAATACATAATAGTTCAGTTTTTATTACACATTAATGTGACATTTGTTTGTCTAAGTTGTGTGAAGTAATGATACCAAAAATGTTAACTCTTAATTTGTAACTCCTGAATTGTAATCAATAGATTAGGTCTAAGTAAATATTAAAAAATTGTTGTTAATGTTACAGATGGAACATTTTTGTTATAGGCCAGGATATCATTATTTTAACGATTAACTAAAAAATCAGATACTGTAATTAATACACTGAATAAAATCTGTATGTGCATGTTATATATTTATTTTAATTTGAAAATTAACAATTGCCATGTAAACATATATTATGGGCCTAATTTGAATTAAATTTTATAGAGTTATATTCTTAAAAAATTCCTGTCCGTTAAAAAACAAGGCCAACAGCCATTAATTAAGTCGCGTTCTACAATGCATAGTGATACCGGACCGACCGACAGACCGACCGACATAGTGAACTATACTGATCGAAATTACTGAACATGTGCAAAAATGTTGAAATGTTTAAAAACATTTATATTTTTTTAATTTACACGTGCGTAGCCTGTCACTTTTGACGTGCTCATATAACGTAATTTCTAGTTGAAAAGTAAGTCAAGAAAACAGAAATCGGGCAAAAAGAGTGCGCAACAAAATTTAACGCGCAGTGCGCGTGCAAAAATCTGCGCACTCATGGCAATTTTGTAAACGCTTAAAATTGCCAGAAACGTACTCTTATTTCATCGAAAATAAATTTTGAACATTTTAAGCGCGCGTACACATGCGTTAAATGCGCTACGCACGTAATTGTATTGCCATATGATGATTTATGCCCTGAAATTTATGAGTACCAAATTTTATTTAATTGTGATTCATGGTTGTGAAGATATGATTACAAACGTGATTTCGTTAAATCGTGCGTATACCGCGTAATTTTTTATTGCGCACCATGAAAACATAACCACATCGATTCCTGGCCATAAGGAATATACTGTGAAAAATTGACTTAGCTAGATTAAACTGATATCAAGATTAGGTCAGAAAGCGATAACATGCATAGTGATACCGGACCGACAGACAGACAGACCGACAGACCGACCGACATAGTGAACTATAGAGTCGCGTCCACGCGACTAAAAATGTGAACCTGCATAATGCGATAAAGTATTGTTGGCACATATATTAAATCCCGTCACAGTATAACTTGTATCCTTTAACTTTTGGAATGAGTTGGTGCATGGTAAGATATAGGAATATGGATTATGAAGGGGATGAAAAAATGTGAAAAAGATAGCACAATTTCTCAAATAGGTAGCACAATTTCTCGAATGGTTAGCACAATTTCTCAAAGAGGTAGCACAATTTCCCGAATGGTTAGCACAATTTCTCAAAGAGGTAGCACAATTTCCCAGATGGTTAGCACAATTTCTCAAAGAGGTAGCACAATTTCCCGAATGGTTAGCACAATTTCTCAAAGAGGTAGCACAATTTCCCGAATGGTTAGCACAATTTCTCAAAGAGGTAGCACAATTTCCCAAATGGTTAGCACAATTTCTCAAAGAGGTAGCACATTTTCCCGAATGGTTAGCACAATTTCTCAAAGAGGTAGCACAAAATCTCCCGAATGGATTGCATAATTTCTCAAAGAGGTAGCACAATTTCCCGAATGGTTAGCACAATTTCTCAAAGAGGTAGCACAATTTCCCGAATGGTTAGCACAATTTCTCAAAGAGGTAGCACAATTTCTCGAGTGGTTAGCACAATTTCTCAAAGAGGTAGCACAATTTCCCGAATGGTTAGCACAATTTCTCAAAGAGGTAGCACAATTTCCCGAATGGGTAGCACAATTTCTCAAAGAGGTAGCACAATTTCCCGAATGGTTAGCACAATTATTTCTCAAAAAGGTAGCACAATTTCCTGAATGTTGCATATTGCACAATTTCTCAAAGAGGAGCACAATTTTTTTAATGGATTGCACACTTTCTCAAATGTAGGTTTAGCACAATATTTCGTGATTGTATGACCACAATTGTACTGGGAAGGTTTTAAACTATATTTTAAAAAATCACAGTGTGCAGAGGTTAGAGGGGTTGGAGGCTTAGTGATTTGCTGGGGTTAGTATCAATGACCACATGAGTAATGTGAACTGGGGGTATGTTTTAACTGCATTTGAAAACCGTCATAGAGCCGGGGTTTTTGCAATAGAATTTGTACCAGGAAGTTTAACATTATAAGTTAAAAAATCCCCGAGTGCGGGTGTGTGTTGGGGAGGTGGGTGCATTTTAGGGCATCTGGATAATGAGTTATCAAATGATCGGGAATGTACTGTGAAGTTTTAAAACTACATAGGAAACCCGCCCGGGCGTGTATAATTGCTAGTCATCAATGTTGTAAAATACTAGAATGCTAAAGTGAACATAATGTATGTAGGCCTATGTGCAGTTTTCTTAGAATAACATAAACAACTAAAATGAGGCATAATCCCTCTATTATAATATCGTATAACATCAACTTGTTATTACACAATAAAAAAGATTGTTATTTATATGGGTTTCGTTTATGTTTATTAACATTCATTCAATTACATTTTTTTAAATAAAAAGATTTATTTTTTAGATTGTTTAGTATTATTAATTAATTCATATATCTGTTCCTATATACTAATATAGCGCAAACACTTTTTGGGAAGCGTATGGGTACCACCCCTACGGCTACATTATTTTATTTGAATTTCCCGCTCATATTCTCAAAAATTGTAGGCCTACCTATACCAGGGAGTTGTTATTAATAACAACTCCCTGCCTATACCTCAGCCCGAGTCTGATGTGATGGTGTACCTCTTGACATCCCTACCAAATCCCATCGCACCATCCCAGTTTATTTCAGAATCAATTTGTAGTAGGCTATGTATTTCATTGGTAAATTAATAAAATTTAAATTATTCAATTGTAATTGGTTGATCGCTTGACTACTCAATCTAAGGTTGAACTTTGTAGCTCCCCATACAATGTTGTTAAAATGTACAAAATCGAAAAGGAAACATGGAAATAAAGGCTTACTTAAATAATTATAAGGCGTGAAAAGGCTATTATATAAATATTCATTTATTTCATGAAATAAAACTATTAACTAATCATTAAAACATGCTGTAACTGAAACCTGATGCTGTCGGTGATTGGCTGTTGGCAAACAAAGTGGGCTTGGCCTCTTTTAGTACCCAGATACTTTCCTGCATGATTGATGGCCACTGTTCTGTTAATTACCCATCAACAAGACTGATCAGGGTCAAAACAATTACAGGCAATTATAGTACCCCGGGTTAGCCGGGGTACTAAAAGCTCACGTTAAATAGGGCTCGTTTTCCTAATGCCATGTGCTATTCTGAATAAGAGATATTTGTATGTCTATATTTTCTACAATTAAATTGCATTCTCGTTACAATAAATGCTATTTTTATACTAGTATCATCCATCAGTGTGAAATATACGGTTAAAAAGATTTATAAACTGAAATCGCATCTTTTTTTCTAAAATGCAATTTTCTTATTATCCCCTGAGAGCAACTACTTCACTAAGATGAGAGCGAGTGCGCATAATCTACATACAACAAAATCTATTTCTGAAAATTAACTTAAAAGGTTATCGTCTATTATTTATATAACACACGTTAACTATACAGAACATTATATTAACCTATATACGTGCCCGCATCCAGTATGCACTTGGAGACAATTAAAAGTGTATATAAATTCATTTGAAAAGATTATATTACCAATTATTTTTACAAGTATTGATAATAATATTAAACTTAGTCGGTAGACATCTTAAGACATTGGCTGGTGAAATAAGGTATTAAATACAATAATATATAAAGTAAAATCAGAGGTAGGATAAGTGAGTTGATTAATCACAAGCCACAGTTTGAATAATCCATTCGGTCATGATTGGTTAAATTGCGTTGCGTCAGAGTGGAAACCAAGCTTGATAATATTTCATTCAAAAAAGTAAAAAATTCATAAAAATAAATTACAAATACTAATATAATAAGTTTCAGCCGAATCTCGTACGTTTATTATCAATCTGAAACCTTGGCAAAATGTACAGTTTTTCTAAAATATAATATTCAAACTTTGAGACAAAATTATAATAATTTATTTATTTCCTCCAAAAACTTACAATAAATAAACAAGATAGCAAGATGAGGGCAGACAAGTTCTTATTACCTTCAATTAAAACAATACTAATAGCCTATTTGTACAATCACATTAGTAACATCTAAAAAGCTAAATCATAATGATATTATTGTGGGGTGATTTGCTTTTGGTTTACAGAACAATGAACTTGGTAATAACGCAAGCATACTTCGTATCTAGTACTTAGTAGAAGATAAATGAATAGGTTCATAGTTGCAGAATCGTGTTTGAACGATCGAAGTATAATACAGCCGTAGTCCAATAAAACGACTTTACAACCATGATAATAAAAAATGAGACTAAGCGTACTACATTTGTCGTGTCTACGACTACAAATTTGGTCGTTGTTCGACGATTTGCAATCTTGTTGAAACACGTGTATCCAAAAAAACTTTAATATTTCATTGTAGTACTTAAGCACAAGTAGGATAAGTCATATTGTTATTCTAAACAAAACATTATTTATTAAATTGCTCTAATTTTCGAAATAGATTATTGAAAATGTCACTCGATTCTCGTACAGTAGGTCTATTATGTCTAGAGACAGCAAACGTTGCATGCTTTCTGTAATCAGACCACAAACTTGTTCGTACTACACCATCATCATACAATGCCACTAAAATACGTTATGCCAACGAGAATCACCCGTGAGTGTTTAGGCTTATTGAATAATACTGCTAAAATCTGACTACTATAGCATCATGCATTAAAAAAATATATAATACGACTTGCTTATATGATAATTGTTTTCCTCAAAGACGAATCATGATCAACAAAATGTCAACAAATAAAAAAATAAACTTATAATATCCTTTTAGACCGATGCTGTTGCAACGTTGTTTATATTATTATGTTTAACATTTCTATAATAGTGGATATAAATTCTTTAACCTGTTCAAATATTACTAGCAGGTGTTTTGATCGTCATTTTATCTGTCATCTAAACAACCAATTGTTGTACTTCAGGAATATAAATGTTTTGTATTGACTGCCCTAATCGATAGTCGGAAATAGAAAATGAAAACCATCTAAGAAACGATCTGCTCTTATAATATACTTCTTCGCTGGAGAAGCTAGAATATTTGTTTTCAATCCGTATTGGACAGAGCATTTTATTGTATATAATACTCGATTGGAATTGATTGAAGACAAATTGACGGAGGTGTTTCACAAAAAGGAAATGTACATTTGAGGATTAATAGTGTACTGTAGTATATTAATCCTATAAGTATCGGAACATCGCGTCAAATTGAAGTGTTTGTTGCAGACGCGAAGTAAATTAAATTAAATAGACTTAGCTCAACGTAACACTGTGTGCAAAACTTTGTAATTACGCCCACAGTAGTGAATAAACGGAAATATAATCCAGAAAATGGAAATTAAAATTGATAAAAATATACTGTATTACAGTCTAAGAACTACTAGAGATGACATTCTTCTGCAATTTCTGTCTGCCAAATGATGCAAATGCGCAGAATCCTCTATAAACGGCAACATTACTGTCAGATAACATATGGGAAATTATGATCAAAGCTGAGCCTGTAGAAAATATTTGGCAGGTGATTTATATTTCCAGGGAAGACTCTTCCCTGGTATTTCTTATTAGAAAGTTGCCTATGATAGACAATGTCAGGTGCAGATACAGTACAAAGAATCGGGTGGGTTATGTTTATAATTCCTTAAAAAACATTTTTGTTTTCTTTCATTATAATCATTAATACCATAAACATTCTAACGCTCTGTCGACACTGTCAAATTTTATGTGACAAAAATAAAGGGTGATGTTCCCAATTATGGTAGTGATATGTCCAAATATGGTAATGATATGACATCATCATGTCCATATATGGGCACATCACATTTTTTGTCACATAGTTGTGTGTAGTGTAGTGTAGGCATAACTTTAGTAACAGCATCGTCAAGACCACTTTATCATCATCATTTAATTAATGTAACAGCAAGACAGAAAGCAAAATGTTATACATTGATTTACTCAAAGATGAAATACAAACAAACCGATATCACAATTTTATTTAGTATAATTTAAAACCAAGAAAGCGTGTTATTTAGTAATTAATTTTATGCTTCGTATGGTTGACACATTCTTCAAGATGAGTAAAATTCTAGGCAACCCCGCGAGGTTTAATACGTTATATCACAATACATAAACAGCTTAATGTTATACTATCAGTAAGCTAACATTTTTTTTCTTCAATTTAATCATTTTCATTGCAACATGTGAAAACATTTTAAGTTCATCCTCAATTTCAACATAAAAATAACAATTCAGAATATTAAAAAACCCCGATATATTTGCAGATCAGTAAGGTGTATTCGAAAGAGAATAACATTATTATTTTAAATGAAAGTATATATATATATATATATATATATAAATCCAAAGGCAAATAACTGAAAAAAAATGACAATACTGTGGGTATCAGTAGCGGGATCTCAATGGAGAAACAAAAAACAAGCGAAAATCTAAATCAAAACGATAAAGTAAAATAGCCAGAAAAGTTAGCAGAGCTTTCGGGCAACACTAGCCCTTCATCAATGCAAATAAATACATTTTTTATATATTTTTGTTTATTACAGCGAAGTATTTATCCAGCA
Organism: Antedon mediterranea; assembly: GCF_964355755.1. Classification (NCBI taxonomy): domain Eukaryota; kingdom Metazoa; phylum Echinodermata; class Crinoidea; order Comatulida; family Antedonidae; genus Antedon; species Antedon mediterranea. The sequence goes on from NC_092675.1 coordinate 18,634,050, forward strand.
TCAAGCAAAGAAAATAAAAATGAGAGGAGCTGTTAATTGATAAAGAGGGCAACATCAATCAGGTTTGTAGTTGATTAATACATTTTTACTATTTTTTCTTAGAAAAAATATAATGTTCTCTTCCTGGCAACATAGTTTGCTGTGACTCTTTCGTGGTGAGATCCAACTTTAACAAAAAAAATGCTTTTCTTTTTTCAGATTTTCTAATGTGAGATTCTGTTTAGGGAGTAGTAGTAGAATTAATGAACAGAGGTAAGACGGTGTCTAGTTCTAACTTTACTTTAGCCTTAAAAGAAATGTCACCATAACCGACAATTTAAGTTACATTCATAATATTATAGTAATAAGGAATATCAGAATCATGTATCATAGAAAACATATTCAACGTTTATTATGGCATTTAAAAGAAAGTATTTTTTCAATACGAGAGAGTAAACATCTTCTTGAAATAAAATGCTGTCATTATTATCAATGCACAATACCTATTATGTTCATAAATAATGCTTTCTACTTATATAAATCCAAAGGAAATTTATGAAATATTAATGATAATGCGGCAAACAGCGTCTGTATTGATTGAGCTGAGAAAATAACCATAAAAAGCTTAGAATAAAAACGATATAAAAGGTAAACTGTCATAGACATAACCAACTATATTTCACATTTTAAAAATGATTTTATATATTTAAAAAGGAGAATAATGATTATAGTATGACACAATACTACAAAGTAAAGTGCGCTTAATGTCGGATTAACTTTACAGGCTGACGTACATAAGAAATGATCGAGGACGCGTCTTGTGATAAAGTACATGAGTGAAGGTTGAGTACAATATACATTATGTATAATGTTATTTTATTGTAATTAAAATCAATTCATATTTAATGTGCCTCCCAGCTTCTAACTGTAACTGCTTCGAATGTAAAACACTGTCTACACTATCAAACTAGTTTGACTAAGAAAGTGTGATGTGTCTAATATGGTAGTGATATGACGTCACATTTGTTGTCACATGAAGTTTGATAATGTAGACAGAGCTTAGACCTCTCGAATATCTCGATCGAAACTTACACACACAAAAGCCTATTCATTTTCTGATAAAAAGCGTAAGCGTCCTCTCTTCTATTTATTAATCAAAGCATAATTATAACTTGGAATAATATTATAATACTATGTGTATATTATGAATACTGGTGATTTAACATTCACATTTGTTCCGTTTTACGGAACGGAAGACGGCGCCGTGTTGTCATAAAAATAATGGAAAATCGGCAGCATCATCTTCCATTCCCTGAAACGAAACAAGTGGAATGTAGCGTAAACATGAAAGAGTAATTGATTTTACTCTATCCTGATGTAACACATTAATACGAATCTAAATGTTAATCGGACCATCGATTTCTAATAATGAAAAGGGCGTTTCCTCAGATTTGAACTACTAACATGATATTAACACAGTCAACAAATAATCGTATACTATAAATTTAAACTAGGAGGTGTTTTTAAGATGTATATTTACGGCGTATATTCACTACGTATTTACGGCGTATATTCACTACGTGGAAAATAGTTTCTTTGCTGTTTATCACGTTCGATGGTAAACGTGTCGTCTTCTATTTGCGTCAGTAACAAGAATTGATTAACTAATTAATTTCTCTACGATTTAAAGTCACGAGAGCGTACATTATAAAAAAACGCTCTACTATATATTATTTTTATCATTGTACAGTGATCGAATATTAGTACTTTTATAACAATAGTAAGACTGTGACATTTCCAAAAGTAGGACTTGTTTACACCCATACGTATGTTTTTGTTACATGCGATGTTTTTGTAGTTTGTTGTGATTCATTTTAATTTCAGTTTGACAGAAACTGATATAAGAAATAAGAATAACTTTAAATATTGACGTATTCAATTTATAGCAATTCCACAGATTTATGTCTTTAAAGATGCACTTGTTTATCATATCGGTAGAACTCATTTTAAATTAAACATTTAAATCTTGTACGGTCATATAACAACAGGAACGGGACAGTTTCATGTCAAGCTAAGGTAACAGTGTCATCCATATCACACGGGTGACACAATGCTTTTGAAAATGAGAGGAAATGTAACATCAATTATAAAAAAAGGTTGTAATCATCAGGCAAGAAACTATAGAGGTTGTTTACTATTTGCTAGTCATGATACTGTATACGACATTCGGGCCAATTAAAAGGCAAACTACTTACACCAAAAAATGTCTAAGACAGTGTAGGTATTCATTTTTAAAAATATGGATATGTCAACCCGACAAACATGATATAATAACAACAATAAACCGCTATCGAGTCATAGGACAGCAACGTGCGTCTCCTGACACACACCAGCGTTTGACAGTCATTCTATTCGGTTGATTGGTTGCCTTCAATTTCCAATGTGTTCAATAAGTAATTCACATGTGTTTTTTTTAAAATCGTGACATATGTTTTCAAGTTAAGGAAAGAGAAGAGATGCGTATCGTAAAAACAGTTTGTCTCCTCTCCTATTTATGGCACAACCAATGCTTCAACTGCGTTCATTCTAGTTAAGGATATTTGGCGTGTCATATTAATACTTGATCTGGTCAACAATCAAATGAATATATACCAACGTAAAAAAATACAATATGAGACTTATGTCCAGGTAGGCCTACTGTGTATCTATCAAAGTATCATAGGAATATTTGATAATACAACATCACATGTGTTTCACATGTATGTAGTAGTAACCTAACATTTAACGTAACCTTCATGATACAGGTACCACATGTGATATAAATGAGATGCTGTTTCACTATATTCCTTTAATATTTCGGCAATATAGTATGTGGAGATACAGCATACAGCACTGAGTTCAACCTAAAACAGTACGTTACCGAATTATGCATAATGTTTGAAAGAAGAATTAAGGACACATTTAATATCTTGTATAATTAATTTTAAATAAGCAACCAACAAACAATTACAGAATTAATTCAAAAGAATGTAATTTATAACAAACAATGCTATAATTAATTATAGTGTTAATGATATTGCTTATGATAACAGTTCAAATTATACCAAGATATTCACATTACGAATGATATAATATCCGTGGGTGGTTTAATAATATCATTTTAATTAACGTTACCAATTTATATAACCATGTATTCCATACCCGTTTCACACAATTGCTAGCATGTCTAGTACACAGCATTGTATTTTACCAGTGGTTAAGATACGTTTCACATCAAACCTCGGCCTGGTTCAGTGCCAAGAGTAATCTGAACGTAAATACAGTTGTTTTGTTTTTTTTTGTTGCTAGACACCCAAAGAAGATGGGCCAATGTTGCTGTTGCTTATACATTCCTAGGAATCACGAGTTAAGCGAAACGGATTCATTTGCCACTTTAACGTCGTCATCCACAGCAGAGAACAAGAGCCTATGGCCAGACGCAAAGAAGAATGACAGGGTGTGGTTCTGGGTTTCAAAACCCACAGAGGAAACAAAGACCCCGCCTAGTGAGTGCATTGATTAATATTAGTGTCTTGGTTCCCATTTAAACGAAACGCAAGTAATTTGACCAATCACGACCCGTGAATCATTCGAACAACTCATTGTATTAAGCCTACGTCGTCGTTGCGCCCAAAAGTGAGCACCAAATGTTAAGCCCAAATTAAATAAAGGCCAAGTTGCATTTACACAAACCGCGGAGTGGACGGGCGGTTGCCGCGCAGGATACAGATTCTGTATACGTGGGAAAAGCTGCGTGGTTTTAGTTGTGCGCATGTTTTTCACACCTCACAAAAGAAAGGATCACGTCTTTAGACAAAAATGTCATTACTAAAACCTAACTATGTGTCCAATTGACACATACAGTACATTGGTATTATTAATTATGTTAACCATATATTGAACGAAACGACTCGGATGCTTTGATGTATACCTCCCACGCGACCCATTTGAAGGATATTTTGTTCCGTATGACCGCTGCGTCGATTCAGGAATAAACTCAATAGCATTAAGTTATATATTGATATAAGATAATGTTAACAAATCATAATGGATTAATATTATCTTATTAGTTGTTAAAACAACATACGGGAAAATGAAATATAAATTTAATGTAATGATTTTTCGAATTTAATTAAAAAACAAATTTTTTTTTTTCAAAATTAAATTGAAAAAAGCATGAAGTGTATGATATTTTTATAGAATGGCAATTTTTAATTGTGTGTATTTAATTGTTATTCCTATTGAAATTCATGTGAGGCTCTCATAAGGTTTCAATCTATAACGACAATAAACTACCAATAGTATCTATCTAATTTTCTCGTTGTAGCCCATGTGGAACGTGTGGTTGCCGTCACACACAAGAACAAGCTGTTTATTTCGTTTTACGGGAAATTATATTAACGATAAAAAGTGTCACCGTGACCGAGTAGAGTCTTTTTCACTGCGCATAATGCGTACATTATTTTAGATTGCGTTGATATGACGTCGCGGAAGCACGCGTCTAGTCTGGCTTTGTGAGTGCTGCATTAAACTGTTACTATTACTACTATTAATCACATAGCATCTGACAGTGGAGATTCCGCAACATCGCACGAGGAAGCAGTGCCAGCTATTACGTACACAAATTCCCCGAGCGTCTCACCGATTCCAGAAAGGCGACGGAGTTTCACACCTCAGTTTCCATTAGGTACGTTACGTCCTGAGCTTTACGCCAGTGATGACGTCAAAGCAGATGGAAAGCGTTCAAGGTCATATTCCGGAGGAAGTAATGATGAATTTACGGAAACGTATGGATCTGTTACGTTCGCTATTAGATACAGCAAAGCATCGCATAGGTAAGTACAATAACACCTGCAAGATGTTATGTTATCAAAATTATTTGTCTAGGTTGGTTTTAATTTTCAAAAGAGTGCGTAACGCATGTCTGTTTAAAAACAGACATGCGTTACGCACTGGACCGTAGCATTGCATTTCGTGCTGTAAGGTCCCACTAGGACGCTTCGCTTTTGATTGGGCAATTAGTTTGGGTTGTGGCTTACGTCCTTGCGTTGCAATCATATCTGAATATGGCTTCACATTGTCGGCTCCAGAGTTTTTTTTAAAATGAAATTTGGTAAGATTACATAGGTACTAGTTTAGGCTCATGGTAATTATGCGTGACGACAATCAACGATAATACGTGGGTCGTCAACAATTTAAAGCTGCCAAAATTATGATGAGATTGACGATTATTTGCTGATATTGATTGTTCTTCATTTAATGGCAAAAAATAATGTGTAAGAACGTCACTTTAAATGAGAAGCAAATACGTTATGTTATAGGTCTACAGTATATCAAATAATATCATTGTATGTGTGTCTACATTTTTGTTTTGTAATATAAAAGGATGGTTGTACATCTTCAGCAAGTTTCCGATCTACCAGCAAAAGGACAAGGGGACATCGCGTATGACACTATTGTATCAGCATGTATTTTACCTGATGAAAAGTTTACTTGCGAGTCGAGCGTCGTGCATCGAACGCTAAACCCAGATTATGACGAAGAACTCGACTTTCCATTAGATATGAAGAAATCATTAGAACGACAAGCACTGCGAATGTCTGTATGTGATGCTGTTCGACGTCATAAGTATAACGTCGTTGGACACGTGATCGTTCCGTTTCCACAGTGTGATTTTAGTGGAACCCCTAAAACGTTCAAGAAAGCAATCAAGAAAAGATCAAAGGTATGAATAGGTTTATTTAGACCACGATGAGGTGGTTATGAACATTTAGACTGCACATTGTAATATCAAAATATTACAGTCATAAGATCTCACTCACTGACGCATAAAAAAGTAGGCCTACGTAGCAGTTTTGATATCTTACCTCAATGCTATCCAACTAAATACTAAATAATATTTAGTTAGATGTTTTACGTCAGTGCAAAAGTTCATATATTTTTAAAAAGCGAAATGATTAAATGATCACGATTTTTTTGACAAGCACCTAAGTCTGTAATCTAAGCTCTTAAATATCGAACAACTTGTTAAAATATATCCCATGAGAATAATGATTCAATCGCCTATTTAATGCATAATCCATTAAAACTACTGTATTTAAGTGTACTTCGTGTAGGCCTAGCTTCAATCGTGATACCGCGGTTGAACATGGATTTATTAGTAAAACACGCGCTGTTTAAAAATAAACGTTCGTATTATGTACCTATTTTAAAATGAAATACGAGGAAACTCGTTTAAAGAGCGCACACTTCCTATGAATAAAAATAGAAAACAGTAAATAAGCACATTTATTTTTTTCAATTTCATTTCAATTCACATTTATTTACTCATCGTTTATAAATACAGTTTCATAGCATAAATGATGGCAAGGATCCTGCATAGAGAAGTTTACACTTCTGTTTTCGCAGGACCCTTTTACATAAAAAACATAAAACAATAAACAATAGAACTAGTCAAATCGCTTTCCATCTGAATAGTTCAGTAACATAATGGGGTGCTGGTTAGATACAAAATACTCTTTACTCAGTCTTACATTTATTTCTCTCACACAGAATATTTATTATGACAATTGTGTGCCGTGCTTGTTAAAACGACCTCGTCTAAGCAAGTGCATAAAATATCCTCTTTAAGCCGATTTTCCACTAGGCGAATTTGTTCGCGCGAATCCAACGTTTCGAAGAGAAATAAATCGCCTACTCTCTTTCCACTACATGAGCGAATAGCTGCGACGTTCATGTTCCTCGCGTGGTTGCTGAGCATTTCGATTCGCATGAGTGCTCATGAAAGCGTCATATCTCATTTCCTGAGCTCTGATTGGTTGCGCAATATTTCGCTTCGCAAAAAATAGAAACAATTCGAACTAGTAAATTTCGCTGAAGCGAAAAATCAAAGAAACTAGAATTCGTCGAAGAAGGCAGTATGACAGACAGAAACGCGAATACGCATGTGCATAGCATGACGCTTTCGATTCGCGCGAACAAATTCGCCTAGTGGAAAATCGGCTTTAGGCTGAATCTGGTGTATGCCATTCTATAATATAGTTTATATCGTACATGTATACATTGTGTTCATTTGGAATTGTCTTTTAAAAGTAAAATGTACGTTTGAGAATATGTTAATTTGATTAATTTAACGACAATTAATGTTGTTGACAGATAACACACCACTTGGGACGACTGATGTTAACGTTGGCGTACTTACCTTCGACTGATCGCTTGTCTGTTGTTATAATTAAAGCTAATGGATTACAGGGCATGGAAAAGGAGACCAAGGAGCTACAGTCAATGGGTAAGTTAGACATGTTATTATAAATAGTTATATGCCGTCCTGTTATCTCAATATATATAAAGCAACGATATCAAGTTAAGTTCGTTCTTAACTGCATTTACGAAAACGATGGCCTGTTACAATGCATAACATTCACCGATCCACAATGGGAACGAAATGAGTCCCAACGTACGTATCTTATACCGTTATGCATTACGTCATTCTATAATGTAATCACGCATAACGAAGAGAGTGTCATCACAACATACTAACGGTATGATATTTAACGTTAAAGGCCTATAAATTTAAAGAAGGGCAGTTAGTTAATAACATATTGTTTGGTTAACGGGTCCAAATGATAAACAATACACTGGATATTTCATTGTTTCACTTTTAACTGACGAAAAGCTTAATCAAAGATAAAATGACACGGTTTGTAAAAAAAACTGCTAAATTTAACGGCCCTTTATAGGAGAGTTATACCTCCTTCATGTAGATCATGGTTTTGTTATACTATGTCGAATATAGGCCTTATGCCAGTGTTAAATCGAGTAAATAAATAATGTTTTAATGACGTCACGATCAAACTGTACCACTAATGAACTCTAATATTTATACGTCCACGTATGTGTGCTTCGTTTTTATAGCTTCTATACACAAAAGAATTGCCACTTAATGAGGGCATATTTTTTATTTCAGAAACGTATGTAAAGGTATCTTTAATGGTGGGTGAGGACAAGGTAAAATCACGTCATACTAACGTGTCGACTGGCTCGAGCCCTATATTCACAGAATCATTGACGTTTGTCGTACCAAATGAATATATTAGTGACGCTTGTCTTGTAATACAAGTTTTGCAGAAAGGACATTTTAAGAGGGATGATACAATTGGACGACTAATTCTAGGCCCGTACATGTACACAGATGGTCGCAATCTAAGTCACTGGGGTAAAATGGTCACTCATCGCGAAGCCACCAAAAAATGGCATGATTTATATTTATGAATCGTAATTTTTAAATCGTTGTAAAAGCTTTTGATACTGTGATGTGAGTACGTGCCTGTTTTTCTTGTTGCATAATGCAGTTAGTAGAGCTATCAATAATAAATCTACCCAATGTGTGGATGTATACAGAAATTGTAAGAAGCTTTTATGATTGGGACACATCCATCGTGTTGGGCTATTAGACAATCTGGTAAACACGCTTGGAAAATCCACACATTATCTTTGAAGAAATGGATAAATGAGATATGATATTTCATTTCATTTCACGATTGGAAAAGATGAATATGGTTTTTTCCCTACTCAGTGGATTTTATAATTACTTACTATTGCCTTGTGTTTTGGTTGACATATTGAAGATAATATTTCCAATTAACATGTTAATTTTTAACATTTACCGTACAATAAGACAAGAATTGCATTTTAAATGAATACATGTATGCATTCTGGTAAAGCACGGTGGTAATCAATGTTGTATTTTGTTGTTGTTATACGACTGCACGGAAGATATCGACGATTAGTTAGGCTAAAGTTGGTACATTTATTTTAATAATCCAAAGCAATTCGTGTTACTACCTATGTTTTAACAAATACAATGGTCGTTTTTAAAATCATTTTTGCTCAATAAAATCATCGACAGATTTAAGTTAGAATGCAATCGTTCTAATGTTAAGCTCAATTCATTATCAGAAATCTATGAAACGAATTGTTCACAATGTTATACCCATCTCTCTGATAACCGAAAGAGATGGGTTAATGAGCCATCCAGATATAAATCGATATAGTTGACATTTATGGAGAGATAATGACCGTAGAAATACTATAGGTGAACTACATCTTTAAAAAATACAACATTAGTCAGGGCTAATATAATAGTATAATAGTTGTCAATGTTATTATTGTTATTCCGAGGAAATTTATGCGAAGTTTGTTAATCATATTGAAAAATGTGTATAAAGACAGTATATTAATTATAAAAACTGGAGACGTTGTGTTTGTTCATTTTGACCGTTGAATGACTTAATGAACGTCATGAACTACACTTTTTTTCATTTTTTCTTCTAGCATTCTACATTCACGTACTCAGCATAATAAGCCTACAATTTAACTCGGAGTGGAGTGACAATTAAAAAGGTCATATAATATATTATTATATGTATGATGAGCACATATAATTTATGTTATTTCTTATGACCATTTACACAAAACACGGAGCGGACGGTTTCAGGATAGATGCAGATTCTATGGGACAAAACTACGCGGTTTTCCGCTTACCGTTACCTCTCGTCTGTGTAAACTGGTCAACACCATCGATTCTATAAACGGAACGACGGGGATGGGGTACAAACAAATATTACTACTTCACGTTGTAGACCATTACACTGAATACCATAAATCTTCTAATTGTAACCCTGGGTTATTATTCTTTGATTGTTTTTTAGGGTGGGTTACTATTAGAAGGGGGATTACTATTAGAATAGTGGGTTACCGTACTAGTATTACTATTAGTAATCTTAAATTAGGCACCTGGAAATAGTAACTCACCCGACTTTTTCCGGTCAGCAACTCATAACAAAATAATAAAACAGTAGGGATAAACACATTTGTTTGAACTCTAACTTTATTTTATAAACTCAAAGACACTCAATCCTCCCTACTCCCGAGATCAACATCAGCATTACCTCCTTATTTTCAAAATACGTCTGCATCATAAACGACCATTCTTCATAATGTCATTTTGTCAATAGTTTTTGTGACTCTTATAGTACCCCCATGGGTTACTATTAGAGTAGTGGGTTATTATTATAGATTGACTTATAAGGTGGGTTACTATTAGAGTGCTGGTTATTATTAGAATATTTACCGTATCAGGTTTCTGTGGGAAGACACGATACTTAATGTTTTTTTACTGTCGTTCATGATACTCTGCAGTATCGAGTGCGATCAATAATAATGGAATATAGTACAGTAGTAAGTAAACAGTCCAAGTAAACAGTACAACCAACGTCCAGACATTTTCAACGTTACTTTAGTGTACCACAAACTTGACTTTATTTGCCGCTGCAAGCATTGAAACAAAAAGAAAACGGACGTCAGTTCTGATCAGTTAAATTCCAAGAACACATTATTTTGTCAATTAAAATTCTTTCTTTTGAATAAAAAACAAGTATTTTATTATAATATACAAGTATACCATCCATGACTGCAATTAATGTGTTGTTATCAGTGCACGTACGGGAGAATTATTATATGAGTTTGTAAAAGTACTCAGGTTAATGCAAATTGACAGCATTTTTTAATTACAACTATAATTACTAAAATAAATCGTCAAAGTGTAATACGCGAATTCGTTTAGTTGCTGATACTGGATCAATTTTCATAATTGCTCATTATGAACTCTCCGTATTTACACTATCGATATACCGGTACGTAATTAACTATTCGTACTGTCAACATATCGGTTTGTAGGCCTACTATTATACACTTATTTATCCTATCGACATACCGACCAGTGCGTATACTATGTTGGTTATTATACAAAATAAAGAAGGTTTAAGAGTTGAATGGAAAACATATTAAACCGTTCTATTTAACGAGGCAACGCTGAAGCAGCGTCTTAACGAAAGGCAAGTTATTTAAAAGCTTTAAGAAAATAGCCCTTAACTTTTGTAAAATGACTTGGTATAGGCCTAGGCCTAAAGCTCTGTCTACATCCAACTTTATGTGACAAAAAATGTGATGTGGATATATATGAACATGATGATGTCTTATCACTACCATATTTAAGCATATCACTACCATTTTGAAAAAAGTGATATAAAGTGATGAATATGAGGGTACGATATTAGGGGGGAAAGATGCGGTATGTCATTAAGGCTTGCGGCTGATTGTTACTATTATTGTAATTATTCGTATTACAAAGTGGTTAATGAAAATATTACAATAATAACCTTACTGCTTTGGGGCTTTGAGTCAATTGGATATCAAGGTTCCGATCAAAATAGATCACGTAGTGCGGCTAATGACACTAAGCCTCTTCATTGAAAAAACGTATTTTCATGATATCCCACATAAAAAACAAGTGGACAACGGACGTGTTTTATTCTTATAATCAACAGGTATAAGGCACACCAATTACGGGTTGACAATTAAATAATTATACATTAGACCTATTGAACAAACAGGCGCTTTTACTTGATGTTCCCCTTTCAAGCTAGGAACATGCAGAAGTAAATGGTCAATAGGACTACGAACTAGTAGTCGATTCTCGTTTTCTATTTCCGAAGCATATGAATATTTGGTAATACAAGAACATTTAACAACCCTTAACCTAACCTTACATGATACAGGCACAACTATTACCAAATATTCCTGATACTTTGAAAATATATATACAGTAGTATGTGGAGAAACAGCACTGGGATGAGATGCAACTAGCCCAGTTCGAGTCATGATTTTTTTTCTCATTTGTGGAACAACGAACATCTGTGAAAACTTGCATGTCTCGATCATGTCAAATACTATACGTTGCACGAAATGTACAATTTAATGTAATGTGTGCAACGGTTCATCATTTTCTCAGAAACAGCAATGAAACTGTTAAGTCTCACTGCTGATTCTGATTACAATCTCTCTAACATTAACGAACGACAGTATCACTAATAAACATTCCAGAGGCAAATTGTTTGGACGACGTTAATGTATTATCTTTGTCAATATTTTCGTCTAAAACACACCAACGCAACTGTTGCAGAATGTAGAAATTAATCACGCCAACGTACACATTAAAGGTGTATTGTCCCCCCAAAACATAAACAATTCAGATTTGAATAGCCGATTCACGTTCAAAGTAATGATTTCACTTACAAAAGAGAAAATAAACAGTTAAATTCACAGGCATATGAAAAAAATAATATATGTAACATTTTGTTTTTTTAGGGGAGTGGGGGGGGGGGGGCAATATATCAAAACGAAATGGTGCGAGGGAGTCATCTCAATTAGAAATGTTGATTTACAACTAAAAATAAACAGTATATTACTGGAGGAAATATTTACGTATTCTGGGTCTAGTAATATTTGTCACTTTTTCAACACCAAGCGTCAATTCAATTATCAAATATTGGGTGATGCCATCGTATTTTTTTATCAAAAAAAAATAAAAAAATACACACTGAATAATTCATTTCAGAATACATTTATTCTCTCCGCTGAAAGTTGATCTCAGTCCTCCATATAATTTATTCCATGTAATAACGTTGAAAAAAAATATAATAATTATAAATACGTTACTTGTTACATAGGAAATGTTTTGTCAATGCACCACAACATCTGAAGAAGCACTGTATATTTAATAATGTGGATAATTGGTGGATGTGATTCCTGATTATCACAAATACAATGGAAATATTTTTTATTTATTTTGATGTCTGCTGTATCGTTGCCTTTTGTTCCGTGACTTGCAACCTACTTCATTATTAAAAGTAAAAAACATAGGACAAGATGAAACAGACAAGCTTCACCTAATGATTATATAATAATCAAATACAATTTAAGGTATAAAGACAATTTTCTTACAATAACATCCCCTCAAAACAACAAGGTGGTTCTTGCAATAATGTAAAATTATCAAAACTAGTAATTTAATATACTTTATTCATTTACTGTTACTAATATTATTATTCTGTTTAAATCATTTATTTCTTATAACTGTAGAATCCTTCTCCGGTCTTAACACCTAGTTTTCCCTCGGACACAAGTTTGTCTACTGAGGGGCTGGGATTGAATAAAGCGTTGTCTGGATATTTCTCGTGCCATCCTAGATAAAGGTAAACAAAATAAAAATAAAAGAAGCAGTACACTATGTTATGGTAGCATTGCAGAGGTAGCCTTTAGGTAGTATTTATTGGTGAAGCTAATGAGTAATGTGGTTCTCTACCGTCCTATAAGGAAACCATGCTTCTCTTGACAGGGTAACTAATCTTTGTTGGAGAAGCTTACAATCTGCTACTAGAATACTTTGACTCCACTACTAGGAGGCCTGGCTTCCTTATAGGGAAGCTTATTTTGCCTATTCAAGGAGAGAAAGAAGGCTGGTCCCTTTGACAGAAAAGCAGCATCTTGTGAAGAATTTTAAGTGGAGGTAGGTGGAATCTTCATTGAAGACATTGTACTCTTTAGTTTTCAACGGTAAGTTAAATAGTTAAGAGTCAAGAGCATGTTACTTTAATGACATCCAAAATGATCATCAACATTAATATCATTTATCAATAATTTTTCTTTGCTAAATTCATTGCACAACCCTTAAAAGTACAGTATTATGGTTAAACTGTTTACTTACCATCCATAATAAATTTAGTGACATCAAGGCCAACGTAATCAATTAGTTCAAATGGACCCATTGGATGTCCAGCTCCTAACTTCATTCCAACATCGATGTCTCGTGCACTGGCATCGCCTAAATGTTGAAGTAAAAATATCAACGAAAACTTGATTACTGTTGGTTTGTTGGAATAGATGAAGGAAAAATAGATGATATAACATAACAGTAGGCTTTAAAACCATTAATGGGAATTTCAAAATAAATATTTCAAATGATAAGTGTACTCAGACACAGAAAGATATTAAAATAAAGATTTTTGTTTCAGGACTGAATGTGCGAAGAAGACGTTTTATCAAGTGTACAGTTTTATTACTCTATATAGATTTATGAACAAGTGTACAAAAAGTTAAAAATTAAAATATATTATCAAATGAATGTCACATAATGTTATAACAGACAGTTTTACAATTTCCTTCCAGGTACGGTTGAAACCATGCGTAACAACCATCGAATTCTAGCAGTCATAAACTAGGGGAAAAAAGGGGGGTTGTACTTACCTCTGTCGAATAACCTAACAGCTTCCATAAGGTAAGGCACAAGTAGTCGATTAACAATAAATCCAGGTGTATCCTGCAATTAACAATAATAGTTTAGTATATCAAAGAATAACTAGTCACTATAAAAAAGAGGATATAAATATTACATGCGGTACAAGAATGAGTAAACATGTTTTACCAATTGAATCTTCCTTCTTGACAGGAAGGCCAAAATGTCCAGACAAAAATAAAAGTATTTGCCCCAAAATTATTTCTTTTTATACGGAAGACAGAATTTATGATCAAACAAAAGGTGCTACAGAACAAAAACACACCAAACTACAGAGGGCACTACTACATTACAGAAACAAATTCTTGGACATATAAATAGCAGCATTTTCCAGTGATGGCAAAGGCGGAAAATACATTTGGCAACCCATTTTTTTTTACTTGTTGGAAGGTCTGTAATGGTAAATTAGCACAGAAAGAAAAAAAAGAGGGAATCAAGATTTGAATTTGAATAAAATATGTGACCCGATCTCGCAAAACCCTCTCTTTGTCGGCAATTCAAAATTCACGTAATCAGTCAGAATAAGTCCAAATCGACTACCCTGGCAGATTTCATGTTTTTGCATTTTCGAAATGTTTCACTATTTAAGAATACGTCTACCTGATTTAAACTCCCAAAATTTAATTAAAATTATGAAAAAAGAGAGTTTTAAAAACATGTATTTTCCTCAAGCCTAACAATTTATTCACGATCTACGCTAAAATTTTGCGTTGAAAGTTGCCGAGTTTGACGACATTTTGATCGCCAGTTCGCTGCACAATGTTGAAAGGTCACACATCAAAATAAAGCTCATCCATTTGACATTCCAAATATGGAAGTATTAGGGCGGAGTTTAAAGAAGGAACCAATGAAAACTTTGATTTACTATGACATAATTTCAGAAAATTCGGTTCTTCGAAGTTTCTGGAACAGCGAACTGTGTGTGTTGCTATGGCGCATCATCGCAATAACAAACGTTATTGGTCAACGCGCTAGATGTTATACGCTCTACGCGCGGAAATAAAAAGTTGTTTACATTTTTGTGAGGTTATTTTCATTTTACACACAGCATGTCCTAAATTGGAATAAAAACGATTTTAATATTCAAAGTAAAGTGTTCGGCGTGTTCTGCAATAGCTGTAGCCTGTATTTGTTTATACCATAGTAAAATAGACAATTCACGACAAAAGTAGGGTTTTGCCAGATCGGGTCACATATGGTGGTGTCATCAACGTAAAGGTAGAACGTTAAATCTTTAGATGAGTTTGGTAAATCATTTACGTAAAGAAGAAATAAAGAGGACCGAGGAGGGAACCCTGGGGGACACCGCAAGTAAGAGGGAACCCTGGGGGACACCGCAAGTAAGATGTTTAAAATTTGAAAGTGAAGAATTAATCTTTGTACATTGTTGTCGGTTGCTAAGGTAGTCTTTAAATAGGTTAAGAGAAGATCGACGGATACCGTAATTAAATAATTTGGAAATAAGAATACTGTGATTGATAGTATCGAATGTCTTAGAAAGGTAAATGAAAATTCCAGTAAAAAAACTTTGCTTTCAATTGAATCAGAAATATTATTTATAAGGTCAATTAAGGCGAAACATGTAGAATATTGTTTTCTAAAACCAAATTGCTTATTATAAAGGATATTATGTTTTTTGATAAAATTATATGTACGATCATAAATAATTTTTTCAAGGATTTTGAAAAATAAAGGTAGTAGAATTGATATGGAATGATAGTTATTAGGGTCACTTTTGTCACCTTTCTTGAAAATAGGAGTTACTTTAGCAATCTTCATGCCGTTCGGGAATACGCCACAAGAGGGACAAAGTTTAAAATGTGCGAAAGAGGGAAAAGAATTGGGTATATAGATTGCTTCACGACTTTGTTATTGATGTCATCAATGCCAGGGGCCTTATTATTCTTAAAGGAGTTAAAAATTTTTAGAATTTCTTCTTTAACTACTGGGAAAAAACAAATTAATTAATGGGGGATCGAGATATTAGAACCAGAATTAGTGATTTTATGAGCTAATTTAGGTCCGATACTAGTGAAGTGGTCATTAAAAAGATTTGCAGTTTTTGAGGGATCTTTAGTTAACTTACCCTCAAAGTTCATTTCAATATTATCGAAGTTATTAGTTTTTACGCAGTTTGAGGAGAGAATTGATGACACGCCAAGTACAGTACCTTTGATGTTGTTTTTTAGTTCGCTAAATTTATTAGTATAATAATCTTTCTTTACAGTTTTCAAAATTAAATTAAATTTATTACGATAACTTTCAATTTAGTTATATTAACATGATTAGGATGTCAGAGGCTTTTAGAATACAGTTTGTGCTTAATTAATTGATTTCAATAAACCATCAGTGATCAAAGGCTTAAGTTTGATTTTCTTTTTAGATTGATTAATAAGAGGGAAATGCTTGTTGTACAGAAAAGAGTATTTGCTTAAGAATAAATCACATGCTACGTTGGGGTCCCGGGCATTGATGACATCGTCCCAGGAACAATTTAATAGGTCAGTGCGAAATTTATTAATATTATTAACGTTAATTTGCCTAAACGTGCGTTTTATATTATTATTAATGTTAGTATTAGTTTTAGCTTTACTTGAGATGTTAAAAACTGGGAGATGTAATAATATTGTCTAAAAGCGTAGAGAGGAGAGTAATCCGTGTAGGTCTATGAATAAGACTGATATAGGAAAATTATTAAAAAGGCAATTAACAAAATCTTTTATATTATTATCATACTCAAATTTAAGTACATCAACATTAAAATCACCTAAAATATAGATACGCTTATTTTCTTTGGAAAGTCTTTTAATTAATAAATCAAGTTGCTCGTTAAAATATGGAATGTTAATTATATGAGGCCTATATATAGTACCAACAATTATATTCTTATCATTGGTTTTTATTTCGGTAAAATGGGATTCACAGAAGTATGGACTGGATGACAAATCGGCTCTTGTTTTAAAAGAAAGACCGTCTCTGACATACATAAGAACGCCACCACACTTGTACGTACGTAGTTTAAAAGTAATAGAGTTAGGAATATTAATAAGAGGGTTTTCATGTTTCATCCATGTTTCAGATACAGAAATTACATCAAAATTAAAATTTATGGAATCTAAACAGGATGTGAGGTTATCAACATTTTTTTTTATGCTTCTAGCATTAAAATGAATACAAGAAAATGTTCTCTCAAAATAATATAAAGGTGTAGATGTTAAATATTTGTATACATACTTTGCATGACACTGTAGTTTTGCCTACAGCTTGTCCAAAAGCAACCAGACTATTAAATGTTTCATCACTAGTTTCATCAATTCTTACTACCTGAAGGGAAAAAAGGCCAGACGTCCTTGAATCGTGAATAAACAATATTATATGTCATCTACAATAATCATGAAATGTTAGCTTCAACATGTACTCAATATTTACCTTATTTTTTTTAATTTCATGCGCATCCAACAGCGAGTAACTCGCCAATTACAGAATGGATAATATATATATATTTAAAAAAAGATATTATATATTTCAAAATGTATCATGCTTATAAACCAAGTCTCATTTGAGGTTTAGGGAGTGGAGTTAAAAGAGCCGTGTGTTACTTCTCTGCACTAGGACAGGATTGAACCCTGGACCTTGGGATTGGAAGGCAAGCCTGTTAACCACCAAGCTACAGTGTTATGCTTACCATGTTTTTTCTCTTGCTTATTTCGGTTTGTTATTTTATATAGTTTTTATTATTTTATAACTCAAACCTATTAATAAGTTGTTAGTACATTATTTATCAAATAGTGTGTTAAAGGCCAGGTGCGGGCAAAAAATTTATATTGATCATACATTCCAATAATTATCGATCTATAGTTTCCCCTATGTTTCATAATTTTTGGGATTTTATTTGTGTTACACAAGCTTGTTGAAAATAAGCACTTTCATATCAGTTGGGGGGATAGTTCAAATTACACAGTAAAATCTCTATTCTTTTGTACACAAATTTTGTAAATAGAGAGGCATTTTAAAAAGCTATGAAAAATAAATGGTGTGGTAAAAAATATTATCAGATGGCTAAATATACAGTAGGTAATATAACTAGAATATTACATTTCTGATATTTTTATTCAACTTCAGATTTTTATTTTCATGCTATAGCAAAAATTCTCCACCGTATATCCACCATCTTTTTTCACCGTCTAAGGAGTCACCAGACATGTTATTACATTAGGTTAACTACCTAACTACTGAAAAAAAGTCTTTCTGGTTTTTATGGAAGAATTTTGCCAAATTTTGTATTTGACCATATTAAGGGAAATTCATGTTTTTTCGTCTCGATTTCTGTTACAAATATTTGATTTATGTACAATTAACCAAATATTATATTTAAAATTCATGCCTGTACCTGAGCTTTAAAACAATTGAGCTGCACTCACTCACTAAACACACACAACAGGTAACAATATTAGATAAAAACCATATTTACAATCACATGTGTCCATATTTTGGTAGTACTGTACTTAAATTGTGTTTACCTCTACTAACTTCATCACTGGCACAGGATTAAAGAAGTGTAGCCCTCCGAATTTGCTCTTACGTTGAGAAGTTTGTGCTATTTCCGAAATTGGTAAAGACGATGTGTTACTAGCAAAAATTGCATTTCTGAAAAACAAAATAATGAACACATATGAGAATCATAAGAGAAGTTGGTCAATTAGATAGATGATAAAAGACATTTTAAATGTTGATATAATTAGTTATAATAGATATAATATTTCCCAATTAAATGTACTGAAATGGATAAAATTTACACAAATACTGATGTTAAATAAAACTAGTTTCAGATTTAGAGTTGGGGAAGGAGGTGGTGTGATAGGGTGCGATTATTAGTCACTATGTAACGACTAATTCAGAGGACAATTACCTGTGAAATAAACAAGGGGAAATTAATTTTTTTAACACAATTTACGGGACCCCACTATTCAGGGGAAACTTTGTTAGCAATAGGGTTTTTACTTAGGCCGTGTTTCCACAGCCAAAAATGAATCGATAAAAAATAACTGATAATTAACCGATAAACTCCCAGTGGAAACAGGGTTTAACCGATTCCACTCAAGAAAAATTAACCGATAATTACCTCATTCAAATCAGATAATTAACGGATATAAATGCGATTATTTTTAACCTTTTACCCGGAGGCCAAATTGTTGCGATGTGATTGTGCATCTGGTTGTTTGATAATGACTGATCATGCGCACTTTATTGGTTAAAAAATTAACAGATAATTTGGTTTTGGCTGCGGAAACACGGTCTTAGCACATTCAAATAAACCACAAGGATGTGTACAGTACTGTGGTGCCACTTTATCAAGTTTTTCAAAGAGGTCTTGCTTGATTTTGATGTTTTCAACGATGGCTTCGATCACTAAGTCTGCTTCTTTCACTGCTGCCTCAGGATCTGTTTCTGTTGATATCTGACCCATTGTGGTCTTCATGAAACTTTCACCTCCCTGTATCATATAAATAAATCAGAGGTAATTGATGTGTTAATATTCAAAATAGTAAATGACATAAAACCAACTCATTAACAATACAGTGTATGATGTTTTGCAGTAATTTTGTGTTTAAACAATGCTAAACTGTTTATTCCAAAAGCTTGCATGCAATTTTGTATTACAGTATTAGTCCTGTTTAACAAGAATAATATTCTGTACTAGATGCATTCATTTTTACAATTGTTTTTATTTTGAAAGTATTGAAGGAGCACTATATAAACAATCATCTCAAAATAACAGGATCATAAACAAGCTAGATACCATAACATTCCAAAAATCTGCAAAAAAAGAACTGCTAGTAATTACAGTACTCTAATGATCTAAAAATACACTGAAGTCTGGAGTTTAAAAAAAATGCAGGTAGTAAGCCTACTTAGCGTAAATTAGTATTAACAACATAATGATTCTGCCTTTGTGATGTTCAGTACGCCTGGTTATTCTTCTGCTGCTGGTGTTGACTATTAATGAAGTTCATAGTAATTATTTCCCTTATCCTAAAAGAATTTTAGTTCTAGGCTTCAGGCCAAAAATGTAAAGAGTTACCACAATTATGGCAGATATAAAGATTTACTTTTTCTTTTATAGCACATGGGCTAACATGGTTGAGGTTTTGAGATAATGGTACTGTAGTCGGTTATAACATTGAATAAGATTGTTTTCTTCAGGTTGCTTCTTCAAGTGTTTTAGGCACTTTTGAAGACTAAAATTAATTTAACTTACTTTTTTATTTACTGTAAGCGGGAGTTAAGTAGGCCTACTTTTAGGATTCATATGGTACTATTTGTGTACACCATAAAACCTCAAAAGAAGCCCATGAGCTTCTTATTTTTGTAGTATTATTTGGGTGGGCGTCTTTTCAAGATGGGCTTCTTTTCGTACTTACTTTACACACTGAAAAGGAAGCTTTTTTCTAATGAATGCTGTACATTTTATGAATTACTACTAAAAATATAATGTATTTAGACATCCCTGCCAATCTCAACTCAACGTTGGCATATTTGCCAAGGAAGCAGACAAGAGAAAAGAGGTGCAATAAAAATACTATCTAGAAAACACTAAATAAATGTCTATTTCTTTGACATTTAAATACAGTACATTCAAAAAGAAAAGAAGACCATTAGCATTACTATCTTGAAAAGAAACCCAGTGGGCTTGTCTTCAAATGGCCTGCCTTTGTTTTACAAAATAGAATGAAGATACACATGGATGGTATTTGGAAACAAATCAACAAATAACTTACAGCAGGATCATCTGCATATTTCTTTTTTGCAACTCTTGCTAAACTTTTCTGAATTCCAGCAACAGATTTCCCCAAAATCTCATCAGACTGGTCAACAACTACAACATGATGGCCGGTCTGTGCAGCTACCTGGAAAGGACAGTATGTTATTTGTTAGAAACTTATCAATTTAAAATCATTACAATCCTCCATCTTTTAATAAAAATAGGCCTAGCTACTAAGCTGTAGGCCTAATAACACTGTAATAATAAACAAATAATGCAAAAATAAAGGCTTATTTATCTAGGCATAGTCTATTATTACGCGGCTAGGCCCTAGCCTAGGTCTACATACTACTAGTACTACCCTGCCCGGCTTTGTCCCGCAGCTGTGAAAAGTAGTAACGCTAGGCCCCTCTAGGCCTAGGCCTAGCTAGGCTAGGGCCAGGCCTAGGCTATACTAGAATAGGCCTAGCCCAGTCCTAACCTAGTTACATCAAAAATATTTTTACCTGAGCAATTCCAGCACCCATTTGACCCCCGCCAATGATAGTTACATTTTTAATAGCCGCCATTCGAGCTACTGAGGTCGATAGGCCTCTAGTACAATTTTTTGTAAGGTTTATAAATGACATTTTCAGAATGAAAAAAGACACATGCAACGCGATGAGCAACCAGTTTTTAAAAAGAGAGCGCCCTCTTTCTTTCCCTGATTCTATAACTTTTTTAGCGGGCATAATTATATTAATGAAGAATTTGGTTTTGGATAACAATAGTTATTTGATAGTAGTTGTTGAAGCGATTCGGACCAGCTCATTTTCATTTTAACTGCCATATCTTCCTACATTTATTGGTTTTATAATGTTATCGTGACTACTTCAAATATTCAATTATCACCATTTAACATGGAAAGTAAGTTATCATGTGCCTTGCGTAAACTAATTTAACTAAGAGAGTCACTTAATTTTATATAAGTTTAAGTATGTTTCCTACTATAGTATACGTAATATGCCTATTTGCAGTATCAGAATTAATGAAGGTTTTTATACAATTTAACATTTATCTGTCATCTTGGATCCAATTAGACATAAATACCACACCTTCATTTCCCTCTGCGTTCGACAGATTGTTGCTATTGCACGCATCCACACCTACACATACACACAATGAGTAGGCTATCAAAATGACCACAATTTTACTTGGCGAATGTACGTCCAATTTTATTTCACTTATTCCAGCATGAACACAGTATGCCTACTGCGGTCTATAAACTCGCGTAGTATTTTGGGTATGGCCCTTGCGGTTCAATACCTCAAAGGAAAGGCAATGCACACTGACCCTAATGAAATGCGTGTAACATGCGAGGAACTGTAATTGTAATACATGTTTTTTACCAATACTTTTTGATAGTCTAATGTAGCTGTAAAGATCAAAGAATTAGGTACAGACACAAAGTGACACATTGCTGTCAAATGTTGATAGCCTTAAGTATAATCATCTATGATGTCATTAGCTGAAACTATATATTTTCCAAGTGTTTGTTGTTCTTCGGTAATTTGATTTAACCTAGTATTTTATTAGATTATACAGCCAATGTCAATTCGACTTCGGATTGGATAACGAGTTGAAATTAGCCGTGAAGATCGAAACTCTCCGAAGAAAAGGCGATAATGGAAAAATCCAATAATACAAAATGTACGAATCTTTAACGAGTGCAACTGAAACAATGTATGGTTATTAAGCCCTTCTTTTACGTAAACTTTCATATGTTGAAATAAAATCCAGTAACTCCTAGCAATATCACGAGTCAAAAGCCGTACTACCACCCACAAAGCAGATTATACTGAGTTGTATACAAAATATGTGACTTAATCGTAAAAGGCCTACATAGTCGTACACTTCGCCTCGCGTTGCATCCGTAGTGCGCACGACAAGTATGAAACATCTGGCAATAAAGTTTGTCTACAAAAATGTTACACTCAAATTAAATTTTCACATTGTTTTCTTTAAGCAATTATGATCTGGGTTTTTCAAATTATTGCTTATATAAGGAGACTGAACCTGTTCCTGAACAATTTGTTTGTTTTAATTTTGTTGTAGGCCTATATAGTATAGGCCTAATTGACGTCTTTAGCCTGGCAGTTTCAAACGTCAGGTTCGATGTCAAAAGTATCAGTGTCTTAATTCACAGTAGGTTAGTTAAATATATGAAAATAAAATATTCTACCAGCTTTATTTAATTATATGGATATTGTTTTTCGGTGATTTGATATTTGGTTATGTATTTATACCTTTGTTTACTTAGTTGAATGACACGACCATGGAAATAAAATCGTTTAAAATAAAGTTAATTCTAATGTTGATAGCACCTAAACAAAAAAAGTCTTCTCAAAACCATACAGCAACATCCTATAAGCTCTACCAATAAAAAAAAACAAATAAAAATTTAGGCCTATGTTCATTTTGCCAAATATTATATCAAAAATGTATATAGCTTTACCTAACGCCTACCAATTTCAAGTCGACTAGCAAAACTTTTGTCATGTATTAAAAAAAAGTCTTTCATTCTAAAGCCATCAATCAAAAGTGGACATAGTACAAAAATAGCACAAAACAGTCCTGATGGGTAACTTGTGAGTTCTCCTTGTATACAATGGTACACCATTTGTGTAAATTCGGGAGTTTGTAAAGCGATTTGAAAGGGGTATTAGCACAAGAACAATGTTTGTAAGAATACATAGTTTAATTGATGTGCAGTTGATGAATTATTAAATCGGTTTGAGTTCGTTAGGGTGAAACATTGGACCAGTTCTTACAATGTATACTCATGTTAGAGTACTGTTATTACATTAAATGTTAATGACTTCTTATATTTGATTGAAGCGAAGTTAAAATTCCATTTTTCTTTTAGAATTATTACATTTAAAAGTAATTATAAGTCGTATAATATAAATACGTTCCCAATAACTATAACAGAATGAACGTTGCTCTTTTCAAATAATAATTATTTGAACATGAAATGTGATAAGTCTATATATGGCACTACATGTTATTGCACGTATCATTGATTAAATCTCAAATTGCAAGTGAAATATCTTTGCTATTCTTAATTTAAACTGACCCGAAGGTACTTTCAAACTTGTTCTTTAATAAACCAAATAACAACATAAGGCTAACTAATGATAATAGTATATGAATAATAACACCATTTATACGAAATCCTGAATCATAATACTAATTATCAGTACATGATTATACCATCTTCAATATTTTTTTATGATACACCAAATGGAATAAATAACTATAAACCTTAAATAACTACTAATAATAATAACTAATAATGGTCAGTATGTATAATAGGTACAATTATAATTGATACAGTATACTTATATTCATAATTCTTTATATACAGTAAAATTGCATTTGGGACAACCGTATGGGGACAACGATTCTTGTATGGATGTATACGGGGCAGCTGTATGAACCCCCAATCAGAAGACATTTCAGTGAGTCCCGAAGGTGTCCCATATAGTTGGATTCTACTATATAGGCCTAGATTAAACACATTAGAACGACCTAAAAAATGTTCTTTTGGCTCGCGTGTATAATATTCGTGTGACACACGCGAGGTCTTTTACTCACGAGTGTCTAGCTAAAAGTACCATAGTTGTTATATGAGTATATCCCACTAGATACAAGAAATTCTACATAAACATTTTATCGATTCAAAATGTTCACAAACCATTCACATTATACTAATAATAATTCTAAAACATGGATATGTTATTCTTCTTGTAAAACAAATTCACAGCAGAGCATTTTTAAATTCACTAGTTGTATACAACACAGTTTTGTGATTTTTTTACTAATAGTCTTAAATTGAAGCGGTGCCGGTAATGTAATAGAGTACAATAGGGCGAAGGTCCTCATCTTCACGTCATTGTTTTACATTTATGCCACTATTATTCACTTCCATTCATTCACTCGAGACTAATACAACAATGTTTTCGCCGTCTACACTAATAGTTCTTTATTGAGATTATATATCGTATCCTGGAGTAACATTGACTATGTTTTCCGAATAATTATAGAAAAAAAGTTGTTAAACCATAGACACGGTTCTTTAACGTGCACTTAAGCCAAATTGAGTTTAAACTCTGAAGAGGCCATACGAATTAAACATTGCGATGCCTATGTCGAATTCCTGTCGATGATTTCATTGCACGATGAGCATACATATTGATGCGCTTGCATATTATTTAAAAGGAGGTCAAAATTGTTCAATGATATAGAAAGCCTTCAAGTAGAAAGAGATGGAGATTTTAATGTGGAACTAATGGATCGTCAAAATTGGACAAATACAGATGATACAACGATAACTTAAACCTCTGTATTAGTTGAAGGAGATTTTGACCCGGAATGGCCAAATAAATGAGATAAAATCCTAATGTTAAGAAAAAAACATCGCATTTTATACCCTCCCTAAAGTAGACGTATCGACTAAATGTCATGAAGCTCTTTGCAATCTTACGTCGCAACAATCCAAAACCAGAATTAGTAATTAGTAGATATAAAGTATTTGGATTATTTATATAATTTATCCGATTTAAACTTCAATTGGAGTCAATTCAATCAACCAAGTTGATGTCGGTCAGTGTGTCGAAATCAATAATGTCTCAATCACTAAAGAATCAATCAAACAACCAGTAAATCAAACTGATCTATTTTCAACAACTAGCTTGCCAATTTATCAGTGAAAATGAATTATTACATTAAAACATCGCTGTGCACCAGAGCTGCAGACCACCAGCATACATAATGAGAATGGTGTCAATAATAGAAAATCGATTGGAAAGTTAAATAACTTATTTGACGTTTTGAGTGAAGTATGGTTTGATTTGATTTATTATAATACATTAATATTGTATCTACGGCATGTATTATTATTATTAAAAAACATAATAATTACTTCGAATGATAACACATTTCAAGAGGCTGTTTTTTTATTTGAAATTAATAACATTGCTAAAATTAAAATAATCATTCATAGGCGCTGCACTACATAGGACCTCCACATGTGATCAGTATCATGGCAATGCAAATACAGTGTCACATTATATCACATGTGCTATTCGTGTCGTGTCATTTTAGCTTTATGGTGATCCATCATATACAGCAGACTACAGATTATTTAATAGACTTTTTTTGTATTTTTTCTGTTCTAAAGTCAATTTAACAAGAATTATTTCTTACAAAAATTCCGCTCATCTCACGATACCGTCTACATGTAATCTATCGTCGTACTCCCTCCCCCATTGTGTTTCGTAAAGTCTCTAATATTTATCAGCAAAACGTTTTTGTAGACTCTCTTTCCCAGACGTGTTTTGGGGGTGTGCGCATGCCCAGTTTCCAAATACCCGTTTTTTAAGCCGTAGTAAACTATAAGCTACCGTATGGTAACTGTTTCCTAATGCCTCCGTTCTCTTGAATATAACTGCCTAAATGAGCGGCGCGAAAATACAAGAAATGGAATGAGCTGTCTTTTTAAACGTATAATTGTTACTTTGTTTGTTCCATGGACTGTTTTTATCTGAAATAAAAGTATTTCATTACCACATTCCGTTCTAATATTAAAATATCAAAGCGTTTTAATCTGTTTCAACCTTCCTTGCAGTAAAAGTATGAGAGTTTGCCATAGTACATAGTAATTACTACCGGTATACTGTATACATACTAAATCTAATTAACTTGCAAGGTGTGCACGTAGCGATGCGAAAACACCTGGTGAAGAGGATTTGACAACATTGAATATTCATATCTATAGAGAATCAGTCTTTCTCAGAGGCTTGGGAAGGTTCTATAAAATTCATTGAAAACGTACATTTATGCGTGTAAGTTAATTGAGTTACGCAATATTTGCGCCTTACAAAAGCTAGTTATAAGTTAGCTATATGGTCGTTAGTACGGTATCTTTTCTAAAATAGTACACAAATGACGAAAACTGGTCTATAAATGACTTATAACCGGATTTATAAACTGGGATTGTATTTACACATTTTCAGGTATCTACGTACGACGTACGATAAAGTAGTCAAAAGAATAGGCAATTGAATGTGATTTGGTTTGAGTAATTTTGCAGATATTAAATTTAGACCAGGAACCGAGTTTGAGCAGGACAATTAGGGCGCGGATGATTCAATAAGCATACATTGACATCAGCCCCAAGGAAAAACTACGCACCCCTCCACCCCTCCTTAAATTTTCCATGGGAAAATATTTGAACCAGTAAAATTAATTCGAGAAAAGTAGGCCCTAATTCTTGAAAACATGATGTTTCAGGAGATTTTCATATAAAATACATGTAAATACAAAAAAATGTTTCGTTTACATTTTTTCATTTAAAATGTGTTTACAAACACTATAATACTATGCGTATTCAGTATGTTGGGAGGTGATGCTTTCAATAGTTTCCAATAATGAGCGACACATGACTCAAAATGTTCAATTTAGCTGGAAGGATTTGCAGATCAGTGTCGATCAAAGTGTTACTGTAAAACAAATGTGAAAAATATGGTAACATTGTAAAGTACGATACATTTATTTTAGATTGATATTTTGTAAAACCTTAGGGCCTAACCTTCTTTAAAAAAATGACAGGAAATTGAGAGCGCTTAGCTGCAAAGTGTAGTCCATGTGCTTCATATTGTGATTTGTAAGACAAGCCAAATTATTTACTCAGCGGTCACTTTTACTAGTGAAAGTGCCTCCCTCATGACCAGACCAAAACGTATGGTGACCACCAATAAACCTCACTAATTTCAGCGGGAGTTAAACAACATATATTATTAACCAAGATACCAATACATGTGTTTATAAACGATATAAAACCTTGTCTACTACACTATCAAACTTTATGTGTAAAAAAAAATCTGATGTGCCCATATATGGTAGTGCTGCTTAAATATGGTAGTGATATAACATCATGTCTATATTAGGGTACATACAGTTTGATAGTGTAGACAAGGATTAACGAAAGAAAATAATAGCTCAACTTTCTTCTTTTTTCCCTCACAGATAGCATGCCTTACGTTCTTCAAAAAGCAATTTCCTATCATTTACGTGTCTATTACGTGTCTATTCATCCTCTCGTCAATCATATTAAATAACTACTATTTGTATATCGTCGATAGCATGTGTTGATTATTATAATTTTGTCCCTCAATGTGTAACTTCTTCTCAATGTGCAACTACCTTAAATGGCCACAAATCCAAGTCTATCAAGGATCCCGTATTTCTAGCTTGTCACTGTTTTAGTCATCAAACAAAACTATTCTTTCTAAATTCTTTTTTTTTTCAATTACGTTTCTTGTTTTAAAAGTTGTCACTCAGTACAACTATCTCAGATAGCATTGCTTAGATCACACTGTGTTAATTCAGAACTAATTAGGTGATTTGCATTTAATAGTACGGTACAGGCATTGTAGATATCAGAATGTTTGTGTTTGTTTTGTCATGGTTCTACTCTTACTAGTTAAATGCTTTTTACTTCATCTTGAATATGACAATGACAATTTATGTATAAAATATTACAAAAAGCATCCCAGGAAAATAGCAACAACAATCGCACACCTGGTCCCTGCAGATATTATATTAATATTATTATTACATAGGCCACTAGGTAAAACATTTACATATGTAGTCCAAAATTCTTAATCTTAACATTATTTTAAAATTTAACAATAACCATATTATTTACACGGATCTCGCATATTTCATATTGTAATCGTTTTAATCATTGTAAAATATGTAGAATCTGTCAAACATTAATTTTGATTGTATCATTTCAATATCGACAGTATCGTATAACGCGTTAGCCACTGATGCGTTTGATCACCGACGCGATGATGACGCAAATGTAATTGGTCGCGGCAGCATTTGTCGGTCATTTCAATTAACTCTATCAAGTATAAACATAGCCATGAACCTAATGATGATTCGCAAAGCTGCTGCATCTTGATTTTATTTACTTGATAATCCACAGTATTCAATGTATCAATGAATTATTACATTCACCATTAATACGCACGCGTAATGGATATCCTTAAAGATTTTTTTCAGAAAATATTTACAGTTAAAGACCTACATTTGAACTGTGATTGAACATAATGTATAGATGAGGTCCAAGATCAATAATTAAGAAAGTATTTTATTATAAATTGTTGCTTCACAGTATAGATTGTTCTAACAGAATACTTTCATTTTGAAACTTTTTTCATCTTGAATTTAAAGAGACAGTATGCGTTTGATCGTTTGATCGTGCTTAAAACACTTCGATTTCTCAATATATTACTTTAATTTCTTGACAGTATATAATTCATATATTATATACGGGTGTCTTTTTAATAACAAAATAAGAAAGCTTATATTCCATAAGTTTGTTGGGATATATTTAGGTCCTAGTTTCCTTCATAGGGATTTATTTTGATACGAAAATCAAGTAGGCTTTAAAATTGCCTCGAAAGAAATGTATTTAACCGACATGATTCGTGCAGCCCATCATCAGGACATCATATTGGTACGTATTATTTATTTAGTTAATTAAAACCCCGTGCCATTTCATCGCGTAGAATTTCTTCCTCCATCCAAAACTAATTTAATAATGTCAAAAACCTATTTTGGAATAAACATATTCGTAATTAAATTCATTAGACAATGCCTCTTTAATCCAATTGTATCGGAACGGTCTTAGGACATAGGCCACGAGGCATTGGGATTCACTGCAAACTGCTAAGGTGATAAAACGTTAATTGCAGTTCTTCCTGATGTTACCGATACAAGAGAGTAAAAATCAATAACTCCTATTAAATTACATTATCACACCGTCCACATGGTACCTTGCCGCATAATTCTCTTCCGTGAATGTTTCATGCTTAAATTATCTTCCAACAGAAGTTGTTACCAGCACTTAATTTTTTTAGACGTGACTTTGAATTTATTAAAACTCCACAGGGACATATTATAACTCGTTGGCCTCTTGTTTTAGTTATTAATATTACTTAAAGAAATTAAACAATAAGGAGAAATTATAGCTACGACTTGACGTGGCTTAATTCATATTCTTTTATTTCAGAGCTGATGTTGTTTGCAATCAAGATTAATTATTTTTATGCCTTAGGCAACCTTTGTTATTCATTTTTTTTTTCTAATTAATCATGATTGTTAAATTATATTTATAGTGAAACCAATGTAATCAAAATAATAATAATGTAGTGTTTTCATTGAACTTGATAAACTCGTCCTTGTAAGACTCTATGAGAACATTACTGTGTTAAGGTTTGTAAAAATTTCAATAATATTATAACATGAATGTAATGCAACAAAGTATCGCAGAGGTATAATGAGTCACGATTTATTCACATCAATTTTGTTAACTTATGTTAAGCAATAAGCATTTCCTACTTGAGATTTATGGTACCTAGTATGGATTTTTATTTCATAAAGACATAACGATTTTAACGATTTTAATAGGGAACTTGTAAACTTATACGATCAATTGAAATGTCCGATACAAGATCAGAGAGGGCAGCAAAAACCCGGAGGTCGCAAAGTGATAACAGCCCGGAAATTACTTGTACCGCGGACGGTTGAAAATCTACCAATGAAATTAATCAGAAATTTTATTTTAAAATTCTTAATAATATCTTCCTAATATAAGAGATAAATATGGAACAATATCGTATAGGCCTGTCGTAATGTTGTCGAATCTACCTTTCGCGGTACACATGGAACAGCTAGGATGAATATTTTTTGGAGTAGGCCTAGGCCTATTATATATACACTAAAATTTGCATAATACAGGCACCAAATGTGATACATTATTATGTGACACAACTGTATGATGAAATTCACCTATTATACTGGTAACAGATAATGTCATAATGTGGAGATACAGTACATGGTATGGTTGTTTTCAATGTTATGGTTGTTTTGAATGTTATATTCAGCCTGCGGATTTGTTGAGTTACACAGATAACATACTACATTTTGACTTATTAAGAAAACGATGCGTAAAGCCTTCGTGGTCTTCACATCAGTAACACGTTTTCAATAAAAAAACATTAAAATATATGTAAAATTGTAACCGACAGGCCATCAACTGGAAAGGTATTATTTTATTATTGAGAATGGAAGTGTTTGTCGAAATGTACACGTCAATGCGATGTTAAGCCCATGTTCCTCAAATAACTGTTTTATCTAAATTATATATAATTTGTTTATAATGTTATATCATATAACTATAGAAGACAAAATATACAAATCAATATTTTGATTATACCGTTCGTGCATTAGACAGTCAGCAAAAATGACAGTGATTTTGAGAATTGATTTATGCGCAGGCAGTGTTCTCTTCAATAGGCGATATTCTATGATTTTACTATTTACTGAGCGAATGCTCCAGAAAGTTTAAACCTTTCATAAATGATGGGTTGTATTATGATAGCGGTCCCAAGCCCATACATTCATATATTATTTTGAACTCGTTAAGATGACATGCTCATTGATACTAATCAAAATAGCTTTTATTGCTTTCTTTCAATACTATACAGAATCGTCACTCTATATACTACCTGTTTAAGGTCCATTAATAGATATATAATAAAATGTAAGACGTTGCTTTAACTACTAATTTCATTGCACGTGCGATTTTTATTTCTTTTCAAGTGAGGTATTTTGTTTCAACCTCAACATGTCAAATATTTCATACAACCATGGTAGGTTGCTTCTATGTTAAAATGCCTTCACTTTATCATTTTTCAAATGGGGTTTGTGGCTATAATAAGGACTATGATTTACATTTTATTTATGAAACATCATTTACCTCTCAAATTGCAGGCCGACCAATCGCTGACTAAGTCGGTTCAACATTGCCTATAAGTTTGCATGGTTGTGTGTGACGCAAGTCAAAGTTGATATATTTACCCGTACCGTGGCCAAAGACACTGGGGTCATATGAATTGTGGGAATTGTGAAGCTGCTCTTTTATATAAGCTTACCATTGTTTTCCTAGTCGTTATTCCTGAACCTTTTCGAATAGTAGGCCTAATACAGTACATACTCAATTGTTTCAGTTTTTAAGTAGAAACATCAATGCTACATTAACTTAAATATAGAAGGTATTAATCCCAATTCAGCTCTCGGTCCATGTGAACTTAAATAGCTGTCTATACAAATTTACGATAATATAGTACGCATACACACGCTGACAAGTGTTCACGTCTTTTACCTTATTATATTACTTTTTATTACCCATTGGGATTATACCAGACATTTAATTGACATTTTTTTATACTTGCTGTTAATTTCAAAGCATCAATAATGGTCACAAAATAGGTTTGCTTAAAACCTCACATTCTTGGCACTCTCGCGTTAACACGTAAAACTCTTTTCACACTGGATAAATATATTATAGTGCTTCACAATAGGAAATGACAATAATCCGCTAAACCTAGCACTAAAAATGCCATGAAGGTGATATTTGATATGAAGGTCATCTCTAAGATGATGATTGCACCTAAAATTCATAATGTCACTTATATTAAAATGAAAGACTGATTATAAAAAAAAAATCGTATTCGTAGACAATTCATTGAGGTAATACGTAAGCATTTGGTTTCTCTATAAATCAAACAACATTGTTATTCTTATAGACAAATCTTCAAACATCAAATCCATATATAGTCAATGAAACGCGTAAAATAAGTATGTCCACACCCGGCGGATTTGCTCAGGGGAGTTGATCATGCGTGAATGTTATAATATATACATTATATTTATACATATTCACATACATATTTACATCATTTAATCACAAAAAAAGATCATATATTTTAATCATAAATTTACAAAATATTCATTCGTATTTTCTAAAAATCATACATTCAAATAACATAAAGGATCACCAAAAATGTGTAATTTATTGCCATTTTGTTACTTATCTTATATATTTTAAACAAAATGTAAATAACAAATGCAAATGATTTTATGTATATATTCAGTAACTACTTTTAAAGTTGCAACATAAAAATGAGAGGAAAAAATATGCTTAAAAATATAATATTTATAACAAAGTATGATAATAAAGGTGGGACGAACCCACACAAGACAAAAACAAATTGTAAAAACGAAGTACTTTGATGGAAGCAAGTCTTACTATCATTAAGAAAAGCCTTAATATCCCGAATAACTCCCAAAATGTGCGGTTCTCAAAATAATTATCACCAAATTGTCTCCTAACGTGCAATAAATTGATTAGTTTTGATTTTAATTAATAGAGATATGCATATAAACAATATATCATTTTCCGCTCTTTTCAAATTCTGAATCTGGAAATATTTCTATATACACATGCTATACGGTCACCCACTGGATTGGGTCAGATTGCATGATGACGGTTGTAATACGATTGTTTTCAAACTCGAGTATAGTGGTCAGCAGCCTGTGTATACAAATATCCATTTCCAGGTAATACGTAGTAGACGTGTTTGTTTCAAACACAATTGATTGAACCAGGAATAAACAGCTCACCATAGACGGTAATCAAGATGTATGAAAAGCTATTGTAAGACGTCATCATTTATGTTCTGCCTCCAAAAAATGGATCCAACATTATATTGATGAATATACGATTTATTTATATTCAATAAATCCAATCCACACCAGGTGACAAAAGGCTTGGTTCTTTATAATTTGTCCAGGGACCCGGTTAAAATAACGTGCTGTTCCTTTTGTATCACTCAGCTACTGATCGAATTTTGGTGAGCTGTTGGTCCCGTTAAGGCCAATTTACACACAGGCGAGCGGTTAACCGCGTAGCTTGTCCTACGTAGAATCTGTACTATCATCAGCGGAAACTGCCCATCCGCTCCGAGTTGTGTAAATGATCATAAGGAATAACGTAGATTATATATTCTATTACCGTTATCACTCGTCTGTGTAAATTGGCCTTTAGAATGATCCATGAATTCCTCCACGGGTCATGTGGCAGATGCACGCAGAAGAACACTGTATGATCTCCCGACGTAGGCCAACTCCATAAACTCATGTGCACCGAAAATGACTCATTTTGTCTATCTGCCTTCTATTCAATTCGTTATATTCAACCACCATTATGGATATTATGTTCAGCATTTTACAATTAGATCTACTAATATCTAATTAAGTGTTGTTTTTTAGTCGCATGAAGCTCACTATATCGGTTGGTTGGTCGGTCGGTCGGTTGGTCGGTAAACACTTACTTGAGCACGCGACTGCAGCTATGTATATGGCCTTGTTATTTTACACGTCCAAAGCGCTGCTAATCCATACTCCAAGAGACATTTCTAAACTATTTGACGTTTTATTCTGTTTGTATCATGCTTAAAGGAATCATGTTCATGTGACATCATTTGAACACAGGTTCTGCAATTGCAGTTTTACTTTTAGTAAACAGTGTGATAATCCAATTCGGTATTTGGAATAATAAGAAACATTTTAAACAAAGTGGTTTATTTCAAAAATTGTTTCCTTAAAATATGTAAAACACAAAGAAGAGAATAACTAATGTTAAAGAAACAAACTAATATAATGAAGAGTTGACTTCAAGGTACGGTATTCAACAATCGAAAACACAAGATGTATGTAGATGGATATGAATATGGCAAGACATCTCAAGACGTTTGTCAACCAAACGATTTTCTATAATGCATTAGCACTGATTGGCTAGCTTGTTCCACGTGAATTAAAATCCTTCACAATTCGATACGCTACTAGAACAGGAGGCAGACGATGAACTGTTCGCATCTTACAATCCTCTCCATAATTCACATCAGTACCTTGATTTGACTATTACGTCATGATTTCATCAACTCCTTCAAATCGTTAGGCAAACAAGCGTACGCCTGCTAACGTGATGATAATTTGATAAAGACATCGAACTATGATTGTTCCGCGTTTTCCCGCCCACTTTTTGAAGTTCAATAAAAACATCATTTAAAACGTCTTGTTAGCCAGAACGAGTGGATTCGCAGTTGAGCTAGGTTTAATCGACTTGGAACGATAAAACACGTAAGTTATAATATTCATTTTCTTTCAGCGTAAAAATGTGTATACTGTTAATTTTATATCACCCAATTAATTTAGAATATAATTATAAGAATTAGCACATCATTTTTCATATATTTACTATCAGTTTCTTTTAAAATGTCTTAAAATCTGTTTCCATTTCTTATCTTGAACGTATATTTCAAGTTTGTTATACACAAAACATGAAACAGTCCTACAGTTTAGATTTACTGTATTCTATAGAGTTTTAAGGTAACGTTTATCGTGTTATTTTTCTCTTTGTAAGTCATTCAAATGATTATTGATTTCTTTCAGCCTTAATGTGTTTTATTTTGTTTGGTTGATTATAATAGTTTTTAGTTCAATTATTGCGGTATCGGTAAAATAATTGGAAGCGATTTAAAATATTATTAATTAACTTAGTGCATATTTGGCATATATAAATATTCTGGTTTAGTTTAGTCGGTTGGTATTCAAACAAAACTCGTTAGAAATTATACTTGCCTGCATCGTAATAATATGTTAATGTATTTTATTTCTTTTAGCATCAATGCATTGTATAAGTTATTATTAGTAAGAACACAATACACATTAGCAAAATGTTATCTACTCCAAAATATTGAAAAATTAGTATACGTCTATAATTCAACGTCCGTCCACTTCAAGCGCATTGGTTCACTTTTTTTCTTCTACTTATTCTTTAGTTAATTATTTTGTTACTGTATTCTTGTTGCGTGGAAAAGTACTCAACAAACTCTTCTGCTAAAGATTTATAAAAAAAAATATACAAAAAGAAAATTAAAGATGCCAAGAAGGGTTAACCCTAACCCAAACTTTGAATAGGCCTAAGGTAGGCCTATTTTGTAGTTTGAATAAAAGTACTCACTATTGCAAAAAAAAAAATAAATAATAACAAAATCAATGATTTTGCTTATTTAAATAGTAATAAATTTAGCAAAACAATCATTGAATATTGTTTTCTTTAAACTACGATTTTGTCAGATAACAATTTTTTCAAATCCAATTTTTGTCATATTAAATAACTATGTGACACTAAAATGGCCCATTTAACTAACAAGGTTCTTTCATGAGACAATGTATCTTTAACTTGTTATAACGACAAAAGCATCATCTTAGTAAAATATATTACATTTGTGAATGTGCACGATTTTAATTGAAACAAGAATGGCTTTTAGCAAAATTATGAATCATCGTTAAATAATTAAAAGTGTTTTGTACTTTTTGACAATCAAAAATAATAAATGTGAAGTTCGGACATCAGCGGTAAATGTATCTTTGAATTATGGAAATTGGGTTGAATACCACACTCGCAATCTATGTATTATAGCCAGGAGATATATCGTACATTTCCAAAATGACAAGATATGTACACATAAGAAAGTGTTATTAACATAACATGACTATGTACAACCCGACCGACTATACCATGGTGTACAAACAAACTTATACCAATGTGTACAAACAAACATATACAGTACCATGGTGTACAAACACACTTATACAGTACCATGGTGTACAAACACACTACAGTACCATGGTGTACAAACACACTTATACAGTACCATGGTGTACAACCAAACGTATACAGTACCATGGTGTACAACCAAACTTATACAGTACCATGGTGTACAACCAAACTTATACCATGTTGTATACAACCAAACTTATAACCATGTTGTACAACCAAACTTATAACCATGTTGTACAACCAAACTTATAACCATGTTGTACAACCAGGCTATACCAAACTTATACCTGTTGTACAAACACACTTATATCATGTCGTACAACTAAACTTATATCATGTCGTACAACCAAACTTATATCATGTAATACAACCACACTTTTATCATGTTGTACAACCATAATACCATTATACCATTATCGATTTGAAGCGGGTTTTTCCTTATACTATCCATTGAGATTCACCCACTGTAGCATTTGGTTTTCAGTGATTTGCCTTTTATTTATATCATGTTGACATAAACGGAACTGGACCAATACGATATTTGTCTTATTGTGACGTAAATACATTTGCGTTATCAGTCACTTTTCAGTCAAAAGCTAATTACATCTGAACATTATTAGTAAATGACAACATTTGTCGTAATGGCGTTGTGACTGTCATCTAAAAACATAGTCGAACTAATTGTCAAGTTGTGCTTTGATATGCCACGAGACTTTATAAGAGAATCCGATTTCCTGACTGTGTATTCCTGCTGATATCTGCAATATATTAATGTTAATTCTGATTTTTTTTTTCAATATTGTTAGTGTATGAAAAAAAATTGTATTTAAAAATTAAATATAACATTACATAGCATTTAATGTAATTAGGTTGAATGAATTTCAGATTGATTTAGTGGATCAAGAAATAGGACGCACATGTACATACGGTATTTGTTTTATACTGATACATTAAATAGAAATTGTACTAGTAATATTAGTAGGCCATGCTAATTTGTGATTTATTATATAGATATACAGATTACGTTCTTAATTTTACTTATGTATAATGGTATTTAACAAATTGTAATTAAAAAGTATACTTGAATTAATTTCATTCTACAATAATAATATCTCCATTATCTGTATGCTAATTGAGATTGCTATTTACAGACTGGTTTCTTAATACTTGTTAATTGAATACTAATGGAAATTCAACGAAACCATTAAATTTGTCTAAATGAATATTTCAAACAGAAATATTTTTTTTAAAATTAATAATTTACCATGAACTATTTTTGGCTTGATTATGCATAAAATTGGATGGGTGGTAATAAGTGCAGTATATTTTTCAACGTTAATCCCATGTTATACTTGTGTATATATTAGATTGTACAAGATAGTTTTCCACCCGTGGCTTATATTTGACATCGTTACTAGCATCGAGCTGCCTGAATAAGCAAAAAGTGACCACTGTGAAATGATATACGAGTTTAAAATGATACGCTGTTATCATCATTATTTTATATTAATTTAATCTTGATGAAACTTTTGATATATGAAACGCTATATTTTCGATTAATTATTAATTTATTAAGTCGGAATTGACGCCTACTGTGACAATTAATCTTAAAATCAAATGCATTTGTATAAATTGGAATACAGCAAAGTCATCAGTCCTAGCTTATCGATAATGTAAAAGATTACTTAAATAATACTGGTTATGGGACTCGGAAACTGAGAACTTTACAAGATGATTCCAAGCCTAAGAAAGTCTTGGGCATGGTAATGTAAATAACTGACTGTATTGATTTTAATACCGTTCTCAAATCATTTAAAAAGAATATTAAGGCTCCTTTCCCAAGAATAAAAGACTATACCAGCCGATTCTCGGTACTGTATATATTTCTAAGCATCATAGGAATATTTGGTAATACAACATCACATGTGTTTCACATGTATCTAGAAGTAACCTAACCTTACATGATAAAGGCACCGCATGTTATATCGATGGGATTTTGTAGTAACAAATATGTCTATGATATTTGAATAGATAGAATGTGGAGATACAGCACTGGCAATACTATCAAGTAGAAAGTACAAGCATGTTTAAATCGTATTATATTAAACCGAAGCTCACCGAAGTTCTTTGACTTTCCTGACCCACAGGTCACAGCGAATGTTAAACTATATTACCCTTATCATTACAACTGTGATCCATCACATTTTCAAAAGTAAACATAATTATGATTGGTATATGCATCAGAGGGTATAATTATGGATGATAATAACATGGTATGCACTAAGTTCAAATGTGGTAAAATCCGATATCACAGATACTGCCGATATTGGTAGATGGTGATGGTGTAACCTTTGAAATGTTATTGACCTTGGTGTTATTAAAGATTTGTTGTAGCGTTGTCTTTTAAATAAGTGTAAAATCTTTTTTATGATGTTTTAACATCTCGAATTGATATGACAAACGTCCGAAAGTTTCCATACCATAGGCCAATATGAATATAACTGAAGTTAAATTTTTCAGTTGAAACACAAAATGAGCAATTGAGGATATAAATAAGTTGACATATAAATAGTTGTCGCATGTAAGTATTTAAGATTTTTAAAAACTTATTATAAAATAAACGTGTAATATAATTTTACAACATGCCCTTCTTTTAATAAACTCTGTAAATAATTCTTATCACGGTATAAGATATATTGACGTCTCAGCCAACGTGCGTTGACAAACGTCTAAAAACACACTTCCAGAAGACGGTCAATGTACATTGACCATAACGTTCTATTTGACAACGTACAAACAGTCAAATAAATTAATGAACGTGAAATTTATATTGAATCACTACATCGTAGTGGAACTGTGACGTCCCCAACACAATCGAGAAGACACCAAGTTTCGTCACAGACAAATCGGTTGGAATTTTTGTAAACAAAAATGTAATGTGGTGGTCGAGTAGAGATTAAAATTATTAATTATTTTTTTTGTCTTATGTAGGATCGACCCACTTTTATTTCTTCATCAATAAAATGTTCGTTTACAATGCATTGCACATGAGTAATGTAATGATACAATACAATATAATTGACATTAAGTAACTTTCAGTACAATAATACAATAGTATAAGGAAGAAAAAAAAAATTTCTTCTATGTTATACACTCTTTACACGTTTTTCAATCCTTAACAATGTACGTATAATTTACCACAGAATTCTTTATTTTATAACTCTTTTCATCTCTTTCAGGCAATCAAAAAAAAGTTATATTTTACTTTACCTAAATATCAATTTTATAAACGTTAATTTTATACCTTGCTAAATTGTTACGGTCCATATCTGACCACATTTTTTTTTTGCCTTTTCTTTATTTTATTAAAAACTCACAATTGATTATACCTTCTAACTCCGCAGTGAAAATTATTAATTATTAATCGAAAATTTTAAAGGTGAGGATTGTACGGTCCTAACAGTCAACAAAGCTTTGCTCAGAAGATTATCTTTATTTTTAAATGTCATATGTCGAACTGAACAACACCTTAAACATCAGCGCATCACTAACATGCCATGAAAGGTAATTAACCAAGATCAACAGTGTATACTTTGTAAGTAATTAGAAAAATGAGAGAAATATGATGTTATACTAAATACATATTTCAAATAATATATAATTGCTACATTAGTGATAGCCTCTTCAAGGATTTTACCCATTATCTTAATTACGATCGTTGAGGTTATCTAAGGCTGTCATGCTTCGATTTAATCTGGATCCTTTAGATACATTTTGTGTCTGTGCTCCAATTGCTTTACGACATAGATAGAGTATAACTCAGCGGTGAAGGAAAATTAAAAGTGAGCCTTTGTATGCTCAAGCTATAATGGTCACCCGTATGTATATGAGCCATATATGACTCAAACTGTATATGCCTATCTTTTATTGCTAGAGGCAATCTAATCATGGTTCAATTGGAAAACTTATATAGGTCTGGTTATCGGTAATTTGGAGTATAAGTAAAAAAAAAGCATGATTATTATAATTGTCAAAAGCAAGTCAATACCACATGTCTTTTGTTATTTTATATAGAAGAAGGCGTGTATCATGAATTACGGATATGTTTTATTATTATTATTATTATCAACATGGTTAGACTCTGACATGGTGAGCGTTCGATTACCCATGACATTATGGTAAATCCCTGCGTCGGACTCAATTTTGCTCGAAATTATAGGACCCTAAGTTCTGTATCACATTCATTGTCGTAATCCGTTTTTAGTGCAGACGTTTTGGAAAAATGTCGTAATGCATATCCTAGGTCGAGGCAAATCGAAAGATACGACCGTTAGCTCTCTATTTATAAAACCTGTGTATATAACAAACACGTTTTTTAAATATTAGTATATTACTGTTGTTTACGCCAGAAACATTCTTAACTGTAAATCGGACTTGTTCGCAATCTGTTAAAATGATTTAAATGAAACGCGAGTCAATCGTTTTTGATTAGCAATACGAAGAGCTACATTAATTTAGCCTTTTGTACCGTACACGTATATACATGTTGTCACCGTTGATACTGTTGACGATTCGGCCTATAAAAAAACGCTCAGAAACGAACTTTTTTACTCGATCGACAGCTGCGTAGCCGAGTGGCGCTTTGTGGAACGAAATTTTCCGATTTTATTACGGCAATAAGAATCGTGTTTAATTATTATGAAGTAATTAAACAAATACTATTTCTACATTTTTGTGTAAAAATAGCATTAATTAATCTTCTCCACCCCTCCCATGATTGCATTTCAATAATAGTTATTACCATTGGAATTACACGATTTCAACACGATGATGATCTGACACGTTGTATTACTATCGCTGTATACGATATTTAAGACATACTTATCTGAGACTGATTTAAGTATTAGTACTGATGCTTTCAGCTATCTTGACAGCAGTGCAGTATGTCTTTTTCATTACATGTTTTTATAGATGGCTTTGACCTCGATATATCAACATGTTCATTATATTTTTTTTATTCTAGAGGTAATTAAAGATTAATATTACGAAAATAAAATTAATAATTTCCCAGTAATATAAATGCGTTTATAATAAGGTTTTTATCAAAATTTAATTTAGTTTTGTGACTATTGTTAATATATCACTGACTTGAATTCACTGATATTCAACTATGTAATTATTGCGGTATTACCATTTAAGATACAAAAGTATTGTATAGTTTGTCCAAGCATTGAGGTTTTTAATTATTATACCTCAATGGTCCAAGATACGCTGCTTACCAATAAATAAATAAAAAATTATTCACATACATCTGGGATCTTTATCCATTTTCGTTTACAGTTAATCCAGCTACTGATCATTCCGATTTTATTTTTTTTCTGAATGATGAAAGATAATTCTAAAATTATTTGAACTGGTTCAAGAGTACCACATACTATTGAACATAGTTTAGGTTTTTTTTTTTTTTTATATAATTTTTGGATTTATATTTACACTAAAGAAGTCAGTGACCCTTAGTCTTAGATTGGTTCAACTCCCTAATTATTTTTAAAACTAATCATTTTAATATATGTGTAAAACTTAAAGTTGTATAATTGTATTTTGTATAATATGTTACCAACCCACAATAATACCACTAACGTTCAAAGTATAAATGATGAAATTGAAAATATGTTATACAAATGAAAGAGCTAGTAATCATATTCTACTAGACTTTATAGTTTGTAGACTATTGTGAAAGCATTATTAATAATATAAAATCGAAAGTAATACCGTTGCATACGTACTGAAATTAGTGAATATACTCTTCGATCTATATATCGTAATGCTTCTTATTACTTGAGGCAATGCGATTTATTTTATTGAAATTTTGTTTGGAAAAACTTCGATCGTATATAACATCAATTGGATTTACAGAATTAAAATGTTATTTCTTTCTTATGCTCAGCTAATACTAAATAAAATGAAAATAATAGAATAAAACATGTGTAAAACCGAAATAGCTTTTTAAAAATATTCATAATACCGGTATATTGATGTTGTATGTTATTGTATACACGAATAACGCATGTAAGTAATGATAATTGCAATACAGAATTATTTGGCATTCAACGATAAATAGTGAAATTGAAAATCGCTTCTTTCAATCAGACAATGAATGAAACTAGTGAAACGGAAACTTTTTTGAATAGATATAAAGAGAAAAGCGCACTGCTGACAAACACAGTTCTTATTCATCATCAAAGATACAGTGTTAGACCTACGTTCTGTTTTTCCAATTCCAGCCACTTGCCGATTTCGTATGTAAATAATCGGCAGATAATCTTATAATAAACCCGGCGAATAATGTGTATATGTTCTTTATGTATCTTGTTTATCTATGATTACTTGTTAAGTGCTATGTTTTGTTCAACTTCCATGCATTTATATAATGTATTGCAATAATAAAGTTCAAGTTCAAGTTCGTTGACAATAATTATCCCTACTGTATCTAACTGTACACAGTATCATAGGCAAGTTCCGTGATACACCAGTACATGTTCCCTATGTAACGACTGTATCATAGCCTGGAGCATTAGCATTGCGGAGATACAGCACTCTCTATAATTATTCGAAGCCTAATTTATTTTGCTATTAACGCAATATGAAGATTCTTCTTTAATATAAGTGATAGTGGACCTTTACCGTTTCATGTTTTATTTCAGGCATACACATGAAAAAATGTAGAAGGTAAAATATAAAGCATATTTTTGTTAATGTATCCTAATAAGGGAAATATAAAGATACGTTTTAAACAGCATGTCACGATCGTGAAACATAAACCTGAATCAGGATGGAAGAAAATCAAGGATCCTACTTTTCAAACTTAGCGTACGAACTACAAAAATACTACATTTCACTAAAAAAACATTAATATTCAGAAATCGTTTCGTACATTCAGTTTTGAACAATTCTGAAAATAGAGTTAGCTTGTATTAGTAACTCGTAACGAACAATGCTGTAATGTCACAACTGTAGGCCTATATATTATTTACATTACGTACTTTAATAGAAAAGACCGAAAACCGAATGGAAACAAGCAAGGTGCTGAAAAGGTAGGAAATGGCCGGATGCCAAAAGGTCCACTGTGAAAATGATAAGGTTTGAAAACACTAGTAACGAAAGTCAAGGTGGAAGCGGACTGTAGATCCAGATCTATTTAAATAGATAAAAAAACTATATATAGTTTTACTGATGTTGACAATCCTTCAGGTGAAAGTTTAAATTAAACAACCGTAAGGCGATTTATGTAAGACCTACTGAATTTTTTTTAAATCTTGTAAAATGATTACATCGATATTAATCTCTAGCCCTGACAAGTATGAGACAAGTTCAGATGACATCTACAGAAGAGCACTTTAGAATCTATCATTTCATCTTCTGATATTGATCTATGATAATATAAATATGACTTTATGTAAGTAGAGGTGTAAGTGACCTAAAGCCGAGGAAATGGCAACAATTTACACTCATAAAACTAGCAATATAAAATTACTTAACTTTAAGAGAGCAATTAAAACTCCGGATAAGGTTATCCGTCAAACTACAAATACTACATCAAACTTAGCTGATGAAAAGTATTACAATTAACCAATAATTGAAAACATTCTTAAAACACCGAAATTGATATAATATACTAGTAATTTGTTCACCGTACATCTACCGTTCGGTTCGGTACTATTCTCTATGCCTGCTATACCAAACCAAATATTAAAAAACATTATAGTTGATGATTAATAGTCACAATAGTTGGTGGTTTGAATATTTGTAAACAGCACAGTAAAAGGCAGCATCATAAAATAGTTAATAACTGGTGTAATGGATATTCAAAATGGTTGTAAAGG
Source organism: Antedon mediterranea (assembly GCF_964355755.1). Lineage (NCBI taxonomy): Eukaryota > Metazoa > Echinodermata > Crinoidea > Comatulida > Antedonidae > Antedon > Antedon mediterranea. The sequence goes on from NC_092675.1 coordinate 18,678,491, forward strand.
TAGAAAAAAGCAAAACATCATGCATTTGAAAGTCAAAATGCCATGACTGACTAACCTACGATTAAGCGAACCACATCACACTCACACAACATACATATATTGTATGTAATTCATACGATTTGTAATTAAAATAATGTGTGAAATTTGTCTAAATAAGATTTATTTTTCTGGATGACTGACTCGACTAGAATAATGTATGATTATGCTTATTGATGCTTCCTTTTGTGGGCTACTTAAGATTTTTTTATTTATTTAGCTTGAAATTGTGTGTAAAATATCTGTTAGTAAGTGGAACAAATGTTAAATCACATAACACAAAATCTATTTAAATAAAACCCAGAAAAATAGGTATTGATTAGATCATTGTAATGCGATAAATTATTTCAAACGTGTACAGTTTATCGATGAGGTACTTTAAATATGCCACACATTTATTTAAATTAAAGTATACTGCACGCAAAATACCATAATAAATGTCATTACAACGTTATTAACCATATTGAGGTTCTGTTTATAATAAAAAGTTCATTTTTAAAACATTGCTCATTTCTGACGTGTCAAAAACTGCCATTAGTATTATATCAACATATTTTGACAAGTATTATATTCGCGAGAGACAGAGATAAGTGAGAATGAGTAGATTTTTTTAACGCTGAACAGACAAAGAGATAGGAATTTTTATTTGCCAAAATAAAACAAAAATCTGCTTAACAAGCAGTGAGAGTAAAACCGTAATTGTAAACATTAATGAAAAGTGATTTATGTAATTTGACAAATCGATTCACTAAAAAAGCACAAATCATTGTCCGGTTCTGTTTTGTTAAACAAGTCTTAGAACGTAATGTTTATACTATAATAATAGTGTTTTCCTAATTATAATTGATGATCATAAGAGCCTACTTTTATGCTTTATATTAATGCACTAATTTAATAGTCTATAATTGTTTTTTTATAACTTATTTCAGAATGCCTTCAGTGACGCCAGCTTACTTCACGACAGGTGAACAGGACAACTCCAGTTTCGACTATCAAACTAGTGCAATGTATAGTTACGTAACAGCCCACGACAAAGAACCGTTACCAATTCATACAATATTACTGAAATCAATATCCATAGCAATTCTTATTTTTCTGACAGTGTTTGGAAACACTGTGGTCATTACTATTATAGTCAAGAACAAGCAGCTTCGTGGCACTACTTACTACTATCTTTTGAACCTTGCTGTGGCCGATATCACCATCGCCATTTTCACTGAGTGGACGCTGTTGGTTCACGAACTAAAACGCTACTGGATCTTTGGAGAGTTCATGTGTAAATTTTCCACTGTGTTCCAAGGTATGAATGTATAGTCTAATATGGAGTCTTTGGTTTCCATTATCATATTATTATCATTACACAGTAGGCTTATATAATATATAAGCCTACTGTAGATACAATAATATATTATAAACATGATATTAATCTTCTAAAAATGTAATAGCGTTTCGACGTGTTATGATCATCTAATGAATGTTTAGGTCAAAAAATAATAAGAAAAAAAAAACAAATACCCACATTTTTTGTTCATTAATAATAAAAGACATTGATATGAATAGAGGCAATTAATCTTGTGACATCTTTCAAATTCTTATGAAATTACCATTTGTATTCTGATTTTTAAAGGAATATCGATACACGTCAGCATTCTTACATTGACTATCATCGCAATCGACCGATACTTGGCGATCGTTTTCCCGCTTAAATCACGTGTGACGTCACGGAATGGTGGAGCAGGAATATTCATTCTGGCAGTGTGGTTGACAGCAATTTGTGTGAACATACCTCTACTGCTAAACACGGGTTATCAGGAATGGACATATCCTGATGGACATTACAGAGCATACTGTTTCGAGGAATGGTCTAATCCTAAATTACCCGCTATTTACACAACAGTCTTATTTGTGGTCATCTATATTGCCCCAATGAGTTTGATGATTTTCGTTTATCTGACGATTGCAACAAAACTACTGGTCTCACGTGCTCCGGGTGAGAGGATTGAGTCTACTGTATCGAGCCAAGAACGAACAAAACGAAAGGTGACGATCATTTTTTTAATTTACCGTGAGCTGTATTGTATTTAAATACTTAACACCATCAACATTTTTAGCTTTTACAAGAGAACATATACCTATTTATACCTAATTCAATTAATCAAAGTTGTTTCTCCATTGAGTGAGTACTCGCATGTCAATGTCAATTAAAAATTTTGCCAAAATGTCTGCGTCACAGGATTTCTTGAAATCGTGAACTAAATCATTTTACATCTTTAGGTGCTGAAGATGTTGGTAGTTGTGGTATGTTCGTTTTCATTCTGTTGGCTGCCTTACAACGTCGTATACATGTATATGTCATGGAACATAGACGTAAGTTGAATGGCGATTTATCTTCAATACAAAGGCTATCCGCGCAAAGAGATAAGTGCTTCGATTTAGAAATTTAACAAAATCACCCTATTGGTGGTGCCACACACTAATCGCATTTTACACGGATGGCGTCTCATAAAATTTACCTTTTTCTAACTCATCGCAGTAAACACGCGTGGTCATGTTCTTGCAGTTTTATTTATTGTTTCCCAACCAAATTTCAACTTCTCTCATTATTTTGTTTGCTTGTTTGTCCCGGCCTTTGTAGCATCCAATTAGTTTCTACTTCATAACTCGGCAACATGTTATGTTCTTTCTTGCCGTGATTTTCAGAATAAAGCATTTTATCCAAACCATTAAGTCTATGATTGTGTTTGTTGTTGTTATTTGTTGTGTTGTTGTCTTCTCTGCCTTTATGCACACCCTGTGGATGCACAATACTATTTTTTTGACAAAAAGTCCGAAACGACGGCCTGTAATTTAAAAGAACTTCACCCTTATTCTCCTAAAACGCTAATCGTCGTTAGACATTGCGCGTCTCACTTGTGTTCGCCACTCATTACGTTTTTGAGCAAGCATGGGATTGTGTATAGGTCCGCGTGTGAAAAGTTCTGTTTCCTTTTTTATGTTTGCCATCCATGTTGTTTTTGGTCTTCCTTTTGGTTTTTTGGTCTTTCTCTGAGCCTCTCCGAGTGCGATCTTAGCTGGTGTGTTTTCATTTAAACGGAGCAGGTGACCATACCATGTCAGCCTTCTTTTCTTTACGTTCTTACTCCACTCAATTTCTCCTGTTCTTTTGTACAAATCTTCATTTTTTATTTTCTCCGGCCACCTTATACCTATTATTCTCTTTAGGAATTTTCTTTGAAAGACATCGATTTCGCTTTTTAGTGATGCTGTCATTGTCCACAGTTCACAATTATACAGAAAGATGCTTGTAATGTATACGTTGAAGACTCTCATTTTCAGATTTATTGTTATTTTTCTATTTTGGAGTATGTGATTTATCTTGCTGAAAGCTGCTAATGCGAGACATTTTCTGTTATTAACATCCTCTCTGGGTCCCAATTTACTTCCAAGGAATTTGCAGTTTCGCCAGTCTTCATTTCCTTTCCTTTTTATTTTAAAATCTTCGGTTTTTGACGCTTATTAGTTTCCAGTAATTGTAAACAAACCTTTTGATGAAAGTAAATGTTAGGTTATATAACAATTTATGTTTTCTGTTTTCAGTATGAGCCAGACAACAGAATATTGTTTGCCTGTCTGTGGCTGGGCTACGCAAACAGTGCACTCAACCCGTTCATTTACTGCGGATTCAATGAAAACTTTCGTCAAGGTTTTCTACAGATTCTAACATGCAACTCAAAAAAGTATATAAGGGTCAACAAAGAGCAATACAGCAAAAAGACGTACCCAAGTCACACAGACAAGACAATTATCGAGCAAGGTATCTGATAGGATCAGCTGAAAGAGTAGGCCTACTTTTTAAAATGCATACACCTTTACCCGATGAAGTACAAGGCACAAAATGCGCAGCTGTTTAGGTGCTTTTGAAGTAATCTACGTCGCTCAAGCTGCAAATTACGACAGTACCATTACGCAATCCTTATCATCTTGTAATGGTAAGTGCAGAGTATGGCGTGTTTCATGAACGTCACAGTTGATAGAAAGACGTCATGAAAATTGGACCTTTAATGTTAAAGTGTGCTAAGTTGTGATGTCACAAATATACACACACACACACACACCAGATGTCCTGTCTGCTGCTCTTGTAACGACAGTGAGTTCATTACACAATCATGGTATACTATATTAACATCAGGCCGAAGTATTTTGATCACGACACTTAATAAACAATGATTTTAATTTTCAACGAAAAAGAAATCAAATACATACAAAATATAACACGCAAGTTCTTTTTTTTAATATCATACTTGTGAATAATACTTTTAGATTTGTTTACAAGTTAGAAAGAAACACCGTGCTATAGTGCTAGTTTTGTATTCGTGTGAAATAGGCCTATACTTACACAAAAGATGGAGCTTATAACCGGGTTTGTAATTTATTATTCTAAATGTAAGATTTCTATAAAAAAAAAAAATAGAAGCATTGATCCAGGAGCAAAATATTTGACACGACAGGACACTGACTATGAAACCTTACTTTGACATATTTGGTGATTTTTCTAATTACAATATAGAAACGGTTACCAAATTTATTACGGTATAAATGTTAACAAATAACATTACTTTGGCCTGAAATACCAAAGATAAAATAGACACGATACATGACCCCACGCCAACAGCAGACGATAGGCCTAATATTCAATTTCGTTTATTAGTATTATTATTATATTATTAAAATATCGAAATTACTGAAAGGGAAATTTGCATAACATCAATCAATGACTTTTAAAAAATATATTGAAATATGTTTCTTCGTTCATTTCGTAATCCTATCTTATGCCAAATGTGAAGAAATAAGACAATTTAATCTGATTGACTTAATTAACGTTTGACTGTAATATATATATATATATATATATATATATATATATATATATAAACACAATAGGCAAAGAACATTAATTCTAAACCGCCCGGTGATATACTGAAATTTAATTAATTAATTTGAAACGATAAAGATGAGGAAATCTGTGAGAATGAGAAAAAGTCGCCCCAACCGAGACTCGAACTCGGACCGCCTGCTTGATATGCAGATGTCCTAACCATTAGACCACTGGGGCTTTCATGGTATTGTTCGAACTCGATTGGACTGTTTGTTGTTTAATGTGTATTGAAATATAGATTGTAAAAAGTAAAACATGTAGTCTATTTATGTAAATAATTGAGAGTATTTAAATGTCATTGACATTTTCGACTCCGAAACTGAAATTCAAAACCTGGAATATTTATTAGAAGAATAATAAACCTGTACTTGATTCACTGTTTATTCGTTATTGGTTATGTTAATTAAAACAAAGTATAAATCTTGAAAGAATTTCATTTAGCTTCGATTTTGTATAGATGACAAATTTCGTTTTTGTAAAAGCACAAGTTAACGGAGTACTTACTCGAACGTTTCGATCTCTATCAGAGATCCTTCTCAACAGACTCCGGAGTGTTAATGCAGCTTGGTCATTCTTGACGTCATCTGTTGATGACGTCGTACGCCTCCGGTTGTAGGTTGTAGGTCTATACAAAATCGAAGCTAAATGAAATTCTTTCAAGATTTAAGAGAAAAATATGGTCAAGAAACCATCAACATCGTACGCAAACAGGAAAATATCGCGAAGAAAATTTCACGGCAGAGAAATCACCGGGTATTCTCCCTTCATTGTAAGCGGTTGGACATTACCCCTTCGAGCCTGAAATTATATCGACCGATCAAATCGTCTAAAGCAGAGGAAATAATAAAACATGCAGAAAGACAGCTTTTACGCGAGAGAATAAGAATCACCACCAACAAAATCACACAGTTAGAAGGCAAAAAGAGAGATTTAAATGAGGAAATCGTATCGCTAATTCCCAACGGAGGGGACATCACCAATGTATGTAATCACGTAAACAAAGTGTGTGAAGCGGAATTCTTAAAATGCCGATCACGACAACAAAACAAACTGTTGTGGTGGAAAAACAAAGCAGAAAACGCAGCTAGAGATTTACATCAAGAACAGGATTTATCCGGTAAGATCTTAAGAGAAAAATGGGTGGTAAATCTGTCTAGTAAGTTGGTTAGTGAGGACGAAATATCAGCATTACAAAGGGGATTGAACTATGCGGCGAGCCCACGATCCATGCCCATTGACGATCTCATAGTAGCGGCTGAAAAAGCGGCTGATCTCGTCCCCCTGGAAGAACAAGACACCGTTCGCAGTAAAATTGTAGCTATTGTAAAATCTACCACTCTACCACCTTCAAATTTAACCCCCAAAGAACGAAAGGCCATAAACAACTTGAAGAAAGATAAATCTATTCTTATTCTCCCAGCGGATAAAGGTAGATCTACTGTCATCCTAAATACTAATGATTACAAAGATAAAGTGGGAACCATGGTGAGCGACACTAATGTTTACGAACTGCTAAAACGTAATCCAACACAAAACTATAAACGAAAAGTGGTCAACATCATAGGCAGGTTGTTCAAAGAAAAGAAAATCAACTACAGAGAGAAAGAATGGCTGTTTCCCACGGCTGAAATTGTACCTAGGTCGTATTGTCTTCCGAAGATACATAAACCAAATCGGCCATTAAGACCTATAGTAGATAACATCAACACCGTTTTTTACACCGTTGCACAATTCCTCACCAAAATCCTGGGTCCACTTGTCGGAAACACAGAACATTATGTAACTTACTCAGGAGAGTTGGCGAGTGAACTAAAAGAAATAATAGTCAAACCAAGTGAAACATTTGTCTCGTTTGACGTAGTATGTCTGTTTACAAAAACACCAGTAGAAGAGGCCCTCAAAGTTGTCGAAAATCGCCTAACAACAGATCCGACACTTCTGGATAGAACTAAACTACATGTGACAGACATAATGGAGCTCCTACGGTTTAATTGTGAACAAAACCTATTTCTCGTTCAATGGTAACATTTATAGGCAAATACAAGGCATTGCTATGGGAAGCCCAATAAGTCCTATACAGTCGGAGAGCCGCGTTGGGAAATATGACCGTTATCGCGAAATTTTCGACTTCGCATGACGTCATTAATTTTAGAAGCCCTCTCTCGGCACAGAGGCATCAACGTTTCGCGCGAAAACATTAGCATAAAGTATACGTCATTTTATAGCTGTTTAATAAACATTAATAGGCGAAAAATTAACCATATATGGTAAGATCAGTTCCTTATATGTTTAAGATGTCGCAGGTCACCTAATTTTCGGAATAATTTGTTGGATTTGTTGTCAGTGACAGTTTCTTTCCAAAGTTCGTGTGCAGCCGTCAAAGCTGAAGTTTTCTAACTTGCGTTTGTTTACAAATTTTCCATTAGTGGGATTTGCATCCCATACAGTGAATTACCAAAAAATCGGCGTATATGGATAGAGTAAGTATCAATAGTCTGTTTTACGTTAAAATTGGCTTGAAACCCTATTTAAGCTTCTTACAGCGAAAATTTTAAAAAAGGTCCTCATTTCACATAATTGTTACGTCTCGCGGCACTATTTCCGTCGTGTGTGGTGCATGGTGTGTTGATTGGGGTTGTTGCAGGTGTGGGTGTGTGCACGACCTGGTGGATCGTTGTCGTAATATCGGCCTAAAAGGCTAGCCTTAGTAACATGTTGATAATTAAAATACTTTAGTTACAATTTAGTATTATTAAAGTTTCGTTACAATCCTACTCTATATTGAAGATGCGTTGGGAAGGTTTTAAAAAGATAATTAAGCCAATCGCAGCCTGACATATAGTTAAATATCCTCATTATTGGCAACTGATGGGTACAATTTATTTACTGTATTAATAATTATACAATAAATATACAGACACAAGGAAGTTTTGTGTTTAGTGCTTTTTTATGGTAGGCCTACAGTACAGTCATATTATCTGAATATGTTTTCAGGTTGTGGAATAATTATATAATTACAGTATTTAAGAAAATGTTTTCGTCATAGTGACAATTATTTAAAGACCCCTTCCCTGCAATTTTGGACGTTTTTTGGAAAATAATACATATATATTACTTTAAAAACATTAAACCATGTCATTCCTTGTCTTAAATGTACGTTTTATGGTAAATTATGATAAAAAGTGAGAAACAATGCACTACCTAAGTAGCTCGCGGCGATCGACCTCTCGTGGACGGTCTCAGGCCTAGCCTAGCTAGGCTTAGTTTTGTAGGCCTAGCTGGTAAACATCGGTAACGTACGAACATCGTACGCTAGCTATATACCTAGCCTGACGTTGTATAGTTGCTGCATTAATTGTCTTTCTATTTTTGCCAGACTCCGTTGATACAAATTGGGGGAAAACCCGGTATTTTCGCTGAAAAGTTAGGAGTCTTCCATTTGTTTTGGCTTCACGATCGATCGAAAAGTGGGCGAATTACAGGTGAAAAACAACAATATCAATCCGCGCGCAATGCATTTTGGGATTTATAGCGGGCCGCTATAATTATTAAAATCGATTTATTTTTCACATTTTTAACCGTTTAAAGACGAAATAAGTTATCGCAATAGGACCATATAGTATTATTTTTACATTAAATATAGTTTGTGATCTTAAATTAGATCTAAAAAACGTAGGGAATGGGGCTTTAAATAGTTCTTTACATTTCAGCTATTCATTTTCATTTCAGGTTTTTTGTTGGTATCAAGATTTTCTATCTCGTTCTTCAATATGAGGTTGGACGGTGGAAGCTGTAAAGTGGTTTTCTCGATTTCAATATCATTGCTGATAGTTTTTCATTTTATTCGCTAATATAACATATAAATTTATATTCATTTAAGTTGTAGAAGTGTTTCAGATCAGTAAATTTTTATAAAGATATAAATTAAGTTGCAATTGATTGATTGATTTACTTTATTAACCAGAGTCGCACAGATGCATACAATATAAACATAAAACAATCATAAAATCAGTTCAACAGTAAGACTCAAGTAAAAATGATATCTCAAAAAGTACATATGGTGGCATATTTTATATTTACAGTATTAGGCCTAGCTAGTTTGTTATGTCTGATGAACAAGGTGCTATTAGAAGCAAGTTTTTATATACAGTAGTTGTATTTACTATTTGTATCAGTATTGTTTGAAAGGTTGTATTTTTTCACATTCTGTATATGTATACATAAAAAGAAAAAATTGATTGCTTGTGTGAAATGTAAGTTTATCTAATAAAGTAATAGAATATTTCTGTATACAAGTGTGACATTTAGGCCTACTGCCAGATATTGATATACTGATAAGTACCAACCAATTAACAATACTCAAGTAAATGATGGGCTAATAATTATCTTTTTTTAAAACATGGCCATATAAAAATACATGGTTGAGTCTCTCAAACAAAAGATGCCTGATTTTATAAATAACATTCCCCACCATATTTATATATAAATTGAAAATGGGTTATTTTTTGGCAATTTGTTTTTCAATGTATTGTTTTTTAACAGTTTTTGTAATTTTTTCTGGGCCTAGGTTCTTCTTCAGGCTTCTTCTTGCTTGGTATATGAGCTGGGATAGACCTACCAGCCTAGATTATGGAATACCCAGATTATGTCTACTTCTACTCCAGCTACTATAGGCCCTATATAACACAAACTACTATCAGAATTACTGCCTAACTAGGCCTAGAAAATACTATTTTTAGGCCTAGCTAGCCTAGAAGTTAAGTAAGTAATTATAGTAGCTAGTCTAAGTAGGCCTTTCCTAGCTCAGAAACCAAATAGAACAATAATCGGGCAGCAGATTGAAACCTTAGGCCTGTGACGCAGTACGCCTGCATGAACAACCGGATTAAACAGGGACACGATTCGGTCCGGGTCGATTCGTACCAGCTTCGTAAAACGTAAACAAAGTTTCAAAATGGCGGTTTTTCGATCGTAACTGAACAGAAATGTAGTAGGTTTGGTTTGATTAGTGGGAGTTGCATCCCAAGAAAGCTAAAAATTAGATTTTTATTTTAATAGATAGCTTAATAGTTTATCTTGAAAAGATTTTAAATTCTTTCAAATCATTTAAAAAAAAATATAAATAAAAAAGTTTATACACAAAATAATAATATTTCTCGAAACAAAAAAACTGTCGAATTTAGATCACAGTTTTTATCATTATTTACGCTTGTAGTTCAACTATTGAAATACGTTTATTGATTTCATCTAATATCAAAATTATACAATTTTCAAAGTGTACTAAAATAGCAAAAATTCCAACATTTTCCACGAAGGGCGCCCTCACAATGAATGAAATCAGTGATGCGTTACCAACGCGGCTTTCCGACTGTATATTGGCGAACTTGTATCTATAGTGGCTCGAACATCAAGCCATAAACACGGCACCCACTAACATCAAGCCTGTGTATTGGAAACGATACGTTGATGATGTATTAGCTATCATCCCCATAGGTACAGTACATACATTTAACACACATCTTAATAACATCGATATAACTGACAATATCAAGTTCACCACAGACTCGATGACAAACAACACAATACCTTTCCTGGACATGCTCATCACACTCAATGACAATGGAACAGTTACCACCTCAGTTTATCGGAAGCCCACTCACACAGACCAATATTTACATTTCAACTCACATCATCCACTCGAACACAAACTGGGGCTTATAAACACGCTTGTGGACAGAGCTGAGAAGGTAGTGGGAGATATGGATTTGAGGAAAGTTGAGATGGATAACATCAAGAAAGCGTTACACAACTGCCAGTATCCAGAGTGGTCCTTCCAGAGAGTTATGGAAAACCGAAAAAGAAAAAAGAACAAAGGACACGAACCACAGAAGGAAAAGATCAAGATGCGAGGTAGCATAGGAATCCCCTACGTAAAAGGAATGGCAGAAAGAATACGACGCACTCTCTCCTATCACAATGTCGGAACCTATTTCCTACCCCAAAATAAAATCAAGAATAGCCTCGTCCACCCAAAAGATAAAATCGAGAAGATGGATACATGTGGAGTAATCTACGAAGTCACCTGCCGCAACTGTCCACAAGTTTACATTGGGGAAACAGGGAGGGCATTACAAACACGAATTAATGATCACAAAAAAGATGTTACAACAAACACGGGGGGAGTAATGACTAGGGCCTCCAGAACATCCACATCTTCGATCATACACAAATCTGCCATTACAGAACATGTCATAAAACACAATCATGTACCAAACTGGGAGGCTGCCATCTTAACCAAAGAGCCTAAACGCAAAGACAGACAGATTAGAGAATCATTACATATAAGGAGAAATAAGGAGAAGACCATGAACCGGGACACTGGAGCCCACGAACTCTCGCATTTGTACAATGGTTTGATAGACACATCACCTGGCCGAGCCCCGCACAACCTCCAACCTACAACCGGAGGCGTACGACGTCATCAACAGATGACGTCAAGAATGACCAAGCTGCATTAACACTCCGCAGTCAGTTTGAGAAGGATCTCTGATAGAGATCGAAACGTTCGAGTAAGTACTCCGTTAACTTGTGCTTTTACAAAAACGAAATTTGTCATCTATACAAAGTATAAAGTTTAATTAGTTTAGGACAGGAGCGGATGCCGAAATACACACTTACACTCCTTGCAAATGAGAACCGGGATGATCAGTGCATTGAAAGGGGGTGTTGGGTTACACTGTGGCAACAAACATAAACACTGTTACGGCGTAAAACACAGACAACTTTTGTGTTTAAAACAAAAAAATAAAACCATTATTCAAGACAATTTGATCTCAACACCAAAATCAAACGTCCCTAATGTTAAATAAATATAAATGGATTAATAACTCATGAAATCTACATAAAAATGTTTTTTTAATAAGAAGGTAATAGCCACAATTTTAAGTAAGAATCAGTGTGTACTGTTTTGTTACTGCGGTTAAATTTTGCTTGGAAATCGAACGTTGAGCCTAGGTAACCACCGTGGACGACAACCAAGGTAAGCATGTGTATATACTGTACTGTTACCACTGTGCATCAGTTTGGTCCTATTTGATTTGAAATGTTCTCCAAATTAGTTTTAAATATTAAATTAAATTTCTAGCTCTTTTTGTTGGATAATTTACTGAATCAAGTATAGTACTGATTATACAACAATAGTTTGCGTGTTGGTACTATAATTTGGTTAAAAAGTGGATTTTTAAACACTCTGCAACTACGTCGCCCTCTAACATTGTACAAAATTAATCAACAATAGAGGGCATATTTTCTTGACTATAGACAATAACAATACAGTAATACAAGTTTTATTGGACAGGTTTTTTTTTTATAGGTTATCACAGTTATATATAAAGTTATTTATTATTATTTATGGTGATAAAGTCATGTGTATTTTGTGGTAATCTAAGCCATTAATATTCTCTAAATTACATTTTCAGGTATATTCAGAAAGTGGATGGCGCCCTCTCAATTTTAGTGGACGATTAAGGTAAATATATATTTTAAACGGTAATACTTATTAGGCCTACGTGAAACAGCAAGCATGTTATGAAGCATGTATCCACCCGCTGCAGATAGAACCAACTGGAAAATTGTCACTGCAGACCCATCCTGAAGAGAAGGCAACTGAGGTATGTATCCATATTATTGTTTAATCTTTTTTTCTTAAATGATATTGTTAAAAATGGTAAATAATGCAAAAGATGTCAACAAAATGTCGCCCTCTAACATTGTGAAAAACTAGTCAAAATAGAGGGCTTTTTCTTGACTACCGATGATAAAGATGTCTCGACTGATCCACAGGATTTTAAGATATCTTATTTTTTAGGGTCATAGCCTACGGCGGCCACACCCACAATTAAATTACGGTAACTATTTATACCGGATTCTATTATGTTGTTGCTGTTGCTGTAAGGCAATCTAACAACTTTTACGTGTGCTAACACAGTTTTATTACAATGGCAATATTGTGTAGCAATTGCGATTAAATGAATGGAAATATCAAACAAAGTATCGTACGAAAAAAAAAGTCTACAGATGGTTTTAAACGAAAACACGTTTTAGACAATTACCTCAAATTAATCAATTCAATATTCTTGCTTGTTAATTGAGGCGAATCATGCTCACATCATCAACTTGTGTTATTATGTTGCAAAATGCCAAACCGACCATGATAAACTCATAATCCCAATGCTCATGTAGTAGACTCATTTGATTAAGTGAAGCGATTGATGTCATACATTGTCTAGTAAATACATCGGCTTTTTAATTAAATAATACTTTTGTTAAACTTACCCAACTCGTACTAATTTTCTCAATATTGAACTAACTTATACAATCCGACAGTTGGGCCTAAAATAATTATTTTTTAATAAATATTTTTTAACGGAGAAATCATGAATGATACATGGACATATTATTTACTATACTGTAATATTACATTAAATATATGTTTGTTATATATTAACCCTCCTCATAACAACAACAATCTGTCGAAACTATACTGTATTGAAAAATTATGATTTCGAATCCTGGTCTATGTAAAGCCAAATACTAACCGTTCAACCAGAACTGGCTGCAAAAAAAACAACAGATTAATTTATGGTCATACTTACATAGCCTCCTGTAAGGTTTTAATTTATGCCATAACTAATGTCATACATTATATATACTGTGTGCCTTAACCACGTCGTTTTAAACATAAACACATCCCGTTAATATTTCAAAATACAATTAATACAACAAAAAGCACCGGTAAATAAAAAGATCACCGTACAGTGGGTAGGCGTCTGGGTAGAAACCATCTGTGTCGAGGTTGGAAGCGACAAAATATATATACCCGCATGCGCACAAAGAATTAACAGGACGTAGTTTGGTCGTCGGCCGTCGGTCGTCGTAACTCTTTAATAGCCACTTAATGATGCTAGGATCCAACATATTTAATGTCATCACAAAACAAAGCCCCCAAAAATCGATTGTAATAAACTTGCACATTAAACTGTAAGATTGTATAGGTTCGGTAACAATTGCTATCGATCTAACTTTAATTGTAGTTTAGGCACACGCTCTTCCTTTTGTCGTTTTGATTTCATTAGATTAGGCAGGTGTTAAACCTTCTAGTGGCTAATTGAAAACTGGATAATACTACACAGATAATACAACCACGTGGCGCGGTATGTATGATGTTAGGTGATAAGACCAGTGTACATGCAACAGTGGGAGTGATAGGTTACATATTTTGTGTTCTGTATACTTATAAAGTCAGTTCAATCAATTCAATTCAATTCAATTTTTCAATTCAAGAAACATTTATTGACCAAAAATATTATATTATAACAATGGTTAGCATATAATATATATAGTCGAGAGACTACAAAACGCCCAATGGGCCTGTCGCTGTAGTCCCTGTTTACATTATACAAATACTAATAATACAACACTTAATCTTTACGTACATTATATAAATGGGAAAAAAAGAATACAGTATCTTAATTAATTAATAATTAATTAGGTTAACATCTGAGGTACATTAATCTGATGGTAACATACAAATCTCAATATATATTAGCACTAAAGAATAGTTCCTATATACTAAACTACCTAGCCGATCAAAAAAGTAAATCTAGCTGGAAGTGTCTTAATTGAAGGAACTCTCAGCTGATAGAGAAGGGAAAATGTCACATTCCTTAACCTTTGGTCACAAATTTAGTAGTATCGGCTCTTGAAGCACGGTGTTCTAATAACTGTACATGCTATCCAACTCAACAGCAATGGATTACAGTTTTTAAGATCTGTCATTTGTCCCTGTTTGAATCTCCTATTAAAGCTTGGTTCCCACTAGAACGTAACGCAAGGACGTAAACGCAACGCAAGCGTTTTAACCAATGACAAGCGAAGTTATAGACAGTTAGCAATCACAAGCGAATAAGCCATCGCTTGTGATTGGTCAATTCACTTACGTTGCGTTACGTCCTTGCGTTGCGTCACTAGTGGGAACCACGCTTAAAGCACTTTCAGATCGCTTGCTTTAGTTTGTTGTAAATTATAGTGAGTCTGTTTCGTAGAAAAGGTGTGTAAGTTATGTAACAATTTATAGTACAGTATAATATCTGGTACAAGTTGAACGCAGTGTTTTTTTTAAATCATTTACGCCATCAACGTGAACATACATTTTCTAATTAAATTCATAAAGCTTAATAGGATTTGAAAATGTATTTTAATTTGAAATAAACACGGGGTTGATTAAAATTTCAATATATTTCCAGAAACATTATTATACTGATGAAAACACGATTGAGCTCCTTTGTCTAAATCTTGAATGTAATTAATAAAAAGGCTAAAGCTATACCAAATAGTAATAATGATTATGTCTTTATTATTAGTGTTAATGTTCATTGGAATTTTAATTATTTTCATAATTATACTTATTTGATCCATTAAGCCTTCAATCACAAAAGTATTCACAACCAGAATTAATTAATTGAATGAACAAAATATTGAATAGAATTTAAATACATCTTCGTTTTGTTAAGTGCAAATTTGACGTTTTCATTAGATAGCCACATCAGTCACGTGAAAAATAGTAAGTGTAAAATCTAGCTAATCGGCCAATAATAGGGTTGTTGAACTGACTAGATAATTAGGTTTTAAACCACAGTTTCACAAACGCACACTGACTTAAATCTCAGTCACTTGATCAAATCTGAAGTTATTTTCAACATCTGAGAAATGCTATTCCCAAGAATCTTTGTTCTGGCGAAAAAGAATTACGACGGCGAGTTTGTGTTCTTTCTTAAAATAGAATCTGGAAAACGAAGAGGATGATAGAATACAAAGAGATTATGACATAATTTGTTTCGGTTCCTGGGATATACTTTTGGAGAGGTCATAACATTGGGTCAATAGAAAAAAACAAAACAATAAAAGATCCTTTTTTTAAAAAATATATACCTTATTTAGATAATTAATCTTTAATTAATCGATCTTTACTTTAATATACAAGAATTACAATTTTGAGAAAGCAATCAGTGTAGTATTAGTATTATATTAGTACAGGCGTAGAGCTCCGTGGTTAGCCTAAGAGAACGGGACTTTTTTCTTTTACACAAATTGCTTCTAAGAAAACGACGACTCGTGATGACTAAGTGAGTAAGATGTGTATACAACATTGTAAACAGTAACTAAACATTCAATGTTTAGATTTTAAAATCAAATCAACAGTACAAGGAATACAAACACACCAAAGGTTAAGGAATATGACATTTTCCCTTCTCTATCAGCTGAGAGTTCCTTCAATTAAGACACTTAGACAGATTAGGTAGACTCACAACAGTCAAAAACACGAACATGCATTACGCTACACGTTATATTACAGATGTTCATTCGACTATTTTAATGATAATTAATCATTCTGATGTATAGTATTATGTAAAAATGTGTTATATATATATTTCAAATCATATCAAGCTGGTAAGAAATATTATTTATGTTATTATGAAAGTGCAATATAAACATTACGTTTACCATTAACTATTGTTATAGACTTTTAACAATCATACACAAAAATTGTTTCAAATAATGTAAAATAGAAACCACCATTTTAGAAAGATTATAGTAGAAACGCATTAATGAACAGTACACGGAGTACTACAACCACCACACACACATTACTAATCATAATTCGTATTACGATCTACCGTACCATTTATTAAAATGTCCTAATTGAATTTGATTACAGTGGTCGGAATTTTTAATGGTCATCCCATTACAGTATGAAACGACAATGGCAACGAGAGGCCTAATATAGTTCAACTTTGATCTTTAAGATCGCTTAAAAATTGTTTGATCGTAGGACACATTTATGATATGATAATACAATAATAATACATAATTCAATGTTGTGTTTAAAAATTCACGATTATATGTTTTCTTTTTGTTTTCTTTTTTTTTATTTAGGCCTATAAATTTGATCAGAATAAATTATAAACATTGTAAACTTAAATAAAAAATAATGGGAGGGCTAAAAAAATAGTCAGAACTAATCAAGTTCAGTCCTTAAACATTGAAAAATATGCTTAAATATAAATTTAAATAATTCAATAATTAAGACTATTTGACTGACAATATTCATGTTAGTTATTCTCTAAACTCTATGGTCCTTAACTTGGAAACCTTATTCCTTGATAAGTACTGTTGACATACAGTACGCATCGTCATACACAAGCACGTGATGGCTTTGTGTAGTTTTTTTATTTATTCAAATCGATGTCATGCCTACAGTGACCATAAACACAATGGTATCGCGTCTTCTACAGCTTCCTGTACAGTAGATGCTGGTACGGTTATATTGTCGTCTGAAGATACGGATACTACTGCTGTTGCTGCAAGAATCTACAGCGAGCCCAAAAGTTCCAGATTATTTTTTGAAAGAAGAGCATTCCAAAAGAAACTGTAAACGTCAGAAATTACCACATATGTTGTTATCTTTATACTAAATCAAATCGCAGTAAGGCAAGGTTATTTGTTAACTTATTTAATCTGTATTAAGAAATACTATAGCTGCTGATGTAAATCACGCAGCTGAAAAAAGGTAATAATACTTCTGTCGAATAATATTTAAGATAGGTTTAATAATGAAAAACACCATTAATCACGAAAGAAGCTGCAGCTAAATGGTAAATTTGTGTTGTTTACTACGTAATTTTTGACATTTTTACGAAAGAACAGGAGGTTTTCTTTATAAAGAATTGAATGTGTGATTAGGGTATATGGCGTTGAGGATACATCATGTTCTTTTGAAATCTCAACTCTTAACCTTGTTTCTTTATTCTATAAATAAAAGAATCCTATATTCTATATTGTCTTTCCTATTTTGTCTGTGTTACATGATCATATAATTGCTCTTTAATGCGTTTCATTGTGATAAACATGTTTCTAATCAAAAAGTTTAAGCTTGTTTCACAAGGGCATATGCGTAACGTAAGTAATTTGACGTGAAGCTTGATTACCACTACGCAACGCAACGACGTAATTGGACCAAACACAACCCATATTTTTTAACCGTCGCTTAGGATTGGGCAACTCGCTTGCGTTACGCCTACGTCCTTGTCTTTCGTCCTAGTAAAATTTTGCTTGTGACTGGTAAACTAACTTGCGTTATCGGTACGCGTATTCATATGGCTGCGTCCAAGTGTGGGATAGCAGTTTAGAGTTATCTAGTGCACTTAGAGTGGGAATATAATTGTTAAAGAAGTCGAAGATTTTCTTTCTATGAAAAATGTTTAAAAAAGTATTTAACACTCCAAACCAATAAGGTCACATACATTTTTATTCTATTGGATAACAGGTTTCAATACGCATGAATTGAAATGACAGTTTTACGTACACACTCACGTTATAGTAGCTGTTGTCATGATTCGGTTACTATTTATGATCTATTCAGCATCACCCATGGGGTACGATCTCACGCCATAAGTCAGAATAAAATATAACTAAAGCACAGGTGTTGTAAAATAATACTTCCTTCATATGTACAGGAAAATCTTTTTTTTTTTACAATTTTTTTCTACAGTCTTGACATAAAAAAGTCATCAAAATAATATTTGCTTTGTGATATGATATGCGTATGTTCCAGATTATTATTGTGTACAATGTTACCATTGACAGTTCACCAATTTTGATATGTTTTGTAGTAATTCCATTTGGCACCATTACTTTCCAACTGTTTGGTTTTCCTATTTAAATTGTGTATATATATACATGTATACATATTATGGAACCTCCTTATTTTTCCAATTTATTCTGTGCTGCAGAATATTCGTAAATATATAAACAATTTATCCCCAATTCAGACCTAACTGTCGAGGTGTTCATTTATGGAATCAAGTTTCTTCCTATAACAGGTTTCAAGTCATCTCAAAAGGATCAAGTTTATGCATAGTTTCTTTTGAAGAAATCTCTGATAAATCAAAATTACGTGATGCATAATTCCTTCTATTGTTTACTTAATTTAAGTTATGTTTTAATGTTACCTTTGTTTTCAATTTACTTACAACCATTGATTAAGTTTTTTTGTGAATAGTATTTGAATATTGCTTTATACAGTAAATATTTCATGGAGCAATACATGAACATGAAAATGCATGAAATGAAAAAGCACAAAATAATCCTGCTTTGATATAATATTGTCATTTCAAATTCTAGAAACAACATCTAGTCCATTTAAATATATCTCTTGAATATCTCCACTTTATTTATTTCGGTATAAAAAATATAAAATACATAGCGGTAAATGAGCTAAAATGCTTGCATTACAAATAAGACAAGACAGCTAACAAATTCATACAAAGAATCACGACAAACAGAATTTACAAAGTACTTTATATTGCACAAGTGGTATGGTTATGCATTGATTATATTGGTATCTACATTAGCTGTATGTTACATAAACGAATCGATACAGAAATGTGGCATGATGCTCACAATAATGTAATGCGATAACATGATGTTTGTACTTATACAGTTTAAGTAACAATGCATATTAATACTATAAAAATTAATAGTATAATATAACTATTCATTATTATTATATTATAATCTTAGTAATCTTTATGAATTTGAATTTACGCAATTCAATAAAAAGTAGTGCAATAGTCATATATATATTCATCAATTCCGCAGCGGCTTTGGATCAAAGGAGAAAAAAGTAAGATGTTGGATAAAAATAAAAGAGATATGTAAAGACGTACGATTTGGCATTTAAGTGAGTTTATAAGCAACAGAACATTATACAAATGAAATAAGGCCGTAGTATTTTTTAAAATTTATTTCCATATAGAGTTTGTCATTTTATCAAAGATTTTGATTCAAGAAGTAATGGAATACATTTACTTTGGGTTTATTCCTTACAACGTGTCGTTAAGTATGCATCACGTACCATTGAAACTGAACAGAGTTCTATTGAATCCGTTTTTGAAAATCGATTAATTAAGTTAATTTGTTAATTTATAATTAACACATTCTATATTCAACTCATCCCATGCATAATGTATTTGAGGTGTTACGTAGCTTTAGACGTTACCATCATCTCTTGTACAAATAGGTTTCGTAACAGCTTTTATCCAGCTGCCATTCGGGCACTGAATACGTATACCGTACGAGAGTGATGTGACACTTTGTAATTGTTTTTGTTAGTTTTTCAATTATCTGTTTTTGTATATCTCAGAGCAAACGTAATTCAATCTATATATATTTTATATGAAAATGGCAATAAATGGAAGTAATTTTCCACTGAATGAATAAATAAACCTCAAAATAAACCCTAGTATTCCATTTAAATACTTCTTTGATTAAAATACATTAAAACATAACATTTTAGAAATTAAATTATTGTTATATCACATGCATTTAATTAATACTCTCTCCAACCTCTTCATTGTTTTCTATATACTCTTACTCTTTTACTTCTTTTATAAAGGGCTAGTGTTGCCCGAAAGGTCTACTAATTTTCTGGCTGTTTTACTTTATTTATGTTTTTTTGGATTTACATTTTATTTTATTTCTGTTAAAGGAAAGTCTTTACACAGTGTTTAAGTTTGATTCTGACAATCGTTATCATTATGTTTACCTTGTATTCTTTGTATTTTCTGTATTTTTTATTGTGCCGAAATTTTGAAAATGAATCAAATAAAAAATTAAATATGTATGTATGTTGCAGTGTTTGAGTAATAAATTAGCAAGTGTTTTTGAAATAATAATTCAATAAAAGACAAAGTCTTGTTGTTTCTGATGGGCTCTTACGTCTAGAGATTAGTCAGTAGACAGAAAATCTGTCCTAATACCTGTCCATGACGCAAACAGACAAACTGGCCTGAAAAATCCAATTGATGTATGATATAGCTTTATACAAGACCGATCTCTTTACATGTGAAGAATGATCTACTAAAAACAAATTATATATTTACTTAAAATAACAAGAAGAGCTTAAAAAAGAGCCATCAATTGTAATCAGAAAGGGGAGAAAGAACAGAATATTTGTTTGAGGACCCAATATAAGCAATTTTTAAAAACTTATTTTACGATTTGTTTTCGTTTTTGCGTATGAAAACGACATTAAAACATACCAAAGTGTCTTAGGTAATAGAAGCCATTGCTTAAAGTATGATTTTTCATAGTTTTCTTATAGTCGGAAATCTATATACATAGTCGTGTGGCGTACAGGCTGCGTGATACACCTATTTTAGATAGCCAGTCGGCAAACTGGGATTCGGAAAACTGGAGTCGGCAAACTGGGTTTCGGCAAACTAACCAGATACCGATATCGCATACAAGAGATAAATGTGATGATTGTTGGCCCTGGAAACAAAAATAAATCTATTTATTTGTTCAAATAAATGCCAAATATAATTTTATTTAAAGAAAATATAGAAAGAAAATAAGATATATAACCAACTGCATTACACAATTACAGTTATCAATTTAAACAAAATAGATAGATAATAAGATTTAGCATTTCTTGCAATAACAATGTAGCCTCTGTATCTGTTTGTATGACCAAACTTAAATCATTTGGCTTAATGTGTCTTCCTCACACAATGTATTAGACTACTTTGATGAATATCTTTTTAGTACCATCATGTTGTGTGAATAAATAAACTGAAACTTGAAATATGTATAAATCTCAAATATGAAAATACCACCGACAACACTAATTAATCTAACAAATATCATAAAATGTGATTATAAAAATAGTTTGGTCCTATTAATCAATTTAAATTTTCTAACTTGAAATGTAGTTAATCCGATAAAAGACTCACTGAATCTTGAAGAAACAGTATACTAAGTCAATGAATTGCGAAGTATGTGTACATTATAGTTACATTAATGATTTAGACATTTAATATTAACTACGATGGCAACTGAATATAACATTATGCAGCGAAAGGTAGTACAAAAGGATGAAAATCTTCCTTCACTAAAACACTGTGATTAAAAGTTTATGATGGTTTTATTCAACACCTTAGTATTTGTAACCTGAGAAGATCGCTCTACAAGTAATCTATTTCACACAAAAAGAAATAAATTAATCAATACAATGACCGTTCAACGCAATTAACAGTACACACATTTATACTGTTAAATAATATTTGTATATAAGTCATTAGCAGCAACATGAATAGGTGGAAGCAAAAATGTGTTATATTTAAGAACATTCAGAGGCGCCTCTAAAAACATTTCCTTCGAAATTTATTTACGACTAAAGCTCTGTCTACAATATCAAGCTTAGTTTGACACAAAAAAGTGTGATGTGCCCAAATATGGTAGTGATATGCGTATTTATGGTAGCGATATGACATCATCATGTCCATTGAGCACATCGGATTTTTGTAACATAAAGTTGGATGGTGTAGACTGAACTTAAGATTGCATCCTTTAGTTATATTTTATATTTATACGGTTAGTTTCATTATATCGCCCGGTTGGTGGTGTCACACACCGATCGCATTTTGCATGGCTGGCGGCTCAAACATTTCACCCTTTTCTAAATCATCGCCATCCGCAACGCACGCTTGGGCTCAGTGGCAGTATTCATCAATCTCACTTAAGCTAAGGGAAATACTTACCCTTAAAATTTAAGAATTTCCTTTTAACAAAGGGAAACACTTAATGGGTATTCACAAATGAGTTAAGGGATTCACTTACCTAAAGAAAACACTTAATTTAAGGGTAAAACTTAAGGGTAAAAATAATCATAAATATTCATGAGTTTCCCCATTGTCCAATCACAAAGGATTTAATTCCCCTATGGTCCAATCACTTTCTTCTCTAAAACTAATTTGCATATTTAGAAAAAGAGTAAGGGGTTGGGGGACGGGGAGGATGAAGAGAAAAGTGTGTGGACGATGATCAATAAAAAGAAAATGGCAGTCAAAACAAAAACAAGTAAATGAATATTAGACCTAGACTAATTTGTATGAGGATCAAGCAAAATAGGTCTAGCCTAGATGCTACTAACAAACCAACATTCTGTCTGTATTGAGGCATATGCATCTCTACCTAGCCTACTAGTAGAATGGGGGCTAATTTCTATTAACAACGAAATGGGAAGCCATCTTTCACGAAAATCCACTCAAAACAAAAAAATAAATGAATATGTAGGCCTAGATAGACTAATTTGTATAGTGAGGATCAGCAAAAAAGATCTAGGCCTACTCGAACCAAACATGAATCCTAGGCTGGTTAGTGGGCACACCAACAGGGGGCCTAGCATCTCTACCTAGCCTAGACTGGGGCTATCTACAAGTAGGCATAGTACTCGTACATACAGAATCGTCAGCACAACCAAGGTACTGAATAGTTAAGGGAACTTTTAAGGGACCTCTGAGGTCCCTTAAAAGTTAAGGGGAAAATAGACAAGGGTTTCCCTTAACCTTCAATCCTTTTTGAATACCACTTAAGTGAAACCTTAAAATATTTTCTTGATTTAAGGGAAATTCTTAGGATTTAAGGGAAATATTTCACTTAAGTGTGATTGGTGAATACGGCCACAGGTTCTTAAAGTTTAATTCTTTTCCCACCCACCCTCCCACTTTATTTTATTTTAATTTGGCTTTTGTAGCATCCCAGTACTTTCTACTTAATCACTTATCCCTCGCACCCTGGGCGAGGGCAATATATACATTTTCTATTTTGCCGTGATCTGTGCTCACGCGACTTTTCACAATAAATATTTATCCAAATCATTATATCATCTATATTTGTGTTTCATTCTCAGTCTCACACACACACACATACACACACGCATAGAGCAAGCCTGACTGCAAAATATAATTCTCATCATTTTCACATTAAAGCGCAAGAAATCCACCATAAATTATATCTTTGAAATACACTCAATTCCAAATTCAGTTGAAAATCAATCCTAGATCCAATGACGACCTAATAATAATGACGTCAAATTTTAAAATAACAAATAAAGTGTAAAAATACATGATGAAGGAACTTGTTTGATGTATAAAAGTATCTAACTCTTCTTTCAAAAGATGTGTAGCTTGTGTATAAACAGTTTAAATTTCTGTGGTTTTTGTATTTTTGTGTTTTAAGCATCAGGAAATCAAATGAATGCCAATATTTTGTTTATGCCAATAAAGATTTATCTTATCTTATTTTAGTCTTTCCTTAATAAAGTACTGAAACGAATATCACTTAATTAATAACGTACTCTTCTTCGAATCCATTAGAACCAGGGAAGAGTAAACTTGTGTTGCTCATTATCTGCAAACACGTAAACGGCATATAGGCATATAAATAAGCATATAAACATTATATTTTCTAAATTATTATGTAATAATTATTATTATGTAATTGGAAATGGTGAAAATAATTATTATTAATTTGAAACTTAAATATAAAAAAGCAAGTATAATATAAAGAACGTTTGCACAATACAGAACCATGAACAACATAATATAACACAATAGCTTTCTGAAAAGCCTTGCTGTTTAAAATTAAAATCACAATGAGTTATGACGTTATTTGAACTAAGTTATAAATACGGGAAATGAAACCCAGTTTAAATAAGAGAGCAACTACTATATATAATACATAGAATGGTGTTTTCAAGACATGCATGTATGAAAATCAATTACCGGTTGTAAGTTCCGTCGTGTATGTTCATTCTTTATGGAAATAAAACCTTAGCATTTGGAATGGCATGTATCAAGTTTATATAAAATGTCAACATTTGAATAATCCCTTCTGTCAGTGTCAATGTTCATGTTGATTAATACAAGTTTTAAAAATAATCCATTCGACTGTTTTAAAGCCATGGTTTAGATGATTCATTTTATTCGTTGTTTAACGCTCACGACAAACATTGAGACTTTCTTAATTTTTCAAATAATTATAGGCTTATTTCGTCTGATTGAGACAATATGTGTTATTAAAACTGCAAACTGTTTTCAGAATGGAACCTACTTTTGATGTTATAAAAAGAAATACAAATGTATAGGCCTAAAAGGTTTCAATTATGATAAAATGCATACATAAAAATAGATGAACGTTCAGATAATATGTGTTTTCAAATGTGGATATACATCTAAACAATTAATTGGAAACTTCAAATATTCTTGCGAGTTTATTTAATCTCATCCTACAGCGATCAAAGTCGATCATTACAAGAATGATATGCATCAGAAATGGTATTGTTCGAGTGAAATACAAGTGCAAAGTTCTCGAGCACGTTTGTGCTGCTAAATTCTCTTACATACTATCACATGCGTGTCACGTTCTGTGATCATAACTTCGTATACTAATCTAACAACCAATATGTCATAGGGAAGTGTAGTTTACCATAAGTTGATCAAACTCTTCCAAAGTTAAATTATACAGCAAAATGACAAATTAAATACATTTTTATTTTCCTGTTATCAGATTGACAAATCACACGGTGGTAACATTATTTATAACACTTAAAGACGTTTGCTATTAAATTTAATGATTAAAATACGATTATTGACTCCTTCATGTCCTAATCCTACTCGCTAAGTTATTTCATTTCCACGAAATCTGTATGGACCAATAATCTCATAGTAACATATGCAATTTATTGTAACATACTTGGCTTTTTATAAAAGATGGTTTGTCTGAAATACGTATGTGAACGACATGAATTTAACCAACGAATAATCACATTAGAAAGTTACAACATAACATTCCTCTAATAAGACATATAAATGGTTTCTTTCTGACGTGAATATGTCATTGTCTTTAAAAGGTCAAATAAAATTCAGGACATAAGTTTTGGGGATAATTCACTTAGATAACTATAATGACAACGATTAAACATTATTATTATCGCCCAACCAATTATTTTCAAAGATTTTAAGGATTAGTAACAGCTTGATTTAGGCTAAATGTCCTCCGTCATTATTGCAGTGATTACTTTGAGTGGAGCTGGTTGTAGACGGCGATTTGGCTTCATACAACCATACCTTAAGAAAAACATTTTGGACATGGCGTGTTAAAACTAAACTTAAGCTGTGTATTGATCACAGTCTAGGCAAATACGACGATGAATACGAGTTTCGCTACATTATTTGCCCACGGCAAAAGAAACAATAGCTATAGAGACTTATGACAAGTCTAGTGTGGCACTCTTTGTATTACCTGCAAATGAAACATGTGTATGTTGTTACTAATTATATCAATATGCTGCAACAAACTGGAATAAATCAGTTTAAAATTAATTCAATGAATGAAGAAGACATCAATCAGACCATGACCAATTAATCAGAACACTAATGATACTATCAATAGATTGACATCGCGTAACTCGACCATCCACGTGAAGAAAGTGATGCTACAATTTAATTAATGGAATATGGGCTATCAACATTACACGCGTTGTCTCAAACAGGGAATCAGACACACTTTTCCTGTGTAATAATACAGAATGTAATAATAGCGGTAGGCTGCTGAATATAGGCGCGATCTAAATTTTGTTCTGTAGGTCTACGACACAAAGTGTACACGAAAAAGAATAGACAGATTATATCAATTTTTAAAACGGCTGTCAAATGATGAAATCTCAAACCGTCTCGAAATCAAAATCTCTGAACTGACAAGTTGATGATAATTTATTTATTTATTTTATTGATGAAACCAGGAGATTTTGACTGGGAAAATCCGTAAAGTTAAGTCTACTTATGCATCATTGTCGGTAGTCAAGTTGTCCACAATCATTCTTGTTAGATATTAGAATTGAAGCTACTGGCTGTAAATTCATACCAACACGCCTACGATTTGAATTCAATTTAGATCAATATTTATCTCAGTGTATTTATAGAATAACATCTAATAGTATAGTGGAATTATATCACACACCTACAACGTTCTAAATCACTCCAATATAAGGAAAGATAGACTTTGTGAACAGTATTCCATGCTACTTGAAGATATTTGTGTTTTAAAAAATAAATTTGTATTTTTTTAAAATCCTAATTTTGCTGTTAACCCATGTACACATGGTTGTTATATATTGAGGAAAATAATGGTTAAAACATTGAAAATCAAAACATACCTTACTTTTTGTATGCATTGATATCCACACTTTGTGCAGATACAACGGTGGGATTGTTTAACATAAAGATATTGTAGACATCAATTATTTACTAAGATAAGATAAAGACAAACATAGGGCTATTCAATTTCACCGTTTAAATAGACTGTAGGCCTATGAGAGTAATTGATATTGAACCTAATGCTGGTCATCAGTGTAATGTCCACACATTTTTCAGTTGCTAAGATGAAACAGTATTGTGAGTCGAAAATAAATTGCTAACACCGTATTTAAAGCTCTGTCTACACTATCAAACCAGTTTGACACAAAAGGTGTATGTGCATACTATGGTAGTAAAATGCCAAAATATGGTAGTGATATGCCCAAATATGGTAGTGATATGACATCATCATGTCCATATATAGATAGATTTTGTCACATAATAATGTAGACAGAGCTTTATACAAGATCCTCTTTCCACTGTCGTTATTGTCGTTAGTAGTTAAACTGAGATTTGATTTTTAAAAACAGTTAAAGGGGGAATAAAAGGTTTACAACGGCACAACGAAGATACAAAATATATTCACAATTTGTCGGGTCAATAAAATACCTTTAAAGAAAATGTAAATTCCCATTGGCATATACCATTGTTATTCTCATGACTGATCCTGTTTCAAACAAGGCAATACTCAAGCTAGTATAGGTTCTAGACGGAGTTTGACTTAATATTAGTAAAAAGATAAATATTTTGGCATGGCGTTTCATACGTATATTACTTGCAATCGTAAATTTTCAGAAAAAATAACTACAGACTTGGGGCAATGATCTATAATCAAGTATGTCTTTAAAACTATCGGTACAATTATAAGGACGCTAAGAAATGATTTTCAAATTTAAATTGTTACAATTTGTTTACCTACAGTATGTGATGGAATTAACTAATATACCACTGACGGTGTTGAAAACATCATTTCCAGCCAGACAGAATGACATTCCCAATGTTGTAATGTGTGAACATTAATTATCCTAGGTTTTATTCAAATTGAGTTTACATTGAATCTATATTATCATTGAACTATCTATTCTATGATGAATCGTTACGTATTTTTCACCTTTCATGAATAGTCAGTGCGGTTACATTCAGTAATTTTTTTGTTTTTCTTTGCCTCCTCAGTAGTGTATTTCATTATAGTGATTTAGGTAAATTCTGCTTATTCTGTTTAAAATGTACGGTGGCTTCAATTGTATGTAGTTTACTTTTAGTAAGATGTCTTTTTTAACGTCTATAACCAGTCACAATGTTGCATTGAGCAATGTTTTTAGAGATTTCTTCTAACTAACAAGTTGGCTTTTATGCAAGTGTGCCAATCAATGTATGTTTGAGAGATGGGTGATAAGAAAGGGTTTGGTATGGGTCCTCATTCTTTTTGAAATATTACCTAGTTAATCAAATGACGTCATGATCAATAAGAACAATGACAATCATATCTGCACGATATTATTGCTCTGACTAATCCGAAATTATTTGATTGGACGTGAGTATAACATATCATTTTCATCAAAGGCAGCATAAATTATTACCCAATAGTTCTATACTGAAAACTTTTCTAATTTTTTTATGTAGAAAATGCATATCTATCTAGTTATCGTCGATCGCTGTCAGAAATAGGAGGACTTTATGGAAAATTATGAAGTACAAACCAATGTACTTACTGCATACTTTACCGTTCACAAGTATGCAGTAAGTACACTGCAAGTTGAATGCAAGAAGTGAAATGACCCCAAAACCCTAAAATCTAAATATATATATGTTGTTAGTATCATTCATCAACAGTTCACAATGTACATATTTAGGCATAATTTGTAAAAATATTATTAATACAATGTACTGATGTTTAACCTGCTGTCACCTGATCTACAAAGCTTGTAATTTAGCCTTGAATAATTTACTATTTGCATATTCCCGTTGAATATCGGGTAACAGAAAGATATTATCGATTTTGACGATTAACCGCAATGAAAATAATTATATATTAGAAATTATTTATTTTATCGACGTAACATATGTAACTTACAGGTCAATACTAGGGCCAATATGTTAATATAATATAATTATATTTACAGTGTACATATTTAATTTGTAAAAATATTATGTTTGTATAATATTAATACAATGTACTGATGTTTAACCTGCTGTATCTGATTTAGAATTGAATAATTTGTTTTACAATAATTTATTATTTGTATATCTTAGTTGAATATATCAGGTAACGGAAAGAAATTGTTTGATTTTGCATTTACGATGAATATCTATATCGATTTTGACGATTAACCTCAATTAAATAAGTATATGTTAGTAATTATTTATTTTATCAATGTAACATATTTAGCCTACAGATGCAGGTCAATACTAGGGCCAATATAGTAATATAAAGTGGTTTAAAACCGACACAAACATCACATGTTTACTAAAATTACGTGTGGCCGAGCGGTTAAGAAAGTGGAACCGTAATTACAGCAAATTTGGGAAACTAAATTATAGTTTATACACAATACCATCTGGAGTAACCCGGACTCCACTACAAGGACATTGAATATCAATAGATAATTATACCTACACTATAGTGACCTCAACAAGTGACAGTTGATGGATGGGTTTGGTACTGCCTCCTTTAAGTCTACTTTTTAAGGAGAATTGGTATTTTACACAAGGTTACCGTACTAATAAATTAAACTTAAAAGACTAGGCGACATATTTATAAAAACAGGTGTCCCTATCAAATAGATCAGATTGACTATACATAGTATAACAAACTGGACATGTATCATTGATGTTACAGCAACTCGCTAGCATCAGTCAGATTTTATTTTCTGCACATTAATTTACTTTCTTCTGCTACAGGATATATACTATATTTAACTCTGGACGCATATTTTACATAGGATTTTATTTAATTGATTATCATTTTCTTTGTGTTGCCTATTTTACTACGTTTTTTATACTCGGCGTTCAATTTATTGATTACAAAATGGCACCTACCAGGACAACTACAAAGCGTTCTACTACGCCGTATGAAAGGGACACGCACAAGAACTGGACAATCGCAAAATTAAAGAGTGAACTTGTTAAGCGAGGTATATCATTCACACAAAATGCTAAAAAAATGGCACTGATTCGCCTTTTGACGGAGTCAAATACTGGCTTTGAGGTGTCATCACCAGTTCCGGCTGAAAGTATTGAACCCGCTGAGGAACAACAACAACAAACAAACAACAGAAACAATCGGGAACTAACGGAGTTGGTATCGAAGCTTTCTTCAACAGTTAAAAATCTGCAGGAAAATGTTTTCTAACTTAACTCAAAGGGTAATTGACCTAGGGCATACTAGTGCCACGAATCCAGTACCACCGCCTACCAGTGGCACGCCTATTAATGCAAACTTTACAACAAATGTCGTCGCTATAGAAGACGACACGCAAGGAACTTACACTGTCGACACGGCCCTCCAAGCATATAACGCTCCTGCGAACAACAATACCTCAAGGATGTTTAAAAAAAACAAGATTTGGATATTCCGCCGAATCTCTACCATTAGTGGAAACAATCTCTCCGGCAATCCGGCAACAGATCATTTCAGGTAGGGATGTTAATTTAGCATCAATAATGATTCTGTATTACTCTGGTCTATCCATCGAATCCAACAACAAGGATGGTGCAAATGCCCACACTAAAGATATAAGGTTAAACAAAAGCCTAAATATCGGGGAGTTCATATATGCCTTTGGCATTTATAAAAATATATTGTGCGGAGCTTATCCGCAACGTAGAAAGGAGTTAGACCAATATGAGAGGGACATTGTAGATATGGCGTCAAGATATCCCGGTAAGGGATTTTACAAATACCACAAACAGTTCAGTTTAACAGCAGCAGCACATTTGCGCTATAACAATATTTTGGTCGATTGGTCCGTGAGAAACAACACACTGTTTTGCAACATATTCGCGAACAGTCGTCCCAATACTTGTTCAAAATGCAACAGCACCTTGCATTCAACGGCGTTCTGCTCTGAGGTGAATATATTTCAGGCGAAAAGTGCTGCTCCAAATAGCTACGCCAGTGACTTATACGGCAGGAAGCGCGTATTCCACAACGGCGTAGAAATTTGCAATAACTTCAATGGGAACAGGGGCTGTCTCAGGCCAAGATGTAATAATCTACATGTTTGCCTAGACTGTAAAGGAGACCATGCAAAACATTTGTGTAGGCTCAGTGCCTCAAAAAACGGACAACGGCCCCACCCTTAAGGGGCCAGAGCAGACTGAAACATGACACCGCTAACTTTAACTTGTCTGTTACAACACCCATTAACATTACGGAACTAACACTAATGCTCGAAACTTTTCCAAACACAAACACCAAAGAGTATTTAATCAACGGACTTTCCCATGGTTTCTACACAGGCATCAAAAGCCTGCCCAAACAATCAATTGAATGTAAGAACTTGAGATCCGCACTGCGACAACCCGAAATCGTTACGGAACTAATCACAACCGAGGTGAGCAAGGGTTATTTGATTGGCCCATATAATAGTAATCCATATAATCAGTATCGTATAAATCCGATTGGTATCGCTGAAGGTAGATACTCGCACAAAAACGACTTATTGTGGACCTATCAGCACCTCATGATGACTTAAACAACCCGAGTCTAAACGAACTTATAGACAAAGACGCATTTTCCCTTCAATACGTATCAATAGATGACGCGATAAAAATAATAAAACAACAAGGGCAAGGCGCGTTATTGATTAAGACTGATATTACGGACGCCTTCAAAATTATACCGATTCATCCTAGCTTAAGAAGTTACCACGGTATCAAATGGGACAATAAATATTACTTTTTTAAACAATTAGTGTTTGGCTGTCGTTCAAGCCCAAAGATATTCGACACCTTATCGGAAACTGTTTGTTGGATCGCAACGAACGTATTTAAAATAAAAAATATTCTTCACCTTTTGGATGATTTTCTGGTCATTGAATCGCCACAGACAAATGCGGATAGTACAAAACAAGTATTGTTAAACATGTTTTCAACACTCGGTATCCCATTATCGGAAAAGAAAACCGAAGGACCAACTACTTTAATAGAATATCTTGGTATTTATCTGGACTCAGTTAACATGGAAGCGAGACTTCCGATGGATAAGGTAAATAGAATCCAACAGATTATACAACAATTCAGTAGGCGCAAATCATGTTCAAAAAGGGAACTATTGAGCCTACTTGGACACTTGAACTTTGCTTGTAGAGTAATCAATCCAGGGCGTTCCTTTGTATCACACCTTATCGGGTTGTCTACTACTGTTAAAGAACTACACCATCATATACGCATTAGTCATGAATGTCGGTCTGTTCTAGCGATGTGGTCACGTTTCTTAAAGGGATGGAACGGTATTTCTTTTTTCATGAATGACGACATAACAACAGCAAGTGATCTTAAACTTTTTACCGATGCAACACGTACTGCATTTGGGGGAATTTATGATAACGAATGGTTCCAGGGGGAATTCCCCAAAGACTGCGTCACCGACAAAACGTCCATGGCCTTTTTTGAACTCTATCCTATTGTTATGAGCTGCGTGTTATGGGGCCATATATGGAGTAGGAAGAGAATTCTGTTTTATTGTGACAATATGGCGACCGTTGAAATTATTACTAAGGGTAGATCAAAAACACCCGAAATTATGAAACTGATGAGGAGATTAACCTACTGTATCATTCAGCTACACACTGTTATTATGTCTATGCAAAACACATTGCTGGTAAAGATAATGTAATAGCAGATTCAATTTCTCGTTACCAGATGGAGAAGTTCCGAATATTGGCACCCGAGGCGAATCTTCTACCAACGAGCTGTCTACATCATTCCGAGCTTCTGATGAATTAAAACAGCAAGTCGAACAACTCTGGAACGCAGCTATTTGTGATTCTACAAAAAGAAAATGTGTATCATACAGCGGTTCAACGTTTTTTGAATTTTCTTATTATGTCAGGTATGATTCTGCCGAAATCAGGACTTCCGCCAATTGTTGAGGGACACCTCATTTATTTTGTAACTCACTGTCAGAAAGTACTGAGCCTAAAACTCCATACAATCAAACTCTACCTGTCAGGAATTCGCTTTCATTATATCAAAGCGGGTCATCAAGATATCACATTGGGAACAGAGAGACTACAATACATACTTCGCGGAATTAAAAAATCACAGAACAATAATCAACAAAAACGTTTACCGATTACTGCAGATGTACTAACAAAAATGAGTAACGTACTTTTGCGGGGTGTGTTTTCCCCGTTTATGGACCTTATGATTCAGTGTGTGTTCAAGTTAGCGTTTTATGGTTTTTTAAGATGTGGTGAGTTCACATGTAAACGAAAGACTTCCTGTAACGATTACTTAAGAATTAGCGATATTACCTTTAGCCCAGATTGCCAATTATATGTTTTACATCTGAGGGCATCCAAAACGGACCCCTTTAGATTGGGAATCGATATAACAATCTTTGAGAACAAAAATTTATATCCCGTCCATAATATGTCTAAATACATTGCCCTTAGATTGTGTAACGGTGCACCCTATTCAGCCCCGTTGTTCGTCGAGAACGAATCAACACACGATCCGTTATCAAGGGAACAATTTCTAATGCTTTTAAGGGAAGTTTTAACCAGAAGTGGGATAGATAACCGCAATTTTTCAGGTCATTCATTTAGGATAGGGGCTGCAACATCTGCTACTGCAGCAGGTGTAGAAGACCATGTAGTACAAACCCTGGGTAGATGGTCCTCTAACTGTTATATTAGATACATCCGAACGAATCGGAAGGTTTTAAAAGACGCTCAAGCAAATATGTGTAAATTGTAATACTGTACAGTAAATTACCAAGCCTTGCAATTACCGCAAGCTCGACTTCATCCTAGGGAATCTACAATAAATTAAACGTATTCTACAAGTACAATTTAAGGAGTTAGTCTACGCTACGATCTGTCTCAAAAAAAAAAAAAAAAAAAAAAAAAAAAAAATAATAATAATCCCGCCGGGCTCATCCCCGGGATTAAATCCAGCCGGGCTCATCCCCTGGATAATTTTGAGAGATCAACAGCACCTATAACTAACACAACCACTTGTCCCGTCGGGCTCATCCCCCGGGACAAGTCTAGATGATTTTCATGAGTTTAGCTACGCTACGATCTCTCTCTCTCAAAAAAAAAAAAAAAAAAAAAAAAAAAAAAAAAAAAAAAAAAAAAAAAAAAAAAAAATAATAATCCCGCCGGGCTCATCCCCGGGATTAAATCCAGCCGGGCTCATCCCCTGGATAATTTTGAGAGATCAACAGCACCTATAACTAACACAACCACTTGTCCCGTCGGGCTCATCCCCCGGGACAAGTCTAGATGAATTTCATGAGTTTAGCTACGCTACGATCTCTCTCTCAAAAAAAAAAAAAAAAAAAAAAAAAAAAAAAAAAAAAAAAAAAATCCCGCCGGGCTCATCCCCGGGATTAAATCCAGCCGGGCTCATCCCCTGGATAATTTTGAGAGATCAACAGCACCTATAACTAACACAACCACTTGTCCCGTCGGGCTCAACCCCGGGACAAGTCTAGATGATCATCATCGTAGGGATCGAATGTCCTGTTTCCTAATATTTTTATTTTTTTTTTACAAGAGCAGTATATTTATGATTTTAAGGTTTCTTTTTATTCTTCTTGGTATAGTATGTTTACCAAGAATTAAATGTAATATCATTTTTAAAAACTATGTAAATAGTCTTTTAATAGGCCTACCTTATTCTTTTTAGAGCCTGTTCTTATACAATTTAAACTACTTTTATTAATATACACTTTGGTTTATTTCTTGGGGGCTTTCTCTCATGCTATTCGCTCAATTGGGCTGGTATAATTCTTGACAATTATCTCGCCCCCAATAAAATATTATATTCCACGTAGGCCTACTCGGTACTAATAATTTACCGACACTCAGTGGAATTCACCTGGGTCCTACTCAGGTCTCATAAAAGATCCGTAACACAGCGAACTAGTATGACAAGAGTAGCCCCCGAAATAGCCAAATAACAATTAAGAATTAAATTATTTAAGGTGTGTAGATCGAAGTAGTAGCATAAATATATAATACATAAATAAGCAATAATTACTAAGGTATTTTGTTATTGAGAGTAAGGTACCACGGCAGTGGCTGGTATTAAA
Source organism: Antedon mediterranea (assembly GCF_964355755.1). NCBI lineage: Eukaryota > Metazoa > Echinodermata > Crinoidea > Comatulida > Antedonidae > Antedon > Antedon mediterranea. The sequence goes on from NC_092675.1 coordinate 18,713,826, forward strand.
TATATAATAAATGTTAACCGATGTATTACTGTACTTATATGGTGTTGTGTATAAAAGCAAATTTGGGAAACTAAATTATAGTTTATACACAATACCATCTGGAGTAACCCGGACTCCACTACAAGGACATTGAATATCAATAGATAATTATACCTACACTATAGTGACCTCAACAAGTGACAGTTGATGGATGGGTTTGGTACTGCCTCCTTTAAGTCTACTTTTTAAGGAGAATTGGTATTTTACACAAGGTTACCGTACTAATAAATTAAACTTAAAAGACTAGGCGACATATTTATAAAAACAGGTGTCCCTATCAAATAGATCAGATTGACTATACATAGTATAACAAACTGGACATGTATCATTGATGTTACAGCAACTCGCTAGCATCAGTCAGATTTTATTTTCCCACCCAACCATCCCCATCATCATCCCATCTTACTATTATGGTGCTACTTAGCTAGTCGTTCAATTGGGCTGGTATAATTCTTGACAATTATCTCGCCCCCAATAAAATATTATATTCCACGTAGGCCTACTCGGTACTAATAATTTACCGACACTCAGTGGAATTCACCTGGGTCCTACTCAGGTCTCATAAAAGATCCGTAACACAGCGAACTAGTATGACAAGAGTAGCCCCCGAAATAGCCAAATAACAATTAAGAATTAAATTATTTAAGGTGTGTAGATCGAAGTAGTAGCATAAATATATAATACATAAATAAGCAATAATTACTAAGGTATTTTGTTATTGAGAGTAAGGTACCACGGCAGTGGCTGGTATTAAATATATAATAAATGTTAACCGATGTATTACTGTACTTATATGGTGTTGTGTATAAAATAGCCATAATATCGGCAGGGGTTCGAGGCTCACTCACTCCATGGTTCTGGTGGTAGAACGAGTCTTCTCGGATAAGGACTATAAACCGTAGGTCCAGTGTACACATCTAGCTCGTGTGCACTTTAAAAGAACCTAGTACATCTTTCGAGACGAGTAGGGGGTTGCCCCGGTGTATTAGTACATCACAGCCACTGATCACCAACTGGGCCCTCTAGGAGACCAGTCTTTGACTGAAGAGGTTACCCAGTATAAATATAAATTTCAATCAATTCAATCAATAAACTCGCGTACCATCTATATTGCCATGGAGAGAAACACCATGCATATATTTCTTTTTAGATGGACTAAACTTATAGTCTACCAACATTTTTTTTTTAAGAGTTTAAACGCCATAAAGAAATCTTGTAAAAAAGCAGTATTATAGTAGAATGTATTTTGTGACAACATGTTTATTATGCAGTATTGTTGTTCTTGGTTTTATTTTTAAAATCGTTTAATTATTATTTAAAGATATGTTGTCGCCTTGGGGCAATGTGTCATTGTTTGATATGTATCTTGTTTGATTTGATCATGTGTGTGTTTGTACTTGGTATTCCTTGAACACAGACATTTGTGGAAATGGAATAAAAGAAAAAAAAAGGAATCGAAAATAATAATAAAACGTTTATTTGTATATTATGTTTATATATCTAACAGTAGGGCCTACCCACACTCACAGTAATAAAGTGTATTTGTATATGTCTAATATATATCTAACAGTATCCACACTCACAGTAAGCAATTTGCGATTCAAATGGCGACCAAAAATGGTTAATCCGTATTTCATACAGTATTGTCAAAGTATTGAAATGCTATATCTAAAGGTTTTAAGTTATTCCAAGGGCCCATAAAATTATTAAAAACAATTATCGTAGAAGGAGATTGGTAAATGCGAAGCATCCTCGTATTATTGTGTGCGGGTATTTTTCAAGATGGTCATCCAAAGCAGTGTATACCACGATCGGAAAACACCCCTATTTGGGGCAAATCGTAGAACCTACATTAACTAATTACCTAACTCAGTTTAATTAGTACACATGGTTACATCAGGTGGTTAATATCACTACCGAAAGTACGAACCAACTTTATATACTATCGAGTAAACATTCTAGAAGTAACGCGCGATTTACTGCATTTTGCACTTACGTACAGTATGTATACATATATATTGTACGTCGATTAAAGGGTGACCAATGATTGTTATTCTATAACCGATTGTACAAAGAATGCTTAACAACATCTTCGCCACTATGTAGACCTAATATTTTTGGTTGGTATATCGGTCGTTAATATATTTGATATGAACATTTATTTTGAATGTTTGAACAAAAAAAATACGTGAGATTGATACGTATGCGCAGAATGTTTTCCTTACTCGACATCTGCGTAAGGCTAGTCCTACGTAGAGAAAACGAAAGCCAATCATTCTAACAAAAAGCTATTTAAAAATGGAAACAAATAAATAGAAAACATTACAATATTTTCAGTTTTCAGCAAGCAAACATTGTATTTTGCTGTGATAAAGTTACATTTTGCTAAAACATTTTCTTAAAACGGTATTATGATATTTAAAGTAAAATATACGTTGTTATTTATAGAATTCTTATCTGCTATTAGCCTAAGTTTTTGAGAAAAAAAAACGATATAAGAGTCCACATTGAATTAGTTGCATAGTTTACTCTAGTAATCTAATTATTACGATACTTCTCTTAGTATGACCAGCAACTAAAATTCATGATGGAGATTATGAATAATGACAGTTTAAAATATACGGGTTAAAACGAGCCATTCTCGACGTGATTCGATTGAAGTTCTAGTACTGAATTCTGGTCATAAAACACGATTTGCGACTTTACGCGTGTTACAGTCAACACTTTCCGAATGCGATCGTGATTGTGGATCGATCACAAAGTCATGGATTGTACTACACTACAAAAGTCACAGTTATAAGCCATTGTGACGGGTTTCTTAATTTTTATTCCGAAACCAATTTTGGAAAAAATGTTTAGTAGGATTAAAAGCATTTTATTGGCCTTACAAAATAAAGAAAGAATGATATTATGCTAATACATTCTCTACTGTACCATTATCATTGTTTGGACGAACTAGATAGTAATGCATAACATTACGGACGTGAAGTGTAAGAGATTAACATTTTATGACGAATAGGTATTTCGTTTAACATTAAATAAATGTATATTCTGGATACATGTGTATATGTAAATAATATGTTACTGATGAAGCTGAGAAATTATTTCTATTATTTCTATGTATCATGATTTGAATAATGATAATCTGTCGATGATTATGACAATGGCAACGATAGACGTTGATACATTCATGTTATCATAGAGGAACATCGCTTTAGCCATGATATTATTGTAATATGACTGCGATGTCTAAATAAAACAGAAAAAATACAATGTCAATGCAAAATTATATTTAATAGCCTATATAGGTCACTATGTTGTAACACATATCGAATGGTTGACCTTCAATAATAAAAAATAAATAAAACATGAACAATAAATAAAGAAGAAATTACGTGGTTTTAATATCGATTAATCTACTTGATTGATATTTTCTCTACTTAATCCGCTAATTGACCTGTTGTATGGTCTTACACACTAATGGAACACGAGTTAAACAACCACAGACTACAAATTACAAGAAGCATTTCAACGACAAGTGGATTGAATAGTTGATTGCGCGGGAATATTTCATAGAAAACAGATGATTGATGGATAATAATAAGACGTCCTCCCTCCTTAGGTTTGTTTCCTGAGAACTTTCGTAAATTCCTTCTTTATATTCAAAGTATTCAATCACTTTCAGAGAGTTACATTGTACAATAATGTTTTACTGTAGTTTCTTTCTTAACCCATTCAACTTTGATTAAAACACATTGTACTTCTTCAAATGAATTCAGAAAAATAGCTTTGATCACTTAATCATGTGGGCTGGCTGTTTTGTATTGTGACCGTCAACCCAACGATGATCACTCATCGAAAGCGGGTCGAAATCGTCATTAATATCTACACAATGATAGTGCGCCAGAGAGACTTGGGGCATCTTCTACATGTACATGTGTGCACTACAACATTCAACCATAATAACCATCTAGAGATGACGGGTTCGAGTGTTGTAACTGGAGAGTGATGGTGTAATGATAATATGCTTTACTCTCATTGCACTGCCCTTCGGATGGGATGTAAAACCGTTGGTCCCGTGTACATAATGATAGTGCACGTTGAAGAACTTAGCCTATTCGGAAATAGTAGGGGATCGTCTCCAATGGTGCTTATCTGGTAGGCGCTGCATTGCATGGCTGTGGAGTGGGTCCTAATCAGTTTCCAGTTAAGCTTCAGGACTAGAATAATACGCGTGTTTACTAGATATATATATAATTTTAAATTTTTAAACGAAACTGTTGATGCATTTTTCTTTCCATATGCTACAAAACAGTGAATAGCATTTAGGCCTAAAATTCCTGAATAAAAAAGTATTATTAATTAAACTGTAATATTATTTTTAATCAAAAAAAATATATATATTAAAAGTAGGCCTAAACTGTTTTAATTAATTAAACTTGTGTGGAGACAACAAAATCATCGGAGAAGCTAAAATAAACATGGAAACCCGTCATTACAACACAGTGTACATATGGTTATAGCCATAGGTTACCTTAATCATTATTATTGTTATTCGACAGCATCATAGGATTGCAGATAAATTAGACTAAATCGAATTGTTTGAATATGCCTGTAACATTTTACGTACATTAAGAAATTACATAACATAATCTTGATGACAAACAAAATATCAGTATAGCCGATTTAGATAAATATATAGCTATTTGATTGTTGCTACATGGATTTAAAGCTTAACATACACAGACACCATGTACCGGTATAGAGCGAGTTAATCTTTCCTTTTATGTAATGTGACAGATTGGTTATGTTATTAGCCTGAAGCAACGAGTTCAAAATTACTGTGTAAAGGGCAAGCGAAATAAATATAATCAACACCAACCAATAAAATATCTGTAAAGACTAAGTCCATCGTATCCTGTAATAGTTTGTTACTTGTAGATAGCTTTTTAATGAACCCGAATCGCATACAAAATTACATTAACTACTAACATGTTTTGAAGTGTAATCTGAATCGAACCGTGCTATTAACATAATTGTATAAAATATGCATAAAACATGTATTTCTGGTAGTGTGTTTAATTACGCAAATAATTGATGTAATAATAATTATGCTGTTCCGCGTCATTTGATATTAATTTGTTATTTTTATTTTTGTATTTCCAGGTGGTATTGATTAGTCGATTGAATAAATAACTGATTTATTAATGTAAGATCGGTTGCTGTATTCTATGGAACACACGGAAAATTCAACGTTTCAGTTGATGACGACAAAGTCTTGAAGCTTGGTCGTTTCACAATTACTGCTCATATGAATTTGGTAGTGAAGTTGATCAAACTATCGTAAAGTATCATTTTAATTTAAATATTTCATTTCGGAATCTATGGTCTATTGAAAATAAACATAATTAACGTATACAATTAACTGCAATAGGACGTGTTGTCATCTAACAACGGCGTCCGGAGAGCATCTTTCTCATATAATGCATGCATTGTCAACTAACGTCTAGAGAAAACAAGGCCAACAGCCATTAAGTCGCATGCTACAATGCATAGTGATACCGGACCGACAGACAGACCGACAGACCGACAGACAGACCGACAGACCGACCGACAGACAGACAGACCGACCGACCGACATAGTGAACTATACTGACCGAAATTACTGAACATGTTTAAAAATGTTGAAATGTTTAAAAACATTTATATTTTTTTAATTTACACGTGCGTAGCCTGTCACTTTTGACGTGCTCGTATAACGTAATTTCGAGTTGAAAAGTAAGTCAAGAAAACAGAAATCGGGCAAAAAGAGTGCGCAATAAAATTTAACGCGCAGTGCGCGCGCAAAAATATGCGCACTCATGGCAATTTTGTAAACGCTTAAAATTGCCTGAAACGTACTCTTATTTCATCGAAAATAAATTTTGAAAATTTTAAGCGCGCGTACGCATGCGTTACATGCGCTACGCACGTAATTGTATTGCCATATGATGATTTATGCCCTGAAATTTATGAGTACCAAATTTTATTTAATTGTGATTCATGGCTGTGAAGATATGATTACAAACGTGATTTCGTTAAATCATGCGTAGACCGCGTAATTTTTTATTGCGCACCGTGAAAACATAACCACATTGATTCCTGGCCATAAGGAATATACTGTGAAAAATTGACCTAGCTAGATTAAACTGATATCAAGATAAGGTCAGAAAGCGATAAAAGGCATAGTGATACCGGACCGACAGACCGACAGACAGACAGACCGACAGACAGACAGACCGACCAACCGACCGACATAGTGAACTATAGAGTCGCTTCCACGCGACTAAAAACAGTCCATGGTATCGTGTCTATATACACACCCCGGCCTCTTCTTCTGAATAGTAACATGTATATACAAATGAATACAAGTAAATGAAACAATAATAATAAACAATTATTGGTAATAAAATGTGTTAAAAGGTTGATATGCAAAATATGTAAAAAGAGGAATGCAGTACTTAGAATTTATGTAAGTTAAAAATAAAATGTGATAATATGTAAAAAAATGAATACAAACAAACACATTCCTATTCTATTCACTATTCTATTCTTATTAAAAATGTATGAGAATTAAAAGTAGAAAGAACCCACATAAGATAAAAAAAAAACTTTTGAAAATAGGTTTTACAATATCCATATATTGGAAGGTTGCAGCTTCACGCTTTACTGCACATTATTTATTGTCGCATTGTTCGTCTGATGTTCAGTGGAAGTATGACTTGAAATCAATCTGTAAAACAGGTCAGTCTTAAAATCTTAATCGTGACAACTGATTACTTTGTGGTAGTTAATCATGTAAGATAGCCCATTACGAATCTTACAAAAACATTGAAATTATCTTATAATCCATCTCATGGCTTAACGCTATACAAATATTATTCATCTGGTGACGTTAAAAACATCACAATATTCATATTAAGTCAAATAATCTTCACTTGAAAATAATTTAGTGTTTATGTATCAAATCAAATCAAAAAACCAAATGCAAAGCTTTACCGGCAATCTATTCGGCGTCCATGTCAGTCAACATCTGTAAAATAGCAAAGCCGTTGAAATCATTCGACAAGATAAGGACAATTTATGTCTAAAAGTCTAATTACAAGCAGCAATATGTCGTAATTCAAATAAGAACTTATTGCACGTACTAAGCACAATTGATAACTATATGTATAAGTATGACTTTCTTTCTTATTCTACAATAAAATGAGTTTTTATTATTGGATTATAAAAATTATAAGGTCTATATATCTCACAATCGTAAATCAACATACAACAATATTTACCCAGTATCTTAGGAGTATTCGGTAATACAGCATCTCACGTAGTGCCTATATCATTAGGTTAAGAGATCATGGTCTATATAGTACCGGGTGATACATGTAAAACACATGTGATGTTGTGGTACAAAATTTCACCATGATACTGCATAAATCTATAGATAAAGTACCGAAAATCGGGTGGTATAAGGTACGTTTTTTTTATTTCGTAATCAAAACTGTATCAAAATCCCGAGTATAAACAAAAACTGTTACCCATAATAGGCTGTGAACTCGTTTTAAAAATAATAACATGCCATTCCATGAAATAACGGGTAATTTTGCAGCATTAACCTCTTCATCACCCAATCTAAAATATTTGCTTTCAGTGTAACAAACTAGCATACTTCAATCACCATATTCATAGTCGTGTTTTTAATGGTAAGATTAAGGTAATTGAAAATTTAAAACAACAGAAGATGCGTTTAAGTCTTGACAGATGGTTTTCTATCCGTGTGAGGTATATGCGTTTCTCTGCAAGGTTAGAATTCAAGTTAAAAGTGTAACGCCTTCCGGATGAGACATTAAGCCAGTAATCCAATGTGCATCAGTGTATATGCTGTGCATAGAAAATAAAGATTGGAAAATCTCCACTCCTATAATAGTCTCGTCTAAAGAAATCTGTTTTCAAAATAGTAAACATGTTTATTTTCTGAAAATATTCAATTCATTGTAATTTAGAACTCGGTAGTAGTAGGCTACCGAGTCGAGTGGTCGAGCAGAAAGGCAGACAAAATCACAGTTCAAATCACTTTCCTCTTTGGTTATGTATATATAAGTGGTAGGTACCACTTAGGTAGGACTTAACATTTGTGATCTAGCTAATGTACACACTGGCTCATGTGTACGTACAAGTAAATGATTCATTGTATGAATGTGTACAACCCACTGTAGCAGCATTCACTTCGTCACGGAAATCTATGTATGGAAGAAGATTATCTTTAACATATTAGTTTTTGCAATATATTCATAGATTTATTCTGTTGTTTACTTACCCATACCTTCACATTATTTTCAATCTACTAATTCGGTCATTCAACATTATTTCATATATCACAATAGACGATCCATTATAGTTATTAGTATAGCCTACAGAGCTATATACAGTGTAATGATAGCCATATAATATAGAGTGAATATTACCCATTGTCGTATATATATATCTGTATTATTTAATGCACTGGTGTATAATGATATGCTTACCTTTGTTGTGTAAACGTAAACATAACTACTGCCATTTAATATAACGCATAAATATCGTTGTTATAATAGGCTACTGAATATAACAACCGATTCTGCTACTGTCCCTAGGTGATATCTGTATAACTATAGAAAGTTATCCACGTTGCTATCTGCATAAATGCTGTACTTTTAACACCGTACACTGTCATGTAGCACAGTGTCTGTTGAAAATTTACAATGAGTTTATTACCTTAAATAGTTATACAGATACATACCTATTGACAGTAGCAGAATCGGGTGAATATAAGAAGAGTATTATTTATATACGTTTGACATAACGTGAAAGAAATACAAATACTATATATATTTACATATATATTAATTAAGCTGGATAATTGATTTAATTAAGAACAGAGCATAGCATATTTTACAATTAGTGTATAACATCTGTCTTTTTCGTATTTTTCACAAAGCAGGAATATTTCCCCAATGCCTGCACCCGATTCTTCATGTACCGTATTATGTCTAGAGACAATAAACAACATTCAGTTTCTTGTTTCTAGACATGACACCGTAAGCTGTCCAATGTTACATAAAAATAAAGGCACAATTACCTGCACCATGGTTCCACATTTGTAAAAACAAAAATACAAAGCAAGTATTTATGTATCAATTACTGTACAGATTTTTAAAATATTTTTTGCTCACAAGATTTTTTAATTCTTTTGCAATTTAACGACAAAATAACACGTCTCATCGTTTAATAACAATTTTTATTATATCGTAAATCTGTTTGTAGAGATACGTGTTTAAAACCATCTGGAAAATGTACATACAGTACTCAACTTGCTATCTATAAAAGTATGACCCTGCCTACATAGATTGAAATACGTAGATTCAGTGACGAATCGACGAATATTAACAATAGCGTTTACTATTAGATTATTAATTTAATTTTACTTAACAACACTACTATACGAAATATTTCAAAGAAACCGCAAATGCAAAGTTCTATCTTTAAATCCGTTATTTTAACAAATAGATTTTTTTATATTTCTTTTTACAATAGACACGTACCATGTGATATCCATTTACAGTGAATAAAGCTCTGTCTGCGCTATCACACTTTATGATATGCCCATATATGGACATGATGATGTTATATCACTACCATATTTGGACATATTACTACCACATTTGGCCACATCACACTTTTTTGTCACATAAAGTGTGATAGTAGACAGAGCTTAATACTTAACTATAAGATATTATAATGAAAGAAATTTAATTATACAATTATATTAATTATATGCTTCAAAAGAAAAAAGATATTTGTCATTATATACATTATATACATTATCGTGACAATCTGTAATTATTAGAATAATTAATCAAATTCAATAGGTAATTACTTTCGGGCGTTATTGCACAAACAATAGATTTTTGTTCAAAACAATGTTTAAGTTATACAACGACAAGTAAAAGAAAGATAATTGAGATGATTGGGTACATAATAAAATAAACATTTTCCAAATTATTTGTCTTATCAGGATATATTATAAAATGAACACATTAAAAAAAAAATTAGAATCCTCTTCTGAATAAACAGAATATGAATACATCTACATTTTTAGAAACGTGAGTAAGTTACTCTACATCATTGTACCATGAGTTGCAGAACATTTTCATTCGTCGAATAATTTATAAATTGTCGAATAAAAAAAAATGCATTTTTAGTGCTGAATTTGGCCCAAAATAGAACACATGAGTGGTTAAAATTTAATAATAATAATAATAATAATGTTCAATTTAATATAGCGCAAAACGCATGGCGCTCCAAGCGCTGAACAATCAACAGAAAATGGAAAAAGGAGGAAACGAATAATGTTGAAAAGGCAAATTAAAAAGGTGGGATTTGAGGAGCTGAATGTGCATGTGATGGGCGATTCAGATTTCCTGATTGAGTTTGGAAGTGCGCTCCAAAGAACATCAGCAGCTGACCAGGAAAAGGCGTTGTCCATAATATTTTGTTGAAGGTCGTGTAGGTATAGAGCTAGTTGAAACCATTATAATAAGGACATATGAGCCCTGATAAACTCCAGTGGTTACCTTTTAAGCAAAAATAATAATGTGCATTTTAGTGGGATCACCAAAAAGGGTTTGAATCCACAATGTCATTGTTCTGGTGGTAGCATCATTAGCTCTTCTTTCGTCGAAGGAGCGGATTGTTTGATTTTACGGCAGTTTATTCCAACCATGATATAACGTTTAAGGTTAGTGTTCATAAGGCCATACATGATGGGGTTCACGAAAGTACTGCTGAACCCGATGAGCTTTACAATGTACATTAAAAAGAGATTTCTTGAACTATCGTCAAAACTAAATATTTCTGTCTTTAATACAAAACGGATCCAGGTAAGTACATGATATGGTAACCACGAAAGAACAAATACCAACACAATAAGAATAAGTACTTTAATGGCCCGCTTTTTCTTTTTGACATTTCCTGTTGTTACGCTAGAAATTCCATTTCCGCCTCCACCGCTGAATGTTTCCTTGAGCTGCCAAAGTTGACCAACAACTTTTGAGTAGAGAACGAAAATCACAAGAAATGGTAAAATATACAAAATAACCGTAAATAAAATAGTGTAGCTTTTGATGTAAACCTCCGCCCATGTCTCCTTACAAAACGTATATTCCAGTAGCAAATTTACCTTTTCAGTATCGCTAAATATAAACAAGGGTAATGTAAGCAATATTGAGAAAATCCAAACTATGGCCAAATAACCTAGAGCATGCCAAGATGTTTTTATCTTTCTGTCCTGGTGAGGATGACATATCACCTGATATCTGTCACCTGCTATGCAAATTAATGTCAGAATACTTGCTGCTATGGCCAATGCTGTCAAATAGTTTCCAAGTTTACAACCAATTGTGCCAAGTATCCAATTGAAACTTATGATCTCCACAACTGTGAATGGAATGCACACGCAGGCAATCAACATATCAGCAACTGCCAGAGATGCTACAAGAATATTAGTTATCGTTCTCATTCTACGGTTGAATGTGATGATGTATATTATGACTGAATTTCCAATAAAGGCAAACAGGAATGTTATTCCAAACAACGTACACAGAATAAAGCGAAGTTGATATGACAGACCTTTAAGGCAGTAGTCGCTGAATTCTTCCAACTCGCATCCTTCCTCAGCAGTTAAATTTAACTGACCTAGGAAAATTTGTATTACATCCGCAGACATTTTCCAAGACGTTTTCTGTAGAATAAAGTACAATATCGATTAGCAGATTTAGCAGTTATAGTTTCAATAACAACAATTGAATCGCTTTTGTTTACGGTATTAGTTTAGTGTAGAATACATAAGATATGTTCAGATAAATAAAACTATACTCTCATCTCATCAATTTCCTTAAATATAATTTCTACATGCCAGATTGCCAAATAAAATATTGTTTTTCTCGTGACGGTATACGGAACGAGTAATTTATATGAAAGATTATTTTGCGCATGCTCATATACACAGGGAAGAGTGAAATTTCCCTGGTATACGTTGCGTTTGAGAAACGTCTTTTTGATAAAGTTTTGTAATTTCAATGACCATTCATAAGAAATTACGTAGTATGAAATATCACAATAGGCTTAAATACATCATTTTGTATACTGTAGTTTATAAAATGAATTTCTATAATAAAAATATAAAGCGGTCACTGTCAACAAACATGGTTAAACTTCAATTACAAATAGTCTTGAAAAGGTTATATTTTGCGTTACTTAACTTGGGTTAACGTAAGACAACATACATTTAACTAGTATATCACGATTTATGTTATCAATCTGCGGGTTACTTTGACAACTTTATACATGAAAACACATAAAGACACATAAATCTGCTAGTTAAAAAGCAGGAAACAAAAGGATTAATGTTCTATTATTAGAATTTCACCTTGATTTTGTTTTAGTTTTTAAAAAAATAAAATATTTAAAAAGACACATGAAATATATATTACAATTTAATATGTTATTATTATGATTATGTTGGGGGCGTGGGCTATAATAATCACTAGTCACCTTGTAAAATTGCAATGATCCATACATGTTTGTCCTGTATTTGTTAGAATGAAATATTAGGATCATCTCTTATGGATCAATAGACCGAAATGGCGTACAATTCAGCTAAAAACAAAATAAACCGTTGACAAAATATTCTTAGTTTTATACATGGAATAATCTATATTATATAACACCTATATAAATTCCTGTCATTTGATTGGACGAATGTGGGTCACATGGCGTGCAATAGTACGCACTATTCAACGATCGTTAAATAGTACTTTTTGAAACATTTTTGTGTACGAAAAAAAAACGTCTAGATGTTATATAAAACAAATAATGAATGTTTTGTATTCGTGTAATGGTACAAATAATGGCACTTGGTGAATGATGAAAGGTTATATCAACTCGGCTTTGCCTCGTTGATATAACCTTTCATCATTCACCTCGTGCCATTATTTGTACCATTGCACTCATAAACATTCATTATTTGTATAGTATATTAACAATAATTGTAAAAGTTAACTTAGCTATGACTATACTGTACATTAGGATCTTAAGAGGCGTAAATATTTTCTTTCTATTAAAACATAGTAATAATATACTAATAAACTATGACGCCTAACATGGCGTACTCAAAATGTGACGTCATAAAGTAAGTGCCAAGCAAGCTCTTAACACGTTGTCATTAAACTAATAATTAGTTTCCATAGGTTACGATACCTAATAATAAACCTGTAACACTTTGTGTTGTGATGATGATAAGTGTAAATCCAATTACACACTATTATCCATGGTCAGTGTTTGCAATGAAATAGCATAGCTTTCAAAAGGGCACTAATAATAATTTATTATTTTTACTAAAACTTGTAATGTTTGTAGGCGTAATGCAAATTGTAATTGTATCATCTCCATCTGGATACTGTATTTACATATCTCAAAATGTAATATTATTCCTACTGATAATTGAGAAACTGATAACTGAGGAAATGATCCAATATCAAGACAGATATTTCCATCCATCTAATTTATGTGAGTATAGTGCGTCACAATCAAGAAATGGATGTTTTAACCGTGAATCCCAAGAGGATGAATCATCACCCTTTCTGCTTTTATAAGATTCAAAACAAAAAGAATCATCATAAACACTAACATAATCGATAGACACTAGACTCCAATTTATTTGGATAGAGATGTCAAAGCTTCATATTATGCACTTTAAGGCGTAAACAAACAAAAACAAAACATTTGACGAAATCGATTGACCTGAGGTTTAACTTATCACATCGACTTTCTGTTACAAGCATACAGTATGATTTATAGTTTGATAATTTATTATTATATATATTACATAAACAAAGGCTTACAGTACCGTATATGAAGAGAATGCACATACAACAATTCAAACCAGTTAGAAATAGTATCTGCTGATAATGACAGTACTAGACCTAGATTCTCCAGTGTATCTATGAACATATTATAATGTGCATCGTACCATAGACAAATTCATAATAATAATAATAGGGATCACATCAAATTGTTAAATTCTAGCCAATTAATATAACCAGTTGTCATGTGAAAATATATGATTTTAAGATTTGTACTGAATCATTAAGATGCTAAGTCTAAGACTGAATTGGTTGGATGCAGAACGCATTCACTCATCGACGAAATAAGTTCATAGTTTCAAACATGGCAGTAATTATATTCTCATCATCAATTCTTTACAAATGGACATATAATACGGTATTAATGGATCGTGACAATGCTCGATGATCTTATCACTATATTTACTCACAAAGTATCTGCAAATAATCAGTGTATATATACCTGTAGTGTATGCTATATAGCAACGACCCTAATTTCATTGATTACAACTGAAATTAGATTCTTCGTGCTACAGGCCTACATTAAATAAATTGTTCCTGCATAACTGCATCTTGCAGAGTGGACTAAGTGAGTTGGACTGTAAACTAATTGTAAATGACGTGCGCTCACTATTGTCCAAAACTATACAGATAGATAATTTGACTGTATAATTTCTACATTTAGGAGACCAAAAGTACGCGTCAACATGCATATATACGTAAATTATGCGACCGGTTCAACCTCATGTATAATGTCCATTGTGCCGTCTTCTAGGTAATCCGTGTATTTGGTTGATTTTGTATATAGACTTTCCTTTAAAAGAGTGTTTTAATGTTAAATGTAATATTGTAATGACCAAATTAACTTGCGGAGAGACATGAATTGCTATAAATGAAACATTATAGATGAGTCAGCTATATCTAACATATTACATGATTACATTGACTTTAAGACAGCCGACACGTGTATATACATACAAAATATATAGAAACATGTATAACCATGCAGAAAATGTTCGTAAATTACATATAAATACTTCAATCTCGTGTGTCCACATGGGAATAATATCACATCATCAGCAATCAATTCTAGTTGGAAATCAAATACTCAGAGTACCACTTAGTTCAGTCATATTATAGTATTCATTGCTTAACATCTAGAAATAATCAACATTTATTAAAAATGGGTTTGCTGAAATCCCGATATCAATTTGGAGGCACATCAAGATAAATTCAGCGTTAGCAGAATATCCTTGAAAAAAAAGACAAAATCAAAGCTGATGAAATCCCAATGCAACAGTTTACCTGGAGATTTATTCGGCATTAACACAAAATACTTAAAGATGATAAGGCCTAAACCTAGTTAAATCCCAATGCCACACTTTACCTATTGTATTTAGAGTCACATCAAGAGATATTCAGCGTAAACAAAAAAAGCCTTAAAAAATATCAGACCAAAAGCTGATGAAATCCCGATGCGACACTTTACCTCTCTGTAGATATATTCGTCGTTAACACAAAATCCTTAAAAATATAACAATAAAAAGCTAACTTTTCAGCTGTAATGAAGCAGTTGAAATATATAAACATCATCACATCATTACTTATCTTTGTGCCAATAAAACTAGACAATTTGGCGAATTATAGTTTGCTTATCATTCTTAATAAAAAAAAAATGTTGTAAAAAATTGTAATAAAAAGCTACGTGATGTAATGAAGCAGAAATGTACATAATTATACATTATGAGAATAACTAGGACAGTAAGGAGAGAGAAAGATTCTTTATTTAGTTGTAATTACTGTATACACAGGTACCAAACACATTCAAACACACATCGATGAGAAAAATGTAACAACTTTCAAAAAAACTTTGAATAATCAACTGTAATCGGAACAGAATCATTTTTTTCCAGTACGGCAGTCATGCACATTGTACAACGTAATGCATCTTTTTTTAAATTGTCACTGTTTGTTGAACCAACACATTAATATTCTGTCATAATACAGTGAAATATCTACACAGAATGTGGCATGATTAATGTAAAAATAAGTATTATTGCTGTAAATGTCATAATCATATTTGTTCAGCATTATTCAAACAACATTATAAAATTGATAAAAATGATTATGAACAAATTGAGTTGTTGTTCTTGTTTTGGAGAGAAGCTATAAACCCAGAGGAAAATTATCTAAATGTCTCCATTTTCAGCAAGATATTTAATTTCTTTTATATCAATAATAATGCTTTGTATTTAAAAACTAACCTGTTCAATAATGTCGATCCAAATTATTCAGGCTAAATTCTTAAATTTTGGATCGTGAGCTTGGTGTTGAACTCGCCCTCAATCTGTATTATGAGACAAGAATAATTTAATAATTAATTATTGTTAACAAACGCATTAACTGACAGTGAGAGCAATTTTCAATAAATTTAGAATTAAAATAAAACAATGGGTAAAATAAAACATCGCATTGCTGCCAAGTTCTTACACAATAGAGTGCTACTAAAAAATAAGACCTACTTCCAAAATATCCCTTGTTTAAAACGAAAAAGAGCCATAGAGTGAAACCAGTTGCATCCATTATAAAATGTTATCATGCAGACCAGTGGTCTAAATTGATAAAACCGCACAATACAAGAAGAGAGAGAGAGAGAGAGCCCTTCAAAAACCCGTGCTCATTATTTTATGGGATTTAGTAGGCCTATGTTACCTTTTAATGATAGATGATGATGTTGAGATGACATTGTGAGAGAGACTAAAAATGCAATTTATTAATTTTACGATTCTTAATGTGTATAATAATTTAAAAAAAAATAACGTTGTGTTTTAGTGTTCTTATCTTGTCGAACTAAGCAAAACATTTATAAATACAGGTTATGGGCGTATACCATAATCTAAAGTAAAACCTTAATCAATCACTATTTTATCAAAAATATTGATCGAAAACAATAGGTAAGACTATACACTTCTTTCAGTATACGATCGCATTGAAAGTCTCTTAAATTTCTTGCGTGCCAATTACTCATTCGATTTGCCAAAGAAAGATTCTTTAACAGCCTAATCTGTAGCTCTTAAATACGTGTCATAGGTTTCTGTTTTGTCTCTAAATATGTTTTTTAAAAAAGCCATACATCAATTGGATAAAAGACGATTTATCTGAGATTGATTTCTGTTTAATATTAATTAAGAAGCAATTGATTGTCAATATTCTGATGTTATGGTTAGCGGCTGTGGATTTATTGCGTATATACAGTATATTTGACGGGTTGAAATTTATTCTGAAAATAATTGACTTTGATTTCAAGATCTTCTATCTTAAAATCACAATATTTATGAAGAGGTAAAGTAAAACGTTTCATCTTTCATATATCATCCCCGTGGCTTGATTTATATTGTCAGAACAGTAAATAGTATAGCTTTAAATATTCCATTTCAATGGCCTAGAATGATTTTATTTCAGATATTTTCTAACCAAATTATTGCAATAATTTTCACGTTTCTGTAGTTATTTCTTAAACCATCAAAACATGTGCAAGTATAAACGGAGTTTATAATAAAAACATCAAATCAAATCAAAGTAGTCTGATCAATCAAAGTATTGATTTCTTCTTTCTTCTTCAACAAAAAAAAATCCACCTTGACAAAACAAAGGTACATAGGATATGTTCAGTTGTTAAACATAGTAATAGTAGAAGAAATAGAGAAATAATAATAAGAGAAATAACATGATTTTAATCATATTATACAGTTTGCCAACTTTACATTTCGAAAGTAAGTTATATAATGATTAAAACATATATTACTGTTGTACAATGATTTTATAACTTTATGTTTAAAATTTTACATTTTGGTTTATTTTAAGATTTAATGATATACGAGTGGGGCAGGGGTTTAAAAAACATAATAAGACCGAATTGAAAATTACATCAAATTAATATTAAACCTCAAAATATTTAGTTCGTCATTGCTGTACTAATGAATGTAATATACTAACTAATAAATATATTCAGCAAATAAAGTGGACAAATTATGAATAGATAATAAATTGATTTATAATTAAATTATAATGGAAAGATTGATGTACGATCAAGCCGCACTAGACAAACCCTCAGCCATTATGTTTTGTACATGGACGCCAGGTAAAGTAGAATATAATTTAATTCTGAACTTGATTAGTATTTTTAGGAGCTATAGGCAAGAACGGCGAATACTTTACTAGAAATTACTTGGTACACATTTGTTGATTCTCTTTATTGTATCTCTACATCACACATCTCCAGTATCATCGGCAAATTATTAGAACAGTGTCACCTACTATAGGCCTACATCACATGGAAAGCTGTATTATGTTAAGGTTAAAGCAGGCTTATGGTCTATGAAAAGAATCACATGTGATGCATATGTGAAACTGTCACAGAATTTGCATATGATATACTGTAAAAACAGTCCCGAAAATCAGATACTACACGCAATACTGTAACACCAGGTGGCCTGAATAGAATCGATTAGAATTCCATTTTTTTTTTAGAAAGTTACTAGTTATCTTCAAAAAGATGAGAAAACATTCTGTGAAATCTCTATATTTTAGAAACCTTATCAAACTGTTTGGAAAGTGACTACTTCTAAAAGTAGATGAAAATGCGATCCGTAAAATCTCTATATTTTGGAAACCTTTTAAAACTCAGAAGTATGGATCTCAAAAATTAAAATTTCTGAAAACCTAAAAGCAGATGCCTAGAAAATAAATAATAATCTTTAGAACTGGGTTATACTAGCTTTTATGTGAAAGTTTGATTGCAATCAATCAATCTTCTGTATGAATTTGAGAAGAAGTAGATCAGTCCAAATTCTAATTTATAACTTAGAGTAATGCGTCAGTATTGATATTCCATTTGTACAACAAAGCTCTGTATCCGTGATTAAATGGTGTCTTTTTGAAGTTCTGTATTCGTTGAAATACCTATTAATTTTCAGTACGAATTGAACTATCAACACTTATTACGTAAAGTTGAAATGTCATTGCCAACTATATGGCATTATATCGTTTCCATTATTTGACATCGACAATTGGAAAGAGTAAATTCGTTGCAGGGAACGAGAGGGAGCCACATGTGTATAATTCTATGATCCTATACTATTTAGGTAAAAAAAAACACAAGTAGGCACTATGTGACAATTTCTTTGCAACACAAGAAATACATCAGCTAACATAGGTGGATTTTAGTATCCCATCCTGCTAACCATTATTAAACTATTAATATCTTCTCAGGCTTTCACGGTATTACCAATTTGTTGCATTATCAGGTTAGGAATTTGCAATCACCATTAGCACTATATCTAGTAATATGGATCAATGTTTTAGGATGGGAAAGAAAGTTTCAATAAATGTAAGCTTATTTTTATTTTCAACATCAATCAGTCACAAATAGAAATAACAATCTTTATCTGCATGTATTCTTGCTGCTTCATAGATAGGCCTGTTACCAACGCTTGACATGAAATAGCCCCATCAGTTTCTTGTTTTTAGACCATGATGATCGTGTTAAACATAATATGTTGACGTAGTCCTAATTATGTCCGTAAGAAGTGTTATCTTCACCTAGCTAGCCAACTCTGAACTGTGACAAATTTGGCGGCACTGATACATCTATACATTAGGAAAGATAGGCCTATACTAAGTAGAATAATAATAAACACGACATGTCAATTATTTCGCATGGCGCTTTTTTGGTGCCTTCATATTGAATTCGTCAATCAATCGTGTACACTATAAAATTCATCAGACTGTTTATGGTGCACAATCAAGATACATTTACTTGTTATTTTAGCCTGTATGTAAGAGACTGTGAATGGAAACTTATTGCATGTCTAATCATTGAAAATTTGAATCATCATCATATTTGTCAATTATAAGTATAATGTATAATGCATTGCACACTAGGACCTTTTAGATTTACACGTATCGAATGATATCCTATGACGTAATCTGGATGATTTGCGCATGCGGCAAGTCAACTAACCGAAAACTTCTAAATTTGAGAACGTGTTCAGCGGCAATTTTGACGTCCGCTCTCTGATGATTGAGATAAAACGACGTCATGGCACTGCAGATGTTTACCAAAATCATGGAGGAAAATTATCTTGTACGTACAATATTTTGTTCCCAGTTGAATCACACGACGAAAAGGAACTAAAACTTGGTTCCCACTAACGTAACGCAAGAACATAAGCGCAACGCAATTGATACCAATAACAAACTATGGATGAATCTCATTTGTCAATATCTTTGCGTTCCTAGTGGGAATCAAGCTTTAGTTCCTCTTCGTCGTGTGATTCAACTGGGAATAATACACAATGCTTCACATCTAACTATCATGGAAGACAACAATTGAGACATTAAAGTAGGCCTATACACTACCATCAATAGATAAATAAAAAATGTATCTGTCTAGATATTGAATTATATATTTTTAAATAATCAGGATACAATAAAACAGTGAAGACAAATAGTGTGTATACGCAGTTAAATTTATTAGCTTATGTGAACTTGCTTTTTCAAGTTAAAGAATAACGTGTTTAAATTGATTTTACTTGGGGATCTATTTGTCATGTTAATACAGGATAATGGAAAAACGGCTTATGGATACCCGCGACCTTCAGTCGTGTCATTAGAGTTCTACAAAAGTCTTGAAGAAATTCAGTAATATACTAATTAATCTGCAGTGTATGGTTGTACCACGCACCGGATTTAAATGCAGTTGTACTAATAGGAAATAATCTTCTTGTAATTAAAGGTTATGATACAAAGTAAAAGTAGAAAATAAATTTCCCAATCAGAGTTTGATCATTTTTTAATGCTCGGCAATTATATTAGGGACGAACGGGAATTGTAATAATAGTCAGTGTGCACGAGTATTGAGTTACAATCATAGTACCCTAAATGTTTTGATATATAGGAAACAACTAGAACAAAAACTGAAATTTAAAATTCTAAAACAAGATATTACCATAACGTGTGTGTTACAGTATATGAGATTTCGAGGCATAACCTTGGATTTTTCAGTTTTTTAGAAAATACCGAGTGATGAACAATTATGTATTTTTTTATTTGAAAGACACAGATATCGACCTTTACGGAACGGGAATAGGGTAAACTGTTCTAGGCTATGTGGATATGAGTAGTTATTCATGAATATAAATAGTAAATGAATGAAAATGACTTGTCATCAATATAAGCACTCTGTACATGTTGTAAATATAACGTAGCATGCATCTAATAGATGTGAAGAGGACAGAGAGAAGAAAAATCAATAGAGGCAGGTATCGTATCGAGTTAAGTAAATGCTTCAAAGACTGGTGCAATTATACTACTATGTTTGATATTTCAGGTAAGCGAATACAAAGTCGATAAAGAAGAAGGAAAAATCAATGAAATAAACTATATGGTGTTGATTTAAACAGTAAACTGCTTTCAATATTTGATGTAAGCATAAGTTACAAACTGTTTAATGACACGATGTATATTTCAATAATCAAATCAATATTCACTGAATGAATTGTTTAAAAAAAGTTTAAATAATTGAAAACACGTGTAAACTGTGACAATCAAATGAGATGCTGTTTCCGTTGACACTGGGGTAGGCCTTAGTAGTAACCGTCCTGTATCGTCCAAAAAA
Source organism: Antedon mediterranea (assembly GCF_964355755.1). NCBI lineage: Eukaryota > Metazoa > Echinodermata > Crinoidea > Comatulida > Antedonidae > Antedon > Antedon mediterranea. Next base: position 18,735,519 of record NC_092675.1, read on the forward strand.
TAATAACTTAGGCCTATACCTCTCATAAATCTATCTAAAAAATCAGTTCAAAGAATAAGTTTATAAATGCACAAGTTAAATTAATTTTTCAGAAGCGAAACGGAATTCTTAATATCTTCTGATGATCAGAAAATGATTGAGATGTGCACTATAGACGTTCTACAGTGATAAAACACTTTGGTATAGTTCATTGCGTATTAAATACAGGGAGAATTACGTGGTTTCGTCACATGTTAATTAAATTTTATCAAAATCAATAGGGACGTTATAATATCTTCAGCTGACGTGACTTGATTGAATTATGTAACATTAATAAAAAATCAAAATAAACTTAATACTTCGTTAAGACATCCTACGACGACTAAACTCACAGTTAGACGTTCTTCTTCTTCAAGGTCGGTAATATTTCGATAATCAATTCTAGAGACATCAACATTACAATTGTATATATATATTTTATTTTGTACAGTTTATCAACAACACAAACAGTCCAGGGACTGGATCAAACATAAGCCTATAAAACCAACATTCTGGTATCATGTACAGTCGGTTTCTCAATACTTATAGGGTGTCTAGAAAACACAGATCTAGAAAACTCAGATCTCAGATCTGAGTTTTCTAGATCTAGAAAAATCAGATATCTGAGTTTTCTAGATCTAGAAAACTCAGATATCTGAGTTTTCTAGATCTAGAAAACTCAGATATCAATTATCTGACTTTTCTAGTTCCAAAATGGAACTAGGAAACCCAGATCATCAAATGGATCGTTCCATTATTATTAGAGGGTAGCATATTTGAAATACTACACAGTATTATACGTTTTCTTACTAAAGCGTGGTTCCCACTAGCGACGCAACGCAAGGACGTAACGCAACGCAAGTGAATTGACCAATCACAAGCGATGGCTTATTCGCTTGTGATTGCTAACTGTCTTCTATAACTTCGCTTGTCATTGGTTAAAACGCTTGCGTTGCGTTTACGTCCTTGCGTTACGTTCTAGTGGGAACCAAGCTTTATAATAATAATTATTGTAACTTGTAGTAGCAGCCTACGACTTAAATCATAAAGAAATACAGTATACACCTTTTAAAATGTAGTCTTAGCATGTAGGCCTAGCTAAGCAAACTTAATTCAAAGCTAACGTGTGGGCGCTATCGCGATGTATCGCGAAGAGTAGGCCTGGTCCTACAGTACTAGACTAGAAGCGGTCAACTCGTACCCAAAATAACTCGTATCTATTCCCAACTTGGCTTACTCGTACATCAACCAACTGCAGGGCCGTAGCCAGGATCTGTCAAGGGGGGGGGGGGGGTTCGCACACTAAGTATTTGGGTCACCCCCACCCCCATACCTACCCCCCCCCCCCCTGGGGTGGGGCCTGAGGCGAAGCAAATTTTGTTAAATGACACCCCTAGATGGCCGGAAAAGACACTCTCATGCAGCATGCTACCCATGAGCAAAACGATCGTACTTGGACTCGTTGACTATTTCAACGATAACATTTGTTGCCGTATATGTTAGATGCGCGTGCTCTGTGCGGAACCGCCGATTGTTTGATCATTTACTCGATATTTTGTTTTGCGTTCAAGTTCAATGCGAACGTACGTCTAGGAGAAGCCCCGAAAAAAGCACACTGGGTGAAGGCAAATGCAATTCTTATTATAGCTCTATCTATAATATTTATTTACAGCAATGTGTTGAGGAAATTAAATATGCCAATGTAAATAGGTGATATTGATACATTTGAGTAGGCCTACGTATCGGCTGGTGGTCTAGAAAAAAATAATCGGATGCCATAATGTGAACTACAGTACATGATACCATAGATATTATAGTGTAAAATATTAATATTCACTATAATCCTCTATGATACATTATACTTCATAGCCACACATAAATACTGATGTATGTCGGAAGGCTATATACTTTATGCATGCTGCCTGACTGCCAGTGATCTAAACAATTGGTACGCAGTTGTCTGGCGGTGTCCTTTGTACGAATCGTTCGTCTCCCAGCTCGCTGTGAGACGCGTCAATATCACGTTACATGCAGGGACCAAACATTTATTTTTCAGGTTAAAATCCGCAATTCATTTGCAACTCTTTACAGACTATATCGCTCGAAGTACGCTCATACAGGGAAGAAGGTACTGTATGAGTTATTCCGAACGAGTTTACGAATTTTTAAATTTACGAACAGCTTTTTGTACTGTGGGGCACGTATTTGGACGATTTTCGGAGATGAGGGTGAGGTATTGGGCATGTCGGAGATGGGGGTTCGCAGTCGGTTAAGGGGAGTTCGCTGTAAAGGGGGGGGGGGGGGGTTCGCCCGAACCATAAAAACCCCCCCTGGCTACGGGCCTGAACTGGTACCCACACCAACTCGTACATGCCTCATTTTAAAGCCTACATTTTAACGGTAACATGCACTGTATTTTATTTATGATTTAAGCCATAGGCCGCTTCTACATGTTACATATTAGTAAGAAAACGTACACAGTAATCAGTTTTAATAATACTCTAGTATTTCAAATGATCTACCTGCTGATTAATAATGGAACGATCCAAATGACCTACCAACCAATCAAATGATGATCTGAGTTTTCTAGTTCCATTTTGGAACTAGAAAAATCAGATATTGATATCTGAGTTTTCTAGATCTAGAAAAGTCAGATATATCTGAGATCTGACTTTTCTAGATCTGAGTTTTCTAGACACCCATACTTATAGACTAACTTTAGGTTGTTTCTTCAGAAATTCCTATTTAGATCGTATTTAGAAGAAAATGTATAAATGTATCTTGTAATATGAATCACCCAAGCCCTTGTAGACCTATTCTTGAATTATTACTCAGAAATCTTGTTCCATATGTGATAATCAACAAAATACAGCATATTTTGTAGGAAATGTCTATTAGTTCTGACATATCGAAAAGTATCTTCTTCAGCTCAGGTAGGAAAATACGGTGACAGTGTTCTAATACATCTGGTGCCACCATTGAGATTCTTTTAGATTATGACTTATGACTGTTTAAAAATGGTAATAACAAACGACAGGATAACATTAAAATGTCAAACTCTGGAACACTCTCGGTCCAAATCGATGCAATAATGTATTCACGTTAGTTCAATAGTTTATTTAACCAACTGCATGCTGAAAAATGTTAGTAATTTAGAAAGAAGTTCACTAGGCATGTTTTAATCTCGAATTGTTGATTTGCGCATGTGTATTCGCACTTCCTTCTGTTTGTAACGCACAACTGAATGTTTATTCATATACATTGAAAACAGTTCAAGTTCACAATTGAAACACGGGGTCAATTGAAATGTATTTATTACATTTATTATTTTGTGGAAACATGTTTATTACTATCACCATGTTTATTACGGATTACTATAACTGACATTAACTTAAGTTCCAAACTAAACTCAGAATGTCTTGTGAGAGACATTTTTTTTAAAGTAACGTAATTTCAATTTCTCTTAAATTGTTCTGAGCCGCTTTTTAATATTTTATTAATTTTAGACAGATATTTACCAAATTCAAACCACTGAAAGAGAGAGCCTACAAAGGACCCCATTAAATTTTGGAGGCAATCCGGACCAGGATCCCAATTCTGGACCATTTTTAGGCTGCGGGATTATGGCCAAATTGTGACTGAATTGTCCTTACCAACTGAAAACTACGTTATAAAAATGCATTATAGACTCCCTGTTTATATAGCCTGTACACTTTAATTCGATATTTTAAGCGATATATATATTTAAAAACGGGGCTTAATGTTTGTTTGAGGTCGGCCATTGTAGGATGTAATCTCTTACCGATTGTATAGTTTCATCTCACCTACACTTTCTAATGTATTATTATAATAAATTTTTATGAATACTTTCCACGTTTGCTTATTCGCAGTGAATCGTCGTTATTTAGGTGCTAATTGTAATTGTGTCCTAAATAACATACTCTAACATTCGTGTAATTCAATTCCAGCGTTGCAGATATACTAAATGAAAATCATAATCATCATGGCCACGAACATTTTTTTAAGAAACACTAAATTCAAGGTTAATTTAAAGATGTATTGTCCCTTTGACTAATTCCCAAAAAATAAAAAATAAAATATTTCGAAAAAAAGTGGGTCATTTTGAAGTATCATAATAGTTATTAACTTTCAACAAAAATTAGCTGAAAAAAAATCATTTAACTGAAATACAGACGTTTTTTTGTTCAAAAAATAACTTTGACTTCCAGTCAAAGTTTTTGATCAAAACATATCTCATAATGCAACGTGCTTGTTTGGCTACTCTGTATGAATAATCATAAAACTTCCTCGCGATCTGTGTAAGAACACATTCTCAACGGTACCGTGACGAGTTGTAAACAATTCTAATTAGCATCATGCATAATGCATACTCGTGGTTTGAAATCTTTGTTTACTTTCGCTCGCGACGATTTTCCAGACGAAATGTAATCAAATTAATTTACCTGTTAATTACGTAAACTTGTTGTTTTGGCTCGAATTTCGACTTAAAGAGAATAACTTTAATATTTCTTTGATATGGTCAATTTAGATTTAGAATATTTTGACTTTCAAGAGACAATACATCTTTAAGCGAAAGCTGACTTTCTATTAGGTAACAATAACATTGAGTGGAGCAAGGCGAATATATTAAACTGCATAAATAAATATATGAATACATTTATATTCTCTCTTGAGTAAGTTACGCTGAATATCAAGCAGAAGACAATAGATTTAAAAATAGAATAATTTGTGGTGCAAATTCCCATAGAAACAGTAACAATTCGTATTTGTTATATTAGTACGGCAATAAACTCGGTTTTAATGCGGTAAAACGCATCTAAACGTAGCTATAATGATGGTTTCAGTCATTTAAAGATAGACACACAGTACGATAGCATTTATAAATAACACATACGAGACATGTTTTTCTAATGTTCAAACACATTAATTGAATAAATTGTATCTACGTAAAAACGGTATTGAAGATTTACATTACGGTTTGCTTTGTTCATTTACCGATAATCGAATCCCCATAGAGGCAGAAAAATGTTAAGAAACAATTCGTTTTAAACCCTGTTATGAGTGCTAACTAAATGTCATACAGACAATCAGTAATGTTATCCCGTAGCAGTGCGGAGACGTGTCCCTGCAATTAAAACACTCTTTTGCCCTATAATGATAAAATCAATACAGAAATATCGAGAAAAAAATTCAATCAGAATTCCCGCGTTTGTTTTAAAACCTTATTACTTAATTATTGATCCGTTCGAAGGATCGGAACTGAAGACGGATGTCCTTTAGTAAATAATTGAAAATTGTAGACGGATTCGGAAGAAGTTTTCCGTTCCGTGAAATGGAACAAGTGTGAATGCAGCTTTAGTGGATAAATTTAATTCATACATGGTTCAATGAAGGGACATAACCCTTTAAATAATCTTAATCGATAATCTTTTATAACCCAATGGATAATGACTTTCCGGCTTCTCTCATTAGGCTTTTACTGTAGGTATTATACTTTAATGTTTCTCATGAGAATAATTTCGGACTCTTTATACTCATCTCCTCTTTTTCCATCTATTATAAGCAATTACATAACTGTACTTTACAATATCTTTATTTTTAGATTCCGTTTGTAACAATCTACTGCCGCCTTGAAACTATACTTCAAGCTAATTTTTAAAAAAAGCAATAGATCATTTTTGTACAGTAAAGTAGTATTATGTACGTCACAGCAATTTGTTAGAGAAACTACAACCAGTGAGCTTGTGTTATTAAAATCCCAAAAATGTATAATAAGCTATTTTATTGTGATTATGCTATCTTTTTTATAGGATAGGATATATGCTATCCACCATGATAATTATCTAGTATTCTTATACCACCATAAAAATATAATACGTGTCTACAAATTTACTAATAACAACGTTCAATAATTATATTGCTTATGGCACTGAACCTATTATGTTATGTTTGCCTGTTTTATTATACTGCTGTCAATAGTCAATGATAATAACGAAAGTTAAAGTTACATAAGCTTGATTAGAGTGTCTTATTTCATTTTTATATAAAAAGTAGACAGTTGTTTAACAAACTGTGACTACTAAACATCAATTACGAAGTACAATAACAACATATTGATGTGATTGATGTTATTAAGTCACGATTGTTCCTAGCCTAGATATCTGTACGATTTATCCAAGGTTTAGTAATTATACAAAATTATCACTGACTGTTATTACATTTGTTATTTAGAACTCAGCAAAGCACCTTACCTTTTAAACTCTCTGTCTTGTTAGGAACAGGTATAATCACATTTACAACTTGTTCCTGGTTCTGGCAAGTACCGCTGCCATGTGTGTATCGTCTGTAGCGTCAACTGGTATAGCGATTTGTACTGTGTATTGTATTTAAAGCAACGCAGTAGACACGCAAGAAATCAATCAAGTGTGCGCGCATGCTCAGTTAAATTCAGTTCGATCACTCCAAAAAAAAAAGAAGCGTATCCAGGAAAGAATGAAATATACGGCTCTAAACGAATATCAATTTCGATCCATTATTGCTCATAGTTCTTTATTGCACTTGTGTTATAACAAACAGGAAGGTCGCTGGACAATAATATATCAAGTTCCAACTCAATTATCATAATAAACACTAATGTCCACCACGCATATGCGCGCATGCGCAATGTATTCAATTAGTAAACATGAATATTTTCAGACAATAAACTCATAAGCATAAATCATATAGATTATAAGTGATGACAGATCCAATTAATAAGTTATGTTATGCTGCATAGGTTAGAAGCATCAACAATCAACGACATAAACAGAAATGGTATTTAGATGTAGTTTAGATGTTTAGAAAAAAGGACTATCGACTCGATAGTACATTGCTGAGAATTCAAATAAACATCACCATACGATCTATGCATGTACCGCACATTCAAGGAAAGTATAATCCTTTTTTAGGCCCACAAAATGCATAGGCATAAAGTAAATTGATAATTTGAGGCCTAATAGAAATTAAATAAATTGTATATGTATCCAGGTAGAGGAAGGAAGAGAAAAATGCTACTGGATAGACTTAAAATGGAAATAAATATTACCAACTAAGGAGTAAAGCATTAAATAGAGAAGAGTGGAAGAAAATAACAGTCATGGGCATGCCAATTGGCAGATGACCAGGTAGACAAGGTAGGTATGTATCACAAAGAAGCGAATATAAGTTTACCGACATATAGTAAATAATGAATATCCCCTTGTGCATCTGTAAACCTTGGTACTTGATCAATTCAATGTACTGGTCCAGATGATCATGTGCTGTTTACTACTGTACTGTAATGAATCAATCGATGTAAAAGGACCTCTAACAAAAAAAATTAAAACTAAAAAATTAACTACGATATTATTACGTGAAGTAAACATTTATTGCATATATTATGTCATTCTCTACGTGATACGGTATCAGTTTAGTTAATTCCTTATAAATTATTTACAAATGTAAGAATTCATTTCCCATTTACTAAAATTTAGCAGCAGTAACCTAATTATTTCACGTGTATATTTTCACTTCAATTATTAAATGTTACAACATTAGGTTAATTTCACATTCTGTTTTATGTTTGGCCATTTCTTAGTGAGACCTATTGACATGTTAGTATGTTTGTTTGAAAGTACAACACTACAATATTCATGCTAATTGTGGCATAAGTCCTGTCATAAGAAAATCCTATAAAACATTCTAATGTTTGAAAACCAACCAATTGCAACTATGTTTAATACTATACCTTAATTATTATTTAGTATTTTACATTTAAAATACTAGATTAATCTAGAACCTTAAATTTTTTAAATCAGAAAAGTTGAAATTGCGCATTTTCCTCCTGGTCTGCCAATGTTCTACGTTTTGCCATCTCTCGTGATACTCGCGAAGTTGATTGTCAATAAATTACATTACTTGAATCAAACTAAAATATTTTTTGTTCTCAAATAAGCTTTCAAATAGCGCCATCAACTTAGTATTCGACGACTGTTGTAATGGACTTTTTCCAGTTGTCTAAGCCATGGCTTTCGAAAAGTCTTATAGATTAGACAAGCTTACACCAAGACAAAAGTATTTAAATTGTAATCCGTCCAAGTACAATATTACAGTATTTCCGATAAAGCATTGTCTTATATATAAATTAAAAGGCAAACTACATACTGTATTTTATAATGTGTTTATGTAAACGCTTTAGTTTGTATCAGGTGGTTATATATACTAGTCTAATACATTCAATAACACGCATACGTGCGTGTTTCCAATTTCTCATATTGACAAAGGCAAAAATTAGTTCTTAAGTTCTGGTAATGTTAAACAAACGTGTACATGTTGAACTTTACAATTCATCAAATATGATTAACACTAATAATTAAAATGCTTTTGCATACAATAGTGATATAGAAACTGCCATAATGTATAGTATGAGTTTATATTGAGTCGGCTTAAAATCCTACATTTTTAATTGTCGTTTGTCGTGTTTTGTTGTTTCAAGAAAAAAATAAAGAAAGATAAGTATTTATAGGAATGGTAAAAAAATTCTAACAATGGTTATGAAAACCATTTGGCTGACGAGACCATTATCAAACTTTGTAACAAACTTCATACACTTTTTTTAATTTAAGATAAAGCATTATCATAACCATCATAATTAAGTACTCTTACAGTCCTGTTGCATTTGTTTTACAGTAGCATTTGTTAAAGAGCTGTTGCCACAGAGGAAATGAATATATTCTGAAACTAGAAGAAAATATAGATCTTCTACATATTTGATAACACAGGTTATTGCCTCCTTACTGATGTTAATACGTGATTCTATCCACTGGCCATAAAGCAAGCAATCAATGAAAAATATTATATATATATTTGAATGTTTAGATGCTTGACAATGTTGCCTGTGGGTTTGAATAAAATAGAGAATACATTTATTATATCAACCTAAATCTCAACGTGTGTTCTTAAGGTGATGATGGGAATGGGAAATATATCTTGTGAAGAGTTGTTTAATTAATAAAGGAAGTTCTATAACATTTGCATATAACATTTAACGTACTTCTAATAAGCACTAATGTAAGGTGGTCTCGTCCAGTTCGTCAGTTATTGTGTATATTACTGCCAAATGTTCGTATACATGCAACAACTGATTGTTGTCCAATTGTTACATGAATCTATTCTTTTATTTGTTTATAGTTCTCTGAAAAAAAAAACTCCATTGCATACCGTAATGTGTTTTAAAACAATAAGTAAAATGGGTAGTAGAATTGTTTTAATTGATTACCGTATGAGTTATTCCCCTAAGGTACTTGAACCAAGTGTTATTGCTTATGTTTACGGCACTAATGTATTATTCCTATTTATATAATTATTGGTTTCATGTGACGTTTTTTACTTTGATCAATCTAATACAGTGCATTTTTCTCGTTAATACATTGTCGCGGTGTTGTTACTACACGTGTATGCAGTTTATGGGCCATTGACTGGCTATACATCAAATGTATTCATACAATCGTAAAGTTCCATTAGAAGGAGTGCGTCATATTTATGAATTGTTACATTTTTCTTATTAATATTGTTTGATAAAAAAAATAATTACATTATATTAACGATGTTATTATGATGCTGTATTAATGGATTGGTATTAAAGCTTGTTTCCACTAATGACGCAACGAAAGAACAACAAAATGACCAATGACAACGCGATGGCTCATCACCCAACGCGTCGTGGATTGGTTAAATTACTTGCGTTGCGTCCTAGAGTGCAGGAACCAAGCTATGACACATCTAGTCCTGGCATTTAGCAAAAGGTTATAAAAACTCTAAAGATAACAAGTTCAATTGAAATTAGAATCAGAAACATCAATGTTTCTAAAACAATGGTATGTTAAAGTATGTTCTGATTTTAATCTTCGTGAATGTTCAACATTAATAACAACGTCACTTTATGGTGATGTTCACAAATTGAACTCACCGTTATTGAGAGTCATCTGATAATACTGACGTCTTCAGATACTAAACTCCTGAACCGATTTTTTTCTGATAACCGTCAGGTTAAAATATAAAGCACCAAATAAACCTATGAATTGCTCTCAGCGTTGGTCGCCACTGCAACATTCGTTGGATTTTCACAACAGTATATGGATGTTTACCTACAATAACCTGAGTAACATGTCAATGCTTTAAATGAGTTATTATTTTATAATATTTAACTAAAAAAACAAAAATACATTGATGCACAAAACAGTAGCGGATCCTTCACATGCTTCCAACCTCACCCCCTCTCACACCAATTATAATCAGGTTATTCTACCAACAGCAAATTAGATTTTGATCATCTACATGTATTAAGTTGAAAATGTTATTGATAATGTCTATTATTAAAATTAAGCTATTATTAATTCATTGATTTTTGTTTGATATATACCCGCCATTCGAAATATCTCGATTGGGCCCCTAACGAAATATTTAGCTGCAATAATGGCCGTAGTAGTAGAATGAAAAAACCTACTGTCATGAATTTGTCTTAAAGTAAATAATATAATCTGCATAGGATAATTGTGTTTATACATAGGCTACTTTGTGGTGAATTGTTTTAAAAGTAGAATGACAAAGACAAGTTTTCATTTCACTTCATTATTCAACCTAAATGTACCGTAACAATCATTATTATTGACATTTTGATTGAATTAAATAATAATATTGCATATAACATAATGAAACCATTGGGTTTTATTTTATCTAACTAACATTCCAAATGTTAGACTTATAGACTTAGGATTAATGGATTTTAAAGCATTAGTCTTGTATACTTCCATCGCCAATCCAGATTGATTGAGGGCCGCATTTTCAATATCTCTTAGTGGATATCCAGCTGTATTTCGAAAGTATATGTTCGAAAATATTTCATTGTTACAGTTATGTAACACGTTGCGTGAAGAAAGGTATCCTTTCAGTTTCATGCACGTGTTTTTCTATGAATTTTGAATTTATGTTTTCCTGTTTTCACGTCCAGTTTATTTTTTAGAAAGATCTTCTCTTATCCAACTCAATTCAAGGAGATGAAGATTAAGTGCCTTAATCGTTGCTCATGACATATATTTAATTCTTGGAACCCTACTCTGTAGTGAAATTTCTCTTGGATTGACATGATATTTTTGACATTATTAGATTAAATTTAGGTATAGATACACATTCTTACTTCTGAAACCTAATCAGAATTAGAATTCAGCTACTTATTTTAATGACATAAGCCCTTTACAAACAAACATTAAATGAACATCAATATCACTATTTATAACTGTTTAATAAGAATATCTTCCTGAAAAAAAAGCATAAATATGACAGATCTGTTTGAAATCTCGGAAAAGGTTAGGCCCACTGGAATTTTGACAACAATTTTAAACCAACAAAATTCGGCAGAGCATTATACAAGACAATATAAACCGCAATAAAGATTGAGCCAATAGTAGGCCTCTGTTGTTACGTCCACAAACGGTACTGTTGCTTGATTTTGTTCAATTCAATACATTAATGCAATTTTCAATCAAAGCCATAATTATATAGGTCTACTTAACATTATACCCTTTTAGATGGCTGTTAACCCGTCTGACAATCCATCCGGCAAGGCCGAACAGCTTACAGACTATCAAAACCACCATTTCACAGATTGTGTGATAAGTAAGCGCCACAAGAACACTATATAAAAGATTATAACGTCGATGAAAAGTAACTTAAGTAGAAGCTCACATCAAAATCAAACAATTTTCAAAAGTGATTTTTTATCGGTTAACCTTGAACTGGCGACATCAGGTGATCATTACTGTTAAAATGTTTTACGAAGTTTGATTTGATTTGCTCAGGCTTCCGTTAAAAACGATTCGAATTCACTTTCACAATACGTTGGTTCACTTCCAAAATATCCGAATCATAAATACCAAGGAAGAGGAAGAGTGAAATTTCCTCTATTATGCTCTTTCTCCCATGTGAAAGATATGTTGCCACGCACATTTTTATTATCGAAATCCAATGTTCCTCCTCCAAAAGTGAAATCATCTGGTTCATCCCTTCATTCGATTCTCAGGATCTATTGGAATAATACATTAACTAAATACCAAAACTCATGAGATGTTCAATTCAATTTATTGTACATATAGGCCTACTAAAAAAATAAACAACAACAAAAAAGTATCATTGGTCGAGGGACTACACAGAGACTCAAACAAGTTAGTGAAAATTAAATAGAAGGAGATAAATAGAAGAACCGTCGCTGCCATTTGTATCGTCAGAAAATAACAAAAACATGACTAAACAAAAAAGAGTTCAAAATTCAAATGACTGGTTAACCAAAAAGCGAAATGAATCACTGTCAAGTGGCTCAACAAAATGAAAAATGAAAACATCATACAATTATAATTAAACTATATCTATTGAGATTGTTGGTTGTATGTATAACAAGAAGGCAAAACAACAGTTAAAATTGCAAAAACACACTCAATTGATTTTAACATTAATGTTATGCGCCACGTTAATTTATTGTAATTAACGTATCTTTCAAAGATTTATCATTTTGCATAAAGGCCTTTATTGTTGTAGTTATGTTTTCATAATTAATTTTACAATTTTCATCAAATGGAAATAATGACTGTATGTAGAACTGAACAAGCAAGTACCAATATAATTAGTACATTTTGCATGTATTATAATATTATTTGATAATATGTATTATTTTACGTTGAAAACATAAATTAAGTCTATCAATTCTCATAGAGGAAATGTTAGTTTGAAATTTATCCATTCAATCATATATTTCCTCAACCAAATTTAGAAAAAAAGTTGTATTCATTTAATTGTCAATCGTTTTGGTAATACAATCGCAAGGCTCATTATTTTGTAAGATTAAATCAGAGTAGGTTACTGTTATCGAAGAGTAAGACTATTTATTGTATTGACAGTATTAATTCATGAATGTTTCAATGGCGGTTTGATGTTTCCTTCTCTGACGGCCCATCAGATATCGTATCACTAGAAGATTCTGTTAATGTATACTAATCTCTTCGTATTTAAGCCTCTTAAGTACATTTAACCACAACAATTATGTGTTGTCTTAAACTCAAAGTATAAACATAGAAATCCATTCCATAGTCATTTGAGCGTTCGTTGAGAGAGTAGAAAGAAAGATTGATTTTTATTGATTATTTCCCAAAAATAATCATTGAAATCGTTGAAATAGGTCGAGTTTATGAATTGCAAATATATAAAACCATTCTTTTTACAAATCATAAAATATGAAAAATAAAAAAATAGTAATTGTTTTAACAAGAATGAAAACTAAAAATGTAACCAATAGTAAGTCGCCATGAGAGGTTAGGGTGTTTGTGCATTTATGTTTAAAGCTAAATAAGCTATTGTTTCATCCAAAGTATAGATTTAAACTCGTCACCATGACGAGTTTGTATTTTGTGTATTTATGTTCAAAGTGATAAGCTATTGTTTCATCAAAAGTATATATGTGAACTCGTCACCATGACGAGTTAGTGGTTTGTGCATTTATGTTTAAAGCTAAATAAGCTATTGTTTCATCCAAAGTATAGATGTAAAACTCGTGACTATGACGAGTTAGTGTTTTGTGTATTTATGTTCAAAGCTAAATAAGCTATTGTTTCATCCAATGATAGCTGTGAAACTCGTCACCATGACGAGTTAGCGTTTTGTGCATTATGTTGAAAGCTAATTAAGCTATTGTTTCATCCAAAGTATAGAGGTGAAACTCGTCACCATGACGAGTTAGTGTTTTTGTGTATTATGTTGAAAGCTAAATAAGCTATTGTTTCATCCAAAGTATTGATGTGAAACTCGTTACCATGACGAGTTATTGTTTTGTGCATTTATGTTGAAAGCTAAATAAGCTATTGTTTCATAAAAAGTATAGATGTGAACTCGTCACCATGACGAGTTATCGTTTTGTGTATTTATGTTCAAAGTGATAAGCTATTGTTTCATCCAACGTATAGCCTAGATATGAACTCATCACCATGACGAGTTAGGAGTTTCGTTATGTTACAGCAGTGTGCGTTTTACCAAGAGTGACAACTTGAGCACTCAAACAATGTAATATCGTTCATACATCCTAATAGCCAATTATCCTATTTCTGTGTAAAGCCCAGATGTTTAATAATAACTCTGCCAATTCCCATTTTAATAACACGTATTATACTAAGGGTCCCCATGTGTTCGCATGTTTCGAATCTCACAAATACATCTATTTTTAAAATTAAGTATCGCTTGTGTAGTTACATTTTAAGATTTTTTCTCAGTATTTGTAGATTTTGTTTACGAAAAGTGTCTAATGAGAATTACCATAACAATGTTGGATGCAAAATTGAAATGAAACGTGTTTTAACCAGAAGTTTAACATAAAAAGTCGTTTCATTCATGAAAAATGGGAATGATTTAGGTCCTACCCTAAGCTTTCGCTAAACTTATACTTAGAATGTTTCTTTTTTTTCATGTTGCTGTATCAGATCGATGTACACACAGCAGGCGTACGTGAATAAAACTGATTGGTACGGGAACAGATTGTTTTCTTTTCTTTTTCCTAAACTGAAAAAAAGTTAAAAAATACTTAAAAGTACTTTTGTAGTGATCAACTTTATTTTAATTAAATAAAATTATTAAAATATATATGTAAGGATGTGGACGACAACACAAAAGGAAAAACACGCTTTTTCTCACTTTTACCACGGTCCGGTGGTGTATTTGGTTTTAATTTGTTTTTAGCATAACAATAGAGATCAGTATGGTCCTGAAAACCACAAAATAAATACAATGAGAAACAAAAGTAAATAATATTCTAAAATACAAGCCAATTCTTAGTAACGACCTCAACTTAACAGGCGACTCTAATAAAAAGGATTCTCTCTGAGGACTGCGACTATTACGTCAAACGGCACGTCTACCTAAACAGCCTCTGTATACTTTGTTAGAGTATACAAATACCTAATTAATTACCTACACAATTGCATCATAAGTGCCTGAATATTACTATTATATTACTAGAATAAATGCATGTTGGAATTTACTCACACTATTTGAATACTAAACTTAGTCTATTCATTGAATCAAGGAGTTATAATCTTAGGTTTGTGTAAAATATATAAATAACAAATCCATGGGCGCAGCCATTTTGTATGACAAATAGAGGGCGCACTACATGACGATCTATCACGAGCATGGTAGCCTCGTGTGTACAAATTAATCAAGTGTGAACTGTAGGATGAACTATTTTATACAAACTGTTAACTAGAAACTATCTTCTATAAACTAAACATTACTAAATCTATCTAAACATATTTTGTTAATACAAAGAAGGTTTATCACAAAAGTATAATTATATTATAACATTATATGGCATAAAATCCTAGTTCAAAGATTGTAACACAATACTATTCAATAGGCTTCCTAACTGCACATTCCATGAGTCAAGGTTAACCCAAAACAAATGTCTAGGCCTATGAATGCAATCATCTTAAAATACAACATTAATGTTTCTTAAACATAACAGAATCTTATAAATGTATAACAAAGTAATATATGTAAAAAGTAGAGTAATTACCTTTTAATCAGATCTTTAATTAAGTAAGAGACAAAACTATCTGCTTCCTTGACCGGTTCATGAATACAAAAGAAAGCAAATCATTTGAAAAAGACTGTTACAATTATAGGGGGCAGTATTTAATTATCACATGATTAGATTAATCCCCACACTCCCCTGTTTAAGCTGAGTTTGTCCTCAAACTTAATATTATTCACAACAAGAAGAATCTTTTCAGCATTTTCAGAGTCAATGCCAGCATCATCAGGCCAGTCAGGGTAAACGTCCCCAGTACCATCGTCTTCAACAAAGGACTCTACACATTCCCCTTCGGCTCCCACAAAGTGTCTCATCTTCTTCTCTGGGAGAACATATACTGTGTTTCCATTACCATGGGCAGCACGCCTAGTTGCTTCTAGTTCGGCTCTTAGCTCATCAACCGTCCTCTGCACATCTCGCAATGATGCCTTGCTTGCCATCACTGATCTCTAATGTTAAAGCCAAATACGATCCACGATCCCACTTCTGACACCAAATTGTAAGGATGTGGACGACAACACAAAAGGAAAAACACGCTTTTTCTCACTTTTACCACGGTCCGGTGGTGTATTTGGTTTTAATTTGTTTTTAGCATAACAATAGAGATCAGTATGGTCCTGAAAACCACAAAATAAATACAATGAGAAACAAAAGTAAATAATATTCTAAAATACAAGCCAATTCTTAGTAACGACCTCAACTTAACAGGCGACTCTAATAAAAAGGATTCTCTCTGAGGACTGCGACTATTACGTCAAACGGCACGTCTACCTAAACAGCCTCTGTATACTTTGTTAGAGTATACAAATACCTAATTAATTACCTACACAATTGCATCATAAGTGCCTGAATATTACTATTATATTACTAGAATAAATGCATGTTGGAATTTACTCACACTATTTGAATACTAAACTTAGTCTATTCATTGAATCAAGGAGTTATAATCTTAGGTTTGTGTAAAATATATAAATAACAAATCCATGGGCGCAGCCATTTTGTATGACAAATAGAGGGCGCACTACATGACGATCTATCACGAGCATGGTAGCCTCGTGTGTACAAATTAATCAAGTGTGAACTGTAGGATGAACTATTTTATACAAACTGTTAACTAGAAACTATCTTCTATAAACTAAACATTACTAAATCTATCTAAACATATTTTGTTAATACAAAGAAGGTTTATCACAAAAGTATAATTATATTATAACATTATATGGCATAAAATCCTAGTTCAAAGATTGTAACACAATACTATTCAATAGGCTTCCTAACTGCACATTCCATGAGTCAAGGTTAACCCAAAACAAATGTCTAGGCCTATGAATGCAATCATCTTAAAATACAACATTAATGTTTCTTAAACATAACAGAATCTTATAAATGTATAACAAAGTAATATATGTAAAAAGTAGAGTAATTACCTTTTAATCAGATCTTTAATTAAGTAAGAGACAAAACTATCTGCTTCCTTGACCGGTTCATGAATACAAAAGAAAGCAAATCATTTGAAAAAGACTGTTACAATTATAGGGGGCAGTATTTAATTATCACATGATTAGATTAATCCCCACATATATAAATATTATCGCTTTACAATTCACATGATATGATTATATAAAAAGGCACTTGAAATAACACATTATTAAAGCTATCATAAGAACATTGTAAACAGGAAGAAAAACAACTAAAACTAGTTTTGAAAAGATTTATACTCATTTGTATTTACTATTTTGCTGATGTATGTTGCCATTCATTTTATTTAGTGCTGTGTTATTCACAAACAGGAATACGTAAACATTACATTGTCAGAGTACAAAATAAAATAACGTCTTAATCGCCAGGGAAACAGACCTCTTTAAGCTGAACGAGCTTAATTTGTAAAAAGCTGTTTCGTTTGTTCAAAGATGTTTTATGATTACCCTGTTTCCTACACAATTTAGTTAAATTAAAACAAATTGTTAAGGGTTATTGAATTTATACATGATTTCTGTCGTTTTACATTTTATCTTTTTGTATAGCATTGATATTAATATCGTTATTTGAGCTTGATCATTTTTCATGATACTTAAATAGCCCGTAGTCTACAATTAACAGTAACTAACTGTTGCAACAATTATTTTAATGCTTTTAGATTTTCAAGCAATTCATTTTGAATAAATCACCCTAGAATTCTTAACCCTTTATTAAAAAAGAAGTCAAATGCAGTAATTGAAATGCAAATCTAAGGAATGAGATCAAGAAGGCCTGGGCAAAAAAAGGGAAATTAACGAATTGCATATAAATCATTAATTGAATTACAGCATTCGCCCTTTTTTCTACTAAGTAACACTCTCCACTGTCAAACTTGATGTGACAAACAAATGTGATGTGCCCATGGACATGATGATATCATATCTCTATCATACTTGGGCATAGCACTACCATATTTGGGCACATCTACTAGTTCGATGGCGTAGACATACAGTAGCTTAAGTCGGGTAGCAGGAATCAATTGTATAATAGTGTCTATGACAATTTTAATTATATATGTCTGCTGACAGGTTGGATTCCAAAAGATATCGTTTATTCATACGTTTGTAATGAGATAAACCCACACAAGTTCCAAGATATAGATATTTAAATAATGGGGTAACATACAGTGATACAGAATCGAGCAATCATTGTTGGTCTCCCAAGTATCCGTGATGACGAAAAGATGTGGCAGCCTTTCAAACATGCATTAAAAACAAATAAGCATAATGAGCCAAATATCAATGTTGTCTACACATTTGAAATAAGACTAAAAATAATTTTGTTCGTGTCAAAAGTGTAGCGATATGTGATATATTTCACCAGTGTACAATAAAAATAAAGAATATCAACGTATATGAACGTAAGCTGTTCTTTAATTTCGACTATGTACAGTATTATTTTTTATAAATTAAAAGCATAATTATTTAACGGTCTGTGTTTGTATATAGGCCTAGATTTGATTTCATTTTGTATTGTGTTCTTTTAAAGTTTTAAAAGTATAATCAAAGTAATAATGTGGAGTATGGGATGAATTAGACTCACTTAATTCACAATATATAATTTAAATTTGAAAGCTGATTTTTGATGTCTTTGAAATGAACGACTTAATGGGGAGTCTGTAATATTTTCATACTGTTAGGCACTCGATAAAAGAGATATTTCTAACACCACCTTACAAGCTAAGTGTGATGACTTATCTTGTTTTCACCGATTACATAGAGAATATTACGATAAATGTACACATTTTATAATTTGTTTTGCTTATTTCTAATCCAAATGAAAAAGTATGCAATTTGAATTCTGATACATTAATCCACTAAATACATTTACGTTTCTCCGAATTGTAAACAAATTTCAGATATTTAAAAACATGACTAGATAGGTACACGGACTATTTTTTTTTCAGTAGTTCAACCCGATGTTACCATTGTGATTCATCAGAAAATAAAACGGTATGGACATATAATATATACATAGTGTTTAATTTAGCGCAAAAATAACTTTCTTAAATTAAAAAAAAATCAGCCAAAAACGTAATATTCAAGTTCCAATATATTCATTCATTCATTTAATCTTTTATTTATAAACCTCTGGTCCATAGAAAGTAAAAAATACATATAAATGAAATAAAATAAACAAGACTAATTACTAATACTCATCTCAGGATGACATTCACCCTGGAGAGCATCTTCGACTTAACTAAGACGTTGCTTATAATCGTTGAGACTAAAACATTATATATATATATATATTTAACCACGCTGATAATGTTTTTTAAGATTTCACGCCCTGAAGGAAACAGCCACGAGGATCTTACAGTATAGTCTTTGTTAGTGCATACTTACAAACTTAAAAACAGGTGATAAATAAGAAGAACTTATCGTTCTATGCATACTATCATAAATCCCATGTTTGTACAAAAACCTTATACATTATTTGTGATTGGAAATCAGATTGCGTCAATGTCAAAACAAGATTTAGTACAAGACAATTTAGTGTCTAAATATAATTGCCCGTATTATTTGAATAGCCTCACTTTACTATCCATCCAATGCTTCAATAAAACCTTTAATATCCTCATAATATAAGTAATCTAGATAAGATATATCGACAACGTACACACATTAAAATAAACCTACTGATGTTAAACATGTGTTTGTATTAGACATAGCAATAATTGTAAATCATAAACAACTACATTGTATGGATCAAAATGCATTACCAATCCTAAATATCAAACGGAAATGGCAAAATTTAATGGTGTGAATTCAAATCCATAGTTCAACACTTTCTTGATTCATAGGTGACAGATGTCAGAAATCTTCAACATCTAAGTGACATTTTAACAAGGAACCCATTTTTTTGTTTTAAATAAAAGAGAAGGTAAGAATAAGTTATGCAATAAATATTTGATTTATGAAATATAATACATTGGAATGTTATGGTAAAATTTGTCATAAAGGTTAGTTGGTGCAAAAAGATAAGAATAACACAATACATCTTCCTCCTTGATTTTCTCATGATTTTTGATTTTTTTGCTGTTGTTTTGTTAACTTTTTGATGTCGTATTGTGTTATGTCTGTAATTTTGCTGTTGTTTAGTGGATTTAATCATTGCTTTTTTTCCGGACATTTCGATTCATTTCCTGATTTTCATCTTATTTTCGATGAAATCTGCTAGGCCTAGGCCTATGCCGGACCAAGCCTGCTCTACTTGCTCTACTAACAGTTGTATGCCTTGCTGTTCTCAACTCACGCCTGGTAGCACTAACAGCTGGATTCCTACCAGGCCTAGGCTTCGGCCTAGCAAGAGAGGAAGACGTGGTGGTTCTCATATTCATCGACGTATACCAGTGAGAATTAGTTATTATGCTTCTTTGCCTAACTCTAATAAAAGAAGAAAAAATTTTACTCATTTTCTGCATCGACAACTGATAAACATCCCATTATCAAATAATGTGGGTGCCAAGGATAGACCATCTTCTTGCCAACTACCTTTGTTTTTACTTACCAATGCTCAATCACTTTGCAATAAACATGATGAATTGAGTTTGTTATTAAACACCCAAGGGGTTGATGTCGGAGTATTTACTGAATCCTGGTATGGACCTCATATATGTAATGCTCAAATTCATGTTCAAGGATATTCTTTTTTTGGCAAATGTAGAGAGGATCGACGTGGAGGCGGTGTGGCAATTTATGTGAAGGATAACATTGATTGTGCAATCCTTGACATCCCTGTACCACCTGAATTGGAAGTCATTTGGATAAACTTAAAATGTTCTCGTCTACCAAGAGGAATGTCATCAATCGTTGTTTGTGCTATCTACATCACAACAGACTCCCCATATCAACTTCTTCTTGAGCGGCATATTTGTGAAACGATAGACCTTATTCGTTCTAGATCACTTCAGACTGGTTTTTGCATTATGGGCGATTTCAACAGAATGAACATTAACTACATTTTACGTAATAACTGTTTAAAACAAATTGTTAATTTTCCAACCCGTGAACTTGCTACATTAGACCTCATCTTGACTAATTTTGAAACTAAATACCATACCCCAGAAGCGATGTCTCCTCTTGGTTTTAGTGACCACATCTGTATTTTATGGAAACCTAAAGTTCAAGCTATCAAAAATGTTGTCAAATCTATAAGTGTTCGTCCCTTATATGATACCAGAATAAGATCGTTTGGCACCTGGATTGTATCTCAGAATTGGAATGATATTTATAGCTGCATTTCTACACAGAGTAAAGTTGATGCTTTCTATTACAAACTGATCACTGCTATTAATAAGTTTTTCCCGTTGAAAAATATTAAAACGCACAATACTGATAAACCTTGGCTAACACAAAATATCAGAAATTCTATTTCTGAACGCCAAAAAGCGTTTAAATCCAATAACTTAACCCATTGGAAAGCTTGCAGAAACAAAGTCAAGAGGGAAATCATTAAAGCTAAAGTAAAATTTAATGTAGATAGAGTTAGACACCTGCAAAAAACTGACCCAGGTAAATGGCACCAACAGGTCAGAGTTATGACAAACACTAAGAAAATTGATCTCAATATACCAGTTCCTGAAATCTCTCCATTGGATCATAAATCCATTGCTAATGTCATCAATGACTTGTTTACTAACATTAGTGCTCACATCCCTTTTCTAAATAAAACTCAACTCCCTGCATTCCTTCCCTCTGACAAACCTGCACCTAAACTTCATCCTTGGGATATTTATAAAAAATTAAGATCTATTAAAGAAAACAAGGCCTGCGGACCAGATTTGGTCCCACCCAAAATTGTTAAATTATTTGCCATGGAGTTTTGTGAACCACTTTGTGATATACTCAACTGTTCTTTTTCTGAAGGCATTGTCCCTTCTCAGTGGAAAAAGGCAGTTGTAGTCCCTGTGCCCAAGGTTCAGCCTCCTACTATTGACAAACTCAGACCTATCTCCATTACTTCTGTGTTTGCCAAAGTAGCTGAGGAGTTTATCACTGACTGGATCTTACAAGATATAAGTTCAAAAATCGATGTTAACCAGTTTGGAAATGTTAAGGGTTTGTCTACTGCTCATTACCTGACCCACTTGGTGCATTATCTCTGTCAAGGTGCTGAGAATAAGCACAATGTTGGTACCATGGTTCTTACTGATTTCTCCAAGGCCTTTGATCTTATCGACCATACCATCCTTGTTAATAAGATCATTGATATTGGTGTCAGGGGGGCTTTGGTACCATGGTTGTGTGATTTTCTTTTTATGCGTATGCAGTGTGTCAAATATAATGGTACCTTATCTAATTACTCTTACTTAAAAGCTGGTGTCCCACAGGGAACCAAGTTAGGCCCTTTATGTTTCCAGATCATGATCAACGATGCTGGTACAAATGCTAAAACTAAGTATCTGAAATATGTAGATGATCTTACATTTTGTGAAAATCGTAAGCTCTCATTGCCTGGTTTTTTACAAGATGATCTTAATTCTTTTTTCCGCTGGTGTAACGACAACTGTTTAGTGCTTAACCCCAAAAAATGTCAGGCCCTTAAGGTGTGTTTCAGTTCTACCCAACCTTCACACGTTGACATACACTTGGGAACTGATAAGCTCCAATATGTTAATAAAGCCAAGATCCTGGGAGTTTTTTTTCAAGACAACCTTAAATGGGACTGTCATATTGATTCCATCATCACTAAAGCTTCCAGGAAACTTTTCTTTTTACGATCACTAAAACGATTTGGTTTTAACATTGAAGAGCTTAAATTGACCTTTTGTGGTTACATTAGACCAGTTGTTGAGTATGCTGATGTTGTTTGGCATTCTGGCCTGTCTAGTAGATTAAGCGATTGTATTGAAAATGTTCAAAAGAGGGCTTGCCGTATAATGTTAGGCAATGATTACTTTTCTTACTCTGGTGCCCTTGAATTTCTTAAATTAGAGACTTTGGCTCAAAGAAGGGTGGAGCATTGTCGCAAGTTCGCTGAGTATCTCCCCAAAATTAAACAAACAGCTGATTTAATCCCACCGACCAGACATAGCTGTCATGGTAGGAATTTAAGAAATAAAAACAAAATTACCCAGCTAGCGTCTAAAACATCCAGATTTACCAATAGCCCTATACCCTACTTCATCAAATTACTGAATTCTTAATTTTCTCCCCTGCTAGTTTGCGACTGCTCTCCCCTTCTTTGTTGTTTTTTTTGTTTTCATATTTTTTATATATATTTATATTTTTGATATGACATGTATTTTACACGCAATTTGGCTCTTAGCCACGAGTTGTAATTTTGGTCAATTTTTTGATATTTGAAATAAAAGTGAATAATAATAATAAACATATTTGATATATGAAATGTAATACATTGGAATATTATGGTAACAATGACTATATTGTTCACTCAAAGCAAATTTGTCATAAAGTTAGTTTGTGCAAAAACCCTTCATTGACATAACATACTTTTCAATTTATAAAATAGTTGAAATTGTATCCATGAATAAACATTGCACTAAATCTTTCAACGTTACGTATTTAATTTCAACGTATGTACAGAAAAGGAGGACATACAATAAGCAAGTTATTTAATATTAATAATTAAAAAACTTGGACCTACTTTTAGAAATAGCTTTCAATTGTGGAATAATTAATTTTCTTTTACGACAACATCTTTCAAAATCATTTGTTACATAAACGTGCTAGGTTACACCATAGTTCACATCATCAACATGACTTGTTATCTTCCCTGCCTTACCATCCAGGAGGCATGCATTTCACTCATGACAATTCAATTCAACAATATTCACAATATAATCGGAACCTCGCAGTCTGCCTGTTTATTTCTTTTATAGGTTTGTGTCTACAGTAGGTCTATTTAACTTTCTTTTATGTATTAACTAATTGTTTTTTTTTCTCTCTATTCGTGTCTTAATATTACATAAGAACTCTTTATTAGACTGTTCGTCTGTGTTTTAAATATTAGGCCTAAGTGGTAGTGGTTGTGGTGGTAGTAGAAGTATTATTTAATTCAATAACGCTGATGATTTAACTATTTATTTCCTTCCTAATATTCTAATTTATTTTTACTTATAGGCCTACATTGGCTAAAAATCTTCCCTTTTTACTCCTAGTAAAGAATGAACTGTTTTCGATTTGTTTGTTGTATAATAATCAGAGTGGAATGTTCGCACAATTAAAATACGTCATCTTTTTTCATCATTATCATATCATTAAATAAATAGATTTAGTAAACCTACCTTTTGTCAATAGCTGATTGCAATAACATATATTTTCCACCAAAGTGTAAAATTGAGATATTAAACATAATCGCTTAATTTCGTAGGCTTAGTTATCAACATCTAATATTTTTTTCGTTGAAAAGGTCATGCTCTTTAAAATAAGAGACCTTTCGAAACCATTTTTTCCTTCGGGCCAAAGTAAATTTAATAACTGTAAATTGCCAAGAAATTATACAGTAACAGGTTAGGTTGGTATTAGACTATACCATTAATAATCAGCTTTAATTCATGTTTGAAGGAAATGTGCAAGAAGGTTATAATATTAATAATATTTATTCGGCAAAAGTTCTTAAAAGTACAATTTACAATTCATCTTGCCAGAAGCAAGTAATAGCATGAGACCAAAAAGAAAACTGATTTTACTAAATACTTGATATTTAGGTTTAGATACTGCCCTTACTACATACTTTATATTTAGGTTTAGATACTGCTCCTACTCCATACTTGATATTCAGGTTTAGATAGGCCTACTGCTCCTACTCCATACTTGATATTTAGGTTTAGATACTGCCCTTACTACATACTTGATATTTACGTTTAGATACTGCTCCTACTCCATACTTGATATTTAGGTTTAGATACTGCTCCTACTCCATACTTGATATTTAGGTTTAGATACTGCTACTACTCCATACTTGATATTTAGGTTTAGATACTGCTCCTACTCCATACTTGATATTTAGGTTTAGATACTGCTCTTACTCCATACTTGATATTTAGGTTTAGGTACTGCTCCTACTCCATACTTGATATTTAGGTTTAGATACTGCTACTACTCCATACTTGATATTTAGGTTTAGATACTGCTCCTACTCCATACTTGATATAGGTTTAGATACTGCTCTTACTCTATACTTGATATTTCGGTTTAGATACTGCTCCTACTCCATACTTGATATTTAGGTTTAGATACTGCTCCTACTCCATACTTGATATTTAGGTTTAGATACTGCTCCTACTCCATACTTGATATTTAGGTTTAGATACTGCTCTTACTCCATACTTGATATTTAGGTTTAGATACTGCTCCTACTCCATACTTGATATTTAGGTTTAAATACTGCTCTTACTCCATACTTGATATTTAGGTTTAGATACTGCTCCTACTCCATACTTGATATTTAGGTTTAGATACTGCCCTTACTCAATACTTCATATTTAGGTTTAGATACTGCTCCTACTCCATACTTGATATTTAGGTTTAGATACTGCTCCTACTCCATACTTGATATTTAGGTTTAGATACTGCTCCTACTCCATACTTGATATTTAGGTTTAGATACTGCTCCTACTCCATACTTGATATTTAGGTTTAGATACTGCTCCTACTCAATACTTGATATTTAGGTTTAGATACTGCCCTTACTCAATACTTGATATTTAGGTTTAGATACTGCTCCTACTCCATACTTGATATTTAGGTTTAGATACTGCTCCTACTCCATACTTGATATTTAGGTTTAGATACTACTCCTACTCCATACTTGATATTTAGATTTAGATACTGCTACTACTACATACTTGATATTTAGGTTTAGATACTGCTCCTACTCCATACTTGATATTTAGGTTTAGATACTGCTCCTACTCCATACTTGATATTTAGGTTTAGATACTGCTCCTACTCCATACTTGATATTTAGGTTTAGATACTGCTCCTACTCCATACTTGATATTTAGGTTTAGATACTGCCCTTACTACGTACTTGATATTTAGGTTTAGATACTGCTCCTACTCCATACTTGATATTTAGGTTTAGATACTGCCCTTACTACGTACTTGTTATTTAGGTTTAGATACTGCTCCTACTCCATACTTGATATTTAGGTTTAGATACTGCTCCTACTCCATACTTGATATTTAGGTTTAGATACTGCCCTTACTACGTACTTGATATTTAGGTTTAGATACTGCTCCTACTCCATACTTGATATTTAGGTTTAGATACTGCTCTTACTCCATACTTGATATTTAGGTTTAGATACTGCTCCTACTCCATACTTGATATTTAGGTTTAGATACTGCTCCTACTCCATACTTGATATTTAGGTTTAGATACTGCTCCTACTCCATACTTGATATTTAGGTTTAGATACTGCTCCTACTCCATACTTGATATTTAGGTTTAGATACTGCTCTTACTCCATACTTGATATTTAGGTTTAGATACTGCTCCTACTCCATACTTGATATTTAGGTTTAGATACTGCTCCTACTCCATACTTGATATTTAGGTTTAGATACTGCTCTTACTCCATACTTGATATTTAGGTTTAGATACTGCTCCTACTCCATACTTGATATTTAGGTTTAGATACTGCTCCTACTCCATACTTGATATTTAGGTTTAGCTACTGCTCTTACTCCATACTTGATATTTAGGTTTAGATACTGCTCCTACTCCATACTTGATATTTAGGTTTAGATACTGCTCCTACTACATACTTGATATTTAGGTTTAGATACTGCCCTTACTCAATACTTGATATTTAGGTTTAGATACTGCTCCTACTCCATACTTGATATTTAGGTTTA
The DNA here is from genome assembly GCF_964355755.1 of Antedon mediterranea. Lineage (NCBI taxonomy): Eukaryota > Metazoa > Echinodermata > Crinoidea > Comatulida > Antedonidae > Antedon > Antedon mediterranea. Next base: position 18,762,546 of record NC_092675.1, read on the forward strand.
GATACTACTCCTACTCCATACTTGATATTTAGGTTTAGATACTGCTCCTACTCCATACTTGATATTTAGGTTTATATACTGCCCTTACTACGTACTTGATATTTAGGTTTAGATAATGCACTTACTCCATACTTGATATTTAGGTTTAGATACTGCTCCTACTCCATACTTGATATTTAGGTTTAGATACTACTCCTACTCCATACTTGATATTTAGGTTTAGATACTGCTCCTACTCCATACTTGATATTTAGGTTTATATACTGCCCTTACTACGTACTTGATATTTAGGTTTAGATAATGCACTTACTCCATACTTGATATTTAGGTTTAGATACTGCTCCTACTCTATACTTGATATTCAGGTTTAGATACTGCTCCTACTCCATACTTGATATTTAGGTTTAGATACTGCCCTTACTTCATACTTGATATTTAGGTTTAGATACTGCCCTTACTCCATACTTGATATTTAGGTTTAGATACTGCACTTACTCCATACTTGATATTCAGGTTTAAATACTGCTCCTACTCCATACTTGATATTTAGGTTTAAATACTGCCCTTACTCCATACTTGACATTTAGGTTTAGATACTGCTCCTACTCCATACTTGATATTTAGGTTTAGATACTGCCCTTACTACATACTTGTTATTTAGGTTTAGATACTGCTCTTACTCCATACTTGATATTTAGGTTTAGATACTGCTCCTACTCCATACTTGATATTTAGGTTTAGATACTGCCCTTACTCAATACTTGTTATTTAGGTTTAGATACTGCTCCTACTCCATACTTGATATTTAGGTTTAGATACTGCCCTTACTCAATACTTGATATTTAGGTTTAGATACTGCTCCTACTCCATACTTGATATTCAGGTTTAGATACTGCTCCTACTCCATACTTGATATTTAGGTTTAGATACTGCTCCCACTCCATACTTGATATTTAGGTTTAGATACTGCCCTTACTACATACTTGTTATTTACGTTTAGATACTGCTCCTATTCCATACTTGATATTTAGGTTTAGATACTGCTCCCACTCCATACTTGATATTAAGGTTTAGATACTGCTCTTACTCCATATTTGATACTTAGGTTTAGATACTGCTCTTACTCCATACTTTTTGAAAAACTAAATTAAAACACAAATTTTATTATCTTTATTATTTTATTCCCAATGTATTTGCCTTTAGAATAACTGAAAAGGTAAACAAAACTAAAATAATTCCAGGTAATCGTCATCCATTATCCGGGAAAAAAAGCTGTTTTTATGCACGAATTCCCTATAGGCAAGTGTGTAATAAAACATTACTCTTCCGGTATGCATTGCCATGGGTTCAAATCGTGATGAGAGTACTTTGTGTATTTTTATAATAGGTTAATCCGTCCATTTACCACTATTAGTGTACATCATTTAGGTCAACTGAATCCATTCATTATCTTAAATTAGACATTTACACCTCTTGAAGTATTTAAGAATATCTCTAATTCATATCTTCTTAAGAGACAGTAATAGTCGATTATTTTTAAGATATTAATTATTAAAGTGAGACTTAAATATTGTAAGCTAAACATTTATTTATGACCAATAATATATTATTCAAGAATCTCTTCCTAAGGGATATTCAATGATTGTGTATTTGTTGATACATTTTAATGCAATAATTGGTTTTATCAAGTCCGTTTTTTCCATAAAGTCAGACTGTCATACTGTCTAGGCAAGTTAGTGTGATTGGGATGTGCGGGTTATACTGACTCTGGGGAGGCTATTAATCAACTGAATCCAAGACATGCATTGCTGAAGTTAATATGCATTCTATAGTATTTATTTTTTTGGACAATGAATTGAAAACATTGCTTTATAATTTCTGATTAAGGATCGAAAAGTTAATTTGACTTTTCTCTCGATGGAGTTATGTTATTAAAATGTATTGCAGAAACATTCGGTTTGGTGAGTCTCAAACTTCACCATTTTTTCTATATCAATTTGTTTTATTTAACGTTAGTTAATTAATGTTGTAAGTTAATGTTGTCATTCATCGGTTTCAACAAATATTCCCAAAGCGTTTAGAAAAAACGAAGAGATCGAACTAGAATTTAAAAGAGGTTTGAACACTTGAATAGAAGAGCATAGTCAACCTAATTTTATAAAAACAGAAGAGACTGATGTTTAGGCCTACAGTAAAACTTTAAGCAAAAAAGTAAGTTTAAAACTAATTCTAGAGGTGCAGGCATTTTAAAAATGCAACATACAGAATAAAGGTACAATTAAAATAAACTAATTATTTGGATATATCTTTCAAGCTATTTTTAGAAACCTGTTCTGAATATGCACTAAAAGCAATCAAAACTGTTAATGGTAATCTAAATGGCAATGGATTAAACGAAATTGAAGAAATTTGAGAATGTCTTTCATAATTGTGGTCTTGAGAGTGCAGTCTGGTTGGAAGCTGAAATGAACATAATTGCGTATAGTCGTAAAAATTGAATATTTAAGACAATTGTTGTATGAAAGTAAACAATTAACATAATGAAAATTAGGATGTATTAAGATTAAAAACGCTAATTGATTATGAAGATTAATGGAAAATATGTGAATAATGAGTAATAATTGCAGGATCTTCTCATAACTACTGAATACGACACAGCAATATTTTAGGCCATATCACAGGTTTCAGCCCTAAAGAAGACCCCCTTTCCCAGGAGAGATTCGAACTTATGACAGTAGAGCGAATATCATTTCCTTTAGCACTGTTTTAGCCCACAATACATTCTTTCATTTCCAGATTGATTATCACACCCTAAAGCTCTGTCTGCCTATCAAACTAGTTTGACAACAAAATTATATGACCAAATATGGTTGATATGACATCATCATGTCCATATGCCACATCAAATTTGTGCTATAAAGTACTACTATAAAGCAGAGTCTACTTTAAAAAATATCTATATAGATTAAATTCTTAATTAAATCTACTGGTTTCAACAAAAGTGAATGTTTGTACGTTTATTATCAGCTGACCACTGTCGCAAAAAAAAATGATAGAATTGATTTAATACCTACTAAGAAGTTCATTACTGAAATGATAATACGTGACGCATGACGTGAACTTTTCACTTAGTTTATCATATCTTATATTCAGCTAATTCAAATTAGTTTGGAAATTGACGATACACTGATATTAACGTTTTTTTCCCATCTAATGCGGTTTCTAACATTAAGCAACAGAGCCATTATGTTGGACATTCAATCCAGGATATTGAAAATAGAGACTTGTGCGTGGCTTAAGAAAGAATGGGATATCCCATGGTCTCTTTCGCAAAAACATGACCGCACATATACGACCGTGCAACATGCTTAAAAATAGTCATCAATTAATTAATTATTTATAACGGCGATCTGAAGTAGGCCTATGTATAGATATTTATAGGCGCATTCCGATCGCCCCCAACCATAATCTTAAGCATTATAATTGGAAATACCATGACCAAATTATTAGGCCTACACAGTCGATTGATATCTAGCTTTGTGTGGGCCTATGCGAGAACAAACTTTTGATTATGTTCAAAGTCGTATTGTTGTATTGATTTTATTAAATGATGTGAGTAACATGCTGTATACCGTATGTATATATATATACCTTCTAGTGAGAAAAAAAAATACAGCGGAATGTTGAGGGATTAAAACATCGCCCGTTTCGCTTCAAATAACGTCATAAATTGAATGTAATCACTGACATTGGCTTAAATGTATTCTTGAATAACAACACAAAGCTTTGAATTTATTTAAATTATCTAATTTGTAAACGGTTTATATGGCAGATTGGTTGTACAAGGCAATAATCCTTTTGCTGAGGGTATCCTAGAGTTTACTTGTTCTAACTTTGACCGCCGTGACATATTCGCTATTGATTTTAGTCAGCTACAATTTAAGTTTTTCAAGATGAAATGTAATGGAATTACTTTAATCTATGGTGAATAAACAAACCAGAAAATTGCATGATAGAATCAATGTTCGAGAGTAGTATTGGGAATATGATATTGTAATTAGGCTGGATATGCTCATCATGATAGGTACGGTATCGTTCAGACGGACCTTATGTACTGTTTACCACACAAACTCAATATAATTTCTATTACTCGAATATTGCATATTGATAACGTAATAATCAAGCAATATAAATTACTATGATGTGATGAATAATTGTATCGGACAGGATATAACGGTAGAAAAACAAGATCTGGTACTGACTCTTCAGAGTGCCATGAACGTTAGTGCATGGAGTTACATTACATTACCGGTAACTAATTTAATCCTTTAGAATCACAGGTTCGTGCAACTCATGAGCTCACGGATCTTTTCTAATGGTGTACGTCAACAATAGCATGCATATCGCATTGTAAGCTTTTAGGTACGTGACAGTATTCAACAGAATACTATGAACTAAAGACTAAAAAATACTATGTATATAAACATTCTAAGTATACACTGACAGAATGCTATAGAAGCAAGAATCACATTGTCTTAATGTTAGAACACATTCCCCTCCTCCCTTCGACACCAAACAGGAAGAAATCATCTTTCCTTTGGGGAAAAAATGCAGGGGAATGCCCCGCACAAGAGCTCAGGCGATATTAGCCAATTTAAGAACATTTCTCAGTTGTTTAGAACACTTTAAATTATCTTAAATTTCGATTCAGAAATTTGCAACCACGCTATAAGTTTTAACCAGTTATTTTCCGTAAATTTACATTGAAAATCATTAATTTTTTTTTTTAATTACTGTTACGTAATGGCCTATAATGCTGAGGAAGCCCTGGATCTTCTTTTGCTTGATGACAGTGATGATGAGCAGTTTTTTTATCGCGATATCGAAGAGCAAGAATCAGATTCTGACGCGCCTGATAGAGACGATATTAGCGGCGACGATGAACCCGAAGACGACGGTGCACGAGGGCCTAGGTACAGAAGAAGAGTCGACGATTTAGAATGGAAAGATCGGGCTTATGATTATGCCTGGTTAGGTAAATATGTATTCTATATTATTATATTTACTTATTACGTTGACTACTTCGTGTTTTTATCTCAACTTGGTAATTTTCATTATGTTTCAAAAGTTGTATTTTTTTGTTGGCTTTATAAAAACCAAATAGCTGTAGGCCTAACATTTATTTAGATTATTCATTATTTTTGTATATTTCCTATCTTTGTATTCCTATTTTTATTTTTGTATTATCCATTTATATTATGTATGAGTAGGAATAAAAATGTTTTGCATTTCAAACATACATTAGTGATGGTTTTTTTATATTTATTTATTGTGTATTTTTTAGGAGAATTTACTGAACAATCGGGGCCGAAGGTTCATGATGCAGAATCTACGATCACAGAGATTTTCCTGCATTTCTTGGATAATGGGCTGCTGCATCATGTAGTGACGGAGACTAACAGGTATGCGCAGAAGCTCATATCCCTTGCTCGGGATAAAGGTAAGTTAGGTAGTTCAACTTTGAGAAATTGGAAAGAGACGGACATAAATGAGGTACGTGCGTTCATTGCTCTTATTTTAGGTTTAGGTTTTGACAGACGAGGAAGCTACGAGAGTCACTGGTCTACGAATTGGTTTCTGGACCAGCCTGGACTCCGGAAGATTATGTCCAGAAACCGTTTCATGCTGCTCCTCAGGTGTATCCATCTGGCTGATGATGATGCTGCTCCTCATCGAGATGACCCAACCTATGATCGAGGATTCAAGGTTTCTTTTTTTATGTCTAGTCTTATTGCTAACTTTCAATCTGCTTTTTATCCCTATAGAAACGTGTCATTAGATGAGAGTATAATAGCTTTTTTAGGTAGAATTCGTTTCAAAACATACAACCCACAAAAGCCACACAAATGGGGATGACTGCATATACATTAGCAGATGCACAAACTGGCTACGTATATCATCAAGAGTTGTATACAGGTAGTGACGATCGGCCAGATAAAACACGGAGGTTAGTAAATCGTGTGTGCCAACCGATTGCAGGTAAGAAGCACCATGTATATATGGATAATTATTTTTCCTCCCCAGCTGTTTTCCAAGATCTAGAAAACCAAGGTACGGGTGCATGCGGAACAATGCGATGCGACAGAATTGGGACTCCACAGTCAATCAAGGTAAAAGTAAAAGATATGGCTGTTGGAGATACAGTATTTGAAAGAGATGGAAACAAGTTGTTTGTTACTTGGAAGGACAAGAGAAAGGTAACTGTTATTTCTACTGTTCATAATTCTATGACTTTTGAGAAACAGGTAAAGCAGAAACATGGAGCAGGATTTACAGAGATCACCAAGCCATGTGCCATCGAGTTGTATACGCAGTATATGGGTGGAGTGGACCGTGCTGACCGGCTGCTATGGACATACCTCAACATCCACAGAAGTCTCAAATGGTGGAAGAAGGTATTTTTTTATCTTTTGGAGGTAAGTTTTGTGAATGCTTTGATTATTTACAGGAGTTTCCGTCCAGATGCGATTGTCAGGTCTGACAAGGTTCGTCTGGATCTCATTGATGGTCTGCTAGCGAACTATCAACGTCCCAACCCAAGACCAGGAAGAAGGTCAACAGATCAACCACAGCGGCTAACTGAACGCCACTACCCTGCAGTGAACCCGAAAAAGACACCGGCAGGCAGGAGGTCTGAGCCTGACTGTTTCGTGTGCTCAAAGCGAGGGCCTGGTTGCAAAAGACACCAAACCAAACACATCTGTGCGCAGTGTGAAAAGCCCATGTGTACTGTGCCATGCTTTGGCCGCTACCACAGCCTTCAGGATTACAAAGCAGATTGTACAAAGGAGTACCACGGAGAATAAAGGTTAGTGAGATGATGGTAAGTGGATTAGATTGTAAATAGTGTTGATTTATATTGTTTGATTATGTTCACAACTCATATTGTTCCATAATGTTTTCTTCATTTGTTTTACAACTCCTTTATTTTGACAACTCATTTTTTTCTTACAACTCATATTGTTTCATAATATTTTATTTTGTAATGTTTTTTGTAATATGTTTTCTTCATTTGTTTTACAACTCCTTTATTTTGACAACTCATTTTTCTGTAATATGTTTTCTTTGGTTGACGGGGCACATACAAACGTGCCACCTGCCCTCGCTGTGATCATCGACCTTGACGTGGTAGCGAGGCTTGCGTGCTTCCAATGTAATGGTAGCCAGGCCAATGATGATCAATAAAAAATAAAATATATACAAACACAAAAAAAAAGTTTTATTTGCAAAAAATTGAAGAAAAAAAATTAAAAATATGAAATTTCATATTTTTTAATAATTATTGCTTATTATTATGATCAATAATGTATTTTATAACAATAATATAATTATTATTTTTGAAAAAAGTTATACAATTTGTGTCTAAATAGCTTCCAACACACAACAAAATGTTTCATATTTTTCATAATTTTTGAATTCATAAATCATAAATTAGGTCCAGCCAAAAATGTATGAAATATTTACCAAAAGATAGGAAATTTTATAAGGAACATATGTTATTAGAAATGTTTTCCTCTAAAATGACTAGAAGTTTCTCAAAACTTGAAAAAACTGAGACCACCTTTAAAAACATTGAAAAAATGTTGTTCCCAAAAAGAATCTGGTTGACACAGGAAGTCATTATCTGGAAATTCGGTACTAAGAGGGTTTTAAGTTATTGATTGATTGACTGTACCAATGAAAAGCGATTCACTTACGTATAATGCATTCGTCGGAAATACGTTATTTTAAACTGCGAGTCATCATCATCAGAAAAACTCTATATTCTATATCCTATATCTATTAACTTGTGAATTTAATAGGCGTCGAAATTTCGAAATCAACAATCTGATTGGATGTTCAGTTAAAACTCATTATGGCACCTTTTAGGTTTTATTAAATAGGAGGCCGAAATTATTTAAAATATTTAATAATAAATTAATAATAACATAATTGATCCGTAATTGATCCAACAAGAGCGAACTATGTTCTTAAAGATTGTGTACGGTAGTCAATAACACTAGATAGACCTGGCCTATACACGAATACACGAAGCAGCCACCGATTATTCTTGACGAGGAGTAATCCATTTGGAAGCTCAACCAGCATTCAGCACAGGATATTATGAAAATCGTAATAATATATCATTAAAATACAGGTATAGATAAAAAAAAACCATTATTGAGAATTTGATATACTGCTTAAAAAACTTAAAGCTTAAACGCACAACGACATAAGCTCAAGCGTTGACCAATGAAAAGCGACTGTTCGAACAATCCACCGTTTGTGATTATATGCGTAGCCCATAGTCGTCATTGCGTTGCGTCCTCGTGACGACGTACCGTACTATTATCTATTATTATGACAGTGACATGATTAAAAACGGCATTTACGATTTAACACTTAATTTTTAAAACTGTCACTGTCATAGTCGAGTGAAATAGTAAAGTACATGTAACGATACACCACTACAAGGTTTATAATTTTCGTAATCATAAATTGATACAAACGTTGAGGAGCAACTGTCATTGAGCCCCTAATAAAGTTTATTTGTATATTGTACATAACATTATATCTAACAGTAGGGCCTACCCACACTCATAGTAATAAAGTTTATTTTTCACGCTGCTGCTCTAGCCCGCTACGTCCCATTAGGACTACTCAATCAGAAGCTAAAGCAAGCAGCAGTTATAGTTCTAAGGACAGACAGTTTTGTGAAAATGGAAACTCCACTATAATTTATTGATTCCAGCTGCTACAGTTGTAGACCCAAAAAACGTCTGGGAAAGAGTCTATTAGGACATGTCATGCTAAAATTACAAATCCCTAAGCATTTCTGGTATATTCACTGTCAGATATTCATTGAATTATTATTGAAACAGTCCATTAAAGTTTGTGTTTGTAATAGGATACTTCACAATTGAAATATCTAGGGTGATGAAGTGACCCCCAGATTTGACCTTAGCAATAAAATTAACTAAAGTGACAGAAATTGAGTATTCACTTCTGTAACAAAAAAATAATATTTATTCACATATAAAAAAAGAAAAGAAACCCAAAAACCATTGTCTGACAGACAATTTAAGTATTTGTTGCTTTAAATTACATTTTTTTTCAGGTAAAATAACTGTTATGTGACAATAAAATGACACATTCAAAAACATTTGAAATAAAAAATATTTTTCAATATGCGAGCAGCGTTTTTTGTAAGAAATATTTCTTGTTTATATATCTAACAGTATACACACACTCACAGTAAGAAATTTGCGATTCAAATGGCTACCAACAATGGTTAATACGTATTTACAGTATTTTCAAAGAATTGCAATACTATACTAACGGTTTTAAGTTTATCTCAAGGGACCCATAAATTTACCGACTTGTGTTAAACCAAATAATTATACTGAGACTAAGAGATTGGAATGTTCCATTCATCGCAAATAAATACATTTGTATAAACGTTAAATCTGTCTTATGATGCTGTACTCAAGCAGTTTAACCTGTTTTCAGCTATTAAAAACAATTATCGTAAAAGGAGATAGGAAAAGCCGAAAGCATACTCGTATTATTGTGTGTGGGTTTTTTCAAGATGGACATTCATTAGACAGTGTATACCACGATCGGAAAACAATCGTTGACCCTAAATTCGTTTTAATGGTCAATAACTAATCATCTAACTCAATTTAATTAGTAAACAGGGTTACATCAGCTGGTTAAAATCAGTACCGAAAGTACGAACAAACTTTATATACCATCGAGTAAACATTATAGAAGTAACGCGCGATTTACCCAATTTTTGCTCTTACGTAAATTTATATATAGATGCAATAACACTTTCTAATATGTTATCGTTCTTCCATTGCTTGTAATAGTAGTTTCCAGAGCTAAAAAAGTAAATGTAATTCGGTTTGTGAATTCAGGACTAGGCATATAGAAAAAAATCACTTTAGATATACACGATAACTGGCTGAATTGGTTAAATCTCTTAACTTTAACAGTTTAAAACTGTACGGGTTTCCGTAATAAGAACATACTCCAAGCATGCAATCATCAATGATTAGATAGGTTTGTTTATTTATAAGTCGTGATGGTTCTGCAAGATTAATTATTCTATTGATTCTTATTACTAATTATGTTATTAGCTAGGTTTGCAAAAGTACAATGAGCGAAAACGATAAAAGTACAGGTTTGGGGTTGTATTGCATTCCAAATGTGCTGGTGTGAGTATGTCACAGCAGCTCTAAAGGTGCATGTTTGACAGTGTCATAATTGATGGTGATCATCACCCTCATGCAAGGGGCTCACATGCATACCAGGGAGGTGTAGGCCTATGACTAAACATTCCCTATAATCGGTTCTAGACCACAAAGTAATTGGCTCCGCGTCATTAAGATGCTTTCTAATGGATGGATAGAAGTTACAATTTCAATTAAATGAATACTAATCCTAGCCTACTTCTAAAATCCCTTGTTCTAATTCTTTATCCCACAGAATCCAACATCATTTTAAAACTAACGAGTTCCATGGTTTCATAGTAGGCCTAGTATTTATGGTAGGACACCCGTGTATTTTATTTCGTTTCATTTTTTCGTCTCAAAAAATATAATTCACAAATATTTAAAAAAAAATATATACGATAAAACAATAAATATTTCTTACAAAAAATGCCGCGCATTTCAATCAGCAAATGTTTTCATAGACTCTATTATCCCAGACGTTCTTAGGGGTGTGCGCATGTCCAGTCCTAGTTTCCAAATACACATTTTTCAGCCGTAGTAAACAAAACTATAATTCTCAAGAAGGAGCGGCGCGCGAAAAAATAAAACAATATACAAAATTCGGAGACATTATACATTTATTATATAGGTTTTACAAAAATTGCGCCGCCAGCGACAACCTAAAATCGAATACTAGCTCTCTCTCTCCTCCTCTCGCTCGTCGCCGCCGTGTTTCGTATCCTCATGTGTGTGGTGGGCCTAGGGTAACATAAAATCGTAGCATATCGGCTACAAATTGTTTACGTCTGATGTTATATATTCGTTGGAAAAAACCATATATGTTCAGATGTTAAATTTGGTTGACTGTACTATTATATATACTAGGCTAAGCCTCATAAGTTGTTTAGAATAGGCTAGGCGGCCGACTGGCTATACCGCCCTACTGTTTGTTCGTCGGCGGGGAGCCAGCTCTTCCCTCCCGGACTGAGATTGGGTCAGTGTGTCTAGGCCTAAGTGATCTGGTTGACAGGCCAAAACAGTATGTCGGGTGCACGAATATGCGAAACAGATGGATGTGGAAAAGAATCACGCTTGCAATGCCCAACATGCATTAAATTAAGCATCGACGGTTCATATTTCTGCTCACAGGTAACTAATTCATGCATAGAATAGATTCCTAGATTCCTTCCATATTGCCATGCCATTGTTATTGTTATTGCTATGATTAAAGACTAACATTTATGGGATCTAGAGCTAGCCTAGTAGTAGTAATACTAATAGGTCCTAGAGGCCTATGTGGTACCATATCAAAGCTTCTGGCTGCTATAAATTAAAGGTATAACATAATATAAAGAATAACATTAGGCCTATAGATAGATTACCAATTTAAAAATGTCTTACTAGGCCTACTTTGTTTTGGGGAAATGGTGAGTATTAATAAATGTCTGCCAACTTTACGATGGTCAGTAAAAAAAGTGGTTTTGCAATGGAGCACATCCTTCACAATGCCAACCACTACACTCGCCACAATGCCAACCACTACCCTCGCCATAATGCCAACCACTACACTTGCCACAATGCCAACCACTACACTCGCCATAATGCTAACCACTACACTCGCCATAATGCTAACCACTACACTCGCCATAATGCCAACCACTACACTCGCCACATAACCAACCACTACACTCGCCACAATGCCAACCACTACACTCGCCACAAAACCAACCACTACACTCGCCACAAAACCAACCACTACACTCGCCATAATGCCAATCACTACACTCGCCATAATGCCAACCACTACACTCGCCACAAAACCAACCACTACACTCGCCACAGTGCCAACCACTACACTGGCCACAAAACCAACCACTACACTCGCCATAATGCTAACCACTACACTCGCCACAATGCCAACCACTACACTTGCCACAATGCCAACCACTACACTCGCCACAATGCCAACCACTACACTCGCCACAATTCCAACCACTACACTCTCCACAATGACAACCACTACACTCGCCACAACGCCAACCACTACACTCGCCACAATGCCAACCACTACCCTCGCCACAATGCTAACCACTACACTCGCCACAATGCCAACCACTAACCTCGCCATAATGCCAACCATTGCACTCGCCACAATGCCAACCACTACACTCGCCATAAAACCAACCACTAACCTCGCCATAATGCCAACCATTGCACTCGCCACAAAACCAACCACTACCCTCGCCATAAAACCAACCACTACACTCGCCACAATGCCAACCACTACACTCTCCACAATGACAACCACTACACTCGCCACAACGCCAACCACTACACTCGCCACAATGCCAACCACTACACTCGCCACAATGCCAACCACTACACTCTCCACAATGACAACCACTACACTCGCCACAACGCCAACCACTACACTCGCCACAATGCCAACCACTACCCTCGCCACAATGCTAACCACTACACTCGCCACAATGCCAACCACTAACCTCGCCATAATGCCAACCACTGCACTCGCCACAATGCCAACCACTACACTCACCACAAAACCAACCACTACCCTCGCCATAATGCCAACTTACAACACTCCACAAAACAACTGCTCTACACTCACCACAACACCAACCGCTACACTCGCCTCAACGCCAACCACTACACTCACCACAACGCCAACCACTACCCTCACCACAACACCAACTGCTACACTCGCAACAAAGCCAACCACCGGCTACACTCGCCATAATGCCAACCGCTGGCTACACTCGCTTGAATGCCAACCACTGGCTACACTCGCTACAATGTCAAACACAAACATTAAAAGTGATAGTTGTTGGAGCTTTGGAAAATATACTGTATCATGTCATAAAATGAAGCAGAATTTTTCAAATGGGTTGTGGACAGATTATCTAGCTGCACAATTTAAAAACAAAATATCATGAATAACCTAAAAAATATACTAAAAATTGTGTAGGGCACAGGCCCAGTATGTGTGAGCTTCTCGCTCTCTCTTCTTTTTGGCTTTGTAAGTTTTTAATAATCTTCAGTAAATGTGTTTTTTTTATGGTTTTTACACATTATTTTTATGGTTTTTACACATTTTTCCTATACTTTACTGCATACAACATAGAGATTTCCAAATTTGTTTACAATAAACCCAACTTTTAGTGATGTAATCACAGTTCAAAATTGTCACTAAATCTCTTTCAATAATATAAATCATATCAAACCATTCATTGTTCCATTACTGGTATTGTAATACCTTTTGAATGTGAGTTTTTTTTATGGAATTTAATAGGATTTTGAATTAATGCTACAGTGTAAGTTTAGAACCATGACTAGAAAGTTAAAATGCATACATTAAATTGTTATTGTATGGATTTAGACATTGTAAATCACCACATGGGGATATTATCCAAATACAAGATACTGCTCTTAAATCTGGTAGTGTCATGTTGTCTGCCATACAAGATATGATTCATATCTTAAAAACTGTATTCAAACTGAAACTGTGTTTTTAAAAGTGACTATTTACAAATGAGATTTAAATCTTATAGTACAATAAGTATCATTGTAAATTGATAATGTATTCTAGAGTGAAAAATTCTTTGTCTTGTAAGTTGAATTGCTTGTATATGATGATAAATGGTTTTATTTGTATTAAATTTAGTGCAATAAGACATAAAGCTGTTTATATGTGCCAAATAAAGATTGCATTTGCTAGGAAAACAAAATTCATTGTCATCAATTTACATGTAATGCTCTTAAAGTTGGTCTGAAATATGTCTTTGTTATTCATTTTATTCTCTGTAGTATTATTTAAGTAATCTTTGCTTGGTCTTTAGTTTGAAAAGTAAAATGTCAAATTCAATGTTCATTCCTGGGTTCATTTACGTCCCTAAATTATAAAATATTGTTGTGGTTAAAATTACTAATTTTCTTGGAAGATATGTAAGCTTGTTGAACTGGTCATGGAAACATTTGATTCCCTATTGGCATGAGTGTTAACTAACTGTATTATTGTACTTAGTCTATTTTTGTAATAATTTATTGTGCTTGTATTGTTTGTTGGTTGGAAAGACACGCCCTTTGACACGCCCTTTGACACGCCCTTTGGCAATAGTTGTCTTTGACAGTTCTTGTGTCTCCTCAGTGCTACCTTTTCATGTTTCACCGAAAGGAATAAATAAATATATTAAAGATATATTTTCCCCCTGGAAAAACACTGTAATTTGTTTTTTTTTTAAATTCTTAAATAGTTAATGTCACATAATTTTTTTATTCATTTTGACCCAAATTGTCATTCTCAGTCAAAAATTGGGTTCTGGTTAAATGTTATCGTTAATTCTTTTGAAAGATAACTATCTACAATACATACAGATTTACTAGAAAGCCACTCCGAGAGTGCATACTTCCACCCACTGTAAAATTCTTCTATATCAGATTTAGTCACCGGAAAATGTGTGTCTTAATGCTGTGTGTGGCTAAGGCTAATTTCACTACAAACATGTGCGAGTTTGGTGTAAAGGTTATGTAACCCGCCTTTCAACTAACAATAGCTTCAGCCGAATAACAATAGAACGGAAACGCAAAAAACAAACGAATGAATTTGAAAATAAATAGGGTTTTTTAAACTACTCGCATAAACAAACTTGTACATTAAATCTAATTATGTTTTAAAATTACAAATCACAAAATATAATTCTTGCCGCTTATACAAAAATGAAGTTTATTGGACAAGTAGTTCTCAAGAAAATACAATTTGAGTTTACTTGTTACTTTAAGACTGCCCACCGACTTTTGAAATTTCTGTCCTATCTTTTAACACTAGCAAGTCTGAAAATAATTTTCAAAAGTGGTCCAGAATTGGGACCGTGGTCCGGATTGCCTCTAAAATGGAGTAGTCCTTGACCACATATCTATCTGTATTTTCATTTTGGGAAAGATGTTGTCATTAGTTTTTGAGTAATCCTGCTAACAAACAAACACACGCAACTGATTACATATACCTCCTTGGCGGAGGTAATCTATGATTAATGAATGTTTCTTTGTTTTTATTTGAATCTGTATTCCATAGGACTGTTTCAAAGCCAACTGGGCAGTTCACAAGGCTGTACATAAAAAACAGAGAATGAAAGATCATATGGCAAAGGAAAATGCAAACCCCTGGCCTGGGTATGTGTACTCAGGACCACTAAGACCACATATAGTTGTAAGTATACACTAAACATTTCTAGCATAATTGTCCCTGACCATGTCCAAGTACTGTCCACACCTCTATGATGTTTATTGTTTTATTTCTAACATAAGGGCTATTCACACTTAGTTATTTACCAGAGTATGTTTATTACCAACTTACTACAGGTAGGAACCAACATACCACAAGTAAAAATCTATGTTGGAACAGTCCCATAATGGCAATGTCCCTTGTCTGGGACTATGTATACAACTAAAACTTACAAGTACAACAAGTATAGATTTTAATTTCTATCGTTATTTTCACAATTCAAACCCTGATACAAGACAAAATACATTGTCCACAATTATGGTTTTAAGATGTTTTATATTATTTATTTTTATAGTCACCCAAAAGAGAAGTTCTACCAGAGATAGATAAACCTGATTATGCCTCTGATGTGAAAGGTAAGAATGAATGAGTACTTCTATTTTTATGATTGTCTTAAACCTCGGTATTTCTGGGTTTTATTTGATAGCGTACAAATTACAATGTCTTTACATTCTATTGTCACAGTAGACATGTATATTTAAGTTATAATATTCAAGAACATGAAATATAAGTAAAATCACAATGATAAAAATAAGGGTTTGTTCTTAATGAGGAGTTTTATCTGTTATTACGTGACTTACACTGGTTGCCTGTAGAGCAGCGCATTCGTTTTAAAATCCTGTTGCTGACATATAAGGCCATCAACGGATGTGCTCCAGCCTACATATGTGACATCATTACTCTGTCAACAAACTCTACGCTTCGTTCATCCAGCAGACTTCTTCTTAAACCTGGACCCCGTTCCAGAACTCGGTTTTACGGTGATCGTGCTTTCGCTGTCGCTTCCCCAAAACTCTGGAACACTCTACCCCTCGAAATACGCTCATCAAAATCTGTAATCACATTTAAAACTAAACTCAAAACTCATCTCTTCAGAGAAGCATAATCACACGCTACTACTTGCACAGATCTTGGAAAACACAGCGCTTTAAAATCTTTGTCTCTTGCGCTTTATAAATGTTATTTATTATTATTTATTTATTATTATAACATTTATGTGAAAATAACATGCAGTTGATGATAATGAGTTTTGAATGATGCGTTTATAATAGGTTATCCTGCTAGTGAGATGGCAGTTAGAGGGAGTACACAGATTAAGGTGCTAAGTTCAGAAGAAATAGAAATCCTTCGAGAGACATGCCGAGTGAGTAATTGCAATGGAAATATTTCTCAGTAAAGCTTCGTCTACACTATCAAACTAGTTTGACAAAAAAAATTGTTCCTGTGAATTGCCCAAATATGGTAATATGCCAAAGTTTGGTAGTGATATAATGTCATCGTGTCCATATCACATACATTTTGAGTGTAGACAGAGCTTTAGAGGCATGTTTTATTTATTGTTTTTTTCTTTTGTTTGTATTTCATATAAGATATACATTAAAATCTTGAAGTACGGTATTATAATATAATACGATGAAAACATGGATCTGGAAAATTTCCATTAAGACTTAAATTTGCTAGAAATGCAATACTAATATGGTATAATATTGCAAACTGTTCCTAAGTCAGGGAGGAAATTTGCATGTTTTTTTAAATATTAAAATGTATCTTTATGTTTCATACGTGATACTCTGTATATAAAATGTAACTGTGTGAAAACTTACCCTGGTAAATACCTTATAGCCAGAAAAGCCCCATAATTGCAACTGACAAGACTCACAGTTGGCAAGAAGTATAATATATTTTAATGTCTATCTTTGATTTTCACAATTCAAACTCCTGCCGATGGTATGCAAAACAACATTTATTTTTGCTGTTTTTAATTTATTTATTAATTTATTTAGTTGTATTATTTTGCCATTATTTAGCTATGTTCAAAGCATTGATGTATTGCACAATATACAATCAACAACCAAAATATATTTATCTTTATACAGTATGTTTCATATTTTTTAAATATATGATTTTGCCCAAAGATACAAGTAAAATGGCTGCCATTTAAAATCTTAACTTAATTTAGTTTCACTTTTGTCCCATTCTTCAGCTACATTCAAAACAAAGCATAATGTATTGCAGAACACACTCAACAACCAAAATAATGTTTTATATTTCTCTTCATACTATGTTTTATATTTCAAATATATGATGTTGCCCAAAGATACAAGTAAAATGGCTGCAATTTATCTTAAATTTAACTTAACTTTTTGTTTCCCCACAGGCCTTCAATTTAAACGAGAGAGTTAATGTTAAAGAGTGTTATTAATAGTTGATGGAGTAGTATTAATGAATGATTGATTCATTAGACCTTGCATGCTGTTGTGGTGCCAAAAAAATAAACTCTTAATTTATTTTCCTTGCTATAAGGCGGGTTCAGGGGACACCATCCTCGCCCCTCTCACTAACTCTTCCTAAAATGTGAATGTACAATGCAAAAAGATAGGACATTATGTTAA
The DNA here is from genome assembly GCF_964355755.1 of Antedon mediterranea. Classification (NCBI taxonomy): domain Eukaryota; kingdom Metazoa; phylum Echinodermata; class Crinoidea; order Comatulida; family Antedonidae; genus Antedon; species Antedon mediterranea. The sequence goes on from NC_092675.1 coordinate 18,780,494, forward strand.
ATGCAGCACTTCATTTTACAATTGTTAGGCCCTAAGCCCTTCTGTTTCAAAATTCTTGATCCGCCATTCAATATGTTTTAATCATGAATATTTTTATTTACGTTTTCTTCAGTTAGGGAGAGAAGTTTTAGACATTGCATATAGTGCAGTTAAAGTTGGCGTGACTACCGACGAAATAGATCAAATAGTTCATGATGCTTGTATGGAACGCAACTGTTATCCTTCACCGTTAAATTACCACCAGTTTCCAAAATCTTGTTGCACGTAAGGATATTTTATTTAAACAAGCTTGAATTAGTAAAAAGTGTCATGAATACTGTATGTTGAATAATACATTTAAACTTGCATTAACAGTAGGCCAAAAGCTAGATATGCCCCTGGTTACGTTGTATGTTTGTAATAATTAAATGTTTAGAAAAAACTACAATACAACAGCTTAAACGTAATGCAATGGGGATCTAGGGTTTTTGATTAAAAAAAAAGAGTATTTATCACCAGCAAGATGATTGTCAGAAATGTCATAGATGTTCTAAGGTTAATGGGTTTATTGATAATGGTTTTAATGTACTTTGTGATTAAATACTGTATACTTGCCAATAACAAATTCTGACAGTGACAATCGTCAATATTGGAGTCCATGCAAAGTCCGCCCACGGTTCTTTAGTGTGCACTTTATTTAAATCTGTCAATCAGATGACATTTTAGTTTTTATTTGACATTCAATTGTTGATTTATCGTTTAAAAGGAATAATCATCTTTTGAATTTTAACTTTTCAATAGGTGTGTTTTTTTTTTAGGTATAACACTTATTTTTAAAGGTCAAATAAAAGATGATAATTTAAGTAATGTTTGCTTGCTATATTTATTCTTTTGTTATTTGAAACGTATTTAAGTGCTGCGATGTTAAGGAGAGCCAAGATGTCATTTTAGTTTGTGCAGCATTTGTATTAAGTATAGCCTTTCAGTATGTTAACAGTATAGAATTTCTACAGTAGACAGAGTGCAGATGAATTTCTATTTTTTGCAATTTGAATCGTTTAGAAACTTTATCGGATACACCTAACCTCAATGATTTATTGTTGATAATTAATAACTACACATTTTATTGATAGTTTCCTAGAATTTTGAAAGGTTGCAAATTTGATTTAAAACGTGTATGGCGTTGAACATGTTGGTTGTCACTGTGATATTCCCTAATATATACTATAAACTATCATCAAATTTAGCTTGTAATGTAAAAGTTGTGTAGCATCTGTAGGTAGAAGCTTCCTGCATTTCATTTTTGGTGTTATGAGGTCAGAGGAGGAATATCCCTCCTAAGTTCAAAGGTTGGTAATATTTTTACCTTTTGATTTTCAGGATCAAAGGTCAAGTTTAAATTGTGTGTGTTTTTTATTTGTAGCTCTGTTAATGAAGTTATATGTCATGGAATACCTGATGGAAGACCATTAGAAGATGGAGACATTGTGAACAGTATGTACAGGTGTTTTTCAATAATTAGAATATTTTCTAAGTTTCGCCTCGTGAATAAAAATACTGAAAGATGAGTGCGTATCAATTTGATCTCTGTTGCGCGTGCGTACAACTGAGGACTAGTGCTGTTCCGCCGTACCACGCCGAGAGTGTTAAAGAGTCGCTATCCAATCGAGTTCGAACAATACCATGAAAGCCCCAGTGGTCTAATGGTTAGGACATCTGCATATCAAGCAGGCAGTCCGAGTTTGAGTCTTGGTTGGGGCGACTTTTTCTCATTCTCACAGATTTCCTCATCTTTATCGTTTCAAATTAAAATTATATATATATTTATGTACATTATTTTTACAAAACGACAACAATTGCAGGTCTTGGGGATTTAACTAAAAATGAATATATTTGTTTCGTAAACATACAAAATGGCTATCAGATGTATTGTATAAATGAAGCCTACAGTATGTCACCATGTATAGTCAATGGATTGCCAAGAAATGATGTATAAGACAAGGTTAATTTTAAAGAAAAAAAACGATAACACACGATAATACTATTCTGTTTCAAGTTGTTTAAAATCAAGTTTTTTAGCTAGTGAATTCGATTAATTACTTTATATTTCTGCCAAAGTAGGATTAAATTTATACTTTTTTTAAAGGTCTCATTAACTATGTGGTATTCCCAACTGGTTGTGTGCGGGTACTAAATAGTTTAAAATGTAATGTCCGAATATTCCTTGAGGTTGTTTAGATTGTTTATTCGTCAAAGAATCCATCACGTATCACAACTATCTAGTATTTGAAATTTGCAATCTTAAATATTACAGTATCGGAAAAAATTTAAATTAATGCTTATTGCCTGGGGATAAATTTGTTTTATTTTGTATCTTAAAAGCCTAAGTATGTGTAAGTGCAAAATGTCACAACATGAACATCCACAGGCAATATAAAGATTATGGAATAACTTATTATATATAATTACATGCATTAGAATTTGTATGATGAACACCCAAGAAATAAAGTAAATGTGTTTTGAAATGATTTGTTTATGTATTTAGGGAATTAACAAGAACACAAAGCACCTGGTACTAGTTCGATTAAGACAGATTTGTTTATGAATTATTCATGACAATATATAAATGACAGTTTTATACTGTAGCAATTTACGTTTCTTTATAGTTGACATTACAGTGTATTACAAAGGATTCCATGGCGATCTAAATGAAACTTTTTTTGTCGGTAAAGTTGATGAAGGAAGTAAAAACCTTGTAAAAGTGGCATATGATTGTCTAATGCAGGCAATAGATGAAGGTCAGTTTTTATTATAAACCAATTAACAAAATTAAATTGTTCACGATCGTTAGCTTTTTCTCCTATTTAATATACAGCCTGTCAGGAGAGGATAAAACCATAGATAAACTACCCACATACATACAGGGGTGAAAACATAACCTAACATTTAATTTTGAGTCCAGTGGGTTAGCCCCTTTCTCACAGATGTGCCTACAATATACTGGTATTATGCTGGCGTCTTGCCGGTATCGTTACCGGCATATACCCATTCTCATCGGACTATTGTGCCGGAAATATATAACCGGTATATACCGGCTTTCTGTGAGAAAGGAGTCTGGCATATTCGGCCAATAAAAAGTCTCTGACAAAATAATTATTGAGGGCGTCCTTTATTGTTATTATTTTTGTCTAGCGATATATGGCGGCGAATTATAAGTTACATATTATAATAATCTTCCTTTATAGAATATTTATGCAATACATGCTATATTGTGCATATATTATACAGGTACAGCAATTAATTAGCCGTCATCAGCAATCTGTAAAACACCTTAGAAGGCTGTACAATTTACAAGGCGACGAAGGGTCAGGCACCAACAAACAAAGAGCTATGAATGGCCTATAGTCTATAGATTATGCTACAAATTTCTTCTTGTCCCCTTATGTTAAGCAGCTCTCTTATCTCTTTATCCCTCCAGTTCGACATTATTATTGTTAATTTAATTTAATCGGCGCCAAAGTGATACACTTGACCGCGCAAGGTGTCAAAGCCTCGACGGGGAATTAAATATAACCCCGGAATATAACGGCGTTACGTTCTCACAGAATGCCCGTCTGGCATTGCGGGGAATATCCCTAGTAATATTACTAGGTCTAAAGCAGGTCATGTCGATGCCGGCATGATGCTAAGACGACCCGTTCTCACAGAAAACCATACCGGCATGGAAATGGTATATTCCCGCATATTCCTGGCACACAGCTCTGTGAGAAAGGGGATTAATTTCACTCTTTATTGGATTAACTAACTATAAAGCAGGTTTAAATGCATACAAGCATGGTCATTAAATAAACCTGTTTAGTAATGCCATGAAACATTATTATTTATATTGTTTCCTATAGTAGAGTGTGTTGAAACATTTACTACTTGTGGAATGAAACTGTCCTACTACTATGGTTTGTACAGTGGAGTAAAAAATCATATAAAACTCCTCAAATCCCACCATTTTAATTTGCACTTCCAACATTAATTAATTTAGTTCTTTTTACATTTCTGTTGATTGTTCAGCGCTTAGAGGTGCCCTGCATTTTGCGCTATATATAGATTGAACATTATCTACAATTAGAATACTCATTGAAATTCTGTTTTATATATGCAATAATTGCAGTGAGACCAGGAGTTCGTTATCGTGAGCTCGGTAACACCATAATGAAGCATGCACAGACCAATGGATGCTCTGTTGTACGTACATATTGTGGACATGGAATTCATCGCTTGTTTCATACAGCACCAAATGTACCACACTATGCTAGTAAGTATTACTGTAACAACAATAGGTTTCCTACATAAATTCTTTTTCAAATAATTCCATTCAATCTTTTATTTCGGAATTTCTAGTCCATAGTAAAAAGTAAAATTACATATAAATTAATAAAAAAAAAAAAGAAAGCTGTACTAATTACTACTACTCATCTCATGATGACATTCCACCTGGAGAGCATCTTTGACTTATCTAAAAGATTGTCTATAACTGTTAAGAATAAAACATCTTTCATCAGGCCATATATCGATATTCTTAAAATTCATAAAAAGAAGAAATTCTACATTCCGTAATTGTACATGCTGTTTAACTAGACAAAGTTTGATTCGCTATATCAACTATAATATCTACATCATCAATTGTTTTACAAATACCCCCTAACGGATAAAGGAAACGGGCAAATGTACATGTGTGTTTTACGCGACTGAAACATTACTTCACTAATAAATTGGTGCGTTATCCAATAGGGAACCATCAGAAGTGATTGTACTGTAAATTGGTTTATTGATTACTGAATTTTGAATGTTCATGTCATGTTGCGGTACTGTATGCCTACACATTTTAACCATTAATCCAATTTATTTATTAGAAAACAAAGCAATTGGCGTGATGAAACCGGGGCATGTATTTACAATTGAACCAATGATTTCGGCAGGTAAGATATACAATACTAAAATAGAAAACGGTGTTTTTTGAATGATGAATATGATGATGTATGTGTTATTCACTCCACTCGCCATCGAATACAAGGGGGATACTTCCTATGTCCGAGGTATAACTTAAGCTTGGTTCCCACTAGAACGTAATGCAAGGACGTAAACGCAAGCGTTTTAACCAATGACAAGCGAAGTTATAGACAGTCCGCAATCACAAGCGAATAAGCCATCGCTTGTGATTAGTCAATTCACTTACGTTGCGTTACGTCCTTGCGTCGCTAGTGGGAACCACGCTTTAGGGTGAAGCGTGGCTACCGATAATGCACTGTGACCAGATGTCTAAACGTAGGTTGTCTGCTGACCTTGGAGGTTGAAGAAAATGTTCTTAATGTCAATAAAGATAGATTTTGATATTGTAAATTGTATAGCGTACTTCTACCTCCATAAAAACCTCTTATTAATTCCTTTTTTACATAGAAGTAACACTATATATAATGCAGGAGTAAAATGTCTGTAGTAAAATTAAAGTAACTTGTTCAGACGAGTGGGCAGTCTTAAGCTCTTTCTAAACCATCAAACTAATTTGACAAAAAAATGTGTCCATATATGGGCACATCACATTTTGTTGTCGCATAAAGTTTGATAGCGAGTGTAGACAAGGCTTAAGTTTCAAACTGTAATTTCAGGAACATGGAAAGACCGAACATGGCCAGATAATTGGACGGCAGTCACAGAAGATGGTAAACGTTCAGCACAGTTTGAGCACACACTTGTTGTCACGGAAACAGGATGCGAAATACTCACTATACGACCAGAACAAAATAGACGAGGTCATTTCTTAGATCAACTAGATAAAGAGAATGCTTAATTATTTCATGCATTTATTTGAATACAAATAAATAAAACTAAGACAAGGTTTATCTTTGTTTTCTTTAATTTTACTGTCTCTCTGAAAATATATTATTGTACTGTCTAAGTAATATATCTTTACCCCTTCTCAAAATTAGTATTTCAGAATATGTGTAAACATACTTATAAATCAATTAAAATGCGACATTTAACAATCTATAAAGTAGTATTGTTTTCCATTATTTCTCGTTAAACTTGACCTTATTAGACACAATGTCTCTTTCTTTTTAGAAATTGATGATTGTACGCACGCTGTAAAAAAAATAGAAAAAAAAAACAGAAATCATAATCATGTATACCAGTTTAAAAGAATTAGCACACAGTTCGTCTTCTATGAACAAGGGGGTAAATTATTGTCTGGCACAACACAAAGGAATGTTTTGATCATACAAGAAGCATTCATGTTTTAAACAAACACAAGAGTGTAAATGTGAACTCTAGAATCGGGACACTAGACAAACACACTTACCTTTTGCCAGCATGCATAAGGTCAAATGCCTCATTTATCTTGTCCAGGGACATCTCATGCGAAACAAACTCGTCTACCTTTACAGTTCCAGACATGTAGTCGGTAACTAGCTTAGGCACACTATCACGACTCTTCCAACCTTTTAAAGACAAATATTGGGGTTTTATTTATTTACATTTTTCAATCAACTCGCTCTTCGTTTCTATTGACATGTTGGTAATCAGCAAGATTGGTTGTCTGAACCGTATGATTTGATGAAGTCCAGCTATGTCAGACGAAAGAGTAAGTATTTTAACTTAAAAGCTCAGTATCATTCACCTTTATGAGATTGCAAAACTATCTACCAGGTTAATTTTCTTACCACCAAATGCTGTTCCCTTCCAAGTGCGTCCAGTAACCAACTGGAATGGTCTGGTAGAGATCTCCTGACCAGCCCCTGCTACACCAATGATGGTCGACACTCCCCAACCTTTGTGACTAGACTCTAAAGCTTCCCTCTTTGCAAAAAAAGGTGAGTTTAGTACGAAAATGTTTTGTTTTTTTCAGTATGGTGGAAGTTGGATAAGATTATATGTTAAATAATGTAAATAAGAACAGTTTAGTCTAGGAAATTATTCTGGAGTAACATAAAATAAAGTTCATCATTTTGTGTAATGTGTTTTGTATAATGAATTGTTTTTCCCAACAATGGTGAATTCAGAAATTTTGATCACATATGCCTTCACTTACCATAGTCTTAACAAGACCAATACATTCAAAGGTGAAATCTGGACCTCCATCAGTCATAGCTACTAGATGTTTAACAGTGCCGTCGGGCAAGTCTTTTGGATTGACAAAGTCGGTGGCACCAAATTCTCGTGCTAAAAAATAAAATTCATAACTGTTGCACTGTATTTCCACACCATGGAAGGCTAGCCAAGCTTTATTTAAGCTTTTCAAGCAGATTTAATTGTAACTAACCATTCACATATTTATACTTTATCATTGATCTTATGATACAAGGTTTATTGCAAATAGCTTGATTTCACGATGAATGTAATTGCACAAAGCATGATGGGAAGGGTTTGGGAGCAAACGTCCTGATGCATACCTACAAAAAACAAATCTGGTACATGCGCGTTGTGACGTTTGCTCCCAAACCCTTGCCATCATGCGTCGCCTATGCTATTTGCGATAAACCTCATTACACACACACATTTGTGTTGTGGACACATGCCAAGATCAAGCACATTGATTAAATACTGATAGATTGTGTTTGCATACACTGAATCCTACTCCCACTTCTGAACACGACAATTCCATGTACTTTACTTGGAGACTTTGTTTGTTTGTTTTATCTTTATACTGGGTGACCTCTTCAGTCAAAGACTGATCTCCCAGAGGGCCCAGTTGGTGATCAGTGGCTGTGATGTACTAGTACACCGGGGTAACCCCCTACTCGTCTCGAAAGATGTACTAGATTCTTTAAAGTGCACACGAGCAAGTTGTGTACACTGGACCTACGGTTTATAGTCCTTATCCGAGAAGACTCGTTCTACCACCAGAACCATGGAGTGAGTGAGACTCGAACCCCTGCCGATGTTGAGACACTAGGGTCTGTTTCTGCTGCATAGCGCCGAATAAACCGATTTTTTTTTTTTAATGTAATTTTTATATTGACTGCATTTCTGTCCCAAAATAAAGGTTTAAATCAGTGGGTGGTCGACAAAAATAATTGGAATTACCCAAAATACAATTGGTCCTGGCGGTTAATTCAAACGTTACTGCAGTGTAGACTCAAGGTCAGTATCGGTCAATCAAATAACCGTTATTTTGTGTTGAAGCTAAAAATTGCTCAGCGATAACCGGTTAAATGGCATTCAAACACCAAATTAAATGAGTGTTTTTAACCGGTTATTTTGCACTACCTTTTAACCGGTTACCACAAAATTGTCCTGTTTCTGGAGTTTGCTGGAAAAAGAACTACTCGCATAGCTCAAATACAAACAGCAATGAGTTTGTATAACAGAATAGTATAATAAATAATAAGCATGTTTTTCTAAAGTACCCTGTTGCTCTTTCGATGGATTGATATCAATAGCAATGATTTTAGATGCTTTAGCTGCTTTGCAGCCCATAATGACAGCCATTCCAACAGCTCCTATACCCCACACAGCACACGTAGAACCCTCCTCAACCTACAATGTAAAGTTAATATAAAACACAGAAGACAAAATAAAAAAATGTGGCAGATACAGGATTTTGAAATTAGGGGAGGGAGTTGGCGAGGGCTAAATATAACCCAATGTGCTATCTTGCATTGTAATTTCCAAGATGTTATGTTACATATTATACAATCCACGGTTTTGCTATCTAAGATAGAGAAAGTAATGAAAACAATTTGAATTTTTTAAATATTTTGAAAATGAATTTTTGTGAATTGTGTAATAGAATGAAAGCTGAAATTAAATTTCAAAATTAAATTTAAAGAGGTTTATTAGCAGCCTTGTATTTAAGCTAAACTAAATGAGTTTTCATGTAAAACAATAATTTTTTATAATATAACATAGATTCCAAGTCAATTTGTATAATAACTCCTACAACTGTATTGTATAACATAACGGAAACTGAACTTTAATATCCAAGGATATCAATAAAATGTCTAGAGACTTAAGGTTTATTAAAGCAATTACAATCTAATTATTTTCTAGTTTACCTAGACAAATTGACTAACCTAGACAATACAAATGAAAGTCATGATTGATATATAAATACCAGCAAAATGAAATAATGAAAACAGAGTCAATTAAACATTGTTATTAAAGTAAAATATAATACAGGCACATGTTTAAGAAGAAATGTTGTTTTTCATCATGTTTTCTGATACACAGTTTAAATATATGTACATTTAACCAAATATCATATCTGAAATCCATGCTTGTAGCTAGGCCTTAAATCGTACATGTTAAGCAAAATTTAAAAATTGATTTATAGATACAAACTAATGCATATTACAAAACAAGACATGAAATTAGTTCACTGGTTTTAAGTTTCTTATATAATTATTAGATTGTTTGAAGTATACAAGTAAATCAACATATACCTTAGCAGTGTTCAGTGCTGCACCATAACCAGTTGAAATGCCGCAACCAAGGAGGCATACCTTGTTCAATGGGGCCTCCACATCTACCTATATTGTGTTTTAAAAACAAATTTATTTATCTCATATTCAAACTATATTCCCTAAAGTTGAATGAATTTAAAATGGATGTGCGGCGGTCACATTATTTGGTTGTATTAAATGTGGGGAGAATAATCTGTGCCTTGAAGAAATGTGCACATGAGTGGACGACAACTTTCATCTTTACTAAACTGGCCCATTTTTTACCTGCAGCCACTAAGTGCAAATAATTTGGTCTATTGACAGGGGCTGAAACAGGGGCAACCTCATAGTCTTCTGCAAGATGCACTTAAAAGTTCTTTAAAGTATAAGCCTGTGCTGATATTATGTCAATGGTTTGCAGCACCCAGGCTTTATATGCTTGGTCACTCAACTACAGTAGGCTATACTACTGTTAAAAATGTTAATTAGAAGGCACACTAATCTATTTGAAATGATGTTCGCACCTTCTCTATAAAATTAATTCATTTAGGAAAAAACATTGACATGGCTGTAAAAAAATACTCTACCTTAGCAACAGCAATCTCAGGAACAACAGTGTACTCTGAGAAAGTGGAGCAGCCCATAAAGTGGAAGACAGTCTTACCCTTACAAGTAAAACGTGACGTGCTATCTGGCATCACGCCTTTACCTTGAGTAGCCCTAAAGAGAGAAAAAAAAGGTACAAAGCGACTACCCTATGATAACACATGAGTGTGTATGCATCTGAAGGATGTGGTATCCAGAGCTCTGCGTCCTGAAAACAGATCAATAGTTACAAACCTGACTGCCTGACAAAGGTTGGTCTTTTCATTCCTGCAAAACTTGCAATTCCGACACTGTGGGATGTACAACGGTATGACATGATCTCCTGGTACAACAGATGTCACCCCTTCACCGATGCTTTCTACGACACCACCGCCCTCATGCCCGAGAATGCATGGGAAGACTCCTTCGCTGTCTTGTCCACTCAGTGTATAGGCATCTGTGTGGCACACACCAGTAGCAAGCAACTGATAAAGAGATTGTTAATTTGAAAGTCATACTAACCTCAAAAACAGATTGTCATCTCACTAAAAATTATAAAATATTATCTATTATGTATCAAGTTTAAATAAAGTCAATGTTTAAATAAAGTTAATGTTTTATTGATTGATTCATATTATTTACTAGCAATTATACCCGCACCAGGGCAGGTTTCAAAATTAGTTTAAAGCCTTCTCAGTACATAACACCCGACGCCAGTATCTCCCTACACTCACCAACCTCCACCCCTCACCCTTCAATAATACCCCACACTCTTTTTTAAAAACAAATGCTTCCCAGGACAAATTCAATTCAACTTCAGCTTCAAAATGAGAGTGGTATGCATAGCTATGATAGGCCTATGTTTTAAGTACGTTGTAAACTGTGTAAATAGTTGTCATATTGGCTGATAATTAAAATATCTAATTTTAATACTGCAGCCCCCCAGCCTTCTTTCCCCTCTCACCATCCCAGCCACAATTAACAAACCTTAACTCTACCCCTGGACAGTTCAAATTTAGTAACTTTTCCTAGTACAATTCCAATCATATACTTCATTATGCCAGTATTTCCGCTCCCCCTCCTCCCTCCCAACACACCCCAAATACTGGGTGATGTGTTTAAGATGATTCCAGTAAAAATTATGTTAGCCATTTACTCCCAACCCATAATACCTCAGAGGCAGTTTTCAAATGTAGTTTAAAACATTTCCAGTACAGTTTCGGTCATGGTGATAGGCCTACATCCTCACCCCCATCTCCCATCCCCTTCCTTTCCAGGGATAATTAAAATACTTTAACAATTTCCTACCACAATTCTGGTCAATTTGATAGCTGACTACCCCAAGCCTAAGCAAAATCCCCACTATCCCACGAACCCCAATTCTCACACCCATCTTCCCAACTCCATTCTCCCACCAAATCCCTAGACTTGTTGAAATGTGGTTTAAAACCATCCCGGTAAATTGCGATCATTTTGATACCCTATATGAATGGTTACACGCAGACAACGAAAGTGGGGAAAAGTGGGCCATTTTTACCACATTTTGGCCCCTAACTTGGATCCTAGATGGCGGATGATGTTCAAATATAGTTTAGAATATTCCCGGTAATTTTGATACCCCGTAAGGTTACTTGCAGTAATATTCAATTTGTATAACAAACAAACACACAAACTCTCTCACTTATAATCTAGATTTGATAAATTTGATTTTAAATGCAGCGCATTTCACCACAGCACCAAGAAAATATCAGGATTGAGTACTGTCTTATTTTTTTCCCCACTCGTATATACACATTTTTCACGAAATGAAAGATATCTTTTCGTGAAAATGGCATATTAACACCTATTTGTAAACATCCTCCAGGATAGGTAAATAACATTTTAGAAAATACTCCCCTTGGATACCTTTTGACATTAAATATGAAAACTCACCTTGATCCTAACCTCTCCTGCTTTTGGTGGAGCAACTTCAACTGTCTCAATACTTAAAGGTTTTTTAGCTTCCCAACTCACAGCTGCTTTACAAGAAATTGGCTGTCAACAATAGAAAAGAATGTGCATAACATTGTTTTTAATTGATGGGAAATACCAATACTAGGCTAGGTAAATATCTTACATGCCTCCTGTGGTGTTTATTCGATAGATTTTAAGCAATCAATACAATTGTTTTAAAATTATTCAGTATTGATGTAGGCCTACTAGACCAATTCTTTAAGAACATTTTACAGTACATTTTTTTCTCATGACATTTCAGCAGGATTGAGTGACAATTTTTAAAATTAATAATGGTGTCCGGAAATCAACTGAAAATAGATGCTGTTATTATTTTTTGTTTTTTTAAGGCCTCCTCTGGCTAGCATATTCCTACCTACTGATAAATTATACTATATCTAGGCCATTCGTTGTTGGTTAGTAGGCTATTAACCTAGTCTCTACCTGTAGAATGTAGGCCCTCTATCTATCTAGCCAGCTACTACTACCTAGACTACCACTACCAGCAAGTAGGCTTGGCGCGCCTAACTAATGTAAAAATTATTAATACATTACATTAGTTTTGTAAAACATGTATATATTTAGGCTTCAGCTTGATATGTTATTTGAATCAAAACATATTAACGGAATTGAGGGTACCTTTCCAACAGTATCCGCCATACTATATGCTGAGAATTTCAAATAAAGTTAAATTTAACAGGAGCAATCCGTGTGTTGTGAAACAACGTGTGGTACTTCTTTCGAAAAGGAAGTGAGAACGTGCAAACATGACCTTTTGACATGCACCCCTGGATGTTTAGTCAAACATGACCAAACTGTAGCGGCCGACATTTGAAATAGAGACTGTATCATAAAACATATCAATCATAACAAATATCAATATAAATTATGTTTAAAGATAAAAAAAGATAATTTGGGCAAATGTTTTAAGGAATTTACCATACTTTTGTTATAAATATTATGTAAAAACTCTGATGACAAAATTATCAGGATGAAACGATTCATTTTTAAAACAATTGTTTGAAGACGAAGATGATAAGAATGAATATTTTGTAAAATGAAAGTGAATTTCAAAAACTAGGCAAAATAATATAATACAAAGTAGTAGTTAGGTCATTCAGGTCATTTATCTAATAATTTATACTATTGTTTTTTTTTTTATTTGCTTTTTAAATTTTTTATTTTACTTAGGTCTTTTTACTTTTTATTTTATATTCTTACTATATATCTTACTCGTCATATGTTTATTGTATCTTTTCTGGTGAGTAAGCCTTAAACTTATTTGCCCACCAGCCACACATTTAAATTTTCTTATCCAATATTGTGTCGCATTGTTGAAAGGGACCATATAATAATATTTAATATTATAGGCCTAAAGTGTCATGCGCGAATCCTTAAATAAGAACTTCATATTGTCTGTGCTCAACTTTTATTTATTTATTTAACTTTATTTTTACAAGAGTAGATATAACACTGTACAGCAGTACAGCTGACTTCTACCTACCTACATTGACGTGAAGAGGCCCTCTTAAACAATACAAACAAATACAGACGATACATTCAAACATAAAGAAAAAGGATTCATAAAGTTAAAATTCTCAAACAGAACTTTAAAGAAGTTTCGATTCATTTATCAATATTGTGAAACTACCATTTAATAAAACAATATCCAGACATTTGAACTTTTAGTGGATGCAGCTTTCAACAAAGCCCAGATTATGTTAATATAATATAATTGTACAATCCGACAATAAAACAAGTTATAAAAGTGCTAATTGGCCCCGGGTGTCAAGTTATATTGTTCACACTTCTATTCACACTGTTTCTTTTTCTATAGAAAATACACAACACTGTTAGCAGTCAGGTTTGAACCCCTAATGCTGAGTCAACTTACCGATAGCTTATTACTCGGATCTAAGTTTGAAATAGAGGCGGACCCAGTGCTTACAAATTATAGGCAGACCCGCACCACACCCTTCATGATCTAGTGATTTACATGATCGTAAAAACCATAGACCTGTTTGATTGTCGCATTGTTTTCATAACAAATGAGTTACGGGAACATTAATTTGGCCCTGATGAGTCACATTTACTATGACGGAATGTTTTATGTTTCAATATTTTTTTATTAGAAATTCACAAATTCACTTCGCACTTTCTTAATTATGCACCAGGTACTTTATCATGCATGCCGAAGATGATACATTTATGTTGTTGTTATTGTTAGGAAATTGATGGGTTGATTTTAATTTGGGATTTTTCTTTTTTTTTAATTAAAAACTAATCCCATTCTATAAAATCAATCATTGATCAGTAATAATAATATATAAATAATTATATAAAGAGTGTTGTTTTTATGATTATAAATCATTTTTATATATGATTTTATTATATATAGCCTATTTTTTGTGTAATGAAATATCATTGAATTCGGTTCAAACATTCAATTAAGTTCATATGAACATGACGGTATAGACCCGCGTCCTACTTTATCAATTTGAACTCAGAAACGAGAGTAAAGACTCATAACTACGAAAGTGAGATGATCTCAAGTGGGGTCTGGGGAGATCATCTCAAATGGGAGAAGGGATGGAAATTGAAGCAGTGAGATTATATGCTCGGCCGGCCTTAAATTTATACAGAACCAAGTTGCCGAAATTTCTGGTGGGACACTCTTGTACGGATGCAATGTTGTTTGGGGTCAACTTTTGGCCTGCCCTAATCAAACATCATCTACATATAAGCTATATATAATATCGTGTCAAATTATCTCAGAATCGTCGCTATTTTAATCGTAACCTATTTAAATGTCGAATACAAGACAAAATGTGTGAATTATCTAAAAGAGTCACATCTTTAGTCACTCATTACTCGACAGCCAATCAACAACGTGCTACACTCTCAGCCCTCATGTGATGACATTCACACTGCTTTAATCCTTTATCAAAACGCAAACAGTGAAGTTTTCAAACTCCAAAGGCCAAAGTAAACGCTGAGCCCTGTCGAAGTAACAAGTTTAAGTTGTATTTACTGTACGTTCAAGTGGTGGTCTTGAGTGTCGTAACGCCACAAATACAATGACAGAAAGGGTAAGTCAACAGTAATGCACATAAAACATTTTAGTAGAAGTTTTAATGTTTAACTTAAGGACGATTTATTACCGTAAGCAGGAACCGGTTTTTTAAACTATTGTTTCCTAAGATGAGTCCAGTAGGTATATCACCTGATAGTATGAGACACCTGTAATTACATAACCCATGCCTACTGTGTCCCGTCAGTTCGAAACAAACATTTCGAATCCTATTTAGAATCCTATTAATACAATGTTTATACAAAGAAAGCTACTGTATCTTTTTAATTTAGCCTAATTGTGGTATTTAATTACGGTTACGATATTTATTACTTTTTTAACGTTAGGCTTATACATGAGGCATATGTGTGATTAACAGTTATATAATTGTTTATTTATTTATTCAACTTTTACAATGGACGTAGCTCTAACACTACAGCTGAGAGTACTAAGTGTGGTAGGTATAAAAGCAGACCTAGGCCTACTCTGTCCATAGGTGAAGTTTTAAGCCATATGCCAATAACGTAAAAATATACAGGTTTAAGTGAAGTTTTAATATAAGCAAGCATACACAAGAATGAAAGCTTTAAGGTCCCCGTTACGGGATTTCCGGAACGAATATCCGGGACAATATTTCGAGACACGCAGTAGGCCTAAACGATATAAATGCGTCTGAAATAATTTTTCGGAATAATGAATTAAAGTATGCATTTATTGTAGCGGTAGTTAATGATTTTTACAACCAGTGACTGTTTATGTACATGGCGTCTACTCTTGATCGTAAATAATGGGATGCGAATGCACTAAATGCTCGGTTATCAGCTTTTTACGAGCTTATGGATTTTTAAGAGATGGAAGCGTACGTACGAGTCCAATAAGAAAATGTGGCCGCGCATAACCGAAGTTATGTCGATATAATCAAGACCGCAGAGAATCGATAAAGCGGGTTTTCGAGCATTATTGAGGGATAATTCAGAACACAAAAATGATGTAATGGACCGGTATGCTCTATTTGTCACCCGTATAATATAGTTATTATAAGTATAATATTATTGAGTAGCATGATTAGAATTGAGTTACATAACATTAATTAAACGTACGTGCCTGTCGCCTTGCTTATTTTCTCGCTTTAACACAAACATCGGAGTTTTAAATGCGTTATAGAGGAAAACTTCGGATGTACAATTAACGTGGTCGTACCAGGGAGGTATAAAATACCGTAATAATTATTATTTTATACCTCTCTCGTACATTGTGCAGTCGTAGTGAACCTAGGTCGGTTCAGTATAACTATTATATTTTGTTGTCTCCATAATTTTTTTTAATATGCCATTTTAATTTCACAAAAACTGGATCGAAAAAATTATAATAATTTACCTGAAAAAAATGTAATGTAAAGCAAAAAATAAAGTTAGACAATGGGTCTTTGGTTAAAATTAAACGTTTATTTTGTGAATAACCTTTTTTAAAACTGCAAAATGGCCTATTCAAAGTCTTATTTTATTAATCTTCATTTTTTTTCATGTACCGTATTGTACTTTTTCAGCCGCATGAGGGATATTTAAAAGCAACAGAATCGTACGCTTTGATGATTTTTACCTCTATCCCATAAACAATTATCGCACAATATAAACACGTTCAAAACAAGCAAATGCTTCGAACGCACTTATATAACGCTTTACGAACTTACATAACTGAACAGTTTTATGATTAAGTTCAAAGGTCAATTAAGTCTAATACTCTATAGTTTGTTATCGTCTCGCTGACCATAATCTTCACCAGCTTGCTGTAGCAGATGCTTTTAGCATGTGGACTACAGTATAATATTGGCTATTAAATCTGAAAATGTTGAAAGCTGTTGATAAAGGCCTAGCAGAAAATGAAGTCGGCTGTATGACTCATGATGAAGTCGACTGCGTAAGCCAAAAAAATAACATTCATAAAGGTGAATCTGTTTTTCAGGAAAAGCTTTTTCCTTCTGGACACGCTTCGTCGTATGGATCAGCAACAGGATCGGCTAATCAGAATGGAGGAACCAGAAACGGTAAAATTGGACGGTCTCAATCCGTTTCTGGATCTACGATTTCTTTCCATGGCATTAACTACAGTGTACCTGTCAAAATAGATGGAGTAAAACAACAGAAAGATATTTTGATGAATATTAGGTAAGTTAATTATGTATGTGACTTAAACTGTGGATGATATTGAAGAGACGATGTTGATTATTTATAATTAGAATGAGATGAAATCGAATTGATGAAGATTATGAGGACGACGGTAAGACAAAGAGGATATAATGAAGACAAAATGGTGAGGAAGAATGAGGATGATTAACATATTATTACAGATGATGATAGCGATACTCAAAACACGTATACACAATGTACTAACAGTCAAAACGATAGTTAATGATTATATTTATGAATATAACTATTTTTATTACTTTTCAGTGGTATATTTCCAAATGGAATGAACGCTATTCTTGGTCCTACTGGTGGTGGTAAAACATCGTACGTAGTATATTTTATAACAATTCAACAAAGACTAAATAGAAATGTATTCAGCCGTGGAGTAAATTATTAAACCTCAGTGGACCTTGAACGGTTCGTCATTTAAAATGTGCGTCGCACAATAATATATTTATTATTATTCTCTCATGTGACTACAGATCCGATAAACAACTGAGTTTCAAAAGCGTTAGGCACTATAGGCCTATACTATACAGGGATAACTCGGATCACATAGAATTCTAATTAGATTTGATCATTTGTTACAAACAAAACACAAGATGGTTGTTGTACCCGTATTTTTCTTGAAAACAACACCATGTAAAAATCACGTGTCACGTTATGTACAGCCTAGTACAGCAGCTAGCCTACAGGCCTACACAAAGCAAATATATAGTACACCATAGTTGTGTGTCTCACCATCATACCTGAAACGAATATAACTGCTCGCCTGTGAGACGTCTAAAATATGAAGAAAAAAAAACATTAAAAAACCATAAAAATCAAAACACCTGGAAAAATCCAAAACAATTGATTTATTGCGTTTTAAATAGATTATCATATACTATATAGATTGATTATTTTGTAATCCCAGGGATAAATGAAATTACAATTTCACTCTTTTCTGGTAATCCTAAATCAACTCACTAGTGTGTCCATTGCGAAACCGCCGCCCATGGGTGAATGCCCCCTTTATGTTTGTGACAAAATAACAGTGATTACGGGTTCCCGTTTGAAATTAAATACCACTTTTACAATGGTCGTCTTTTTAATTTTTTTTTCTCTCTTTATAATTCCACTATAACACGACTCTTGATTATTCGTTAATTAGATGGTATTTATCGCATACAGTAGTTGTAACATTCTCCTTTAATGTCTGTCAGGTTACTTGATGTGTTGGCTGCTCGTAAAGATCCAAAGGGATTATCAGGATGTGTTCTTATAGATGGTGCTACTAGGCCTGAAGATTTCCGCTTGGTGTCTGGATATGTCGTGCAGGTGAGAGTTTAAACAAACACTCACCGTTAGGGCAAAGTTAAATATTAACAATATAATTAGGCAGTTAATGAATCTATGTTTGTGTTTGTCCACAAAACCCTTGGTAATTGTGTTACTGCTATTGTATAATTATATAACGTATAATATACGTTACATAATTATAGAATAGTCACAAACTGTGGATGTTTTTAGCCTAAGCTTAGTTCCCACTAGAGGACGTATCAGCTGTCCGTGTGCTTCTCTAAATTCAACACATATGTCAAATCTTTGTGACGTAATCACTACTAGTCATTAATACTGATATAATGTAATTGCCGTTTGGTTATCTTATCATCAGCAGATCTTCTTGTAAAACCACGTCATGTGCTTAACATTTATTATTAAAATGATTTTAGATTCCAAATTATTTTATTAGTAATGCACTGTACATATTATTACAGGATGACGTTGTTGTAGGAACTTTGACCGTTCGAGAAAACCTAGCATTTTCCGCAAAACTCCGACTTCCAAAGACAGTCTCAAACAAAGAAAGAGAAGAAAGAGTTACTGAAATTATTTCAGAGCTGGGGTTGGATAAATGTGCCGATACTATGGTAACTAAATTTACAAGATAATCATTAATAATACATAATGTTCCCAAGAATTCCACCAAAAAAAGATGATAGCATATTGTACGTCCACAGAAGGGCATATGTTAGACTTCGATGTTTGTTGGAGTTTCAAGCTCAAGTAGTATACGTAAGACACGTCATAATTATGTGCCAAAATATTTATCCTTTACTAATACTGTATTAAGTGTGGAACCCAGACTAGGCATATGTATGGCTGGAAGAACATACTACCTACTACGTTCACGGAACGTTCTGATATAATTGAATTGAAGAGGGATTGTTTAAAGAATTTGAATACGAATAGTTTTTAAAAATGGAATACGCATTAACCTAATAGTGCGAGGGTACTACTTAATTCCATAATATGAATCTATTTTATAATCGCGAGGGTTTGTTAGTTAGTAGTACTAACATTATTATACTTTCATGAAAATTTTACATCAGGATTAGTAATAATGATTACCGTAAGTAGCCATAACATTGGCTAAGGTTTGAGGCACACTCACTCCATTGTTCTGGTGGTAGAACGAGTCTTCTCGGATAAGGACTATAAACCGTAGGTCCAGGGTACACATCTAGCTTGTGTGCACTTTAAAGAACCTTTCGAGACGAGTAGAGGGACTACCCCGGTATACTAGTACATCACAGCCACTGATCAGGTCTGAGAGACCAGTCTTTGACTGAAGAAGTTGCCCAGTAGTATAAATAAAATATTTCAATTCAATACACCTTCCTATAATCACAACATTTGTATTGTAGATAAAATATAGGGTAGAATTTATTATAATATATATATTTGTTAACATAGGTTGGAACGGTATTCATTAGAGGTGTTTCTGGTGGTGAACGAAAGCGAACAAATATCGGTATGGAACTTATAACTAGGCCTGGTGTGCTATTCTTGGACGAACCGACCACAGGTCTTGATGCAAATACGGCTAACTCTGTAATGCTTTTACTTTCAAAGTGAGTTTTCTTGTCATTTACTTGGCATTATACTAATAATAATAATAAGATTTTTATAGCGCACATACCACTCAAGAGTGCTCAAGGCGCATTTTAAAATAAAAAGAAATAAATCATACAAATCCCTGACAAAAAAAATGCAATTTCTTTGGAGGGTCCCCATCCGTTGTCGTTCTGTCGCGGTCCCGGACCCCTACCTAGGTGACCAAACAAAAGAGCAGGATACACATTTGCCTTGCCACAGACAACCGGGTGCTCAGAGACAACAACCAAGACAGAGGTACCCCAAAGATAATGCTGGCCAGGAAAAAGTATACTAAACAATTCTAAGTCTAAAAAACTTTAAGAAACCTCATGATTTCCATATGCCTTAATGAA
The DNA here is from genome assembly GCF_964355755.1 of Antedon mediterranea. Lineage (NCBI taxonomy): Eukaryota > Metazoa > Echinodermata > Crinoidea > Comatulida > Antedonidae > Antedon > Antedon mediterranea. Next base: position 18,801,015 of record NC_092675.1, read on the forward strand.
TAAATGTGTTTTTAATAATTTTTAAAAGTATCAACAGTTTTGCAAAATCTTATAGAGCTCGGCAGAGCATTCCACAGAAGAGGAGCAGTAACGGAGAATGCTCTGTCTCCCCATGAGTGGTGAGACTTAGGCTGATGTAGAAGCAGCGAATCACTAGAACGCAGATTACTTCCGGGAACACAGCCTAAGCATGTCAGAAATATATTCAGGAGCCATGCCATTTATAGACTTAAAAACAAAGAGTAATATTTTAAAAACAATGCGGTACCTAACAGGGAGCCAATGCAATATTTCCAAAGTATTTTATATGTGTCCATTCTTGGTAATTTTTTAACAACTCGTGCCGCTGTATTTTGAATCAGTTGAAGCCTGTGGAGTTGTTTTTGTGGTAGCCCGTATAGCAAAGAGTTTCCCATATCCAGTCGTGAAGTGACAAAAGCATGAACAGGTTGTTTAGCTGTTGTCTCATTAATAAACTTGCGAATCCTTCGGATATTTCGCAAGTGAAAAGACGACGCAGAAATAGTTTTTGAGATATGAGAAGTCATAGTCATACCCACATCCATTTCAACCCCATGATTTCTAACCTGCCTAGCCGGGTCAATTTGGGTTTTACCAATGTGAATAAAGCTTATACTCACCCATTTGAAGTGTATCCAACAGTTTAGGAGATTAGTTTCCATCAGGCAAATTTACACAGACGAGCGATAACATTACTGTTACCGCTCGTCTGTGTAAATTCGTCTTAAATTACAAAATTAAAGAATATTGCAAATCCACGTCTTAAACCCACCCGCACCCGACTCTCGTATAGTTTTTTTTCTATATCTTCCGCTACTGCAACCTTTCTCCCACCACTTGGGTTACTGTTCATGTCTCCTCTGACACACATACATTTCCTCTTTTGAAATACGTTATGTTAACACAAGCTCGATGTTTTTTATTTTGAATTTTTTAGTGCTTTAGCTTCCCAATCGGAAGACAAGGTTAGAACCCAAGAGAGGTGGTTTCCTTTTCTTAATGAGATAGATATAGGTTAAGTTAGTTTTAATATTTGACATTGATACACGTGTGTTATGGAAATGGGCCTGGTACCGTTTTTTGGTAGTTATTTTTTTACTCTACCGTACGAGATTCGACATTTTTATATATTATTTTAATCTTTGTTTTAGATTGAGATTCTAATCGTCTACTAACCATTATCGTAATACTGAGTAACTATACTAATGCAATGACCATTCTGTTTATTATGTTTTAAAAGATTATCAAAAAATGGACGAACAATCATATTCTCAATTCATCAACCACGGTATTCAATCTATCGCTTATTTGATAAGCTACATCTTCTAAATGCTGGTGAAACTGTCTTCCATGGACCTGCCAAAGATGCACTGAAACATTTTGAAAATATAGGTACAGTATAATACTCCACTAATGTTCTTTATATATGCTCAAGACTTGTCCCAAGTCGGTAGTTATTTCGAGGCTTTTTGATGTATGAAACGCCATGATTATGTACAACATATTTATTCTTTTAACTAATATTAACTCAAAACTCAGTCTGGAACTACTGTGTGCTAAGCGGACGGTCTTTTAACTTGTGGAAACCATTATTTTGTATGAATAAAGCGATGCTAATACTTTCTTTATTATTTATTTATTTTATGTCTTTAGGCAATGTGGCCAAGGATTACCAATAGTGAATTAATCACTGTCCTATCAGATAGGTGGTAATCCCCCTGATACAGGGGCTATTGTGTGAACCAGTTCACCGGGGTAACCCCCTACTCTTTTTCGAATAATGAACTGGGTTTCTTTAAAGTACACACAGGTTATAACTGTGTACACTGGACCTACGGTTTATAGTCCTTATCCGAGAAGACTTGTTCCACCACCAGAACTAGGAGCGAGTCGGCCTCGAACCCTTGCCGATGTTGCTGTTGGCTCTTTAGGTACGGTAAACGGCGCCCCTGCCTTAACCGCTCAGCCATATGACTCACTCATGAGTATTGCTATTCATGGATACATTAGTAAATGTCATTATGGTTATTATTATTTTCACTTTCGATAGCGCAATGTCGATAAGCTCTCCGTTTCCTCTCACATCATGTGGATGTATGATTATTATTCCACCACCAACGCATTTTCGACCGATGTTCATCAAGAGAACATTACATCAACGAATGCAATATTTAATTATTTGTTAAAAAAACAAAGACAAGACAAGGAGATGAACTTTTGAGTTTAGATATTATGGAAGCATATGTTAAAAGATGAATGAATGAATGAATTAAATACAGATAGAGTATACATTAAACATTTCAAAATGTCGGTTTCGATCAGGAAGTAAAAGCCTTTGCTACAAATATTTGGTAAACGTGATTACAGTATGTCTAATAATTGCTTATGTATTTTACGCAAGAAAAAAGATGACGGACGGCGGCAGGCATTCTCTTTAATTAACTTTCTCTTGTTTCAAATTATTTCAGTCTTAAAATGTTTACATACGGGTTGAAAGTATAACGGTAATCTCATTTATATTTCTTTATTCAAAAAGGTTACGAATGTGAAGCTCACAACAACCCACCGGATTTCTTTCTTGACGTAATAAATGGGGATAGCGTAAGGTCAAGCGATCTAGAAGAGGTTACAGTCGTTGGCAGCGAAGCTGTAACAGGTATGTATACGTACATATAATAATATGTGCGTCTCCTGCATGATCCATCTCATTGCCGCACTTAAATAAACTTTAATGAATCAGGTTATATACTTTCACTTTTACATCCCACTCACCAGGCACACCAAGTCCCTGGACTTTTATAATGCATTCTTGCAATGAAAATGTTTTACTATTAGTTGCGTTTTATTGCGGATGCGAATTCCTTTGAGAAACTGCTGAATATTCAAATGAATTGACACTCTGTGTTCATCAGGATTGTAAATTGTTACTTTCAAAAGGATTTAACGGAAATGATTTTCTGTAAAGTTAACTAGGTTCAAAACGTCCTCTTACCTACATTCTCAATCTTTCTGTTACGTCTTCCACCTTTCCCTCTCTCTGGAAAATTTCTCATGTTTCCTCTTTTTAAGTCCGGTCCAAAAAACGAACTCTCCAACTACCGTCCCATTTCTGTTCTTCCCATCTGCTCTAAAACTCTACTTTTACCTTAACACTAATAATCTTCTTTCTGACCAACAATCTGGTTTTCGACCCGGCCACTCTACCCTTACCGCCCTTATTAATACCCATGACACCTGGCTTCAACACATCAATCGGCACCGTCTTCATCGACCTTCGCAAGGCCTTCGACACCATCAACCACTCTATCCTCCTTAATAAGCTTTCTTTCTTTGGCCTTTCCCCCAATACTATCCTTTGGTTCGATTCTTACCTTTCTTCTCGCTTCCAACGTGTTTCCTTCAACTCTTCTGTCTCTTCTCTTCTTTCTATTCATACTGGTATCCCTCAAGGTACTATTCTTGGTCCTCTTCTCTTTTCTATTTATATCAATGATCTCCCTAACTGCTTAAATAATACTTGCTCTGCTAATATGTTTGCTGACGACACTATTATTTTCACTGCTAACAAGTCCTCCGCCCTTATACAACAAAACCTTAATACCAACTTAAACCATCTCTACTTCTGGCTATCTGCTAACAAATTATATATCAAGGTCAAAAAAACTAAGTCTGTGCTCATTGGAACATTACAAAAACTTAGACGGAGTCCTGACATTAAACTCACTGTCAATCACCAGCCCATCGAAAATGTCACTTGCGTTAAGCACCTTGGAGTATTTATCGACAATATCCTCACCTGGAACAACCATATCTCCCACCTTTGCAATAAACTTAACTCTTCTATTTTCCTTCTCTCCCGCACTAGATGTTTCCTTAATTTTTCCACTGCCCTTCTTCTTTACTTAACATCGATTACTGCATCACGGTGTGGGGCTCAAGGCCTAATCACATCTCTAAGATTCAGAAACTTCAAAATAGAGCTCTCCGAACTATTCTTCAAGTTCCTTACACTACTCCTTCCCGTCAACTTTTTAACACCATTTCTACTCTTACCGTTTCTCAACTTGCTGACTATCAAACGGGCTGTCTTGCCTATCGAGCCTCTAACAATCTCGCCCCAACTAACATCTGCCGTGGGCTTGCCAGAATTACTGCCAATGGAATAATGGCTACCCGGCAACTTTCCAGGGGTGATCTCGTTGTTCCAAGACCTCAGTGTGAACTTTTTAAACATTCTTTTAATTATAAAGGACCTACATATTTTAACTCGTTAGACGTTTCTATTAGAAATTGCAATACCTTTTTAAATTTTAAAAGTAAATTAAAGAATTTTATGCTTAATAATGACTCTTTTTAAATTGTTATCTTCTTGACCTTTATATTTATTCATTATTCAATTTTAACAATTGTAATATATTTTTTACTTATTATGTTTTATGTCGTATTGTTGAGGGCCCCTTAAAATCAGCTTCCGCTGGCTGGGTCACCCTCTTGAAATATGGTTGAATAAATAAATAAATAAATAAACATTTACAATAGGCTTGTAATATTATAGTATAACTAAATTAAAACAATCCGTGTCCATTGAGATTGTAAAATGTTACTTTCCAAAAGGATTCAACGGAAACGCAGCTGCGAATAGCAAATCTCTGGCAGATATGTTTTTAGACACATCGTATCAGAAAACAATGGAACAAGAACTCGACAGTATTTGGAAAACATACACCGGCAATGAAGAAATGTTTTCGCAAAAACTCGACTATCCAACTTCATTTCTTACCCAGGTAAGGCCTTTATATGGACATTATGACGTCATATCACTACCATGTTTGAGTATATTACTACCATATTTGGGCACATCACAATTTTTTGTCGAACTAGTTTGATAGTGTAGACAGAACTTAACGTGTTCAGAGTTAGTTATCCAATATCCGGATATCTTTACTTTGTTAAAAGTAATACCTAATATGATAATAATAATGTGTTTCTGTTGAAAAGGTTCTAGATTCTTTCATAGCAAGGCAATCTAGTTGGTGGGTTCATAGAAGATGTTGTTGTCGCCCCCACAACATCTTCATAAGTTGTTTAAACATAAATAAATAGTTGTTGCAAGCAGAGTTATGACGAGCCTGTGATACAAATAATTAGGTTATATGCATGATATGCATATAACCTCTTGATTCTGTCAAAATCTTTATTTATTTATTTATTTATTTATTTATTCTTTCCTTAGCACTATTTGTCCGTGAATTATCTTGGCATCAGTTTCATCTATCTAAGTCAATTTTTCAGAGTATATTCCTTATGGCCAGGAATCGATGTGGTTATGTTTTCACGATGCGCAATCAAAAATTACGCGGTCTACGCGCGATTTAACGAAATCACGTTTGTAATCATATCTTCACAAACATGAATCACTTTTAAACAAAATTTGGTACTCATAAATTTCAGGTCATATTTCATCATATGGCAATACAATTACGTGCGTAGCGCATATAACGCATGCGTACGCGCGCTTAAAATGTTGAAAATTGTCAGAATTTATTTTCGATGAAATTAGAGTACGTTTCAGGCAATTTTAAGCGTTTAAAAAATTGCCATGAGTGCGCAGATTTTTGCACGCGCACTGCGCGTCAAACGTTAATGCACACTGTTTGTGTCCGATTACTGTTGTATAACCTTTCTTTAATAATATCATCATATTTTATTCACTTTTCAACGCGAAACAGCGTTATACGAGCACGTCAAAAGTGACGGGCTACGCACGTGTAAGTTAACAAAATGGTGAAAATATGCTAAATTTTAAAATTAATATATATCGTTAGAATGCTCGGGAACACCTATTTTTTATTTAATTTTCTTGAAGTGTATGTATCATATGTATGATTTATTATGAAATTAGAAGAACAAAAGTTGATTAAGTCATCATTAATGGCATATTAAATTTAACAAAATTAATTTCGACAATCAAACAAATTATAACATTTTCTTAGGCCAAAATAACAAACTTAACGTTAACTTTCTTCCTTAAGAAGTTCATATATTAAAGTTAAAAGTATATAGTTTGACAGTGCATCATTTTTTTTAATTTTTAAAGATGTCATCATAGTAAAACATTATAATTCATTGCGGTATGTAATAATCTATCTGCACCAAAGTGGTTACTGCATAGTAAATACACTGAGGAATCTTTCCATAACTTTTAGTCAGTTGTGTATGGCTCGGTGGTCTTTGCTCGTGTCTATAGCATTCAAGTACCGAGATCGAGTCTCACCTTGGGAAACGAAACAAAATTAGTTTTTTTTTTATTATCCGTATTGTTTGTTCAAATTTATTTCTTAGTGTATAGATTATACACATGATTTATAATGAAATCTAGATAAAAATTAACTTATGTCTTTATTATTATGTAACAACAAATGTGGTTTATGACATTATACGCATATGGATCTTTGATCGGATTGTGATACCGGCTATGGTGTTCGCGTTAGCAAGGTCCTATCATATATTATAAATAATTAAAGATTCTGAGAAAATCAATCAATCAATATATATTTTAAAAATCAATTATCTTTATTTAAATCAATGCATATAACCTATAATTCGTCATAGTGACGAATTAAATCTAGTTTGTGTTGGTTTTGTCACCCGAATTTATCTGTGCTATGTATTATACAGGGTGGATCCGGGACGATTTTTTCGAAGGTTGGGGTGGACATTCAAGTTTTTCAACCACTCTGAAAAACCTTACCAGATAGGATTTTACTTCGATATTAGGCATATTGATAAATACAATCAAATCAGGTGTCAAAGGCGAAGTTAATCATAAAAAAAATACATGTATAGGGAGTAAATAAAAATATGATCTATATATTCTTATCCCTCAACAGAGACCCAGTTGGTCTGTCATACGTCTTGAGATGTATTCATTTTATTTTATAAATCTTTCTTACACTTTTCAGCTATCTGTCGTGTCTAAGCGATCTGTCTTGAACTTACTAAGAAATCCAGCTGCATCAACAATTCAGGTAATCATAACAAAATACATATATGTATTAATATTATTTATTGTATTAATATATTATATTGTTATTATTTAAATATCTTAGTTATTAGCTTATATAACTTATTATTTTCCTAGCGTACTGAGGTTTTGATCCGCCTTTTTCTTGTCTTTACGAAACGCGAAAAAAAAAGCCATGAACCATTTAGCTTCAGTCCAAGCACGATCTGCAATGCCCCTTTAGAAATCTAACATTGTTTTTCTTAAGTCTATACAGTATATTCTGTGTAATTCATGTCTTAATTGTGTTTACAGTTGGTTGTTATGGTGATATTTGGACTTATTGTCGGTGGCATCTATTTCCAGCTTGATAACAGTCTAACGCCCGGAATTCAAAACAGGTAAAATTGCTTTATCAACATGTTAATAAGAGCTTCTGTCGAGTCAAAAGTCATTCTGCACACGCTTACTTACAAAAATATTATTTTCTTTTGTACATACATTTGCATTCATTAACTGTTAGATTGGCTTTGTTTTTAATTCAGAGTTGGTGCATTTTTCTTTCTTGTGATGAACATGATATTTTCAAACATGGGAGCAGTTGAAGTTTTTATTCAAGAAAGGGTTATCTTTAAGTATGAATATTTACATAATGTACACCTTTAACTGTAATTATAAAAATGATCGATACCGTAATTGAAAAGTGAAAATATCATGATACATAATAGGCCTACATACATTTGTCCAAGTTTGTATTACGTGATTAAACCTTAGAAAACATAAATAAATCTTAGCAATTGTAATGTTTTGAAAAGTTTACATATTACTTGTGTTTCAGTCACGAGTCTGCCAGTGGTTACTATCGTACTTCTTGTTACTTCATGGCGAAGGTGTTCTGCGATCTTCTCCCGATGCGAGTGTTACCAACATGTGTATTTTCAGCTATCACGTACTGGATGATAGGTAATTCAGGAACATTTGCACATTACAGCATTAATCATGCTGTTGATGTTGCTTCATTTATCATTTGTTACTTGCGTAACATATGATTTTCACAATCTAATTTTGATTAACAATAACGATTAATAATACGTCACTGATTGAGTGCTAATCGGTCCGTGGTATGGCCTATAGGAATGTCTAGAACTAATAGTATAACTTCTGGAGATTGTTAGTACGATCTAACTATTTTCCAAATTATAATTTTTATTTAAAAAAAACACACAAAACGCTTCGTCTTTTAAATTGTGATTAATCGTTACCAAGTGCTAAGCCTCTTTAAAGGATTTCATTTTAATGTGTGCTTCTCGTAATAGTATGACTATCATAATGGTAAAAACTATAATATCGAGAATGACCCTACCTGAATCCATAAATGACTCTGTTGTTTAGCAATGGTTCCTTACTAATTTAGTATATGCCTTAATTGTTAATATTTTCCTTCAGGATTCGTTCCAGAAGCTTCGAACTTCTTTATATTCCTTTTGGACTTAGTTGTGACATCATTCACTGCATGTAGTCTGGCGTTCTGCATGGGAGCTAGAATAAACATCGTTGGAATTGCAACTCTTCTTGTCTCAATGGCCTACGTTTTTATGATGGTACGATTCATTGGATTCAATTCTTTAAAATATTTAATACAAAGGAATGAAGCGTCTATGAAGTGTTTATTTTATCTACGAACACCCTGATCCATTATGTAGTATTACATAAATGTATTCTTCTTAATATGATGAACATTTATTCACCACTGAAAAAGTTTTCAATATGGGGATGTGGGAGTTACAAAATAATAAATAAAAGATAAAATTGTGCTTCTAAATACAAAAATAATGATAAAAATGTCTTCATTTTTAACCCTTTCATAGGTATTTGGCGGTTTTCTTGTAAATATTTCTTCATTGCCAAGTTGGCTGCAATGGTTACAGTACACAAGCATTTTCAGATACAGCCTAAACGTAAGTTTTATTCTTTAACAAAACTAATATAATATATTGGTCATCGATTACTAGAAGTGGTTTACTGTATATCACATCATGTTATAATCCAAAATGAAATTTGTAGGAGGAGGAGTTCAAGTTCGAATTTGTTTACATTTATACAATGTTTCTATGAATCAGAAAACGAATCAGTTTGGTTCATTATAGACGCATAAATATTTACGTCTAAATTTAGAGTTTCGGCTCGTATCTGACGAGAAATCTGGCTTCCAAGATTTCAAAACTTTAAATGTTGCTTAAATAAATAATTTAAAACAATTACATTTGTTATTTCATTGTATTATCTTTTTTTATACCAGACGTTGCTTATTAATGAATTTGCTACATCTACGTTTTGCCCTGTAAACGTAACACTAACCGATCCATGGTAAGAAATCACAGCATTTTAACAATATAGTCCTAAGTATTTATGACAGTTAGACTAGTTTATATATGACTTGCGATAGTCGGTTAGTATCTGCCTAATGACAGAAACAGAATCGGGTTTGTGTTTGTTTAATGTCAGGTAATTTTTTTCAATTCACTTTGCCAGTCATTTAGATTTTTACTAGTTTTGATGTTGTGCTCGTTTATTTTAATGTTTTTTTATGATGTATTGTGTGTTTCTCAATGTTTGATGTTATTTTATGCTATCTTTTTTTAAACATTTTAAATATTTTAAGTACCTTTTAATAATGTAAAAAATGGTCACAATTCAGTTTTTCTGTGAAGATGATTTTAATATATATACCATTATGAATGAATGAATGAATATAGAGTATGTTTACTTTTTTCGATGTGTAATATTGATGTTAACATGATTTTGAGAGATAAATAAAAATAGCATTGCTTAATATTAAAATGTAGGTTTGTACGAATGAAACGATATAGGCCGCACACCCACTCAATAATAATAACAACGCATTAAAACACTATTAATTGGATACTGAATGTTATGAAATTAGAGATACACTCTTACCGTGGCCGGATTTCGGCGGCGGGATAATAAGCCGAGAAAATGAGTGCATGCCTTTAGAACCGTTCACTCATTTCGGGTTATAAAATGTAAACGTACTTCATCGATAGAAAATAGTAACACAGCCGGAATTTTCTCCTGTCGCCGGACCAAATTCGGGCCCAGTGTGAACGCAGCTTTAATCTGTACATGTATGTATTATGTATTCATACTGTATATCAATTACCATTTTTGTTTTGTTTCAGTTTACCAGGAACAGTTTACCTTAATGAGCAAGGCATTGATTACAGCTCATGGGGATTATGGCAAAACCAGGTTGCAATGGGTGTTATATCTATAGGGCTTCTACTGATAGCATATTTACAGATGAGGTTGTCACCCAAGTTTAAATAAATCAAATTGATTCATTTACATAATGTTTAATCAGACAAAAAGCATCTATTAAAAATCGAGTCACTTCTTACAATCATCCTTTGGTATTATACTACAATAATCGCAGTCATTATAGTGGGGTAAAATAAGTTATTCATAGAATAAGATGATTTATGTTGATTGCAAACTTCAATCAAATGTTTACTGAATTCACTAAAAATGCCTTACGCACATTTTAGTTTTTAGCGAGGTAAAATACAGAACTGTCTCCTTCTATATATCCTCTTGTTTTTATATTTTATTTGATACAACTTTCGTTGTTTTAATTTAAATTTTAAGTTTTATTCTTCAAAGTGACTGATAAAAATGTCTTTCCCGTATTTTGCTAAAAGACAAAATAATTCAGTAGATTACAAAAAGATTCAGAAATCTGTAGTATGATCGGAATTTAAACAAAATATTGATGTACAGTATTATGGGATTTTTAGATTTTTATATTTGTAATATTAAAATTTTGTAAAGATAATTTAAACTATTAAGGCTCGCCGTCCAATCATGTTCAATACTTCAACGCAATCAATAAATATAGTTTAGCAAGTTATGATTGTATCCATATCACTGTGTCTCTGACTGACTGATTTTTAATTTGAAAAGAACCGCAATATAATAGTATTATAAAAGTATAATAGTATTTGTTGGTTTCTCCTGGGGCATCAGATCAAATAAAAAATTAAATTCATGGATATTGTTATTAAATAACCGTGACAAATTTGCACTTGGTGTGATTCTACAATAGTTTAACATGCTCTCTCTGATCTGACATTGTTTTATGTTTCACCTGGCGTCTTGGATAACTTCAAACCGAAGATCCAGTGTAGGCCTACACTAGCTCGGTTGAATGTTAGTGAACCCAGTACATCTTTCGGAAGATTATAGGGTTACCTTTGTGTACTTGTACCCCGGCCGCAGTTCATGCTAGACGTTGTATAGCCGGCCATGTGGTTGGTAGGTTTAAGCATAACACTCAAATGAAGACGAAAGATATAAACACAAAATAAACAAAACTAGACAACAGGAAATGTCCTTCTTCATCTGACCAACCAGTTTACCTTTCAGATTATTATTCCTGGTGCCTCGGTAAATTAAAACATTAGGAAGGCAGTTTAAGGTTGCTCCTATCACTGTCGTCGCTAACAAGGCCAAGAGGTTCGCCAGGTTCAGGTCTTAGCCTCAAACTCTTACTATACAAAGACATCTGTTGTATTTACAAAACTCAACCTCTGTGTATTTTGTAAATGAAAATCTGGCAATTATTGACAACACCACCAATGATAATCATCACAAATGTCAGTAAGAAATATAAAAATGGTAACAAACATCCCAGTTAAACCTCCAGGGGACAGAGTGGGTGGAATAGGTGTTAAAGACTGGAGACAATTGCCTGCGGGACCAGAGTGGGTGACAGCGCTTCAGGATATAAACACTCTCTTTTTAATGTCTCTGCCAACGAGAATGTTTTCTTATAATTTCGAAAATGACAAACAACATATCGTTAGGCTGAGGTGATAGATGATATTTATTCATCTCCATTACATAGTGTGTAATTATGTGTCATAAGAAAACGGTCAATATAATAATGAATATATACATAATGAGTCGTTGAAACATTTTAAAGTATACAGAATTCCTACGTTTATGTAGTTCAATAACACATGTCAATTATATTTATACGATCGTCAAAATTAATTATATCCCTGAAAGTTAAATTTCCCTTAGGAAAATTATAGGATCACATTCATTAAAGAATAGGTCGTTATAGTCAAAGGACTCATCAGTTTTGCTTTTAGGTATTTTATGATGGACTTCATTTGAGAAACGCTTATGATAATAGAATGGAGTTCTAAGCAAAATCAATTTGGAATCATGTATATAACATACAAAGTTTTATATCACGCATGATAATACGTCCATATGAGTTAGGTTCCTATTTTAGGCGATCGGTATAAATTTATCATGGCAATTGAATAGAACATATTAAGGGATTGCCAGATTGCAGCGTCTGTGGTACAAATTGAACATTATGAATGTCCAATAATTGGATAATTGATTTCACTCAGTAGAAAAAATGTTTTAAAAGGCTATCTTGGATCAGAATTTGGAAATGTATTACATGCTTTTTTAACTGCCTATTCAAAATTCGTGAGAATAGAATTATAACGATAATTATACTAAATAAGTTCCCGATTTGTCAAAAACAATACCAGGAAAAATAATAATATGTACATAGATATTCACAGACATTCTCGTGACATTAAAAACACGAAGAAATGGAACAAATCAAATGAACCAAGTATTAATTTCATTTTCTTTTCTTTAAACAAATAATTAAATTAAATTAGCAGTTGACTCTGTCTACACTATAAAATTAGTTTGAAAAATAATGGTAGTGATGACGTAATCTCGTCCATATTTGGGCATATCACTTTTCCTTTTTTTTTTACAAATAATTGAATCAAATTAGCAATTGACTAAGACGGACTAACACAAATTGTATTTCAGACTTATCCATCAAATCTGTTTTTATATTTTAATCAATTATAGAAAAAGATTAATCAAACATTACATACTCATAACTTTTAAAATTACTATTGATTTTTCAATTGTTCTGAGCATTGATTTTCTGTATCCTTGAAAACACTGGAACAGGCTTAATGTTCATATTCATCAAAGCACCCACGCATTGATCACTGGATCTTCAAATCAATCAGTATTTACATTGTTGAGCCAATTACTTTGCATATGCTTCAACAGTATATCTTATTCCAGGTTAACATTATAGAAGTAAATTTACATATAGTATTGCCCGATTCTTAGTGCTATTCTCCACATACAGTATATTTTCCAATGACTGGAGAAAGATACAGTACCGACAATCGCTATATATTCATACTGTTTTAAACGAAAATGTGACTTCTACCGATGGTAGGCCTATGTGTACGACTGTGGAGAAATACGAGAGCCAGTATTGTAACCGTAAACAAACAACACTTAGAGGGCTTCTACAGTACTAACTTGGGTCCTGTATTTATTAGTACCGATACAGTATTTATATAATAAATATGCATTTATTGCCCGTCCCCACCTCACCCCCAAAAATAACCCCATTATTATGACTCGTAAAGAATTGATACATTATGTGTCCTATAGACAGAGTACGGGGACTGAAAGTAGCCGCTGCTGTGCTAATTAGAACAACAATTGTATAGAGAAAAAAAAACCGTTTTAGTTAGGTACTGGCACAAATATATTTTATTATATACGAGGTTTACAATTCACAAATACAGTTACTATTATAGGTTGCATTATCTTTTTAAAATATGCATGTAAAATCTGTTCCTGGTGTACACGCGTGCCACATTCGAGGCAATGATGAATGTCAAATATCACAACCCTCAAACGATGTACAAACTACTCCACTGACGTCATCATTCTATGAATATTCTATATATCCAATTAAAGTTAATTTTGAGTGAACTCTATGGAATGATCCCACGACATAGTCGTTACTTAAGGCCGCTATACTGGGGAACATTAATTTCAATGTTAAAACTGCTTTAATGTTTACAACGCTTTTGTGCAATAAACAATGACTTAAATGTACGTTCATGTTGTTCGCTATTGGTATTATTAGTAATAAACTCTAGGGTATAATTTGTCACTAGTATATATCAAAACTGCTGTTAGCAGAATTCTGATAAACAGAAAAATGTCAACGTTTTTGTGGGTATTAGACTGTGATTATAATGATTTATCTTTTATCGTTCTAGACACAGTACAGTTTCACTGTGATACCAAACATCACTTTTGTTGGTTTTTTTATGTCATTATTGAATATCGAATGTTATAAAAGTACACCATGTTTTAGAATTGTATTATCTGGCAGTTATATTTAGTTTAGTATTTCATGATGTTTTTTCCAACTTTAATATTCTGCTTAGCTAATATCAGTTACATGTTTCTGTATCATCTATATCAATATTTCCCTATGGATAAAAAAAATTGCAATGAACCAAAGTGTACTTCAACACGTTTAGTCCGCATGGATCTTATGAAGTCACTTGACAATACAGTTTTTATCCCGTGCTCCAGTTCAATGCTATTAAAACGGTTAACTTACACGTATTCTAACTTTGAGACCCGTATGTTTGCATCTCTCTACGCGCGCGTTTATTATTCACTATCTTTTCATGATGCCTACCGTATACAAATGAAGTGAAGAGGTTGACGCCGTGTATCATCACCATCATCATTCTCAACAGCAGCTAGTTGTTTCATTTATTGTATTGGTTATCGCATAACTACATACAGACCATTGAAACTTACTTCTGCTACCAATCACATAGTCTTGTTATAATTAGTTATTTTTTAAGTAGAGCAATGTTGATGTTTGCCAGAAGACACGTTATTTTTGTTCAAGAATAGAAACAAAATTCTGGTGATAATGATAATTTTGACACATTAAAGTAATGCATCGTTTTTAATGATGGAAATTATTTTCAAATAACAAAAAACAATACAGTGTTATAATTATGATTATCATTCTTTTTTTAAAACTTATTTTGCTGACGATAATAAAAGTAATAATAATCGAAGCTTTCACGGCGCAGTCGCGGTTCGCTAGTTTTTAATATACTAAATCATCATGGTGCATACTCAAACAAGAGCCGCGGTTACAATTTATATTCCCAGACGTTTTAATTTTATCCAAATACTAACATTAAAATTAGGAGTACCACAATGAAATTGAATCTGTCGATTAGATCTTCAACGAGGAGATTCGTCTTAAAACATAATAATAACACTGCAGGTATATCACTAAGGTTTTCATATTCTAAATTACTTAATACATTATAACACGTATTTCAAATACTCTATCCCGTGGTGAAATTATATATAAACGTCCCCACGCATTATATCTGAGCCTCAATAACTAATAATAATCTTTAATAATATAACAATGATTTGTAAAACCTTTGAGATTAAATCTATAGCTACTTTGATATTTGTTATTCCTAAAGTAATGAATGTTTTGTATATGAAGTGAATATATTATAATATTTTCATTCGTTGATTGTTCTATCTGTTCTTTTTTCTTCAACTCATAAACATTCATTATTCTTCCTTGGAAAAATCCAAGAAACATTATTTATTACATATAGCATTTGGCTCAAATAGTATATAACAACATTATCTATAATTATGAAAAGAGTGCGTTTAAAAATTATGCTTTGCGTTTAAATGAAGAAAAAAAAACAATTCCAAGCTTAGTAATGGAATCAGTATTTGTAGTAGACATTAGATACATACATTTTAATTTAGATGGATCATAATATTTAGTTTTAATATTTGAATAAAAGGAAAACACTCAAGTTAATTTATCTTTAATTTTATCATCTTCCTCTTTCAATTTTCAATTAAGTATATATATTATCATATTTATCATGTCTACACCACAGCATCCCACTACCATTACCTACATTATCATCATTGGCAACATTATCGATGGCTATTCTCAAAAGTAAGAAAGGAAGATGATTTTAGTAAGCGAATAATAGAAATAGATACAAATATGACAATTACATGGAATCTTACTAATTTGTAGTTCACTTTAAATTAAAAATGACATTGATACATGGATGTATAACAATAAGTATTTAATCCTTTATTGTAGACATGAATGATCCAAAGTTTATCCGATAATTGATGTCAACACAAACTGGTTCGTCAAAATGACGTACTGTTCTGCGAAGAAGAGAGAAGTTGCCGCGGTACTTTCATGTTGCCCATGTTTGTTTTTCATTTTCTATCTTTCAACATTTGTAAGAAATTAAAGACATTTATATAATCGTACACGAATTGGGATCCGAGTATTGGATTGACCTTCCGCTCACCCATCAACCTTCTTCGATACATTCATAGATCATCATAACATGATTTTACCTTGTCTTTGGTGTCATCGCTGACGTGTTTGATATTGCATCATCTGGTACTGGTACTGGTACTGGTACTGGTACTTGTAACCGTCTACATAGAGACATCTAGTAGCCCTTAAAATCAAGTTGGCATTTTTATATTATATGATATATAATATAATATGTATAATGCGACATTTTATAGCGCTATTTTATAATGAAGATCATCGTATCATA
The DNA here is from genome assembly GCF_964355755.1 of Antedon mediterranea. Lineage (NCBI taxonomy): Eukaryota > Metazoa > Echinodermata > Crinoidea > Comatulida > Antedonidae > Antedon > Antedon mediterranea. Next base: position 18,817,575 of record NC_092675.1, read on the forward strand.
AAAATACAATAATCTGGTCAGTAAATTGCTGTATCTGACGTTTATTCTCCATGATATTTTTTTCTGTGTTGAATGTTTAATTATTTTTAGCTCAAAAATACTAAAAATGGTATGTCATTGAGTTAATATAAGTTGCCTTTAAGTACATGTTTATGGTATATGTGGGATTTTGCACAATAAAAATAGAATTCCAGAAATAATCCATCTCAGTTAACATCAAAACATGTCAATTTTCAATCAATTGAGATAAGTATACGAAAACACTCATCCGATGCACAGTCCACCTACGAGCACGCTTATTAAGTGTAAGAATCACGAATCTCGAATGAAAAATATTTATTGGTATAAACAATTCAGTTACCAGTGTACATTCATGTTTTCGTTTTACAAGTTAGTTATTGTAATATATTGTTTGTATTCCGTCTTTCCTCTTTCATTATTTTATTTCATTTATTTACCAAAAATAAAGCATTATAGCTTACAGCAAACATATAATTTTATTTAAAATATAGAACCAGGGATATACCTGTATTATTATTTGGTTTGAGACAAATCTCATCGGTGAAAATGTAATTTTAGGCATTGTAAATATTTATTTTCATATGAAGTTCGAATAATTTGCATACTTTTTTAAACAACCAATCAATCAGTTGGTCAGATAAACAGCAAATTAGTCATCTATTGCAAATCTAACCATGACTAACATCATTAGAACCGCAAATTCTATAAGACTATACTAAGTTCATAAAGAACGAGGCTTCGAGTTTTGGTTAGAAAAGTGTTATAATTGTACAATGTAGACTATATGAACTTGGACACAAACTAGTTTCCAAAATTATTAACCAATATCAAACAAAGATAGCTCTCGTTTACAAAAAAACTTGGTTATCGTACAGTTCTTATCCATGATCCTGTAGATGGAGAAGTATCAAACAAATGTTGTTCAAAACTTTTTAAACATTATTTCATAAACTTCTCTAAATTGTAGCAAACTCGATCTTTTAAATCTTAGAATTCTACTATTGGAGAAGTTTACAGGCTCGCGTGACCAAAAAGAAGTCTATACTTCTATACTTTGGCAAACTATTTGTTAAAAACTCAGAGTTTGCTCGATGAACATAACAGTTTTTCCAAAGTTTGCTAATGCAGACGATCAGTTGACAAACTTCGACTTTATTTTATCAAACTTTGAATTTGTATAATTTGTTCAAATGTGCTAGTGTAGACAACAGTAGGTCTAAGTTCCCAAACCCAAATTTGTTAAGAAGGTGCATCGCCTACATTATGAACATTTGGACCCTTTCCATACATTAGTTCGTTGAACGTTATTAACTCAGCGATTCAAATAACAGTACATTTAGTGATTGGAATGTGCAGATGGAAGATGTAGACAAACAACTAAACGCACAAAAAATAGAAATAAAATCTATTTTATTGGTGAAATTATAGAACGTATTAGGGACAATAACGTAAACAGTGTTTGCCCTAAGAGATTTGACTGTTAATTATTAAGACGTGGGTATACCCTCAGGTCGACGTGGAAACTAACGAGGTACCTCAACACCTACGCAAGTAAATAACTTAGATGAAACAAGCAACAGGCTATTATTGTATATAACAGAATTACGGAATATTATTCGATTTTTAAATTTTAGAATATTTTAATCTCATTTCTCAATTATGTGTGTATAATACAAACTCATAAAATTATTTCATTATGTCTAGGTGGCAATGCTGACAATTGAAGCTATAGTTATAAAAGCATACTGCGTACAATCGGAAATATAATATGATCATGGGCAGAAGTAACTTTTCTACTTGAAGCGCATACTCGCTATTACAGTATAAACAATGATAGATCAGAAGAACCAAGTACTTATACCATGAGTATGGTGATGGCACAATCATTAACTGTACACATTACTTTAGATTTTACATAAACATTATTTTATATGACTTTAATCATAGTAAGCGCCGCGTTACAATTACTGTCTAATTTCTTAAAATAACATAGGCCTATATTGAATTGTTTTTTAAACTGATTGTACTCATCCAAGTAATTGAACTTTGTCAAAAAGTGCTAATTATAAGTGAAGCGAGTTGTTCATTCAGTCGATCCACAGAGCTCTTCTCTGTTAATTTAGTTCCAGTCGCTCTTTCAATCGTTCTAATTTCATATTCATTTTAATCAATTAATCACTGACCGATATCTAAATATATTTGAATGACGGTGATAATATAAAACAGAGGAAACAATTGATCAATAAACTTCACCAAACACATGCCTGTAGCAATACCTGGTTATTCTCTCGTTCTTAAAACACCTTTCAATCCGTAAACTTGATAAATTGTTTGTCAAATTTCATGCGTTCTTCACCTTTCTGTGTCTAGTTCTAATTAGTAAACAAATCATGACTGACATACTGTGGCTTAGTAGATTACTTTACAATAAACCGATGTAGGGTTTATTTCTAGAATAGATAACTTTTCTATTTAACCAATAAATAATACAAATCTTATTATGTACATGATTTTGTTGGTTAGGACAATGTATAGCCAAACAGCGAATTGGAATGGCCAAGATAGTTCCCTAAAGGAAACGTATAACAGAAATACCTACTTGTGGATCTGTTTTATAGAACCAAATACAAACAAGACATCGCTACATCAATTAGAAAAGCTGCAGAGAAGATGCATACGACTTAAAAGACAAAAATAAGACTTTAAAAAAATACAAATGCGCGCATTTTGAGGAAAGAAGAAATCGATCTAACTGAAACATATGTATATTAGCAATTGCAAACAGCCTCCTATTCCACCTGTGCTGGATTTAGTAAAAAAATCAGAGTGGAAGGCAGCTTGACAGCGAACCATTGACAGCTGGAATGTCTCTGCACCCTCTATGCCATCTTTAAAATGAAAACTGAGAATCTTTTTTACAAGAATAACGCGGGTCTAACTATCAAGTATCAAGTAAGTATTGTTAGTTTGACATTTTATAGAGAAAATTGAACCTTTAAAAATCGATCGTTTTTAGGTGTCTTTTGCATTTTTAACCAATGTCTACACTGTCGTGTTGTTATGTCATAACACCACAGGTCAACCAATAACAAAATAAATCAAAATGACCTACTTCTTCTAAGTTCAGAGAATATATTCTTCTGTGCCGCAAGAGAAAAGCAGTCTCCTTCGCTGAAGGTCAAGTATGATTCGGAAACTTCGCTTAAAGATTTTGTTTTGATTATTAGAAACTCTTTACCAGAGAAGCACAGATAATAATACCTTACATTTATCTTCATTAGATTAGAATTGCTTTATATTTGATAATAACCCAAGAGCGCCCAATCATGTTGAAGTATAACATCCGAATTTTCCAATTACAGAAGCGATAATATTTAGTCGATTCCGGTAACCGTACTGAATATTATTTGCGCCTGTATTGTCTTACGTTTAGTGTTAAGTTCATGAATCATGGCGTATAATACAGGCATCACATGTGATTCAAATGTGACATTGCATTACAGTATTGTCATATGTAACAATACTGGAAAGGATTGGGGAGCTGCAGAATCGGGTTCCGTCCTCTAACAATGCTATTAGGCCTACCTTCCAAAATCATGTACAGTATATTTTATACACAGCCGATAATTGCGACCTATCGCCCCCTATAGTTTCAGATGCTGCAAACTTGAAGTTTATAGAGAGATGTTGACACTCAGGAACATCGGGTAAAACACAGATCATAATATTAATAGGCCTCTTAATTTTTCTGTACAAAGTATAGGGCAAATACAAAATTACAGATTATTGGTTGACTACAGTTTTGAGATTTGATATTTTTATAGCTTTCAGCAACGGAGTGATGTCACGTGCAAAGGTTTGGTTCAGCAAAACAAAAATATATTTACAAGTTTATATATCATATTTTCAAATACAAGCTTAAAAAATCTTGACTATTATAAAATGTCTTTTGGAAGTGATCAATAAATCAATGTTCACGATGCATATCGATTACTGTCTGTCATTACATCTAATGCTTTCTATCATGTTCAATATAAATCTGTTATTATTTTATGCATTATTAGTCAATTACCGTATTGACAGTATCTATTTAAGTAAATCGATGCTGTGAATGTGTAGCATACGTACAACTGTGTATGAAAAGTGTATGAAAGTAAGTAAGCTATACCAAGGAAATAAGTCGATGGACTTCAGCACTGTTCGGCCGGATGAATTTTGATGGGAACAAGTAAGAGGACAAAACAATGGCAACATTTACGATTCTTGTTATTTTAGATGTGTAGTATCCTATATATCACATAGCTGGTGTTTTTTACATTAACACCGTAGAGTCTGTTTTAGCGTACCATTTTCTTTTTTTACAAAACCCAACAGTCATTCGGAAGCCCTATCCCAGGCGGTGTGACGCGCCACTTTTTTTTCTACCTGTATTATTCACTTCTTCCTTCACGTTGGTTGTACCTATCCTCTACTAACGGTACCAGTACTAGATAATACGCCTTTAATTAGATGACGCATTTAAAATGCCACGCACGTTCGTCGAATCATTACAAGGATCCCGCCTCAATACTGTCATTTAAAGAGGATCCTTGGATCACGTGATATTTTTTGAAATTGATAGAATACTGAATGCAGCGAAGACGGCCTACGCATTGAACAGTCATTGAACAAATGTATTGGATAAAATTAAACATTGAAATTCTATGGGAAGCTATATAGAGGATGTACAGTGATTGTTATTTTTCAATTGGAAGCCACATTAGGTACAATACGCTACGGGATGCTTACTACACGGTGCGCTAATGCTTGAGTGCATGGCGATATTATTGTTGTTTGTCAAGCAGCAAAACATTAGAAGATTAAGGTATGTGCTTCCTTATATTTCCAATGTGAATATATACTACACCCGATACTACAGTACAATACTTTACAAATAGTACATGTGTATATTTCTCATATGCTTTGATTTAAATAATAATATAAAACATAGTATATTAAAATAAGAAGACGTTATCAGTAAAATATAATGTTATTTTTTTATTACGGTTTAAGAGCATTAAATTCAGCACCGACAGCCAGAGTTGAAAAATTTGGTTTTAAAATATCACATGCACAAATAAAAATTTCGGGTAAAACGAAGAAAGATTATAAACAATAGCAAAATTATAACATAAATTACATGGTTGGTTTCCTTTTTCCTGTTTGTTCATGAAGCCCAATAAGAAGCATTGCATATGTAGAGTTTAAATTTGATAATAGCCCAATTACTGCAGCTGGAAACTGAATGAATGGAAATTGATTTTCTCTTAATTAACCACAGTAGGTCTAACATACTTAATATTATCTATGTAGATATAATAATAGTATAACTTTACCTGTGTTTAGTGTCTTTAATGTAACTCCCATATATTAATATAAAGATACTATCCATCTGTGACGGCAAGAAAAAAACATAGAAAACAGGTGGTTAAAAACTGGTGAGTCAATGTCAACGTATTGGTGTCATTAACAAAATCACTCATTAGTTAAGTATGTAAATTGAAATGTTACAAATTCAGTGGATGTCTGTAGTTTTGGTGGTGGACATGGTGCCTCCAATCCTGTAGGTCACGTGCACATTCATTCAGTACAAATTGATATCGGGATTTAGAGATAAGTATACACATGATCATGCTAATTAATTGCCACCTTGATATCGATGAGTTATAATTCTATTTTTTTTAAACATAAACGTGATAATTATGTGTAATAGTTCTGAATAGATCTAAAAAGACAAACTAACATAGTTTTATAATGTGAACTTCACAAAATATCAATAAATCATTGTTTAATCCGATACTAAGTCCTAAGTAAATGGGCAATTAGGTAGCATTGGTACAGTCAAACAGACAAAAAGGCTGTATATACATAGCAATTGTACATTTGGGACTTGTTTCCATCCACATTATTTGAACATATATTTAATGATATACCATGGTCATAAATAATTGCAGGCAAATTGCTTAGTTCCATCCATTTGTCAATTTTAAAACACGTTATACATGTCATGATCTAGTTTGAAATTTTTATTACTAAATAACATCATTGAGAAATACTTGTACAATAGTAGTGGAAAGATGAAAAGCAAGGCCATATACATGGCTGCAGTCGCGTGCGCAAATTTGAGTTAGTGTTTACCGACCGACCAACCGACCGACCAGCCAACCGACCGACATAGTGAGCTGTAGAGTCGCGTTTGCACGCGACTAAAAACGATGTTACTTAATGTCTGATCAAAAATAATACGTCCTATACTTCGTAGTAGTAGTAGTAGTAGTAGTAGTAGTAGTAGTAGTAGTAGTAGTAGTAGTAGTAGTAGTAGTAGTAGTAGTAGTAGTAGTAGTAGTAGTAGTAGTAGTAGTAGTAGTAGCAGCAGCAGCAACAGCAACAGCAACAGCAACAGCAACTGGTAGTAGTACAGTAGTAATAGTAGGCTAGTAGTAGTAGTAGTAGTAGTAGTGAAACAATGTGTGGTACCAATATTAATGTAACATAATTACAGCATACCTCGTAATGGCTTTATTATGATGTGCTTAAACGCTGGGGAAATGTGGATAGAATCATCTTGGATGAGTAAGATCACGATGTATCATTGTAAAAATGTCACAAGCTTACCATCTTAATGTTAATCTTAAAGTTGCTATTGGTATTGTTTTAATGATGAACTGTAAAGCTCTGTCTGCACTATCAAACTATAGTTCGACAACAGCAACAACAGTGAAATGTGCCTAAATATGACACATTAAATTTTTTTGTCACATAAACAGGACTATTTTCAAACGAATGAAAGTTTGTTTAAATAATTTTAATTGTAAGTTACAAAAATGGAATAATAAATCACATTTCCTCTATCGTTTTTGTTTGTAATCTAAACATAATTTTTCTAGTGATACATCATTTTGTTTTCTTATAATTGGATGTCCAATATTACTGTACAGCTTAGCAGCTATAAATAGTGGATATCTTCTAATTCATAACACTCTGGTAACACTCAATGACAGGATATTATTCAACCTCACGTCAGTTTAGAAAGAGGGAAATGTATGCCATAATATTCCAGATCTATAAACACAAAATATAAAATATTCATAGAAAGTGAACATAAATGTGCATTCTGATGGATACCCACTTCAAAAATTAGCATATAAAATGAAACACAGAAAAAATCAATTTTATGATCATACATTATAGTTTATTTGATCATTTTTTAACATATTACATTATAGCAAAGTAAGGTAGAAAAAAAGATTACTGTACTATAATACATTCGAACATCTTTCTTGTCTGATGGCCTGTTCATACTAATGCTTGGTTCCCACTTAAGCTTGGTTCCCACTAGAACGTAACGCAAGGACGTAAACGCAACGCAAGCGTTTTAACCAATGACAAGCGAAGTTATAGACAGTTAGCAATCACAAGCAAATAAGCCATCGCTTGTGATTGGTCAATTCACTTGCGTTGCGTTACGTCCTTGTGTTGCGTCGCTAGTGGGAACCACGCTTTAGTACCCAACGTAAGCCGCAACGCAAGCAAACTGACCAATCACAAGCGACAATTTTCTTTTGACTGGTCAATTCACAGTGCGTTGCATCCAACTCACCAAATGTGGTACCCAACTCTTGACACAAACAACGTTTACTATCTGTACTCGTTTATTCTTCTTCTGCTACCGTTTTGAACCGAAAGTCTATTGTTATTAACATAATATTATAAAGGTATAATATTATACATATCACCAGTTTGGTACATAAACTATACACGTGATATGTGTTAACAAAGCACATAAAAACATGATTCATTCGAAGTAAACTGCTGTGAGGGTAGCAGGTATCGAGTTGCCACTTATGGGAAAAGAATACTTAATAAGCTATGAGTATGAGATTTATTACTTGAAAGATCACCGCTATCATATATTAGGCCAAAGGGCATCAAGTAGGTAATTTTTACATCGATATTACAATTATTATGACACAAGTTACCGACAATATGCATTTCTTAATTAAAATCTTCCTATGTTGTAAGGTAATTTCCGATGATCTTAAAGACATTCAAACTGACTAAAGTAGACTGATTATCGTTGTCGATGATACAATGAGTCTTGAGCAGTATTATCTCTCGGATATCACTCACTATCTCTAAGATATTACATTTATGGAGATCGTAGATTCACCACTGTCTTTAGATAGATCTAGACTGACTATTGACAGTCATAGATACGAGTCTATGTGTATATTATAGTACTGTTAATACAATGCTATCACTGTCACTAAATTCGTATGTAGACATAATGTGTACCTAGAGACCGAACTTTAAAGAATCGGATGGTAGATTTGCCATACCTTTGTCAGTACTTAAATAGTACACTGGAAAAACATTTACTACTCGTGTGGGAAAATTACAGTGTGTCAGTGGATGTTACATTGCCATCTGTTTTGAAGGGACACACATAAAACACAATTCGTAGAAGAACCTTTACAAAATTATCATTGACACTCTTTGCAAACTTCTGGAGTTTTTAGTGAACCGCGCATTGAGTAGACCCTACCGATTCTCATAACGGTGTCGTGTCTAAGGACAAAACTGCTAGTCTATTCATGTCAAGCGACAATAAATCCAGGCCCATCCCTAAAACATGACGGTAGGCCTAACTCATGTGAGAGAAAGGCTATAGTCATCAGATAATTAGAAACTGTAGGTGCTGTTTGTTGCCTGTTACAAAACCGTACAGGAATCTTGTAACTCTATTATGTTTATTTACTGTATCCAAATACTCAATTCAATTTCAATTCAATTCAATTCAATTTCTTTATTGCTGCAAATGCTAATATCCGCTTAAACATACTACATCATACAAACATATACATATTTACATTTAAAATTTAAACACATACAAATTATAGTCATTACTACTGTTTTAGTTATTATTATTTTTTAATTAATAATAATAATTATTGTTATTATGATTATTGTTATTGTTATTATAATAATTAATAAAGTGTAAACAATTATAGGTTACATCTCAAGGGCAGTTTTAATGTCAAGCACAGAAGAGGAAGACACGTTAAAATGAAAAGATTGAGCGAGTAAGAGTAAGTGAGCTAGAGTAGAGTGAAGAAAACGAGTAGTGTGACCTTTAAAGGGAAGATGAGAAGAGTGTCGATTATGGCGAAGGACCATAGATATAGTACGAACAGGAGGAAGAAATGGACGAAGAGGGTGTTGAGGGGACTGCGTGATGGTACAAAGAAATTTAAGTAAAAAATACTGATGCCTTAAATTGAAGGGAATAATATTTAAATTAGAAAAAAATGGCGGGATAGGTAAATTAAGTAGCATGATCAGAGTGAAGTTTAGCGACATAGAGTTCATCATCTTTCCTTATTAATTATTCATTTTGATCGTTTTAACATACTAAAAATTAACCAACATTCAATATTAAAAACTATACTAGGAAAGGAGCTTTAATACAAAATTATTTGAGTAATTCTACACCACTCTACAAAGTGGAAAAAGACGTTTATATAAAAAAATAGCAATTAAACATAAACGGTTTGTTTTGAAACAGCAAAACGAAGTTGTTGACATTCACACATTTCAATGTGGAAGATTATCAATGAAATTAAAATGCACACCATTTGATTAATTTTTAACAAGTTGTTTTGTTTTGTCTGCGCATCTATAAACAGTCAATTAATTCACATGACTAGTTCAAACCTTTTCTCCAGCTTTCGTCAGCTCATTAGAAGGATTAAGCACTGACGTTGTTCTGGATAGATCATGATTCGAACCCAAGGGCATTTTTTCTCCTATCAGGTTTGGGAAGAGATCATGAATAATTCATGAGATTAATGAAATTATAGAGGGCGTTATATGATTTCTGCCTTAAGATAATAGGGAAAAATAAAGCAACTCCGGGCCCTGGAAATTTAACGCACGCAAGCTAAAATTCCTCTTTAATATCATAAATTTGCAAGTATCCACATCGTAAAGACACATATACCTTGAGGCAATATATGTTGCAAGGTAAATATAAAGAATTTTCCATTATCACTAGATTTTTATATGATTAAACTTTGATATATCTCACATAATGAGACAATGTTTACGTGTTTTGACTCAGAATGTGCAAAAGGTTTACTTTATTTAAATTAAAATAAAACTTATAATCTATATTGTTGATTGGTTGTGTCATACATGTATTAAGATATTTATAATCTATCAATCCATGCGATAATAATTTGAACAAATAGATACATAATACAAACAATGTCTTACTGCGTCTCAACAACCATCAGCAAATCATTAGTAATGTATGCTAAGTTTACCCTATGCAAGCTACATACCAATTTCTTCCTTTCATTACAGATCCGTTTTACTACTCATATAGAAAATGAAATAAAGAAATGTATAATTGGAATTAAAATTAAGTATCTTGATACTATTGCATATGACACCATAAATCAAATTACACACTCAGTTTTGTAGTTACACAAAAAAAGTATTATACCTTTAATTGATTAAGTTGAGTATTAAAACAATAATAGTGGTTTCATTGGTTTTTATGTATGAATCTGTACATGATAGCGTTGATTTAATGAATACTTCATATCCAAACACGCTATGTTTGCAAATCAGATAACTTAATAGCAAAGAAAACATTCTCAGAAAACTATAAAATCCTCTATAAAAACATAGAAATAATAACACGTCGATATAACGTTGTTTATAATGGAAAAGCAAAACAAGAAGAGATTACCTACAAATCCCTGGCAATGATTTAGGCCAAAATGTTCAATGTGAAAACAGACTATTATTGCATGATACATGGCTCAGTTGGACGATGTAATCCATTATCCACTTTATCATTGTCCATACAATCTGTTAGAATCACCAAATAAATAATTATTTCTATTTACGGTACAATGAAATACGAATGTTGATGGTGATGAAGCTAGAAAACTTCAGTATAGCCTACTAAATTAACACAATAGAGACACAAATCAGAAAAAAAATCGTAGCTGGATGCAATATACCCAATAAATCAACCTGATAGATTATTGCATATAATTATGTTTCTATCAAATTATAATGTATTTAATATTTAAGATTCTTTTAAATCTAAATTTAGAGGAGAAAAAAAATAACAATACGTTGTCAGCATGAGCAAATAGTATTTAAATCCATCTCTGCCAAATTGTGAAATGTATTTCTGTTGACGTATTATTTTGTACTATGAACATCAATTATTTGAATAATAATTAGAAATATCTGTGCCTGTCGTATTGAGGAATCTTGTAATTATGTTTTTTTTTAGAATTGTTTGAACTTTTTTAGTTTGTTTGTGAATATTTAAATCCAAACGTGATCTGTCAAATTTAAAACATTATAAAGTACTCGTGAATATTCTCATTGTTTATATGATTTAGTTGTGTCCGTGTTATAACTGGCAAATAAATATTTTCATAAACATTGGTTCATAGGCCTACTGTTTTTCTTATACTGATTTCCACTGTTCTGAAGTTACAGGAAAAACTATTTGTTTCTCCTGTTTTTATTTGCGTTTCTTAACGTCAGTGTTATGACCATTGTATAACCATCTTGAGAGAGAATCCTACTACTGTTTGTTTGTTTGTTCATTTTTATACTGGGTGACCTCTTCAGTCAAAGACTGATCTCTCAGACTATAACGACATGAATTTTTGAAATCTTAAAATTAAATATACAATAAGTCCCACTTGAACATAAACGGTCCTCTTGAGTATAACAATGAAACTTAATGAAAATCGAAGGATATTACATTTCTTTAAATTGCTAAGCTGATCTAAATTGGAATTAACCATTCTTGTTCTCTAGGGATATAAGCAACTACATGACTGGTTTAATATGCATGCAATTTGTGAAGGGTAATTTACCTGGCAGGTTAAACCATGTATATTATCAATACTCTATCACATTGCTTGAGGCATAAACCTATACCCATGGTTAAACATGGATACTTAAGAGTGATACAAAAAAGCCTGCATGTATCTTTCTGAAGAAAAAAAAGGAATAGAATAAATAAAGAGCAACAGAAAGAAGAACAACAATCTTACACTTTTACTTTATTGTGTCGTGTTTGAAATGAAATAAATATCGATACCAATTAAATATAACACATGGAAAACAACATACTCAAAATCGACATTTATATTAATTAGCGGAAAAAATTCATTATTTAATTCAACGACATACAATGCAATTATTTTGGTACTGTAGGCAGTTTCTCGCAGATGAGAATAACGAAATAATTTTCACAAACTCAGACAGAAGGAAGGACAACCTGAAACTCAACTCACATTGCTAACAGTTTCCATGGATTACTAACACAAATGTATTTAGAAATAGAAATCAGAAAATCAAATTTGTCAACAACATTACAAATTCAGAAATCCAGGTCTAATTAAGACGTATAAGCAACGTTAAGGACAATTACGTATATGTACTATGGGCGGCAGATTAATTCACAAAGTACTTATCGCAAGGATAATCGAGAATGCGAGATGTCATATTGAATTGGATCATTTCTCCCTTTACATAGCTTCTGGTATTTCACGCTCAAGTTCACGTTTTGACAATTACGCTACTACAGTTCTAAAACTAGGTGATCTAAAATTACCGGATACATTCCAGTTAACGACACCTGTTAAGTAGGCTCCGTCATTAGCGATAGGAAAGGCAAATTACTTATGGTAGAATGTGTGTATATATAGATATTACCAGCTAGGCCTAATTGCCATTTTTTGTTTTTTTACATCAATATTTTGAAAATATAAATATGAATCAAGAAAGATTGTTTTAATTCAGATTTCACAGATATTATTTTATATTTTTTTTCATTAAATAAATGATGATGGAATTGATGTTGTGTAGCAATTTCAAATCAGTGTTCTGGTCTATTTCTTCCTAATGATCGTATTTTCATATTATGTTGTCCTTAATTTATCCATTTACTTTTTGAGTGGAAAATGCAATATTTGCGAACATCATTGATAACTAAGTTTAAGTAAGTTTGTTTCGTTTTCAAAAGAAAAAAAATCCCATTCAAAGAATATTAAAAGGACGTTCACGTTGCAAAGTTTGTCAAGAGATTGCAGAGAAAGCTAACCTAACCCTCTATATTTTTATATAAAATTTTTGAGGAAAAACATTCCAATCAAGGAGAAAAGATAATATTTCGAAATTATACATATATACATATTTGTATTCAATATATTACACAGAGGCGCCTTACAAGGTGGAACCATCTTAGCGTCAAGGCGCCTCAGATTATATTTTGAGATTAAAAGTACACTGTTTGTTATAGATACTATACATCTGATGTTTATGTTTATGTCCGTAGCCGCGGCATGATTATTTACATTATTACATTAAAGATTCCCTCACAGTGGAATGTAATATAAAAATACAAACAAAAAAATGAATTATTAAAAATAGAATAATTCAAATATCCATGACTCGTTTGAGTCGAAAGTCAATCGAAAATTAATACTTCTCATTATTATTGATTAATACAACATTTAACTAAAATACGTTTTGTCATGGTGATTAACCTATTTTATTCGCTTCCTTTCAGGTTTCGAATTGCGTACTTAACTATAGAAGAACATAAAGCAGTTGCATCAGAGTAAGGTAAGGTATCATTAGTTTTCCATTCTGAATAATAATGTGTTATATTTTTAAAAGAAAATGCCAAATTGCATTTCTAAAAATAGCCAAGGAAGAATGATTATTTTCTCAATAGATTTACTTTACTGAAGAAATGTTTGGACAAAATAGATAGGTTCATAGTGTAAACATGTTAAAGTGGCAATTATATCGGGTGTGGTCTTATCATCACTAAGACTTAGATTTATTAATAATAAAAACGCCACTGTTTTTGTGTGTAGGATGTATTCTATAAATAGTGCTCAGTTAAGCTATTTGGCAAGTTAAGTAACATTTAATCATCACACCCGTTAAACAAGCGAGAAATAGGAAAAAAATATAGTTGTAATGTTATGTCTAGCATTCGTGTTACGCCTACGAAAATTATATTGTTTTCCTATACATTCATTCGGTTTTAAAACTGGGTTGCTGAAAAATATAGCACTGTTTTTTTTTAAATATAAGTTATCTTGTGAATCGACTCTAACATTCAATTATTATTTTTTTTTTAAATCTTAAACTTAATTTATCTATAATGATATTGACTGAATTACTAGTAATATCTAGACATATTGATCGCTCAATGCTATTTCATGTTTTTTTTTAATAAGCATTTTCATTTATTTAATGCCACAGGCTAGCCTAGAAATCCTTCACTATACTTCATTATTTTCCAAATACATCTTGCAATTTAAAAAAAAAAAACATGTTTCTAATATATATTTGAAGATAATGCATATTTAACGATAATGGTGATGAAAAATTATTTCTAAAAATGCACTCGATTTTGAGAGAGAAAGTGTAATCCTGTAACACCTGACTGTTCACTATTTATGTTACGTTGGTATGAATGATGATTATTCTCTGCATCGTATCTCGACTATTTGAAATGAACAAAACCATTATTGTTATGTTTGGCTAACATACATAATCCAGCAAAATGTTGTAATCAATATTTTAGGATGTCTTGTCTTGAAGTGTCGTCAAATGAATTAATGGACTATTTTTGTTTTATTATTTGTATTGTTGACATGCGCAGCGTTTCATAGGTCGTTGACTGCAGAGACGGTAGGAAATGACAAAGAACTATACGGCACTTAAATAAGCAGATAAGGTAGCGTAATAGAATGTAGTAATGAATACAAACTACAATTATTGCAGTATGCATTCAAAATATCTTCAGTTTCATCTTGCTGTTTGTTTCTACATTTTAATCTTCACCAAGCTCTGCAGCGTGCATATTAAATGTAGCCTAGGACATATTAGCATAAACCTAATTTTACCAAACCTTCATGATACACCATTGGTCACCCTGAATCATCACAATATATTTACTGGAGAAAAATGCCATAATATTCGAATCCGGTGGAGGATGAAATTCTCTTAAATTGAAAAAAGAATTAAGCTTTTGACGCAATTGGTTATGACAGCTTCGGACCATTCCCCATATTTTTAAGCAATTTACAAATAGTATAGGTTGCCTCGCCATCTTAACCAAAATCTAGCTTTATCTTCTTTCTTATTTTAATAGGCCTACTTATAAATAATAAAGAAAACCTAGAATTACTTTTTTCTTTGAAACACATAATTATGGCCTACCACAAACGTTACTGTAAGAATAAGGATTGAATGTTCTTGATTAATTACTTTATTTTGATTGAGAATGATAATGAATAATATTATTGGTGCAAGTTTTTAAGTGATGATTTTGGAAGTAATGAAGGGTTTTTTTTATAATCAGTGTTTTTGAGATTATACACATATATGAGATGTGAGGATGTTGATTAAGAACTTTTTCAGAAACTAATCCTCAGGCTTAGGTATTCTTTTTTTAATGAAATCTAGCCTTATTCAACTGCCATTAGACACGCTATTTTGGAACACGGTGATGTGCAACCCTGGTTTCTGTTTTTATGCATTTTTTTTATTAAGCCACCAAGGCTTAGGAAGTGTGTAGGCAAACGTATGCTATTTTTAAGCATTGAACATTTTGTTGTTATTATTGAAGATGATTATTCCTTGTACGATTACTGGGGTTTGGCTTGGAGGGCCGGAACGGCTAAACAAAACTGACTTTTTAGTCAAATCAGATCATTGAGTAAATCCATGAACAACAGATTTCTTGTCTAAAGCTGTCTCTACACTATCAATCTAGATTGACAAAAGAAGTGTGATATGTGCAAATATGGTAGTGATATATGTTTAAATATGGTAGTGATATGACGTCATCATGTCCATATATGTGCATTTTTTTTATAGTGCAGACAGAGCTGAAAGCGAGATTTCTTTGAAAAAAAATGCGAGAAGTATAGACATTTTTCCACACATTTTATATTAAAGCTCAGATACAGGCATGAATTGTAAATATCTGGTTAATTGTACATAAATCAAATATTTGTAACAGAAATCAAGATGAAAAAACATGAATTTCCCTTAATATGGTCAAATAGAAAATTTGGAAAAATTCTGCTATAAAAACCAGGAAGACCTTTTTTCAGTAGTTATGTATTTTAACCTAATGTAATAACATGTCTGGTGACTCCCTAGAAGGTGAAAAAAGATGGTGGATATACGGTGGATAATTTTTCCTATAGCATGAAAATAAAAATGTGAAGTTGAATAAAAATACCAGAAATGTAAAATTCAAGTTATTTTACCTATATTTAGTCAACTGATAACATTTTTTACCACACCGTTTATTTTTCATAGCTTTTTAAAATGCCTCTCTATTTACAAAATTTGTGTACAAAAGATTAGAGATTTTACTGTGTAATTTGAACTATCCCCCAACTGATAAGAAAGTGTTTATTTTCAACAAGCTCGTTTAACACAAATAAAATCCCAAAAATTATGAAACATAGAGGAAACTATAGATCGATAATTATTGGAATGTATGATCAATAGAAATTCTGGCCTTTAAGGTTCGGGAATTTCCCGCTTTTATCTGATTGATTGTTATTTATATGATTTCACTAAAATTTACAAAATGTTTTTATCAAAGAAACTAAAAGAATCATTGTTCACATTGTCAATGTTTTTAATGAAAATGAAAAATTGTTGAGTGCACAACATTTGAACAAAACTAATATTGAAGATATTACTATCATTTGTATGTACTTTCTCTTAATCAAGTTGAATTAAATTGTAACTGAATAATTTACAGTCGCGAATTGAATCTAATTATGAATCATAGTACATAGAAATAGTATAGTAAATAAAAGTAAAGCTAGTACATAATAAGTGAAGCTTGTTATTTGAAAAAAATGTTTGTGGAGTACAACGCTTGTAGGTTTGTTTTCTTCAATCGAACTGTCTACATTTTGTTCATTACTTCAATGCATTCGGTCTGTTGCCTGGAGCTATCAATGTACAGTATACATTATTAAGGTGCAACTTAGTCCTTGAATTTGATAAATAATTTGAAATAATGCAATACAACATTATCTGTTAAGTTAAACTTCAATTGGTGTACACAATTGCAACTACAGTATTTTTCACAAAGCACATTGTAAAGCTTATATAAGATATTCTATTGAGTACCTCGGAAAGAACAGACGATCTTATTTCTTTCATTATGTGTAGATAATGCGTCTACAACTTAAATCTATATCTTCAATTAGAAACAAGATTAACACAAGATGATGATAGCCTAGAGTG
The DNA here is from genome assembly GCF_964355755.1 of Antedon mediterranea. NCBI lineage: Eukaryota > Metazoa > Echinodermata > Crinoidea > Comatulida > Antedonidae > Antedon > Antedon mediterranea. Next base: position 18,834,975 of record NC_092675.1, read on the forward strand.
GGATATGCATTCATTTTCTGTATTTATCAATAACCCAATCCTGTATTCTGATAGATTACTTTGACATCAGTCTGCATTTGTCAACATTTATAATGGACACTATGTTTGTATAGGCCTACATTATTTCGTAAAAAAATTCACACTTTTTTTCGGCGGAAGTGAGGGGTTATTACCACGGCTCACTCACTGCAGTATTAATCCCATTTAAACAGGAGAACAAAATCCACCAATGAAGTATGGTAGCAAAGCTTATACAATCACGTGCGTTGTAATTATTTTGCCTTAATAACGTACAATACATTGTAAGGATTGTAACATTTAAAAATGTTATCCTTTTATTGAGTATATTGCTATCGTTACTCATCGATATTTACAGTATAGGCCATATTGTGTTATTTATATATTTTTTTTATTAAAAATATGGATGGCCGGCAATTGAAAGGACGAAAATCCATTAACATTACTATAGAAACTATATATATATATATTGAATCGGTTATGATATATAATGAGACACATAATAAAATATACCATTAAATGTAATATGGCTGAAATATACCTGACTAAGCTGGTATATTAAGATCATGAATAACTGCATTTCTATCGTTTTCATTTTATTGTAAATAGTTGTAAAAGGCCTAATGAAAGAAAACTGGATTGATCAAATACGCATAACAATTTTATTATCATGGATGTTAGTTATATAGAATACATAATAAACATGCAAACAAATGGAATGTTGCAAGACGAGCGATGATGATTATGATGATGATAATGATGATGATGATTATTGTATTAGGTAAAACTGTCTCGTATTATCATAGTTATATTATGTTTCTTAGCTGTTAGTTAACTGTTGAGAACTTCAATGATTCAAAAAACGACCCGGATGTATATATCTGAAATTAATTTCAACCAAGTCGCCAATTGGGTGATGGTTCGCTAAGCTGCATATTTACAACAATCTGTTAGTATAAATTACTTTTTCATGAACTACTATTAGAAGCAATGATGATTTCATTATCTCTGTCTGTCTCGCTGTGATATTTTAGTTAACTGTCTAATTTAGCATTCGGAATTGGATGTGTTTACGACCAGTGTGACGAGACGAGGTGTATATCACTGATCAGTGAATGGTTTATGAACCATACATGTGGTGGATAACCTTATTTGAATATTATGAGGCGATGAATACATAACAGTTATAACTACTGTTCAATTGTCTCAATTAATTTAACCAACATTATCAATTCCTGTGTTTGAATTTTTGAAAAACAAAATAAAAGCAAATGATTGATTATTACAGTTAATGTTGCAGGTACATACTTATTCCATGATTTCATATAAAGTACGATTTTTTCATTTGTCACAGTGCAAACGCAATTGACTTCCAAGATATCAATTTGCATCTTTCTTTTGTATTATCTTCGTATACAGTTGTGCGCGTTCGCATAAGACCACCATTATTCTGAATAATGTTCTTCATTTAGTTATAATGCCTTTTGCCTAGCCATAGCGTATTGTCGACAAAACACTTATAATATGTTGACTTTTCATATTATTTATTATTCGTACGATAAGCAAGTAGTAAAAGAGGGTTTATTCCTCGTATTTCACCCGAAAATACACGAGACTAAAGGATTTGTTAACAGAAATGTATCATTTAAGAACATATATAAAATAACCCGACTGTCCATCTTTGCGCGATTAGAGTATCTGCACTTAAGTGATTGATAATCTTTACTCGGCATAATGATTAATACCTCCTAATGGTATCTGTAGTAAACAGGATACAGTGTTTTCAAATAATAATGTTTTATTCATAGCATCGTATAAAGAAATAAACCGGTGATAGATACATATTGACAGAATCACTAACGAAATAGATACTACGTTTAACACAGAAGCGATTTTGACGATTACACAGAGGCTTTTAAGTTCAACACCACGGTTGTAGAAAATTACGAAGGCAATAATAGTTGAATGGTTTTGATTGCTGCTGATTAATACTGTGTTTTCTATGTACACAGTTAAACATCACGTCAACCAGAGAGTACGGGATTCAAATACTGCACCAGTAACAATAAAAAAAATAGTTGTATTACAAGAGAATGTGTCTTGCGCAGAGAAAATGTAGATTAATGTATAATAGGATTGTCTACCTTCATTAGAATACCGTTTTAATAAATTACCAACAATGAATTGAAATATGGCAGGACTTAAGAAGGATGAGTGTATCATAAAATATATTAAAACTAAGTATAGTGAATAATTTAAACTGTCAGAAAAGCAAATTAAAAGTTACACCCAATTATACTTTATTTTAGATTTGGAGAAAATGTAGGCCTATTATTTTATGATAGTCGTTTAGAATAAAAACAAAATCACCATCGAAAAATGTAGACGAACTATATTGACTAACATAGGTCCTCTACCAGAAGCTCTTTCTTCATATAACTGTCTAAGACACTAGGAAACATTATGACGTTATGTGATTATGTTCATCTACTGTATGCATCAAATGCATCGTTACAGTATATGCTATTATATTGTATTCTGAGATATTACTTATACATTGACCTTCTCAACTTGATAAAAATAGGATAAGTGACAAAATAAAAAAACAACATAATATGTATAATATTCTCATCTATATATGTAAAGGTGCATGTATGTCAAATCGAAAATATGTATTATTATAATATTGTGTACATTTTACAATAAACTGTTTTATGTTCCTGATCGTTAAACAATTTTAGGGTCGAAATAATAATTGTAATTGTCTCAATTTGTGTGACATTAATAATATACTTTCTATCGTAATCGTAGCTATTCATTAATCGCGCGACAGACTTATTTATTTCCAGCATGAGTATGATATAAAACCAGTCAAAGTGCGTATCATCCACGCTATAACGTAGATTACAATCAAATTAACTTGATGAAGGGGTATAAGCTGATTGACACATAACTAGAATTGTTATTGCAATTAATTTTTCATTCATCAATAATTTCAAACAAATTAATCAGTATAATTCTAGAAAATTAATTATTATAGAGTAAAATCATACCCTCAACCTCCCTCCCCCCTCCCTCCCTACATTGAGTGTAAGTCATGATATATGTCCCTATAAATTTACTACTTTAGAACCCCTATTTTAGAAAGACGCCATCTTGAAAGTGCGTATCATCCACGCTATAACGTAGATTACAATCAAATTAACTTGATGAAGGGGTATAAGCTGATTGACACATAACTAGAATTGTTATTGCAATTAATTTTTCATTCATCAATAATTTCAAACAAATTAATCAGTATAATTCTAGAAAATTAATTATTATAGAGTAAAATCATACCCTCAACCTCCCTCCCCCCTCCCTCCCTACATTGAGTGTAAGTCATGATATATGTCCCTATAAATTTACTACTTTAGAACCCCTATTTTAGAAAGACGCCATCTTTCGTTAGGCCTTCTTAAATTATTTATCTGAGATATGCTGTCAGCTTTTTCCTCAGAAGTCACACAAAGAGACACAATTCGTTGAAGTAACGTGTGTACTAAAGCTACGAGTGAGCGAGTTTTCACTCGTAATCGTAGCTATTCATTAATCGCGCGACAGACTTATTTATTTCCAGCATGAGTATGATATAAAACCAGTCAAAGTGCGTATCATCCACGCTATAACGTAGATTACAATCAAATTAACTTGATGAAGGGGTATAAGCTGATTGACACATAACTAGAATTGTTATTGCAATTAATTTTTCATTCATCAATAATTTCAAACAAATTAATCAGTATAATTCTAGAAAATTAATTATTATAGAGTAAAATCATACCCTCAACCTCCCTCCCCCCTCCCTCCCTACATTGAGTGTAAGTCATGATATATGTCCCTATAAATTTACTACTTTAGAACCCCTATTTTAGAAAGACGCCATCTTTCGTTAGGCCTTCTTAAATTATTTATCTGAGATATGCTGTCAGCTTTTTCCTCAGAAGTCACACAAAGAGACACAATTCGTTGAAGTAACGTGTGTACTAAAGCTACGAGTGAGCGAGTTTTCACTCGTAATCGTAGCTATTCATTAATCGCGCGACAGACTTATTTATTTCCAGCATGAGTATGATATAAAACCAGTCAAAGTGCGTATCATCCACGCTATAACGTAGATTACAATCAAATTAACTTGATGAAGGGGTATAAGCTGATTGACACATAACTAGAATTGTTATTGCAATTAATTTTTCATTCATCAATAATTTCAAACAAATTAATCAGTATAATTCTAGAAAATTAATTATTATAGAGTAAAATCATACCCTCAACCTCCCTCCCCCCTCCCTCCCTACATTGAGTGTAAGTCATGATATATGTCCCTATAAATTTACTACTTTAGAACCCCTATTTTAGAAAGACGCCATCTTTCGTTAGGCCTTCTTAAATTATTTATCTGAGATATGCTGTCAGCTTTTTCCTCAGAAGTCACACAAAGAGACACAATTCGTTGAAGTAACGTGTGTACTAAAGCTACGAGTGAGCGAGTTTTCACTTCGAAACTGTGTGGTCGATTAAACGTTCGTACGGGCGAAACGAAAGTTCGCTAATAACAACTGGGACGATAACGATAAAATGTCAAGTAGCACTAAGTAAGCGTAGGGATTAAGTGACCATCCGATACACGTTCGCGGCAACCCGTATTATCGTGACGGTAACACACTCTCACATGGTCCACTGTCGGATGTTAACACAATGTTTATGTTATGTAAAATGTTTTAAATAGAAATATGTAGTTTGTGAACATTTTGAGACCAACTACTGTTTGTAGTTGCCAAGATATGAGCACTTTTTGTTTTTATGATGGCCATTTTGAAGATGGCCGCCATACTGGTACTATCACACCTATACACATCAAAGACACTTTGTGCCAAGTTTCATGCTTTGGTAATAAATTGCACAACTTGGCTATATTTATGGCGTTAACTGCTCTACTATAGGGACGGTAAATATCATGGGATCAATGCTATACGATGATACCTGTAGTCAATAGTATGGTAAACTCAACGAGCGATGCGTAAATGAGCGAGCGATGTGTAAACTCAACACGAGCAATGTGTACAAAACTCGTTGACATAGTTATGTCCGTCCTGGCGTGCCATACAATAGTTTACTTGCGTCGTAGTAAAGTATTCTATAGGTTCTAGTCGGGAATTCGGTTTGCTATATATGGCGTGTCATACTTCATAAAATAAAAAGAATACTAACAAAATAAAAGGGACAACAACGATAGACTTGATGACCCTAATTATTTTTAACATACGGTAACTATCGAGATAATTGACATTCAACACCGACAACCAATCAACACTCAAGATTTAATTTCTCGAATATTTGAAATACACGAATGTGGGAAAGATAACCGATTGAATCGACCTTTTAATTCTGTCACACAAGTCAATACAATATAACAAAAATCATCTTTGCTTTGTACAACATTCTACAAATTATTACACAAATTGAGTGTAATAGCAGGACCGTTAAATAGAATGTTTGCCGTTGAATATAACGTGATATACGTGATAATTAAATGGAAGGATAAAACCTGGGGTATCGTCGTAATATAAAAGATGAACAATATTATTGATGAACATCATTGTCACCCTATTCTCCTACAGTATTATATCTAGAGACAATAAACAACGCATGCAGTTTATTGTCTGCTGACACAAACCTTTCCTACACATGTGTTAGTGGTTATGCCTCCTAACCACTAACAGTCCTCTTTTTCAAATACGTTATATAGTAGCCGATAGTAGCTAATATTCGGTTGTTTGTGGGTCATTATTTAGATGATCAAGATATTTTAATTGAGTATTGAAACATGAGAAGCGGTTAATTTACAATCAATAAACACAGCTGTAATGATAATTATCTACAAACCACTAATTATGCTTTTGGGTAAAGTTGGACAGCACTCGTGAATTAAGCCAGTAATTTAAGCATGACGGCACTATATTAATTCGTAATTAATCTACTATTATACTTAGGCATATGTCCTTTGTATCGGTACTGTATCTAATTTTTCTCAGTATCATAGGCAAATTCAGTGATACAGCATCACATGTGAAACACAACCCTTAACCAACGTTCCAAAATACAGACATCATCTTCAGTTAAATACATATGCTGTTTTAAGGAATATGACATGATACTGTATTTCCATAATAATGTGGAGATACAGCATTGAGAATCGGGTGATAACTAGGACGCTTTTCCTTAAGAGTCATTCAGTACACGTATATACCGTTATCATAATTGGTATACAAAGTACCTATATAGCAAAATTACAAACAAACCGACTATTATATACCTTCAATGAAGTTATAAATGTCTATGCTTTAGACATTATGATGAAAAATGTGCATACCTGTTTACAATTCTATTCTCTATTCAATACACCTATCCAATATAAACATGATTCAATAAGGCCATTATTGTAAATCTAAGATCATGTGCTCGCCAGACTTTTTTTTAAATATGCATTTGATTAACTTTAATTTATGAACAAGCCGTTAAGGCATATTGCATACAGCATTGACCTACATTTGGTTAGGTTTCATAAAGTCACAATATTATTGTAATGTTAGAATTCATAAATTAAATGTGGCTTTATGTGTGACAATAGATGTAATGTTGATAAAAGATCAACATTAAAACGATATAGAAATTATTAATACACACTAAAAAAAGCGTAGATACAATAATTTATACCATGATATGACGAGAATCACTGAACATAAATAAAAAAGCGTATTCGACTGAACTGTTTTTTTTTAGCAGATAACAAGCAGATCCTAAAAGAACAACACGTAAATCGATGCTCAAATATTATACACAGCAAATAAATTATTCAATCTATACCACGATACTCAATATATGACGAGAATCATCATGACAATACAAAGGCGTATTCGACTATAGAGTGTGTTTGAATACACATAACGTATACAGCTAGACTCGTTTATGCTCTATCTAGTGACAACTGCAGAATCGGATGATTAAAAGTAGGGATATGTGCCGGATTCTGCAGCTTCTTCCTTATTGTATGGGCCTAATAGTGCTAAAATTCAAATTTCAATTAAAAGTTTTAAAAATGTTGTACTGACCATACACTTGTAGCCATGGTGCATTGAAGCCTACACACAATTGACTGCGATAATAAAAGTTGCAGTGATGATATAAACATGTAATAAAGAAAATATAAATTGAATTCATTAAGATTTTAAAGGTTTACTGCATTTGCAAACGATGGCGTCAGCAACATCAGCCCGACTGTGGGAAGCTGTTGGCGACAACAAAAAAGACGACTCGCGTACACAAATTGCGCGATATAGAGAGAATTCTCTCACATTACAAACCGATTGTATGTTATCCGCGATTTAATAAAAAATATGACCATGCATGCCTTAATTTAAGGAACTAGATGTTTACCCTATTTCAGGCGTTTTTAATCAACTCCCAAGTGGATGATGCTAAAGTAACTATATTCGAATTTTTTTTTATTAAGATTCATAAAAGTGAATACCGTATTTTAGAAAGATTCAACTGATTGAAAAATCCGACATAGCCCAGATTTGAAGAACCGGTCATGCTTTAAGTGAATGGTTTTAATAAACCAATCTTCATGGAATTCATTTTCATTAAACATAATAAAGCTACGTTGAATATCATTGTAATGTTATGAACTATTCGGGGTATGCTACTATATTATCTGACCTGAGAACAGTTCAGTAAAGTGTTACAGGAATATTTCGAATAGCGCAAAAGCTAAAATCTATGATCCGTCATCATTTGGTTATCACGTGCAATACTTAACTGTGGATTATCAAAAGAGAATATCATAGATAACCCGTCAAGAGTGATTGATGAGAGGTTTTTCTCTATCAGTTTGATATCTGCAGCTAGTGACGACTTATAAACATCAAGGAAATACGTCGATTTGTCGTCGTAATTTCAAAGAATTACTGTGTGGAGTAGGAGATTTTTACTGAACAACGGTTTCGTCTATTTGCATTAAGGGGTTTATATGTTATTAACACACTATCTGTTTAAAACTAGGTCATGAATACATAGATAGTGGAATCATTGATTCTAAGATACATGCGAACATCTCTGATGAATAGATCAAGTGAAAATGGCGCAAATAAACTGTACCTCTAAGCGCTTAATCCAAGATATGTAGAACACGAATGAAAAGCTAAGAAAGAAAATATTGATAATCGTGATCTGTGTAAATCGTTTGAAGACAAAATAAATTCACAGACATATTAATTCTTCTGAAATAGTAAAAGAAATGGTAATGATAACTCTAACAACGCCACCTTAAAACGCTTAAAAGCTTGGTTCCCACTGGACGAGCTGACCAATGACAAAGCGACAGTCGAATAAATCCATCGCTTGTGATTGGTCAAATCTCTCAAATCTCTAACGTTTGCGTTAGTTCGTCTGTGGGAACGAGGCATTAAAATGTTGAAACACGCACGATCGTAAAATAAAAACAAGTTTTTTAATAATATCAGTTTTTATACGCAAATTGCTTTTCGTCGCTGACTCACTGCAGAAACCAAATGTCAGTAGCCGGCCAAACTTTCGAATGAAATGAATAAAAGAATGCCTTTAATTTCTGTTCTGACCAATCCACTGATCACTGTAGTAAGACATACGTAGAACGACTCAGCAGAAAATAATGAGACGCCGATATCACTACTTAACAATTGAAAATCGTTTGGTACAAATGTATTATACATTATTTGTATTTCTGGAGCCGCCAGTCGTCGCCCAGACCTGTATCGCTTGTTGCCATCCGGTCTTTAACACCAGGTCAATCCACCTGCTCACTTAACAATAAGTTTTAAACGTAAGAAACAATGAATATTTGATTTAATTTAATTCAATATTTACCAAGTTGATCAAAAGCTTAAGTGTTTCGCTTAAATTTGCAATGATGTTTAAAACCACTGTGTGTGCTTTTATGAACTTACATTACAAATAATTAATAATAGTTTACTGTATATCAATGATTTACTAGATCCGTCGTATTTCAAATTGTGATATGAAAATATATCAATATATTCCATTTTATCTTGAACGTAGACATTTCTGTTATTTTTCAGACCACCCAATTCTCAATGCTGTATTTGCACATGATGTTATTTCGATGATAGATGATGATGATGATGATGATGATGATGATGATGATAACGCTGATAAGATGATGTGTATAATGATTTTCTTATTGAATTACATATGTGTGTTGCAGATTTATTATATGACGAGTATATAATGATATGCTTGCAATGCGTGAAAAGTAATTCATCATTTGCATCAACCCACGAAATAATGACTACATAATGAAAATAATAATGTGGTTTAGAATCCTTAGCAACAACAGTATAAGGCCTTTGTCGTAGTAAAATACAATTGAATATCATTCATAAAGTGTTCAATATTTCTGAAAAATTTTCACATGCCAATCATCTAGTGTAGGCTATATTATATTTTCTTTTTGTCGTGTACACATAATTAAACATTATATATAAGTATATATCTATAAATATCATTGCTCTGTTTTCTAAGACTCAAGCTATAGTCACAACAGGGAGCTGTTAGGACAACTCCCTGATTACATCTTGTTGGGTTGCTAACATTTTACACCATTCACCTACCCCTAATAGGCCTACCACGTACCACAGATTGTTAACGTAGGAGGAACGGAGGAAAAAATACATTGTATACCCGCGTGTTGGATTTTTAGTCCATCATCAATATCAATTAATAACTAAAAATTAAAACACCTTCCTACGTATTTTGGTTGTCAAGCTGCTTCAGTTATATAGTACCGAGAATCGGCTGATTTTCCTATAATTGTCTGCTTGTATACATTTAATGTATGTGTTTTGGTAATGTTTTCTGATCTTTAAGATCACTTTGTTTCATTTAATGGGAAATCACTATAGACATTATTGATATAAATTTGTGTGACATTTCATGTATCCATTGATCGCCGTATCTAAAGATTAGCTACTTATAGATTAATCCGGTATTTTAGCATTTCGAATCAATTCCTTCTAATGCTATCTTACTAAAAGGAAAATTTGAATTGTTTTCAGCAATATAACTTTTTAACGTAGTTTTTTTTTCGTTTCAATGCCGAGTTTATGTATTGCGCTTCACCGCGATAAATAGAATATTAACAGACACGTTAAAAGTATTATTATCGATTATCGGTCCTGTATCTGTTCTCCTCTATAAATAAAGGCATCTGTAATATAGTGTCCCATATGTATCATATGTTACGCCTGTGTCATTGGCAGTCTTCAACTGCCCTCCAGTGACATAAATAGAATATTAACAGACAAGTTAAAAAGGTGTCAATCGATTATCGGTCCTCTATCATTTCTCCTGTATAAATAAAGGCAAATTCTGTAATACAGAGTCACATATGTATCATATGTTACGCCTGTATAAATATTGGAAAATTCTGTAATACAGTGTTACATATGTATCATATGTTACGCCTGTATCATAGGCAATAAGCCTAAAAATAATACACACTGATACTGGACAACTTAATGTAATTCGTTAACAGTATATAGGGACCTCGGTCAATAATGCAGTACCGAGAATTGTGGAATCAAACTTGTGTACGCGTGCCTGAATGCACATTCTAACAAGATAGTCATGTTGAGTGAACTATTTTAGTTAATCATGTAATTTTATCTATATGGATATATTTGTGATATGGAAGCATTTCAATAATGTCGTTTGAATACTGATACTGATGTGGTGTTTGTGACTGTAATGACACTTGGGCCCTAAACAGACGATGACTTACTGATAATTAATAATACACTTGGCAGTATGTGCATGCAGATTTGTCCCAAGAATATCGTATGTTATGTGTTTAATAGATATTCTTTTGATTTTGTCCGTATATTTCCAGTGCAAACGTATACGTATGACACGCCATATGTGTCAAAATCTTTATCTTTTTATCAATTAAACCTAGTCAAGTAATAAAAACACAGTTTATCCTTTCACAATAAAAAATAATTTGAAAATGTTGAATTAACAGATTAATTATCACCTGAAACAACAATTAATATCTTCAGTGAATATACTGTAATTTATAATTATATACTAAGTAATACATTTATTATTCATCAAGATATGTATTAATCTGTATAATACTTTCACAATTTTTGACCTGAACCTAACAACCAAGCTGATGGTGAATGTTTTTACAACAACATTACGAATATCTTGTATTAGGCCTGTGACTTCTAGGCACACCCGCCAAATGTCATGTTCACCACGCATTTAGAACACGTGTGAAGATTGAAATCGTGGGATATAATAGTTTCCTAGAGGTGCGACAATTGGAGGACAGGATTGTTTATATCACCATGGTGCGGCAAAATATATCACGATTTCTCTCGTGTCTTTGATTAACCTGCTGGCAACATTTTTTCTTGAGTGTATGTGATATTCCATAGCATCACGTATTCTAAAGTATGAACTAATATGCACTATAGCGATGGCCTAGGGTTGAATGTGATTTTGAAGAAAGTAATATCTCAACAAAATCACGCATTTAACCTAATTTGCACTATTCCTTGTCATCAGTGGCCTATGTCGATTTTGGTGACGTATGCTTCTTTGTAAAAATAACAAAGACAACCAACGTTGTGTAATCTAATGATACCGGTAACTGATTCTCATAAACAGATCACCTATACCATTAGAAAATAATACTGTAATGGTGTTATTACCTTTTAATATTATATTTTACATCATAGCACATTGATGGGATTACACTAGCCGACAATAAAGTTCATGCAGTAAAAGCCGTAATGACGTAAACCCGTGTATTTTATTTTATGTTCAAAAAGTGACAAAAGGCATTGAACATAATTCAATAAACACACTGTGAAGTATCACTAAAATAAGTTTAAAAACATTAGAAACAAGAGCAATCAGAGAGTTGCCAACTCTTACAGAGGTAACAAGTAAAAACGCATCCAAAATCGTGATCCAAATCCTGTCAAACATAAAATGGAGTTTATGTGTGCTTAAAATAGTCTGACACGGGCTGTATTATTTTTTAATGATACAAAAATAGCTTGATTTTCCACTTTTCATAACTGATATTCCACTATATGTAATAATAATCATTGCGGTCATGTGGAAGATCAATTGTTTATGGATTTTTTATGTATGCTGCTCACACAGCAAAAACCTCACTGACATTTTATCTTTATCCATTTCTTTTTACAATAATTCCAATTGTTGCTCCATTCGACTCAACATTTTAATTTGTATCTTAGTTCATAATTGTACTCTTCTAAATTAAAGACACTTAATTGAACTGGTTCAAGAGTACTGTTATTTTAGAGATTATTTATAACTTTTAGGAATCAGTTTTATCATATTTATTTATCATGTTAAGAAGTCAGCGTTCACAAGATTGGTTTCTTGTAAAGAATCACTGTTTAAAAATGTTGAATATAAAAAATAGATCATAACAAAGGCACCCATTGATGATCAACTGATAACCTTCAAGTTATTGTTTAATGTGCAACATGGAAGTGAGAAAGTGCATTGCAGTTTTTATTTCTTTCATGTTCCTTTTATATTTTTCAGATGGCGACTGTGGTATACGGAACACCTTTGGCCGACACCACAAGTCTCTCTACTACTGAATCCCCTAACTGTGATACAGAAGGATACATCTGCTCCGATTGTAACGAAATTACGTACCTGATCGAAAATACCACAACACAAATTGATTTCATGGTACATTTTTGCCGGTTCCAAAACTTTGACAAAATTGCAAAAGTTGCATTTCTGTTGTTGTCACTTTTCTTTTTTACATCTTCTTTGATCGGAAACACGTTGGTGTTAATAATTGTGAAAAGATTCCGTGATATGAAAAATGTTACCAACTACTTGCTGGGTAACTTAGCTGTAACTGACCTTTCGTGTACGCTTTTTGCCTCTCTTCCTGCTGTAATCATCTACTATTTTCATATTAAACAAGACGAAGGTTCTTACGTGTCAGTGGTGATTACCTACATACAAGCGGTAAGTTTTAATAAAATATCTTACCTGCAGTCAAAGTAAATGTTAATGATATGATATGATGTCACTAGTGATTTACAACGGTTTTTTTGTTAAATGTAACTGTAAGTATAATCATTTAAACTACAAATGGTTTATTCAAAGTTTATGATTTTATTCATTTTTAATTTCCATGTTAGAGAGATATCTTTAATGAAATTTGAGATGTAACAATAGAAATTGTTGATTGTTTTCGGTCTCTGTTTTTATACTATTGTAATTTTTATTATAAACATTTTTGTCGTTTAAACCTATACCATGATACACAATTAAGTTTTTCTCCTCCTAATTTCTTACTTACCACATTTGACATTTCTCTCTTACTCGTATTTTACTAAAATTCAATTTCTTGGAAGTTCTAGGCTTGCGGTTACATTTCTTAACCATGTTTTGCTTCAGGTAACAACACAAGCTAGCTGCATAACATTTATTGTCTTGGCTGTTCACCGATACTTTGTCTCCAAGAACACTTTCTCAAAGAACAACCAGGTTCCCTATCGAATACAACTATCAAGTGTTCCACGAATAGTTGCAATTATATGGATATGTAAGTGATTTTCTTAATATTTCATCATAACTTAACATTGTTATGTTTTTTATCATGTGGACATTTTTTTTATAATATAATCTGGTCACAACTATATCATCATACTATGTTTTCCTTTTTGCACCATTACACTGTTTCTTAAAGCTGAAACGGTTCACTCTGTCGTTCTTTTTTGATCCGCTCATACTGTCAAGAATTTGATTGTTGCATTTTAATTGTCAGAGAAGTCACAATTTAAAAGCCTTTTTTTAAACTAAATCATATCAGAGTAATGAACCTGTGATCTGCTTGACTACCGCTAAAAAAAATAATTATATCGATATAGCATATAAATTTAAAGATAAAAACAACGATGGAAGCGTAGACTTATCTTAACCTTTAAAAAGCTGTCATCTTCCCAATAATAAAGGCCTTAGTTAGAAACTGTCAGATTTTTTTCAAACATGATGATGAAAAAAAAATCATGAAATGTGCTTTTTTTTACAGTGTCTGCAGTCTTACATGTGCCAATATTGATTTTTCGCCTGCATCAAGGCATGCAGGATGTCAAGCTCAGGTATTACATGATCTACAATTTGATAATGGTTTACATAAATCCTCTGGTCGTAATTCCCATACTCTATTACAACATTGTGGCTTTGATATGGCGTGCCACTAGTGTCAGATCAAACAGTTCAAATACATCAGCAGTTCTTTCTGGTATTCGATTACAAACTCATCGAAAGAAGAAAAGAGCAAGTCGAGTCATATTTTCAGTAGTGTGTGTGTTTATTGTATGTTGGACGCCATGTTTTGTTTTCAATTTCTATGTAGCGTTTTACCCTGAACGAAGTCCACCCAATATGTGGATACTTATGGACTCTGTTAGACTTGTATCATATCTAATGATATACTTTTCCAACTGTATAAATCCGTTCATTTATGCTTTCTCTGGCCTTCCATACCGTCGCCATTTTAAGGAGCTTTTTGCCCTCTGTGTTATCTACTGTGCAAAGCCAGACGCTCCAATGGATACAACCAATGATTTTGTTTATTCGTAACACTTTTAAAAGAAAATATGTACAATTCAAATTTACTATTTATGCTCGCTTTTTATATTGTGACTGTACCATTTTGACAGTAAACGTGACACTTTTATTGTAATATAGGTAATATATGAATTATTATCTTTGAACGTTGAACGTTCAAATATCATGGCGTTTTAAATACATGTAATATCAGACCGTCACAACATATACCCCGTACAGGTAATATATACATTATATAATTAGTTCTCTTAACCGCAGAGCGGTTAAACCTCTGTCAGAGACCACTGATTGTTCATACTTTAAATTCATATAAACCGACCTAAAATCCTATATCAATCTGAATACAATTTAATCCTAATAATTGTTACTACTTTTTATACATCATGTGATGATAATTACATCGAGTCATGTCCAGGTCAGGTTTATATCTAAAAATAATGAATATTTATGTATTGTTATATTAATGTTACATAAGGAACAAAACAGCAGTACGTTGTTGCTATACATAGATCTAATCATGGTATAACCTTTGACATTTTACTCACCTTACGTTTAAACCTGTTTTTAGATAGTTCATATTGACTACACATTTTGTGTAGAACATTTGCTTTAAAAAAGCATGTTTACAGTTTGTTTTGAAGAACAGTAGTGGATCCAAAGAGTACCGCGCCCAACTGAACCCAAGTTACATTCCCTCTTATTTAGGCCTATCTTCCTCGGGCGCATTACACCATCTTACATTCACATCTATCAAATAACATTAAAATCCAGATTTGAAGCGTTGTACCAGGGTGCAAACAATAGTGATTATTTTCGAGTCATACTGTACTCTTCCTCAGACACACCCATTTATCCAATTCCCCTTGATCAATATTCTTTTCCGCCTCACCAATGATCTGGAACCACAACTGTTTGTTTGTCTTACGTGGGTTCATCCCACTTTTATTCTATAAATACATAATAATTTTACAGTACAGTTCTTGTTGCGTTCATCTTTTTCATTAATATCTTTTAACACTTTACTTTTTTTGGTTATTTACAGTTAAACATATTATGTTTAGAGTATGTACCTTCTTTTTTTTTTAATCCATAATTTATTTTTCAACTAAATACATACTTTTATGTTCAACATACATTTCTACTAATGTTATTCCATTTACATATATTTTATAGCATAAACATAATTTGATTTAAAAAAAATTATGTTTGTATCATCATACATATATTTTCTGCTTGAATTTTTTTTTTAAATGTTTATGTTAACTCAAAAATAATTTATCAACATGTCTTATTTTTTAAAAACTTTCTGTATTATCTATACAGTATATAATCTTTGCTTGTATTCTTCTCCTATTACATTTTTTTTCTAGTTATCCATTAACATACATAACATACAAAAAAAAAAGAATTTATTTTGTATTTGTTATTATAATATATAAAATTATACTAATTATACTAAAGTTTTGTTTTCTTCTTTTTTATTTTTGTCCTTTTTAACACATGTTAATCTATTATATATATGTTCCTTATAATTTAACACATGAATGAACCACAACTGTTTCTTATTCAGTTTCTCGAGAATATATATATATATATATATATATATATTGCACCACGCAAAACGAAGGCAACGCTAACAAATTTAAACAAAAAAGTTCCTGGAATCCACCTAAAAATCGTTGTCCATCTTTAGAAACATTTATTCAGGCTATTGAGGAGGATGTACAAAACTACGTCCCGAGTCCAGATAAACGTGACAATCTCTCAAAACAAGAGAGGCAGGCCATTGCCAAATTGCGTCAACGTAATGATATTATCATTAAACCCGCTGATAAAGGTTCTGACACTGTTGCCATGGACATCAAATTTTATGAAGAGGAGTCTTTAAGACAGCTAAACAATCCTCTTCATTATCGTAAACTTACAACGGATCCCACCCCGGAAATTGCGGATAAGGTGGCCAAATCTGTTTCTGTGATGGTAAAAAAACACTCCATCGATCCTAAGATTGGACCTCATTTGGCACAGGTCAATCCAGTTCCAGGCAGATTTTATTTCCTACCTAAAATCCACAAAGCAGGAAATCCTGGTAGACCCATTATTTCGGGCAATGGCACTGCTACAGAGAAAATTCCTGAATATGTGGATGATTTACTTAGACCATATTATGTGACTGATCTCCCTTCATGCATTCAGGAATCCACGGACTTTATCCGCAAAATTAACCAAATTCAAAATTTACCTAATAATTCTGTTCTGCCTACATTAGATGTTTCATCATTGTATACTAATATCTCTCACGAAGAAGGAGCCGACGCATGTATTTTAAATTACATACAAATTCTTGGCAAAACGCCTACTAAAGCTCATTTACGAGAACTGGTCATGTTGATTTTAACCAACAACAATTTTATTTTTGGAAATGACCATTACCTTCCAATTCATGGCACAGCGATGGGCACAAAAATGGCGCCATCTTTTGCAAAGTTATCTATGGGACAATTTGAGGCCAATTTTCTGTCCCTCCAACCAAATAAACCACTTGTTTGGCTTAGATACATTGACGGCATCTTCATGATCTGGACCCATGGTGAAGATAATTTGGAATCTTTTCTTCTCAATATTAATTCAGCCCACCCAACTATCAAATTTACAGCTACCAAATCCACTAGTAGCGTTGATTTTTTGGACACTATAGTGACCATAGAAAATGGTACACTCAAAACTGACCTATTCCGTAAACCTACGGATAAAAATATGTACCTGCTCCCTAGCAGTTGTCACCCCAGACACTGTACTAAAAACATACCGTACAGTCAAGCATTACGTATCAGACGTATCTGTTCTTCAGATTTAGATTTTCAGAATCGTACCGAAGAAATAACCGGACATCTCCAGAATAGAAATTACAAGAAGGAATACATCGAAACTGCTATAAAGAAAGCAAAAGATATTCCTCGATGTCAAACAATGACGTAGAAACAACGTCAGCCAAAAAAAGTGACCAGACTGCCATTGGTCACAACCTACCACCCTAGGTTGCCTCCATTACGGGCTATTATTGAGAAACATATGCCCATTCTACAGTCCACAGAACGTCTCAGGACTGTTTTTCCGCAACCACCTATTATTGCATTTCGTAGACCTCCCAACCTTCGTGATATATTAGTCAGATCCAAATTTAAGAGTGAAATTAACTCTCATGACAGCCAAAATTTGGGCAGTCACCTTTGCGGCAAATCTTGCAAAACTTGTTCATTGGTTGATTCTACTGAAAAATTTGAGAGTAACCAAACTGGCCGCATTTTTCGGATAAGACAATCAATATTAATTTTCTAACCAAAAACGTCATTTATCTCATATACTGTAATATTTGTGGGAAACAGTACGTCGGAGAAACAAAAAACACTCTCCGTATGAGAATGACACAACATAGATCAGCTATCAAAACATTAAAGCTTGATCAACCTGTAGCCGAACATTTTAATTCAGCTGGTCACTCGATTGCAAATTTCAGAGTTATTGCAATAGACCACGATGTCAAATGGAGCGAAAAAACTCGCAAAGACAAAGAAAACCACTGGAAATTACTACTTAAAACCACAAAACCTTTTGGACTTCACATTAGGAACATACTCCCAGATCGGTAAAATAATTCCATTGACTACCAACATTTAAGTTTCAATATTAACCACCATTTTAGCTTTTTTAGTTCCATTCCAAAATTGTTTATATCTCTACCAAGCTACCTTCATTGTTTTCTACTCTTATTCAATTTCCACCCTATTCAACAAGCTGTTTCTTTTGTCATATTTCTTTTATTCCTGTCTACCCAGGCAGTACTTGCCAACTCATATGCTATGACTTTTTCCAATTCCCTCACTTGCACTGATGAAGGGCTAGTGTTGCCCGAAAGCTCTGCTAACTTTTCTGGCTGTTTACTTTATCGTTTTGATTTAGCTTTTCGCTTTTTATTTTTGTATCTCCATTGAGATCCAGCCACTGATACCCACAGCATTGTCATTTTTTTCAGTAATTTGCCTTTGGATTTATATATATATATATATTGGTTGAATTTTGTAGAGATTTTTGCTTCGTCTCAATGTGAACTATTTAAACAAATTATGTAATTGTATTGCAGTATCTTTCACAAAGGTGTTATGTAAGGTTGCCACTGCACGTTGTTTTCTATAATAAAGGTTGTTATATATTCCGTAATTGTCTTCGAGTTATTTTATTATATAGGCCTACGCCCATTATGTTTGTAACATTATTTTTTATGGAATATTACAAAAATGCAGAAAACATCTGAATCGTACATAAATCTAGCATACAGACCATAATTTGCTGTAGGTTACCGATGTTTAGTACAAAGCTAAAAGCAGTATGTCATATCGCGTATTAAAAAACATAGTCGATATTAAAGTATAACAATATGTACATGAATTCAACATACATTAATTTAATAAAAGGTATCAATGTGATTGAGTTAAGTAAAACGGTATCAATTTCGTCCATATTTTCTCTACAATTGTCGGTTTTGTTTTTGTTTACCATGTCGTGTCCATTATTATTATTATGACAAAAAATATAAAATTAAGAACATGGTTGTTTTTTTTTTCTATAAAAGTGGAATAACTTCTCATTACTTTCTTCTCCATAAAAAAGAAACGACAATCGAACACGTAAAATAATGCCACCTTTCTTTTTATTACTTTACTTTAGTAATAATTATATGCGTTCGAGAATCCTACTCATATTCGGAATCTATATTTTAGAAAATAATTTTTTAATTTGTTTTCAATGTGTCTTTAATGAACACAACACGTTTAATGTGTCCAACGATAGGCTATTGTTTTACATAATCAAGTATTACGTCAATGTACGTACTCTATCAAATTTTGATGATAAAAAAAGAAATACAATCTGATTATTCATTATTACCATAATTAAGTAAAATTACATTACTCTCTTGTATGTATGGTGTTTAACTCATGCATGGGCATGACGTCATTCCTCTGGTTCCAACGAAGGAAGCTCACTGTGTACATAAGTATTATATTATTAACGTAATCCCGTATTGTTCAATTGGTTCAAGTTAAAATTCAGATAAAATACAATAATACTCAAAGAAAACAATAAAAACAACCTTCTTTAGCGATGATAAGTAGGCATACAAGTTATACATTTTCACCTTTCTCTCAAATAGTTTCGTTAATTATTATTCTCATGTTTGTAAAAGAAACATTCTATTTTTGTGTATGATACGGTGAGTTGTATCAACTCAACAGTTTCGATATGTTGACATCAGATGAATGATTACAGTTTATCCCTATAGAGTGGACAATAATTTAAAAAAAAACAACGTTCAATTCGATATTGAATTCAGTGATAGGAGGTCATGAGGTTAAGCCATCATAGTTTAAAAAAGGCTACTGTAATAGTTACGCTATGATGCTAGTCAAGTCATCCAATCCTAATGTTTTTTAATTCGCTCATTTGCAAACTCGCCCATTTGCAAACTCGCCCCTTCACAAAGTCGCTTATCGCAAAAATCACCCCTTTGCAAACTTGCTCCATCCTATAGTATAGGCCTATACAGGTATGAATGTATAGGCCTAAATATACATTCGATAGATTATCAGATGCCTATACTCATTGAAACATGAAAAGATATTCAAATGAAAAAAACACACATTATAAAACATAAATAATTAATTACATTATGATTTTATTGTTAAAATCTCGCCGAAAATTCGTTTATCGTATTTTTTAAAAATACCGTAAATAATTTTAAAACATCAGAAGTTAATGGTTTAATGTTATATAAAAGGTAATTATTCCCAAAGTATTAGTGTTTAAATGTGAACGTGTATAGTTACGTAAGTGTTTTTAGCGATTTTTACAATTAAGTGCGGCTTTTAATGAAATTAAATCTATTTGTTAATGTCAAAGGTTCAAAGGTTCAACTTTATTATTGAATTTATTTTCAATTTAAAACTATGAAGCTCTTTTTCTTAACGTCAAAACAGAAAACTGTAGATGCATAGACACGAATTAATATTACTAGCTTGATACAATGTAATATGGATATTGGAAGTGGTGGACACGACTCCAACTAGTGGCCTCACACACATATATCAAGGCAATCTAATAACAGAAAACTGAGCACCCGTGCTCAAACGGTTTATCTGTGGTTGCGACATAGTCCGTTCCACGCCTATTAACGCAGACACTGCGCACCGCGGAGAATATGTACATAGTACAGTATTGGGGTATTTGACATAATATCAAAGGACAGTTAAGAGTTCCTATCTTGGCAAGGCAAGCTCGGTGTTGTCCTTGTTAGATTGCCTTGCATAATATCACAACCAACTATACAAAATAATACAAGTTGTCCATTACATACAGAAGTGAGAAAAGCCATGTCTTTGTTATGGAAAATCAAATACTGTGACGTATCAAGAAACTAGGAAGAACCGATTCGAAAAATGTTAAACACTTAAAAAACGTGCTACATCATAACGTTGCAAGTTTAGGTTAGGTACCTAATCAATACCTTATGATTTAATAAAAACATTTAAAAAATGCAAGCCATTTGGGTAATTTATAAATAGCAACTGTTTACACAATCATCATTTTCATTAAGTTATATATCCACCTGGGAACAATAACACATTTTGAAACACGAGATTGTTATCGATAAATTAAAAAAGAATAACGTATATATTTGAAATTAATGAGCCATCATTATGAATTAATGAATGATACCTTAAAACACATTGTAAATATATTTCAGTACAGTTGTACAATATTTGTTAACTTAACATTTTATCTGTGCAGAATTAAATAAATTAATAACCTGCTGACAATTACAAATCTCGTAAAAATGTAAGAACCAATTGGGAATTGAGATCTTGAGAAAATTAGACGTACCTGCTTCTCAAGCCTCTAAGACAAAGTTAAACACCTAAATCTGACATGTTTCGATGCTTATACCAACTTAGGACAAAGTTAAACACCTAAATCTGACGTGTTGAAATGCTTATACTAACTTAAGAAAAGGTTAAACACCCTAAATTTGACGTGTTTTAATGCTTGTACTAACTTAAGACAAGTTAAACACCCTAAATTTGACGTGTTTCAATGTTTTTACCAACTTAAGACCAAGTTAAACACCCTATCTGACGTGTTTCAATGCTTATACCAACTTAAGACAAGTTAAACACCCTAAATTTGACGTGTTTCAATGTTTATACCACCTTAAGACCAAGTTAAACATCCTATCTGACGTGTTTCAATGTTTATACCAACTTAAGACAAAGTTAAACACCCTATCTGACGTGTTTCAATGCTTATACCAACTTAAGACAAGTTAAACACCCTAAATTTGACGTGTTTCAATGTTTATACCAACTTAAGACCAAGTTAAACACCCTACATTGGACGTGTTTCAATGTTTATACCAACTTAATATCAAACACACTAAAGTATATGAACAAGAAATATTTCTTAGAAAAAACGCTGCTCGCTTATTGACAAAAACAAATGCAAGATAATACCACAATATAAATTGCTCAGTAAATGCATCGTGTAAAATTAAACAAATTATCTCTTGTAAACGTGTGTAGGCGTGTGATACATCATTTCCAAAAGAAAATATGGTTGAGACGTGTCGGTTGTTATGGTACAACCGTCTTTCCTAATATGTGCCATAAGGTGCCGTGATATTTCTCTTGGCTTATGGCAATGCTAACTTTCCATTTTTTAGAAAATGTGAAACAATTCAATTTCATTGTTTACAAAACCTTAAAATAATGTGTTTTTGCATATTTTGTTAATGGTGTTTTGACAATATTTACCATAATAATGTTTACAGTAATTATGAATATCAAAATATAAAAAGCAGTGTTCACGTCTTTCAATAAAAACGAAGCGGAGAATGATGTTAATTAATTATTACAAGAATTATAAATAAATTATTACCAGGATGAAACATGGGAACTAATTACCATTAGACTAATTCATTTCATTTCAGAACATTTATTTCTCTTTTCTTTTCTATGTACACGCAATAATAAAGTAAAATAAGAAAATAACATTGCTTAAATTTCCACAGTATACACACATACGCAAGCGCATGTGACAATATTGGGGATGTGCAAACATTTGGAACTCTAACTAATAAATCATCGTCATTTTCTACGAACTAAAACGTTTAGAAGTTTAAAAAACTAACTCTCTCAGAAATTGTTGGTTAGCAAGTAGGGAAAGTGCATTTTGCTTGACTTGAAAAGTATTTATAGTGATGTTTGATCCGACTAAACACGTTCTATAGACATTAATAACTATCATGATTGACAAGATATAAGACGGATGACCTGTAATTTAATATAATATGTCTAGTAAAATGGTCTGTACTCGGTATAGATTTCAAATAAAATCATCATCAATCGAATCACATCAATGTCAGTTTTAGAAAAAACTATAATTTAGAAAAATGTATATTTTTACAGACAGGCCCAACAGAGTGGGGAAGCAATATGACATCTGCATAACATTGGATATACGTACTCAATCTCTCAGGTCTATTCATTATTTGAAGAAAAAAAACCACAATATTATTGTGGTATAATGTTGCTTCTCCGTTATTTGCTTTGTAACATTAGAAATAATACTTCAATACGACGTATCAAATAGAAAGCAAATCGTAAAATCTCAGCAATAATTTTATTGGAGGAAAGTTTATTTGTAAAATGACGTCATCTCAACATGAACATTGTGATTGGTCTGTTCATTTGTTTCGTATTTACCGATATGATTAGTTGACCGATTGCCAAGTACCTAACATAATTGACATTTGGTGGTGTTTGGTAGGTCTACAATGTCAATACAAATTTTCTGTAAAATCGCTAAGTTTCTATATTTTTATTTGTTATTTATTTAACTTCTCACTAAATGCACATACAAGGAAATATACAAGACACATTTAGTGAAAGATGGGACTAACAGGTGATAAAACGGTCCAGTCCCAATCCTAATCTCAATGCAGACAATAGCCGGTTCACGTTTTACAAGAAACAAGCTTTATTTATTAGTGTTTGAAGTTAGTATATATGTCTTTTCTTTCTTCCTTAAATCATGAATAATGCATTACATAATAGGGTGCTTGATATATCACGCCAGCATGGACATAAATCAAATATATATCGGTCTTCGGCTATTTGGATGTATGGTTAATTTTTAGCTTCTCATTTGGTAGACCGGGATTCATTGTAAATCGAAGTCTTTTCTTTTATATTGAGAGAGTGACTGAGATTATTGCAATTCTTTCATAGAAAATTATTGCTTTCATGCTAACTATTCATGATTTCTATGTGGAAAAATAATGCGTACCGAACATAACTCCGTGAAAGCCTAATGGTGGTCTAATGATAGGAGAAGAGTGTCGGAATTTTTAACAGTGACGATCATGGGCTAAAAGCTTATTTCCCGCTGAAGACGCAACACAGGGATGTAAGCGCAAAATAATGCTTGGTTCCCACTAGAACGTAACGCAAGGACGTAAACGCAACGCAAGCGTGTTAACCAATGACAAGCAAAGTTATAGACAGTTA
Organism: Antedon mediterranea; assembly: GCF_964355755.1. Lineage (NCBI taxonomy): Eukaryota > Metazoa > Echinodermata > Crinoidea > Comatulida > Antedonidae > Antedon > Antedon mediterranea. Next base: position 18,859,349 of record NC_092675.1, read on the forward strand.
GCAACCACAAGCGAATAAGCCATCGCTTGTGATTGGTCAATTCACTTGCGTTGCGTTACGTCCTTGTGTTGCGTCGCTAGTGGGAACCACGCTTAAGAGATTTGATCAATCAAGGTTATTCGAACTGTCATGTCATTGGTTAACGCTTGCGTTCACGTCCTTGCATTGCGTCTCTAGTGGGAACCATGGAGAAACTTAAGCTTAAATCAACATTCACACGTTCCAGTTCACAGAGTATTAACAAATTTAAAAACAGAACAGGTGTGAACATAACTTAACTGGACAGTGAATTGATACGGTCGGTATGATGAACATTATTATTTCTGCCTTGCAGGTAAAATACATGCGTTCAATTACGGTTGATTTCCGACATAAGACTGAAGAGTCGTAAGAATCTAACACCGCAAACTAAACGAATATTCTCAGAAACAAGAATATCAATTACAAATTGATAATAAAATAGTAAAAATAATAGTAATGAATAAACTTGAGTATGAGTGTGTGACCCCTCTTGAGAAATTATATTTAGAAACGTGAAATAAAGTGAGATTAGATACAAGAAATGTAATCGGCGGTTGAAATGTTAAAAGCTGTCATTTTATCCGCCTATGTTTTATATACCGTAAATTACAATTGTGTGTATGTACTACCACTTCTTCCTTCATTAAGTTATTAAATAGAAGCAATCAACAAAAACAATTAGTTCTATTCAAAATATGTCTATGATATGGGAAGTGCTGTCCTTATTGGTCATTTAAACCAGGCATGTGCGAGTAGGCCTACTGTAACAGGGAGAAGCCAAGCATTCAGAGAGACTAGAGTCTGAACAATGATAACTATGAACTATGATATTTACAACGGTTGTTTTCAATTTTGTATGACTACAATGAACAAGGTAATGATCGGAATGAAGTTCTATACTTGGAAATAATAATAACTTCTATATATAGAAATATATAATAAGATTTAATTTGTTTATACTCAGGAAACCATCAGCTAGCACGGAGTAGTCGTCAGTTAGTAGAGCAGCGCCGCCTGCCATGGTCACAATCCTACCATGGACAATGGTCATCCATGATACACTTTAAAAGTATATCGATATCTGTTGCACGTGCGCATGGTATATTAACCCCATCACGTCTCACAAGATTTAATGTCTCGAACTCATTTTTTATAATAATAATATTAACATTCCCTTCTCGATTGTTTTACACATAAATAAAAAATAAACGTATATTAAGACAAAAGTGTCTAAAGATTATAGTTTAATTTACTATCATCCCATAATGTACTACAAATCACTTGACATTTCGTGTAAAATATTCAGTAATCGTCGAGTCCGAACGAGCTTAAACTCTAGAATAATGCTAAAATGGAATATGGATGAGTTAACTTCATTCCTTTTACCTTAGGTAAGGTCTTCTTTCTTAAATAAGAAACATATTAGGAAGAAATATTACTGATCAAGATTACTCGTTCCCCGGATTTTAACACATTTATTGTACTTACTACAGACGATTCCTCTGGTAGTCTGATCAAGGAGTTGGTCTGACCATGGAGAAAAAAATAAATTATTTTTCCTCTATGGTCTGACGAAAAGTACCATAAGTTTAAAGGACAAATGTCTAATGTTTTTATAACAATTTTTAAACCCGGACCTACACTTTAAAATAAAGGCAAATGTACAATCCCCTATAATACAACTGCCTGAACATTATAAAATATAATGTTAAGTTAAGTTAATGTACAGACAAATCATGTAAGTGCCGGAGTAAAACTCCTTACTTGCAAAAGCGCTTTATTACAGTACTTGTGTATAGTGTTTTCTTATTGAAAACATTAATTAAAATCTTATTTAACTATTAATGTATCCGGATATAGGCCTATTAGTTTGAAAAAAGAAATGCTGCCACGGGATTGATTCATAATTCCTCTATTCAATAGATTGTTGAATTCGTTATTATTCCTAGGCTTCCCAAGTGTGTTTATGTACTAATCAGATATTCATTATTCATTCAATCCGTATTGATATAATAACATTGCAATATGTCCTCAACAACCCAAAAGCCCAGCTTTCTCCATTCTCTATCCGATCCACCTTTTTGGTAAAACAATAAAGTGATTGTTCGACTGAAAGAGTAAATGTCTTATAATACTGGTTAAGTTTAACTGTAGATCGGAAATAAAAAAAAAACCATTTGATTGAACTACATTATTTTAAATTAAGGACAACGAGAAATAGTTTGAACATTAATATCTACACTTCCAAAATGTAGAATAATAATTAATGACAGTATTAATAGATTAAATCAATTGAAATAAGGTTCATCAAAGGCTATATATTGGGCTCTGCTAGTTCTCCAGCTACAGTGTAACATAATTTATGACAAGGGTTAGTTAGTATGTCTCTTTCGAAACAGTGAGGATGTTTTCAACTTCACTATCATATACATGTCACTCAGTAAACAGAATCAAAATTAGTTTAATTCTCATAATGCAGACAATAACCCTTTACATTCAGGCGAAGAACCTGCCACAGTAAGTCGTTTTCTTTATCCGAGATCAACAGGCCTATTTTTGGTTCCATCTTAGTAATTAACTACCGTATCATTAGTGTTAATTATGTCCGTGTACTTGCTCTTAGAATGACATTCAGTTGGTGCGACCATGTTATTGACTTTTGTCATAGGCCTACTTGCTCACTTCTTCATGTTTAATACTACTCCTCGATGGCGATTGTCGACCTACTTTTTAGAAAGTCATGAATCCGATAAGTACACATAATATATTCGACTTTAACGTACAACTATGTCACAATGTATACATTGTAGTTTATAAAAAGGTTTTAGTCTTTTTCTTTATAATCTGTAATAGTGTAGACTCGTAGTCCACGCCTTTACTGTTGTCATCTTTCCGTCTCCAAACTACAAGGCACAACCAGAAACGAATAACAATAACCTTATACATTTTAATCTTTCAGACAAATCAATTTATATTATCAGTTAAATGTGATTGATTGATACCTAAGGCAATGCATGCGAATTTACCGAGAAAGATAAGAAAAGTGTGAACAAGTGAACAACAATCAAACAGTGGTGTGAAATAGTCGCCGGTTCAATCGCCGAAATAATTAGGCAAGTTTGTGCTTTCTACCACAACTAGGTGTGTTCAGATCAACAATTCTTTTCACTCTCAAAGTCATACTGATCGAATCAGCAGCAATGAGCACAGGGACGCACGTGTAAACAGACGTCAATAAGATATTAAAACATGGTCATTGCTGTGACGAATTGCGTCACATAAAACAATCATGATTTTACACAGAAAATGAGGAACCTCAAGTATACACTTTCTGGTAAGAATGATTGCTGAAAATGTTATGCTAAAAAACGAGAACGACGAAGGTAATAACGACGACCATACTGATGTTATTGATGATGAATCCACAATAATTATTAAGTACGTCAGAAGGAAACATTCTAGGCTCGCTAGTTACATTAGTTTCATTTGAAAGGTTGACTTTGTCCTACATTTACATTTCAGTCCCTTTCACTGATATCTGTAAGATTTTGAACATGAGGAATGTTACTGTCAATTTGACGGATGTTTAAAAAAGTAATTTTGAAACGTTACACGTTCATCATATGTCGGTTAATCCGACAGGGCAATGATTAGAAAAAAAGAAACTACTGAAATAGGATTAGGTGTACGAAAACAGCAGCAATTCATTAAAAAACAAAGTATTTCCCGAAAAACTAGCATGTTAGACGTATAAGTTCAAATAGATCATTGAGCTTTAACTCACAATACCCTTTCTGGTAATGTTAAACAGTATAGGTTTATTCGAGAAATAACCAAAAATAATGTTATACACTCAAAGGGATTATTCCCAAGAGGTCGATATTTCTAGTAACGTATTTAACTTGTCATCAAGCGCCGTTACATGGCACTTTTTTACCGTCGATTGACACGAAATTCACATTATGTTTCTTCTTAATCATTCTCATAATTGATTTTTGCTCATTTGATTATACCATATTTGTTTTCAACATTCAATATAACTTGTTTCGCGGCTTCCTGCTTTGTCAACTGTTATTCGACTCGTTTTTAGATCTCTGATGGTCTTGTTTGTAATGGCGGGAACACGTTGCAGTCGTGTCGCTATACGTTCCAACACCAATAATTAATAGACGGTTCAAATAATCAGTGATGCATGTATCTTAATAAGCAATATCTGATCATGTGAATTATCTATCGTTCTGGCACCCAATTATGGATCAAATTCTGTGTAGCCTATTGCGCAGATAAACGAACTCGACACGGTGACGAGTTCAAATCTAGTTCTGTTTGATCCCTTTTCATAATACGAAAAACGAACTGCAGTTTATATAAATCGCCTTAGGTTGAGATCGATACAAAATTAAACATTCTCTCTTCGAATTGTTATGTAGACGAAGGCCCACACTGCCTTTTGCTGTTTGTAATTTCGTTGGAATTATTTATATTGGGAAAGTTGCAAGAAAGAATGAGTATTTTTGTCATAATATTATTATACTGAAAGCTAAAAAAGGCAAATTGGATTTACGTTTATGTGCCTATTATTTGATTAATTTTACGAATTAAAACACAATGGGATGGATAGTTTATATTTTACATCATTCAAAATACTTTTCCTCCTTCATTTACGATGTGTTGAGTATTAACACCGGTAGCAGCAACCATACAAAAATGTAAGCATTAGGCATAACAGTAAAACATAATCTTAATATTAATGAAGATGTTTAAAGATGTATTGTCCCCCAAAAAACATGAAAAATGAAGATTAATTAAATCAGACTTTGAATATGTTATTTTATAGTTTTAATAAAGTCAATCACTACCATAGAAAAAAAAAATGTTTCTCCTTATAAAATGACAAAGTAATTGGTTAAATTCAATCAAATATCCATTGGCTTGCAGCCAATTTGACTATTTTTTGCTTTAAATTACAGTTTTTAAAGGTAAATACATTTTTTTCGATCTCATTTTTGGTCAAAGTGGATAACTATTATTATGACATTAAAATGGCATATTCAACAACAAAAATGTAAATAATTATTCTTTCAGGGGACAATAAATCTTTAAAGCAAATTGTAAACATATAATATTACTGTAGATGTCTAAACCATTTGTAATACACTTAAGATACCATACAATATAGCACAATATTTGATGATATACAGAAAGTGGTTTCCTATTGAGTATTGTTTTCAAGCTTCAAGTACCGTTTTTGTGGGCTCAATCAGCAATATTTTGTCATACAGATAATATTGAGTAATGACGGTACCAAATCCATTAACTCTAGTCATGTACTACTGGCATTGTTCTAAATATCATCTAATCAAATAAAAGTGTTCCCTGGACGTTTGTTCCGAGTGATTTCTGGTAATAAGAAATATATGCTTACGGTACGTACATTTTACTGTCGGCATTCATTCTTCAAATATAATTTGTATAATGAATGGTTTTAATCAACATCAATTTATTATTTTGATTCTAATGGCGTCAAATGAGACGATTTCTCCCATTATCCTGATTATATTGAAAGAGCGATGAATGATGAGAGACGCATTCAAGACACCATTCTCTTGTAACCTACATAATATTGAATAAAAAGTATCGAGTTATCGTACATGTTGGGTAATAACATTTTTTTTTATTATTCTGGATTGTATTATCACCTGTGGGAATAATAACATTTTTTTTAGAGAGCAAATTAGAACTAAAGAAAATATAGTTTGCAACATGCATTCAAACATTTGGGAAGAGGGATGCACTGTTTATCTTGGTTTAGGGTCAAATATAACAGATGTAGTAGCTGAGATTTCCTTTGTCTCAATGTCAATGTTCAAGTAAATAAACCTAATATTAATACATACGTCAAAAGGACATTTTTGTCTTGATATCAGCTAGTCTTCGTATGTTGCTACGATATCAAATCCTTCTTGTAGCTCTTATAGTCTACTCTTAACAAACTTTTCGAAACCTCTGTTAACAAACTCTTGGCTCGCCACTGTTAGGATCGAGAAGTTCTTCAAAGTTACACTCTATTACTGTTTTTCTGTTACTGATCGCTGTCTGTTTGTCCACCTGCAGAATCACAGACTTATATGATTCATTTGGCTAGATTTTGTAACGTGTGCCGAAGTTTGTCTACTGATAAACTTAGGAAAATTTTTCTTGCCAAATTTGTAAACTAATTTTTCTAGTGAGGCTAAGGTTAGGCCTGTGTCACACAAATGTGTCTCTGAGAACTTCCCCTTTCGGAACAGTATGCCATCACATGAACTGTGTTTCAGCCACATGGTATAAGTCAAAAAGCACACTTTATAATACCACAATAATCTATCATCAGTAAATTTTTTTTTTCAATATATGGTAAACTCTCTCCAGATATACGCCACTTGGGTACACGCTCTTTTCTTCTTTGATATACCTGTTATAGAATTCCTATTTTGGACCACTGTTGTTAAATATAATGTGCATATAAATTATTATATTGTATATTTTATTTTATTAACATGTTATTATATTGTTGAAGGTGAAAATGAACAATCTTTAAAAGGAAATAAGGTAAGGTCAGAGATTCAGTAAATATGCTACAATCGTCTTGAGCATGGACATTTTGCTTAGAAATAAACACATCATTCTTTGAAATGTAATGGTGTCAAATTTGAAGAATATGCTGACTATTCAAATTAATTTTAGTGAATTTCAAAGAAATTAGAAAGAATTGTAATATGTTTATTCCTTACAACAAATTTGACGACCCCCGAAAAAAAAACCAGAAATCACGAATTGCGATGTTTGTTTATTTAACTAATTGCTATTATGAATTATTTAGGGCAGGTTAGCTTGCAAATGATAACGGTATATAATACGATAATCTCGATTGTTTACTAACAATACATCATCATCGTCATTTTGTCCTCAGGCCATGAAATAGCTGATATAAATACAGTCACACAGTAAACAATATTTTCAATGCTTCATTAGGAAGATTTATAAGATGAGTATCTAACGCAAAGTTAAGTGACTTATTTAATTCGCTGTGCATTAGCCGTCTTAACTCATCATCTAGGCCATCATATGTACATCCCCTCGAATTTCATTTTGTATACAACGCCCACTTATTTAAACTAAATAGATATAACAGCATTCACATAAACAATTTACGTAAAACTAAAACGATTCACCAATAATAAATAATCCCTGTAAACTTTGTACAACTAGCAAAGAGTGAGACTCTTGCTTGATGACTAATTTCTGGTTTTCAATGATACTTATACGTCCATGACAGTTGGTCATAATTCTCTTTTCATAAAATACGTGTTAGATTCATGATAAAATAATGAAATGCAAATGCAAATATGGTAATGTATAATGGATATGATAAATTACATGATGATAGTACTTGACTTAAATTAAATAGGAGGTGAGAATAGAAGGTGAGGTACAGATACTAAGTTAGTTACAGCACGTTTCTTCCAGGTAATATAAATAAGATGTAATAAAACGAAGTTACGGAGATTCCATCGATCTCGTACGGTATTTATGATTTTAAATTACATCGGGGAATTTCAGGGGTTAAAGGTCAGGTGGTTTGATGACAACTATGACTCTCGGGGTCCATTAAGTCATGTGATTACATACATCAATACATAAAAGATTTACATAAATTCGTCACCAGAGAAAGACAAATATTGACAAACAGTTCTTGCATGCATATTCTGCTTGATTTCAGAGGGATTCGGTGATAAATGTTCGGATGTACACTAAATGGTTTACATAATTCACTAGCTATTCGTAATAACTTAAAACTCTCATTATGCCAACGTACGTAGACCATTTTATGTTGTAACGCCCAATTATGTAACTGTGATGATCACGCATATACTTTGTCAGTGACGTACTATAAAGCTGTTGATACGCGCGTACACAATCAGTATTATTATCATCATAACTTTTACGCGCAGCAGCGTATCGGTGCCTCTTTCATCCATGGTGAATATATAGGCATAATAATTGACGTCTATATATAAATTTACGTAAGGGCAAAATTCGGTAAATCGCGCGTTATTTCTAGAATGTTTACTCGATGGTATATAAAGATGGTTAGAATCTCGGTACTGATTTTAACCACCTGATGTAACCCTGTTTACTAATTAAATTGAGTTCGATAATTAGTTATTGACAATTAAAACGAATTTAGGTTCAACGATTTGCCCCAAATAGGGGTGTTTTTCGATCGTGGTATACACTGTCTAATGGATGTCCATCTTGAAAAATACCCGCAGACAATAATACGAGGATGCTTCGCATTTTCCTATCTCCTCCTACGATAATTGTTTTTAATGGCAGAAAACCGGTTGAACAGCTCGAGTACAGCATCATAATGTTGAAGACAGGCCGATTTTCTTTAAAAAATACTATTTTGATAGATTTAATATACGTTTATACAAATGTATTGACTTGCGATGAATGGAACATTCCAATCTCTGTTCCACAATTCAAGTGTCTATTCCCTCAGGCGTCGTAAAGGCAAGTTTGTACTGTATACTCATAACAAAACTTTGATCCATTTTTTTTTCAATCTGTACTGCAGAGGTTGGATATAGATTTTTTTTAAACGGATAATGAACTAGCGTTTTCAGTCGCCGTATATAATGTACAAATCTTTATTATTGCAGTTAAACCACCCACATCATCATCCTTCCCTCACTGGCATGAGTAGCGTTGTAAAGCCAGTAGAGGATAGGCCTACGGTGCATCACATGCCCTAAACGCAGAACAACTTTGGTGGGTAGGGTTAACCAACTTAAAGTATGAATTGGCTCTAAGAAACAATTGAAAACCATTAGGCCTACTAATTAAGTTGAGTTAGATAATTTAATATTTATTGACGATTAAATCGAATTTATGATTTGCCCCGAATAGAGGTGGTTTTCACAAATTGTTTTACATTATATAAACATATACACGTCGTATTGATGTATCGTTACATATACTGTACACTTTCAATCGACTAGGACGGTGATAGTTTCAACAAAGTATTACATCGCAATGTTTTACTGTGTTTAGTGGTATATTATTTGTAAAACATGAAAACAATTAATATTTCGTTACTAAATGGATAAAGAATATATTTAAAAATTGTTCCTCTTTGCACCCATCCTATTCCCCATCCCTCAACCCTAATGTTACATACAAAACACAAATTATTAAGTTTGTTTAAATTTGACTTAAACAATTGCTCTCATTTTGTGACAAGTTTCTCTTGCGGAAGTAATTCCCAGGGTGCTAATTTTAGTTGAGTACATAAATCACAGTGTCTATTTATTCGTTCCTGTAAACGACATGTATTATTGTCCTGCGGTACGTACATTTGAAATCGCCAGTTTTTTAACGCTGAAATTATTATGTATTCGAGAACCATCTGTGGGCACTACCTAGATAGTACGCGAGCGAAGCGAGCGTACCATCTAGTTATAAACAATTCACGATAATCGAAACTATGATGACATATTTTATTAATTCTATAAGTGAATCAAAAAACACCTTTCTGTTGGAAAAAATATTGAAAGGTTCTCTAACATATCGCCGCATAATGACATAGGCCAGGCCTATCATCATATTTTTCTCAGGAGATCAGATATCAGATCAGATGTTATAAAAAAATAAATGTATTTCTCAAGAAATACAATTATATTCAATTGAATAATATTGAATGTAATAATCAATTTATTCAGAATTAGCCTATTCATAACGAATATTTTATATAATGGAGATTAAGGCTATTAAAATGGACGCATTTATTAGATGTTATTAGAATATTTAAAATTGTTTAAATAAGTACAAAAGTAGTCGACCTTGCCAATTGTGATTCACGGATTAATATGTGATTTACTTAACAAAGACGAATGGTTACAGCAGTGAAACACGACATGTTGAACTGATATGACACAATATTGAGATTGCTCAAATGTCAACAGACAGTATTACAATGGATAGTTAAATAGAGGTAAATAACAATATGCAATCGTAGCTGGTGCCAAGGGTACCATTTTATCAAAAACAACCTCTGGTATCACCCTTCCCTGCTCTCTGACAACGAGTCCACTGTGTACATAGCTTCAACAAGAACCGCTTCAATCCAATTTCTCTGTGTCATCAACTCATGCATTGTTTTCCTTTGAGAGAATTTTGATTATTTATGAAACTGCCAATGTTAATGTACCATCACAGATTACAGGGGAAGAAATATAATACATTCTATAATATGCTGTTTTTGTCCATTACGTTATATTTATCAGAGCACATCACCAAATACAACTATAAACTGTACCTGTGTCTTCATTTCTTATCTTTGCTAAATGATAAACTGTTATATATGGAGTTGGAGTTGGAGTTGGAGTTGGAGTTTTTAATAGTGAATTGTAGATGATAAGGTCTGGCGTCAATTTGAATACTAATAATGTTTTATTTAAATTATCCAAAACTGCTCATTTATATTCTGCCATACGTCGCACATACGTCGAAACATAATTTCTCTTAAAAACCTCGATCTAAATACCGTAGATAACTTACATTGAAATGCTATTGATGAATAATACATTTTTGAACAATTACAGTAGGGCTATAGCCTCTACAACAATATCATAAATTCTTAAAAGCAACAACAACAAGTAAACACCAGGTAATTCATTGAAGCATGACATAAAACAATGCAGTCGGTCTAAATGTCATACACACTCCAAGATTGTGTTATTTAAATAATCTACCAAATCACAGTTGCCGACTACCAATTTGCTGATTCCCAGTTTGCCGAGTCTAGGTAGCCGATTCCCAGTTTGCCGAGTCTAGGTTGCCGAATCCTGGTTTGCCGAGTCTAGGTTGCCGATTCCTGGGTTGCCGGGTTTAGTTTTCTGAATCCCAGTTTGCCGAGTCTAGGTTGCCGATTCCTGGTTTGCCGAGTCTATGTTGCCGATTCCTGGTTTGCCGAGTCTAGGTTGCCGATTCCTGGGTTGCCGGGTTTAGTTTTCTGAATCCCAGTTTGCCAAGTCTAGGTTGCCGATTCCTAGTTTGCCGAGTCTAGGTTGCCGATTCCCAGTTTGCCGAGTTTAGGATGCCGATTCTTGGTTTGCCGAGTCTAGGTTGCCGATTCCTAGTTTGCCGAGTCTAGGTTGCCGATTCCTGGTTTGTCGAGTTGACAGAAATCCATGTTTCCGACTACAATAGAAATGAGTATGATCACGTCCAAGTCACGATATATAACTTGGTTGGAGACTGTAATAAAACTAATAAGTAGTATTGGCATGCTATAATGTATGTAATGGCATAATTAATCAAGCCTATTGCTTAAGATATCTTGGTATTATAATGTCTTATTCACGAAAAACTACGTCAAATACATGAATATAATTCACTAGAGTTCCAAAGAGGTGATTTTTCTTATATAGTTTAAAACTTGTGTGTTTCTAGTTTAATCAAGCTAATCAACTTTTGGAAAATCTGAATTGTTTATACCTAAGCCTACTCATTCTGTTATTATTTTTCTTTTCGAAGAACAATCTTACAAATACCATATTGGGGTAATTTCCCTAATGGTACCAAGTGCTATCATTACATTTGTTTCGGGGAAAAAACCTTGATATTATAACTTTATTGATTTATCGAATTTTACGAAAATATTGTCAAGAGAACAATATATGAACTATGAATTAATAGGTATGACCTCTCTATACATGTATAGAGTTCAAAGTTATCACCTTTTTGTCAAATGTGTGAGTTTGGAGATGTTGATACGCAAACACAAAGATCGTATCAGTTTTTAAATTATTATTTTCATTTAGCCTACATGTATAATGTAGCCTCAGTATAATAGTTGTTCATTATTATCATTCGTTATTCTACTGGTTTATACGTTATATGTTAATTTGATATTTCCCCTAATACATTCTTCAAGAGGGCGTCATCTTGATAAGACAAGTTTTGTATTTTCGATAATAAAATTATTAAACTAAATTAATTATGCCCATTATGAATTCCATTCACCCTTAAGCAAATACATAGGGGAATACTGAAATCGGTAAAGATGGATTCTCGCAAAAGCAATTAGGCCCTGTTCAGACCCATGGCGTTAGACCGTTGTAGCGTACAACGTTACTATCAAGGTCACGTTACAAACCGCAGAGAAAAAAACGAGGTGTTCAGACCCATAGCGTACGATTATCGTTACAACGGAAGTACGTCATCCAGGTTGTTTCTAGTTGCATATTCAAGTGCTCTTACCCACGTGTTTTCATCATTATTTCCACTGTATATAGGCCTAGATCTCAGCCCTACAATTATGACAAAATTTGCCGTAAATAAAACATACCTCAGCATTTATTTAAGAAAAATATAGTAAAGTCAAATTTCTGTTTCTATTGTTTTTATTTTGTAGTAAAAAATATTTTCCCCAGGCTCTTGTGTTACGAAAATAAAGCAGGCCTCGTCCTCGTAATGATGAAGAAAAAAAAGATTGAGATTAGTCTATCCAGTCCAGTCAAAGATATATATTCTTTGGTCCAGTTGGTTGAAAATAACCCTTAACTTGCTAATAAAAGGGACACAGCTCCCCTTGTTTGTTTACTGGTTTTTTTAGGAGTTAGGGGGTTTTCAGCATTAAACTTGTCCAGTCTAGTCTGCCTTGTATGAATGAGTGACTTTTGATGTCCCACGCTAGTTTTTAGCTTGAATGAAATGCGTGAATGGCTCTAGGCGGATGGGATCGTAGTCCCTATGTTTAAATACAAGGTGCATGTATTTATGTCATTTGTTAGAAAATATAATGGTAATCAGTTGATAATAGTTTGTAGCCTTTGTAACAGTATTTGTAGTGTAGTTAGGCCTTATTTATTCTGGCCTTTTTGTTATTGAAATCCATCTCACACATTGACGATACAAGATGTCAGCCTAGGTCAAACCTTGTTTCGCGTCATAACAGGAAACGTTCTGATTGGATACAACGTTGACTTACAGTAGCGTCGTACGCTAAAACGGTACTATCAACCGTTTTCCACTACAACGCTACAACCGTTGTACGACGCGTTGTACGCTAATCCCCAACTGTTCAGACACACATTCTTTTAGCGTCGTACGCTAAAACGGTCTAACGCCATGGGTCTTATACGATACACATACAGGTGAATTTAATTTAGCTTAATATATCAGCCAATTTTCGTCGACTCCTACAAGTTATTAAGGCATTAATTAACATATACAACATAAGACCTTAATACGTAATTCAATTTATTAATCGGATTCTTTAAGCTGCAAGAGTAATAATAAAGTGTCCGGATTATCGGTTGACAATGAGTACGACAGTAATCCAACTATGTGGAATATTATGTAAAAATCTCCCACACTCTTCCTGTTTATCAATAGCCTATAATATCAAGAAATATATTTTGTTTACATTGAAGAAGACGACGCCTGCACACACCAAATTGCCTTTCTCCTACGCCATTGCGTTGCGTCCCAATTGGGAACCAACCTTAAAGATTGTCCCCCTGATTTTGTTCTAATAATTATGCCATTTTAATTTCACATAATAGTTATTCACTTTAAGCAAAAGTTGGATTGAAAAACTATTTACAGAAAAAAACTATATATTAAAACAAAATCAAATTGAATGGAAAGTGAAGTCAATAATTGACCGCTTTATTTTGTCTTTTTAACAGTAAAAACATTGTTGTGTGATTTTTTTTTCTACGGAAGTTATTATAACCTTTATTAAAACTACAAAATGATCTATTCAAGGTCTAATTTTATCAATGTTCATGTTTTTGGGGACAAACATCTTTAAAAGCACCTGAAGTTGAAATCTGCTACTTAGAGCGCCGGTGTGTTGTAACCTTTAATAAAAGCAAGAACACCCAATTGAATTGATTTTACATCGATTTTAAGATCACTATGTAACATTAGATTGCCTTCAATAACAAGCAAACTTGCATGACAAGATAAAACATACTATTGCCGACATGATCCAATCACGTCGAATATCGTTCCTAGTTTGGATTTCAGTTTAATAACCACAAGTATACATATCTGAACATTCTAGATCACTAAAATGAACTCAATATAATAACTAATAACTGAATTCATATCCCGAAAAACGTACGTTCAAAAAGCATAAATAACGTATGCAAAATTTCATAACGAAGTACCCTGGTCTTATTAAATCACATGTAAATTTGAGAGTTACAAATTTTTTTTTTAGCTCACTATGTCGGTCGGTTGGTCGGTAAACACTAACTCAAATTTAATCACGCGACTGCAGCCATTATTGTATATGACCTTGTTTTCTGTAGAGAGGGTTAATCGATTCCCACAAATCACTCTTCTCTCCATAATTTCAATTTGTCCACTTTCTTCAACATGATTTTTTTTTTTTTTTTTTTTACATTTTTTATATTTTATTATATCCACGTACCTGAGTTCATTATACTTAGTAAAATTGTATTTTTTTCCAGACAATTAGATTTATTACGATACTGATAGAATTAGTTAAATCGATATAGGGCTTATGAACAGATTTAAAGTACAGGCAGTTGAACGCCAACCATCAATCTAGACAGAAGCGAACCGTATTAATCTGACACGTGGGAACATGAATGATGAGGGCCTATCTGACAATTTGTATGTGTTGGCAATAAACACACATATTTTGTGAAATGTTTTATTTCATGCCAGAATTTTTGTAACTAATCAATGTGCTATATGATTTATTACACTAATATTAAAAATTAAATAGGCCTTATGATAATCAAGTAAGTAAGCCATACCAAGAAGAACGGTCATCATCATACGTCATCCTGTATATAGGGTATATTTAAATGTATTGTTACCCAAGACCGACTGATCCAATTTGGAGAAAATTATCTGTCACGTTTTGTTTTGTTGCACGTTATATACGGTGTGTTGGACCGGTTCCCGTCAGATCACCAAAGTTAAGCAACGTGGCCGGCTCGGTTGCGTTCAGGAATTAGTCTGAGAATAGCGTCGGGTGCTGTATAGGGGAGAGAGTGATGGTGTATGATGATATCGGACTAGCACCTGACGGGGATGGGTTCGAGCCTGTACCATACCGTTGTATCCTTAGACAAGATGCATTGCGCTCATTGCCTCGTCCTTCGAATGGAATGTGAATATGTCGGTCCGTTGGTGTTTTTCACGCTGCTGCTCTAGCCAGCTACGTCCTATGAGGACTACTCATTTATAAGCTAAAGCAACCAGCAGTTATAGTATCTAAGGCCGACAGTTTTGCGACTTTATAAACTCTATAATTTATAGATTCCAGCTGCTGGACCCAAAAAACGTCTGGGAAAGAGAGTCTATGAGGACTCACGGATGAACGATTTTGGATTCTCGCCCTTTGATTGGTTGACGCGAATCAACAGACTAAAGAATTTTCGTGAAGTCACGTTGTCTCTAGAGGGTATTCAGTTGCACGCCAACAGGTTGAGGTCACACACGTCACACACACAGCATATTAAAGGGCATGTGAATCATAAAGAACTATCTTTAATTTTTTGTATGTATTTTTGCGATTAAAGGACATCTTTTTGATAATTAATCATATATATATCTGAAGAAAGAACAATGATTAATTTTAAAATGTCAAGCAGCGTTTTTTGTAAGAAATATTTCTTGTTTAGATGGCTACATACAAACAGAGAATGCTTTAATCGATATATTGGTGACGTCACAAAAACCTTTAAAAATCTCGAGTTATCTGTAAATTCAATATAGGTTGACAAATTAAATAGCGCGACCTCCCTGGTTTTTTTCTAGTTTAACTTTTTTTGTTGTCGTTTGTTTCCTTTTTGAGGATCAAGGATTCGTATATTCGTCAACAATTCGTTCCAATTCAGTGTCGGTAGTAGGCCAATGTCAGTCATTTCTGTGTAAAAACAAACATCCCGACCGACCCCGATTACCAATTAATGTCCCTGTGCTTCAGGAAATCATACAGCAATTTATTAAGGTCTTAATTCTGAGCCTCCTCACGTTCTACTTTAAAATTCGTTCAAGGGGTTTGTATAATGATAATCCATAGCGTCATTTGTGTACTTAAGGGAATTATGAATGATAAATATATAGTCAGAACATTTTACATAATTTACAGTTTTCGAAGACTTATGTTTTATGATACAACTTTAGTAAAGTCCTTGTAAATGTTCGTTCCAATCTAATACCTAAGTTATATAAATAAGTACTTATTTACTAATAATTCACTCATATCTAGACAGAAGCACATATAATAGTTAGGCAACAACAATGATCAAAGTTACTGAAGTTATCGTGATATCTCGTCGTATTCATGCGGTATAAAGACTGACAAACAGTACGGTAAAGTAATCCGTTCGCATCCTCTTACATTTTTGTCCTGTCAACTGAAAAACAGTTTTGGTAAATCAGACTTTCAAATAAAATAAATGAATGAAATCAAAATAATATTTCTTTGTTAATGCCAATGGTGTTTGGTGTATACTTTGAGATAATCACGCGAGAAAACAAGAATTTAGCCAGATAAGTGAGATCTACAACGTGTTGTTAAGTATGCATCACGTGTCATTGGAATTGAGAAGAGTTCTATTGAATCCGTTTTTGAAAATCGATTAATTAAGAAAACACATTCTATATTGCAAGATTAAACTCATCCCATCCATAATAACTTATTTGAGGTGTTACGTAGCGGTAACTAACTCCAAAATTTGATGAATGAAGTGCACTAGTAAATGACTGAACATATTGCGTGTGTGTAAAGACCTATACGAAAGACCTATTAAACATTATGATTGAACATTATGCTTAAATGTGTTCTTGCAATGTATTATATAGACATAAACCAGGTGGTGGTCACGTAACGAAAATAAATTATCTTTTTTTAATTTATTTTTAGATTGTCTCCCTCATAATGCAATATTTTACTACCGTTTTATGCTGTATTTTATAGTTACGATAAAAAAAAATATCCATCATGAAACCATATATAATAATAAAACAAGGTGAAATGTTATGCACATGATGGAAAATGCTTTCTTATTCTAATGCTTTCTCACTTTAGTAACATGTATATGCACGTCTAGTTGATTTTCATTAAAAAAATGTTAAATGTGATTATACCGTCAACACAAAAACGTATTATGAACAATATAGCAATATAAAAAGAAATATACCAGTTAATAAATGAAAGGATAATATATTTATTAAACAAATACTGAGAAAGGCAATATAAACAAGCTATGTTAAATAAAATTCTATAACGTATATTTAACAATGTTTAAATAATGTTGTTTTTGTATTTATTGTAGAAAATTCGTTATCACTTTCTCCTTGTTCTAAAAAAAATAATTGTAATAGTCCTTCCATGACTTAGCTGCCATGCTTGCGCTAAACGTAAGAACGAGACGCAACGAAAGCGAGTTAACAAAATGTCGAGCGACAGATAATCCATCGATTGGTCAAATCAAATAGTAGAATTGCATTACCATCCATTATCCAAAATATCTGTAATTTCTCCTGTTATTGTTATAAACATTGGCAGTTTCTCGTTGCAATAATTACATAATGTAGCCTACTAATTATGGTTATTGGCGATACTTAACTCCCCCAACCCCAATTCCCCTTTTTTTGGTACGCAAGACAGCTATTATTAATAGGTTTACTGTACATCCGGCGCAGATCTTGGGGGACGGCGGACACGTCTTTCCACCCAAACCATATTTTTTTAGTGGGGGATTGTCCCCTCACTTTTCAACACGAAATCATTAATTTGTTGAAATGAAATAGAAAGGACTTTGAGCAAGTATGTAATTTCAGAAAATACAGTATCTAAGAAGAATAGATTTTGCGTGAATATAACCAGTGGCCTAGCAGGGTCAGTGCCTAAAGGTTAATTGCAGAACCCAAAATAATTGTATTCTTCCGGGCGGAATGTTTATGTGTTCAGAAATTGACCTACATATTACTCAAGGACCTGGGCTTCCAGGACCATTCCACAACCCCTCCCCCCACCCCCACTATTTAAAACGTACCTGCGCCGTTGCTACTGTAAAATAACGATTTTAACTAAAATTCTACAGCAATCAAATGATCATTATATAACATAATGCATCCATTCTCATTCGGCATGCAACAGAACAAGTAACTCGTGCTTAGGACTCCAGTAGCAGGCCTAATGATGTTGTATATGTGATCTAACAACACGTGTACTGCATGCATTACTTGGAAAAGGTAATATTTATTGAGGAGAATAGCTATAGTTACTATATCACGTCTCCTCTTTTGTACAGATGTTGCAAATGTAAATGATATACACTGCCAAACTTATGGAAACAATGAATTGTGACGTTAATTCAATATTGGAGACAGAAAGACGATTGTCGACAATATCACATAATCTGGGTTCTAGGACACCTACCCCCTAGACAGTTACCCCCCGGATGTTTACCACCCGGACAACTACCCCCTTAGGACAACTACCCCCCGGACAACTACCCCCCGGACAACTACCCCCCGGACAACTACCCCCTTAGGACAACTACCCCCTTAGGATAACAACCCCCCGGACAACTACCCCCCGGACAACCACCCCCTTAGGACAACTACCCCCTTAGGATAACTACCCCCCGGGTAACTACCCCCCGGTCAACTACCCCCCGATCAACTACCCCCCCCCCCCCCCCCCCATCCAAAAGTAGACAAATATATAGGACCGGTTTCTGTAAAAATGAAATCATCTGTTTTTAACGGGTGTTTCGAAAATAGAGACCCGAGACCAGAGACCTGACACGAGACCCAATACGAAAAGGGAGACCTATATTTGGGTCTCCCTTTTCGTATATTAGGGTCTCCCTTTTCGTATAGTGTGGTCTCTCTTTTCGTATAGTGGGGTCTCCCTTTTCTTATAGTGGGGTCTCTCTTTTCTTATAGTGGGTCTCCCTTTTCGTATATTTGGGTCTCTCATTTTGTATATTTGGGTCTCCCTTTCGTATAACTGGGTCTCCCTTTTCGTATATTTAGGTCTCCTTTTTCGTATATTAGGGTCTCCCTTTTCGTATAGTGGGGTCTCCCTTTTCGTATAGTGGGGTCTCCCTTTTCGTACGTGGGTCTCCCTTTTCGTATATTTAGGTCTCCCTTTTCGTATTGGGTCTCTGGTCTCTGGTCTCGGGTCTCTAGTTTTGAAACACCCGTTTTTAACCGATTATTCTGTTTAACAGCACGCTAGACCCTAGATGCGCTAGATTTAAAGTACCGTATTTATTGAAAAAACGGCCTGGGCTGTTTATTGTTTAGGTGGTTTTTAGGTGGACATTTATTGGAAGAAAGTTGTTTATTCAATGGGAGGGGGTATAATCTAATGGAAATAGACGCCGATTATTCCATATGATGTTTCATGGGAGTGACATGGTCACCGTTTATTTGAGGGGAATTTATTTAAAGATCGACGTTTATTCGGTGAGTGAACATTGAGGTCAAATATCAAAAGTGATATTATTCTTCAAGTGTACAAAAATACATATATGACAAATTTGAGACAAAAATTAATTCTTTTAAGACCAGTGGTTATCGAAGCATTGTCCTGACGAAAAAATTATTATTATTATTAGCGAACCCAGTCTTTACAGTAAATACAGGGAGTACTATATAATACGTTCGACTATCCTATGATCATGTGTGACAATCTTCAGTTTATACCAGGCTATATTTATGTTCAATCTTTTACTTTTGTTTACAATAATGAATAGTAATTCGTCAAAGTAACGAATTAAAATATAGTTATTAATTCCTATTATACACTGTTGCAGAATCAGGTTGTTGAATGGTCTGGGTGGTTAGGGTGTTCTAAAGGGATAGTTTTCTGGGTGGTAATTGTCCGGGGGGTAATTGTCCGGGGGGTAATTGTTCCGGGGGGTAATTGTTCCTAGGGGGTAATTGTCCGGGGGGTAGTTGTCCAGGGGGTAGTTGTCCTAAGGGGGTTGTTGTCCTAAGGGGGTAGTTGTCCGGGGGGTATTTGTCCGGGGGGTAGTTGTCCTAAAGGGGTAGTTGTCCTAAGGGGGTAGTGGTCCAGGTGGTGGTTGTCCGGGGGGTAGTTGTCCGGGGGGTAAATGTCCAGGGGGTGAATATCCGGATACGCATAATCTGCAATGACTCCAATTGCGAGACACTAAAACAATCGTTTATTATCCACCAACAGTTCCACAATTACTATATAAAGTATAATATAAACGGCAATTTTTTTTTTAACTGGCCACGTCACGACGTCATCCGTGATGAGGAAAAGGTTGATGTATGGGTGTGGCGAGAGCGGACCAAAAGCTTCTGCCGTCTCAGCGTCTATCTCATGCATACTGTGCTGTATCTATAAATGATTACTGTACTTCGTCTACGCTATTCATTTGTAACCATGTGATTAGTGATTAACATTGTACTGTAAAACCTGACCACATCCTAGTCAGACAATGTTTTAATAATTTGTTGGCTTTAACAACAAAATGCATCATTTACTTTATCCATTTGTTAATAACTTTTGCTTTTTGTAATTGTTCTTAGCAAAAGCTTATAATTAGTTGTAATGCCTTCATCGTTTAAAAAAAATATAAGCAGAAGCCCTTTTGTGGCAGCCAACATAAACTACAGTGTTCAAACATATACAGTATTTTCGCTTGTGCATTTCATGTGAAGCACCCTCCTTCATGGGGGTGCCCCTTAAGCGTGGTTCCCACTAGAACGCAAAGTATTGATACAAAGTGATGTATTGCGTAATCACCACGCAAAGTGGGAACAGACGACACAACAGTGCTGCAAACATAGCAGGTTTTATTTCACGCAGACGGGGCAAACAATTATTGGAAGGGCATTTTCTTACATTGCGCATATTGCGTTACATTGCGTCGCTAGTGGGAACCACTTTACAGGGGGTTAATGGTTGGATCAAGAATGTATGACTATTTAATAATGATTATGTTAAAGTGATGAATTGTGTGAAAATCAACTATAACAACACAAATGAGTAAGGGTATACAAATGATACATTTTTCTGTTTTTTTAATTTTATTTTATACAATCACTATTAAGATTCCATGTAGACTATTGTTTATTTCTTGGCAGCTTGTTGCGCCTTCAACACCCGATGAACGATCTTCTGTTCTTCAAGAAGAAAAGCACGTACAATCCTGGAAAACATAAATTAGAAATTTGTAATAAATGATTCATAATTGACTAAGATTGAGATAGATCAGTTAAGACGTCATCAAACATTAATAGCAGACATTTATAGTTTCATTTATACAAGGAAGACATTTATTTTTTAGAGAAAACATACATGTTTATATATTGTCTGTTCTTTAGTATTAAAAATTTCTGTTGAAATCAACATTAAAAATATTTATCATTTTAATGAGATAATATTCTGTGCAAGTTGCTTACTGATGAGATACAAAATATTTTTATTGCCTAATGTCGCGTCACCTGTTTATAATCCAAAAATAATTTCCAGACAATTAAAATATTCATATTTTAAACAAAATGGTATTCATAACAAAATGCTACATTTCTCAAAAAAAAAAAAGGAAAAAAGCTTTATTAGAGCTTGTTAGTAACAAGGTTGTAAGAAGTTGAGGATGTGACTTCAGGTGTTTTTTTGCTTTTCTAACTACTACAGGTGTAGGCTACTAACAATTTCCTTCAAATTTGTTGCTCTATAAAACATTCTTTTACATGTTGACCACGTTTTCACAGCCTGTTTTCATGCCATGATTATCAGTTTTTGGCACTCAATTTACCATGCAAAACACAGCAACACAGCTGGCTCCTAAAAGCTATGGAATGTGCTCATGTTAAACTACATGAACAATTTCAATATTACCATGAAACTGTGTTACAATCAATACAAATTAGAAACTGAAATACTTTCCCATACATAAAAAAAAAATAACATAACAATTTAATATTTTTCCATTAGCTTCTTTCAGTTTACCGCTAGTCTAGTCATTTTCAGTCTTTGCTTCATCTATAGATTCACTTGCATTTTGTGCAAGTTCATTAAATCTAGGTTTTTACCCTTCAAATATAACTTCAATTTTAACAGCTTTATTTATATGTCATTTCTTATTTTTCTTTTAAATGTGGTGTCTCTTGTTGCTAATCCTACCGAATTAAAACTTTTTAAAGTAAACATGGTTTAAAATACAATCTTAAATGATTGCCATTTGTAATGTGCTATATCTAATTATACACATAGTGAATAATATTTGGAAGTCAATAGTGCACCATACATACTGTAGAAATGAATTATTCATTTACAATCCCTTATCATCAGCACATAATATACTACAGCAGACAAACTAACTTGCTATTCCATAAAGTCATTTCATATCTGTGTCAAACATTACAAAAACCCATGTTCAAAACATTATCAATAAGAACAAGTTTGTTTAAATGCATAAATCGTGTCAAAATTATTCTAGTCAATTTAAAAAAACGATACTTTGTGAATACACTCAAAATAATGGTCAATATAAAAAAAGCATACTTTGTGAATCCACACTTAATTTATGAAATGCAATATACACTATTTGAATAACTATATAATAAATATATTGGGATGAGTGTGTGGCGCAGTGTGTTGGACGTTGGACTTCTGATCATAGATCAGGAGGAACAGGAGTTCGCATTGCTTGTGTCCTTATTCAAGACACTTGTGTTTGCCTCTCTCCACCCAGGTGTACAAATGGGCATTGATTAAGCGCTACTCTACAGTATATAAGAACAATGTTTTATTATAATAGCAATCTAGTATTTGCTATGTTAGGGTAAAAGGATAAACAAGGCGTTTGACAGTAGATTCAGATTCACTTTTAAGAAAATACAGGTCCATGGATTTTAGTAGAGCATGTTGTACTGTACATGTACAGCATAATGCATAAACTAAATAGACATTTATATAATAAAGGACATTAATTTGGAACATAAACTGGGTTATGCTTTGCATGCATACAGTATGACAACAAAGGCTAAATTATACACAAGGTAGCTTAATCATACAGTACCAATTATTTCCTTGCAAGCAATTACCGCTTACAAATACAGTAGCATTAATTTTTTAATTACATTCAATACAAATTTTAATTGGTTATGGAAAATAATCTGTTTTGCAAACTAGGGTATTGGAACATGTTTTCATAATAAAGGAATACAGACTTGTAATCTAAATGTTTAATGCAATGGTTTGAATGTTGTATTGAAAATTTTTTTATCAGTTGTTTTAATGAAAAAGAGAATCATGAGTCGGCATGTATTCCTTTTAATCCAGATACACAGTTAATCAGTTATACTCTTATCATATGGTTATATTGATAGGTTCAAATAAAAGTTAATCGCAACTATCCGTAGTAGGCAACTTGACAACCAGCGTTCTCTACAAATTCAAGAAAGGATAAGAAAACAAGATTTGATGGAACTATGTACAGTATGCAAAGCAGACTACAAGATGAAGCACTTTCAACTCAGGAAAGTTATATATAAAATAAAAAGGTAATAAAAAAAAACCGAAGGATCAACATTTAAAAGGATATATAGAGATTGCTAGCAAATTGATTAATACGTAGAGAAAAATATAGAAACGTAATACTTTTAGATTAAAATTAAGGGAAGATAATCTAGAAGCTGTCCGAGAGTAGAAAAGACAAAACCTAGTGTAAAAAAGATGGTTAAGGGAAGATAATCTAGAAGCTGTCCGAGAGTAGAAAAGACAAAACCTAGTGTAAAAAAGATGGTTAAGGGAAGATAATCTAGAAGCTGTCCGAGAGTAGAAAAGACAAAACCTAGTGTCAAAAAGATGGTTAAGGGAAGATAATCTAGAAGCTGTCCGAGAGTAGAAAAGACAAAACCTAGTGTAAAAAAGATGGTTAAGGGAAGATAATCTAGAAGCTGTCCGAGAGTAGAAAAGACAAAACCTAGTGTCAAAAAGATGGTTAAAGACAGGGCTACCGTACTGAACAATATCCTACTCTAAGCGAATGTCAGGAAGACAGATACATTTTATCAATAAATTTAAATTTACCACATTCATCATGTTTACACCGTCTAAAGCAGCAATGGCGGCACTTCACAAACACCATCCACATTAATAAATAGCCAACGACATTTCAAATACAACTATTAATGCCACAATCGTCTCCTTATGCACTTATTAATTAGCTGACCAAACATTTAAACATTCAGTAATTATAAATTTTGTCTAGTACATTGATCCGTTAAAAGGCAGTTTGTGAGAAGGCAAGCTACTTACAGGGCTGCAAATTAAGGGGTATTTGGTCGCATTTGCGACCTAATTTTTCTGTTTGCGACTAAAGCAACAGAATAGGTCGCGCATAGCGCGACAAGATCGTCTGCTTGTGCGAGTTGTTTCAAATTGAAGTCAGGTGTGTTTTCCCTATTTAACTGTGTTGTAATTTAATCTCTCTCTACTCTACGGAAGGCTCAGGAGTTTCCACTAGTCACCGCCGCCGCAAAGGAGTCAGGTTCATTCAAGCGTACAAAGCCCCTAAACGTTTTACACTCGTTGTGATTGGAAGTTCGTCCATTTATTGTATGCTGCCTTACCCAATCACACAAAAGGACACCAAATACACAGCACAGTGTGACGCGCGGACGACACAAACCTCGTGGAAAAATCACCTCCGTTTTAAAGAAGGAATATAAAAAAACAATTGTACCGCCGTACACAGAAGTTAGCCAGGGCGGGCGCGGCAGATACTAAGGATTGTCGCCGCGCAGCCATCAGCATTTTTTAGGCAGTATAATGGTATATATCATGATTACTAAATAATGTAATTAATGATATATATAATAATATCTATTCATTATATAGATTAAACAGCAGTATTGTTTATCAGTAGATTTAATACTTTATTCCAGATTCTGATTATCGAAAATGATATATCAGAGAAAATACCGCAGCTTTTCCTACGAAGTAGCTTCGTAGATAAAACAGGCTACGTTGTTGGCTTTGTAGGTTACATTGTTTGGCTTCGTTAGTAACCTCAATAAACAACCTCACGATGTTCTATAGTAAGTAACAAGGTGTGAAAACTATTATTTGATGTGTTAATTTTGACTGGCGGAGGAGGACCAATTTGTACATTACTAAGAAATATATAATATAATATTTTTTATTCGTAAATGTTTCATTTGTGTGTGTTTTTTTACTCTCAACAACGGTGAATATAAATTTCCTACAATGTAAACGTATACGAGACACGATCCAACACAATGAACTATGCCAACTAATAAAAAATAATATAGCGAACGTCCAGTCGATCCAAAAACATGCAAACAAAAAGATCGTAAACAATTCATTCTAAATATAGTATCAGAACGTTCAATCGGTCGCTCAAAAAGACTGCCGACAGAAGATCGTAATTAATACAGACCTAGTTTTTTGGTCACATGTCATGAAACGCGATACTCTGTTTTACCACGTGGCTACAAAACAGAGTACCTGAATTTTGCGTCACGTGAAACGTAATACAGCTCTATAAACTGTTCCCACGATTCGCACGTTTTTCCCCTCCAAATTCTGGTCGGGCCTTTTATCGTAATAATAATTTACAAAGGCCTATGTTAAATCTTAACATGGAATATATATTTATTTTGCATATATTTTGTTTGCGTCCTAGCCAAGGTGTTGTTGTTTTTATAATTCGCTAAACCAAGGTAGGATTGAATGGTCGGATTGAATCATGTAGGCCGCCGAAACTCTCTCTGCGTGAGTTGAGGGCCTCGGGCCCGATGTCGTCTCGTCGGCGGATGTCCTGCCAAATTAGGACAACCGATGTGTAGGGCGGCTACAAAAATTAACGTCTTCTACTAGGATTTTAATTAGCCAACAAATACATGTTTGTTTCCATTGTTCATGCTCCTAAAGGCGATGACATTTAATTGGTGTATCGACGCGTAGATATTATCATAAACAATACATCGTAGGCAACGAACAATACTTTGTAAATTGCAGGATACGTTTAGAGAACAATGACCTACGGTCTATTTACGCGTAGGCTACGAAAGGTTACGCGTATATACAAAGCAGTAATTTCTTTCCGTACCGTAAAAAGAATAAATCTTGCGTGAATATAAGTGGCGCATCAGGACCAGTGCCTAAAATGTGCATAACCCAATCTATGTGCTCAGAAATCGATTGAAACAACCTATAATTACTTAAAAATCCCCCCCCCAAGCGCGGGGGGAGGGGGGGGGCTTTATTTGTATACCTCCCCCCCCCCCCCAACTAAACTAAAAACGGATCTGCGCGGATGGGGTTTGAGGGAAGGTTGTTGTCGATGAAAAGGTGCTACTAAAAAAATTGGTGGTGCTACCAAAAATTATTATGAGCCATCATACAAATTTGATAGTGCTACCAAGTAAAAAAGTTAATTTGCAGCCCTGTACTTATGACATTATCAGTGAAATATAATGTAGCTTTTAGTCTATTTGGCAAATTGAAGCAACAATATTTGGTTAGACTTATTGTTCAACTACATGGTACTTTTTACATCAGCAAATAAAATATCTAACTCTTTTTTTAGTTTATTTCGCAATTGTTGAAGCAACAATATTTGGATAGTCTTATTGTTTAAGCTACAGTATTTTTGATTGACAGAGAGAATGATATTATTTCTTATGTTCTCAATCAATGATTTTGTATGAATGCAAATACTGTAAGTTAAATAATTCATTGGAGCAAAATTGCAATCAATAAAACATATTTTTTTAATTTATTAAAATGTATAAAACAAATGAAGAGTTGAACAAATAATAGAATTCTTTATTTCCATAAACTATAAAAATGGTGTCATCTGCTTTTATACGTCAAGAGAAAAAAAATACTGTAGTAGATTGGTTTTGTTTTGGAAATAATAATAATAATTTCATGAGATTTTTTCATGGATCAAAGAAAGTACAGTACTGTAGAATATACCAACAATAGTAATGAAAATGAATGAATTAACTTCACAAACAAATAATTGTTTTTGCCCATTTAAATGAATCACTTTAAATTAAACTGAATTTACTGTTTAAAGGCAATTGAAATAATAAATTACAGGGAACAAACGCAACAAGACATCAATCAGTATAATCCCCACAACCACAATATTTTCTAAACAAACGATACTCAGTCTCAGTATTTCTAAATTGAAAGAAATTGTTATTGTATGATTTGTCAAAGTACGTCAATAGGCCTACTGCTTAGCCAATTTGGTCAACTACGTCAGGGCTACTGCTTAGCACAAGGCTTAGCCATAGGGTTACCACCTGTATTTTGTAATCCTATTGCTATCATCATAGATGAACCTGTTGCACAGCATTGCACTTAAATCTGTTTTACTAGGAAACCTGCTTTCTACGGATATGGAATAGTTTTCTTAATGAAAACAACCAATGCATTTGGCTTAATGATTTCCATCCAGTCTGACAAATGTACAATTTTAACCCTTAAGATATTGAAATTGTCAAAATCTGCTTTTAAACACTGCACTTGATCTAAGTAGTAAACATCTGGTTTATATGGATGGATCATTTTCGTTTTAAACAAGATATGTTTCAATCATTTCTAAGATTTAAAGTAATTCAGTGATTTCCTCAGCAATTAACAAAACACCTTACTTTATTACTAATTCATCCTATAAACTGTGTATTATAATAAAAGGAAAAACGTCGTAATCCTATCATGGTCATGATTTACAGACTCGCAAGTCAATTGTTTTGTGGTTCAAGAATTTTCTGAAATCACAGGTGAAAAGTTACAACAAAAAACATTGATAAAATGCAATTACAGTATAACATAATTAAATTGATTCCTTTTCGATCATGCTGAGGTTGCGACCAGCAGTTGACATTTAATAATAGAATCACTAATGTTAAGATTTCTTCAGAACATGCAACTTTTATCAACCAGCTCTCCATGGTTTTAAGTAGTTACAGTTCATGATGGGTTCAAACACTAATGAGGTGATTATGAAAGTAGCCACTGTGCAATACACCATAATGCAATACTCCTCTGGGGTTGTGGTGTTACTACTTATTCAACGAATTTGATCTCCTTTGCAATTGAATACACATATTGAATATCTGAAGATATGATTAAGTCATGATATACAGTACACAATACTACATTGTACGTACTAGAAATGTGTTTATACTTATAGATGGCTTTCAAATCAAAATCACTTTACAATGTATACATTTCCTGCTAAATAATGTTCTACAGGAATAGTATAGTTTGTAGTGGATAGCAAAAAATAACTTTGGCTGTTATTAAGGCGTCTGGTTACATAATGTCAAGAATATAGTTAACCAATATTCCAAGCCTTCTAGTACACAACATACTGTGCTGTACGTCCCAAATACTTGTATTTATACAATTACATTTCTATAACACCAAGTAAATTAAATTATCAACTACATGAAATGTTTTGTTTGTATTAAGAACTTGAGCTCAGAAACAAACAGGTGGTCAGACAGATTCATCACATGCAACTGGTAAATGCTGTGAATATCGCGCTAACAATACACAAACTAAAATGACAAACAATGGCAAACATACCATTAGTACTGTAACTTAAGGCAAGATGTAAGTAAGGTGGATAATTAATAAAAGAAGAAGCTAGGTAAAATATATAAACAAAATGTGTGAAATTGAGCATTAAAATTCTGCAAGGTCTGTTTAACATAATGTATACAGTAGCTAGTAGGATTATTGTGATAATATTACTGACAATTATCTAGCTTTTGTCAACTTTGAAGGTAAAATTTAATTTATATAATTAAACTTGTGGCAAAGCAATTCATCAGGGTCCTCTTGCTTCTATTTTTAGTTAGAAAATAGTAGTCACACAAACATCATTAGAAAGAACTGTGCTTTTAGTATATTACACACTGTGTTAGTTCAAGTGTATACATAGAGGGGGCAAGTGAAAATGTACAATATTAACAAACATAAACTTTAACAAAATACAGTACTGTACACGGATTGATTTTTTTCACTAAAAGACAGCATGGCAACATCAACTGAATATAAAAAATAACCAAACCAGAACCAAATTGAAATATTGTATAATATATTAATAT
Source organism: Antedon mediterranea (assembly GCF_964355755.1). Taxonomy (NCBI): domain Eukaryota; kingdom Metazoa; phylum Echinodermata; class Crinoidea; order Comatulida; family Antedonidae; genus Antedon; species Antedon mediterranea. The sequence continues at coordinate 18,888,566 of NC_092675.1, forward strand.
TTAAATATTCAATTACTAATACTACTTAGAAAAAAATGCCACTTTCGAATAAATACAAATGGAAATTTAAGTACATTTCAGATTTTAATTTATTAAGATGATTTCCTATGGATAATCCATTAAATTTATAATGAATAAGTTTGGCAAAAGTAACATTCTAACCTAACAGTATGGATTGAATTTTGGTATTGTATTATATAGTTTTGTATTCAATTTATAGGATGAAATATCACTAAACAAGAAATATTTCTTACAAAAAACGCTGCTCACTTATTGAAAAATATTTTTTATTTCAAATGTTTTTGAATGTGTCATTTTATTGTCACATAATAGTTATTTTACCTGAAAAAAAAGTAATTTAAAGTAACAAATACTTAAATTGTCTGTCAGACAATGGTTTTGGGGTTTCTTTTCTCTTTTTATATGTGAATAAATATTATTTTTTTGTTACAGAAGTGAATACTCAATTTCTGTCACTTTAGTTAATTTTATTGCTAAGGTCAAGTCTGGGGGTCACTTCATAACCCTAGACATTTCAAGTGTGAAGTATCCTATTACAAACACAAACTTTAATGGACTGTTTGGATAATAATTCAATCAATATCTGACAGTGAATTACAGTCAAAAGTCAGTATTATAGTCAAATGGGACTCATAAATATCAGAAATGCTTTGGGATTTGTAATTTTAGCATGACATGTCCTAATAGACTCTTTTCCCAGACGTTTTTTGGGGCTAGCAGCTGGTAATCTATAAATTATAGTGGTGTTTCCATTTTCGCAAAACTGTCGTCCTTAGAACTGATAACTGCTGCTTGCTTTAGCTTCTGATTGAGTAGTTCTAATGGGACGTAGCGGGCTAGAGCAGCAGCGTGAAAAAACCTAAAAGAATTCCCACAAGGAAGGGATTATGTATAGCATGATGTTCTAAAATGCAAGAGTAATGAGTTCAATAAAATTACATTTTTTCGTTCATAAAAATATACCTATAATAAGAAAATGCTGAAATTGCTGAAATTGCCTAAACTTAATGCTCCAAATTATAATATTCTATAAAAAAAATATAAAAAAAACGAGAAGAAAAAAACAAAAGTAAAAAATGTAATATTGAGACTAGTCCTAAAAACAAAAATGTTTGAGGTTACAGTAGAAAAATAAAACAAATTAGGATTTTATAATTTGTAATTGTATTAAACTACTTTGGAATAGTTTAATACAATTACAACCCTGATGATGCAGTACCCACTGCTTTGCTTGGGCTTGAATCTAATACCTAGCCATCAGCACAAGCTTGGTGGTCTGGAGAGGTATGAACGCCGGGCTAGTGATCTGGAGGATGTGAGTTCGAGTCCCAACCGAGAATTACTTGCGAATTTTTTCACAAGTATTCTCAAATGTACTTAGTATTAAAGTACAAATTACATCAGATTAGGGCAAAATATTCTGACCGATTATTTTATAATTTGTTTATCACAGCCTACATACATTAATAATATCTTTAATCTTTAGGCAGGCTAGTTAACTATACTCTTATTGCCTTTTCCTTCAGATGGGACATAAAGAAAGTGGTCCCACGTACATACAATGTTCAGATAAAGAACTTGGCACACTTGACATGGAATAGGGGATCATCTCCTGATCGTCAACCGAGGACAATATTAATTATTAATTAACAAAAAGTGCAAAATCGAAATGAAGTTGAAAATACAATTTAACTTTAATATCACTTTTGCAAGAAACGCATTACTATTTTTTTTTTATCTCTGCTCATTAATATAGGCTAGTTTATCAGAGGCAGATTAAATATTAAATTTTAATCAATTTTTGTCAATCGCAACTTTATCTGTAATAAACAGATTACACGTTAATTTGTCATTCTTTCTCCGAAAAACGTGTTCCTTCACGAGAAATGTGTCTAAAAAACAACCCAAGAACAGTATTAACATCAGGCAGCTAAGTATGATTATCTCTACTCATCACTAGTTATCGTAATAAAATGCAAAGAATGGGCATGCATTGCAATAAATCATAGCTCCAACATGTCAATAAAGAGATATTTAAATTAAGAACGAGAACTGTAATGATCATTTCAAGGACAGTTGGCAATTCAAGAGGTAAAATATAAGGGTCAACTGCAATTGCTTTCATTTATTTAATTATGCCATATTATTAATTATATTTTTTCCCAAGTTGTTTGTAGTATATTTAATTAAGCTTGGTTTCCACTAGGACGCAATACAAAGAGCAACGCTTTTTGACCAATCGCGACATGATGGATCATAATCTATCGCATCGTGATTGGTCAGATTACTTGTGTTGTCCTTACCTCATCTTGCCCTTACGCCATTGTGATGCATCATAGTAGGTTTAAATTGTTGTAAAGTTGTTAAATCATTTTTACTGATTAAGAACACAATTCCTTCTACTTCAACCCTCTCTATCCCCCCCCCCCCCCCAAAAAAAATATTTTGACGAAGGAATGAATGGATGTATTAATGTACAGTAAAAAGTACAAATGTATTACCGATTTCTTTTTTTTTTCATGTTGATGAAAGGGAAAATTTTTTTTTTCAAATTGATGATTAAAGCCCCCTTCCCTACGTTTTTTAGATCTAATTTAAGATCACAAACTATATTTAATGTAAAAATAATACTATATGGTCCTTTTGCGATAACTTTTTTCGTCTTTAAACGGTTAAAAATGTGAAAAATAAGTCGATTCTAATAATTATAGCGGCCCGCTATAAATCCCAAAATGCAGTGCGCGCGGATTGATATTTTTGCTTTTCACCTGTAATTCGCCCACTTTTCGATCGATCGTGAGGCCAAAACAAATGGAAGACTCCTAACTTTTCAGCGAAAATACCGGTTTTTCCCCAATTTGTATCAACGGAGTCTGGCAAAAATAGAAAGACAATTAATGCAGCAACTATACAACGTCAGGCTAGGTATATAGCTAGCGTACGATGTTCGTACGTTACCGATGTTTACCAGCTAGGCCTACAAAACTAAGCCTAGCTAGGCTAGGCCTAAGACCGTCCACGAGAGGTCGATCGCCGCGAGCTACTTAGGTAGTGCATTGTTTCTCACTTTTTATCATAATTTACCATAAAACGTACATTTAAGACAAGGAATGACATGGTTTAATGTTTTTAAAGTGATATATATGTATTATTTTCCAAAAAAGGGGTCTTTAACTAAATTTATGAAATCTGAAAGCATATTCATTGATATTTTTATAGACAATTTTTTAATTGATTTGATTAATAAGAAGTTTCAAAACACCGCAATCTAGTATGATCAAATAAATTCAATAACAATTAAAAAAATCTTGAAAGATTAGCCTTCAGTCTAGCTTCGCTTAGACTGTAAATGTTCTAAATTGTATAGGATAGAAAAAATTGGCTAATTCTAAACTATATTTAATAGTACTACTGTAAACTAATTGATAGTCAACTAAATTCAGGGTATTTTATAGATCACATTTCAACACAGAGACATTGATATTTTAAAAATATTTAAATGAGAGTACAAATTAACCCAGTAAGCTTAACAATTATTCTTTCTTTTGTGGCTTCAGTAAAAACCTGCCTGAAGAGCTAAATTGTATAGATTTACCAGTGCTAGGTTATGTAATTAATGTTGAATTCAACTATTGCTTGCAGCTGATTACTCATTCATCAATGATGCTAGTGGGATAATTACCTACCTTAGAGGGACAAAATAGTTGAACGGCGAAAATGAATCTAGGTTGTTTATCTTTAATATTGCTGTTCTACTTAACAACCTCTATCCATTTACATTGCACAGTTGGCTTTAATATTGACAGTTTCTTCTTGGCATTTACACAGCCTGCTGTTAAACATTTATGTAAATAAAGTTGTGTAGTTTAGCGAGCAGTTAGCCAAGCTCACTCACCTTAATCGAACACAGGCTCCGCATCTTGAACCACCATAAGCTCTTGTGACATGCTTCTTGGTCTGAGAAATTCGCATTAGTTTCTTAGGGCGAGCTGCAACAACCTGTAAAAAAAAAGAAACATAGGTTTGTTAAAACTAACTAAAAGCCAATGACGAGTGTACAGTAATAGTTAAATAACTCTCCCAATACACAATTCTCTGAAAACCGAAATTCCCTCAAAAACCAGACTTTTCTTTCAGACTTACAAAATGTCAACAAATTAAAAATAAAAACATGGAAAGCCAGACATACAACATTATATTATACTGTTTAGAATGTTTCTATATGTAAAAATAACTCAAAATTACAGTATTTAAAAACACACATCTTAAAAGAATACCATGATAGATGAAGGGCTACTGTACATAGAGATTTTGCAAGAAGATAATATATTATTAATGCTCCAATATCTAGCCAAAAGACAAACACAAAGTCTGCAATTTATAACGGCTATAAAGAGTATTTGATTATTTACAACAATGTTGTAAATTACTAATAATAGTGTGTATCCCGCTTGGAATTATCATTTGGACTCCATTGATCCTATGTACTCCTACAACTATTAATCAACAGCTAAAAAGATAAGAGCATTTGAAGTTCTAATACCTTTATTAATTTATGTCACAAAATCCGATTATATGTAACACGATTCATTTTATTTACAATATTCTAACATGCATTTGATTAATTAAATGGATAAGACAAATAGGAAATATTATTATCAATTCACCAATACATGTCAACTGAAAAATGATTTCATAAAGAACACACCTACGCGTTCTAAATCACGACAGCCAAGGTACAGCTGAAGGTTCAGTACATTGAATTGAAGGGAGTATTGGGCATCAAGACATAGGAGCAAGGACATTTCTTTTTCATTTAAGAAATATCAGTGTATTTTGTCATAGTTAATGTACTTCCACAGTCCAACTTGCATCAGCGTTGGTGCAAATTTATATTTTTCAGGACGGTTTTTGTGGAAGTTGCTACTGTTAATTTCCTGGTGAAATGTTTTCTCTTTCTCTTTTGTATATTTTGTATTGTATATGGATGTACAGGAAATGATTAATTTTTAAGCCATCAGAGACAACTAATTGATTTTTTTTTCTCTCTTTTGTGGCGTAAACAACGCTTTAATTTACATTATTATCATAATAGTCATCATAACATCTTCATATTATTTTCATCATTTCATTACCTATTGAGAGCTAATGTTTAAGATTGGTATAATTTTGTTTAAGGTTTTTGTCAGCTGCTAGCAACATGAATGTTTCTGTAGATCAATATCCCTATAGATATCATCAGTGCGTTGTCATTCAACCTTGTAACACATATTTTGCATGAGATAACAGCACTGAACATAACGAATGAGCATTCTGGAGGCACAAGCAAGCTCAAGAGAGGATACACACTGTACAACAGTGAATAACATTTCAGTTGTGGCTTGATGGAGTAAATACTTTTATCCCAGTCAGCTATTGTAGATTGTAATCAGCTTTGTGTCTCTACAGGCATAACTCGTTCAGATTATTTATTGCTACTAATATCTGGCGATTGATTTATTTTTGTCCTTTTTTCATTAATCAATCCCTTTCTATTAACCGAACAATCATCAATCGTACTACTGCATATCGGTCAAATTACCCTTTTTAAGTTTTTAAATTTTACTTTCTTGAATACAACCAAACTACAATGTAATTGAATAACTATGAATGCTAAATATTAGATTATAAAAGAGAAATCTTAAATGAGAAATGGATTGTGACGAAACACTAAAAAAAAAAGGAAAAACCTGAAATTGTAAGAAAACATTAAGAAACATAAAAAGTAAAGCCAGAAATGGGACACTGATTGTACGAAAGCAAAAGAAGATTAAAAAGCAAAACCTGAATTGGTGTATTGTTTTTCTTTGATTATTTTTATAATTACTAATTAAAATGCGCATTATATGTTTGCTAATGTATTATACAGAACTAGATACTAGTAAAATCAATCAAAACTTTTACACTAGTGTTCTATTTACAGAGTACAGGCCTGTCCAATGGGCTATAAAATCTCAATTCTTTAAAAGAAGGTTTATTTTTAAACTGTTTTTAAAGTCCCATTGTCAAGTTTTATAACTTATTTTCTATGAACCCCTGCTAGTTTCTGCTGAAACATAATAACATAACATGTTTTTATTTAAATACTAATAAATTGTTAATTTGGATTAAATGCTACATCTGTTAACATACACTCATGAACCGAATGATGTCACAGGATCATCTCTGATTTTACAAGTTATGTACAATATAAAGTCTTGATAAATTTCAATGTTTTTTTTCTCAATGTATTGCGTCATACCATGTGCCATAAATTCAAACACACTCTCCTAAAAAGTGGCAGTTAAAAACAGTGACAGTATTTGCATTAGTTAAGATTTATTAATTCAATTCTAACAAACAAAATGTATCCATTAAAGCGAAATAAATACATTAAATGTAACTGGCCAGAAGACTTCAAATGTTCCGATAATTTCATTCAGATCTTTTTAGCAGTGTTGTTGTAGTAGCTGTTGAAATAAGTATGCAGTTCCGACACTTATGCCTAGATAAAACTGTAATTTAATCTACAGTATCTGTAAAAAACGATAGAAAAAACAACCGACGACGCATATTAAAGCTCTACACAGATAACTTGCAAATCCTATGAGATACTTAGAATGATGCAAAAAAAAAACAAAAACACTTATACATATTTTTCACACCTCACCGATATTTCTGAAACCCAGTCCAAAATAGATTAATAACATCTTTACATTGTACAAAAACCGTATGTTGGGAAGCTTTATCTTTTTTAACCAAGTTACAATTACAGGTAGCATAAAGATCTTTTCACTCAACTCTAAAGGGACCTAACTTGATTTGTTTGTACTGTAGCTATAGTAGGATACGAGCTTTAGTATTTTGTGACGTTTCTATGTTGTGCACTTTGTCAAAAGCATTCTTTTTTATTAAACGAAATTAAAAATGTTTAATTAACTTAAATGACAGCACTCAACATGAAGGGACCCTTAGGGGAGAAGAAAGTTATGGTATGTGTCATCCACACCTGTGTGCAATTCAGCACAGTAGGCTGCAAGTCGCAGGTTATTCCCCCATTTACTGTACATTTAGGTTAGACAAAAAACTGATCAACTCTAATACAGTTGATCATTAAATACTACAAAAACCACCACAGGTCATCTTAAACTACAGTTAAAAGGTTTTTAGAAAAGTTCAATAACACAATTTGAAAAAAATAAAACACAGACAACCAAAAAAACATATCACCATGATATGCTCTTACAAATTATTCAAATGAATAGATTTCTTAGATATACTAGAGTAGAAGTAAGAATGTCTGGAGGCTATAATAATCTGTTTCCGTAGAATAGCAGTAGAATACATAAGACAAGAATGCAAAAAGATTATTAGAAAATAGTTAAAACTGGTAATATGTAGATCTCTTTGAAGAATGATGTGCATAATAAAATGACTTTGTAAAGTCAAAAACATGCTCAAATGCACAGCTCAAGACTAGGCCACAATAGTTAGAAAACAACTGCTACAGGCTATAAAAATATTCCTTTGTGTACGCTTGTTGTCTTAAGCCTAGTCTACACTATCAAACTTCATGTGACCATAGCTCAAGACTAGGCCACAATAGTTAGAAAACAACTGCTACAGGCTATTAAAATATTCCTTTGTGTACGCTTGTTGTCTTAAGCCTTGTCTACACTATCAAACTTCATGTGACAAAAAAATGTGATGTGCCAATATATGGACATGATGATGTCATACCAAATAAAATCTATGTTTGTTCCATATATAAAAAGTGTACATGGAAAAGTTGTTTTCCACGACAGACCACTACCATATTTGGGCATATCCCTACCATATTTGATCACATCACACTTTTTTTGTCAAACTAGTTTGATAGTGTAGACAGAGCTTTTACACTCCTATTCAAGAGACGAGTTCTTGTGAAACAAACAAATTGCAATATATTTTTCAACAGTAGTCAACACTTATTGAGGGAACACCAAATTATGGAACACTGCTTGGTTTTTTTTTTTTTTTTTTCACCAACCAAATCTCCAAAACAATCTATTTTAAAATTAATTCTAATTCATAAAGCATGAATCTTGTGTCTTAAAAACTTTCTTTGCAGTAATTGCCTATATTTTATCAAATAAAAGTCTAAAAATATTTTAGATCTAAAATGATTATTGTAAAGTACTGTACAGCTCTATCAAATTATACTGGGCAGGCAGCCATTGGTAAACAGCAATTGGGCTTGGTTGATTTTACCAATCTGAACAAGAAGTATTCAGATTGGATAGGTGTTTTATTTTGTTAAGCCGATTTTTCCACCATGCGAAATTGTTCACATGTATTCGTGTTTCCATCTTCCAAATCTCTCTCTATGCATGTATATGCTGACGTTTTTAAATCGTGTGAACTAATTTGCCTGGTGCAAAATCAGCTTTAACTTTGCAACTCTTCAACTGCAAGCTTATTCAAAGAGATTCTTATTCAATAATTAATAAACATTATACAAACTTACACCTGGTAGCTTGCATCTGCAATCTCCACATCTGACTGGTGAAGCTCGTTTCTTCTGATAAAGGTAGGTTAACTTACCCCCTGCAAACATAAAAAAAAAAAAATTAAAATCATTATCATCAAAAATTATTAAATTATACTATTTCAAGAATCTAGTGTAACTAGCAAGCGTAATAACATAAAGAACATATTTAAAAAATAATTAGATTTTGCAGAGTAATGATATTTAAATGACTCCTCATAATAAACAAAACTTTATTGGTTACTATACAACATATTGACAGTTTGGATGTATTCTTGTGAAAATGTATACAAAACCGGAAACATAGACCCTCCCGATAAATGTTTAATTATATTTGTAAAAAAAAACACAATATCACGTAATAATATCCAACTGTTAATTTAAAAATAGGTTTCAAAGTTTTTCATTATAATTGTTTATAATGAAATTTAATACACATTGAAATGGAATGTTAAATGTAAACTTTAATAATAAATAAAATTATGACACGGAAAAGGTCTCAATGACAGAAAGCAATTAAGAAAGTTTGCGTCAAAAGGTTTCCTCTTGATTAGTCATACGAAAACAATCTTAAAAATCTGAAACACATAGAGGGCAGCAAACCACAACAACTTACCTGGTGTCTTTGAACTGTGACCGGAATAAATTGAAAAAGAAACAAAAAAAAAAGAATGTTAAATTAGACAATCAAAGTATTCTATTGTTGTCATTGTCGACAAATAAATGCAATGAATTTACTTATTGATATATTCAAGTAATATCAATCTATGGCTTTTAACTTCTTTTTACCTTTCATGAACAATCTACAGTATTATTTTGCAAAAAAAAAATTGATTAATTAGATAAACCATTAAAGTTTACAATTATTATAATCTATAATTATTAATATAACCTATGGCCTAGTTTTTTTTTTTATCATAGAAGCATGTCAATTATGTTGGGTTTTCTTTTTAATTAAAAAATGATTAATTTCAATCAAATCTAAAAAGTACATTAAATCATGAATAATAATCTACATGAAGAATATTCTCACATCAAAATATATTTAATTTATTATAACTTTAGTGTAGCAGGTTCTCTTCTATTTCATATGTTTATTTCAAATGAAATAGATTGGTTTACCCCTTCAAGTTAATGTTCCTTTCTACACAGCAGATGAATATGAGAAAAACAACATTCATCGCATTAAGTCAAGAAAGGGTAAATACTTTGTTATCACTAATTTATCAGTAAAAGTGTAACAACCAAAAATGATATATCTTTTCATTTAACTCCAATAGTTAATCCATCAAATTTTTTTCTTCTTAAACCATCTGGAGACCATCATCTTTAAAATAAACTGTTAGTGTAGTACTTACATTTTGACTAAGTTTGACTTAGTGTTGTAGGAGAGTCTTCTCCTGTAGGTCAGTCTTTGTACCATGATATCCTACATTGTTAAAAATTAAGAATTTGACAGGCTATGCTATTAATTATACTAATAGTAATACCTTTTTCACATCTGCAAAATGTAACAACTTCCTTGTAACCAGGTTTGCATAGTGTGAAGACAATTTTTTTGGAAAATCTCGGGGAAAAAAAACACAACAACCTGGGCCTGTGTTTTTGTTCCCAGATGTTCTTACTGCGTGCATTGTCCTGGTATTAACTGACCAATCATAGTAATCAAATAGCGCGCAACTATCCTTTTCTCCTCCCCCGATTTCACAAGGTTCACGTACAGTATGCATGTGTGAAAACATGTAATAAGTTGTGAAATCAAACCTGTTTACAACTTGTGACAATACATATAGATGTGAAAAGGGTATTAAAAAACACTATCCAGTAAATAAATAAAAAAGATTTAAAAAAACATGATTACTATAATGTATTTATAAATGTTTACCTTAACTTATCTTACCTTAATAACCTACCTTATTTTGTAAATCATATGAACTATTAATACACAAGGTAGGAACTAATTGTGTTGACAAATGAATACAGTGACATGGAAATTACTGTTTGTATTCATGATATTACATAAAGAACATTTCGATTGCACAACAAATTGAAATTTAATAGATATGCCATGGCTTAATTATGCAGGCAGTAATCATCATAAAATTGTGTGTAAACAATCATATCAAAACGATAAAACAATATCTAAATTCTGATAACAAATATTCGCCAGGCCAGTACAACAAAGAGATTAAAAAGACTGAGGAAAATCAAAATAAGCGAAAAGCTAGGCTAGCTTAGCTAGGCCGGCTACGTACTCTTATCACCCCCAATAACACTATTCCCTGCCACCCAATAGCTCAACAGTGGAGTTGATTTAAATATCAAATTTTTATGTAAATCGTTATCGAAAACAACCAAATATCACACTGATTTATTATTAAACTATTATATTTAACTTATATACTCTTTAAGGGCAACTTTGACAATAGGAAAAACATGATTCTTACGGATTTTCCTTCTTATTTAGAAGAAGTACGTAGCAAGCTTATCACAGACTTGCAGTAAAAGACTTGACGTTGAGTGTGCTGTTTTTAATTACATTTTAGATTTTTTTACAAATTGCGTCACCAGCAGTAGACCCAAGTTTTGTTGTTAAATTTCTTTTAGACGAAAAGATATAATCGAATGGTAAAACAAATTGTTCATATCAGATATTACATTCTTTTAAAATCATAAAATTTCATGCAATAATCATTTTTCGTTTAGAACACCAGATTTAAAACGCGTTAACAGTCCGACGGTCAACGCGAAGCGAACGACAGTTCTTTGCAGAGAGCAGAGCATAATGGAAAGTGCAAGTGCGGGGCCTACTAAACAAAACAACGGCCTAAACAACCGACAGCCTAGGCCTAGACTCTCTCCGGCAATGATTTTCAATTAATTTTAAAATAATATGAATACTAATATGGTTTATTTTGTTTTAATATGGTAAATACGTATTTTCATTATAGCAACAACAAAAAAATATATTAAACCATTTGGCTAGCTATATATAGCCTAGTTAGGGCTCTAGCCTAGACTAGTAGTAGTAGTACTGTACTAGTTAGTAGGCCCTAGCCTAGCTAGCTAGAGCTATAGGCTAGGCCTAGGCCTAGTATTAGCCTAGAAAAATAGTTAGACTAGGCTAGGCCTATGTAGGTCCGGCCCCAGGCCTAGGCCAAACTAGCCTAGTAGTAGTAGGCTACTACTAGGCCCGGGCCCAGACCAGCACAAGGAGGCAGAGGGGGCCTAGCTAGGCTATGCGCTGTGTTTGTTCTAGATAGAGGAGGCCTCTGCTGTTAGTGTTACTAACTATGTTGGTAGCCTACTAGAGGCGAATACAGATTACTCCGGCCGTGCTTCAATCCGGCCGCAGCTATGGAACGCACAATGAGTCTTTTACAACCGAGACACGTTTTTTGTAGAGAATCAAAATAAACATTAATTAGACGGATATTTGATTATTTGAAATAAATTAATTAATATTTTACATATTGTTATTTAACTATAATTAGTAAGTATGGGTACTGGCAAGATAAAGTGTTATAGATAAAGTGTTATAAAAATAAGGTTCTTAACTAATTTTTAATGTTAATGTAAAGCCTTAAAATGTACATAGAAAGAAATTAAATATTGTTATTCAAGCATTAATTAGATGGGTATTTGATTATTTGAAAGGAAAAAGTTTAGTTTAGTTTAAAAGAAAAAGCAGTTCCAACTTCTTTGAATGTGATTGAAAAAAGTAAAATTGTTGCTAATAAATATTCAACTAGGCCTAGTTCTATTTAAATTCTTTTGGTCACCAAGAATTTGTTGTAACACTGAACAGTATAGAAAACGTAGATATGGGCGCTCCATACTAACGGCCCCTTTACACAGGAAGTCGAATTGAATAGCGGCCGGAGTGCATAACATCGCGCTAAACTGATACGGCGGCCGGAGTGATCGGCTTCCCTAGAGGCGACTAGGCAGTAGGCTAGTGTGTGTACTGTCTGTAGTTCATTATTATATATTGTTGTCCTCCATGTTGATTATTAGGATCATAATAATTAAGCCCAGTGCCAGTGGCCCAGTTCCTGACAAATGTGGGAAAGCAAACTGCAGTAGATAGTATTAGGTGTAGTAGTACTTTTTTATTAGTACATTTTGGAAAATTTTTTTACAATAAATTATGTTTTTCACTTAGAAAAGGAAATGGATGTTTCGGATTTTAGTGGCAATATGCATATCTACCTTACTGCTATGGTGGGCCAGCAGTACTATCTCAGTAGACCAGCACCGAGTATCTCCAAGTGAAGATTATTCTCTACGAAGGCTTACGCAACAGCTTAATTCTTTGTCGTCATATCTACCGATTGATGATGTCACAAGAAAGTTTAAGAAAAGTTTGCAAAATATATCTTGCAATTTAAACTTTGATAAAGTAAAATATGATCCTGATGCAAAACTTAATGTTGTAAGTGCCTCTCTGTTAATTTAAGTGTGACACTGTACTAATATATAAATAAACCCATCCATTCAAAAATTAAATTAACCCTCTTATCAACCTAATCTTTTTGTTGAAACTAACAGTTTGTCTAACTGTGTTTGTGTGGTTTTTTTTTTATGTTATATTATAGAGTGGTCTGATCTTAAGACAAGGGTATCAGGTTGAAGAGTACACCGTGCCAACTAAAGATGGATTTTTATTAGGATTACAAAGAATTCCACATGGAAGAAGTAATATAAATCTATCAGGTATACTTTCTCATAGGCAGACCCAACCCCTAAAGTTTTGTAATGTGAATGCGTTTTATATAGTTATATACTATAGGCCTAAATAATTAAATTTTAAACATGACAACTGAGACGGGGAAATCAATGAAAGCTGAACACACATCCCCTAACCACATGTTCTTGTAAAGTTATAAAGGTGGTGTTTTTGTATTAAGTTATTAATTTTTTGACAAAAAGAGATAATACTTCAAGTTCTATGTCTTGCCTCTAGCTCATACTCTCATGGCCATTAACAAAATCCACGTTTTGCAGTAATTTTTTTTTTTTTTAAATGACCCAAAAGATAATTTATGTTTTTTTACCTGCATTCTGTAGGATCTCAACAAGTGGTATTTCTGCAACATGGCCTTGGGGGAAGTGCAGCAAATTGGGTGGAGAATATGGCAAATGAAAGCTTAGGCTTCTTGTTAGCAGATGCTGGCTTTGATGTCTGGCTAGGAAATGTCCGAGGAACAACGTATAGCTTAAAACACAGAAGACTTAAGCAAACTGATAAAGAATTCTGGAATTGGAGGTACTGTTGAATCTCCCTCCAGACTCTCAAATGAATAGACTTTTACCTAAGGTCCAAAAAGTCCCCAATTCCTTATAAACACATTCGAAATACCCAAATTTGATGTCCGTTATTATTGAGAGAATTGACTTTATAATACTCATAAATGTAATGCTGTAATTTTACATTAAATACAGGATTTTCTTGTACAGTAGAAGAAGTTGTAGATAGTGCTACATTCAAACATAAACTACAGAACTTGATTCATAGCAAAATTAATTCATTCTATCCAAATATAATCCCACTCCAATATTTCTTAACACAAAGTATCATTTCCCGCGTGATCGCAATCAAAACGGTACTGGGGTTGGTCTACGTTCGTTCCTGCTCCTAACTCGTCATCCATTCATAGAAACCTTGATAAAGTAAGCCTACCTGGTGGTGACCATAGAACAGTCCTGAGATAACGACTATACTTCGGCTTTAGTCGATAGAAGATTGAAATATTGTTAGAGATAGAGTGTACGATTTTTTATTATGTGTAGATGTGTGATTTGTTCTATTATTCAAATGATGTTCCGCTTAAAGAGATGAAGATAGTAGTTGGGTATAATGATTTTGTATATCAATTAATTATCCTAGACTGGATTTTATGCAATAATTATTATTTTATATATATATTTTTTTTAATATTTATTGTTAAGATTATAATAATATTAATAAAAAGATATTTGTTAGTATAAATACAAAAATATAGATATAAAGAAGAAAAGCAAAGAAATAATGGAGCGGCTATTCCTGAATATACAATAATAAGTATTGTAAGTTTGACAAGATCAAGGGCCTATAGCCTGCCACGTTTCGATATTCAATATTGAACTTGACTTCACGAATATAGAGTATTCATTTAATTTTACTTTTTTCCTCTTTTCAGTTGGGATGCTATGGCTTTGTATGACTTACCAGCAATGATAAACTATGTTTTAGATGTTAGCCACCAAAAGAATCTCTTCTATGTTGGACATTCACAAGGGACACTTATAGCGTTTGCTGCCCTCTCGCAAAACAAGGATTTAAACAAGAAAGTGAAAATGTTTTTTGCTTTGGCACCAGTGGCAGCAATGAGCAATATCACTAGTCCAATTAGATACTTTGCTGATTATCATCTTGTAAAACCTTTTATGGTAAAGTTAAACTTTTATTTTACTTTTTACATTTTTAGTCAAACATTAACGTAAAAAATCTGGCCGGTCCAGAAACAGCCAAAAATCTTATGATAAATTGCAGTATTAATTTGTAAAATGATATGATTAATTGTTGGTGATTAAACACAATTATTAATTGATAGATGAAGGCTAGATCATCACTCAAACCAAAAAATTAAAGTGTTAATAAATATTACAGGCACTATTGTTTAATGTTTATTTTTTTATTAATGAATATATTGAATATATTTAAATGTTTACTATTAACAATTAGTAATAATAAATTTTCCTCTAGTTTGATTATTGAAATTTATTATTAGCAAATTATAATGTGTTTGCCTCAATAATCCAATAGTTTTCGTTTCAGCTTAAAAATTTCTTGTGTATTTTTTTTTATTGAAAACTTGTTACTTTTAATTTCAAACGGATTTATGCGCATAAGTTCACATTTGTTATTGTAATCCTACTGGTTGTACTCTATCCTATGGTTTTCCATTAACTTCAATATATTTTTTTTTTGTAGGATGCTTTATCAATGCTGCATATTTACAGTTTTTTTCCTGATGTTAAACTTTCGCACACACTCACCACGTCAGTCTGTGCCAATGATAAATCTGCGATGCTATGCCACAGTGTGTATTTTATTATTGCTGGCTACGATTGCAAACACATGAACCACTCTCGTTTTCAAGTGTACTCTTCTAATAGCCCAAGTACTACATCATTGTATAATTTAAACCATTTGTCTCAGGTAAACTTGTTCAACTGTATTGTTTATATATACTATGTACAGTAACATTCTATTTCTTCTTCTGTTATGGTGTACCTTCAGCATACTCTCCATGCAGTTCAATAGGTGTATTAACAATACGCATTAAACACATGTCAATGGATGTTGTTGTAATCTATTATATTATTATTATACTATTTTCCATAGTTCTACATACAGTAATAACACATATTATTGAACAAGGTTTTAGACTCTGGCAACTAAATCTCCTTTTAGATGCAGCTTTAAATTAATCTTAGGTAAAACTAATGTAGTTGCTTATTTTAATGTTTACGTACCATTATAACACTGCAACTAGTTAGTAGAACTATATTACAATTTTGCAATTGTTTTTGATTGAAAAGGTCTGACTATATTTATTATTCTTTTAGTTAGTAAACCACTCTATAATATACAATGAGGCACATGTTTATGAACAGATATTTTGTAATTACAGATGGTATTATCGGGAGAATTGTCCATGTATGACTATGGAATACTTGGTAACTTTTATCACTACAGACAGGTTTGTGAAATTGTTGGTTTTTACGTATTTGTTTTTAAGAAATCCATATTTTTAATTGTCATTGGTAATTTAATATTACATGTTGCAGTGTAAGTTTACAGTAAATTTTATAATATTGATCCTGTGGTATCATGAATGGGTATATACAGTATGTACAGCCTTAGTAGAAGCAACAGGTTTAGTTATACTGTATTGCATAAGTTACTATATACCTCCTACTAGAGCCAGTGTAAGTGGCAATGACCACAATGAAATAAGTTTGCCGTCTCTGTACTTTATTGTGTTTTTATCCTATGATTTTATGTCAGAATAAAGAAATAAAATAATAAAAAAGCCTTATCATGGAACCCTATCACTACTAACTTCCACAACTATGACTTCTACTTTAGTATCATAGTATATTCCAGACAATTTTTTTTAAATGTCTAGTTTAAATTCAGATTATAATATAGTGTATTACTTTGATTATTCCTTCTTAATACTATTTGTATTTTGACAGACTAAACCACCAAACTATGACCTAGAAAATATTCAGACCCCTGTGGCACTATTTTGGGGAGGTAATGACATGCTGGCTGACCCTACCGATGTAAAGAAGCTGAGGTCAAAGCTCAAAAACATTGCATTTGATAGTTACATCAAGCAATACAACCACCTTGACTTTATCTGGTCTATGGATGCAGCTGATGTTGTGTACAAGGATATCTTAACAATAATGAAGAAGTATTAGAGGAGTATGATGGTACATTTTAATTCAAATTAATATAAAAATTATAATTCACCTTTATTTTATTTGCTATATTAATACAGCTGATTTAGATTTATACAGTATATTTATATTATGTTGTCTGAAAACAAATGTAATTAAAATGTATTTATGCAAACTAAAGCACTATTTGCCAAGGTTTTCCTTTTATAAACCGTCCATTCTTGTAAGATTATTCTAACTTTAAAACACAAGATTGTTTTAAACTTTATTATAGGTGTATGTGGTAAAAGGGAAAATACATAATATTTTATATTTATGTAACTGTTTTATACTTTTTACTCGACTCAATCTATGTCATATGTAACTTGTTAATATGTATATTTCGTTTCAAATATTAATTTTTAAATCGGCACCATTCCAACATTTTATATGGATTTCATAATTATGTTTTTTCTTTAATTTGCAATATTGTACAAGGCATTTTTTTCCCAAGAGAAATTATTGAATTATAAGATCTAAATTTGAAAATATTGATTAATAACCTAATTAAAAACAATTTTCAACATACTGTTGTTTGTTGTACTTGTATTGTGTATCATGATTTATTTTATTTAATGATTGTAAAAAAACATGTACAGTAAAATAAATTGTCTTTCCTTTTCTATATGTGTTGCTGTTATTTTTGTGAACCTTTTGTTCAATTATAAAAAAATAATTAGATCCTCAAGCAATTTACCAAATTTAACATTTAATTAGGCTATTTTATAAAGATCATTGAACTATTGCCGCAAAAATTATGTAATAATTCAACAATTGCATCAGCCGAATGGTGGCGCTATTTAAACGTGATGTTAAAAAACGAAGCGAGCTCTCACATTTTTATGCTATTCATTTAATTTCTCCTGTTTTGTCTTTTAAACGTATTTATTATAAAGAAAAACGTATGTAAATGACTTTACGTGTTAATGCTACATCGATAAAATGAATGTGTGTGTATGTAACTACTAGCTTAGTATTAAATCTTGCCCTGTTGTGCTAGGCCCCCTACTAGCTAGGGGGCTCTCTACCTTTTTGAATTTGAGTAGCAGCAGCAGGCAGTACTCTAGGGCCTACTACTACTACTAGGCTAGGCCTATGCACCAAAAACAAAACCGAGTAGGCCTACGAAATTAGATAGATAGGCTAGTTGGTACTGCTGATAGACTGAATATCAGTACTATTTTGCTTTGACCATGGAGGTAAAAAATAATTATACAAAAAATATAATTATTTTTATTGAAAGTATCTGACTAGGCCTAGGTAGGCCTAGCCTAGGCCTAATATTAATAAATATAAATGCATATGATATTATTATTACTATAATATTATTACCTAACTAGAAATTATTATTAATCCCATTTTAACAACAAAAAAGGCCATATTTAAATATCAATCAGTCCTACCTAGACTAATCTGTTGTCTTATTCGTCAAAGGTGCCAGCACCACTAGAAAATAATAAATTACATGTAAAATACAGTTGTCCAGCCATTGTATCTCACGGTTGACCATACCGATAGTCATTTCCAAAATAGGCAATATGAATTAGAATGATACAGTACTAACTACAGTATATCAACAGTCTGATAATGACAGTCGAGGAAGCCTATATTTGGCTGTCTTTATCAAAATGTAGTATAGTAATTGAGCTAAATAATTTTTTTTACAGCAACAACTGTAAACACGAGTAAGGAGCATGCTTGTTGTCCGTGTCCCCAACTGTGTTGTGTCTGCTGCCCGTCAGTCCTTTCGAACAAAGGTAGCACCACAGTTAACCACTCACAATTATGGCATTGTATGTCGGAACATGGCCTCCCAGGCTAGAACATCATTAAGGAAGCGTATTACCAAAAGCAATACATTGAAAGAAGCCGCAGGTAAACCTGCCGATGGAACAGGTAAGATTGTAACAAAGAAAACTATTGTACTATTAATCTTGGTTTATTTTTATTAATAACTTTTTAATTTTATAGAAAAAAAAACAGCATTAACTGCAATCACAATTTTTTAGAAAAACCATTCACCCAGTATGAGCTCAATTTTGCTGAAAGGTATTGTCATTGTACAGTAATTAATGAGAATCTCAGGCAACAAGAGGCCCAGCTGGCCTAGGCCCCTTCTAGTCTAAATTTCTCAAATTGTAATGCAAAAGATATTACATACAAATTAAGTTCAGCACTTCATTCCACTACTTTTAAGCCCTATTTCAAAATCCTGGATCAGCCACTGAACCTTGATATAAACAAGAAAAATATTAATTATCAATATCCAGAATGCATAATGTCATGTCATAATTAAATATTGCCAAAACTAATGGCACAGTGCAAAGACATACAGAAAAATAGGAGGTCAACAAAGTTAGAAGTTTATATAGCCTACTGTAGTGAGGAGTACTAATATAAATAATTATTACTAACCATAAACCCAAAGAATTTACAAACTTAAAAGTCCATAATTTTTAAATAGTGAGGTTCTGCTAATTATACACTTAGTAACCCTCCAGTTTTATGTTTTTGATATTCAGCCATTACTATGGGGCAAGGCCTGATTGCTGGTGCTGGGATTGCAGGGATAGGTGCACTATGCTACTACGGGCTAGGCATGTCCAGCGAAGCAGGTGCCATAGACAGAGCAGCGTAAGTACAATTGTTTCAACTTATTGTAAAACCCCAGGAGAGGAAGCTGCGGTATATGCAAAAACTGTTTGGTTCCCAATCACTGAGCTACGAGTTTATTGCTAAGGACTTGCGGTGTTTAGGGATGCCGTAATAATTCTCTCACAAGATGATATTTCCAGTCGGTAATTGAGGCATTGCTTGAACGCTACATTATGATTGATAAACATTGTCAGTTCCCACTCTGTTATGGTTGTGTTGAGTTTGCCCCAATGCGTGGCAGTAGTTTAGAGGCACCTGGTTCACCTGACCAGCATCCTGTATTGCCCCCTGAGATTCTTTCTTTTTTCCCTAGAGATCCTCCTGTTTTCCTCTTTTCTATAATCACCAGGCCATCTGCAGATACTTAACTAATATTTACTGGAATTTCAATTTAAACACTGGAACTAATAATACATTTTAAAGAGGAAAGCGCGAGAAATATATTCATTAAAACTGTGTTACAATAATTAGTCTTAATTGAGTTATTTATACAAAAACATCATGAAAAACAATAAATTTATCATTAATATTAATAGAAAATATATTACAGTAGTACTTAAAGGTATAGTTTTCCTTTAGTATAAAATCTTACATTTAATTTCAGTGGATTAAAAACAAGTTAAATTATTATTACTAGTTTACCATTGTGGTGATACACAACCTGTAATGAACAGAAAAGAAAAAAAAACAATGTTATCTAATTGTTTCTATTTTGTACTTTTGTATTTTATAATTTCGTGAATAAATAAAGATTTTGATTGATGAGACACAATAATGTCACTATATATAATTTTCTAACTGAACAAAAGCCTCTATATCCCCATTTGAGGGTGACCTTTTAACAGAGGACTAAAATTTAAAGATTCCCTGTTCATCATGTGGTATTTTACATTTAAAATTATTCAAAAATAGTTCTTTATTGTTAATTCAGGAATTGTGATTTGAAATAAACACAAATTTAGTATTTTAAATTTCTTTTTATGTAGGTTTTGGCCACAATATGTCCGTGACAGAATTAAGACGACCTATGCTTACTTCGGTACCGGTATTGCAAGCACGGCAGCAAGTGCATACGCCATTTCACGAAACCCAAACGTAATGGCCAAGCTGATGCCAAAGTCAATGTGGGTAAGTTTATAATTTGTAATCATTACTAGGCTGTTTTAAGAATGTGGGTGTATGTAACACACCCAACCATTTAAGTGTACACCCACACAATAATGATTGTAATTTTAACTAGCAAGGGACTATTTACATAAATCTTTACCTAAATATTTACTATTAATAATTGTGTTAATTTATTATTTTTGTGGAACATCGGAATTAATGATTTGAAATCCATGGAATTGTGTTGAAAAGTTTAAACAATGTCTTAAACTCTGTCTACACTATCAAACTTTATGTGACTAAAAAAATGTGCTGTGCCCATATTTGGACATGATGATGTCATATCAATACTATATTTGGTAATATCACTACCATATTTGGGTACATCACACTTTTTAGTCACATAAAGTTTGATAGTGTAGACAGAGCTTTTGAATCTTAGTTTGTAAAGCTGCTTGCTAATGTTTTTAAATTAATTATTAAATAATGTTTTGTTTATTACGGCTTCTCCAGATTTGATTATTTAAAATAATGTTGGTAATGGTATAATTTGCCACTAGCAGTAATGTAATACTATGTTGATTTACTTAGAAGAAATAGCTAATAAAGACTGCACACATTATAAATTCAAAACAGCTTAATTCCAAAGTCTAAATGTGTGTTTACGGAGAATGCATTATGTTCTTATTCCGGATACTTAAGCAAATTGACTTTGTTGAAAGTGTATATGAAAGAGTTATTATGAAATATTATTTATCATCTTGATAAATTTTAAAACAATAGAAAACCAGCTTTGGATTTATTTTATTGTTATATTTTATTTATTTAGGCAAATTGCCAAGGATAACCATAAGCGAATTCATTCACTATCCTTCTTAAAGGTGGCAATCCGTTCACGAGACAAACATATACACAAGATGCTCTACATTAACAAAGTCTTATTACAAGTCTTTGGGAGTGGAGTTGTAAATTGTCATTAGAAAAAAATCCTGACATATGACAGGACTTGAACCCAGGACCCTTGGATTGGCAGCCAAGCATCGTAACCACCAGGCCACAACTCCACTCCAATTATAACACATTGTAGCTAAATTTGGTACAGTAGAACCAAATAATAATCAATGTCATCTGTTGTTTTAAAATTGGAAAACAAACAGAGACTACCAGTATATTGACAATTTCAAATTAATCTTGTCACGCCCGTAATGCAAACACATAATTTCACAACACTTTAGCTGCCAGAATTGATTTATTGAATGCATAGATTTTTAATGAAATAAATAAAGATGTGGTGTTTTGGTTTTTTTTTATGTTAAATTAATTAAAAACTACAGTTTCTTGTGAAATAGATATTTATTTCTTTATTTATTTTATTTTGTTTATTTTATTTTATTTATTTATTTTATTCAGTTGACAACCAACAGCGATGAAACCGCCACTAACAGATTGAATCTAAACATAATAAACTATAATAATAAATTCAAATAAGCAACAAAAACTTTCAGGGGCAATATACAGTATATCGTTTGACTAGGCATACTTATTAATTTAGCTAAATTTTGGAGTTTACACATACCACAGTGTTAGAACTGTACGGTGTGTGTAAGCTTTGGAATTGATTATAAGCTAAAGGCAATGTGAAAGGGGATTATAGAGGCTCACCTACTTACTATACTGTACCAATGTTTCTAAGAACAAATATTCTTAAAATAATCAAAAAATATTATTGAATACAGTATGTATTCTCAATTGTTAAATCTTTTTTTTTGGTCATTTGTACAATAATTTCTTAGATTAAGCTTCTTTATTTGTTATGGATATATTATTAATTTATAATCATGGTATTCCAAAATAAAAAGATGAATGAATGAATACTACAGTGTTTTGTGTGATGTGCCCATATATGGACATTATGATGTTGTATCACTACTATATTTGGTCATATCACTACCATATTTTTGCACATTACACTTTTGAATGAATGAATACTACAGTGTTTTGTGTGATGTGCCCATATATGGACATTATGATGTTGTATCACTACTATATTATTTGGTCATATCACTACCATATTTTTGCACATTACACTTTTGAATGAATGAATACTACAGTGTTTTGAATACCTAAAAAATAGTTCCAACTGCAAAATTGTATTTAATATGTGATCATTGATTTATTAGGGAGCCCTCGGAATGATGGCAGTACTGATGGGTTCTGGAATGGTGTGTATGTCAATTCCATACCATGAAGGTCTTGGTATGAAACAGCTAGCCTGGCTTGGCCACAGTGCATTGGTTGGTGGCATACTAGCCCCATTGAGTCTGCTCGGTGGACCTTTACTTATCCGCGCCGCTTGGTACACTGCTGGCATGGTTGGAGGTAAGTTGTGTGTTAAATTTATTTAACTAATAATGGATAGATAGATAGATTATTATAATAAACAAATAAATTTACTGGGCTGCTTTAAAGAAATATTATTTCAAAATGCTGGATTCTCTATTGCACATTTAATAATAAAATGTTCATTATTGTAGGTCTGTCATCTGTTGCTGCCTGTGCCCCCAGCGAAAAATTCTTATACATGGGAGGACCATTGGCTATGGGACTTGGCGTTGTGGTTGTTGCGAGTTTAGGTAAGTATAGTAATGGTTCATTTTTCTACCAAAATCTTTTCATTCATTTTCATTATGTGTTGTACACTAACTATTCATTTTCTTAAGAAATTATTATTATATTTCGATAATACATTTTGCAGGGAGTATGTGGTTCGCCCCAGGTACAGCCATTGGCTCTGGCCTATATGCTGTTAGTGTTTATGGAGGATTGGTTTTGTTTGGAGGCTTCATGTTGTACGATACACAGAAGATTATGAAAAAGGCTGAAGTATACCCACTGTATGCAGAAAGGCCCTTTGATCCTATTAATTCGTATGTCTATTTTTTGTTCTTTATACGTAAATTAACTTGCCAATAGTTATTTATCACTATTATTTTAAGCTTAAAGTAGGTTAGAAACAGTCAAGAGTTTCAACCCATTGACTTGGTCAGGATTGAACCCTGGTACTAGGTCAGGATTAAACCCTAGCACTACAAGGTCAAGAGTTTCAACCCATTGACTAGGTCAGGATTGAATCCTGGTACTAGGTCAGGATTGAACCCTGGTACTAGGTCAGGATTGAACCCTAGCACTAAGTCAGGATAGAACCCTAGCACTACAAGGTCAGGAGTGAACCCTACCACTACAAGGTCAGGAGTGAACCCTACCACTACAAGGTCAGGATTGAACCCTGGCACTACAAAGTCAGGATTGAACCCTTGCGTTACAGGTAGGACAGAATGGAACCTGGACCGCCAAGCTACAGCCCCAATATTTATAAATATAATATTTTTTTAATGAATATGTTTAAACCTACTAAATCTGTCATAGAGAATCTCCAAGATTCCATTCATTGTTATTGATTGATTGTTCAATATTTTTATATGAATTCAATTAATCATTAATTAATTTTTTCTTTTTTTTATATTAATAAATGATTGAGAAAAAATCAATGTAGTGATTGACTGACTGTTGAAACATCAATATTAGTTTGATTAATTAGTCATTAAGTTATATCAATCAAATAATCAATTTCTTCAGTGAGTAGGTATCAAATTTGTTATACAGATTGAATAATAACTCGTTTATTTATTTTCTTCATATTTCAGAGCTATCAGTATTTATACAGACACAATCAACATATTTATTCGAATGGTAATGATATTATCATCTGGAGGGGGCGGCAAGAGGAAGTAAAATAATCATTGTATTTGTTTCAAACATCTAATGTAAATACTTTCTAATAATAACAAAGGCTGTTTCCTGTTTAATTACTTTTTATCATATATAAAACATCAATGCACATCAATGTGTACAACTTATATTTGAAGCTGTATATACAAGAATCAAGCTATTAAACATATAATAAAATAATGTGTAATTTTATATTGTATTGTGCAAAGCTTATGTTTGTCTTAAGAAAAGATCTAACTTTTAATATACAGTAAAATGCTAACCTTAGCTTTTGCAGTCTTGTTACTACCTTTTAATTACAGATAGATAAAAGTGTGCCACTTTAATAGACTTAATACAAACCTTCATTGTCATTTGATACAATTTAACTATAGTAATGTCAATTTATAAACTTATAACGTGGGTTAACAGATTTTATTAATCTGTATCTGAAATAAAAAGTTCTTATAAATGGTAATTTCTAAATATTTAACCAGATTTAGTATTGGATGATGTAGACATGCAAAAAAGTTTAATATGGATTATTCTGAAGTCGGAGTGGTGGTGTTCAGGTGTCTTGACCACAAGGTTGACTTTTTAATTTGAAGTTTTGTATTTGGATGTGTTTGCAAGTGTGGGGGAAAAAAAGAGAAAATTTAGTAACTTGTAGCTATGAAATGCAATCAGAAATTTAATTAAATATAATTATTTTGAAAAGAAGGTAAATGTATTTTGTTATTATTGACTCAATTAGCAATAAATAAGTGACGTCCCAGTTTAAAGGAATAATATGTAACATATCCCAGTTGCGCTATACAGTACAGTTTTTAAACGCTTATTTATGTGATAAGTCGCTTTAACCGAATCAAGTCCCTTTCTCATAATTTTGTAGGTCGTCAGATCACTTAGAATTACTGTCGAATATAATGCACCTTGATTTCTACAAGGACTGACCGCTTGGTGGCTAGGTGTGTTCAGGGAAGTGCTCTTTATTTATCTGACTTGGGTCAGTGATCGCTGTGTCGGAAATCCTTGTCTGCATGCATTAGTATTGAACACTACCACAACGATTATAGGAAAATAGCACACACTTTCAACCTGTTCCATATCCCACGATATTTTAATACTCGTGTTTCTGTTGCTATAGCTACCACATACTTAACTTGTCATTCGACTATATTGATTTAAGAATCATTAATAATAGTTAAAATAAATGTGTGTGCGATGTTATAAGTGTTAAATAAAAACGATTGATTTCCGCCAACCAGAGTTGTCGGCTTTTAAATTACACCATAAATGGAATTTATATATATGGTAGGCCTATTTGCTTGTTTTTCCATGCTATTTGTTTGATTCTTTTGGTTGTCAAGATGCTTTGGTCCAAAAGTACATTTTAATGTCATTTCATTTAGCGTGTCATTTATCAAATGCTTATACTTGAGTAAAGTCCTCTCAGAACCTCTCAGAAAGTTCTTAACATTCTTAATACAAACGTACCCACTTTATTCCCTATTCCTCTCCCCATCATTCTCCCAAAACCCATGGTTCAATCGAGAATTCACCAAATCTTAGAGTGACCATCTTTCATCATAAGCCTTCTCTCAATTGCTCCAACGAACGTCAAGTGTATACGGTGGAACCAATGGAATCTTCCGTATTATCGATCTAGAAATAATTGTGTTTACATTCGATAGGAAATCTCTAATAACATCAGTCAATCAATATCCAGTCTTACTAAAAGATAACACATGCCAGAATTGAATTCGATAACAAATAGAGGGGTAGATACTGGATTTGTTTTTAACAGGGAAGAGCTGACGTAATTAATAGTCTGTCAAAAATATTATATTAAAAGTAGTTGACTATTTTATTTTAGCTGTCAGGGGAGAGAGAGCGCGCGCACCCCAAGCTAAACTAGTATGACCACTAAAATAAAATATAACAAACTGCAATTTGAATATTCAAGTTTATTTTTAACAAATAAAATCATAATACAGTTATAAATATATACTTTATAATATTATCAAGAGAGAACAATATCCTACGAACTAAAATGCATAGTATTGCTGTACTTAAAAATATTAATAAATGATCGTGAAATAATATAGTATGATATTATTAAGTAAAGCTCTCCTACACTATCAAACTAGTTTGACAAAAAAAGTGTGATGTGCCCAAATATGGTAGTGATATGCCTAAATATGCCAGTGATATGACATCATCATATCCATTATGGGCACATCACATTTTGTTGTCACAAAGTTTGATAGTGTAGACAAGGCTTAACGCAATTACGCAACTCCTTTTAGTTTGTCATATTAATAAACACCGGTCGGCTAAATTTACCAGTGGTTTTAAAATAACACCAGCGTTACTCATTAACAGTGTACTGGCGGGATTAGTTTGTTTGTCATCTTAATATCAGACGCTCTTCTATTATTTGTTTCCTATTAAGTGTTGAATATTCGTTTTGACTCATCCAGGTATTTTGGGTCTTGACATTGTTTTACTTTCCTTTTTGTTTCTAGGTATTCGTTTCTAGGTATTCGTCTGAGTATACTCTAATAACAGGGAAGACTGAAATTTCACTCTCCCTTGCTAATAATAAGTATCGGTATTCCTTCAATGTTATTGGGTGATTTGTTTGCTATTTCTGGTCTTTTTTTTTTTATTAAAAACACTTTAAGGACTAGTTGCATGATTTTCCCCTTACAGAAACGTGGTTTGTTAATTGAAGGAATATTGTTTTTTAAATTCTATTTTAATAACCTTATCGTCCCACTCCCTCATTCCTTAAAATTCAATTAAAATCATTAATGCAATTATTCAATTGAATAAAAAGGAAAAAAGTAAATAAATCGTGTATCATTGAATTTTAGTTGCCAAAAAAAGTTCGAAAACTTTTTTTCGTTTTCATCGAATTTGTTATGAGCAAGTGCTTTTTAAAAATTAATATTATGTATAAGAAGAAAGAGTGCATCGTTAACTTTAATAATTGTATGTTACTATGTATATTAGGCTTTATTGAGTGTCAATCATGTAGGTCATTATAATTCAATGATCTAAAGAAAGAAACCAATAACCATCGACTTAATAGTGTTATTAAAATAGTATAATCATTATCCTAAAGTTGAACGCGCCAGATTAAACGATTGACAAACGACGAGTGAAACATTTTACCTTACAATAATTGTCTGAATTAGGCCTAATTTATAACTCGGTGTATCTGATGTTAAGCGCTTGAAACTGGAAATAGAATAGCCTGCAATAGATAGCATCAATAGGTTACATTTACCAGTGGTTCTTATTTGATTACCACCGGTGTTACAAGAAAACCCCCATAGGCAGAGTGCACTGACGAAATTGTTTGGCGGCGGTCGCGGCGTTCGTTTGATAAAATTCGTTGTTTCTTGCTAGATGTCATGAAGCGCCAAGTTCTTGAGACGGGAGTCGATGATTGCTGCTGTTAGTGTCGATACTTCCAAGCAGGCCGGAGATGAGTGTAATGGAGGCATATCACATCTTACCTCGTATTGACAGCGAGGCTGATGGTCTAAAATTTCTCTCATCAGCCACAGTGTTAATACGGGGTAAAAAATGAACTTATTCCAACAGTTCGTTGAACGATATCTACCTGAAAATAACCGAAAAACAAGTAAGTTTTCTATAAATTATATAAAGTAAATTCCATTGAGAAACATCCTATTGTTCAAACTGCCAGAAGGTATGTTTATATTTCCGTCAAATTGCCTATGCAATTTATAGTATATAACGTACAATATATCCCCGTGTCCGCTAATTGTAACGAAACTTTTTGTAGCGTCATGGTTTTAAACTAAAAAGTTTGAATTCTCGTGCGCATGCGTGTGAATGTCAAATTTTGATTGGTCTAATGTTAGTACTGTTCAATAATACACCCACCTGTGTGCGCCTACACAATGAGTACATCATTAACGAATTAAACATGAAGTTGAAATAAAATATAAACATATTAACTCAATTATTCAAGCAAACTTCCATTACGTCTTAAAGTTTGGAATTGTTTTGCTTAAAAATGTGTCAATTCAATGTTACAGCGTATTTGGACATGACGATGTTTATTGTTATATAATGACAATGATTACAAAGGCAGCGAAATAGTCTGTGACAATTCCAATTAAGTTTTTTGCTGTTTTTAAACAATGAAAAACAATTCTATAGGGCCTATATCTGAGAATTGCCGTGTCTCGACCGGCCTACGAAAATCGAAGGAGACTGCTAGTAAATAATGCCATACGTCATCGGTTTGGTCATGTGTGTAGAATTAAACCTCAAATCGGACGTAAATTGCTCCTTATGCATGGTCCCTAAACTGTCTAAACGTATTATATAATATCTACAATTATTACTCCTTTATGTTATGGGAGAGATTTACGAAGGGTGTTCCTTCCTCGTATTATCGATACCACATAATGTTAATAAAAACACGGTGACTGAACTTACATTAAGACTAGGTCAGGTGGGCAGCCGGTGAGTGTAATGCGTAATATATTCTGGCACTCGCACGTGTACGCCATACTAAACCCCTTAATAAGTAACAAATTTCCCCGGATGCGGGCAGGTAAAATAAATCGACTCTTATCTAAGTAATGGATATAGCATGTGGGGTGAAGAAGGGCTTTGTCTGCATTATAGGCCTATTTTTCGATGTATTCTACTTTTAGGGTTTTTTCAGTACGTTATTATGCTATCCACCATGCAGCAAAATCGTTGCTACCTTTCACACCAAACCACCGGTGTGTCCCCGCAGTTCGCCCTCCGGAGAACATTCAGCTAGTCAACCCCGCTGTTTTGAACTCCGGAGTTGATTTTACCTTTCGCACCAAAACACCGAAGTGTCTCCGGAGTTTTGCTTTTGGTATGAAAGGGGTATATGTTACGAAAAGAAGAGAAGTAAAAACCTGGAAATATAATGCCTTATCGCCTTATCAAATAACGGAAATCTTCCAATGATACTTGTTTAGATCGTATAGACTACAGCTTTGCCGGATCGAGGATTTTAAATTTAGGGCAACCGAGGGCCGAAAATTTAAAAATGAAGTGTTGATCTGAACATGTCCTATGTTTTGCATTGCAATTTTGTAATGCTTTGGGTCTATCCAAAGAAGATATGTACGATAGCTTCGGTACTGTAGGACTAACTCATTGTTGTATTAGTTATTCATTTATGAGAGTTGAAGTGGTACCGTCACGATGTATCCTATCCACGTCACGTACGACACGGCGCCAAAACATGTGTAGACCTAGTAGGCCTATTTAAAATCGCATCTATTTTATATACCTGCCTATATCACATTATCGATGTATTAGTAATCTTTTACGTACAAATGGAACCGGAACGTAATAGCATAACTTTATTGTAGTCCACTGAAAACGGTTTATTATTATTACCAGTTTTGATGCCCCGTTTGTAGGCTTGGTTTTTTACGCAAACTATGATGGCTGATATCAATTAGTCGATCACTTAAAATGATGATATCTAATGTGGTCGTGTTTTTGTGTCAACAGCATTATCGTAAATTCTATTTGTAGAGTACCGTAAGTCATAATGACTTAGGCAAACAGGCTTATATAAGGCCTAAGTATACAGCTTTATAAATATCGGTCGGACCGTATAGGCAAGGAAGTGAGATTTTTAATCTTCTCCCTGGTGTGGTACCATTTGATGTGCCATGGAATGAGTGCCGACTTGAATTTACGACAAAATGGGAAAACACCTTAGAAGCGGAAACTATTTTTACTACTCTTGACAAGTTCGGAACCGACGATGAGTCAACAGTCAATAAACGACTCACTATTTCTCTAGAAAAATATGAAAAATAAGTCTCATTTTTTTTATTATAACGGACTTTTCAGGTCACCAAATTCAGGCCACAAACTTCCCTCAACAGGTTATCTGTAGTTCACCTGGTAGACAAATTCTACAATTATGTTGGTTTTTTTTTTACAATAATGCGTTATTTCGTGACTGTACAATTTAACAAATACAAAAATATTTTCAGATATAAATTAGGAGGCAATGTACATGTAAAATTGTACTTTTTTTTCTTCAAAACAAAAACGAGTAAACACTCGTGATTAAACCTATTGGCCTATTTAACACACACAAAAAGTCTATAGGCCTATAGGGTGAAAATGACAATTTGAAATCTGTAAGGGTTTTCCCGTACTATAAGAAAAAACTCCATCCCATGGTCTAAAGCAAATGTATTTATTAGGGCAAATTTCAATATCAACAATATCAGATATCTTATCTACAGCAGACAGCTTTCCAGCTGTTATAGAGTGGGATTAAAATGAAGGATTGAGGCCGTTTGTAGGCCTATATAGCATTGAGACTGGAGGAAGAGTTGGAAAAATGTATATGGAAATTGTAAATATTCCACTAACAATAGGCCTACAGGTTTTTATGATCTTGTAACTAAAATATTCCGGAACCAACACTTAAGCACATATATTATTTGGTAAAGTTGGCAACATATGTTTTCCTTAGAATAAATAATCAAGGGGGTGAAATGGTAGGCCTAACTGTGAGCTAAAGCAACTATTATAAAAATCTGTCCTATAAAGTTTTAACAATAACCACAAATCATTTTTACTAATATATAATATTTAAATGATAATGTTAAAATGATGAAGGCCTTTAAATCAATCGTGACCAATACTTACATTAGTTTACAATCTATCGATCGCCGTACAAGTAGTTCGTATAATTTTGTTTTAGTCTCTGCACACCAATTAAAGGCATATTAACCAACAAAATAGTACACAAAAGTAAAATTTAATTTCGATAAGTCCAGCCCTCTGACCTACACCATCGACTCATTTCATGTTTCCACTTGTAGCCGTATGGCAGATGTCTCAATGACGATCGCTTATAAGGGGTATAATATTTATTAGTTAATTATTAAGATAAGACTGGCTCGCATTTAACTTATTAAAACTAAAGCAAACAGTTTGTTGTTTCAGTTCCCCTTATTAAGTCCGACTACGTATACGTCTAATAAATTGCCAGCTGCCTGTATGCTGGTAGAGTAGTTATAACCTATTATGTATTATACCTTGCCATTGCTTTGCGTGTGACGCACGTGTAACATTCTTGCTTGTGATCGGGAACCACACCTTCGGCAAACGTATACCCCAATCTGCAGCTAATTGCTAGGTAGATTGTAACTGACTGTTGCCAATCATCTGGATACTGGTCTAGGAAAATTAAGACTTTAATCCAATCATGTTTTTCTATCACACCTTTGTATATATAGAGAAAATGTACATTAGTACTAGGCTAATAGGCCTACGAATACTTTTATAGCGATACCCAGTACACTTGGAACTATAGAGCGGCTTAATCAGGGGCTTAATTTACACATTCATAAATATGACTGCCAATAATCAGTTACAATCTACCTTAGGGACAGGTGCAGAATCGGATGCTTCACTTCAAACCCGAAGAACCATTTGTTCAATAGATCGTATTTTGTATTGTATCATCCGTTTAGTTCAATGTTATCCTACCTTAGGCCTATTAGTATTACAATTTGTCACTTTCGCGATATTGGAATCATTTTATAATATAATAGAAACATGTCTTTCCTCCAAATTAAGAAAATGACGTAAAAGGAACTAAATTCGTATTTATTGAAACTTAGGGGAGCAAATCACACGAAAGCGGAATAAAACTACTAGAACAATATATATCTATAAAAGTTATTGCTGATAACATTAAATCGGAAGAACACTTTGTTTGAATGTAACCACACAAGAGCTTCAAATATGAAAGATAAACATTAAATTATAATAGTATTGATAACAAAACACAATTGCCCTGTCCATCATTAATTGAACAGATGTACAATTTATGATGTATCTATGTACCTTTGATCATGCTTTTTCTTTGTTTCTCTGTTCAAAGGCGGGATCTGGGCATCAGTGAACTGGCTTACCGAAGATTCGATTGAGGCCGAAACGAACTGATGGAGGAACTAACGTTTACGGAAAAAGTCGCATCTGGGGCTGCCTTCCCCATATTACGTTTTACCTCCCGTATGTAATCAACAGGATTAATAATACAAGTTTAGCTTATTTGACTTTACTATATAGGCCTATTTTATTGTTGGTGGAGTTCCCAATTTCGATATCTCGGATCCGTGGTAAATTCTTTGTTTGGAAAATGTTTCTAACTTGCAGGATGCCAAATGCGTTTCAGACGTGCCTGGTAAAATATTCATTATCCTTGAAACAAAATTAGACCTGATAAATGTAAATGATTACAAGATTGGTCATGTACTACTATATTGGTATTGGTATAATTATACTTTACATTGGTGGAAATATTTCATTCGACCAGGTAAAAACAATATCGAATCCTAAAGAATGCCACTTTTAGCATAACTTAAACATTTATTCAAGTTCAAATTATCTTTATTTATTCTTCCGGAAATGTATTAATTGTGATTATTGTAGTATCTTTAGTTTTAAAAAATGCTTAATATGTTGTTAAGAAAAACATCGAGTTTGGTTCTATCATTTACGGTGGTAAAGCGTGGTTCCCATTAGCGACGCAACGCAAGGACGTAACGCAACGCAAGTGAATTGACCAATCACAAGCGATGGCTTATTTGCTTGTGATTGCTAACTGTCTATAACTTCGCTTGTCATTGGTTAAAACGCTTGCGTTGCGTTTACGTCCTTGCGTTACGTTCTAGTGGGAACCAAGCTTAACTATAATTTTGGTTAACACTAACACAATTGGCGGAACAGCCTTCACTACTTCCATCAAACTGCTAAACTTGCAACATAAAATTATTGATAAAATTCACCTGATTACAAATTATCGTCAGTTATAATACGTCAATGGAGGGAATTTATCTTTGTTCTATAAAAATGAAATTAATTGTTTATCAAGTAATGTTTGCTCTTGGCAGCATGATTATTCGAATGCAGCAGATGGTAATGGTACTGGTATAGCAGCTGGCCTGTACTCACCTTTGCCTTACACGTAGCAAAATAAGGGGTAACCAAGGACTTATTTTGGAATGTTTAGAGATAATGTATAAAGCTCTGTCTACACTACCAAACTAGTTTGACAAAAAAAAGTTTTTTTTCACATTTTTTGTCACATAAAGTTTGATAGTGTAGACAGAGCTTAACTCTTTATTTGAAACGAAAACAATAATATGTACAAAGAAAGATCGCGCTCCCATAAGCTTTTTTTTTAAATTTTATTTACTTAGGCCAATTTATTTTTAGTAAACGCTTAGGCCTAATCTTTGCAAACCCGAAATGCCTTTTTTAATTGTTACCATGCAGTCATCACATCTAGATTTAAGGTAAATATAAATATAATAGGTAAGATGAAACAATAGAGAAAAAAGAATTACATCAACGAATTATAAGTCACTGAAAATCCACAGGAAAGTACAGAAATTAACTGAACGTACTTTATAAATGCAAAAAAGAAATGAACGGCAGCGTCTTCCATTCCGTACCGTCCGCGTGAACAAAATGAGAATGTTGCTTAAAATATGCAGGCTCTTTATTTTATGAGTCATGCCATTCCAATTTCTTTCTTTTTTTCTTTCTTTTCTTTTCCATTTTTTTTCTTTTTGACCGGACGGGATTTGTTTAAGGTGGCAGGGAAGACTAACTCCTTACAGATAATATGATAACATCGGAATATGATCTTTAATTTGTAAGAAGCCGGAGTAACTAACAATGAAGATATGATGAATCTCTGTGTATTATAAAGAACCGTACTAGGTGTCACGGCGCACTGCGGCGCAGTGTGGACTTTAACCAGGGTATTGTATCTGCATAATTAATTATTAAACATTGTTTCTAATGTAGACCTACAACAGGGAGTTGTAACTCCCTGCCTACAATACGTCCAAATTTGCCCATAATTATACATACACTTTTTATTTCATTTTAATCAAATTGTACTATATACATTCTGAACCAACCGTAATCAAGTTTTATTGCAATGATGTAATATATAATTGAAGGTAAAATGTATATCAAAATGAGTTGCTTATTTCACATCAAAGAATATACACACGTCAAGATCTTTGTAATATGCCTACTTAGTTGGTTCTTTCTCTTTGTTGGTTTGACTTGCAAAAAAGTTGTGCTATCCTCGCAAGAGGGCGACGCACTAAAATGACTCAGAACATTTTTACAATGGATAATTTTACAAAGTAAAAACAAAATCATGCATTCTTTCAATCTTATTT
The DNA here is from genome assembly GCF_964355755.1 of Antedon mediterranea. Taxonomy (NCBI): domain Eukaryota; kingdom Metazoa; phylum Echinodermata; class Crinoidea; order Comatulida; family Antedonidae; genus Antedon; species Antedon mediterranea. The sequence goes on from NC_092675.1 coordinate 18,923,429, forward strand.
GTTTATTCCTTTACACCTCTAACATAATATACAAAAAACATGTCATTAAATACTGACAGTTTTGAAGGCAAGAATAGTGTACAGTTGAGGAGGAAGGAGGACTTCTTACCAGTAGTGTAATAATAATCTATTAACGTTGTTATTGAGCTAAATAGGTATTGTTTAAAATACCAATTCTATTTTATTTATATCTAAGTATTTTAAACAGACAAACGGTTTCATAGTCTCTACTACAGAAGGTATACTAAAATTGAACCGAGGATAGCTGGTAGCTCTCACAAAATAATTTGGTCTATTTACAATACAATACATTATTTTGAAAGACATTTATCTGATTTTAAATACAGGTATTAAGTTTTAATTGTTAAGCAAAAACCAAGAAACGATTTTAATCATTTGGATTCAACCTACTATATATAATTGACACTATATATAAACCATAGCGTAATAACTAAATCTTATAATTTATTAATTTCCCTGATGTAATAATTAAGGTCAAACATTGGATCTTGGTTTGCACTGCTTAGAGTATGCATTATACGTTTTGTTTTTAACAAATTAATTATCTTTACTGGAATAATGAAAATGTTTCAGATTACAAGAAATATGCCACCTTACATGCATTGCAACAATAAACCTTGATTTTAAAATATAAAATATGTTAAATACAAAATTTAAATGAGTATAAAATTAACATACATTTGTCATATTTGTGGCAATGATCTTAGAAATGATCTGAGAAATTGCAATTAAAACTGTGTAACCAGAAAAGAGTGAGATCATCTCACTTCCCTGATTAAACTAACCTGTTTCTCTTTGTTTAATGATTATTTACCTATCTCATACAAATGTCCAACATCTTTAACGAAAGAAAATGAAATGCTACTGGTTCTTAATTCACCAACCAGTAATTTAAATTAACTTAAATGAGTTATGAATCTATTTTAGATTTTAGGACGGTTTTACAAATATTCCATGTAAAAATAGCACACAACCGATTATTGCATACCTATATTAATACATATTTTTAGAACACATCAGGAAAATTCAGCCTTTTTTAATGTACAAGAAGCAAATACAGGTTTTTTTAAAAAACACATAATAATGGCTTATCATATGAAAATGTATACTGAATGTGAAAATGTTTTAATATACATTGTGAAAATGTTAAATACCCAAATATGTATAGTAAAACTGAAGTAATATATATATATATACATTAGACGTTGCATGCAAGTGGGTGAGCACATTCAGCCTTTGTTAAATTCTCTATAAACTATATACAAAAAAAATGTCAATACATCAATAAAAATGTTATAAAAATCAAATAACTCACTTTGAAATTAATATTCTAAAACGTATATAATAAAAGGCACAAATTGTTTAAAAATTAAAATATTAACAAAAAATTAATAAACAAAAAATTGCATAAGTAATAATTGTAAAATTTGCACACAAGTCATATCTTAGAAAACAAATGTACATGATGTAATAATAACAAGGTTTAAGGTAATCTAAATCTAAAAACGACCAGTACCATACAAAACATAAACATACCCCAATAATTGGGTTGCTTTCAAGAACTCCAAATTGGTTATCAGAAATCAGCTCATCTCTCAGACTGTCATGTTTAAGAAACAGTAACTGAATCTCCAATGAAAAGGTTATATTGGCAATGTAATATTAACTAATCAACAAATTTTCCTTTCAAACAAAAATGGTACAAGTATACATAATCTTTGAATATTCATACAGAATTAAGTATATTCAATAAGAAAATAAAATACTGTCATTGAATATTAAGGCATTAACTTAAAACGTGTTTTTACAATTACCTACAAATACAAAAAAATAAAAATGTGATATAAACCACACTTGACATAAATATGGCATGTTATTCACACAATACCGAATGGATGAAACAGAAACAAATAAAGGTAATTAAATGAAAAATAAAACAATATTATATACATCTTGTTTGTAGATTTGTACTCCTGAATTTGTTTATTTTTTCAAAGCAGAAACCAAAATTACGGTGAACACTACCGCCACTTTGCTTTCTGATGTTGTATATCATTGACAAGAGACTGTGAGAAACAAACACCAAAGATCTGGGGAAAAAAAACAAAATTTATATAATATAAATAAAAATAATAATAATCAATTTATGGTATGTAGGCTAATTTTAAATGCTATTTTCCCTATCAGACTTGTTGTCTATCAGAATTATATTCTGGTCTATCGGAGTTATATTGTGGTCCATCAGAGTTAAACAAGGTACATTGAAGCTCCGATTTAACGATGATATATGGTGTAAAAGTCAACTGATCAAATGAGCACTCGTCAGTTGTAACTTGAACACAATTAAAACAAATATAACTCTATTCTATTCATAACTCTAGTGCAAAGAAACACAGATACTTCAGCATCATTGAAATACTTTATTTATTATTATTTATTTTTATTTCGATTCCGTACTATTTATGGTTATCATATTACTAGCCCAGAGCTTGCCCAATTTTGTGTTTTTGGTGGCACTTGTACTAACCTCCACTAATAATACCACAGCAATAGCAGCAACAATTTTGATGAAATTATCAACAATCCATTGACGAATGACATCTACACATCCTTCAGTATATACTATTCTATTGGCATCCATACCCTTCAAATATAAACAGAATTAAATAAAAGAACGTTATGCAATTATTAAACTATGGAATTACAGTATAACAATATTACAATAAATGCCAAGGAGAGCGGTATAAAAAATCAATGTAACATCAACGAATGACGATATCAAAATAAGAATGATAAAACAACTTTTAGGTTCCAATAACATTTCAACCTGTTGAAATGTATTAATAAAACTAAATTATTTATCAAACAATTAGACATTATCCAATAATTATTACTGTAATATATGCATACCTGTAGGATTTCAATTCAATAAAAAAAAAGTAGGTTAATATGTACATCGAATTGACAAACACAAATATTTAATTGTCTTTATACAGTACTGAAGTACTTAACAAATGTGGTACATTTATTTATTAAATTGATGACAAAATCACTTTGTTCTTCTTAAATATCTAATCTTATGATTATTTTAATTTCACATTCATATTTGCATCCTGTGTTGTAGCAGGGAGATGCTCCCTAATTGGAGTATGGGTACAGTGGAATTTCCTGTTAGATGTGAAAGCAATGATTAATTTTAATAATCTGCAAATCATATGCATTTGTTGAACTTTGAGTTTTTAAATAAAAGTATATATAGAGCACATACCTCATTACGAACGCCATATCCACATTGCGTATTAACAACCATACCCTACAAAAACAATTACCATTTCGTTATTGTAAATCACAGGTTTAGGATTGCAATATTTCTTAATACATTTAAAAAAAATAATTTTTATTATTTTTAAATGCAATAGGAAAGCTACATTCCCATTGGGCCCAGATTTGATCTTGTAGCCTGAAACCATCGTGTTTTTCAAAAGCTGCTTTCAAACACAATAGTTTTGTATGAAATACAATAATCATTTTCTTGATTGTTTGTCCAGTCAACAGACCATAATCATGTGAATGCTTAGAGGTAAACTATGCATTTACATATTCATATGGTATCAAACTAAATTAAATCTCTCATTTATATTTACAATACAAGTTATTGACTACTGTGTATTGGTAAAACAATATAATTTATAGAATACTGTATTGGTAAAACAATATAATTTATAGACTACTGTATTGGTAAAACAATATAATTTATAGAATACTGTATTGGTAAAACAATATTATTTATAGACTACTGTATTGGTAAAACAATATAATTTATAGAATACTGTATTGGTAAAACAATATTATTTATAGACTACTGTATTGGTAAAACAATATAATTTATAGAATACTGTATTGGTAAAACAATATTATTTATAGACTACTGTACTGTATTGGTAAACAATATTATTTATAGACTACTGTATTGGTAAAACAATATAATTTATAGAATACTGTATTGGTAAAACAATATTATTTATAGACTACTGTATTGGTAAACCATATCATTTATAGACTACTGTATTGGTAAACAATATTATTTATAGACTACTGTATTGGTAAACCATATCATTTATAGACTACTGTATTGGTAAAACAATATTATTTATAGACTACTGTATTGGTAAAACAATATTATTTATAGACTACTGTACTGTATTGGTAAACAATATTATTTATAGACTACTGTATTGGTAAAACAATATTATTTATAGACTACTGTATTGGTAAACCATATCATTTATAGACTACTGTATTGGTAAAACAATATTATTTATAGACTACTGTATTGGTAAACAATATTATTTATAGACTACTGTATTGGTAAAACAATATTATTTATAGACTACTGTACTGTATTGGTAAACAATATTATTTATAGACTACTGTATTGGTAAACAATATTATTTATAGACTACTGTATTGGTAAACAATATTATTTATAGACTACTGTATTGGTAAACAATATTATTTATAGACTACTGTACTGTATTGGTAAACAATATTATTTATAGACTACTGTACTGTATTGCTAAACAATATTATTTATAGACTACTGTACTGTATTGGTAAACAATATTATTTATATACTACTGTACTGTATTGGTAAAACAATATTATTTATAGACTACTGTATTGGTAAACAATATTATTTATAGACTACTGTACTGTGTTGGTAAACAATATTATTTATAGACTACTGTATTGGTAAACAATATTATTTATAGACTACTGTATTGGTAAACAATATTATTTATAGACTACTGTATTGGTAAACAATATTATTTATAGACTACTGTATTGGTAAACAATATTATTTATAGACTACTGTATTGGTAAACAATATTATTTTATAGACTACTGTACTGTATTGGTAAAACAATATTATTTATAGACTACTGTATTGGTAAACAATATTATTTATAGACTACTGTACTGTGTTGGTAAACAATATTATTTATAGACTACTGTATTGGTAAACAATATTATTTATAGACTACTGTATTGGTAAACAATATTATTTATAGACTACTGTATTGGTAAACAATATTATTTATAGACTACTGTATTGGTAAACAATATTATTTATAGACTACTGTATTGGTAAAACAATATTATTTATAGACTACTGTATTGGTAAACCATATCATTTATATACTACTGTACTGTATTGGTAAAACAATATTATTTATAGACTACTGTATATTTTTTTCTGCAACTGGAAGCAAAAAAAACCATAAAACATAAAAAAAGAATATTTATAAGGTTGCTCACCTGATTTCTACAACAGGAGAATGGTACACCGCATGCATCTGGGCTTTTTGTCAATGAACAATTAAAATAGAGATTTTTATCCCAGTCTTTATAAGTTCTTCCTCCACAACACTGGAACTGAAAAAGATATGGTAATTACACAAATTAATCTCAGAGCACTGTACCTTTTAATTTGATCAGAACCTTAAATATATTTATTTAATTATATTATTTATATTTTATGTACTGTACCTAAAACATTGTATTTTATAATTATTGTTTACAGTTGAGAATATTCCAATCAATTCCCTTCAATTCCCACAAAAAACCGGATTTAAAGAACCCTTGATCAAGATGAAGGCCATGGGAATTAAGGAGGCATTTACACCAGGGCCAAGCACCAGGGCCAAGCACCCAACCCTTTTAAGATGGAGGCCGGGGAATTAAGGAGGCATTTACACCAGGGCCAAGCTCCCTACCCTATCAAGATGGAGGCCGAGGAATTAAAGAGGCTTTTACACCAGGGCCAAGCATCCTACCATCTTAAGATGAGGCTTTTACACCAGGGCTAAGCACCTTACCCTTGATCAATATGGAGGCTGGGAGAATTAAGGTGGCTTTTACACCAGGGCAAGCACCTTACCCTCTCAAGATGGAGGCCGGGGAATTAAGGAGGCATTTACACCAGGGCCAAGCACCCTACCCTCTCAAGATGGAGGACAGGGAATCAAGGAGGCATTTACACCAGGGCCAAGCACCCTACCCTCTCAAGATGGAGGCCAGGGAATTAAAGAGGCTTTTACACCAGGGCCAAGCACCCTACCCTCTTAAGATGAGGCTTTTACACCGGGCTAAGCACCCTACCCTTGATCAATATGGAGGCTGGGAGAATTAAGGTGGCTTTTACACCAGGGCCAAGCACCTTACCCTCTTAAGATGAGGTTTTTACACCAGGGCCAAGTACCCTACCCTCTCAAAATGAGGCTTTTACACCAGGGCCAAGCACCTTACCCTCTTAAGACGAGGTTTTTACACCAGGGCCAAGTACCCTACCCTCTCAAAATGAGGCTTTTACACCAGGGCCAAGCACCTTACCCTCTTAAGATGAGGCTTTTACACCGGGCTAAGCACCCTACCCTCTCAAAATGAGGCTTTTACACCAGGGCCAAGCACCTTACCCTCTTAAGACGAGGTTTTTACACCAGGGCCAAGTACCCTACCCTCTCAAAATGAGGCTTTTACACCAGGGCCAAGCACCTTACCCTCTTAAGATGAGGTTTTTACACCAGGGCCAAGTACCCTACCCTCTCAAAATGAGGCTTTTACACCAGGGCCAAGCACCTTACCCTCTTAAGATGAGGTTTTTACACCAGGGCCAAGCACCCTACCCTCTTAAGATGAGGCTTTTACACCAGGGCTAAGCACCCTACCCTTGATCAATATGGAGGCTGGGAGAATTAAGGTGGATTTTACACCAGGGCCAAGCACCTTACCCTCTTAAGATGAGGTTTTTACACCAGGGCCAAGTACCCTACCCTCTCAAAATGAGGCTTTTACACCAGGGCCAAGCACCCTACCCTCTTAAGATGAGGCTTTTACACCAGGGCTAAGCACCCTACCCTTGATCAATATGGAGGCTGGGAGAATTAAGGTGGATTTTACACCAGGGCCAAGCACCTTACCCTCTTAAGATGAGGTTTTTACACCAGGGCCAAGCACCCTACCCTCTCAAAATGAGGCTTTTACACCAGGGCCAAGCACCCTACCCTCTTAAGATGAGGCTTTTACACCAGGGCCAAGCACCCTACCCTTGATCAATATGGAGGCTGGGAGAATTAAGGTGGCTTTTACACCAGGGCCAAGCACCCTACCCTTGATCAATATGGAGGCTGGGAGAATTAAGGTGGCTTTTACACCAGGGCCAAGCACCCTACCCTTGATCAATATGGAGGCTGGGAGAATTAAGGTGGCTTTTACACCAGGGCCAAGCACCCTACCCTTGATCAATATGGAGGCTGGGAGAATTAAGGTGGATTTTACACCAGGGCCAAGCACCTTACCCTCTCAAGATGGAGGCTGGGAGAATAAGGGTGGCTTTTACACCAGGGCCAAGCACCCTACCCTTGATCAATATGGAGGCTGGGAGAATTAAGGTGGCTTTTACACCAGGGCCAAGCACCCTACCCTTGATCAATATGGAGGCTGGGAGAATTAAGGTGGCTTTTACACCAGGGCCAAGCACCTTACCCTCTCAAGATGGAGGCTGGGAGAATTAAGGTGGCTTTTACACCAGGGCCAAGCACCCTACCCTTGATCAATATGGAGGCTGGGAGAATTAAGGTGGCTTTTACACCAGGGCCAAGCACCCTACCCTTGATCAATATGGAGGCTGGGAGAATTAAGGTGGCTTTTACACCAGGGCCAAGCACCTTACCCTCTCAAGATGGAGGCTGGGAGAATAAGGGTGGCTTTTACACCAGGGCCAAGCACCCTACCCTTGATCAATATGGAGGCTGGGAGAATTAAGGTGGCTTTTACACCAGGGCCAAGCACCCTACCCTTGATCAATATGGAGGCTGGGAGAATTAAGGTGGCTTTTACACCAGGGCCAAGCACCTTACCCTCTCAAGATGGAGGCTGGGAGAATAAGGGTGGCTTTTACACCAGGGCCAAGCACCCTACCCTTGATCAAGATGGAAGCCAATCTAAATGCATAAATATGTCTGAAAGTACATTGTTGGACTTCAGCTAATTATCATATGGCAAAACATTTATTTGTGTTGGTCTCCTTCCATTTTACAGTTATTTTGTTATATCATGGAAAAATAAGTCCTAATTTATTTTTCTCCATGGTTATATCTATATCTAATAATAAATTGAAACTGAAACAGTTAAAACATACATAGCTTTGTAAAAAGTCAATCAAATCTTGTAGATCTACATTATCCCGGTAATTTCTAATGATATTGTCGATAGTATCGGAAACTTGTGTCTCAAGCTACAAAAAAAAGACATTTTATTTTCAATTTACAGAAAATAATGATAAATGTTTTATAACATAAACTTAATTTTCAAATAAACAATTTATATGTTCGCCTTTTGAAAGATAATTATTAATTCTAATAGCTCAATGCATAAAATATGCAAAAGCTCAACTGGTGAAATATTCCTTCATAATTCATACATAAAACTGTAGAATATTAATGTAAAGCTGTCAAACTTTATGTGATGTGCTCATATATAGACATGGTGATGTCATATCACTACCATATTTGGACATATCACTACCCTATTTGGGCATATCACACTAGTTTGATAGTGTTAACAGAGACTAAGACTATTCATACTACATTCCAGTTGTCTCAAAGTGTATTATATAATCATTAGATATTCACTGTTACAAATGTTTATGAGACCACTGAGGTGAGACACACAATTCCATGATGGAAAGAACTTGATGTGGCTTGTAGTTTTTGTACAGGTACTAACTATATTGACATTTCTGCAGTTGCATATGATACATATAAATATATTAAATTCTGTCAACATTTGCAAGATGTCTTGGTGAATATTTTGAAGATAATAATTGGATAGATACAGTATTTATATATAATATTTGAAAATGAATTATATTGGATTGATTGATAGATACAGCAGATATTGATAAATAAGCTTGTTTGTAAAATCAATTGATTAAAAAAATGTTATATGATATACTTTATTGAGAATGAATGATTGAAAAACACATGATGAGTAAGATACTACCTGCGCCCATGAAACAGTCTATTTTGCATAGAGCATATTAAAACTATTCAGTTTATGGCTCGCAGTTTTTAATCATTTAATTTATATTGTCAAATGATAGACACTTTTTGACACCCCTGTTCGGGGAAGGGTTCCTCTAAAGGTTCTACATGTAGATGAAATAAACAAATATTCAAACTTCACTAAATGATGTCTAGAAATAAAATTACCAGTTACCTTGTCTCTATAAACATAAGCAAGTACTCCTACTGCAACTTCCGAAAAGAAAATAACACCTAAAATAACACTATACTGTGAAATAAAAACAAAAATAACAGATTTTTTTAAAACATGCCAAAACGAGATATACATACAAATTGTATTATATTGTAAATTGTCCTGTTTCCAGAAAATTAGAGTAGTCTCATCATAATGCATCTTACATACTATTAATAAGTGTGAGACATAAATATTTATATTTTTATTTTATGTCTTTAGTAAACACATGGCCAAGGATTATCAATAGTAAATAAATCACTGTTCTGTCGGATAGGTGGTAATCCCCTGACACAGGGACTATTTTGTAAACCAGTTCACCAGGGTAGCCCCCTACTCTTGAATGATGAAATTGGTTCTTTAAAGTGCACTCGGGAAAACTGTGTACACTAGATCTACGGTTTTATAGTCCTTATACCCGCCCGAGAAGACTTGTTCTACCACCAGAACTAGGAGCCAATCTGCCTTAAACCTTTGCCGATACCATTGGCTCTTTAGGTACAATAAACAGTGCCCTTGTCTTAACAGCTCAGCCATTTGAATTTAAATACAATTTTTTTTATTCGTGGAATTCAGAGTCTGGCTTTCGGGAAAGTTAATAGTACTACAGGTATACTTACAAATCGTAAGAGTGAAATGTTTTCTCTGAGTGCTCCAATACATCCTGCAAAGGCCAGTACAAATATAACACCGCCTGGTGCAATAAGAAGTAAAACTGGGTCAATAGTAACAGATGTTAGTTGATTAAGGTTGTCAAATACTCCCTGTTAAAAGAAAACAATTTTAAAACAAAAAAAAGGTAAACTCTATTCTAATGCAACTCCAATTGTACACATACTTGACTACTACACTAGAACTATATCATAAAGTATCATAAGAAAAATAAAATAAAATTAAATAATTGCATTCGTTAATTACACTTAAGAAAAGAACATCTCTAGGTCAGAATTATTATTATATTAGCAAGAGCCAATAGTCTGTACAACATCCAAATTACGTCAATAGCATTGAATTGAAGTGGTTTTGGTTTGACAAAACAGTCAACATTTTACTTTCATTTTATGACTCATCATTCTCTTGAAATTACAAAACAAAAAGCCTATAGCATCTGCAAAACGCTAAATAATAGAATCATAACAAGTTGATTATTTATTAAATCTTATTAAATATAAACAATGTGCATAAAACAAGATCATTTAAAATAATATAATATAATAAAAATAGTTGAAAAAATCTTAATTAAGTAAATATCCGTAAGTCCTGTCAATATACAGTTAGTATTATGTGTGCACTTTTCTGTGCATGGCCAAATACTGTAGATTTATGTCAATTTTACTGTATTATATTTTAGTGAAAATTAAGCAGTTGAACATATACAGGGGGCTTCCAATGTTATGGCAAAATGTTATGGAAAAATTAGGAGCATTAGAGCAGCCATGAATGGTTAACCAATCAGAATAATCCAAGGCCTTATCAGCTTTTTAAAGTATTATAATAATACATGGCTTGACTAAAATTGTACAGATATAGCACTGTACTTATCAATTCATATCGATTTTAGAATTGGAAATTTGCCTAATGGCGGTACAAAACACAAGAGTATGCTTTATGCCTTGTTAAACATTGATTAGTTGATTTGACCTATAAATTATGTAATACAATTCTTTAATCAACCAATGTTAATATAAAAGCCAATCTAATCTTGTGATTTGATTGGACAATTTTTGGAATTGTTTATATATTATAATTTTACTATTTCAGTAAGAAATAATAAATCTTTTCATTAACTGCATGTAAGTAATTAATAAATATAATGGTAAATTTCATAATCAAGAAATTTGAACAGAATTAAAAACAATTTTCTAGGATGAGGTCATCAAATTTTAAGAACACACAACAAATGAAATGAATAAATGTAAGAGGATATGATAACAATATTATTACGGTACTCAGTAATATTTTTCCATTAGATAAATACCGTAACATTATTAATTATACAAAATCATAAATGTCTATATATTTTTATGTGACTGTCATTTTAGTGTTCAGTTGAATTAGGTCAATGCTTGCAGTTCCTTCAGTTAAAGTTGACTTTCTTTCAGCTCCGCAAAAATAAGAATATTTTAATAATGAACAGCTTGGAATATCAGTTTAATTAAGTTATTTTTTAATATTGTTTTTTGATGTTATCTTGTCTTATATGTATTTTCTTGTTTTTCCAATTTTACTGCGTCCAACTTAATGATATATTGTACTAGGCCCAACCACTCACTTTTTCAGTTAATACGGATTGGACCCCATTGGAAATAAGTTTACTTTTATTTGTCGACTTAATGGGTTATCCTGGTATTCTTTTTGTACATTGTATATTTTAACTTTTGTGTATGAATATCGAATAAAATCAATCAATTAATCAACATAGACTACATACAAACAACAATATATGATTTAAAAATGTGTAATGAACTTACCCTCTCATACCAAGCCCATGCACCAGCTCCAATCAAGGCGATTCCAAGAAGCTGAAAAAAAAACCAAAAACATAAATTATTATTCATGCACTACATTGACGAATTCGTGCTACAGAAGCCATCTTGCAGAGATGAAAAACAGTCATGACCAGCCGAGTGTAAAAAACAAAAATAACATAGCGTTTTCAGGGCAGCCCATAATGGGGATTAATTTAAAAAACGCACCTCCTGAACGAGGGTTGTATGAGAAAAAAAGTACTGTAAAATGTTCTTAAAAGATTGGCCTACATATATTTGAGTGAAAAAAATTTTTTTCATTGCCTAAAATTCATCGAAAAACACCACAGTGTATAAGCATAGACACACTGTCCACATTTTTCAACACTGTGAAAAATGTGTTTCTAATTTTGTTTATTTGTAATTACTTACTTTACTGAATTTGTGAATTTAACAATTTAAAACCTAACTATGGAATATCTGCAACGCCCTTCCAAAATTTAAAATATTGATATTTTTTTTTGCAGTCTGGATTTTGTGGGAAATTTAAAAGGTTGATATTTTAAAAATTACAAACCGCAAACCACATTAAAATTTTGTATCTATATATAAATTATGGTTTATTCTGACATAGGCGAGCACAATGCAAAAACTTCGGTACAAATCTCCGCCTTGGATACCTACCTTATCTATCTCAGATGTACCGCGAAACGTAGATTTGATAACATTAGTTTTCACATCGACGCTATTGTTCCATATTTCTTTCTTAGGAAGATATTATAAAGGGTTTTATAATCCGGGTTCACGGTAAGGTGTGTCAATTACCTTGCAAGTTCCCTGCATCGTTGGTTTCCACCAGGGAGTTGTTACAACTCCCTGTTTCAACTAACTTGGCCGTTGGTGCTTGGTGGCGATAGCAATTTTGGTTTTTTGTTTATTTTCGGACGCGGACCGGGCGTGTGAAGGTATAGTATAGTACATAAAGATCAAATTAAATATATTCATAAAACAGGAGTAAATTGTGATACTTCTGCCCATGTTGCAAGCCGTCTAAAGCGTCTTCCTTCTTAGGCCAAAACGGCTCACTGTGTCGCTGAATAATGTATTAAGTATACAAATTAGGATGGTATTTATTTGAATAAACGCCCGGAACACCTCCCCAATAAAACATCCATTAAAATAATTATCGCCACTCCGCACCCCCATCCCCCCCCCCATCCTCCATCCAAATCCCATCTAATAAACGCCCATCCACATTTATACACACAACAATGTATTATATTTATATCACAAATATAATTTTATACTATTTTTAGTAGATTTCATCAAACTGTTATCTACAATTTGTTATTCTTATTTACCACTTTTCATATCTACAATAAACACTATACGTAAAACCCTATTAATCATCTAAGACACTGTGAAACAGGTTAGTGGGTAGGTTTACTTTTTTACGAATATCAAAAGCATTTAAATAATGGTAACCGACCGAAATTGTCCAGGCCAGAATGTCCTTCTAAACCTTTTTACCCGAGTCATTATCATTCCGAGAACCATCATCTACACTTCCTAGAGGAGGAGCGAGCGAAGCGAGCTCACCCTCTAGTAATCTATAAATTATTATTATTATTAATATTATTATTATTATTATGATATACACATGGCCGGCAGGTTTTAACAGTTTGGATATTTTGGATAAAATTTGTATTTTTAAATACAGATTTTACAACAAAAAAAAAGGCCAAAAAAATAGATGAATAAAGGAAATAAAATAGATATTCAACTAAAAAAATTGTTTATCAATTTAAATTCTGTGTTATAATTAATTACAATTGATGTTTGCAGACATTTTCTATTGTCTACAATGAGTGTACATTGTCAAATGTCAACCCTGTTAATATTATGTCAATATATACTTCAACTCTAGTTACTAAGGAAATCAATAAATTTCTATGGATACCTTAATGCTATAAATTATATAAATAGAAAATTAATCAATGAGATATTGATCCATGTAAGCCTTTTTCCAGTCGACGTAACGTTACAGCAAGTTTGCGTTGAATTTTAAATCGTTAAAGTTGAAAATAAATAACAATAATAATGATGATTGAGTTAATATTTACACTTTTTTAAGTGATCATTCATGGTTTCTTGGTTCTCTCAAGCGTTGCTGGGCCTATGTGAACAGTTATGGTTTTTGATTACATGTTTTTGCTAATGTACTGTAGACTTACACTAAAGACAAACATTTAATTAAATTGTTTTTATATTATAATTTAGTTTGAGTTTACTTACACTTGTTGATATTTTGAAAGGTTTCGATCCAAGTTGGCCCTAAACCGTCTCGGCCAAAGTCAAGTCGGCCCCAAGTCAAGTCGGCCTCAAGTCAACTCGGCCGCAAGTCAACTCGGCCTCAAGTCAACTCGGCCTCACGTCAACTCGGCCAAAAAATAATCGGTCAACTCGGCCCATTAAAGTATGGAACGCAAAAAGTGCAAATAAAGGGGATTGATAAAATAATATTTCTTCACAATTTTTTAACTATGAATAATTCTGACTTTTAATGAATAATTGAATATTATTATTTAGACAATAATATATTTAGCAACAAAAATAGGAATGATTTCACCAATTTTCCTTTATTTACGTTTAATAACATTTCGTAGCTGAGCCTCCCTGTAGTGCGTTTGCCAGCTTTTTCGATATCTACAACTGCTACGTGTTTTCGCTGACCGGGGGATTCCCCTTTTTTTAAAACGCAAATCATGCACAAAAACGATGTACGATCATTTTTTCTATGGCCAAATGGTGGAACGTAGGCCTCCGTCTTCGATTTCCTAAAATACGGTACCTGCACGTGTTTTTTGTAACACGCGGGTACTTCTATTCATATCGGCAATGAGTTCATTTTTTTATATGATATTATATTTTTTATTTCTTCATTTTTTTAAAAACGTGGATAGTAAGAATCGTAATAATATTAAGCACTTTTTGCGTTCCATACTTTATTGTGGCCGAGTTGACCGATTAGTTTTTGGCCGAGTTGACGTGAGGCCGAGTTGACTTGAGGCCGAGTTGACTTGAGGCCGAGTTGACTTGAGGCCGAGTTGACTTGGGGCCGACTTGACGTGGGGCCGACTTGACTTTGGCCGAGACGGTTTGGGGCCGACTTGACCTGCACCCTTTTGAAATATCAGACCTTTATAGTAGTGTACGTACAAAAAGGTGAAAAAAGAAGAATTGTCAGTGCTTTTACAAGTTATGAGTGACGACATAATTTGTGAATTGGATTATGATTGGACAGTTTTAACAGTCAACTTCAACAATTGTCATTTTAATCATTTTTAACATTGATTTTTATCCCCTTTTATTTATTGTAAAATCATTGAATCCGGTTAATTCAATCATAGAGATATTATAGTTCACTATTTAAATATCTCTATGATTGAATGCAACGTTTACAGGAAAACAGGCTTTAGGCTTGTATAGTTCAATCATTTTTATAAACAATTCAGCTATTTCTTTCAGAGATTTTCCTCCTACTGTAAACTGTTCTTCAAACCCTCAAATTTGAAAGGATTCTATTTGAAAATGTGTAATATTACAGTAATAACAGTAATGAACTCACCTTCTTCAGAGGCTAGATTTATTTGCTAGTTTATTTAGCCTACTAGGCCTCTAGGCCTAGTTTTATGCATACCACGACCCTTAACATATTATTAATTAGCTAGGCCTAGGCCTGACTCTAGGATTAGCCTTGGTAGAGGCAAATTAATAAATGTATAGCTATCTAGGCCTAGGCTAGGCCAAGTTGATAGCATTTCTTAATCAGACATAACCGGGATGAATGTTGATGATTCACCCCCTACTTACACACCACCTACTCGGACACATCTCTCATTCAATCTCACTTACCCAAAACAATACATTGGCGAAGAACAATAAATATTTTACAAATAAGCTGACTTCAGATGAGGAATGTCTAGATGAACGACTTCTTCTGACATGTTTATCCGACTCCTGTAATGTGTGTGATCGGGAGCTATAAGATTTCGGAGCTTTTTGCCCCATATCTTATCAAAAAAGAAAGGTTTTCGAGTGTTATATTAAAGACTTTTTTGTGGAAGGATTGTATTTTATGATTTCTGCGACTGTAATGAAAAGGCTAGTATCATCTGTATCCGGCCGACAAAAAGAGGGCGACATACAACTCAGCAATTTTGGAACCAACCAATTTAATAATTATAATTATAAATGGAAGAATAGACCAATGTTCTTGGTACACCTGTTATGTACTTGATCTTTCTATAAATATTGAAGTTGCATTCGATAGATTTTGTAAAGGTTTTACCAAACGGGCATGTAAAAACAGAAGGGAAATCAACAATGAAAATGATTAGTTCTTTGCTTTTTAAATCCTGTAATATTTTAATATTTTTTTTTATTTCAAGTTTCCTTGTACAGTACTGTAAAGTACTATGGATGCACCTTCATTCAAGAAGTGTGCCACTGATTCAAAAGTATTACTTTTGTTAATGATATTTTTTTATATCTTCTACATAATTTAGTTTAAGTTTCCTTGTACTGTAAATAGGCCTATTGTGAAATCATTTTTTTTCTAACATTTTACTTAATCTGGACGTACCTTCATTATTCAAGAAGTGTGCCACTGTTTCAAAAGTGTAGCTTCCAAATACATTATTATATTAATTATTATTATTATTAATATCCGTCGTGCCTCCTCTCTGCAGCAGTAGTGTGTCTGTACAAAGAGCCGCTTAAGCTTAAACCTCAACTCTCTTTAGCAACAACTGCAGCTGTTGTGGAGACGGCGGCCGGGCGGACACCGTTACACATACCACGATGAGTCCGATATTGTCACTACACACAGTACCGCTTTACTGTACTTTTATTTCCAAAACAAACATACTCATCATATTTATAAAATGTCAAAAAAAGAAAAAGCTAGATCTCTGTTGTCGAGTTCTCCAACCAAACGTCAAATAAATTTAAATGAAAATTCATTCATTCATTTCGTTTTATTTCACAATGCATCACTGTACTGATTTCTAATCAGTAGGTTAATTTGTATAGCGCCATCGTGCGGGTCCTTTTGGACAGATATGAGAACGTGATAATTAATTGTTTGTTTAGAGGACATAATAATCAACAAAGTTGTTATGTTGAATTTGAGCTACGATACCGGAACCGGTAATGCTTTGTTATAGATGTTTTTAGCTTTAGTTATGATACATTTAATATTCGTGACTCCTTCTTGCTTAGGCAGATTGGCATTATTTAGATGGCGAGGTCGTTTAGACTCGCCGCCTAGAGCATGGAGGGTTGGAGTGGCATGGCGGCCGGAGCAGGTTGTCATGGGTGTCGCTGTTCTGTGGAGCCCACCTTTATGCCCTCAGTTTGTTTGTTTACATTGTTTATTTAAATTGTTATTTACTGATTATTATCATTACGTTTACTGATAGCAGAATGATTGTAGGGATCAGGTGCCGTTTTCGGCCACCTCGACTTATATGGACTATACCATTATTATGATAGGGGTGTGGTGTATTATGTTTTATGTAGAGAAGGGTTTCTATTGAATGGGAAGACAATACAATTGTTCTGTTATGTAACCTACAGTACAAACTACAAGGAACAATACAGAACATCAAAAACTAGCATGTTAAAAAGGCATGTTATTATTAGGTAGGCCTACTGTGTTAGGGAATCCCAAGATTTTGTAACAATATTACTATATTAACTAAAGATATTTTATATAAAACAAATTTTATAGACAAATTTAATGAAGAACCATCTACTAACTGGATAAAGCCATTTAGGAAAAATAATAAACAAGTTGATCATAACGAGTGGTTTTTAAAGGCCCAAAGCAAAACGAAATTCCATGCAAAACAACGTTAACGGAATATACTATGTATAAAGGAACCAAACCTTGAACAATATTTGTTAGATAAAACTAATTTTAAGAGTATCAATTTAAAATTTATAGCAAGATCAAACTCTCTAGATCTTGAGGGTCGTAGAAAATCCTGGTCAAATCATGACACAGGATTATGTAAGATGTGTAGTACAAACGAAAAAGAAACAGTAAACCATTTTTTATTTAAATGTCCTTCATTAAACTCTGTTAGACAATAATTAAGTATGTACCGGGATAATTTTAATTGTGGACCTCAGTTAAAACACCACTTTATGCTAGACAATTTATTCACTGAAAATGAAACATTAGGAAAAATCTTTGATTTTTATTGTAAAACATATTTAATGAAAGCATGGGTTACTAGATCTACAATTTTATCCGCATTACCTCTCTCAACTAATTGATTAATATAGTAAACAAGCTACAGACATCTCTATGAGGATGTATCTGTAAGTTTTATTTATTAGGCCTATCCTGCATTTTTGTTGTTCTGTTTTTATTTTTGTAGTTATATATATTGTACAATTTACATATTATGTATTTTCATACAGATCTAATTAATTACTTTACATTTTGTTTTGATGTTATGTATTAGTATTTAGAACTTTGTGGCTTATGTTATTTGTAATTTTGTCTGTAAATTGGATGCACCATTAACTGATAAATGTGTGACACCGATATAAAGGTGATTCCTATGAATAAATAAATAAATAAAAACTATATAAGTAGGTATACTTACTTATTATATATAAAAACTAAACTAAACACTACAGTATAATCAAAATTAAAGCATATTAAATACTAGGCCTATGTTATTCC
Organism: Antedon mediterranea; assembly: GCF_964355755.1. Lineage (NCBI taxonomy): Eukaryota > Metazoa > Echinodermata > Crinoidea > Comatulida > Antedonidae > Antedon > Antedon mediterranea. Next base: position 18,941,996 of record NC_092675.1, read on the forward strand.
TATCTAGATTTAAACACTTTAAATTTTTGTACAATCGGATTCGAAATTAGAAAATCTTAAATACTACAATATAATCGGAATTAAAACATCCTAAATACTACATTACAATCGGTTAAATTACCTAAACTCTATAATGTTGTGAAATATGTACGAATGTTGGCAAATGCATTCTAATCGGCCCAATCCTATCGGTAGATAAATCATATTTTTTATTTTCTTGAACTAAACATAAATAAAACGAAAAAAATAAGGATTGATTTTCGAAAACATAATTGGTCTGACAGTATACATTAATTAAAGTAAAGGAAGTAGAGATTGTTAACAATTATTGATAAGTATCTGGCAGTAGTGTTTGACTAAAGCTAAATGGGTGGACATGTTGATCGTAGTTAAGAGGTTAAATAATAGGCTGTACTGCTTGAGGAAACTCGGTTCTTTGGGGTAAAGCAGGATATTTGTACTATAGAATGTTTATGTTTTACTAATCAGTGATGTTCTATTTGGGCATATTGTATATTGGGCTAGGAATATCAGTAAGGGAATGTAAGGGGGATAAAGACCGAATTGAGAAGGTGCTGGGTAGAGCGTGGAAAGTAATTGGTTTGTCTAGTATGCAAATGCTTGACTCGTTCTACAGCGAACAGCTTGCCGATGTATTCCATGCTATATTGGAAGACACCAATCATCCTCTTCATGGCGACATTATCAGCTCCGTTTTACATTCGCTATTATAACGTTTTGATGCAAACGTTGTTCAATTAAAACATGTATTTCTACACAGAAACGTTTAAAAACGTGTTTAAAACATTTTAGAAAGACCAAACCTAAAAACATGCAATGTCAAACGCTGTGTTTTCTGGGAACAAAATGGTACAGATTCACTGACAAAATTATAATGTTTATTGTTTTACTGATTACCTAATAATCAGTATGTGATAAATGTACTACTGTCATCTTTATTAAATGTACTACTGTGTTATCGTTAGGTAAATTATATTTTTTATTTGTAACTGGAATAAAAACTTTCTTTATATAATTTCTGTATCTATAAATCTGTAAAAATTATATAGAAATAAAGAGCTATAATATACTGCATTAACTTGAAAACTGAAATTAATTCTACAGCATGCAGGGCGTAGTTGTTTTCCCTTTGTTGCTGAAACAACAAGAAAAACAAAAGAACAAAAGGAGCAGTATTTTAACACATTAACACACTCAATTAATAAATGGGACACCCCTATTTTCCCATCTTTTTATAATGGTATAGTCCATACAAGTCGAGGTGGCCGAAAACGGCACCTGATCCGATTGTAGAAGTTATGACGTGAACTTTAAGATTACTTTATAGTTATTTAGTCTATTTAAGATATGCAGATTTGCATCATGTATCACACAGTTAGCTGCACGTCATGGTGTGTTGTGCACATCTGAGCGGTCGTTCCGCTTGACGAAGCATAGATTACGTCATGTATGGTTGAGATACGTCATTGTTCTCTTCCTAAGATTTAATGTTGTATTTACCTCAGTTTGAGGTTGTATTTGCTGATTGCTATTACTTGTTTGTTTTCAGTAATTTACGGCTAGAGGCTAGAGGCTAGAGGCTAGAGATTAGAGGCTAGAGATTAGAGGTTAGAGATATATGAAGAAATAAAGGCTGTAATACAGCATAAATGAGCCAGTAAATTCGTCGGTAGCGTTTCATTCTTAAGTACGTGTACTTACAGTAAATTACGGAGGTATTTCAACCAATCCTGAAAGTAAAGCAAGATGCCCGCTAGCACATCTGATCAAAAGGACAAGCTGAAACACTCCAGAAGAGTAAAAAGGGGAGCATTCACTAGAGCCTTAAATGTATTAAAAGCAGCGACAGCTGAAGAAAATGAGAAGGAAGTAGTAGAGAATGCTCTTGAAAGACTGCTAAATGCGTCTAATGGAGTAGAACAAGTTCATGATGCACTCGTTGCAATACTTGACACTGAACCTGAATTAAAAGAAGCAGAAACGTATATTGAAATTGTGTTATTAGAGTTCACACAAGGTCTGCAAATAGGGAAAAAATATTTAGCAGATATCAAGGCAAGGGAGACATCAGTGGTGGATACTACTACCAGCAACAGGGAGGATGATGACCGAAACGTAAGCAGCAATGCAATTGCGAAATTCCTAATGAAGAAAGATTTGATCAGCAATGGTTTGATTAAATTTGATGACAGTCCATTAAATTACAGATCATGGATGGGTACGTTTAAGGCAATTGTCAAAGAGCTATCCTTGAGTGCACGAGAAGAGTGTGATTTGATGATTAAATGGCTAGGTCCTGAATCGAGGAAAATAGTAATGAGGTTAAGGGCGGTTCATCTAGACAACCCTGAAAATGGCCTAAAGGACATGTGGAAACGCTTAAATGAAGAGTATGGTGCCCCAGAGTTGATTGAGAGTGTTCTATTAAAGAAATTAGAGACCTTCCCGAGGATCAAAGATGACCATCAGCTGAAGGAAATGTCAGACCTGTTAAGGGAAATTGAAGTAGCGAAATCAGATAAAAGACTACCAGGATTGGCCTGCTTTGATACCGCAAGGGGTGTCAATATGGTGACAGAAAAACTATCATACCAACTACAAGACCGGTGGCGTACAACCGGAGCAAGGTATAAAGCCGATAAAGATGTGTCGTTCCCGCCATTCAATGTTTTTGTAGAGTTTGTTGCAAAAGAGGCCAAGGTACGTAACGACCCGTCATTTCAGATTACATCTGCATCAAAAAGCCGTGATAGCCATAAGGGAAATAAATCTGGTGATTCCGCAAGAGCTTATAGTACTCAGTCCAAGCAGAAAAGGTGTTTTTGTTGTGACGGAAATCACACAGTGGAAGGATGTGATAAATTTAAGGGTTTAGAATTGAAACAGCGAGAAGAGCTAATAAGAAGGAAAGGATTATGTAGAGGTTGCTTGAAAAAAGGGCACGTATGGAGAGAATGTAAGTGCCGAAGGATTTGTGATATATGTAAAGGCGAGCATCCTACTATCATGCATAGATATTCAAACAGTACTGCTGAACCACCTGTAGTATCTTCGAACAGTGCAGCTGAACCACCTGTAGTATCTTCAAACAGCGCAGATAAACCACCTGTAGTATCTTCAAACAATTTGTGCAGCAATACATGTGACAATGAACAGTGTTGCTCTTCAATAGTGCCTGTGTGGATTGAATATGAGAAACAGGAAAGCATAACATACGCCCTCCTTGATGAGCAGTCAGACTCCTGTTTTATCTCAGCAAAACTTGCACAAGAATTAAAAACCAAGGGTGTCCGCATACAACTGGAAATATCAACAGTACTTACAAAGGGATGTGTTACTTCGGAGAAGATAAATGGTTTGAAGGTGAGAGGACTTAAAGAAGGGAAAACTATAAGTTTACCAGCAGCCTATACTCGGGATTCCATACCTGTATCAAGACACCAGATTCCTACTCCAAACTCAGTGAATGGTTGGCAACATCTACAGAAAATAAAAAGTGACTTAAGTCCACTTCTTAATATTGAAGTTGGTCTAATAATAGGCCACAATTGTTCTAGTGCACTGATGCCAAGGGAAGTGGTACGAGGTAATCATGACGAAGATCCGTATGCAATTAAGACCTTATTAGGATGGGGTGTGGTAGGTGTCGTTAAGGCACGGAAGGGAGAACCCACCAACAATGTAAAGCAATTCTCCTTCAAAACAACTACTAAAGAAGTAATAAAGGTGCTGGAAAGAGATTTCTTGGATGATCGTATAAATGGAAAAATGATATCAGTCGAGGACACGAAATTCTTGAACGCTATGCAAAAAGGATGCAGAACAGAAAATGGATATATCCAACTGCCAGTACCATTTAAATTGGAAATTCCGAAGTTGCCTAACAACAAAGTAGCTGTTGGTAAGAGGTTAATTCAGCTGAGACACAAAATGATAAAACAGCCATCATTCGCTGCAAAATATAAAGAGTTTATGACTAGTATCATAGACAAAAGTCAGGCAGAAAAGGTACCTACAGAAGAACTTGAGTATGAAAAAGAGTATGGGACTGATGCTGCTGAATTCGTCCGCAGAGGATTCTACGTGGATGATGCCTTAAAGGCTGTTCCAACGATCGATGCTGCTATCAGTTTGATAAAGAGAACTGTGGATATGCTTAGCAGAGGCGGCTTTAGGTTGCACAAATTTCTCTCTAATTCTCCAGAGGTATTGAAGTCCTTACCCGCCACGTCAATTGCTTCCAAAGTAAACCAGTTGGACTTGAGTGATCTTCCTACAGAGCGGACGTTGGGTATATTGTGGAATGCAGCGGAAGATACCTTTACATTTGAAGCCAATTTGAGAAATAAGCCATCAACTAGAAGAAGTATTCTGTCTACGGTGAGTGCTATATTTGACCCTCTTGGGTTTGTTGGTCCTTACGTTCTGTTGGGTAAACGCATATTGCCGGAGATTTGTGCTGGTGGTGCTGAATGGGATCATCCAGTTGGTGAAGAAACCCTTAGATCATGGGAAGAATGGAAAAAGCAATTGGTGTACTTGAAAGACGTCAGTATTGAAAGATGTTATAAGCCAATAAGCAATAGAAATTCAGAAATTGTATCCACCGAGCTACACCATTTTAGTGATGCGAGCGAGAAAGGATACGGTCAGTGTTCATACTTACGACTTGTTGATAAAGAAGGTAAAGTGAAGACATCACTCTTAATTAGCAAATGCCGTGTAGCTCCTAAGAGAATGATAACTATACCAAGGTTGGAACTGGCAGCTGCAGTGGTATCGGTTAAGGTTGCATCCATGCTGAAAGAAGAGATAGAGTATCCGAACGTCACTGAGTATTTCTGGACTGACAGCCAAGTAGTCATTGGATATATTAATAATGAAGCGAAAAGGTTTAACACCTTTGTAGCTAATAGGGTGCAACAAATTCACGATGCGAGCACTAGTGGTCAGTGGCACTACGTAAGCAGTGAGGATAATCCCGCTGATATTGCATCACGTGGAATGGATGCTGAGAAATTGAGAGATTGCGAGAGGTGGTGGCATGGACCAGCTTTCTTAAACCGTGAAAAATATACAATCAACCAGTTACATATTGAAATAAAAGATGACGATGTGGAAGTAAGGCAAGCTAAGGTGTTTGCAACACAAGTGAAAACTGAACTGATCCCAGACATGTTAAGAAGAACTTCCAGTTGGCACAAGGTACGACAAATACTTGCAAGGTGTTTAATCTTTATTTATAAATTAAGAGGATGGAAGCGATCCGGAGAAGTTACGGTAGAAGACCTAACTAGAAGTGAAAAATTGATAATTAAAGCTGTGCAATACAATGAATGGAAGGATTTGAATGCGCTGGTGAAGTTAGACCCAGTTGTAGACAACGATGGATTGCTGCGTGTAGGAGGTCGTTTAAAGAAAACTAATCTACCAGAAGAAATTAAACATCCAGTAATCATCCCTGCAAAAAGTGATTTAACCCGATTAATAGTCGGTCATTACCATAATCAAGTGTACCACCAAGGTAGAGGGATTACTCTTAATGCGGTGCGAGCTGCTGGGTTCTGGATGATAGGTGGCGTGGCATCTGTCTCAAGATATATTCACGACTGCACGGTATGTCGTCGACTTAGACGACCTACAGAACTCCAGCGTATGGCAGATCTACCAGTCGAAAGAGCCGAGGCAGGTCCTGCCTTTAGTTACTGTGGCGTAGACTTCTTTGGGCCGATCATTGTAAAAAATGGTAGAAAGGAACTTAAGCGCTATGGTGTGCTATTTACATGTTTGGTGTCTCGAAGTGTGCACCTGGAGATAGCCAGCTCGTTATCGACAGATTCCTTTATGAATGCCTTTCGCCGATTTTTATGTAGGAGAGGACCCGTCAGACAAATGAGGTCCGACCAAGGAACCAATTTTATTGGTGCCACAAGAGAGCTGAAGGAAGCAGTAAAGGAGATGGATCAAGAGGCAATTCGCATAAATATGCTAAGGTTAAATTGTGATTGGAAATTTAACACACCCACTGCAAGCCATCACGGAGGAGCTTGGGAGCGTATGATCAGAACAACCAGAAACATTTTTGATAGCTTAATGCTTCAGCATAAGGCGTTATTGAATGATGACATGCTGAGCACATTTATGACAGAAGCAGAAGCAATAATTAACAGCAGACCTTTATGTGCTACTAACGATGCATCTTTAGAACCGCTGACACCATTTCACTTGTTAACGATGAAAAGCAGTGCGGTGTATGCTCCGCCAGGAAACTTCAAAAGGGACGGGAAGTTTAGCCGGAAGCTCTGGAGAAGAGTCCAGCACCTGGCGGATACGTTTTGGAGTAGATGGCAAAAAGAATATATTATCAATTTACAGCAAAGACAGAAGTGGACTAAGAAGAAAAGAAACATAAGCATTGGAGATATTGTACTTTTGTATGAAGAAGGTGTCCTGAGAAATCATTGGGAGCTTGCTCGAGTTACCAACACCAAGCCGAGTGATGATGGTTTAGTGAGAAGCGTCACTGTCTTCGTTGGACGAAGAAGAACAACATTGGATAGGCCAGTAACCAAGATTGTGTTGTTGGTTCCTAAAGATCAGTAATCTAACACTGCATTTGTAGAAATTATATAATTTAGTAATTGTTTGAATCTTACTTCGTTTATCATTGATAATTATACCATTGTTTAATTTGTTTGTTAGAAATTGTAGTCAATTTATGGGAGGCCTGTACTGATTTCTAATCAGTAGGTTAATTTGTATAGCGCCATCGTGCGGGTCCTTTTGGACAGATATGAGAACGTGATAATTAATTGTTTGTTTAGAGGACATAATAATCAACAAAGTTGTTATGTTGAATTTGAGCTACGATACCGGAACCGGTAATGCTTTGTTATAGATGTTTTTAGCTTTAGTTATGATACATTTAATATTCGTGACTCCTTCTTGCTTAGGCAGATTGGCATTATTTAGATGGCGAGGTCGTTTAGACTCGCCGCCTAGAGCATGGAGGGTTGGAGTGGCATGGCGGCCGGAGCAGGTTGTCATGGGTGTCGCTGTTCTGTGGAGCCCACCTTTATGCCCTCAGTTTGTTTGTTTACATTGTTTATTTAAATTGTTATTTACTGATTATTATCATTACGTTTACTGATAGCAGAATGATTGTAGAAGTTATGACGTGAACTTTAAGATTACTTTATAGTTATTTAGTCTATTTAAGATATGCAGATTTGCATCATGTATCACACAGTTAGCTGCACGTCATGGTGTGTTGTGCACATCTGAGCGGTCGTTCCGCTTGACGAAGCATAGATTACGTCATGTATGGTTGAGATACGTCATTGTTCTCTTCCTAAGATTTAATGTTGTATTTACCTCAGTTTGAGGTTGTATTTGCTGATTGCTATTACTTGTTTGTTTTCAGTAATTTACGGCTAGAGGCTAGAGGCTAGAGGCTAGAGGCTAGAGGCTAGAGATTAGAGGCTAGAGATTAGAGGTTAGAGATATATGAAGAAATAAAGGCTGTAATACAGCATAAATGAGCCAGTAAATTCGTCGGTAGCGTTTCATTCTTAAGTACGTGTACTTACAATCACACTTGATAAGTTAAAGTTGTTACAGAATAGATTAAAATGTAGTGTGATTACTATCTCAGTATCAATATATGGTCTGGATATGATGTTTTTTTAAATAATTCTGAGTGACCGTCACAACAAACAATAACAATAACTTATTATGAGGTGTTTATGATACAAATATGAGACAAACATATTTTTTTGTCATATAAGTTTCTGACAGAAAAATATGGTGGTCCCTTTGTACAGAACAATCATGCAATTAATACAAAGTTCTATTTCTACGGTAGTAGCCTACAACACAAAATGAATAATTTTGCTATTAATTATTAAATATAATAGGCCTATAAAATCAATTAATCTGCTTGTTGCATCACAATCTTTGGTGAGAGTTTTGTATAACATTTTATACTTAGCTCAATATACTGTAATTTTATTAAAACACATGCCGCGTCTCTCTGACCGTTTTCCGTTCCGTATAAATTGTATGTACATCAAAATGTAGTGCAATTTTCTTCTGACGAAGTAATACCAAAAAAGACAAAGCCTTCTGCTTCATTTAGTTCTTCTGGACTTTGACCTGTATTTGTACTCAAAATGCATTCATTTGAAAATGCATTGAACGACGAAAAAGAAACGCACACATCGTCATTGCCGCATTCTAAGGAACATGCACCGAACTACTTTATTTGCTTATCTAACTTCAAATACATATAAACATATATTTGTGTTTATCTCGATTTCTGTAAAAATAATCATGATTATGTATTATTTATACTTTTGACCTATTGTATCGTTATACTGTTATCCAATTGTTTTTTAGTTTTATTTTCTATGTATAAGTTTTTTTGTTTTGTTTTTTTTCAGTGAGACATTTTAGCTTATTTAGTTTATACATTGATAGACCAGTTAGATATACCAATAACTAATCATTAAACAAATAAAATCTTGTACTTGCTGTTTGCTATATCTATAATTGCAAGTACATATAAACATATATTTGTGCTTATTTCGATTTATGTAGTAATTTTATCATGATTATGTATTATTTATACTGTTCACCTATTGTACCTTTATTCTGTTTTTTTTTTGTTTTTTTGTTTTTTTTGTTTTTTAGTTTTTTTTTTATTTACTATGTATAAGTATTTTTTTTTTCTGTCTGACATTTTGTAAGTAGGCCCTAATGTGTATTTACTACTGACCTATTGCATCGATTTATTGATTTGCTCGTTATACAATTGTTTTTAAGTATCTACTCAAGTGTGCAATTACTACTGTACATTTGTTTTTGGTTTTTTTTTTCAATGTAAGTTAATTATGTAAGTTTTATCATCATTTACCTTTTATATGTTGTTGTTTATATTTGTATGGACGCACCACCAAAAGGTGTGTGCCACTGATTCGAAAGTGAGTACCAATAAATACTGAATACTGAATACCAGAGCTCACTGCCATTACACGTCTGACTACGTCTTCAGCTGCCGGAGACTTGCCTTTCATCACAAGTTTATATTTTGTATAAACAGTGGTGGAAAGTGTAAATACCGACTTATTAAAATGGCATACGGCACATGATATCACACTACGGGCATCATTACCACTTATATTACGCTTAATTAATAATTAAAAGCTGAAGGTGTTAGCAAAATGACTAGGCCTATAGGTACAATTACTTTGGCTACATGCAGTGTTTGTTGAAGGAATGGTGAACGGATTTCAATGTACTGGTAGGTTACATTTCTTAAACTGCTTTGATGTTTCACATAATTTTGTGTTATGTTCCTGTTTTAGCAGTAATGTACATTACGTGTAATGGGGTAATCTTACCGGCGCTAGTTCCGTTTCGCACCTGTTTTTATTTCGACTTCCTTTTGACTCCAAATTGTTAAGCAACTTATTGTGAATACCACACCTTAAAATTGGGCCTCATAAGTACTTTTATGAAGAAGAATCACATAAAAAGTAACAAATAAATCATTAAATTGATGATTTTACAGACATGTTTCTCGCATACCGTTCGCGAATTTAGCATACTCGAAGTTCAATATTTTCGTTTCTATGGAGCGCCAAAAGAGCAACAACAATAGATGGTTAAAAACTCAGTGGAATGCGTCTTCTTTTAATGCATTTATTATTGAAATACACGTTTAATTTTAATATATTTTGTCAATAAAATGCTGTAACATTTTACTGCTAATAATTTGCTGTTTTCAAATAGCAACCAACCCTAGTTAGGCCTAATAAGAGTAAGACTATAGACTAAAAGGAATATTATTTAGATCAGGTATACCCCTACAGCAGTACAGGCAATATGATGATGAATTTGTCGATTTTCATTCCTAAAAGTTCCTGCAAAAACCATGTACAGTATCAACAGTAATATTTTTGCTGCATTGCCATTGACAAAATATGATAAAATTGAACGTAATTTTCACCAATAAATGCATTAAATATACGCAATTTACTGAGTTTTTAGCCCTCTATTATGATTGCTCTTTTTGCGCTCCATAGAAACAACAACATTGAACATGGAGTATGCGAAATTCACAAACCGATGTGCGAGAAACACGTCTGAAAATTGATCAATTTAAAGGATTTATTTTTTACTTTTTTTGTGTGATCTCCTTCGTAAAAGTATTTTTGAGGCCTAATTCTAAGGTGTACTCACGATAAAGTTACTTAACAAATTTTGAGTCGAAATAAACGACAGGTGCGAAACGGAACTAGCGCCATGTTACCAACCTTCACATATATATAAAAACTGTAGACTACAATCTGTGTATTTAAATCTGTGTGGAGCATTTGTTCTAATGCGACAACAATCCCTATCCTCCCTGTTTGTACCAGTATTATCAGCCACATCGTAGGTGGGTGGTTGCTCGTGTGTCAGCCACATAGGATTGCCTTCTTCCTCAATGTCGTTCAGCCCTGTCCACGTATTTTCTATCGAAATGTCAACGAAGTAGTTTAGTATAGCTCTTCTTCTGTGTTGATTGTAATTAAATGTGTTTGTGAGTTTTCACATACTTCCTTCGCTTCACTCCATGTTAAGAGGTCTTCAGAATATTTGTAGCAATGGTGGTTGTATACATAATTACCCCTGAAATATAATTAGATATCTTTAGCAATGGTAAGTAACCCTGTGTTTATATATGTTAATTAACATTCGTTATGCCTATATTATTTATTCTGATATTAGGCCTAATGTATTAAATTTTGATATATTGTTTATTCATTCATTTTTTTACTTGCGTTATATACCTTTACATCCAAGAAGTTCAAATCTCATTGATATTCGATCATGCCAATTAGTTGGATGAATACGAACAACTCGAGCGGATACCCGAGAAGAAAACATATTTGTCACATGGGTTTCTTCATCTGAATTTCCTTCAAACTCCTGCAAAGAAAACAAGCCAATGAATGACATTTGAGGACAATATTTTTCCTCTTGATATTAGCCTTGTTGTAATGACATGAATAACTATATTAAAGTACTTACGACATTTTGATCATTTGCGTCTTTGATTGTTTGGAATTCGGTACCGTTGATGCTGTAAAGAAATTCATATGATTTCACCCACTGAGTATATCCCGGCCCTGTGTAGTAACTCCAGTTATTATTGTCACGTGACCAATATCGACTTGGATCCACTGGTTTTGGTCATTATGTGTTGTAGTCTAGGATCCACAAGCGGCGAAACCCTTCAATTTATTTAATCTTCCATTCGCAGCCTCAAAACATGATAAATAACTTGACACACTAATTTGATTATCAGATATACTACCATCTTCCATTCCAAGAGGTTTAGTACAGGAATCTAAAAAATACATTTGTACTTATAAACTTCATTTCCCATGTCCGTCATATTGGGCCAAAATTCTGTAATAATTACGGACGTTCCGAACTTTGAAATAACAGTGTTAAAATTGTTTCCTTCTGCAAATTTCGATATTTTCTTTTCTGGAGTGTGGTTTTTTTTTCTCTTTTGTGGCGCAAACACCACTTTTATTCACATTCATATTATCTCATATTACGTAAAATCGTATTATTTAACTTGTAAATGTCGTTACAGTTCATAAGTAACATTTTTACATATATGAATTCTGTATTACTCCTTTTTTCATTAATTTTCTTATATTTTGTTATACACTTGACAGGATCATCATTATCATCTATCCCGTTTTAAAATAGTTCACACATTTTCATTTGTTTGTTTTCATTTTACAACCCGGATTATACAATATATTTATATACATGATAAAAAAAAAAATAATAATAGCTCAGTACCACCAGTAACCCGTATCACTGTAATTATTTTTCGGTTAATCGTATCAAATTAGAAATTATATTATCATAATCTTATTTCTTAAAGCTACCCATTTTTCTATACTTGTTTCTTTATTGTTATATGTTTCACATTCAATGTTATATAACATATTGCTTTTAAATGAATTCCATAAAGATTTACCCACTGGCTTATTTAGTGCAGATAACATTTTTATTCTATAAATAGTAAATGCTGCAAAAGTGTAAATATAATCTATTAGCTTATCTCCCGTTCCTAGTATTAATTGTTTAAATGATATATTATTGTGATTTAAACTTACAAAGATACTAAGCATTTTCCTCCAATATTTCTGAATAAATCTACAACTAAAAAACAAATGATTTTCATTTTCAATTTCTCCACATTTGTCACACGTTTGTGTTTCCTTAACTTTCCACTGATACAGCCGTTTGTTGGTAGGCAGTATTCTATGTAACATCTTATAATTGAATTGTGCTAGTTTCTTATCTTTCATTTTACATACTTTCCGTAACCAAGAAGTTTTCCAATCAATGTTGTTATCATTGAAGGACTCTTCCCATTTTAGTTGTGACATTGGATAATGAAATATTCTTTCACAAACCATGAGTATATTAGTTTGGTAGTATTAATCTCATACTTGGTCCCAACTAATCCATCATTATCATCACAATTGAAAATATCTACCTCCTTAATAATACGTTTCCATTGAATTGGTATTGCCTTAATAATGCACAAATACTCATTTAACCAGTTTGTTTTACATTGTAGTTTCACCAGTATTTCGTTTGATGTTAAAAAAGTGTTCTTATTAACAATGTCTTTAATACTGATAATGCCACTGTCAATCCAATGCTTGTAGAAAAGCGATTTTTTTTTAGTTTAACGTAGTGGTTTCCCCACAGTTGCTCATTCATTATATCGTTATAAGTTTCAGGGTTTTTTTTTAGAGATTCTGTTATAATTTATGTAGGCTTTTATCATATTTTTGTAAAACAGTGGAATTTTATCAGAATTAACATCAATAATGTTATAACATGACATATTAAGTAAAACATTAACATCACATATTTTTTTAATATAATACATTGGAATATTTTTCCATTTAGCACCATCATCATTCATAATTCTTTTTAACCAGCCACACATGAGTGCGTTAACATGAAGAGTAAAATCAGGCATTTTAATGCCTCCCATCTCAACATCACCAATTAGAGTTTTTCTTTTTATCTTTTCCCTTTTATTGTTTCAAATAAAATTATATATTAGATTTGTAACTTGTGTATATACATATTTTGGAACATCAGTGATATTTGCAGCATATGTTAATTTAGATAGTGCAAGACTTTTCAGGATTATTATTCTACCAAAAATTGAGAGATTTCTAGCATTCCATTGTTTTAAAATCTTTTCTAGCTCTATTATTATATTCTGGAGTGTGGTTTAAGCAACACTGTTGTACAGTTTATAGTGGATAAAATACAATCGGTATTTCTGTTTGCTACTGTAGCCCGATATAGAGTGTCATTTCCGGCGGTGAACTAAAGGTGCCATTTATCGTGAATGTTACGTGCGAAAGTACCATTTCCGGCCATCTAGGGGTGTCATTTAACAAAATTCGCTCGCCACAGGCTTCACCATGGGCCCTGGATTCTTGGCCAACCCCATTAGAATGGTTCTGCGGTCGCCCCTGCACCTGGTATAGTGCCTTAATTGCATGATTGTTTGGATGATCTCGTAATGTGACCGTACCATTTCATCTTTGTCAAATTAAATTTACTTAATCGGGTTTGAAATTTGTATATTATTTATTATGAAACAACAACATTGATAATAACCCCACTTATTTTTCGCTGTAATAAAGCATCATGGAATACGTGCCTGTTTCAAAAGTGGTGCAACAGGACCTTTTTAATAATGTTAAAATATGAATTTTACTGATTTTCAAGGACATTTAAAATAGTATTTTCCGATGTGAAATTTATTGATTATCTACTTCTTACTTACTTAAATATGTCTCAAATTTACATTATTAATAGTTATTTTGGTGAACTTCCTATTATAACATTGGTATGGGAAAAAGTTCTGAGCAAAACGTTTTAAAGAAAGTTTTACGACGCTCGTTCTGCTATTATACCAATGACGAAAATATTTTTATCATCTAGGTTGTTAAAGTTTAAATGCACAAGCATGGAGGTATATTTAACCTATAAACAATCGTTAAGTTAAGCATAGATTCTCAACACATACCTGTAGATAAACTTTTCCCAAAAAATATAACACAACACACAAACGTCAGTATCATTATTATAATATAAGTAGACAAAAATATAGAATAGTTCAACTGATAATCAATCCAATAGAGTTATTGGAACAACCGTGTGTGTAGTTCTCAAAATCAACTATAGCTTTAATAACCAGTTCTTGTGAATATTGCCTATAAATAGATCCATTCGACATGACGATCATTATTATCGATTCATAATTAAAAATGATTTCACACTCGATTGCTCTGTAATTGATTTGTTTAAATGTATCCTTAACAAAAATAATGATATTATATGTTTATAGCGAGCATCGATAAAAGATGAACCCACTTTCAAAACCAACATCAATATGTTCTTCGATTTTTAATGGCAAAATGAAAAACAAATATAATATAGTCATACTTATAAAATGTCGATAGAATGTTCTAGATCTTGTCGAGTTCCAACCAAAACAAAAAGTTGGACCTATAATACATTCGAAGTTTTAATGCAGCTAAATTATGTGATTAAATCGTGATCGTAAAGATTGATGAGAATAAGAAAAAAACTTAGTTTTAGAAGTATGAAATGTGTTAAAATAACATTAAGATAAAAAAAAACAGAATATGACGAAGAAAAATAGAAGATGTATAAAACTTTTATTTGAAAGAAATGAATGAATAAAGGTGGTGCCACGAAAGATAATAATAAAACAAACAAAAAAACTTAGTTTTAGGTATCCAATGGTGCCGAGATAATAATATTTCAAATCAGATTTGAGGTAAGATAATGAATTTTCTTTTTATTACAATAAATATTAATACTTTCCCAAACCTCAATTCCGGATGTAATTACTATTCGGTAAAGAAATGCATAAGAACATAATAAAGTTTCTATAGACACATTTCCAACATTATTATTTCTTCTTATTGAATATGGTTTTTCCAGATAAGAAAATTATCGAAATATACAAGTGTTCATAGCGACAAAATGTATTAATATGAATAAAATAATATATGTATCTCTTCACTATAACTAGCTACACCATCAAACTTTAGGTGACAAAACATACGGGACACACGGGACATAATAATACCATATTTGGACACATCACACTTTTTTTGTCAAACGAAGATATGTTTTTTCCAGCACAGAAAGTTACTACGATACGATACGATAAATAATTTCACTATCAAGATAAATCAATTTGGACGTTGATTGTACATATACATTAAAATAAGTCCATTGATAGCTTTTTTATAATTTAATTTTTTAAATTTCATTCAGGCACTTTTTATTTATGCGTCTCCTTCTGTTCTGAAAATGTATTATTTCTTAAAATATAGTGCAAGTTTCTTCTGACGAAGTAATACCAAAAAAGTCAAAGCCTTCTGCTTCATTTAGTTCTTCTGAACTGTGACCTGTATTTGTACTCAAAATGCATTCATTTGAAAATGCATTGAATGAAAAAGAAACGCACACATCGTCATTGCCGCATTCTAGGGAACATGCACCAGAGCTCACTGCCAGTACATGTCTGACTACGTCGTCAGCTGCCGGAGACTTGCCTTTCATTACAAGTGAATATTTTGTATAAATAGTGGTGGAACCTGTAATAATAAAACATTTAATTAATACCGACTTAAAATTACATGATACCACATACGTTACTGAAAATGATGTTCTAAAATCCTGAATCATCCCCCAATAATGCGTGGTTTCCTCTAGAGACGCAACGCAAAGACGTCTATGCGCAAAGTAAATGATTTAACCAATCACAATAGCTTATTTGAACTGTCACTTGTCAATTGGTCAACTTGCTTGCGCTACGTTTACGTCCTTCCCTGCATCTCTAGTGGGAACCAAGTTTTAGTAGGCTACTAAGCGACAATCCCTTGTTTGCTATTGGTATTTCCTTTGCGTCTACGTCCTATTCATTCGTGGAAACCAAGCTTTAGTAGTATAGGCCTACATTACGTGTTACTAACCTTCACATATGTATAACAACTGTAGACTGCATTCTACGTATTTAATTCTGTGTTGAACATTTGTTCTAATGCGACAACAATCATCATCCTCACTGTTTGTAGCCACATCGAAGGTGGGTGGTTGCTCGTGTATCAGCCACACCGGATTGCCTTCATCCTCAATGTCGTTCAGCCCTGTCCACGTCTTGTCTATCGAAATGCCAACGAAGTAGTTTAGCTCTTCTTCTGTGTTGATTGTAATTAAGTGTGTTTGTGAGTTTTCACAGACTGCCTTCGCTTCACTCCATGTTAAGAGGTCTTCAGAATATTTATAGCAATGGTGGTTGTATATAATCAATCCATCTACAACATGTAGTTAGAAAACATGGAGTTAGAAAACTAAAAAGTCCTTTTTACAGAGTGTATTCCTTTTCACAGAGTGTAATTAAACCTAAAAACACTTTTTCTGGGAATAGGACATAAGGTTTAAAGTAAAATGTCGCGTGAAAAACAATTTTTTTTAATAGGTCTAATAATTAATTTAAAAGTAAAACATTTTTAAATCCCTCAAACCAGGACTCAATGATAGCCGTTACACCAAACTCCTATTTAATATTTGTTTTTAAGTATAATACTAAGAAAGAAAAATAATAAAAACAAGGACATTTTTATGTGGAAAATAGTAGACGGAGGTATGCAGTGTCGATCATGGACCTGCTCTCAAAGTGCCCTCCAATCTACCTGTAATCTTTATAAATATTAGTTTCGATTGTTTTGTTCTTCAATTTATGCTATATTGCCTAAATGTATGAATTTCAATATTTTAGGAAAAGTCTCAGGTAAGTTAGTTAGCAAGTTATGATAAAACAATAGACATTCAAATCTAGCTATCGAATTTGTAATCGTCATGATCATTATCTACATTGTTTATCGATTAATTAATTATTGTATTATTAGGCCCTATTAGATAATCGCTATTAACCGTCGTAACAAATTGTTTGGCCTATCCCAATGTTGCTGCAATCATTATTGTTATTGTTCAGGTCGCATTATTTCTTGTCTAGAAAGAGACACAACGCAAATACGTTTATGCACAAAGTAAGTGATTTGACCAATCACAAGAAATAGCTTATTTGAACTGTCACTTGTCAATTGGTCAACTTGTTTGCGTTACGTTTACGTCCTTTCCCTGCATCTCTAGTGGGAACCAAGCTTTAGTAGGCTACTAAGCGATAATCCATTGCTTGTAATTGGTATTTCCTTTGCGTCTACGTCCTATTCATTCGTGGAAACCAAGCTTTAGTAGTAGGCCTACACTGCAGGTCGCATTATTTCTTTTCCTATTAGGTTAAGGCAGAAACTATAGAGAGCGTGCATATATCATGAATATTCATGATGTATGCGTGAGCTCATCATGACGCCATACTTGCAAAACACACTGTCTGATGCACGTTCGCAGTGCAGATCGGAGTTCTGTACTCTTTTTCTCTCGATGTTGTTGTTAAGTTGTTCGTTAGGTATCATTTAAAGGACTAAATGCCAATTTACACAGACGAGCGGTTTATAATGGTAAGCGGAAAACCGCGTATAGCTTGTCCCACGTAGAATATGTATCTATCGCCCCCGTCCCCACTACGCGTTTTGTGATGGTCATAACATAGATTCTATATTTTGTATTACCGCTCGTTTGTGTAAATTAGCCTTAATGCGGTATATTACCTTTACATCCAAGAAGTTCAAATCTCATAGATATCCGATCACACCAATTAGTTGGATGAATACGAACAACTCGAACGGATACCGGAGAAGAAAACATGTTTGTCACTTTAGTATCTTTATCCGAATTGCCTTCAAATTCCTGCAAGAGTTTAAAGAAGGTATAATAAATGGCATAGCCTTTTTATTTATTTATTTATTTCACTTACACTTACAGGAGGGAACACATATAAACACGTACACATACAATAAACAAGGCCATATAGAAGGCTGCAGTCACGTGCTCATTAGTGTTTACCGACCGACCGACCAACCGACCGACCAACCTACCAACTGACCGAAATTGCTGAACATGTTTAAAAATGTTGAAATGTTTAAAAACATTTATATTTTTTTAATTTACACATGCGTAGCCTGTCACTTTTGACGTGCTCGTATAACGTAATTTCGAGTTGAAAATTAAGTCAAGAAAACAGAAATCGGGCAAAAAGAGTGCGTAATAACATTTAACGCGCAGTGCGCGCACCAAAATCTGCACACTCATGGCAAATTTGTAAACTCTTAAAATTGCCTGAAACGTACTCTTATTTCATCGAAGATAAATTTTTAAAATTTTAAGCGCGCGTACGCATGCGTTACATGCGCTACGCACGTAATTGTATTGCCATATGATGATTTATGCGCTGAAATTTATGAGTACCAACTTTTATTTAATTGTGATTCATGGTTGTGAAGATATGATTACAAACGTGATTTCGTTAAATCGTGCGTAGACCGCGTAATTTTTTATTGCGCACCGTGAAAACATAACCACATCGATTCCTGGCCATAAGGAATATACTGTGAAAATTGACTTAGCTAGATTAAACTGATATCAAGATAAGGTCATATACAAGTTAGTTTTTACCGACCGACCAACCGACCGACATAGTGAGCTGTAAAGTCGCGTTGCACGCGACTAAAAATATTAAACTAAACTACTAACAATGTTACGAAACTTACGGAGATTATTACTAAAAATATTTAACTCAGGGTTTCTTAAAGTAAAAGAATTATAAGTTTGACTTAATTTACTAATAAAACCATTTTTTTTAAACATTTACTTTACTAAAAGGAATATGAAAAGTAGGATTTCTTCTAAAACGACGACAAGGGACTCTAAGATAAAAAATACTAACTAAGTTACAGTCAAATAAAGAATTAACACAGTTATACAAAAAAACAAGATCATAAAGGTTCTACGGGACTCAGGAGATTGGACATGGAAATGAAAATCAGGATTCTGTTTGTGGCTGATGTAGCGTAAACAAGGCCAAAAAGATGGCTGCAGTCGCGTGCTTAGTGTTTACCGACCGACCAACCTACCAACTGACCGAAATTACTGAACATGTTTAAAAATGTTGAAATGTTTAAAAACAGTTATATTTTTTTAATTTACACGTGCGTAGCCTGTCACTTTTGACGTGCTCGTATAACGTAATTTCGAGTTGAAAATTAAGTCAAGAAAACAGAAATCGGGCAAAAAGAGTGCGCAATAACATTTAACGCGCCGTGCGCGCGCAAAAATCTGCGCACTCATGGCAATTTTGTAAACGCTTAAAATTGCCTGAAACGTACTCTTATTTCATCGAAAATAATTTTTTTAAATTTTAAGCGCGCGTACGCATGCGTTACATGCGCTACGCACGTAATTGTATTGCCATATGATGATTTATGCCCTGAAATTTATGAGTACCAAATTTTATTTAAAGATGTATTGTCCCCCTGAAAAAAATTTTTTTTTCGATATTTTTGTTGAATAGGCCATTTTAATTGCACATAAAAGTTATTCACTTTGACCTCAATTTGGATTGAAAAAAATAATTTTTTACACGGGAAAATCGCAATTTAATGCAAAAATTAACCAACCGGAAGCTATTTGTCTGGAAGACAAATGTGTTCCGGTTTAATTTAACCCTTGACCTGAGTTAGCTCATAAATATTCATATTGTATGGATACATGGTGTGGATGATGACGCTTTCCAAATCAACAGCCAACAACGATAGCAATGCCATGCGTGCGAGAGAGTCGAGTAGTGATGCGAGACGAATCTTGAAGAAAACACGAAAACTATAGCTAGCAGAATGCTAAGTTAGAATTACAGTTATTAACTTTGATGTTGAATCTTATTCATTTAGGTGAGTTTTTGTTTCGCTAACAGGAGAGGCCTAGCTAGGCCTAGGCCCGAATTTGCTGCTACTGTACTACTATTCTACTACTACTACTAGTACTACTAGCACTGACAGTCTCGAGTAGCCTAACTGCTGCCTACTTCTGTCTCTAGAAGTAGTGTAGTAGGCCTTAGCAGTACACTGCTAGCTAGGGCTACAGTAGACCACCACCAGAAGGGATGTATTTTTGTTTTAATCATGATGAATTGGTTTAATTTTTAAAGATTTCAACTATCTATTCGGCAGTGAAAATAAAAAAAAAAAGAAAATCTAAATATTGTTTTGGATGTTTTACTGATGCAATATTTTAAAAATATTTTCTGTATCAAATGCAATAGGTTCAAATTAACATTCCGCAAATAAACATTTTATGCAGATATTTTGACACAAATTTCTTTTTTTTTTAGGTTGATTGATTGAACAATAAGAGCAAGTAGTGAGAAACATAAAATGTATCGTACAGTGGCAACATTCACAATTTATTGAAACGTTTCTTACTATTAAAATGACACTTTGTAATGGATGTGAGCGATCTTAGAAGACTATAGCTGTCGTAATTACTGCCACAATCAACACATTGATAATTAGTAGACAAATTGACACAAAAAACAATACAGGAATTCAATAAGATATACTGTATATATATATTTTATTAACTCCTTTTGCACTGTAATATTTACAGTAAAATTATGAAGTGTAAGTAAATTTGAAGAATTTATCCTGTGTACTGTTGTATGTAGTAGTTTTTTTTTATTTATTGAATGTTATGTTTACAAAATAATATACTGTACATATAATACAAAAAAAAATATTTTACAAGCTGGACAAGAACATATTGGCCGAATGCAGCAGGAGAGTCAGAAATATTTTTCCTGCAATATCCAATCATATTCCAATACCGAGTCTATCATTGTTGTCTTTGGGTGACCTCTGTTCCAGTCTTCATCAGCTCAACGTCTTTAAAAAAAGTAAAAGCAAAGTATGAAAATCTGGAAAAAATAGATCATGCATATTTAGTGCAAAATTGGGCTAGTGAAATTGCTTACTTTGACATAGTCAAATAAGTATACTACCTTTCTATGGTAATTAGAACACATTACTTATAATTTTATAACTTATAAAAATAGAAAATAAATATTTGACTTACTACAGTACAGAGAACATTTGTTTGTATTGTAAAATGGCTAAGCTGGCTTTTCCACTCTGTCTACTTGTACAGTGCTGCTGGAAGGTTCTCAATTTCAGGCTTGTATTGCAACAATTTTTCCTGAAAAATGTTTGTTTTATTTTTATCATAAAAATTAGTTAAACAAGCTTCAACTGTAAATATATATGGTACAGCAAGCTGGCTGTATTTTCGGAATGTAGCTAAGATTGATGGCATATAGCCTATGGCCAGTCTATGAAGAGTACAATGTATAGGGCCTAGTTGGGCATCTTCTGCAGGGACCCGATTGTCACAGTCTGCTTGCTACTAGCCTAGCTAGATTCTAGGCCTAGCCCTGAACTGAAAAAATCCCAGGCTAAGTTAATTAATTTACCTTCCTGTTATTATTGCGTTATATATATATTATTATATTTAAAATAACCGTCTAGGCCTACATACCGACAAATTAACAGCTCAGCTTTACATATTTATACGATCAGCCATCCCAGGGAAACCCACAGTCGCGTCGATCTCTGGTGGTGTTGTTGTACCATACAACGTGCATCGTCCATTGTTGGATCAGATCTCTGCTGTGTGGATGCTCATTAACATATCATGCATATGTATGAGTTAGCTCTACCGGCCTAATTTCTGAGCCGATGAGTTCGAAAAAATGGTAAATTTATTTTGATTTTTTTATAAGCGAAATCAATATTTTTTTCGGTGGAAGTGAATAACTTTATGTTAACTACAAAACGGTCTATTCAAAATTTGATTTTTTTCATCTTTATTTTTCATTTTTTGGGGGACAATACATCTTTAATTGTGATTCATGGTTGTGAAGATATGATTACAAACGTGATTTCGTTAAATCGTGCGTAGACCGCGTAATTTTTTATTGCGCACCGTGAAAACATAACCACATCGATTCCTGGCCATAAGGAATATACTGTGAAAAATTGACTTAGCTAGATTAAACTGATATCAAGATAAGGTCAGAAAGCGATAAAACGCATAGTGATACCGGACCGACCGACAGACCGACAGACCGACCGACCGACCGACCGACATAGTGAACTA
Source organism: Antedon mediterranea (assembly GCF_964355755.1). Classification (NCBI taxonomy): domain Eukaryota; kingdom Metazoa; phylum Echinodermata; class Crinoidea; order Comatulida; family Antedonidae; genus Antedon; species Antedon mediterranea. The sequence goes on from NC_092675.1 coordinate 18,964,268, forward strand.
TAGAGTCGCTTCCACGCGACTAAAAACGGTTATGCAGACGCTGAATGCGCGTTATAGACTTAGTTTTCGAAATAGAATTAAAAATAACAGAACTAAAGTTGAGACTTGGATGGATAATTGAATAATAAAGGTGGATTTTGGTTTGCCTGTCAAAATGTTTCACGCCACATCAGTCTAAGCAGTCTATTGCACTTGCCAACAAGATAATCAATATGAAAACAAAATCAAAGGGAACTATCAATTAAAACACCAAGATCTTTTTGCGATTGCACCCTATTAATGGGATTATCATTAATTAAATGATAATGAAATAAAATGTTCTTTTCCAAAGTAATAGTTAAGATATTGCAGTTTACCGGATTGAGGGACATACCCCATAAAGCTGCCCAAGAACATAATTTGTCCAAGTCCACCTGAAGCCTGTCGGCATCCTCAACACTACCAATAATGTTGTATAACTTAACATCAGCAAACATAAGACATCTGGAGTAGGTAAAGCGTTTTGGAATATCATTGACAAAAAGATTGAAAAGGAGAGGACCAAGAATCGATCCCTGAGGGACATCGGAATGAATAGGAAGCCATTCAGAGGATATACCCTCAATGACCACTCTCTGGAAGCTACCATTAAGATAACTACGAAACCAGGAGATAAAATCATTATGAAAACCAAAACGTTGTTATTTTAATAAGAGTAAATTATGAGGAACAAGATCGAACGCCTTAGAAAAGTCTGTGTAAATAATATAACATTGCTTCCTGTCATCAATGGCTTCGTAAACTGTGGTCAAAAGGGTGGCAAGGTTTGTTTTACATGATCTACCAGTTACAAAGCCATGCTGACAGGAAGCAATGGCAGGAGAAACATGAGTCGAAATATGGTTAAAAACTATTTTTTTCAAACAATTTAGAAATGGTAGGCAACAGAGAGATAGGTCAATAGTTAAAAATCAATGTCTTGGTCTCCCCTCCCCCCCCCCCCACCCCTTATGAATAGGAACAATATTGGAACGTTTCAAAAAGGAAGGAAATTGTCCGGTTTGAAGAGATTTATTAAAGAGGAAAGCAATAGGAATAGAAAGAGGACGAGAACAGACTTTAAGAACATGGTTACTGAGATTATCACATCCAGATGCCTTATGAGTCTGAATGGATGAAATTAACTAGTTAACAATTTCAGATTGAATAATTGGAGTATTGAGAATGCCGACAGAAGCCTCAGGCAGACGTTGGTGTTCTTCAGTCACAGAAGGACCAGATCTAAAACTGAATGAAAATAACTGTTAAATAAAGCAGCCTTATCATTTGTTGTCTCCGCGACCTTGTGCTCATGCGACATAACCCGAAGGATAGGAATACGATTTAGTTTTGGTCTTTATCCACGACCAGAAGCGTTTGGGATTTGCCTTAAGATTCCCAGAAAGTGATTGCATATAACTTTTATATTTAAGTTTCATAAGGACTTCAAATGTTCGTTTTTATCCATAGACAATGGATTTCAAGACTTTTAATAGACTTGATTGCATATCATCCCATTTCTGCAGCTGTTTCTAGGTAGATCCTAACTGACTATTAACAGTCATCTAGATACGAGTAGTTTTTAATGCATATTAATTGTTATCCCTATCAATGTAGAGGAGACAATGTATAATGTAAATTGATATTAATATGTAAAATAATTCAGTCACAATCTACCTGAGAATTAACGTATCATTAGATTATTCGTTTTTTATTGTGGAATGCATTTTCTTTTTATACAGCCTGTGAAATGCACTGCATTTCTGCAAATTTTAAACACTTAAAACAAATCAAAAAAACAATAAGATATGGGCAGCTGGAACATCCCGAAAAAAATATGTTTTAGAAGGTGAGTGGGAATGCATAACATTATGTATACTTCCGTATTATCAGAAATCCTTACTATAATGCGGAGTGTTTTTTGTTTTGTTTTGTTTTTTATTTAGTTTCCCCAAACCAGCTTACGCACTGTGCTTACCGTAGGGTACTGCGTACGGAAAACCAGGAAATGCCCAGACAAAACGCAGATTGCTAAACCACCATGATATTGATGATTTCGACGCTTTAATTCCCAAGAACAAAACAGTCACGCTATACTTTTATCTTTATTTTCTTTCTTATTTATTTGTAAGTGGCAGGTAAATTTATTTTAAAGTTACTTACGACATTTTGCTCATTGGCGTCTTTGATTGTTTGAAATTTGGTACCGTTCATGCTGTAAAGAAATTCGTATGATGTCACCCACTGAGGATATCCATTGCGACCCTGTGTAATAACTCCAGTTACTGTTTTCACAACACCAAAATCGACTTGGATCCACTGGTTTTGGTCGTTATACCATGCTACCCAGCTTCCACAAACGCCAGTACTTTTCAACGTATTTAATCTGGCATGTGCAGCCTCGTAACATTGATCCGACGAAAAATAACTTGATACACTAATTTGATTATCAGATATACTGCCATCTTCCATTCCAAGAGTCTTGGTAGGCCAACAGGAATCTGAAAGATACCATTGGATAGTTATAATTAAATGCAAAACAACAATTATTGTTAGGGCTAGCTCCCATTTTTTCGCATCACACGTTACCTATGTTAGTTCTGACTCCGAGAGTCTCGAGAACAAGCATTTTACGGTAGAAACAGAAGCTTTAACCCAATGTAGGCCTACGTACTTCCAGCATGGACTCGAAATTGGTACGTGCCAATAGGGCCTAGATTTAATCTAAACACATACATACCTCCAGACAAACTTCTTTCAAAAAGTATAAACCAACACACGTACGTAAGTATCATTATTAGAATAATAGGCCTAGATCGCAAAAAAATTCGTTTAAAAATTATACTGATAATAATTTATTCACTCATATAGACAAATATAAATATAAATACAGAGGTATAACTTCACGCGATTACTGAGGAAAAACAATAAAGATGTTCAGCGTTCACGGGATTTCAACTAAAAATAAAAAATCTAGAAAAAAAGCTTTTTCAACATTATTCTTCTGGACTAATAAAAGTAGACTATAAACATATTTCGTGCGACTTGATGATCATTATTATTGATTAAGTGATAAAATATTCTCAAACTTTCTCGATATTGATCTTCAATTGACGTGATTATATTGTTGTTCATGTCTTCACCATAGTAATTATGTTGTGTATTGATAGGTCCAAGGTCAGTCCAATTTCAGGACAACATTTATTTATTTTATTATTTATCCAGTTCCAAAGGAACTTATCATAAGGACCCTTGTTTGTATGATCCGTGGCTGTGATGTACTAGTACACGTCACAGGGGTAACCCCCTCGTCTCAAAACAGTTCTTAAAGTGCACATGAACCAGATGTGTCCTTGGCCTGAGAAGACTCGTTCTACCACCAGATGTCATTAGTTGTGTGTTGGGGCCGAATATGTTTTCTTTTTTTCGTTTAAAATTCCGTTAGTGACAATTTATAACTCGTGATTTAATATGACACACAAAGAACTCGTATCAGTCTGGGATTGAACCAGAGGGAAGAGTGAATTGAACGTACCATGCAATACGTTCTCTCGTAGATAATAAATTCATGTCGAAGCGGCGCAACAATTGCAATTATTTCACAACTACACATGTAGGCCTACTTAAAACTACGGACGTAAGAACTTTCCATTGTCCAATTTTGATGAAATTAAGGGCAGTCGTCTAAAAAACATATTTCATTTGTCTGTTAATCATCGACGCATGTACATTATCATTTGCCCAATCAGACTGAGATACGATTCATTCATTGGTAGGTTTCATCAGGGAGTTGTATTTTACATCATATTACATTTCCAATATTATAGATAGATTTGATACAAGAAATTCGATACAATTGAGTGGTAAATATTCAAATCGTTAAATGTGGAAGAAACAGTCAATACTGTATTAAGGCACGTGACAGGTTGTTAGGCCTACAATAATAACATGAAACAATTATTATTGGCACAAGTCCCAGTTTTTAGGACTACATCGATTAAATATAAAATAACATTAAATATTAAAAAAAAACAAATACCGTGGAAATAGCAAACTAATCAAGGTGCAGATATAGCATACATGGTTAATTAGTTAATTTATTTACATTTGTATTATTCTAATAACATATGAAATAAAATAAGTCACTGCCCATAACAGTCTTATATATACATTTGTGTTAATCGACTACAGTAAGTAAGACCAGTGATACCGCCCGGCCCTTTCCAGTGATTTCAGCGTACTACTACCGATGATCACTTTATATAATGTACCTTTAAAACAAGAAATATTTCTTACAAAAAACGCTGCTCGACATTTTAAAATTAATCATTGTTCTTTCTTCAGATAATGATTAATTATTAAAAAGATGTCTTTTAATCCCAAAAAATACATACAAATCAAAGATAGTTCTCTAATTATGAATCACATGCCCATTTATTTAAAAATGGTCAATTTTGAACTTTAATGTGCTGTGTGTGTGTGTGTGTGTGTGTGACCTCAAGGCGTGCAACTGAATACCCTCTAGAGACAACGTGACTTCAAGCAAAGAGTGATATATTCTTTGCTTCAAGTGAGAAATTCTTTCCAGTCTGTTGATTCGCGTCAACCACTCAAAAGGCGAGAATCCAAAATCGTTCAACCGTGAGCCCTCATAGACGTTTTTTGGGTCCAGCAGCTGGGATCTATAAATTATAGTCGAGTTTACAAATTAGCAAAACTGTCGGCCTCAGATACTAGACTATAACTGCTGCTTGCTTTATATCTGAATGAGTAGTCCTCATGAGACGTGGCTCGAGCAGCAGCAGCGTGAAAATCTCTGACAGTGATAGAAATTGCTTTGCTGCCCTCTGTCGCATTCATAGTTCACGCGTTGCCGGCCTTATCGTAGGCGTAGAGAAAATTGTGTCTTGCTTCATGCCTGGCGAATTAAATAGCCTAGGCCTAGGCCCTATCTAGCTTCTCGTTTTTATATCAACAAGATGGTTTGATTTGTTTTTTTAGAAATGATTTTATATTGATTTGAAAATTATGACATCTCAAGAAGTATCCGATATGTTCAAGGCGTTCTTGGCTGGTGGTAAATGTTATCAATTTAAATTTGTTGAGAATAAAAGAGGCCAGAGGACCGACGGTCGAGCGGGCTCTCCTCCTCTAATTAAAGGCCTACCATCTCTAGCATCCCATCGAGTGTCCTACCTATAGATAGGGGCTAGGCCTACCCTACGCTACAATACTATTAATTATATCAATAAAATAAAAAAAATATCTAACCTACAGATACAGTAAACCGCCATGTATGATTTCAGCCTAGCCTACTCTCTCTGGTAAAAACAGTCCTCCTTTCTGCTTGAAGTTGTAAGTCCTTAAATTAATTTAAATTTTGTTTTGTCTAGGAGTTGCTGGATGCTGTGCAAAAACAATGATAGCTCCACTGGACCGTGTCAAGATACTTCTTCAGGCTCAAAATGAACACTATAGACATTTATGTTAGTATAGTATGTTAATTATAATAAATAATGTGCTTTTTATTCATTTATTTATTACAGTAATGTGTCGCGTAAATATACATTAACAATATTAGATGTTTAGATTTAAAGTTTTACATGTGCCTATGACATGTATGAGGATTACACAAGGAATACCACGATTACACGAGGAATATAAGATAAGTAAAAGCTTCGCTGATGCAACCGTATGATGCTTGAACTGTCACCGTATCACAACTTATTTGTGTATGCAGTTTTCGTGCATTTATAATATGTCGATTTTTATTTAATCAAATTCTCACAAGCACCACACAAGAGTGCTTTTTCAAAACAAAAACAAAAAAATAAATATACAATATCTGGCTTAATAATAGTAATACCTATCTCATGTTTATTTCTATTATTATTTCTACTGTATTCATTATTGACTTTTTCTTATATCTTTTAGCTGTGGCATCCTCAATAACGGCAGTGGTGAAGAAAGAAGGCTTTTGGGGTTTATACAAAGGAAACGGTGCAATGATGATTAGAATATTTCCCTACGGTGCAATACAATTTGTTTCTTATGAGCGATACAAAAAGGTTCTATGTCATTAACACCTTATTTGACTTTAAATCATAGTGATATTGTATATTGTAGCATATCATCGTTATTCTTTCAAAACCTTTTATATCCACGTATTTGTGCTTGTAAATGCATAATGGAATCCAGTAAAATAAAAATGAATAAAAGAATTTTAAATTTGTGTGTGTGTGTGTGTGATTATGATGGGAAAATAAAGATTGATTGAAATCCATTTTTAGTAATTTTAATTATTTGACATTTGGAAACGCCAAAAGTATAGACTACATAAATATAGTTGAATCAAAATATGGTCGTATAAATGTTGTCAAATATTTACCACATTTCACAGACTATATTGACTTTATTGTATTTTCAGATGGCCCTGTCATGGCTTGGTCAAGATTCACATGTTGCAAGACTAATGGCTGGTTCATTAGCAGGTAAGATGTTTAAACATATATGTCAGCACATTATTCTATCTTTAAATCTTTAGATTACTGTATCAACCATCTTTTATTAAGTCATTATTTAGTGCTCATGTGCTATAAAAAATGTCTTTATATCTATATATAAATTTACGCAAGGGCAAGATTTTGAAAAAAAGTGGGTCATTTTGAAGTATCATAATACTGTAGTTATTAACTTTCACCAAAAATTAGTCGGGAAAAAAAATCATTTAACTGAAATACAGACGTTTTTGATCAAAACATATCTCATAATGCAACGCGCTTGTTTGACTACTTTGTATGCATAAATCATAAAACTTCCTCGCGATCTGTGTGAAAATACCTTCTCAACCGTGACGAGTTGTAAACAATCCCAATTAGTATCATGCATAATGCATACTCATGGTTTAAAATCTTTGTTTACTTTCGCTCGCGACGATTGTCCAGACGAAATGTAATCAAACTAATTTACCTGTTAATTACGTAAACTTTTGGCTCGAAATTTCGACTTAAAGTGAATAACTTTAATATTACTTTGATATGGCCAATTTAAATTTAGAATATTTTTACTTTCATTTTTTGTGTTTCAAGGGACAATACATCTTTAATAAAAATGTAGAATATATGTGGCTTCCTATTACATAATGGAATTATCCAACAGAAATCGCCCAAAACATGTGTGTGCTCATCATGGAGGAGAAAATCCATGGTGTGCATGTGTGATTGCATGGACATTATGATTTTCAATCATCATTGTTTGTTGTTATATAGAATCTCATTCACCAAAAGGAATTTTAGGGTGGAATTGTTTTAACGCACCATAATAAATTAAAAATTGTGTTTAGTTACAGTAGGCTAAGCCCAAGTCTTGGATTTTGTAAAGTATAGTTAATTCGATGGCTTTAGCTAGCTAGGCCTAACCTAAATGGAACACAATATGCCGGCTGGTCTAATAAAAAGTAACTAGGCCTAGAACTAGATATGGTACATTCATTATGAAAATAAGTAGCTATTGCATTATTTTAATAACCTACTCAGGCTAGTATATCAACTCCCTGGCTGGTATGGTATAATAATATATAGTATACGGTCAAATGGAAAAACAGTACATGAATAAGATGCATATCATCGTTGCAGAGTTAGGGGGTGCAAACAAAACATTTAACAGCCCGATAAATGAGTAAAAAACAACGGGCTAAAATCGTAACTCTGCAAATACTACATCAATTTTATCCATTCAAAAACTAAATTAATGTGCTTCTTGCTAAAAAAAAATGTTTTTAACGATGCAATCGTGTTCTGATAATGTTCATGTAAAATTAATTATGTATAGCCAGAGTTGCTTATCTAAGGGCCTGTTCAGACCTACGGAGTTATGCTTTCATATTGTACGCGGCGTACAAGTCCATAGGTCTGAACCAGGAAAAGATTAGTGGAAGCCACCTCGTACGACACTGATATTTCGTACGCTACGAAAGCTCAAGGTATGAGTTTAGTGGACGTCGCTTACAATACGAAAGTCACGCATCAATGAATATGACCTAGGTTAGATATCTAGCCAATCAAATTACAATATTCGCCACATCACATCTTGACATGTGCTCCTCTCATTGTATAGCCAAGCTGATCCATTTGTTGTGATCGGTGAACGTGCGAAAAAAATCATACCTTTTGTTGTTACACTATACAGTATTATTATTATTAATATTATTATATTAATTAATTTAAAATGTCATCGAAGCGTGTGCATTGGCGAGAAACCGAAGTAAAATACCTTATTTCATTGTGGGGAAGCCCTGAGTTTAGAGATCGGTTGGAAGTGAAAAACTGGCGTAAAAGCACCGGCAACAAGATGTCTGTGTTCAACGAGATGGCGGACACGTTAGCAGATGGGCCATCCTCATAAAGAAGGATTTAATATCCAAACGAAATTGAAGCAGCGAAAGACCGAGTAAATAAATCTGGAGCCGGTGCAAGTACAGGATTTGAACATTTTTCTGCCATAAATGATATTTTAGATCATAGACCAAATATAAACCCAAACCCCAAAACGATCGGCTGGTTGGTATGCCTAACAACCCATCGATAATGCCGAGCCCAAATGTTCGGTCTAGGCCTGTAACTCGTAAACCAACCACTACTACTTTTAATAACAACGAAGGTAGGTCTATGCGTGCGTTAGAGTTTGGTTAATCGCCAGCGAGTGACATCATATCCGTTTGTAACGCAACTTCGTTGCAATGAATCTGAACACTTTGCTCTTACGACGCTCATTAAAATATGACCTTGGCTGTGATACGAAAGCATAACTCCTTAGGTCTGAACATACCCTAAGAGATTATCATAACATTATGCAATCAATTAGCTTAATGACTTAAACACACACTAATCCTTTTTTTCCACAATGGACTGTATCTCAGTTTCCTATGTAAATATGGTAGTGCTATGACATCACCATATCCATATTATGGGCACATCCCATTTTTGTGTCACATAAAGTTTGATAGTGTAGACAGAGCTTTACAGCTTTACTATTAATCATGTTTATTTGTAGGTGTGACAGCTGTTTTATTTACATACCCACTCGATATGATACGAGCTAGGCTAGCATTCCAAGTTAGTGGTGAACATATCTACACTGGCATTATTCACACATTTCACAGTATATGGCATCAGGTAATAAACCTTTATTTATTTCTGTTTATCCAGTCAAATGAGCATGCATTTGAAGTATCACCAAATTCACCCTTTACAATATAAAGCTCTGTCTAAACTATCAAACTATGTAAACAATAATGTGATGTGCCCATATGGACATGATGATGTCATATCATTACCATATTTGGGCATATCACTACCATACTTGGGCACATCACAATTTATTGATAGTGTAAACAGAGCTAAGTCTACTATTAGTTTATGAACTTGAATTTGGTTTTATATACAGTACTTTTTTAATACCCCTTACTATAGATGTTGATGCCCCAGATTTATTTAAAAAGTGCAAATTTATGTTTGGATGTATTTTTTTTCAAAATAGCACCCTCTATAGTTTTTTTTATGCTCAAGTTGGGACCTATGTGATTGGAATGGGAGTACAGTATATTTAGTTTGTTAAATATTACATACTTTTTTATTGAATTATGATTTAGGAGGGCAAAATGAAAGGTTTCTATAGAGGTTTTATTCCAACTTTCATGGGCATGATACCATATGCAGGTAAGTTTTCTAATAATACTGGAGGCTCAGCAAAATCTAAATCCTGAGAAGTGAAAGCTAATTTAAGTATTTATATTTTAGAGTATTTGTTAATAAAAAAAAATGGCCAATATTCCCAAAGGCCTAGATAAGAAGTTTGAACCACTAAAATATCTAGTTATATAATTCTAGTGCACGCAACCATACACATGGGATATATCAAAATGTTTCAAACTCATCAGAACCTCTTTCGAGGAGGGAGTATGGGTAATGGTGTATCAGAATGATCAGATTATTAAACTATGTTTGAAAGTGAGAGTGGATAATGTCGGGTATCAAAGTTACTAGAATTGTACTGGGAACGTTATAAACTACATTTGAAACCAGCCATGGGGTTTTTGGTATCTTTGGTAGTAATCTATATAAACAAATACTGTACAATACATCATTGTAAGAACAAAACATATAAAAAACAGTTATTGATCACATTAAAGATGTAGTATCCGCCTAGTGAAAAAATAAATTAAATATTTTTTTTTTGGTTGAATGTGCCATTTTAATGTCACATAATAGTTTTTTATGATTTTATACACCACTTGATTTTTGCTGTTGAGTGACTTTTTTCATTTGTTTTTTAGGCATCGCATTCTACACTTATGAAACTGGAAAACGTATAGCTTTAGATCATGGTCCTAAATTTGTATCGAAACCGTCACCTAGTCAGCCTGATGTAAAAGTATTAACAACACCTTGTAACCTGTTTGTTGGTGGCGTAGCAGGTGCCATAGCCCAAACAGTAAGGTAGGTAATACAGCGGCCTGCAGTCTTCTACGAGTTTGGCTTGGTGGTTATGATGCTTGGCTACCATTCCAATGGTTCTGGGTTCAGGTCCTGTCGTCAGGATTTTTTATAATGACAAATTACAACTCCATTACCAAAGACTTGTTATAAGACTTTGATTATGTGGAGCATCTTGTGTATATGTTTGTCTTGTAAACAGACTTTAAGAAGGATAGTGAATGAATTTTCTTTTCTGGTTATCTTTGGCACTTTGCCTAAATATATAAACAAAAGAAAACAAATAAATGTATACAGTCAACTCTCCCAATACAAAACTCTTTAAAAAACGGAAACTCCCAAACTAGACTTTCTAGAATATCCCAAATATTTGGGAAAAAGACGTATTAGTACAATGTCTGTTGCCATGACATTACTTATGTATTTATAAAATGTATAAATTTTTTTAAGACTTCATTTCATTTATTATTCATGTCCAAATCACTCAGAAAAAACATGGTTTGACAGTTTATTTATCATATTCATTGTTTTACCTGTTAATTTGGTTTAAATTGGTGTGATAACAATGCTAGGTTGATTATTACAGCTACCCACTTGATGTAGCAAGGAGGAAAATGCAATTGGGACATATGTTGGCAAACTCCCATCAGTTTGGGTGAGTAATCCAGTTCATACACTAATTATCAACACAACTCTTAATTTCTGAGAATTAGTGCTTAAAATAAATTATCTAAAATAGTACAACATAGATGATGAGAATTGTACTGGGAAGGTTTTAAAAACATTTCAAAACCACCCTGGATGGGCGAGAAAGAGTTGATTTAGGGAGGGGAAAAAGCGAAATTATAACGACAGATATATTTATTTAAGGCAGCCAAGATATTGAGCATTGTAATTATCATTATGTTATTACATTATATTTTTTCCATTTTCATAACATTTTTTTACATTTCTTTTTAAATCAGTAATTGGATGCAAGTTCTTTTAATCGTTTACCAGCGCCATGGTTTGCGGAAGGGTCTATACCGTGGATTAAGCATCAACTATGTACGAGCTATTCCATCCGTTGCTGTGTCCTTCACTGTCTATGAATTTATGAAGCAGCTTCTAAATATTCAACCGAAAAACAATAGTTTATGATGAATGTTGATTTGATGTACATTGACCAAATATTGACCGTAACATTTCCCTTTTACAGTACAACAATTTTTGTGAAAAAATCCAATGATAAAATTTTACCTAAAAGGGAAATATTACTGTGTACATGCTTTTTACATGTAGAATTTTATTATTATTGTAGACATTTTTTGAATGAATCTAGTGCTAGTTGTTAATTATGTATTGGTCTTTATCTGGTGTATCTATGGCTCTCTGTTTCTATTTGTGATGGATGGCTAAATATTGAAATTCATAAATTATTAGGTATTCTTACAAAAAATTCCTACAGCTCTGAGCCTCTCCATGTCAAACACTCAACTCAATCAGTAGTTGCAACATCTGTTTTTCTAAGGCAAAGATGGCCTTTTTTAATGGGCTAGTTCAAACTGCCACTTTGTGTATTTGTTTGTTAATATTAAATAAACATTAATAAATAGCAATTCCCTTTAATGACTATGAAAGAAATAGCACTGTAATGTTAATTTTGCTTGTTTTTTTTTTCTTCAAGTAATCGGTGCCTGCATGGGTTTTGTCAGCAGAAATGGCTAGGAGGTGCATAATATTAATAATAATGGTGTAGCTTTCATATTATTATGAATAAATTATTTTAATAATGTTTTATGAATTAATGAAGGAGCACTGTTTAGTGTTTGAATTGTATTGTTTTTTAAGTTTTCAAATATGCAAAACTTTTTTTATAGTGTCTTTTTAATGTATTTTAAAATAATTTTCTGGAAACTTGTTGTGAAATAAAAATACCATTTTTAGGGAATAAGTAATTCTGTCTTTACTTACCCTATTTAGAATACGGTAATGGAGTATTGTAGCAGTCAAACGATGTCCAAAGCTGGAAGTATCCTAGGCTCGAAATAAATAAACTATACGGAGTGTAGAAACCACATATCCACACGAAGCGCGTACGTACGTGCGTAGTGTAAGGTTAATAGGCTAGGCTAGTTCAGGACAATAATATATACAACGGTACAATAATTGAAACACGATAACATACAGTAACACGTAGTAAAATATGTAAAGTCAAAACGCTAAATATCAAAATGTAATAGTGCTAATAATTAGGACAACTAATTATTATCGTAAAGCTTGTACTAAAACTCGCAATGGTTTGCTCATAAAAATATGTCGATGTCTTCTCGTTGAAAACTTGACGCAGAGAGAGAGAGATCGCTCGTTGCGCGTTCGCTATATTTACAACAGCAATTTGTATAACTTTACGCGTTGAGCGCACACACGCAAATATGTGTGTGAAGTTCCTACATAGCTCCCCCCTAGCTCTTTGCCGCTAGGTGAGAGCGATAGAAAAAATAAGTTCATAAAGTTTAGTAAAAAGTATTCAGGTACAGTCATGCTCATTGAATTTTTGTGGCCAATGTACGTGTCGTCCAGAGCGAGTTTGGCGGGGTGGCGACGGTGCGATTGTAATGTACGTCTCTGTCGTATGATGTTGCTGCCTGACTAGGTCCGTATTAGTTTGATCCGTATCTAAGTAAGCCGGTTTCAGTCTATCGAGACTTACTGTGTCCTGTTTTCCTGCGAGTTGTACAACGAAAAATTTGTCGCTCCTGCTAACAACTTTAAACGGGCCATTGTAAGGGCACTGTAGAGGCTTACGGACTTTATCACAGCGAATGAAAACGTGTGTACACTTAGCTAAATCTGTATGTACGTGTACCTTACGAGAATTGTGTCGCGTCGGTGTTGGACGTATGTTTTGCATAATGCGCTGCAGTCGATGAATATAGTTACTAGGGTCCAAGTCAGCATTAGTGGAAGAAGGCGTAACAAACTGCCCTGGCAAACGTAACGTGGTGCCGAAAACTAATTCTGCTGACGATAGCCCCAAGTCTTCCTTGACCACCGTGCGAAGACCAAGAAGTACTAGCGGTAAAGCATCTGACCATAGCTGAGGGTCGTCGAGGGCCTTAAGCGAACCTTTAACGTGTCGGACATCGGTGTTAAATTGTGAGATGTAATCTAGGTGACGAATCTCTCGAGGTGAGTAGCGGTCCGAGCTTGCTTTCAGTGCAAATGTGAGCGGTTTGTGATCTGTGAGGATGAAAAATTCCCTTGCTTCAAGCAAATGACGAAAATGTCGGATAGCAAGGTAAGCGGCTAACAGTTCTCGTCCGAATGTGCTGTACCTTGCTTCAGCTGGATTCATTCTGCGCGAGAAGAATGCGATAGGATGCCAGACGTCTTTTACCATCTGTTGTAGCACCCCACCAACCGCAAAGTTAGATGCATCAACCATTAAACATAATGTGGCGGATGAATCGGGATGTTCCAGATAAGTTGCCTCTGCAAGTGCTACCTTAACAGCCTCAAAGGCCGTAATCGCCGTCGGTGGTAATGTAATTGATTTTCGAGGTTTACCTGCCAGTAAATCAGTCAACGGATGAGCTATATCTGAACATCGAGGAATAAAACGCCTGTAGAAGTTGATTAATCCTAAGAATTCGCGCAGTTTACGGACTGTGTCGGGTACAGGAAATGTTTCGATAGCTTCTATCTTGGAACGTAGTGGTCGGATACCCATGTCGTCGATATGATGTCCCAGAAATGTCAAAGACGAAACTCCCCATTCACATTTGACAGGATTAACTACAATACCAAATTCTTAAGACGGTCGAACAACAACCTGAGGTGACTTTCATGTTCTTGTTCATCATTGCTGGCTATGAGAAGATCGTCGATGTATGCGTATACAAAATCCAAACCACGTAAAACTTTATCGATGAACCGCTGGAATGTCTGTGCTGCGTCCAAGTCCAAACGGCATTCTTAAAAATTCGAACATCCCAAATGGTGTCGTTATTGCGGTTTTCGGCACATCTTCTGGTGCAACAGGTATCTGGTGATAGGCTCGTACCAGGTCAATCTTAGAGAAAACTTTCTTTCCCTGAAGCGTAGCTGTGAAATCGTGAATATGAGGGATTGGATATCTATCCGGAACTAGCATTATTGAGGGCTCTGTAGTCTCCACATGGTCTCCAATCACCTTCTGTTTGCTTCGCAACCATGTGAAGCGGCGAAGACCAGCAACTTTTTGACGGTTGAATAATGCCCAGCTGAAGCATATGGTCGAACTCAGCTCGTGCGATTTTGAGTTTCTGTGGAGCCAATCTCCGAGGTCGGGCAGCGATCGATGGACCTTTGGTAGTTATACGATGAGTGACATCATGCTTAAGTTTGGCCTCTTTGAAACTCGGACGTGTAATTTTGGGAAAATATTTGCCAAGTATTGATTCATAACTTGAATCAATCACAGGTCGAGGCAAAACAGGACTAAGCGAGCAGAGCTTAGATGCAGTACCTTAAATTAGTAGTAGAATCAATTAACTTGCGGTGTTTAACATCGACTAACAAACCAAAATGTTGCAGAAAGTCTGCGCCGACAATTGCTGAGGGAACATCGGCTATAGTAAACACCCATCTGCATGTCCATCTAAAACCAAAATCAAGTGTTAAAGACCGTTCACCATAGGTGTTGATTTAAGAGTTGTTAACTGCTTGCAAAACAAAATCACTTTTTCGCTGTTGACGGTCTTGTTTTGTTGCAGGAAGGACGCTAATCTCAGCTCCCGTATCTACTAAAAACTTTAGTCCAGTATCTCTATCATAAATGTGAAATAAGCGACTATCAGAAACGGTGCCGGACGAATTCGTCGCAGTTATTCGCCGGCTTTGGAGTTTTCCGAAGTTGGGAAACTGCATGGCGACCTGCACCTACGTGCTGCCTTGCCAAACCGGGTGTGATACCAGCACTGCTCTGAGTCATTTTCATTGGTTTGTGTTCGTTTAGCACTGGAAGAACGGTTCCAATTTCGGCTTCTGCTCCTGCTCTTATCCCGTTGTTGATCGTTTGCCAAGGATGATACCATTGCGGTCAACTTGTTAATTTCAGCTCGTACCGTTTGAATTTCGTTTCGGTTGGCGTTAGCACTTGTCGGGTTAGAGATTGCGGCTACTCTGGGTTGGCTGGGAGACACCTCTAAAATTCTGTCGGCTAATTCCGCTATCTGAGCGACGGTAACGTTTCCGCCTGTTGCGGCTAAAATCAGTTGCACGTTATTGGGCAATCGCTGAATGAACAACTGTTTCAAGATCGAATCCTCTAATGTGCGGCTGCCTAACAACTGATACATTTTGCGCAATAGTTGTGTTGGTTTTCTGTCACCCAATTCCTCCGTAGTGAGCAGTTGGTGCAACCGTTTCTTCTCCGAATCGGAGGTCCGCTTAATTAACTCTTCCTTTAACTTGCTGTATGGACCCTCAGCAGGAGGAGCTAATAGCAGATCACGTACCTCCTGGACGATCGAAGGCTGTAACGACGCCACGATATAGGCAAATTTCGTAGCTTGTATGATTTATTTCTTTTTTATTTTTAAATGCGCCTTGAGCACTCTGGAGTGGTATGTGCGCTATAAAAATCTTATTATTATTATTATTATTATTAATATTGCGAGTTGCGAACTGCGCTTCCACTTGGGCAAACCATATCGCGGGATCGTTAGCCCAAAATGGTGGTAGCTTGAGGGTAAATGCCGCTAAAGGTAATGCGCGTTGCGTGGCGACTGGTACCCCAGCATTACCTCCCGCTTGATCCACAGCAACTGCTGCTTCGGCTGGAGGAGGATCTTCCATTTTCGCCTCAAAAAATTAATAATTGTTTTAGGCCTACCTTATAATTAAAAGTAAACTGTGTAACAGAAATGTTTTCAAAAATAGTTGTACGTAGTACTATATATATAGTACGATCAATGCTGTTTGCTGCCTCGTATACAGGATAGGCTTAGATAGGCCGAGTATCGCTAATAATACAAATGTTACATAAAAGAAGTACAGCCTACAGATGAATACTCCACTACACTAGTCCATACGAATCACGTCGGGGTCACCACTTTTGGGAATAAGTAATTCGGTCTTTACTTACCCTATTTAAAATACGGTAATGGAGTATTGTAGCAGTCAAACGATGTCCAAAGCTGGAAGTATCCTAGGCTCGAAGTAAATAAACTATACGGAGTGTAGAAACCACATATCCACACGAAGCGCGTACGTACGTGCGCAGTGTAAGGTTAAGGCTAGTTCAGGACAATAATATATACAACGGTACAATAATTGAAACACGATAACATACAGTAACACGTAGTAAAATATGTAAAGTTAAAACGCTAAATATCAAAATGTATAGTGTTAATAATTAGGACAACTAATTATTATCGTAAAGCTTGTACTAAAACTCGCAATGGTTTGCTCATAAAAATATGTCGATGTCTTCTCGTTGAAAACTTGACGCAGAGAGAGAGAGAGAGATCGCTCGTTGCGCGTTCGCTATATTTACAACAGCAATTTGTATAACTTTACGCGTTGAGCGCACACACGCAAATATGTGTGTGAAGTTCCTACACATTTTACCTTTATTATTATTATTATTTTGTACTTTTTCTAACAGTTTCCCAAAATACCTCAAACATTTTGTTGGACATGTCATTTTCATTTTACATTGAGCATTTTTTTTTTCAACACTGACTGAAACATTTTTCTGCCCACCTCCAAATCAACTCTAAACATGGATTAATCCTTAAATTGAACCTTACCGTACTAAATGACGATTTTGTTTACCGTACACGTTTCGTGGTTCCTCGTGAAATATCAAAAGTCGCATGTGTTGTTGCTTGTGTCAAGCTAGCCGACAATAAGCAAGCCGACAATAAGCCAGCCCACTTTTATTTTTTCCAGCCGACAATAACTATGAAACGCCGTTTGTGTATTTTTCACATTTTCAGTATTGTTTAAGGTTTTTATAGTATTAGAAATTCAATATTTGTGAGAAAATGGCGGATTGCTCCTGGGAGTCACTTGGTGGGATTATACTAGGGTACCTCCTTAGTCGTCCAGTATAAGTTAGGGTGGGACCACTGGTCCCGTTTACTCAGCCCTCATCTTCTAAATCTGAGTGTAACTCAATTCCGATTTTTATTATTATAGTGAAATTTGATACTGTATTTGTGAGAAAATGGCGGATTGCTCCTGAGAGTCACTTGGTGGGATTATACTAGGGTACCTCCTTAGTCGTCCAGTATAAGTTAGAGTAGGACCACTGGTCCTGTTTACTCAGCCCTCATCTTTTAAATCTGAGTGTAACTCAATTACGATTTTTAATATTATAGTGAAATTTGATACTGTATTTGTGAGAAAATGGCGGATTGCTCCTGGGAGTCACTTGGTGGAATTATACTTGGGTACCTCCTTAGTCGTCCAGTATAAGTTAGAGTAGGACCGCTGGCCCTGTTGACTCAGCCCTCATCTTTTAAATCTGAGTGTAACTCAATTACGATCTTTAATATTATAGTGAAATTTGATACTGTATTTGTGAGAAAATGGCGGATTGCTCCTGGGAGTCACTTGGTGGGATTATACTAGGGTACCTCCTTAGTCGTCCAGTATAAGTTAGAGTAGGACCGCTGGTCTTGTTTACTCAGCCCTCATCTTTTAAATCTGAGTGTAACTCAATTCCGATTTTTAATATTATAGTGAAATTTGATACTGTATTTGTGAGAAAATGGCGGATTGCTCCTGAGAGTCACTTGGTGGGATTATACTAGGGTACCTCCTTAGTCGTCCAGTATAAGTTAGAGTAGGACCACTGGTCCTGTTTACTCAGCCCTCATCTTTTAAATCTGAGTGTAACTCAATTACGATTTTTAATATTATAGTGAAATTTGATACTGTATTTGTGAGAAAATGGCGGATTGCTCCTGGGAGTCACTTGGTGGAATTATACTTGGGTACATCCTTAGTCGTCCAGTATAAGTTAGAGTAGGACCGCTGGCCCTGTTGACTCAGCCCTCATCTTTTAAATCTGAGTGTAACTCAATTACGATCTTTAATATTATAGTGAAATTTGATACTGTATTTGTGAGAAAATGGCGGATTGCTCCTGGGAGTCACTTGGTGGGATTATACTAGGGTACCTCCTTAGTCGTCCAGTATAAGTTAGAGTAGGACCGCTGGTCTTGTTTATTCAGACCTCATCTTTTAAATCTGAGTGTAACTCAATTACGATTTTTAATATTATAGTGAAATTTGATACTGTATTTGTGAGAAAATGGCGGATTGCTCCTGGGAATCACTTGGTGGGATTATACTAGGGTACCTCCTTAGTCGTCCAGTATAAGTTAGGGTGGGACCACTGGTCCCGTTTACTCAGCCCTCATCTTTTAAATCTGAGTGTAACTCAATTCCGATTTTTTATATTATAGTGAAATTTGAAACTGTATTTGTGAGAAAATGGCGGATTGCTCCTGGGAGTCACTTGGTGGGATTATACTAGGGTACCTCCTTAGTCGTCCAGTATAAGTTAGAGTAGGACCACTGGTCCTGTTTACTCAGCCCTCATCTTTTAAATCTGAGTGTAACTCAATTACGATTTTTAATATTATAGTGAAATTTGATACTGTATTTGTGAGAAAATGGCGGATTGCTCCTGGGATTCACTTGGTGGGATTATACTTGGGTACATCCTTAGTCGTCCAGTTTAAGTTAGAGTAGGACCGCTGGTCCCGTTTACTCAGCCCTCATCTTTTAAATCTGAGTGTAACTCAATTACGATTTTTAATATTATAGTGAAATTTGATACTGTATTTGTGAGAAAATGGCGGATTGCTCTTGGGAGTCACTTGGTTGGATTATACTAGGGTACCTCCTTAGTCGTCCAGTATAAGTTAGAGTAGGACCGCTGGCCCTGTTTACTCAGCCCTCATCTTTTAAATCTAAGTGTAACTCAATTACGATCTTTAATATTATAGTGAAATTTGATACTGTATCTGTGAGAAAATGGCGGATTGCTCCTAGGAGTCACTTGGTGGGATTATACGAGGGGACCTCCTTAATCGTCCAGTATAAGTTAGATTAGGACCGCTGGTCCCGTTGACTCAGCCCTCATCTTTTAAATCTGAGTATAACTCAATTACGATTTTTTATATAGTGAAATTTGATACTGTATTTGTGAGAAAATGGCGGATTGCTCCTGGGAGTCACTTGGTGGGATTATACTAGGGTACCTCCTTAGTCGTCCAGTATAAGTTAGAGTAGGACCGCTGGTCTTGTTTACTCAGCCCTCATCTTTTAAATCTGAGTGTAACTCAATTACGATTTTTAATATTATAGTGAAATTTGATACTGTATTTGTGAGAAAATGGCAGATTGCTCCTGGGAGTCACTAGGTGGGATTATACTAGGGTACCTCCTTAGTCGTCCAGTATAAGTTAGGGTGGGACCACTGGTCCCGTTTACTCAGCCCTCATCTTTTAAATCTGAGTGTAACTCAATTCCGATTTTTAATATTATAGTGAAATTTGATACTGTATTTGTGAGAAAATGGCGGATTGCTCCTGGGAGTCACTTGGTGGGATTATACTAGGGTACCTCCTTAGTCGTCCAGTATAAGTTAGGGTAGGACCACTGGTCCCGTTTACTCAGCCCTCATCTTTTAAATCTGAGTGTAACTCAATTCCGATTTTTAATATTATAGTGAAATTTGATACTGTATTTGTGAGAAAATGGCGGATTGCTCCTGGGAGTCACTTGGTGGGATTATACTAGGGTACCTTCTTAGTCGTCCAGTATAAGTTAGAGTAGGACCACTGGTCCTGTTTACTCAGCCCTCATCTTTTAAATCTGAGTGTAACTCAATTACGATTTTTAATATTATAGTGAAATTTGATACTGTATTTGTGAGAAAATGGCGGATTGCTCCTGGGAGTCACTTGGTGGAATTATACTTGGGTACCTCCTTAGTCGTCCAGTATAAGTTAGAGTAGGACCGCTGGCCCTGTTGACTCAGCCCTCATCTTTTAAATCTGAGTGTAACTCAATTACGATCTTTAATATTATAGTGAAATTTTATACTGTATTTGTGAGAAAATGGCGGATTGCTCCTGGGAGTCACTTGGTGGGATTATACTAGGGTACCTCCTTAGTCGTCCAGTATAAGTTAGAGTAGGACCGCTGGTCTTGTTTATTCAGACCTCATCTTTTAAATCTGAGTGTAACTCAATTACGATTTTTAATATTATAGTGAAATTTGATACTGTATTTGTGAGAAAATGGCGGATTGCTCCTGGGAGTCACTTGGTGGGATTATACTAGGGTACCTCCTTAGTCGTCCAGTATAAGTTAGGGTGGGACCACTGGTCCCGTTTACTCAGCCCTCATCTTTTAAATCTGAGTGTAACTCAATTCCGATTTTTTATATTATAGTGAAATTTGATACTGTATTTGTGAGAAAATGGCGGATTGCTCCTGGGAGTCACTTGGTGGGATTATACTAGGGTACCTCCTTAGTCGTCCAGTATAAGTTAGAGTAGGACCACTGGTCCTGTTTACTCAGCCCTCATCTTTTAAATCTGAGTGTAACTCAATTACGATTTTTAATATTATAGTGAAATTTGATACTGTATTTGTGAGAAAATGGCGGATTGCTCCTGGGATTCACTTGGTGGGATTATACTTGGGTACATCCTTAGTCGTCCAGTTTAAGTTAGAGTAGGACCGCTGGTCCTGTTTACTCAGCCCTCATCTTTTAAATCTGAGTGTAACTCAATTACGATTTTTAATATTATAGTGAAATTTGATACTGTATTTGTGAGAAAATGGCGGATTGCTCCTGGGAGTCACTTGGTTGGATTATACTAGGGTACCTCCTTAGTCGTCCAGTATAAGTTAGAGTAGGACCGCTGGCCCTGTTTACTCAGCCTTCATCTTTTAAATCTGAGTGTAACTCAATTACGATCTTTAATATTATAGTGAAATTTGATACTGTATCTGTGAGAAAATGGCGGATTGCTCCTAGGAGTCACTTGGTGGGATTATACGAGGAGACCTCCTTAATCGTCCAGTATAAGTTAGAGTAGGACCGCTGGTCCCGTTGACTCAGCCCTCATCTTTTAAATCTGAGTATAACTCAATTACGATTTTTTATATAGTGAAATTTGATACTGTATTTGTGAGAAAATGGCGGATTGCTCCTGGGAGTCACTTGGTGGGATTATACTAGGGTACCTCCTTAGTTGTCCAGTATAAGTTAGAGTAGGACCGCTGGTCTTGTTTACTCAGCCCTCATCTTTTAAATCTGAGTGTAACTCAATTACGATTTTTAATATTATAGTGAAATTTGATACTGTATTTGTGAGAAAATGGCGGATTGCTCCTGGGAGTCACTTGGTGGGATTATACTAGGGTACCTCCTTAGTCGTCCAGTATAAGTTAGGGTGAGACCACTGGTCCCGTTTACTCAGCCCTCATCTTTTAAATCTGAGTGTAACTCAATTCCGATTTTTAATATTATAGTGAAATTTGATACTGTATTTGTGAGAAAATGGCGGATTGCTCCTGGGAGTCACTTGGTGGGATTATACTAGGGTACCTCCTTAGTCGTCCAGTATAAGTTAGGGTGGGACCACTGGTCCCGTTTACTCAGCCCTCATCTTTTAAATCTGAGTGTAACTCAATTCCGATTTTTAATATTATAGTGAAATTTGATACTGTATTTGTGAGAAAATGGCGGATTGCTCCTGGGAGTCACTTGGTGGGATTATACTAGGGTACCTTCTTAGTCATCCAGTATAAGTTAGAGTAGGACCACTGGTCCTGTTTACTCAGCCCTCATCTTTTAAATCTGAGTGTAACTCAATTACGATCTTTAATATTATAGTGAAGTTTGATACTGTATTTGTGAGAAAATGGCGGATTGCTCCTGGGAGTCACTTGGTGGAATTATACTTGGGTACCTCCTTAGTCGTCCAGTATAAGTTAGAGTAGGACCGCTGGCCCTGTTGACTCAGCCCTCATCTTTTAAATCTGAGTGTAACTCAATTACGATCTTTAATATTATAGTGAAATTTGATACTGTATTTGTGAGAAAATGGCGGATTGTTCCTGGGAGTCACTTGGTGGGATTATACTAGGGTACCTCCTTAGTCGTCCAGTATAAGTTAGAGTAGGACCGCTGGTCCTGTTTACTCAGCCCTCATCTTTTAAATCTGAGTGTAACTCAATTACGATTTTAAATATTATAGGGAAATTTGGTACTGTATTTGTGAGAAAACGGCGGATTGCTCCTGGAAGTCACTTGGTGGGATTATACTAGGTTACCTCCTTAGTTGTCCAGTATAAGTTAGAGTAGGACCGCTGGTCTTGTTTACTCAGCCCTCATCTTTTAAATCTGAGTGTAACTCAATTACGATTTTTTATATAGTGAAATTTGATACTGTATTTGTGAGAAAATGGCGGATTGCTCCTGGGAGTCACTTGGTGGGATTATACTAGGGTACGTCCTTAGTCATCCAGTATAAGTTAGAGTAGGACCACTGGTCCTGTTTACTCATCCCTCATCTTTTAAATCTGAGTGTAACTCAATTACGATCTTTAATATTATAGTGAAATTTGATACTGTATTTGTGAGAAAATGGCGGATTGCTCCTGGGAGTCACTTGGTGGGATTATACTAGGGGACCTCCTTAATCGTCCAGTATAAGTTAGAGTAGGACCGCTGGTCCCGTTTACTCAGCCCTCATCTTTTAAATCTGAGTGTAACTCAATTACGATTTTTTATATAGTGAAATTTGATACTGTATTTGTGAGAAAATGGCGGATTGCTCGTGGGAGTCACTTGGTGGGATTATACTAGGGTACCTCCTTAGTCGTCCAGTATAAGTTAGAGTAGGACCGCTGGTCCGGTTTACTCAGCCCTCATCTTTTTAAATCTGAGTGTAACTCAATTACGATTTTAAATATTATAGTGAAATTTGGGACTGTATTTGTGAGAAAACGGCGGATTGCTCCTGGAAGTCACTCGGTGGGATTATACTAGGGTATCTCCTTAGTCGTCCAGTATAAGTTAGAGTAGGACCGCTGGTCTTGTTTACTCAGCCCTCATCTTTTAAATCTGAGTGTAACTCAATTACGATTTTTAATATTATAGGGAAATTTGGTACTGTATTTGTGAGAAAACGGCGGATTGCTCCTGGAAGTCACTCGGTGGGATTATACTAGGGTACCTCTTTAGTTGTCCCGTATAAGTGAGAGTAGGACCGCTGGTTATGTTTACTCAGCCCTCATCTTTTAAATCTGAGTTTAACTCAATTACGATTTTTAATATTATAGTGAAATTTGATACTGTATTTGTGAGAAAATGGCGGATTGCTCCTGGGAGTCACTTGGTGGGATTATACTTGGGTACCTCCTTAGTCATCCAGTATAAGTTAGAGTAGGACCACTGGTCCTGTTTACTCAGCCCTCATCTTTTAAATCTGAGTGTAACTCAATTACGATCTTTAATATTATAGTGAAATTTGATACTGTATTTGTGAGAAAATGGCGGATTGCTCCTGGTTAGAGTAGGACCGCTGGTCCCGTTTACTCAGCCCTCATCTTTTTAAATCTGAGTGTAACTCAATTACGATTTTTTGTATAGTGAAATTTGATACTGAATTTGTGAGAAAATGGCGGATTGCTCCTGGGAGTCACTTGGTGGGATTATACTAGGGTACCTCCTTAGTCGTCCAGTATAAGTTAGAGTAGGACCGCTGGTCCCGTTTACTCAGCCCTCATCTTTTTAAATCTGAGTGTAAATGGCGGATTGCTCCTGGGAGTCACTTGGTGGGATTATACTTAGTAGTGTTATAATCTAATATTTGCTGAAGTTCTTAAATGAATCTTGTTTTGAAATGATTAAAAATGAAATAAAAACTTACATAGAATGTAGGCCTACATAAATGTTGATGTATTTTCCAAGGTAAAGGCGAACGTATATAAACATTAAAAAGCAAATAAACTACTATCTGGTTTTATATTATTTCCCTTCAATTTTTAAAATTGTGATATACCATTATGATTCTTGACTTGAAGCAATGTTAGATATCAATTTCTTAAAGAAATATATATATATATATATATATATATATATAATTTTAAACAATGAAGTAACCAAGTTTTCTGCTGTTGTTTTATTTATATATATAATCGAGTTCGAACAATACCATGAAAGCCCCAGTGATCTAATGGTTAGGACATCTGCATATCAAGCAGGCGGTCCGAGTTCGAGTCTCGGTTGGGGCGACTTTTTCTCATTTTCACAGATTTCCTCATCTTTATCGTTTCAAAAATTAATTAAATAATGTTCAGTGTATCACCGGGCGGTTTGGAATTTATTTCTATGCCTGTTGTGTTTATTTATATATATTAATTTGTATATATTGTGTTTGTTGTGTATATATATATATATATATATATATATATATATATATATATACACAACAAACACAATATATACAAATTAATTAATTAAATTTCAGTATATCACCGGGCGGTTTAGAATTAATGTTCTTTGCCTAATGTGTTTATATATATATATTAATATATACACACTTCCACTTCCTAGTTAAAAATAAAAAGCTAACTTTCTATATTAACGTCTACGAATTTAAGCTTTGAATTCAGCCTAGCTCCATTATACATGTATAATACCAATAATAATTATATCGAACGGCAATACACACTACGTTTGGTAAACATTATTAACATTGTGTATTGTCTTCTTATACCGATTTCTGCTAGGGGTTCATAATGGCCAAACGGACAGCACGTAAGACACAGAAACAAACAGCACCCAAACAATCCAACAACACTTCTGGGGCTCCTGGTGCACCAAAAAGGAAAGCACAAACTACACCTAAACAACTAGCTAAGAAGAAAAAGCTCCCTACCACTGCTTCTACCAGTACAGCTAATATAGTAGAGCAGTGCCATAAAAATAGCAAAGTTGTGCACTTTATTACCAAAGCATGAAACTTGCCACAAAGTTTCTTTGATGTATATAGAGTAAAAATATGGGGGGGTTCCAAGTGTCCAACGTCCGGTATGGCGGCCATCTTGATTTCAAAATGGCCACCATAAAAACAAAAAGTGTTCATATCTTGGCAACTATAAACAGTAGAGACTTGATTATGGTGTTAAATTGTTCACAAACCACATATTTCTATTTGCTCTAATGAAACGTTTCGTCAAACAATGACCGGAAATGACGTTTCTCCCAGTTTGACCTTTGACCTCTTATCTGTATATCTCAGTAACTACTGATCATTTCAATCGATTTTGGTGTCATTTTGTTCAGAATAGAGACATTTATATTTGTAGTAATGAAACATTTTCACATAAAATGACTGGAAATACAATTTATAACCTTTGACATATATAATATGTGAACATACTGTATGTGATTTACATTGGTATAAATGCACCTAATTTTTTTTAACGAAATAAATGACACTGCAAAAATGACCAGGAATTATTATTCTGAATTTTTGACTTTTGATGTGATAGGATAGGCGTAAAGTATGACAGATCACTGAGAAACAGCAATCACTGAGCTCATCTATGCCGACTTGTTTGCTAAACTGTGATGTGTCAATCGTTAGATAAAAGTTTTGGTCCTCTCTCCATCATCTTTTTTTTTTACAATGTATTATACCATATGGACAATTGTCTGAAATAAAAGTTGAATTGAATTGTTAGATGCCATTTGGAAATATTTTTGATGTAAAGTAGCATTCTTTCGTTGGCCTCTTTGATGTTGCATATGAGACAAGTTCGGAAAGTTTTCATTTTCATGAGTTAAGAGAATACCGTCTTTCAAACTTACTACAAACTTATCCTGCATTTGTGCAGTAGACCTACTTTCATTAGTCAGAAACTCAGATAATTCTTGTTCATTTTCGTTGCATCTAAAAAAATGTACTCCATTTTTATGGTAATGGGCCTTTGCTGTAAACCATCTGAATCCTTTTCCTCGATTTTCTCTACTCATTGATTTTTTAGCAAAATCCGAACCAAATCAATTCGTAAAAGACATCTCAATATAATTATTCAAGTAATTCTCAAATTAGTGACATGGACCTACAATATACTGTTCTGTACAAGACCTTTTTAGGCATCCACTTGTGGACTTTCACTTTGAAGGTCTTGGTCTCCTAATCATACAAGAAACAATGTCTGATTTAATCAATCAAAGTAGTGGGTCCAGACAAAGAAGGGGATGTAAGACCATCCACAGACAAAGAAGGGGGTATAAGACCATCACAGACAAAGAAGGGGGTATAAGACCATCCACAGACAAAGAAGGGGGTGTAGGACTATCCACAGACAAAGAAGGGGGTGTAGGACCATCCATAAACAAAGAAGGGAGTGTACGACCATCCACAGACAAAGAAGGGGTGTAAGACCATCTACATACAAAGAAAGGGGTGTAAGATCATCCACAGACAAAGAAGCGGGTATAAGACCATCCACAGACAAAGAAGGGGGGTATAAGACCATCCACAGACAAAGAAGCGGGTATAAGACCATCCACAGACAAAGAAGCGGGTATAAGACTATCCACAGACAAGGAAGGGGGGTATAAGACCATCCACAGACAAAGAATGGGGTATAAGACCATCTACAGACAAAGAAGGAGGGGTAGGACCATATTACCGAGGAAGCATAGGCCTACAAAAAGAAGATGCAATCAAAATAGGCCTACCAGCCACTTGGAAAACAATAAATTGTAGAATAACTGAGGCTTGATTGTTGAAATATAAAGGGTTCTTTGTAAGGTCATTAATAATATATTGATATAAACACGATCATCATACTATTCATTTGACATTCAAATACAGTCTATCTCGAAAAGAAGCTCATACTATCACCTTTTCGAGGTTTTACGGTATTCCATAACATGTATGTTATTACCTCTGTCAAACTATTAAAGTTGTATTGTCCCCCAAAACATGAAAAATAAAGATGAAAAAAATCAAATTTTGAATAGACCATTTTGTAGTTATAATAAAGTTATTCACTTTCGCCGAAAAAAAATCCGAAAAAAATATTGATTTCGCTTATAAAAAATCAAAATAAGTTTACCATTTTTTCGAACTCATTTCAGAAATTCCAAAATAACGATGGTTAGCTAACAGCTCATAAATATGCATGATATGTTAATGAGTATCCAAACAGGGGAGATCCGATCTGTTCACCACGTAAACAAACATGTGCGAAGAACAGAAGAAAGTGCTGGGGTTTCCCGGGTGTCACGAAAGCTCAGACCACGAAAGCTCAGACCCCCTAAGACCTAAGATCACGAAAGCTAAGACCCAACACCTAAGATTACAAATACTAAGATATACTACAGCTTAAAAACAATACTTGTTTATCCATATATAATTTTAAACACAGTAGGTTTCATTTATTACCATAAATATAATTTAATACTACCGCAAAACATAGATAAACTCACATTATTTTCGCCCGTTGAGTAAATGTATATTTTTTCTTTACAACAAACAAACTTGACGGGTTGTTTGTTGGTATATATTTACTCCATTGTGTTGCTTCAGGGGATGTTTTTCTTACGCACCTGCCTTTCTTGTATTTTGACTCCAAATTTGTTGACTAACTTTATCCTGAACACCACACTTTAAAATTAGGACTTATAAGTACTTTCAGAAGGAGAAACACATAACAAATAAATAAATCCTTTAAATTGATGATTTTACAGGCGTGTTTCTTTGTATACTGTAATGTAACTTCTCGAGCTCCCCGCTCAATGTTTTTGTTTCTATGGAGCGCCAAAAGAGCAACAATAATAGTACAAGTATAAAAACAGAAAGAAAACGAAACAAAAAAACTTTTAAGTTAAAATTTATTTGCCAGTATTTATTTCTTCGTACTTGCATGATTATACTATTATCATTACAATTTTAATTTTACATTGTTCCATCCACACTGTAGATGGACTCCACAGAGTTTTCAGCCCTCTATATAATTTTTGCTCTTTTGACGTTCCATAGAAACAAAAACATTGAACATGGCCCATGGGGTAGGCCTACTGTACTGTGTAGGCTAGTCATTTTGTGTGCGAGAAAAACGTCTGTAAAATCATCAATTTAAAAATGTATTTGTTACTTTTTATGTGATTCTTTTTCATGAAAGTGCCAATTCTAAGGTGTGGTATTCAGAATAAATGTTGGGAGTTAAAATACAAGGCAGGTGCGAAAGATAAATATTTGTAATCTTAGGTGTTGGGTCTTAGCTTTCGTGATCTTAGGTCTTAGGGGGTCTGAGCTTTCGTGGTCTGAGCTTTCGTGACACCCGGGGTTTCCCTGATCGTATGATGTAAAAAGCTCTGCCGTTAATTTGCTGGTGTTATGCGCGATTTGAACGATTTGCGCAATTTGAAATTGCGCAAAAAAATCCTTGCGCAATTTGAAATTGCGCAAAGAATTCTTGCGCAATTTAAAATTGCGCAAGGATTTTTTTGCGCAATTTCAAATTGCGCAATCAACTTGCGCAATTTCAAATTGCGCAAGAAAATCTTTGCGCAATTTTAAATTGCGCTGCACAATTTGTAAATTGCGCAAGATAGTTCTTGCGCAATATGACACCTTTGCGCAATTTGAAAACGAACTGTAAATTTTCCCATACATGGCTAGGCTAGGCCTAGGCAGAGGAGTTTAAAATTTAGTATTTTATTATATAAATAAGACCATTTCAATGAAGATAATGTTTAATACTCACTTTTTAAGTTTTTAATATTAGTTTAAGCTAGGCCATGTAACCTAGTCAGTATCAGTAGTCCAGACCCTAGCTAGGCTAGAGTAGGCCTAGTATAGCCGGCCGCCCGCGCCGCGCCCGCCTGGTGGAACACCACCGCTTCGTTTTCCTTCGTCGGTTCTTCGACGGTATGCTAACTTATAACAATATTTGCACTACTAAAATAAGGAAATGCGATATTTATCTTTAATTTTGAATCATTCTTAGAAATTAAATACTATAAAAATATGGGTGTGCATGATTTCACAATCTGTCGAAAAACCTTGCGCAATTTGCAGATTACTTGCGCAATTTAATACGTTGCTTGCGCAATTTGAAACACATGTTTCAATTCAAATTGCGCAAGGATTTTTTTTGCGCAATTTCAAATTGCGCAAATCGTTCAAATCGCGCATAACACTGGTAAGTAGAATTCTATTTTAGATGAATGACACATCCTCCTATAATAGTTTTTGGCGTATAGTTATAGGCTTAGCTATCTAGGCTAGGGCTATAATATAAGCCTACTTCTACTATCTAGTAGTAGGGCCTAGGCCTAGTTAGTACTGTAGTTTACTACTGTGTAGTGTAGTGTAGCAGCAGCTGTAGGCAGGCAGATAATCGGGTCAGAAAAGTAAACGGGAACCCACTTTGAGGCCTAGCTAGGTCCTATATGTCGTACTCACCTAGCTAAGCCATCACTCCACAACTAGCTACAGGAAATAGGCCTACTATGTTGATGTACCACTGATATACATTTGGAGCTCGAATTAATTTTAAAGTCTAACAAAGACTAACTGATGACAAAAAACGAACATTTGGAAAATGATCAGCATACAGTACCAAAGAAGTTGACGGTAGAATAGATTGTTGTTGATAGCAACCAAAACGAAAACACTAGTAATTAGACTAGGCCTTTTTTAGGGAGGAGATGCACTTTTCAGGGATTCCTTACTGTACATTAGTACCCCAAATTGAAAACTTCAGATTCATGTACAGAAATAATAATTATATGTATGCAATAAATTGTGAAATATTTAACTTTTCTATTTGACTTTTGTATTTATACATCATTGTTTTTCAATTTATAGACTTAAGCTAATGAAGACTGGAACAGAAGTTACACCCATACAGCATTTTAAAGGCAACTGGCAGTAGACTCGGTAGTGGAACACAAGATAAATATTGGATGACTATCATAAAGCATTAGGCAAATGTGTTGGTTGTTTTCCAGCTTTTAAAATGTTGTATAGTTTTCATAATTAGAGCAATAACATTTGTATACAGCATTAAATAAATAAAAAATACTACTACAGTACATGAGATAAAATCACCATAATTTTAATGTGTGAAGATTTACAGTACAGTACAGTAAAAAATGAGTTAATTACTAGTATATTTCATTGAATTTCTGCATTATTGTTGACAATTTATTTTCAACTATTAATTGATGTGTTGATTGTGGCATTACAGCAATAGCTTGTCTTCTGTGATTGTTCATCCATTTTAAAGTGTCATAGTAAGAAACGTTCAAATAAATATTGTGAATGTTGCTACCACATTTTGTGTTGATTTCTTCACCATTTTCCACTACTTGCTCATATTGTTCATTCAAGTGTGTTAATACCTATTAAAAGAAAGACATTATTTATTAAAATATGTACATAAAAAGTTTAATTGTGTGAATGTTGGTTTGAACGTTATTGCTTTGGAAGAATTTTCAACATAACGGTACTAAGTACTGTAAAGTACACATTCCAAAAAATATTCAACTTAGATTATTTGGTCATTTTCTCTAAAATAATTACATTATTGGATGTACAGTATAGGCCTAGTTACAATTTTCACAAATTTATATTAGCATTAAAATCTAATTAATCATGAAGGAAAAACCAAGCACCATAATCTCTCCTGGCCCTGGTGGTGACCTTATTTTCGATTTTTGGCAGCCATTCACAAGTTTTCGCTTTTTGAGTTTCGCTGCTCTTATGTATAATTTTTTTTAATCACAAACTCTACATAGAAAAGAAAATTAAATGTTTTAAAATGAATGAAAAGTGATATGAATAATGAAAAATTAAAGACTATTATTAATATTATAGTATTATACTAAAAATAAGACGAGTTGGTGGTGTCGAAATTCACACAAGTCACAATAAAAAACCATGGAGGTATAAAATATTTTATTTTTATACCTCCATTCTAAAACCTTATTCCTTACTCCATGCTCAGAGATGAATGTTATAGGCCTAATCCTATTTAAAGCTAGGTTGGCAATAACTATTAATAAGGCTTACAAGTTGTATCTATTAGTATTAGCTAGGCCTGCTACTCACTCAGGGTGAACCCTCACTCAGGCCTACAACTAGGCCTAGTACTACTACCACTACTAGACTAGCTACTACTCTAGGCCTAGCCTAGCCAATAGATAGGGGATAGTACACTAGATAGCCAGTACAGCTGTAATGGGCTAGCTAGGCTTCCTATACTAACTAACAAAGCTGCACCATAGAAACTACAGTTCTTACTTACCAATCTGCTAGGGCCTAGCCATAGTCTTTTCTTCAAGTAGGAGTTGTTTTTTTTGTTGTTAAACTACAGAACTTTCCCACATCGTCGTCTCGCCATATATATATCACGTCGTATTTTTTTCCTGATGACCTAGAGGTCACATACACGCGCAAGAATCATACAATATGCATAATTCATAAGCTAATTCAGGTCAAGGGTTAAATTAAACCGGAAGCCAGCTGGCTGCCAGCCAACCGACTTCCGGTTGACTATTTTTTACTTTAAATTACGATTTTCTAAGGTAAATAATTTTTTTTTTGATCCAATTTTTTTTCAAAGTGAATAACTTTTATGTATCATTAAAATGGCCTTTAAAAAAAAAAAAATTTTTGTTCAGGGGGACAATACATCTTTAAAACTTTTAGCGAATCAGAAGGTGCCAACATCATTGAACTAATGGTACCACCAAGCACAATGTTTACCAATTTTATGTACAATATACAATTTAAGTCCATTAATCATTTAATATAATTACGCCTATCAGGTCAAAGTTCAAAATTAGGTGCATTTAAGACCACCAAAAACCACATACAGTATATTCACATAATTAAAAATCAATAATTAAATGTCAAAGGTCATAAATTGTATTTTCGGTCATTTTATGTGAAAATGTTTCATTACTACAAATATAAATGTATTTATTCTGAACAAAATGACACCAAAATCGATTGAAAATGACCAGTAGTTACAGAGATATACAAATACAAGGTCAAAGGTCAAACTGAAAGAAACGTCATTTCTAGAGCAAATAGAAATATATAGTTTGTGAACAATTTGAGACCAGAATTAAGTCTCTAATGTGTATAGTTGCCAAGATATGAACATTTTTTGTTTTTATGGTGGCCATTTTGAAATCAAGATGGCTGCCATACCGGACGTTGGACACTTGGCACCCTCCGATATTTTGAATCTATATACATTATAGAAACTTTGTGCCAAGTTTCATGCTTTGGTAATAAAATGTCACAGCTCATGTCATTAACTGCTCTACTAATACTGACACAAGTAACGCTTCGGCGGTTTCCGCTGAGGTCTCGGAAAGGCTGGACAAAATGGAACACATGATTTCTGGATTGGCCGAGGTAGTTAATAATTTGAGTAAGTGTGGGGAGTCTAATATAGGCATATCCGATATCACTACTACAATAGCTAACGACGGAGAACTAAACAGCACTCGCTTCTTCGACGACACAACACCAAATACTATATCAGATATTACCATGCCACTCACTCAAGACACATTTATTCCATATACTATTGTTGAAGGAGATGCAGCTCAAAACCCCCTCCGGTATACCGGGGGAATTAAGGCCGGAGCTTTGGTCCCCGACAAATTAAAAATAAAAATTAAAGACCACAAATATGTTGAGTTCTCAGATATCGTTAACCCAGACGATAGCGATACATTCGCGTTACAGTTCAACGGGGGCCTTGAAATGGTGCCAAAAAAGAAAAAACGATTCTTGACCGAACATGAATGGTCCATGGCATTTTACGACTTCGCCACCTTACATCTAAGCTATCACCCTGCAGATATGCAAGACATTTTCACTTACGCAAAGCAAATCCAAATCATGATGCGAAACAACGCACAAAATTGGCGGTCATACGATGAGGCTTTTCGGAGAGCTAGGGAACATACCAAATGCTCATGGGCCACAGTACGGGGCGACCTTATTCACAACTTAATGCTACAACGCTATCGCCCACAAAGTCATTTTCGGGGCTTTAACACCCCACCTTTCAACAGGAAGACCACCGATTCCCAAATACCACTTGGATACTGCCAAGCATACCACACCCCAACGCGAAAGTGCTCACAACCATACCGCTGTAAGTTCTCTCATAAATGCTTTAAATGCTCCGAAGACAGGCCACACCCATATTTCCTGTGCAAACGAGATACAAATCAATCACGACACCCATCAACAACAACATCCCCTGCTAACCCCACTGCCAACACCCCTAAGGGTAGATAAACTCGAAACACTTCTCTCGGGATATTCCAACAAAGATTACCTCATTTCCGGCTTTAAAAATGGTTTTTTCCTGAATTACGACGGTCCAAAAAATTCAGTATCGGCATTACAGAAACCTCAAATTATCCAACCGATGATTGCTAATATAAAGAGATTGCTACAGGGCGTATCGCTGGTCCATTCGATTCGCCCCCATTTCTACATTTCAAATCGTCACCACTAAGTTTGAGGGAGAAATCCGTTGTAGGCAAATACAGATTAATTCATAACTTATCATATCCGCACGACGAAAGATCAGTGAATCATAATATTCCTCAACACTACAAAACAGTCCACTACGAAAATATATCCACAGCCGTACATATCATTCAAAAATCCACCTACCCAGCCTACCTATTCAAAAGCGATATTCAAGATGCTTTCCGACTCATTCCCTTGCACAAAACGCAGTATCACCTTACCGGTTTCTCTTGGAGAAACAAACTGTACTACGATAAGGTCCTCCCACAAGGGTGTGGATCCTCTTGTAGAATTTTTGAATCATTTTCAGACGGAATAAAATGGATACTGACAAATAAACTAGCATGTAAAAACGTAGTCAAGATATTAGACGATTTCCTGCTTATAGGCGATACAAAACATGAGTGCCAAAGGTACCTTAACAATCTCATTGCCCTATCAGATGACATTGGCCTTCCTCTCTCCCCGCACAAAACAGTGAAGCCAACTACAAAATTAACCTTCTTAGGGATCGAACTGGATACGCGAGCTATGGTAGCCAGATTACCCAAGGACAAACTAGAAAAGTATAGGTCCGAATTAAAAAAATGGTCGAGTTCACATTACATAACACTCAGAGAACTTCAATCTCTTACCGGCAAACTTCAGTTCGCCACGTGCGTTATTAAGACCGGCAGGGCTTTCCTTACAAGACTATATACACTCACAAA
Source organism: Antedon mediterranea (assembly GCF_964355755.1). Taxonomy (NCBI): domain Eukaryota; kingdom Metazoa; phylum Echinodermata; class Crinoidea; order Comatulida; family Antedonidae; genus Antedon; species Antedon mediterranea. The sequence goes on from NC_092675.1 coordinate 18,999,086, forward strand.
AGGTCAGACAAATCCCGACTCAAAAATACGTATTACCCAAGGAGTACGTGAAGACTTGAAAATTTGGATACAATTTCTTGACCAATACAATGGCACCACTATCATCAATGTACTACCAAAAAAGGACTCCGAATGCCTTCACTTCTTTTCAGATGCTTCCAAAAGGGAATTTGGTGCTACGTTTGGGGCTACGTGGGTACACGGTATATGGCCAGAACGTTGGAAGAAGTTAGATATAATGGTTTTAGAAATGTACCCTATTTATCTCATGATATCACTGTACTCAAGCCAACTTGCCAACACTCATGTAGTAGTAGTATTTCACACCGATAACCTACCCAATGTCTATCACGTTAACAACAAAACTAGTTCTAATTCTGATGTAATGCGCATAATCAGGCCGTTAGTATTAGTACTACTTACACATAATATACATCTAACCGCCAGGCATATACCAGGTATTAAAAATGTACTAAGTGATGCAATTTCCCGTTCACAGGTAACAAAAAAACTTTTCAAACAATTCGGAATGCATCAAAACCCATTAACAATACCACCACATCTGCTACCAGAGAACTTCGCTGCATTCAAGAAAACCTGATACGAGCTTCCGTCACGACTGGAACCAGAAAATCATACAACAGGGCGTGGTCAATCTTACTTATGTTCCTACAAAGCCACCACCTACCACATCAAATGCCTATCTCACCACCCCACATCTCACTATTCGTCTGCCACCTCTTTCGGACAGGTCTCAACCAAAATACCATAAGAACGTATCTAAGTGCCATTGCATTCATGCACAAAATTACCAACAATCCAGACCCTACTAACATACCATTGTTAAATATTGTCACAAGAGGTGCCGGGAAGCTATACAACGTTGCCAGCCGCCGCCGACGCCTTTACCCGGTTACCACTACCATAATGGAGAAGGTTCTCGCTCAACTCAAATTTATTAATAGCAACGAATACGAAAGGAAACTGTATAAAGCTTTGTTCCTCACCTGTTACTACGCTTGTACGAGGGCAAGTGAAATGGTACGGACCAATAATCCGGAACACGTCCTAAAACTTCGCGACATTACCATCTCACACACTAAGGTCACCTTCCAATTTAATTCCTTCAAACACCACAAGGGCGATTCCCAACATTTCAGCATTAACAAAAAAGGAAACAGCATGTTATGTCCGGTAAAAGCGTTACAGGATTACAATTCGATCAGGCCTACGACTCGGGGGCAATTTTTCATATTTCAAACCGGAGATCCACTACTTAGGAAGCATTTAAGTCACACGTTAAAAGAAGCCGCGTCACACGCCAACTTAGACCACACCCGGTACAACACACACTCGTTCAGAATCGGAAGGGCCAGGCAACTTAGGGACCTGGGCGCAGATGAACAAGAAATTAAAGCTACCGGAAGATGGAAAAGCGACGCATATAAGCGATATATCCGACCCCACAGCATAACTCTCAGTAATGACTAACAAAATGTACATTTACATTATAACTCACTTAGATCCATGCGACTATTTACGTTTTTTTCCTTCAGTATTGTTTATTGGCGATGTGTTAGTACAACTTTGCTACCATAGCAGTGCACGGTAGTGGAGCCCTCGGATTAGCCTGGGGTGGAAGGTGCTGATGCTCAACATACTGTCATGAAGTATCTGCGTATACTTTCATGGGGAGCATCGTTGTATTAATGGTGATTTTTGTACCTATCAGTCTCTTTGGAGACTTTTCCAGGAAGTCCTGGTAGAACCATTTTTTATTTGTTATCTCAGTTTCAACTGGGTAAGTGAACATTCTTCCTTGTTTCCTTCACTTTGGTGGGCTGCTCTTGGCGGTGCCTTGGCACCTGCCGCGGGCTATTTTTCTCTGAGCATCCCTGTTGTGCTTACTTAGAATTGGTAAATTATTGCTATATATAACTTATATTTGCTTATGACTTTTATGTGCAGTTTTACATGGGCGAATGTTCATTTACTAATAAACTATTTAAGCCAGAACTTATGTTGTATGCATCTTTATTTAGTATCGTATGAGTTTGTTAATCGCCGCCGTTTCCGAGTAGCAAAATATATATGTTGGGGCGACTTTTTCTCATTCTCACAGATTTCCTCATCTTTATCGTTTCAAATTAATTAATTAAATTTCAGTATATCACCGGGCGGTTTAGAATTAATGTTCTTTGCCTGATTTGTTTATATATATATATATAATTTCTTGGAAATCACAAAGTGTTCTAATGTCTTATGTCTCCTAAAGAGATTTAAAGAGTCGAGTTGATTCAATATTGGAATATTGAACAACTTTTTAATTGCAGTGGTGAAAAACAATTGTCAAATGAATATAAATACTATAGAAATACATACAAACTACGCAAAATGCATAATGCAACGCAAGCAATGGATTATTCGAACTATCTCTTGTTATTGGTCAACTACTTGTATTGCGTTGCATTCCATTACCTAAGGCTAACTAGATTGTCACTTCGATTACCCACGCAAACACAACGTGCACAAAGTACAGGTAGACCCAATTAAGCACTGTAAACATATTTACTTCCGATTATGGGATGGTACAACGAATTACTGTGCACGTTGTTGTTTTTGTGCGCGTGGAAAACCTAACTACTGTTAAGTGACAAGTTCAAATCTAGTTTTATATGATTTTCTCTTCAATTTTGAAAATTGTGATACCATATTGATTCTGGACTTGAAAGTAGTGCAGAGAATCGCTGTAGATGTTTTGTATTGTAATCAGAAGATATTAAAAAAAAGTAATTCAATATAATTTGATTAGGCCTAAACATCTTAATCTTATATTATAATAATACAATCTCCTAAAAGAAATCCCAATGGTGGAGGTGATTCAATATTGAATGACTTATTTATTGCAGTGGCGCCATATATTTACAATTTTGTTTATCCAGAATACTGAAATTAATAGTAATCATCATAGATTATTTCAAATTACTTGGAAATATTTCAGGATAAACCAGCTGGTTAGGACACAATGAAAGACACCCACAATGAACAGCTTTAAGCCTAAAAGAACAATGAATAAAAAAGAACAATGAAGAAAAAAGAACAATATTAAACCTCTTTATCCAATATTTTAACCGGTGAGCCTTTTAAAGGTGAGAAAAAGAAATTACACAGAAATTAAAGATTATCAATGTCATTGCCATTTTTCATTTAAAAATGAAAAAAGAGGTAATGCGTATGAACGCACGATTCAATTGCAATATTTAAGACTTGCAAATAAAAATAACATTAGGCTATAACTGGACACTTCACGCATTATGAATTGTTGCAGTTATTGAATCATATTTTGAAAATCAGGTCCTTCTCAATAAAACGAAAATAAATTTAAAAACTGAAATACAAATAGCAAACCAAAGTTTTAGAAGGTAATCTGTATTTTAAATATTTTATTTTGTATTTTAAACTTAAAACACAATTTATAAAAAAAAAGGCGTCTAAAAAACCCAAAAGAGCATGCATATCTTAATGTTTAATTTAGTTCATGGATGCATTATTATGTAAATCAGACATTACTATCACCATTTTGATTGGTGCTCACTGTATTGATATAGTTGGATAATGGAATATCTACTGTATCTGTACCACACGTTTACGTACGTCGAGTATTTGAAGGCGAATTGTAGATTTTATTGGCACAATAACCGTTTCATTCGTCATTCGTTATCAATACATAATTCTATAACGTCGCAATGCTAACTTCAACTTTAATCATTGTCATTATTCTGCCCTTTGTCATCAGTGATGATTCGATCAATACATATGATTATACGGTTATCCTAGAGGGGCATGCTCTTGAAGGTTGGAGTTACGAGTTGAAGAATATACACAAACTAAATTGTTTGCTGGAATGTTCCAAGAAATCTGATTGTTTGTCGGTCAACTATAACCAGAAAGATCGTGTTTGTCAAATCAGCTGTAAACGGAAACGGGAAGAATCAATTGAAAACAACATAATTCAAACGCCTGCATTTTGTTACATTGAAAAGGTAAGTGATATACGTATATCATAACTGATTTAGTGTATTAATCAAATCCAGTAATATGATTTAACAAAACAAAAAACAAAAATTGTTTTATTAGACAAAAAAGTTTGTAAATCTGGAGCCAGTTTGGACTTTGCGTCTAATTTGTTACGATTTTGTTTGAAAGATCTAATGAAATTATACAATTTAATATTACAAATTAACGGTATTTTCCTTCAGGTTCTGGGCACCGATTCCGAAAGGCGTAAGTATACAAATTCTATATATTCATTAAATTAAACTCATTTTGTAGTATATCATATTCACATCAAAAGTTTGCACATTAATGAATTACATTACTTTTCCAATTTGAAATTGACTTTCCTCTATTAGATATATACTAGCTCTTTTCTCTTTGGGTGTTAAAATAAAGCTTATTTAAAAACAAAGTTTAGTGGTTTCATGTGCGTGGATGAAACCAAAGAATATATATTTTTTCTTTGCTGAGTTATATATGAGGTAGAGTTCCATTGGATATAGAAGACACAGGGTGTTAACCAATCACACAAGCATTTATTGCGTGCATAGGTTGTAACTCAGATATGATTCAGATCGTCAACATTGAAAACTAAAAAATGAATAGAAAAATTACTTTAATCTATTGACAAAATAGGCAAAAACAATGAATAAACTATCCTGATATGCCTAACATATACCAGTGTGCTCTTTAAAAAAAAATAAATACATCAACATTTTTTTAATTTTAGAGATAGAGAGGGACTGTAGTGAAATTTTACAATATAATCCTTCTGCTGAGAGTGGTGAATATGCGATACAGACTAATAATGGAGGACCACAGTTTACTGTGTACTGTGAGATAAGGAGTGATGCAGGATGGACAGTAAGTATACAGTAGGCAACAATTTATTCAAAGATATTATAAGTAAATTCAACATCATTGCCACAGTTTACTAATTCATTACTAAAACAGTGCCAGAAACAGAAGACACTGGTATGGGTTTGGAAGCCTTAACACAGCTTTGGAAACGTTTAGGTTGACAATGATGTTGAAGTGTTGCCAGAAAGACCAATCAGTATATACTAATGTTCTAAAACTTGCATACTAAGAACCAAGAAGCAAATTAATGTAAAATGGTATTTTAGTCAAATTTTAATATCCATTGACATACCTAATCAGAACATTAGGCCTACTGGTCAGGTTCTCATTTCATTCATTTATATTCACTCCAGTTGATGGCTTGCCATCACTGTTTCAGTAGAGTATAGATAACTATATTTTCATTGTCAGGTGATACAGAGAAGACAAGATGGATCAGTTAATTTCTACCGTAATTGGACAGAATACAAAGAGGGTTTTGGAAACGTGAACTCAGAATTCTGGCTTGGTAATGAACAGATCTACCGCATAACTTCTAACGGCAGTTTTGAGCTATTAGTAGAGATGACGGACCACTTGGATGTAACAAAGTTTGCAAAATATTCTCACTTCCATATTGGTACTGAGGACTCTAACTATGTTTTGACAATCAGTGGATACACAGGAACTGCAGGTTAGTATATTCAATCAATTTTTATTTGAAGAAAGTAAACAAAGAATTAACATTGATACTTTAGCACTCCTACACCCTTTGTCACTTTTAGTAAAAATTAGTCTATGGACTTCACATACTTTATGTTTTTATTTTATTTATCACATTTAAAGTGTATAATAAAATTAATTTTTAAAATTACAACTGCTTAAATAGATGATAAGGGCAGTGACTGGGACAGAACATAAAACATGTACTGTACCCAAGGTTCCTTAATTTTAGGGTACTATAGCATTTGTAGCAAATGAAATTGGAAAGAAATGGAATCTTACCACAAATAAAATAGATAAATATAAATGAGGAACACATGGTAAAATGTAATGTATTATTAATCAAGTCTATTTGCAAATATTGTACAAAATATCAAGTAAAAAGATAGAAATCAAATTTCACCAAGGTATTTGGAACTTATTTAGGTTAGAAATAAAAGAAACTGATTTCAAATAAATACTGTAAATGGAACTATTTTCGCATACAGAATGATTCCCTATTAACTACTTTCATTTTCATTTTCACAAATTCCATTTTAGTCTAGGCCTAATGTACCTTAAATTATTTTATTTTTGTATCGCAAATGTCAAGTATAAACGTGTCAACAAACGAGCTACCATATAATAACATCCTGTTTTGTAGCTGAGGCCCATACACTTGGCCTAAGGTCTAGTCTACATTCCGTATTTACAGTACTCCAGTAGTAAATTAAATAATGTTTCTATATTTGTTTAATCCTTTTTAGAATCGCTAACTGCTAAACTGACATGCAATATCGATCGCTGCAGTACTGAGACAATAAGAATCTGTAGCTGTTTTCGGTTTACATAGTTCACAAAATTTGCGAAAATTAAACCATTGCAAAAATAATGGCATATATACTGTACAGAGTGTATTATGCAACATACTAAATCTGAAAGAAGTTGGACAAACGTTAAAAAAAAGCTTCTAAAAGCATCTGAAAAATATTCCTTCTTACATGCCTGAAAAAATTCTAACTATAATAAAATATTCAAATGCACTCACAGTACAACAACTTATCTTATCAATAGATCATGTTAAAATTATTATACTGCATATACTGCAGTAACTACATTTACTGATTTTAGTTTGTTTTAATGTAGTAGGCATTTATGAGGCAGTCAATGCAACAGTATGTGTATGATTAATGTAGTAGGCATTTATGAGGCAGTCAATGCAACAGTATGTGTATGATTAATATCCAAACAAGCTTGATAATTAATTGCAGGATAAAGAGTGAACAAAATATAATTACAGTAGTAACTACAGAATTATAGAATTCTCTACCGGCCAAATTATTTTTTTTTTGTAAAATCAGACAAAACACCTTACAATAACATATAGTCTACTCGCACATTAAAGTTATTTTGTTTTTGCATTCATCACCTGTTCTAATTCAATAGGATTAGTCAGTGGTCCCTAAACAGGAGCAAGTGATAACAACTAGGGACCCTCTAGACTGCAAGGTTGATATATCTGGTGCACTTAATAAAGTTAAACAAATTGAAATCTAAAATAAAAATCATAGTGTGTGTATACTCTAGTACAGTTTCATATAACTTGGGTTTCTTCATAATTGAAATGCATTGCTTTTAAAGTATAATAACTCTGACAAAACAAAATATATAAAATAAAGGATATATGATATAAGAATAGTTCATAACTAAAACTTAAAAACAAATTAATACTATTTATAAATTGTGTTTATGATTTAATCTATGGCACACAATTTGACAACAAAAATTAAATCTATTAATAAATTACAAATTGTAGGGTATATTTATTATTATTATTTTCCCTTTTAAATCAAATATCTTTTATTTTATTTGTAATACAAAGAAAAACAAATATTTAAAAATGAATTTTAATTTAAAGATATATGAAGTAAACTAAAGATGATCTACTATCTTGTTTGGGTAGGTGATTCTCTGGCATCCCACAATGGTAAACAATTTACAACGTATGATAGAGACAATGATAAGAGTAGTCGTAACTGTGCTGAGACATTCAAAGGTGGTTGGTGGTACGAAAACTGTCATTATTCAAACCTGAATGGGCTTTACCTTACACCAGGTACAGCTAATTACACTGGCATCAACTGGAGGTATTTCCATAATAATAAAAACAGTCTCAAGAAGACAGTGATGATGGTTAAAAGAGCGCCATAAGAGAGTTGTCATGATTCAGACCTGAAAAGGCTTCATCTCACACAGCTGATTACAATGGCATCAACTGGGATCGCTATTTTTTATCAAAGACAACAGTGATGCTGGTTATAAGACCACCATAACAAATCAGAATCTGTAGTTATTTAATAATTTAGATTCCTCTTTGTTTCTTTTAAATATCATTTTGCCTTATCATTAAATTTTATTATAATAATCTCATATGTTTATATAACATTAATAATCAAATATATTGTCATATCAACTGTGATTTGTATTAAATTTATATATGGAATTTTTTATTTTGAATTTTAAATTATATAATAGTAACAATGAATGTTTTATTATTCATCTTTTTTAAATATTATACCAAATAATATATTCAAGTCATTCTGTAAAAAAATATTATTTTATTATTTAAAACTATGCTACAATACATAATAGTAACATTATTATTATCATGTTTTTATATAATAATAACAAATTGATATCTAATCATAAATCAGTATTTCCTATATTTTCATTAATTAATAATTAGTAGTGTTATAATCTAATATTTGCTGAAGTTCTTAAATGAATCTTGTTTTGAAATGATTAAAAATGAAATAAAAACTTACATTGAATGTAGGCCTACATAAATGTTGATGTATTTTCTAAGGTAAAGGCGAACGTATATAAACATTAAAAAGCAAATAAACTACTACAAAATTTAAGATCTAAATCTTTGAATGTATTAGCGTAAAAAATCACTTTCAACTTCGCTACACATTCAAACCTAACTGGGTTTGACCTATTAACACCTAGATGTTCTGATAATAGAAATAAGGATATAGTCCTCTTTTATTTAGCCTTTTAGCTATTATACATTTGGCCTTATCATTAAATAATTATTTTATTATAATAAAAGCTAGTTATGTAATCCAAATTGTATAACAAAATATATTGTCATATCAACTTTGATTTGTTTAAAATTTTATATATGGAATTTTTAATTTTGTATTTTGAATTATATAATAGTAACAATGACTGTTTTATTATTAATCATTTTTAAATATTATACCTAATAATATATTCAAGTCATTCAGTAAAAAAATATTTTTTTATTTAAAACTATGCTACAATACATAATAGTAACATTATCATTATTGCTTTTTAATTAATAAAATCAAATTGATACCTAATCATAAATCAGTATTTCCTATATTTTAATTAATGATATTCTAATTAATTATATTCTAGTAGTTTTAGGAGTATTTTCAATGCTGAAGTTTTTAAATTGAATCTTGTTTTGAATTGATTAAAAATTAAATAAAAACTTACAATTAATGTAGGCCTACATGTTATATATCTTATTATATTGGTTTTGATCTAAGAAATTAGTGACATTAGCAAACACAAGTTGAATGCTTATTTATTTTCCACGGTAAAAGTGAAAGTATTAAACATTAAAAAGCAAATAAACTACTACAAAATTTAGGAAAAACTCCAACTTTTTATGTAAAAAATCACTTTCAGCAAAAACAAAACTTTGATCAATTGTTTTTGTATGAATTTTAATTTATGAATCTGCTTGATACTTTGATGTTTGTATGTTAGTTATACACATTGTTGTTACTGCACATATATGGGGTATCAAAATGACCGTAATGGTACCGGTTTTTTAAATCATCCGAGTATGGGATGTGATTAAAGAGGGGTGGAGGTTGGTGAGTACAGGGAGATACTGGCGTCCGGGGGTTATGAGACGTATCAAATTAGTCGGAATTGTACTAAGGCAGGTATAATAAAAGTGCATACCAATTGAAAAGTAGTATATAAGTTATTGATTTACCATTCACGCCAATTATGTATCTTGAAAAATTGTGATACACCATTATGATTCTTGACTTGAAAGCAGTGTTAGATATTGTTGCTTGAGAGATGTCCAGCTACATTTTGCAGTGATTTTATACAGTGTACTTCTGTCATAGTTACGTACAATATTTGATGTTTTGCAGAATTATACTAGCTGTTTAAATAACTGTTGTTCTGTATTAATGAACAGTCTTCTAAAAGAGATTAAAAAATGTAATTCTGTATGGAACAATAATTATTTAATTTCAATCAATCATAAACATTTTTATCCAAAATAAAAGAAAAACATATACAAATACAATACAATGATGGAATGGAATGGGATACAAAATAAGCAATTTGTTGAACAATATCATCACCATATAATATAATAAAAGAAAATATTGGAATATTGAATTATTTTTTTTAATGCTGCCACATTGTCACAAGGAAATGGAATAAACTATGCTTGGACAAAAACTAGAGACAAATCAATTATGGCCTCTGTACACTTCAAATGACATAAGTTACTTCACAAAAAGAGTTTTCCATGGCCGTACAATTGTCAAAACAAATTAGCATTTGAAACAAAAAAAATTAGACTACTACAGTTATATTATTATATAGTAAGTTGAGAAATTATTATAACTTACTTGGAAATATTTCAGGATAAACCAGCTGGTTAGGACACAATGGAAGACACCCACAATGAACAGCTTCAAGCCTAAAAGAACAATATCAAATTTAATTTATAAATTTTAAAATTGAGAATGTAAGAAACTCACACATTTGTCTTTACAATACAAAAAGCAAATTTACCTAGAAATATGCTATTGCTATTATTAGATTTAATTTCTTTATTGGTAACTTATTTTTTTTTACAGTATCTGAATCTCAATTCATAATTGTAAAAATTAATACACTAAAAAAATAACATTTATGGCAAATAAATAGTTATGTAACATTAGAAGTTGATCAAGACAAAACCACATTTATGCATAACTAAAATAAAGACATCCAAGAGTTAGACACATCTTTTCTTATTTAATTACAAATGTACTTAATATGATCAGAGACACAGACTGGTTGATTTAATTTTAGTGTGGATGGAAAACTTTTTGTTTTATGTTGATATAAAGTTTACGGTACACCACGTATATTAGTTCTGAAAAGAACTGTTAAATTTTTAAATATTATCGTCGGACCAAAGTGTTTAATCTCATTCACGAGCAAATTAGCTAAACAAATTAAAAAGACCCAACAAAAGCAAATTTTATCTTGAGTGTTTACAAACAGCAAATTACAAAAGTGTTTCATCTCATTCACGAATCAATTAAGTGAACAAATCTAAACCAACTTATACAATAATCAAATATTATTCAGTAAAATTAATTTGCAACATTCAGATTACATAATAAACCTTTTAGTTGAACAGGTTTGGTTAGAAAACATCTGAGTTGTTTCCCAACCAATTTCCATAAAAGAGATGAGTTCCACCATTGCATTGTCAGATAGATTCATCGTTCAACTGAGGTGTAGAAAACATTGAACATACAGGTTGTAAGTATTACATTTCTACTTGTATATTAATTTAGCCTACTGACAACTTAAATTCTAAAATTAGAGAGACAAATTCAGAATGCGAAAGATACGCTTGTGGAATCTTTTGTGTCACTTTCTAAAGCTTAAGATTGGTTGAAATCAGTATTTTCTTGAAAAGATATATGGATTGGAAAAATAACAATGCTCTTGTATGTATGTAGTCGCATCGTGCCTGTCATTGTAATTAATACTCACTTCGGCTCAAATCTCAACTACTTTAAAAGTCTTATTTCAAAAATATTAGTTTGATTTTAATTCACTGCTGTTATTATTATATTTTTTTTATTTATACTTTTTTATCCTTTTTATTGTGATTTTCATCACATTATTACTAAAAAAAACATTGTCATTAAATTCATTGTCTTTTTTATTTATTTTGATTTTTGTTTGAAAATACAGACTGGAGAAATCGATTTGCAGACCGCAAACATCCAATAAGAATTACATTGTTTTCATACCGTATTTGGCAATATGGGGCGGGCGGTATGTAAATATGGATTTCGAATCAACCAATGATCATTTGGTTTCAAAAAGATCGAGTACGTACAGTACTACTAATAAAAGTATAATCGAGACTGAAATAACTGTTGAAATATTATTGTATCGTTTTGCCAAGTGTGGGTGGGTGGAAATTTATCAAATTATTTCCGCATAATAATGATCCATTCAATGTTTGATTTGCGAAGAAGCTATCCTATCATATCAAGTCGAGTTTTCATGTGGGAAAAATCCCATCAAATGTTTACCAGACTACTAGGCATATACAATTATTTCTAGCCTTCAGAAACGTTCATCATCACATCATCACCGCTTCGCGATACTGTACCCAAGTACACACGTGTGTCTCCACATCGGCTAACATATCATAGCGTATGTGCATCATCTTAGTTGTTGAATCTTTGAAATTCTAAAATATGAATATTAAAACTGTGTACGAGTAAGTAGTCAATCGCATGCGGCTGAAACTAGTCAACCGCATAATCGTATGCACCAAGAATCCTTGGTGTCAAACCACATGACTTGCACGTGTTTGCCCAGACGGAGTATTCAAACTCAAGTAGTATACGTATGAAACGCCATATGTGCAAACATATTTATATTTTTACTAATATTAAAGACAAAACTCTCCAAATATGCCTAACTACTTCTAAAAATTATAATTAATAGTGTGCTCAGCATTCAAATTATGGCTTTTGTCTCTCCTCAGTGCTCCACTTTCACGTTTTATGTTATGTTTGTATTGTCTTTACTGAAAGAAATAAAATAAATAATAAACTAACAAACAAATAAGGATTGCTTTAACATTTGTTGTTTGCTCTTCTGTTGTCAGTTTTATTGTGACAGGAAGCTTTAAAGTCTGATTCAGAATGGATTGCAGAATGTTATTAATTGGCTATATGTTGGTTGTGATGGCTGCTGCCTGTTGCCCGAAAGATGATTGTGAATGCCCTTCAAGAAGTAAGTAGTAGTATTCTAAACAGCTGTAAAGAGAAATGTGTCATCTATTGAACAATGTTAACCAATTCAATTTCTAAATTTTACATTTTTAAATAAAAAATGTTTAAAGCACTGCAATGGATTTTTGTAAAATAGTCCGGTGGCAGGAGGGGGGGATATCACCACCCGAAAGGGGACAAATTGCCATCCAACTTTTCTAGACCAGAATTTTCCGTAGATTACGTATATGGAAGGTAATCGATCAGGATAGGAAGCGTTTTCGAGATATAAGGGGTCAAAGTTCAAAATTGACCAATATAAAAACATGCTATATCTCTGGAAATTCTGGACGTAGTGAGATAATTTTGGTGTCAAATTGTTCACAATGTATATGTTTATATTAGCTCTAATAGAACTTTCTTTGAAAAATTGACCGGAAACCCCATTGTTAGCAATTTTGACCTCTTTTTGCTATATCTAAGTAACGGCAGGTCGGAGAGAATTAAAAATAGGAGCAAATTGTTCCCAAGATATACATTTATATTCAGTATAACAGATGATATTGCTTGAAAATGACCGGAAGTGTGGTTATTAACCTTTGACATAATTGAATAAGGTTATAAAAACATAAATTGATAAATATTTGTCGTAAGGAGCCAATTTTGGTGTCAAATTGTTCACAATATATATGTTTATACTTCAAAAAGTGACTGAAACACCTATTTTTCTGTAATTTTAACCTTTGACCTGTTGTTCTCATCTATATAATGACATGGCATAGAGATTTCTAACGGCAAATTGTTTATAATAGATATTTTTATTCAATCTAATAGATTATACTGTTTGAAAAATACAAGTGTGATTATTGCATTGAAATCCTGTACATAAGAGCCTATCAGGGCGGATTTAATTCAAAGAGGTGCGGAAGGGGAATAATACTATTACTATACAGTACAATGTCTTTCTTTTGAGCAATTTCAATCAGGTATCCATGTATCTCCAATAAACGGAATGTACGGCTCATAGAGAATTCAGAAGTTACCCTTGGTTCATTTTGGCAAATCCATATGGGTTCCTTTTAAAGGGATTGAGGGTGCACAGACAGGCTTTTCCCATGGCTTAATATTGGAACCTACAGTTTTAGTTACCCGATATATTTCTAACACAGTAACTTATGTAGCCAAATGCATTTATCCGATACAGGAGCCAAATGTAGAACTGAACATACAGTAGAGAACCACCGAAGGGTCTAAATAGATGACCTGCTGTTGTTTCATTTTAGGCAAAATCCAAATCGGTTCCTTAAGGATCGAGAGTGCACAGGCAGCTTTATTCTATGTGCCTGTCTATATAAACCCACATTGTCACCCCTTATATTTCCATTATGAGGCTTAATGTCCATGGATGACCGGCCCTTGGGTTAATTTGGGCAAATCCATAAGTGTTCCTTAAGGATCGAGAGTGTAAGGCAGCTTTATTCCATGGGCCCCGCCTGTCTATTATGAACCCACAGTGTCACCCGTTATATTCCCATTATGGGGCTTAATGTCCATCCATGGAGGACCGGCCTTTGCGGGTTAATTTGGGCAAATCCATAAGTGTTCCTTAAGGATCGAGAGTTCACAGGCAGCTTTATTCCATGTGCCTGTCTATATAAACCCACAGTGTCACCCATTATATTTCCATTATGGGGCTTAATGTCCATACATGGAGGACCGGCCCTTGGGTTAATTTGGGCAAATCCATAAGTGTTCTTTAAGGATCGAGAGTGCACAGGCAGCTTTATTCCATGGTTCTGCCTGTCTATATAAACCCACAGTGTCACCCATTATATTTCCATTATGGGACTTAATGTCCATGGAGGACCGGCCCTTGGGTTAATTTGGGCAAATCCATAAATTTTTCTTAAGGATCGAGAGTGCACAGGCAGTTTAATTCATGGGCCACGCCTGTCTATATGAACTCACAGTGTCACCCCTTATATTTCCATTATGGAGCTTAATGTCCATCCATGGAGAACGACCGGCCCTTGGGTTAATTTGGGCAAATCCATAAAATGTTCCTTATGGATGATCGAGGGTGCACAGGGATATTTATTATATCTCTATGAACCCACATTTTCACCCCACATACATTATTTCCAATATAGGGTCTCTTGTAGACCCACATAGAGAACCCCGAAAGGTCCATGAAGGATCGGCCCTTGGGTTCATTTGGGCAAATCCATAAATGTTATTTAAAGATTGAGGGTGCACATTTAGTTTTATTCCATAGTTCATCTATGAACTATTTACCCCATACTAATTTCTAATACATGGCCTTTAGTAGAAGCACACCACATAGAGATCCCAAAAGGGTCCTTAGTAGAGGGTTCATTCGGGCAAATCCATATGGGTTATTTTAGAATCCTTTGTATACAGGAAACTCTTTTCTGTATGGACCAAACTATATAAAAATTGTGGTCTGTCTGTGTAGTGAGTTGTGGATTGAGTTTGGCCACCTGGATCTCCTATCCTGTACGAATTGGTATTCTCTGGTTCTGATGAATAGTTTATTTTCCAAAAACGAATATTGTAGCCCTAATAAATGCAACTGTATAGTGGCAAATCATTGAAGGTCGGCGCAACATTTTAACATCATAACTAAACATTTTAATCGTCATAATATTAATTATATTATTTATTTTACAGTATTATATTAATAAATTCAAAATATAATATAAATATAAAAATACCATAACTTCACTGATCAAATAACGTGATTACATTTATGAACATCGATCTCATAGTTTGAATAACTTTGCATTATTTAGTATATCATTTGTTCAAATGTTGACATTTGACCCATGTCAACTTGTGTAATGATAAATGTGCTCTTTTGATTGTGTATGATTGATAGATGTCTTGACAGAATGATAAAACATAACATTTTGTCTTAAATGTTAGTTTTTCTTTGGTTTTAAATGCAAATTGTGTGATTGGTCAATATTGACATTTGACCTTTAATTGCAAAGTATTTGTTTTATAAGGCGACTGAATAACACCATACAATACCTATAACCATACAAATGTATTAAAAGACCAAATTGAACTTTAATAAATTGGTTATAATACATATGTATATAATACATTGTTGTAATTGGTCAATTTTGAACTTTGACCCCTTATCTCTTCCTATTCGCTTCCTATCCTGATCGAAGTCTGATTTGATTAAATACAGTATTATAATGAAATAACATAACATTACTAATCAAATAATTTGATTACTTGTAAAACCATCAATATCATAGTTTGGACAGCTTTGCATTTATTTGTTAACTAATACGCGTATTAAAATGTTGACCTTTGACCTTATGTCAAGTGATGAAATTGACCTTATGTCAACTGATGAAATGATGTATCCGCTCTTTTACATTGCGTATGATTGATTAACAGGATGAGAAAACATCCAATTTTTATTAAATATTAGTTTTTATTTGGTTTTATAGGTACGTTCTATGATTGGTCAATATTGACATTTGACCCTTAATCACAAAGGATTTTTTTTTTCATAAGGTGATTGAATAGACACTTATAATCATAAAAATGTAATAAAAGACCAAATTGTGCTTCAATAAATTTGTTATAATACATATACATAATACATTGTTGTAATTGGTCAATTTTGAACTTTGACCCTTATATCTCGAAAACGCTTCCTATCCTGATCGAGTACCTTCCATATTCGTAATCTAATCTAAAATTCTAGTCTAGAAAAGTTGGATGGCAATTTGTCCCCTTTCGGACTAAAATGTATTAAATGATGTATTAAACAATCAGAGAGGAAACAGAAAAGTACAATCCCAGAATACCAAACTATAGTATACAAATAATGAATGTTTATGAGTGCAATGGTACAAATAATGGCACGAGGTGAATGATGAAAGGTTATATCAACGAGGCAAAGCCGAGTTGATATAACCTTTCATCATTCACCAAGTGCCATTATTTGTACCATTACACGAATACAAAACATTCATTATTTGTTTTATATAACATCTAAATAACAAACAAAAATGTTTCAAAAAGTACTATTTAACGATCGTTGAATAGTGCGTACTATTGCACGCCATGTGACCCACATTCGTCCAATCAAATGACAGGAATTTATATAGGTGTTATATAATATTGTATATAATGCAAGTTACTTTTTATTTTCTAAATATAGTATATAATGCAAATATTTTTTATTTTATATATTTAGAGAAGTGTTTTTTAAGGGACTGTGGTGAAATTTTGGAAAATGATCCTTCTGCTCCAAGTGGTGATTATTTAATACAGCCAAATGATGGAACCTGAGTTTAGGGTCTACTGTGACATGAGGAAAGATGGTGGATGGACAGTAAGTAAAAGTGATGATAAATTAAATGCAGAGATTTTTTTTCTTCCATTATACTTAACTATTAAATTTCAGTTTTGATAAATTTCACAAGATAAATTTTCCACAATTTACGACCCAAAAAATAAATAATTTGGTTTGTAAATATAATCGGTCACTCATTTTTTTAGTTTGAACTACAGTATGTGGTACTTAGATTTTTGTCTTTTTATAGTTCAGCTGTTGTGTAAAGTTTCTTTGTAACCCCAGGTGATACAACGAAGAGAGGATGGTTCGGAAAATTTCTACCTCAATTGGGAAAACTACAGAGAGGGTTTTGGAAAAGTGTACTCAGAGTTCTGGCTTGGCAATGAACAGATACACCGTATAACATCTGATGGTAGTTTTGAGCTCTTAGTAGAGATGACTGACCACTTGGATGAAATGAAGTTTGAAAGATATTCTCACTTTCGTGTTGGTAGTGAGATGTCCAACTATCTTATGAGAATCAGTGGATACAAAGGAACTGCAGGTTAGTATATATTCAATCAATTTTTACACTAAAAACACATTTAAAGTATACAAAAAATTAACCTTTTTTTGTAGGCCTTATAGACCCTTTGTACCTTGTAGCAAAATGAATCAATGAATACGCACATACTGTAGGATTTTATTTTAATATCGCATTTAAAGGATAATAATAATAATGTTAGAATTACAACTGCTTAAAACACAGTTGAATGATAAGGACATTGACTGCTGGGACAGAATTTGAAACATGTATTGTACCCAAGCAGCGGTGGTGCCAGGATCTAAAGTGAAATTTAGAGGAGGCAACTTTTTTCATGGTACATGTAAAAAAATACTGTGTGTAAATCCATTCTTTCACTTTTAAAAATTAAGTGACCTTTAAAGTTCTTTATTGTAGTTATGTAATAAAATATAAATAGCGAAAGAGCTTATTTATTATCCTATAGAAAATGGAATTCAAAATCTGGTACAAAACCAACAAACGACTTACATGTTCAGTTTTTTTTTTAAACACATTTCACGAGGTCTGATGGCATGCGTGACTAGACTGGCGGAATAAACTAATTAATATTGAAGCTACAAACCCTATACGAAATGAACACAAATGATTTTAATTGTATCATGTGTGTGACCTCTACTAAACACAAAACGGAACGAAATGGAATCAAACAAGACCAAACGATGCTCAGAATAATATTACAAATACCCACCAAAAAAAGGGTAGATACTCATTATTAAAACCAAACTTTTAGCAAAAAACAATAAATTTCAATAAATATATTAATTAATATTAAATTCTATGAAGCATAAAAATAGGTTAATTATTTTATTTGACTATAGATATATATATATATATATACAATTTCAGACTTTAAAGCCCAACTCATCAAACATTTGATCTCAAAATATTAAGTTGTACTGTAATTGTTTATATTGTTTATTCAATGCAGCTTATTTTTAATTGGTGTATCTCATTATAACTTTGTTTTGTTTTGTTTTATTTTGACTTAATTTGTGCTACTTAGTTTGTTATTTTTGTATTTTATAAGTAATGATGGAGTAAGAGCAGTTTTCTGTTTGGGCTCATGCCTATTTGTAACATTCTGAGCCTTGTTTGGTCTTGTTTGTTTCCGTTTGTTTTCATTTGATTCTGATTGGTGTTTAGTAGGACCCTATGTGACAGCATGTTCATGGAGTCTTGGTAAACTTTTTCTTAACTGTATATTATATTCCCTGACAAAAAGTACTCGCATTCTCTGATGGGGGAGCTAGGCTTCCCAACGTAGTCCCCCACCTGGCACCACCAAGGTTGCTTAATTTTAGGGTACTATAGCATAGCATGCAAAATAAATTTTAACACATGTTAAAATGTAATAGTATTAAATTAAATTGGTAAATGTTCACTTGTTACTGTTTTCCTACCAATGAAACTCTTTAGCCAAGTTTGTCATGGTAGCTATGGGAACAGTCTTTTGTTTATTTATTTTTCTATTTGCAAATCATGTATTGTAAAAAATATCAAGTAAAAATACGGAAATTAAATTTGAGCAAAATATTTTGGAAATTATTTAGGTTACAAATAAAAGAAACTGATTTCAAATGAATACTGTAAATGGCGTTGTTTTCGGGTACAGAATTTTTCGTGAATAACTTGACGTTTTCGTCTGTTGATAATTTTATTCTAGGCCTGATGTAGCTTAAATTACGATATTTTTTGTATACAAAGGTCAATATTAAAGCGTAGATGACCGCTTTTCTTGACAAGCCGCCACATTATAAACATCCGGTATCATAGCCAAGGCCAGCCCATACAGTAGGACTAAAAATAATGGCATTATTATGCAACATACTAAAGCTTAAAGAAATTGGACAAACATTAAAGAAAAGCTTCTAAAAACATCTGAAAAAATTAACAAAACAATTCTAATAATGATATTGACGTGAATCTCATGCAAAAATAATTCTACGCCTTTGTGACACTGGCAGCCCCATGTTTTCACCAGTCATGTCATAATTAGACCACAATACTTAAAAGTTTAAACAACAAATACTAATCATTTGATACTTTTTGATTATCCGCGTCTCACATATAATGTAAAGCCCAAAGGTGAATGCAAAGTACTCTCTAAACACTCTATAAAGTAAATTTTTGGATGGCCCTCCCACTTCGCAATTCCTTCTTATAGGCCTGAAACAAATCTAACTATATTAAAATGTTCAAATGCACTCACAGTACAACAACAACTTCTATTCTGTAATGCAACAACTCACAAGGTCAAAGGACATGCAATAGGTATAATTTTAAAATTATTATACTGCATTTACTGCAGTAAGTACATTTACTGATTTTAGTTTGTTTTAATATAGTAGGTATTTATGAGGCAGTCGAGGCAACAGTATGTGTATGATTAATATCCAAACAAGCTTGCTAAATAATTGCACAAACAAGTTAAAGAGTGAACAAAATATAATTACTGCAGTAACTACAGAATTATTTTATTGATATTTTGGAAAAAAAATGGGGGGGGGGGGTGTGCGGGATGAAACTCCTTGTACCTTACAATAACATAGTCTACTCGCACATTAAAGTTATTTTGTTTTTGCATTCATCACCTATTCTAATTCAATAGGATTAGTCAGTGGTCCCTAAAAAGGAGCCAGTCATAAAAACTAAGGACCACTCTGATTTAAAAATAAATATAGATAAATCTGGTACATAAAATAGAGTTAAAGAAATTGAAACTTAAAAAATGTATATACTGTAGTACAGTTTCATATACAGTAACTTATGTTTTCTTCATAATTGAAATGCATTGCTTTTAAAGTATATTAACTCTATGACAAACAAAATATATAAAATAAAATTTTACAATAGACTATGATATAAGAATAGTTAATAACAAGTTCATTTTATATAATTGTGTTATGATTTAATTTATGGCATACAATTTTACAGATAAATTTAAATCAATTATAAAATAAATAATGAAATATGGTTATATTGTATAATTATTATTTTCCCTTTTTATATCAAATATCTTGTATTTTATAATACCATGAAAACAATTTTTTTAAATGAATTTTAATTAGTAAGATTGATTAGTAAACTGAAGATGATCTAATATTTTGTTTGTTTAGGTGATAATTTGACATACCACAATGGTCAACAATTTACAACGTATGATAGAGACAACGATAAGAGAAGCAGTAGTAACTTTGCTGAGCATTGGAAAGGTGGTTGGTGGTACAATGACTGTTATTATTCAAACCTGAATGGGCTTTACATTTTAAGTCATATAATAATAGTAACAATGAACATGTGCTATTAATTCTTATTAAATATTATATCAAATAATATAGTCATATCAACTGTTGATTACAATAATTGATTGCATAAAATTATTAATTTTATTATTATTTAAATTTATTCAAAAGTAACATTGTTATTATTCCTTGTTTTTAATTAACAATAAAATAAAATTGATACCTAAATCAATAGATTTAGTATTTCTTATATTTTAATTATTGATAATTAGTTTACTCAAATTTTAGGAGTATTTTCAGTAGATATTTGCTGCAGTTTTTAAGTGATGTGTTGAATCTTGTTTTGAAATGATTAAAAATTAAATAAAAACTTACAATGAATGTAGGCCTACATATTATATTTATTATATTGGTTTTGATCCAAGAAATTAGTGACATAAGCAAACACGTGACTTACCAGTGTTGATTCTTGACTTGAAAGCAGTGTTATAGATATTGCTGTTTGAGAGATGTCCAGCTACATTTTGCAGTGATTTCATTCAGTTTACTTCTGTCATAGTTACGTACAATATTTGGTGTTCTGCATAATCGTTGTAGATGTTTAAATAACTGTTGTTCTGCATGGTATAAACAGTATTCTAAAAGAGATTGTAAGAGGTAATTCGATATAGGACAATAATCATTTATTTTCAATCAATCAATCATAAACATTTTTATTCCTAAACAAAAAAAAAAACATATATACAAATACAATAAATGAAGGAATGGGATACGAAAGTGCTGTAAACATGTAACCCTAACAAAATTAAACAAACATTGTTTAAATTTATTAAACAATATCATCACCATATAATATAATAAAATAGAAAGGTGAATTACTTATTGTAGTATTCAAATCGACCTTTTCTTTTTTCAATTTTTTTTTCTGTATACACTTCCCCATAAAAAACATTAATTAATTTAAATTAAATTGAGTGCAGACAGAAAAGTCGTACATGCTGTAATGTTAATGAGATAATTATGAATTTCATCTTTAGAAGTCTGATCAGTTAAAATATTGAATATATGAATAATTTCAGTATTCTGGATAAAAAATTCTGTAGTACACACAAAATGTAAATATATGGCACCACTGCAACCAACAATTTTCCAATATTAAATCAACTGGGCTCTTTTAATCTCTTTTAGGAGACATAAACATAAGAACACTTGTTTATCTTCAATAATTTACATATATATGTATATTTAATTTACAGACCGTATATTCATACTTTATGTGATTAAGATGTTTAATAAAATGAAACAAATAAATAATTATTTTCCTATATTGAATTACCTGTTTCAATCTCTTTTGATGAGTGTTGATACAACAACAATTATTTAAACAGATGCGACGATTCTCAAGCAACGATATATTACATTGCTTTCAAGTCAAGAATCATAAGGCTATTGCAATATTTTCAAGATTGAAAGGTAAATCATAAAGTTTGGTTGTCATTAACGCAAGTAACAGGTTATTGGAACTGTCGCTTGTCATTGGATAATTCGATAATTCGATAATTCGATAATTCGCTTGCTTAAAGCCAATTTTCAAAAATGTCCCTGTACAATAATTAATACAAGGATTTTCTTTCGAAAATGGCCAAATTATCGACTTTTCAAAATATGCTGAAGTAAAACACAGTACGTGATTTTGACTCTTTGAATAAGACACAAGAAACTTGTTTATCTCCAAGAAGTTCCTATATATATATATATATATATATATATGAATAATTTATATAGGCCTAATAAATGAAAATGTTTAATAAAATCAAACAATACACATTATAGTTGGGGAGCCAGAAGGGGTTTACCTGCACCCTCTAGCAAACTATATTAACGATGTTTTTTTGCTTCCTTATATCAACACGAATCAATTTTTTGCTGTTGGCCGAAAAAAAATTGGGATGCTTGGTCAGTACATTGGCCAAAAGGTCAACATGGTCAAAATATAGACCCTGCATAACGTGGTAACTACTGCGTGTATTAGAATAATTCTGGTGTCAAAATAATCAGAATACCAATATTTATATTCACTCTAATTGAAAATTTTTGCAAAAAGTGAATGGAAACCCCTTTTCTGACCACTGGTCAATAAAATGGCCATATGAATATCTCAGCAACCGCTGGTCAGAAAGTGATAATTTTAGTCTTAAATTACTCGCAAAGTATATGTTTCTATTTAACTTAATATAATAAAAATCATAAAAATGACAATAAACCCGTTATTTTGACCTTTGACATAGAGCCGGTACAACTATTTTTGACTTTCATCACATTTTACATATCTCAGAAACTGTTTGGCATATAACGTCGCACTTGGTGTCAAAATACTCAGAAGACCTATATTTCTATTCACTCTAATGGAAAAATTTGCCAAAAGTGACCGCAAAACTCTGTTTTTGACCATTGGTCAACAAAATAGCCATATCAATATCTCAGCAACCACTGGTCAGAATGTTGTAATTTTAGTCACAAATTACTCGCAAAGTATATCTTTATCAATTAATCAATCATTCGATTTATATTGCGCGATTCCAACAGTCATTACTCATGTTTAGTAGTGACTTAAAGGTGCTCAATAATGATGTTTGTTTAATGTTCAAAGGTAGGTTTGCTTTAATACAAAAGAAATACACAAAATGTCAAGAAACACATTATTTTGACATAACCTATATATAGCGGGTGCAAATAACTTTGCATGGACCACATTTTATATTAAATAACGGGCGAAAATTTTTGTTGGAATCACTAATAATTTAATGCAAGAAGCAAAACACTCGTACCAGGTTTGTTATAAAAAGTACACAGTAAATCTTAAATCACACTACATCAGCTGTATGTGATTTGTTTTTTAATTTAACAATTCTAAATAACTTCTAACGTTTATTGATAAAGATTTCTACACTGTATACTAATTTACATATTATTGTTGTTTATCTTATTATTTAATCATCATCGCTTTCATCCGAATCACTAATATCGTCAAATTCTGCTTCGGGATATTCGTCACTATCTGTACTCTCGGTATTGTCTATATCCTCCAATAAATCTGTTAGTGATGGAGGCAACACTGGAACATCTGACCAAAGAGGTTCAATTAAACCCATTTCATTCTTGATCCAATGTTCTTTTGTTGGGATTTGTAAATCCATTCAACGTTGAAGACAAGTCTAAACTATATTGTATATCATCTGGGGCACCAGTTACAACCAATGTTGAAGCTGACATTTTGGATGCTGAAACTATTGGACGGAAACAAAAAGAAAAGTTTGTCAAAGACAGGCTACCCAGTGAGGACCCAATAGATTTTTTTGACAAAATCCCAAAAAAACAAATTAAAGACCATGGGAATTCAAACTACTTGGTGTATATATCAACAGTAAATTAACATGCCACTCTCATGTAGATTATGTTTGTAGTAAGGCAAGCAAACTTCTTGGTTTTGTTTCAAGATGTAGTAAAGCAATGTCTTGGATGGCAATTCTAAATCTTTACAAAGCACTAATACTACCTGTTGTGACTTACTGTTGTTGTATGTGGGCACCTACTGAAATATCTCATATGTATAGACTTGAAAGGGTTCAGAGAAAGGCCACTAGAATAATTATGTACAGAAAAGAAGGAAATTGGGACACTTCATATTTATATAGGTTAAAGAACCTAAATATTTTAAGTATTGAAGTGTATAGACTCACATTAGGTTTTAAAATAATGCATGGCCTCTGTCCATCATCTTTTAATGAGTTTGTGAGATCAAGTGAGAGGTTTGAAGGGCGGTTAATACATTGGAAGGCAAAGACCAATACATTTTTAAATTCATCGTTTGTTATTTTCCCTAGATTATGGGAGCAACTTCCCAATGAAATTAAACAATGTGCTACAATTTCAGACTTTAAAGCCCAACTCATCAAACATTTGATCTCAAAATATTAAGTTGTAATTGTTTATATTGTTTATTCAATGCAGCTTATTTTTAATTGGTGTATCTCATTATAACTTTGTTTAGTTTTATTTTGACTTAATTTGTGCTACTTAGTTTTGTTATTTTTGTATTTTATAAGTAATGATGGAGTAAGAGCAGTTTTCTGTTTGGGCTCATGCCTATTACTTGCTCCTGGCTAGATGAATTGTAAAATGTACTTTATGAACTTTTGCCGAATAAATATTATTATTATAACAAGAAGACTAAACTTATCTCAACATCAGGCAAACCAATTCAATATTAAGACCAGTGTAATCTAGCATTTACGCTACTTATTAAATCTCAAAACCAAAAACTCCCAATTAAACTGGATGAATTGATGACATATTGCCTTACACCTGTACCATATAGCCTCAGTACTCCGGATGGATATTTTAACAAAACAAACAAGGCAAAACTTCTGCATATTGTTACAGATGATTCCATAGCGAATTTAAAAAAATACACCTCTGCCACTTCCGTCACTTTGCATTGAAGATGGAAATGCTGTATTTCATTCTATATCAACATCATGTCTACCTGACACATTTTGAAGAATATGTATAAAAGTATTGGATTCCCTTCGTGGGAAATCAGATATCCTTTTCTCCACAGATCAATACTTATCAAATTCGATTAAGTCACAAGAGAGACTTCGCCGAGGAACTACTGAGAGACTGATACTATCTGGACCAAAGACACGCAAACCAACAGATATGAAAAGGTTTCTTATGAATGATGGTAACAAAGAGCAACTAATTGATTTGTTGTTGACAGTTTGGAGTAGTGAGCAAGCGATTACCAGAATTTTAGGTCGAAACATAACTTTAATTTCAAAAGGCAGTGCCTATAAATTAATAGCTTCAGATATTAATGGTCCAATCAAAATTGAAGAGATATTCACCTTAAAATCGAATCAAGAAGAAACGGACACACGGGTTATACTGTAAATGGGCAGAACAGGGAGGCTACAAATCTGTGGTAGTAAGAAGTCCCGACACTGACATATTTGTCATTACATTATATTATGTAAATGAAATATTTTTTGAAACTGGGACTGGGAAGAACAAACGCATTATCAATGTAACTGAAATTGCAAAATCATTTGGGAAAGAATACTGTGCATCACTGCTTGGCCTCCGTATATACAGGTGAAGATTGTAACAGTTCATTTAAAGGAAAAGGGAAAGCTCAGCCACTAAAATTAATGCAAAATCAATCACTCTACAAAAAAACATGCAAATAGGCGAAGGGGAAAAGTTGACACCAAAATCAAGAGTAGATATTTCCCGATTACCACCATGTAGTCTTAATATGCACATAAGAAGAGTTAATTATAGACTATGTCAACTAAAGCATTCTTATATACCAATAGTACCAACTACCTGCACCAACAAAAGAACATGGTTGGATCAAGAATGAAATGGGTTTAATTGAACCTCTTTGGTCAGATGTTCCAGTGTTGCCTCCATCACTAATAGATTTATTGGAGGATATAGACAATACAGAGAGTACAGATAGTGACGAATATCCCGAAGCAGAATTTGACGATATTAGTGATTCGGATGAAAGCGATGATGATTTAAGATAAACAACAATAATATGTAAATTAGTATACAGTGTAGAAATCTTTATCAATAAACGTTAGAAGTTATTTAGAATTGTTAAATTAAAAAAACAAATCACATACAGCTGATGTAGTGTGATTTAAGATTTACTGTGTACTTTTTATAACAAACCTGGTACGAGTGTTTTGCTTCTTGCATTCAATTATTCGTGATTCCAACAAAAATGTTCGCCTGTTATTTAATATAAAATGTGGTCCATGCAAAGTTATTTGCACCCGCTATATATAGGTTAAATGTCAAAATAATGTGGTTTTTTGACATTTTGTGTATTTCTATTGTATTAAATAAAACCTACCTTTGAAACAAACATCATTATTGAGCACCTTTAAGTCACTACTAAACATGAGTAATGACTGTTGGAATCGCGCAATATAAATCGAATGATTGATTAATGGATAAAGATATACTTTGCGAGTAATTTGAGACTAAAATTACAACTTTCTGACCAGTGGTTGCTGAGATATTGATATGGCTATTTTTTGACCTATGGTCAAAAACAGAGTTTGCGGTCAGTTTTTGGCAAATTTTGTTCATTAGAGTGAATAGAAATATGGGTCTTCTGAGTATTTTGACACCAAGTACGACGTTATATGCCAAACAGTTTCTGAGATATGTAAAATGTGATGAAAGTCAAAAATAGTTGTACCGGCTCTATGTCAAAGGTCAAAATAACGGGTTTATTGTCATTTTTATGATTTTTATTATATTAAGTCAAATAGAAACATATACTTTGCGAGTAATTTGAGACTAAAATTATTACTTTCTGACCAGCGGTTGCTGAGATATTCATATGGCCATTTCCTTGACCATTGGTCAGAAAAGGGGTTTCCATTCACTTTTGGCAAAAATTTTTAATTAGAGTGAATATAAATATGGGTATTCTGATTATTTTGACACCAGAATTATTCCAATACACCCAGTAGTTACCAAGTATGCAGGGTCTATATTTTGACCATGTTGACCTTTTGGCCCCTGTACTGACCAAGCATCCCAATTTTTTTCGGCCAACAGCAAAAAATCGATTTGTGTTGATATAAGGAAGCAAAAAAACATTGTTATTATAGTTTGCTAGAGGGTGCAGGTAAACCCCTTCTGGCTCCCCAACTATTATATATACACATTAATATTGTCTTTTATATAAGACCTAAATAAATTCCTGTCATTTTATTGGACTATTGTATGTCATGGCGTGCAATAGTACGCACTATTAAACGATCGTTTAATAGTACTTTTTTTCGTGTACGAAAACAAAAATCTTTTCGCGTTTGGAATATATTTTTTTTTTACTATTGCTTTTGAAATACAACAGCGCCACCTATTTTGTACTTTCACCGCGAATTTAATTTTATGACTGGTTTCGCGATAGAAGTACATTTTTAGATATATATATATATATATATATATATATATATATATATATATATATATATATATATATATATATATATATATATATATATATATATATATGTACTCATTTAGATCAAAGGGCATTTAAATTAGCTTTAGATCGTTTGTAGGATTTTGATTAATTAATGGTAACATCTCTACAAGACGTGGAGTCGTTGGAAAAAACATAATTAGCCTAAATGAGTTCTAATTGCCTGTCAAAGAGCTAGTTCTAGTAGGCCTAACCGGGTCTGGGCGCACCATCCAGCCCCTGGTGGAATGCGTGTACTGCATGGAATGTTATTACTTTGCTGTCCCCGAAATTTCTATTCATTCATTTTTTCCATTCAGTTGTAATTGTCGCCGAGATTAGAAAAAAGAAAAGATATACTGTTACAACGATCAACTTCGAGCAATACGGAGTTGCGAATGAATTTTGCCTATTTTCACCTGAAAAATAAACACATTTTGGTCCCTGGATGTAATGATATTGACGTGACGCGTATATCGTACTCATACAGAGAGCTGGGGCACGAACGATTCGTACAATGGACACCGCCAGCCAACCGCGTATGTCTACCTATTATGTATATATAGTATGTGTGGTCATAGAGTATAATAGTGTCATCATCATAGAGGATATGTTAATAATAATAGTACACTAACTATAGTAACTGTGTACTGTAGTTTACATTATAGCAACACATTTTTTTTCTAGGCCACCCACCGATACGTACTCAACTATATCAATGTATTGATAAAACTAGAGGGTACTCCGAGAGTACAAACCTCCGCCTACTGTAAAATTCCTCTACATAAAATGCCCCCTGAATATTTTTTTTTAACATTTTTTTTTATTAGTTCTAAGTGTAAATATGTTAACTGCACACTACAAAGTTGTGGATGACAGTGTGGTGTAATGGTTATGTATCCAGCCTCTCACAGTTGAGGTCGCTGGTTCAAGCCCCACTGAGGGTTTTTTTTTTTAATTATTTTTTTATTTATTTATTTTTTTTTTTTGGTGGACCTTGATCTTTGACCCTGACCCTTCAAAATGTAACCACAATTATATGATGTGTCATTGATCATTGTGGCTAAGTTTGGTGAGAATCGGATCAAAACTGTGGTCTCTAGACAGTAAAATAGTTCTTTGTTAGTTGTGACCTTGACCTATGACCTTTCCCCCTCAAATTCGAACTCGTCCGAGCTTTTTGGGCATAAATCATTGTGTCAAAATTTGGTTAGAATCGGATAAAAACTGTGGCCTCCAGGCTGCTCACAGACACACACACAAACACACAAACACACACACAAACACACACACAAACATACAGGGGTGAAAACATAACCTCCTTGGCGTTAAGTTAAATGCCTTTTTTGTTCATTATCATATTGGCCAATTTTTGTCCCTGTACTATAATAGTACAAGGATTCTTTCCAAAAATGGCCACAATATCGACTTTTTAAAAATGTTGATGTAACATATGCGCAGAACAAATTGTTTGATTTTGCACATGTGGAGAGCACATAGTTCGATTCTGCGCATACCAATTATGATATAGTAACCAGTTATGTGAATAAATAAAGGGTTGAAATGTTCCCAATTTTTAGTCGCGTGGAAGCGACTCTATAGTTCACTATGTCGGTCGGTTGGTCGGTCTGTCTGTCTGTCGGTCCGGTATCACTATGCGTTTTATCGCTTTCTGACCTGATCTTGATATCAGTTTAATCTAGCTAGGTCAATTTTTCACAGTATATTCCTTATGGCCAGGAATCAATGTGGTTATGTTTTCATGGTGCGCAATAAAAAATTACGCGGTCTACGCACGATTTAACGAAATCACGTTTGTAATCATATCTTCACAACCATGAATCACAATTAAATAAAATTTGGTACTCATAAATTTCAGGGCATAAATCATCATATGGCAATACAATTACGTGCGCAGCGCATGTAACGCATGTGTACGCGCGCTTAAAATTTTCAAAATTTATTTTCGATGAAATAAGAGTACATTTCAGGAAATTTTAAGTGTTTACAAAATTGCCATGAGTGCGCATATTTTTGCGCACGCACTGCGCGTTAAATGTTATTGCGCACTCTTTTTGCCCGATTTCTGTTTTCTTGACTTACTTTTCAACTCGAAATTACGTTATACGAGCACGTCGAAAGTGACAGGCTACGCACGTGTAAATTAAAAAAATATAAATGTTTTTAAACATTTCAACATTTTTAAACATGTTCAGTAATTTCGGTCAGTATAGTTCACTATGTCGGTCGGTCGGTCTGTCTGTCTGTCTGTCGGTCTGTCTGTCGGTCTGTCTGTCGGTCCGGTATCACTATGCATTGTAGCACGCGACTTAATGGCTGTTGGCCTTGTTTTTAAATTTCCCTGTACTATAGTACGGGGTTTGTGTTCAAAAATTGCCAAAATATAGACTTTTTAAAATGTTGAGGTAACATGCGCAGAACAAATACATACATTATGATCATATTATTGAATGATGCTTTAAACCTAAGCTTTACCTAAATGTAAATTGGATTAAATTGAGCTATTCAAAATTTGTATTACTTGAATTTTGCCATATAGCCAATAACTGCTCTACTAGGCAGAGAAGAACCATGTTAAAGGCTTTAAAATAGCTCGCATTTAAATTTCTAAATGCTCCAGCTTGTCAGATTATAACTTTTATATAAAGTTTAATCAGACGATATTTACATGTGAAAAAATATCCAGTCGTCAAAGTGTTGGCAAATGGAGAAATTAACAATACGCAGAATGATCGGTCGGAGAAAGGTCCGGTTGGCGAAAGGTCCAACTTCAAGAATAGATCTCTGTGGCTTATGAGAGACTGAAAGATCATAATTAACTGACGAAGTTTCTTCTTTGCCTTATTTTTTTTAAAGTATTTCCCCTTTTCTGTCCATTCTACTTATATATTTGGTTTAATTCAAATTGTAATTTAATAATTTGTCAGTCATGTTTAAAGAAGTTAATTTACTAATTGAATGCAATGCTTTTCATTTTACGGGTGTGTAAGTAACCTCACGCTTAAATATGTAATTGTCCCCAAGAACAGTGAAAAAGTTTGTAATACTTGAATTGCATTTCTAGCATTTTTTCTTTTACCCAATACGAACATTTGGTAATGTACCTAGTTTCGATAGCCGATCCCCCCAAATGACTTAATATGGCATCATATTTCAAATCCAAATCTAAGTAATAATATGTACAATATGTCTGGATGGGACTATAACCGGGTAAACCATGGTTTATGAGAAAATAAATAACTGGCCATAACAAATGACAAGCTACAGTTCCAATAATCTATTACTTGTTGGTCAATTTACTTGCGTTAATAAAAGCCAAACTTCATAATTTACCATTCAATTCTGAAAATATTGTTATACCACTACCAGTTCTAGAAATACCGGGATGGTGTCCGACGGGGAATAGTTTCACCACGTATTTTAAGTTCTATTTATTTGATGTTAGCTGAAACCGTTCAAATTCATTTCAATGTAAATGATTTTTATATGTTTACAAATGACAATAATTTGACTTCACTTGACTTGAAAGGAATGTAATATATTCGTCGCAGCTGTTGTTTCGTACAGTCATCAAAAGAGATTGAAACACGTAATTCAATATAGGACAATAATAATGTATTTGGTTAATGTTATTAAACATTTTTATTAAATATAATATAAATATACAGTCTGTATATATGTAATTTATAATAAACAAGTTTTCTTATGCTTTATGTATCTTAAAAGATATTCAATATTGATTGCAGTGGTGAAATACAATTGTCATATGGAGATAAATACTTAAGAAATACATAAAAACTACACAAATGTATAATTCACCGCAATTAATTTGACCAATCACAAGCATGGATTGTTCGAACTATCCCTTGTCATTGATCAACTCGTTGTTGTCCTTGCGTTGCATCCCATTACTTCAAACTAACTTGATTTTAACTTGTAACGTAGGTTACCCACGCAAACACAACATGCACACACGTTAAAATGACATTGTTGCTGTTGTTTATGATGTTGTGCGCTTGGATAACAAGTGACAAGCTCAAATCTGGTTTTATATGATTTTCCCTTCAATTTTTAAAATTGTGATATACCATTATGATTCTTGACTTGAAGCAATGTTAGATATCAATTTCTTAAAGAAATATATATATATATATATAGAACTAACCGGACATCTCCGGAACAGAAATTACAAGAAGGAATACATCGAAACTGCTATAAAGAAAGCAAAAGATATTTCTCGGTGTCAAACACTGACGTACAAACCACGTCAGCCAAAAAAATCGACCAGAATGCCATTGGTCACAACCTACCACCCTAGGTTGCCTCCATTGCGGGCTATTATTGAGAAACATATGCCCATTCTACAGTCCACAGAACGTCTCAGGACTGTTTTTCCGGAACCACCCATTATTGCATTTCGTAGACCTCCCAACCTTCGTGATATATTAGTCAGATCCAAATTTAAGAGTGAAATTAACTCTCATGACAGCCAAAATTTGGGCAGTCACCTTTGCGGAAAATCTTGCAAAACTTGTTCATTGGTTGATTCTACTGAAAAATTTGAGAGTAACCAAACTGGCCGCATTTTTCGGATAAGACAATCAATTAATTGTCTAACCAAAAACGTCATTTATCTCATATACTGTAATATGTGTGGCAAACAGTACGTCGGAGAAACAAAAAACACTCTCCGTATGAGAATGACACAACATAGATCAGCTATCAAAACATTAAAGCTTGATCAACCTGTAGCCGAACATTTTAATTCAGCTGGTCACTCGATTGCAAATTTCAGAGTTATTGCAATAGACCACGATGTCAAATGGAGCGACAAAACTCGCAAAGACAAAGAAAACCACTGGGAATTACTACTTAAAACCACAAAACCTTTTGGACTTAACATTAGGAACATACTCCCAGATCGGTAAAATTATTCCATTGACTACCAAAATTTAAGTTTCAATATTAACCACCATTTAAGCTGTTTTTTAGTCTCATTCCAAAATTGTTTATATCTCTACCAAGCTACCTTCTTTGTTTTCCACTCTTATTCAGACTCCACCCTGGCTCCCTTTGTTATATTTCTTTTATTCCTGTCCACCCAGGCAGCACTTGCCAGCTTTATACTCTGACGTTATCCAAATTCCTTCACTTGCACTGATGAAGGGCTAGTGTTGCCCGAAAGCTCTGCTAACTTTTCTGGCTGTTTACTTTATCGTTTTGATTTAGCTTTTCGCTTTTTATTTTTGTATCTCCATTGAGATCCAGCCACTGATACCCACAGCATTGTCATTTTTTTCAGTAATTTGCCTTTGGATTTATATATATATATATATATATATATAATTTTAAACAATGAAGTAACCAAGTTTTCTGCTGTTGTTTTATTTATATATATAATCGAGTTCGAACAATACCATGAAAGCCCCAGTGATCTCCTGTTGTGTTTATATATAAGTTTGATATTTCTGTGATGGGATATGCCGATGATCACTCAGTGTATGATTCATTAAATCCAAATTCTAGTTCTAGTATGGAAAATACAATCACCAAATTACAAGAGTGCCTCATATCCATCAACGACTGGATGAAGTCCAACAGACTAAAAATGAACAGTGAAAAAACAGAGTTCATACTATTGGGAAGCAGAGCTCAACTTCTGAAATGCGAGAAAGATCATATCATCGTATGCCAGGACAGAATACCACGTGGTTCATCTGTAAAATACCTTGGTGTTAATATCGACGACCAGCTATCTTTCAAGAACCACATACGTGATAAATGCAGAACGATAGCTGTTAATTTATACTATATTCGTCAAATCCGTAAATTTCTCTCCAAGGACCTTTGCCAACAACTAATTCAATCGCTTGTGCTGTCACATATTGATTACGCCAATGCATTGTTTTATGGTCTACCTGCTAATACCCTTGCTCCAATGAAGAGGTTACTGCACCAAGCTGCGAAAATAATTGTCAGGAAAGGTCGGTATGACAGTGCAACTAACGCCATGCGATCCTTGCACTGGCTTCCGATGTCTCATAGATGTCAATTCAATATAGCGTGTCTTGTATGGCGTTCGCTTAAAGGTTCCGCTCCAAGTTACCTGAGAGATATTCTTACTGTGCGGAATGTTTCTCGCAGTACTCGTTCAAGCACCAGCAATTATAACCTGACAATCATACGAACTAAACGAAAGACATTTGCTGACCGTTCGTTCGCCGTAGCAGGACCCAAAATTTGGAACAGATTACCAAGTCACATTAAACACTTAGACGACTATAATCAGTTTTAAAAACATTTAAAAGCACTATATTTCAAACAATGTTACGATACTAATTGATGTGAAGCGCCGCTGATTATAATTAAATGTTGTATAAATGTGCGCTATACAAGTAATAATAATAATAATAATAATATATATATATATATATAAACAAATCAGGCAAAGAACATTAATTCTAAACCGCCCGGTGATATACTGAAATTTAATTAATTAATTTGAAACGATAAAGATGAGGAAATCTGTGAGAATGAGAAAAAGTCGCCCCAACCGAGACTCGAACTCGGACCGCCTGCTTGATATGCAGATGTCCTAACCATTAGACCACTGGGGCTTTCATGGTATTGTTTGAACTCGATTGGATAGCGACTCTTTAACATTCTCGGCGTGTTACGGAGGAACAGCACTAGTCCTCAATTGTACGCACGTGCACCAGAGATCAAATTGATACGGCCTCATCTTACAGTGTTTTTATTCCGAAGAGATACTTTTATATATATAAACAAATCAGGCAAAGAACATTAATTCTAAACCGCCCGGTGATATATATGTATATATATATATAATTTCTTGGAAATCACAAAGTGTTCTAATGTCTTATGTCTCCTAAAGAGATTTAAAGAGTCGAGTTGATTCAATATTGGAATATTGAACAACTTTTTAATTGCAGTGGTGAAAAACAATTGTCAAATGAATATAAATACTACAGAAATACATACAAACTACGCAAAATGCATAATGCAACGCAAGCAATGGATTATTCGAACTATCTCTTGTTATTGGTCAACTACTTGTATTGCGTTGCATTCCATTACCTAAGGCTAACTAGATTGTCACTTCGGTTACCCACGCAAAAACAACGTGCACAAAGTACAGGTAGACACAATTCAGCACTGTAAACATATTTACTTCCGATTATGGGATGGTACAACGAATTACTGTGCACGTTGTTGTTTTTGTGCGCGTGGAAAACCTAACTACTGTTAAGTGACAAGTTCAAATCTAGTTTTATATGATTTTCTCTTCAATTTTGAAAATTGTGATACCATAATTGATTCTGGACTTGAAAGTAGTGCAGAGAATCGCTGTAGCCTAGATGTTTTGTATTGTAATCAGAAGATATTAAAAAAAAGTAATTCAAAATAATTTGATTAGGCCTAAACATCTTAATCTTATATTATAATAATACAATATCCTAAAAGAAATCCCAAGAGTGGAGGTGATTCAATATTGAATGACTTATTTATTGCAGTGGCGCCATATATTTACAATTTTGTTTATCCAGAATACTGAAATTAATCGTAATCATCATAGATTATTTCAAATTACTTGGAAATATTTCAGGATAAACCAGCTGGTTAGGACACAATGGAGACACCCACAATGAACAGCTTTAAGCCTAAAAGAACAATGAAGAAAAAAGAACAATGAAGAAAAAAGAACAATATTAAACCTCTTTATCCAATATTTTAACCGGTGAGCCTTTTAAAGGTGAGAAAAAGAAATTACACAGAAATTAAAGATTATCAATGTCATTGCCATTTTTCATTTAAAAATGAAAAAAGAGGTAATGCGTATGAACGCACGATTCAATTGCAATATTTAAGACTTGCAAATAAAAATAACATTAGGCTATAACTGGACACTTCACGCATTATGAATTGTTGCAGTTATTGAATCATATTTTGAAAATCAGGTCCTTCTCAATAAAACGAAAATAAATTTAAAAACTGAAATACAAATAGCAAACCAAAGTTTTAGAAGGTAATCTGTATTTTAAATATTTTATTTTGTATTTTAAACTTAAAACACAATTTATAAAAAAAAAGGCGTCTAAAAAACCCAAAAGAGCATGCATATCTTAATGTTTAATTTAGTTCATGGATGCATTATTATGTAAATCAGACATTACTATCACCATTTTGATTGGTGCTCACTGTATTGATATAGTTGGATAATGGAATATCTACTGTATCTGTACCACACGTTTACGTACGTCGAGTATTTGAAGGCGAATTGTAGATTTTATTGGCACAATAACCGTTTCATTCGTCATTCGTTATCAATACATAATTCTATAACGTCGCAATGCTAACTTCAACTTTAATCATTGTCATTATTCTGCCCTTTGTCATCAGTGATGATTCGATCAATACATATGATTATACGGTTATCCTAGAGGGGCATGCTCTTGAAGGTTGGAGTTACGAGTTGAAGAATATACACAAACTAAATTGTTTGCTGGAATGTTCCAAGAAATCTGATTGTTTGTCGGTCAACTATAACCAGAAAGATCGTGTTTGTCAAATCAGCTGTAAACGGAAACGGGAAGAATCAATTGAAAACAACATAATTCAAACGCCTGCATTTTGTTACATTGAAAAGGTAAGTGATATACGTATATCATAACTGATTTAGTGTATTAATCAAATCCAGTAATATGATTTAACAAAACAAAAAACAAAAATTGTTTTATTAGACAAAAAAGTTTGTAAATCTGGAGCCAGTTTGGACTTTGCGTCTAATTTGTTACGATTTTGTTTGAAAGATCTAATGAAATTATACAATTTAATATTACAAATTAACGGTATTTTCCTTCAGGTTCTGGGCACCGATTTCGAAAGGCGTAAGTATACAAATTCTATATATTCATTAAATTAAACTCATTTTGTAGTATATCATATTCACATCAAAAGTTTGCACATTAATGAATTACATTACTTTTCCAATTTGAAATTGACTTTCCTCTATTAGATATATACTAGCTCTTTTCTCTTTGGGTGTTAAAATAAAGCTTATTTAAAAACAAAGTTTAGTGGTTTCATGTGCGTGGATGAAACCAAAGAATATATATTTTTTCTTTGCTGAGTTATATATGAGGTAGAGTTCCATTGGATATAGAAGACACAGGGTGTTAACCAATCACACAAGCATTTATTGTGTGCATAGGTTGTAACTCAGATATGATTCAGATCGTCCACATTGAAAACTAAAAAATGAATAGAAAAATTACTTTAATCTATTGACAAAATAGGCAAAAACAATGAATAAACTATCCTGATATGCCTAACATATACCAGTGTGCTCTTTAAAAAAAAATAAATACATCAACATTTTTTTAATTTTAGAGATAGAGAGGGACTGTAGTGAAATTTTACAATATAATCCTTCTGCTGAGAGTGGTGAATATGCGATACAGACTAATAATGGAGAACCACAGTTTACTGTGTACTGTGAGATAAGGAGTGATGCAGGATGGACAGTAAGTATACAGTAGGCAACAATTTATTCAAAGATATTATAAGTAAATCCAACATCATTGCCACAGTTTACTAATTCATTACTAAAACAGTGCCAGAAACAGAAGACACTGGTATGGGTTTGGAAGCCTTAACACAGCTTTGGAAACGTTCAGGTTGACAATGATGTTGAAGTGTTGCCAGAAAGACCAATCAGTATATACTAATGTTCTAAAACTTGCATACTAAGAACCAAGAAGCAAATTAATGTAAAATGGTATTTTAGTCAAATTTTAATATCCATTGACATACCTTAATCAGAACATTAGGCCTACTGGTCAGGTTCTCATTTCATTCATTTCTATTTACTCCAGTTGATGGCTTGCCATCACTGTTTCAGTAGAGTATAGATAACTATATTTTCATTGTCAGGTGATACAGAGAAGACAAGATGGATCAGTTAATTTCTACCGTAATTGGACAGAATACAAAGAGGGTTTTGGAAACGTGAACTCAGAATTCTGGCTTGGTAATGAACAGATCTACCGCATAACTTCTAACGGCAGTTTTGAGCTATTAGTAGAGATGACGGACCACTTGGATGTAACAAAGTTTGCAAAATATTCTCACTTCCATATTGGTACTGAGGAGTCTAACTATGTTTTGACAATCAGTGGATACACAGGAACTGCGGGTTAGTATATTCAATCAATTTTTATCTGAAGAAAGTAAACAAAGAATTAACATTGATACTTTAGCACTCCTACACCCTTTGTCACTTTTAGTAAAAATTAGTCTATGGACTTCACATACTGTATGTTTTTATTTTATTTATCACATTTAAAGTGTATAATAAAATTAATTTTTAAAATTACAACTGCTTAAATAGATGATAAGGGCATTGGCTGGGACAGAACATAAAACATGTACTGTACCCAAGGTTCCTTAATTTTAGGGTACTATAGCATTTGTAGCAAATGAAATTGGAAAGAAATGGAATCTTACCACAAATAAAATAGATAAATATAAATGAGGAACACATGGTAAAATGTAATGTATTATTAATCAAGTCTATTTGCAAATATTGTACAAAATATCAAGTAAAAAGATAGAAATCAAATTTCACCAAGGTATTTGGAACTTATTTAGGTTAGAAATAAAAGAAACTGATTTCAAATAAATACTGTAAATGGAAATATTTTCGCATACAGAATGATTCCCTATTAACTACTTTCATTTCGTTTTCGTGTGTTGATATTTTCACAAATTCCATTTTAGTCTAGGCCTAATGTACCTTAAATTATTTTATTTTTGTATCGCAAAGGTCAAGTATAAACGTGTCAACAAACGAGCTACCATATAATAACATCCTGTTTTGTAGCTGTCTAGTCTACATTCCGTATTTACAGTACTCCAGTAGTAAATTAAATGTTTCTATATTTGTTTAATCCTTTTTAGAATCGCAAATCTTCTAATAAACTAACTGCTAAACTTACATGCAATATCGATCGCTGCAGTACTGACACAATAAGAATCTGTAGCTGTTTTCGGTTTACATAGTTCACAAAATTTGCGAAAATTAAACCATTGCAAAATAATGGCATATATACTGTACAGAGTGTATTATGCAACATACTAAATCTGAAAGAAGTTGGACAAACGTTAAAAAAAGGCTTCTAAAAGCATCTGAAAAATATTCCTTCTTACATGCCTGAAAAAATTCTAACTATAATAAAATGTTCAAATGCACTCACAGTACAACAACTTATCTTATCAATAGATCATGTTAAAATTATTATACTGCATATACTGCAGTAACTACATTTACTGATTTTAGTTTGTTTTAATGTAGTAGGCATTTATGAGGCAGTCAATGCAACAGTATGTGTATGATTAATGTAGTAGGCATTTATGAGGCAGTCAATGCAACAGTATGTGAATGATTAATGTAGTAGGCATTTATGAGGCAGTCAATGCAACAGTATGTGTATGATTAATGTAGTAGACATTTATGAGGCAGTCAATGCAACAGTATGTGTATGATTAATGTAGTAGGCATTTATGAGGCAGTCAATGCAACAGTATGTGTATGATTAATGTAGTAGGCATTTATGAGGCAGTCAATGCAACAGTATGTGTATGATTAATGTAGTAGACATTTATGAGGCAGTCAATGCAACAGTATGTGTATGATTAATGTAGTAGACATTTATGAGGCAGTCAATGCAACAGTATGTGTATGATTAATGTAGTAGGCATTTATGAGGCAGTCAATGCAACAGTATGTGTATGATTAATGTAGTAGACATTTATGAGGCAGTCAATGCAACAGTATGTGTATGATTAATGTAGTAGGCATTTATGAGGCAGTCAATGCAACAGTATGTGTATGATTAATGTAGTAGACATTTATGAGGCAGTCAATGCAACAGTATGTGTATGATTAATGTAGTAGGCATTTATGAGGCAGTCAATGCAACAGTATGTGTATGATTAATGTAGTAGACATTTATGAGGCAGTCAATGCAACAGTATGTGTATGATTAATGTAGTAGGCATTTATGAGGCAGTCAATGCAACAGTATGTGTATGATTAATGTAGTAGACATTTATGAGGCAGTCAATGCAACAGTATGTGTATGATTAATGTAGTAGGCATTTATGAGGCAGTCAATGCAACAGTATGTGTATGATTAATGTAGTAGGCATTTATGAGGCAGTCAATGCAACAGTATGTGTATGATTAATGTAGTAGGCATTTATGAGGCAGTCAATGCAACAGTATGTGTATGATTAATGTAGTAGGCATTTATGAGGCAGTCAATGCAACAGTATGTGAATGATTAATGTAGTAGGCATTTATGAGGCAGTCAATGCAACAGTATGTGAATGATTAATGTAGTAGGCATTTATGAGGCAGTCAATGCAACAGTATGTGTATGATTAATGTAGTAGGCATTTATGAGGCAGTCAATGCAACAGTATGTGTATGATTAATATCCAAACAAGCTTGATAAATAATTGCAGGAAAAAGAGTGAAAAAAATATAATTACAGTAGTAACTACAGAATTATAGAATCCTCTACCGGCCAAAATTTTTTTTTTTGTAAAATCAGACAAAACACCTTACAATAACATATAGTCTACTCGCACATTACAGTTATTTTGTATTTGCATTCATCACCTGTTCTAATTCAATAGGATTATTCAGTGGTCCCTAAACAGGAGCCAGAGATAACAACTAGGGACCCTCTAGACTGCAAGGTTGATATATCTGGTGCACTTAATAAAGTTAAACAAATTGAAATCTAAAATAAAAATCATAGTGTGTGTATACTCTAGTACAGTTTCATATAACTTGGGTTTTCTTCATAATTGAAATGCATTGCTTTTAAAGTATAATAACTCTGACAAAACAAAATATATAAAATAAAGGATATATGATATATAAGAATAGTTCATAACTAAAACTTAAAAACAAATTAATACTATTTATAAATTGTGTTTATGATTTAATCTATGGCACACAATTTGACAACAAAAATTAAATCTATTAATAAATTACAAATTGTAGGGTATATTTATTATTATTATTTTCCCTTTTATATCAAATATCTTTCTTTATTTGTAATACAAAGAAAAACAAATATTTAAAAATGAATTTTAATTTAAAGATATATGAAGTAAACTAAAGATGATCTACTATCTTGTTTGTGTAGGTGATTCTTTGGCATCCCACAATGGTAAACAATTTACAACGTATGATAGAGACAATGATAAGAGTAGTCGTAACTGTGCTGAGACATTCAAAGGTGGTTGGTGGTACGAAAACTGTCATTATTCAAACCTGAATGGGCTTTACCTTATACCAGGTACAGCTAATTACACTGGCATCAACTGGAGGTATTTCCATAATAATAAAAACAGTCTCAAGAAGACAGTGATGATGGTTAAAAGAGTGCCATAAGAGAGTTGTCATGATTCAGACCTGAAAAGGCTTCATCTCACACTGCTGATTACAATGGCATCAACTGGGATCGCTATTTTTTATCAAAGACAACAGTGATGCTGGTTATAAGACCACCATAACAAATCAGAATCTGTAGTTATTTAATAATTTAGATTCCTTTTTGTTTCTTTTAAATATCATTTTGCCTTATCATTAAATTTTATTATAATAATCTCATATGTTATAACATTAATAATCAAATATATTGTCATATCAACTGTGATTTGTATTAAATTTATATATGGAATTTTTTATTTTGAATTTTAAATTATATAATTGTAACAATGAATGTTTTATTATTCATCTTTTTTAAATATTATACCAAATAATATATTCAAGTCATTCTGTAAAAAAATATTATTTTATTATTTAAAACTATGCTACAATACATAATAGTAACATTATTATTATCATGTTTTTATATAATAATAACAAATTGATATCTAATCATAAATCAGTATTTCCTATATTTTCATTAATTAATAATTAGTAGTGTTATAATCTAATATTTGCTGAAGTTCTTAAATGAATCTTGTTTTGAAATGATTAAAAATGAAATAAAAACTTACATTGAATGTAGGCCTACATAAATGTTGATGTATTTTCCAAGGCAAAGGCGAACGTATATAAACATTAAAAAGCAAATAAACTACTACAAAATTTAAGATCTAAATCTTTGAATGTATTAGCGTAAAAAATCACTTTCAACTTCGCTACACATTCAAACCTAACTGGGCTTGACCTTTTAACACCTAGATGTTCTGATAATAGAAATAAGGATATAGTCCTCTTTTGTTTAGCCTTTTAGCTATTATACATTTGGCCTTATCATTAAATAATTATTTTATTATAATAAAAGCTAGTTATGTAATCCAAATTGTATAACAAAATATATTGTCATA
Organism: Antedon mediterranea; assembly: GCF_964355755.1. Classification (NCBI taxonomy): domain Eukaryota; kingdom Metazoa; phylum Echinodermata; class Crinoidea; order Comatulida; family Antedonidae; genus Antedon; species Antedon mediterranea. Next base: position 19,041,423 of record NC_092675.1, read on the forward strand.
TCAACTTTGATTTGTTTAAAATTTTATATATGGAATTTTTAATTTTGTATTTTGAATTATATAATAGTAACAATGACTGTTTTATTATTAATCATTTTTAAATATTATAACTAATAATATATTCAAGTCATTCAGTAAAAAAATATTTTTTTTTATTTAAAACTATGCTACAATACATAATAGTAACATTATCATTATTGCTTTTTAATTAATAAAATCAAATTGATACCTAATCATAAATCAGTATTTCCTATATTTTATGATATATTCTAATTAATTATATTCTAGTAGTTTTAGGAGTATTTTCAATGCTGAAGTTTTTAAATTGAATCTTGTTTTGAATTGATTAAAAATTAAATAAAAACTTACAATTAATGTAGGCCTACATGTTATATATCTTATTATATTGGTTTTGATCTAAGAAATTAGTGACATTAGCAAACACAAGTTGAATGCTTATTTATTTTCCAAGGTAAAGGTGAAAGTATTAAACATTAAAAAGCAAATAAACTACTACAAAATTTAGGAAAAACTCCAACTTTTAATGTAAAAAATCACTTAGTCAGCAAAAACAAAACTTTGATCAATTGTTTTTGTATGAATTTTAATTTATGAATCTGCTTGATACTTTGATGTTTGTATGTTAGTTATACACATTGTTGTTACTGCACATATATGGGGTATCAAAATGACCGTAATGGTACCGGAAGGTTCTAAACTGTATTTGAGCATCATCCGCCATCTGGAATACAAGTTATGGGTCAAAATTCCCAATCTTTTTCCCACTTTTTATGTCTGTTCGTTATACAAATTTTTGTTTCTGCACGTAACCATAAATGTGGGGTATCAAAATGACTGCAATTGTACTGTGAAGGTTTTAAACTACATTTAAAAAATTCCTCAAGTCAGGAGGGGTAGGGGGGAGTTAAAGGAAATGGTGATTTGCTTGGGCTAAGAGTAGTAGGCTATCATTTTGAATTGAATTTTAAGTATTTCTGGAAAGGGGTTGGGAGTTTGAGGTGGGTGGTTTTTTTTAAAATCATCCGAGTATGGGATATGATTGAAGAGGGGTGGAGGTTGGCGAGTACAGGGAGATACTGGCGTCCGGGGGTTATGAGACGTATCGAATTAGTCAGAATTGTACTAAGGCAGGTGTAATAAAAGTGCATACCAATTGAAAAGTAGTATATAAGTTATTGATTTACCATTCACACCAATTATGTATCTTGAAAAATTGTGATACACCATTATGATTCTTGACTTGAAAGCAGTGTTACATATTGTTGCTTGAGAGATGTCCAGCTACATTTTGCAGTGATTTCATTCAGTGTACTTCTGTCATAGTTACGTACAATTTTTGATGTTTTGCAGAATTATACTAGCTGTTTAAATAACTGTTGTTCTGTATTAATAAACAGTCTTCTAAAAGAGTTTAAAAAATGTAATTCGGTATGGAACAATAATTATTTAATTTCAATCAATCAATCATAAACATTTTTATTCCAAAATAAAACAAAAACATATACAAATACAATACAATGATGGAATGGAATGGGATACAAAATAAGCAATTTGTTGAACAATATCATCACCATATAATATAATAAAAGAAAATATTGGAATATTGAATTATTTTTTTTAGTGCTGCCACATTGTCACAAGGAAATGGAATAAACTATGCTTGGACAAAAACTAGAGACAAATCAATTATGACCTCTGTACACTTCAAATGACATAAGTTACTTCACAAAAAGGGTTTTCCATGGCCGTACAATTGTCAAAAGAAATTAGCATTTGAAACAAAAAAATATTAGTATATCAGTTATATTATTATATAGTAAGTTGAAAAAAATTATTATAACTTACTTGGAAATATTTCAGGATAAACCAGCTGGTTAGGACACAATGGAAGACACCCACAATGAACAGCTTCAAGCCTAAAAGAACAATATTAAATTTAATTTCTATTTTTAATATTTTTACCGGTCAGCAATTTTAAAATTGAGAATGTAAGAAACTCACACATTTGTCTTTACAATACAACAGTCAAATTTACCTAGAAATATGCTATTGCTATTATTAGATTTAATTTCTTTATTGGTCACTTATTTTTTTAAAGTATCTGAATCTCAATTGAAATTTTATTACTTTCATAATTGTAAAAATTAATGCACTAAAAAAATAACATTTATGGCAAATAAACAAATATGTATCAATAGAAGTTTATCAAGTATAAAACATAACAACATTTATGCATAACTAAAATATAAATAAAGACATAGAAGAGTTAGGCACATCTTTTCTCATTTAATTACAAATGTATTTATTATGATCAGAAACAGACTGGTTGATTTCATTTCTAAAATCGTACAAAGCTACATCGAAGGCTGCTGTAAATACGTTATTAACATTTTTTACATAAGCTAATAAATATAACAAACTATATGCATGAGAGTGTTTCTGTGTTATTTAACATTGATATTCATAACACTGAGCCATATGGACAACTGGGGACATAGAAGTAGAAAGAAAAGTAGCTGAGAACTCATTCAAACTTATCATCCTGTCTTGAAAAAGCCAGTTACTAGAGTGTTTAATCTCATTCACAAACAAATTAGCTAAACAAATTAAAAAATCCCAAATTCTATCTTGAGTGTTTACAAACAGCAAATTACAAAGTGTTTCATCTCATTCACGAACAAATTAGCTAAACAAATTAACAACAAATCTAAACCAACTTATACATTAATCAAATATTGTTCAGTAAAATGTAATTTGTAACATTCAGATTATATAAATAAACCATCTTAGTTGAACAGATTTGGTTAGAAAACATCTGGGTTGTTCTCCAAACAATCTCCATAAAAGAGAGGTGTTCCAACATTGCATTGTCAGATAGATTCATCGTTCAACTGAGGTGTGGAAAACATAGAACATAGGTGTAAGTATTACCTTTCTGCTTGTATATTAATTTAGCCTACTGACAACTTAAATTCTAAAATTAGAGAGATGATTTCAGAATGCGAAAGATACACTTGTAGAATCTTTTGTGTCGCTTTCTAAAGCTTGAGATTGGTTGAAATCAGTATTTTCTTGAACAGATATATAAGTTGAAAAAATAACCATAACAAAATGCTCTTGTATGTATGTAGTCGCCTGTCATCTATATATAAATTTACGTAAGGGAAAAATTCGGTAAATTGCGCCTTACATCTAGAATTTTTACTCGATGGTATATAAAGTTGGTTCGTACTTTCGGTACTGATTTTAACCACCTGATGTAATCCTGTTTACTAATTAAATTAAGTTAGATAATTAGTTATTGACGATTAAAACGAATTTAGGTTCAACGATTGGTATACACCGTCTAATGGATGTCCATCTTGAAAAATACCCGCCACAAAAATGCGAGGAGGCTTCGCATTTTCCTATCTCCTCCTGCGATAATTGTTTTTAATAGCTGAAAACCGGTTGAACAGCTAGAGTATCAGTATCATAATGTTGAAGACAGGCCGATTTTCTTTACAAAATAATATTTTGATAGATTTAATATACGATTATACAAATGTATTGATTTGCGATGAATGGAACATCCCAATCTCTCAGTCTGCCAGAGTTTGGTTTAACACAAGTAGGTAAATGTATGAGTCCTTGGTTTAACACATACAGTAGGTAAATATATGGTCCCTTTGAGAATAAACTTGCAATACTTTGACAATACTGTAAATACCTATTAACTATTTTGGTCCTCATTTGAATCGAACATTTCTTACTGTGAATGTTCGTACTGTTAGATGTAATATAAAAATATATACAAATAAACTTTATTACTGAGATTGTGGTTAGGCTTCACTGTTAGATATATAAACACATTATTATATACAAATAAACTTTATACTAACAGTTCCCTCTCAACGTTTGTATTAATTATTAATTAATAATTACCAATAATATAAACGTCGTAGTGGTGTATCGTGACATGTACTTTAATATTTCAATTGATTATGACAGTGACAGTTTTAACAAAGTATTAAATCGCAAATGTTTTACTGTATTTAGAGGTATATTATTTATAGGCCTATAAAACATGAACAAAATAATATTTTGTTCATGTGTATTTCATGGATAAAGAATATATTTAAAAATTGTTCCTCTTTGTACCTATCCGCTTTCCCATCCCTCAAACCTAATGTTACATACAAAACACAAATTGGGTTTCTTTAAATGAGTCCAAATCAAACATTTGAACTCATTTTGTGATAAGTTTCTCCTTCGGAAGTAATTCCCAGGGTGCTAATTTTAGTTGACTACATAAATCATCGTGTCTATTTATTCGTTTCTGTAAACGACAATGTATTGTAGTCCTGCGGTACGTATATTTGAAATCGCCAGTTTTGTTACGCTGAAATTACTTTGTATTCGAGAACCATCTGTGGGCACGACCTAGATGGTACGCGAGCGAAGCGAGCGTACCATCTAGTTTAATTAATACTCACTTGGGCTCAAATCTCAACTAATTTAAAAGTCTTATCTCACAAATATTAGTTTGATTTTAATTCACTGCTGTTTTTTTAATTCACTGCTGTTATTATATATTTTTTTATACTTTTCTATCTATTTAATTGTGATTTTCATCCCATTATTACTAAAAAAAACATTGTCACCAAATTCATTGTCTTTTTTATTTTTTTGTTTGAAAATACAGACTTGAGAAATCGATTTGCAGACCACAAACATCCGATAAGAATTACGTTGTTTTCATATCGTATTTGGCTATATGGGGGCGGGCGGTATGTAATATATGGATTTCGAATCAACTAATGATCATTTGGTTTCAAAATTAAAAAGATCGATTACGTACAGTACTACTAATAACAGTATGATCGAGACTAAAATAAAAACTATTGAAATATTATAATATCGTTTTGCCAAGTCTGGGTGGGTGGAAATTTATTAAATTATTTCTGCAAAATAATGATCCATTCAATGTTTGATTTGCGGAGAAGCTAGCCTATCATATCAAGTCGAGTTTCATGTTCTTGGGAAAAATCCCATCAAATGTTTACCAGACTACTAGGCATATAAAATTATTTCTAGCCTTCAGAAACTTTCATTATCACATCATCATCGCTTCGCGATAATGTACCAAGGTACACACGTGTGTCTCCACACCAGCTAAACATATCATAGCGTATGCGCATCATCTTAGTTGTTGAATCTTTGAAATTCTAAAATATGAATATTAAAACTGTGTACAAGTAAGTAGCCAATCGCATGCGGCTGAAACTAGTCAACCGGATAATCGTATGCACCAAGAATTCTTGGTGTCAAACCACGTGACTTGCACGTGTTTGCCCAGACGGAGTATCCAAACTCAAGTACGTATGAAACGCCATATGTGCAAACATATTTATATTTTTACTAATATTAAAGACAAAACTCCGTCTGGAATCCAGACTATAACCAAATATGCCTAACTACTTCTAAAAATTATAATTAATAGTGTGCTCAGCATTTAAATTATGGTAAAAAAATAAAGCTTTTGTCTCTCCTTAGTGCTCCACTTTCACGTTTATTGTTATGTTTATATTGTCTTTACTGAAAGAAATAAAATAAATAATAAACTAACAAACAAATAAGGATTGCTTTAACATTTGTTGTTTGCTCTTCTGTTGTCAGTTTTATTGTGAGAGGAAGCTTTAAAGTCTGATTCAGAATGGATTGCAGAATGTTATTAATTGGCTGTATGTTGGCTGTGATGGCTGCTGCCTGTTGCCCGAAAGATGATTGTGAATGCCCTTCAAGGAGTAAGTAGTAGTATTCTAAACAGCTGTAAAGAGAAATGTGTCATCTATTGAACAATGTTAACCAATTCAGTTTCTAAATTTTACATTTATAAATAAAAAATGTTTAAAGCACTACAATAGATTTTTGTAAAATGTATTAAATGATGTATTAAACAATCAGAGAGGAAACAGAAAAGTACAATCCCAGAATACCAAACTATAGTATTGTATATAATGCAAGTTACTTTTTATTTTTTAAATATAGTATATAATGCAAATATTTTTTATTTTATATATTTGTATTTTTTAAGGGACTGTGGTGAAATGCTGGAAAATGATCCTTCTGCTCCAAGTGGTGATTATTTAATACAGCCAAATGATAGAGAACCTGAGTTTAGGGTCTACTGTGACATGAGGAAAGATGGCGGATGGACAGTAAGTAAAAGTGATGATAAATTAAATGCAGAGGTTTTTTTTCTTCCATTATACTTAACTATTAAATTACAGTTTTGATAAATTTCACAAGATAAATTTTCCACAATTTACGACCCAAAAAATAAATAATTTGGTTTGTAAATATAATTGGTCACTCATTTTTTTAGTTTGAACTACAGTATGTGGTACTTAGATTGTTGCCTTTTTATAGTTCAGCTGTTGTGTAAAGTTTCTTTGTAACCCCAGGTGATACAACGAAGAGAGGATGGTTCGGAAAATTTCTACCTCAATTGGGGAAACTACAGAGAGGGTTTTGGAAAAGTGTACTCAGAGTTCTGGCTTGGCAATGAACAGATACACCGTATAACATCTGATGGTAGTTTTGAGCTCTTAGTAGAGATGACTGACCACTTGGATGAAATGAAGTTTGCAAGATATTCTCACTTTCGTGTTGGTAGTGAGAAGTCCAACTATCTTATAAGAATCAGTGGATACAATGGAACTGCAGGTTAGTATATCTTCAATCAATTTTTACACTAAAAATTCAAGTAAACAAAGAATGAACCTTTTTTTTTGTAGGCCTTATAGACCCTTTGTACCTTATAGTAAAAATAATTTATGGAATACCCACATACTGTAGGGTTTCTTTTGCATTTATCACATTTAAAGGAATAAAACTAATGCTAGAATTACGGCTGCTTAAACACAGTTAAATTATAAGGACATTGACTGCTGGGAAAGAACATGAGACATGTACTGTACCTAAGCAGCGGTGGCGTCTCAGGATCTAAAGTCCACAGAAGCAACAGAGTTCTAGCATAATTTGAGGTGGTCTTCATCAAATTTAGGGGAGGCATCTTTTTTTCATGGTACTTGTAAATAAAATACTGCGTACAAATCCATTCTTTCAATTTTAAAAATGAAGTGACCTTTAAATAAAAAAAAGTTCTTTATCACAGTTTTGTTCTCCTGAATTTTATATTAAAATAAAAAGAAATAGGTTTTTTAAACTACTCGCATCAAAAAACTTGCACATTAAATCAAATTATGTTTTAAAATTACAAATCACAAATAATAACTCTTGCCTCTTGTACAAAAATGAAGTTTTTTGGACAAGTAGTTCTCGAGAAAATGCAATTTCAGTTTACTTGCTACTTTAAGACTGCTCGCCGGCTTTTGAAAAATTCTGTCCTATCTTTTAACACTAGCAGGTCTGAAAAGTATACTCAAAAAGTGGTTCAGAATTGGGACCATGGTCCCAAATGGTTCCAAAATTTAATGGAATGGTCCTTGACCACATATCTATCTGTATATTCATAGACCAATGTATCATGTGGCGGGACACTAAAAAATATGTGTACTATAGCCGGCCTGGTGAATAAATTCGTCCACGTTCAATCCGTCGTGCAAATAGAGAGTGTACGGTGGAATGTTTGTTTGTGTAAATAAATCACTTACCAACTCAATTTTCAAACAAGATGAGATTTTTATAGTTAAAATACTACAAAAACATATCAACAATCCCTTCCCATGTGTGCTCCGAACATGTGTGTTTACTGTTTGGCCTCCCTTACCAAAGCAGAATGCTTAAATAGCCTTCGCTAACCATTCGCTAGGCATTCGAATGCTAATTTACAGGTAATTTTTAGAATTTAGGCATTCATGGTTAAAACCACTTAAATGGAATGCTAAGAAAAGTTTCCAAGCATCCTTTAGGAATGCTTACAAGAGTCAATAAGCATTCAGAAGCTATCCCGAATGGTAGTGTGAATGCTAAGAGATCATTGCAAGCATTCGGTGGAGATATTCTGAATGGTAGTGTGAATGCTAAAAACATTGGTAGCATTCAGGAAGATATTTTAAATGGTAGTGTGAATGCTAAAAACATTGGTAGCATTCAGGAAGATATTTTAAATGGTAGTGTGGATGCTAAGATCATTGGTAGCATTCAGGAAGAGATTTTAAATGGTAAACAGGGAAATAATTGAATGCTCAACCAATCAGATCAATCCTCAAAAACTGCCAAAAAACAACAACCAATTCAAATTCAAGAGACCAATGACTAGAGAAAGGCTGAGTTGAGTGAGGAGGCCTATTATAGACCGCAGCCTTCCTTCTTTTTACACCCTGCTGGCAACCCTACACAGATTTTGCTGATATAAAAGGTATTGTAACTAGTATCTATACCTGCTCTTTTATCATTCTGTATTTAGCTACTAACTAGCTAGGCCTAATAATAGTAGGAAGTTGAGTTCAGCAGAAAGGGACCAGGGCTAGGCTACAGTAGATAGTGAGTGGTTTGGGAGAATTCAGTGGTGGTACCTATAAATTGGATCCCCTAAGTCACTCCCTGGTTATATTGTGTAGCTAGGCCTAGGCTAGTTATATTAAAATCTAGCTAACCACATCAACAAACAACGAAACCGATGAATGATTGTCGATTACTGATGTGTATGTGTGGTGCGCGCTTTTAAATTCGTATTGAATATATCGTGCCTCCTCTTCCTCCTACCCGGCTTAATTTGCGTATGGTTTTTGAATGATGATCATGAAACACACAAACGGGTGTAATTCCATCGTTAGTTACTTTAGTGTTACAATAAAACCGTCTCGGCAATATGATGGAAATAAGCGTCACTGTCGGTAAATGTATACACCGGTCCCAAAGAGTCAGGGTCAATTACTTTTTTTAAGAAATACGTTTAATGTGTATTATTATTATTATTATAGTTTAAAATATTAAGCGTATTTTATAAATTTCATCTCCATCGATTCTACCATCACATTTTAAAATCAAAGTGCTAGGTTTTAAATTCTATCTAGGTTTCTCTCTCTCCCTCTCCTTCTCTCCTTATTAATTTGGATTCGACTATGTAGAAACGGAATTTAATTTCCAAATTAAAACACTGCATTGTAACAATATTATAATCGGTCTGCTTTGCTTTTATCGATGATTACAATAGAAATAAGGGTAGGGCGTGTGTCTGTATAACCGTCGGTCAGTGTACACACCAGGTCACAAAGCTTTAAAGAAATATTTTTAATTGTTATTCCGAATATGTGTGTTAGAGTAATTCGTTTTGATATATAATCATTTGGTATACTAATAATTTCAACCAGCTGCCTCTACGCGCCTAGTCCGATAAATCCAATCCTAGATTTACCGATATTGCGCCCCCTATATAGTTTTTGATAAATTACTAATAATGTTATGGTATCGATAGATTGTAAGCCAGCTGAATGGTTAGTTCTTGAGTCTCGTAATGTAACGCTGTAGCATTAGGCTAGGGTTCGAGAATTGATTTGATATACACACACATATATATATATATATATATTTAATATTTGTTTTACTCACCATCTTCTTTATTGACCATAGTTAAGGTTAACTACACGCGATTTGTCAACAAACAACGAAACCGATGAATGATTGTCGATTACTGATGTGTATGTGTGGTGCGCGCTTTTAAATTCGTATTGAATATATCGTGCCTCCTCTTCCTCATACCCGGCTTAATTTGCGTATGGTTTTTGAATGATGATCATGAAACACACAAACGGGTGTAATTCCATCGTTAGTTACTTTAGTGTTACAATAAAACCGTCTCGGCAATATGATGGAAATAAGCGTCACTGTCGGTAAATGTATACACCGGTCCCAAAGAGTCAGGGTCAATTACTTTTTTTAAGAAATATGTTTAATGTGTATTATTATTATTATTATTCTAGTTTAAAATATTAAGCGTATTTTATAAATTTCATCTCCATCGATTCTACCATCACATTTTAAAATCAAAGTGCTATGTTTTAAATTCTATCTAGGTTTCTCTCTCTCTCTCTCCCTCTCCTTCTCTCCTTATTAATTTGGATTCGACTATGTAGAAACGGAATTTAATTTCCAAATTAAAACACTGCATTGTAACAATATTATAATCGGTCTGCTTTGCTTTTATCGATGATTACAATAGAAATAAGGGAAGGGCGTGTGTCTGTATAACCGTCGGTCAGTGTACACACCAGGTCACAAAGCTTTAAAGAAATATTTGTAATTGTTATTCCGAATATGTGTGTTAGAGTAATTCGTTTTGATTAATAATCATTTGGTATACTGTACTAATAATTTCAACCAGCTGCCTCTACGCGCCTAGTCATAAATCCAATCCTAGATTTACCAATATTGCGCCCCTATATAGTTTTTGATAAATTACTAATAATGTTATGGTATCGATAGATTGTAAGCCAGCTGAATGGTTAGTTCTTAAGTCTCGTAATGTAACGCTGTAGCATTAGGCTAGGGTTCGAGAATTGATTTGATACATATATATATATATATATATATATATATATATATATATATATATATATATATATATATATATATATATATATATATTAATATTTGTTTTACTCACCATCTTCTTTATTGACCATAGTTAAGGTTAACTACACGCGATTTGTCAACAAACAACGAAACCGATGAATGATTGTCGATTACTGATGTGTATGTGTGGTGCGCGCTTTTAAATTCGTATTGAATATATCGTGCCTCCTCTTCCTCCTACCCGGCTTAATTTGCGTATGGTTTTTGAATGATGATCATGAAACACACAAACGGGTGTAATTCCATCGTTAGTTACTTTAGTGTTACAATAAAACCGTCTCGGCAATATGATGGAAATAAGCGTCACTGTCGGTAAATGTATACACCGGTCCCAAAGAGTCAGGGTCAATTACTTTTTTTAAGAAATATGTTTAATGTGTATTATTATTATTATTATTATAGTTTAAAATATTAAGCGTATTTTATAAATTTCATCTCCATCGATTCTACCATCACATTTTAAAATCAAAGTGCTATGTTTTAAATTCTATCTAGGTTTCTCTCTCTCTCTCTCTCCCTCTCCTTCTCTCCTTATTAATTTGGATTCGACTATGTAGAAACGGAATTTAATTTCCAAATTAAAACACTGCATTGTAACAATATTATAATCGGTCTGCTTTGCTTTTATCGATGATTACAATAGAAATAAGGGTAGGGCGTGTGTCTGTATCACCGCCGGTCAGTGTACACACCAGGTCACAAAGCTTTAAAGAAATATTTTTAATTGTTATTCCGAATATGTGTGTTAGAGTAATTCGTTTCGATATATAATCATTTGGTATACTAACAATTTGAATCAGCTGCCTCTATAAAGGGTCATTTCATACATCTAACGAATGCAAACGGGTACCAGTTTTTTGTTTGTTCTAAAGAATTATCGATGACAGATGACCAAGTTGAATACGTTTTCAATAAGAGACATGCATTGCCCTCCTTGGTGCGGGTGTATTGAAGAATAGTTTAGTCATAAAACTGTTAAAAGGTCATTTCATACATCGAACGAATTCAATTGTCTTAAACGGCAAGTTAGATATTATAACGCGCCTATAATGCGTACCTTTGCCACTCGGTATTGAATTATGTTTAACCATCATCATAAATTTTCTAACATTATACAGTAACATCTAAATGAACATTCTAGAATGTGTTTAGATTTTAAGAAACCGTGTATAATAATTATTATAAGAACAATCAGAAACATTCCAAAAGTATCTATTATTTTTGTTCTAAAGAATTATCGATGATAGATGACCAAGTTGAATGCGTTTACAATAAGAGACATGCACTGTCCTCCTTTGTGCTGGGTGTATTGAAGAATAGTTTTGTCATAAAACTGTTAAAGGGTCATTTCATACATCGAACGAATGCAATTGTCTTAAACTACACCAGGTCACAAAGCTTTAAAGAAATATTTTTAATTGTTATCCCGAATATGTGTGATAGAGTGATTCGTTTCGATATATAATCATCTTGGTATACTAACAATTTGAACCAGCTGCCTCTACGCGCCTAGTCGTAAATCCAATCCTAGATTCTATATTTACCGATATTGCGCCCCTATAGTTTTTGATAAATTACTAATACTGTTATGGTATCGGTAGATTGTAAGCCAGCGGAATGGTTAGTTCTTGAGTCTCGTTATGTAACGCTGTAGCATTAGGCTAGGGTTCGAGAATTGATTTGATACATTTATATATATATTTTTAATATTTGTTTTACTCACCATCTTCTTTATTGACCATCATCTTTTCTCATCATTTTCTTAGAGGAATATTTTTTTTATATTTTTTTTTTGTTTTTTTTAAATGAAAATATAACTTCAAGTCAATGATAACAGCGCGCTTCATTGTTAAGCATTCAGGAAGACCATCATGATAACAGCGCGGCGCTTTATCGGAAAATTTTTCCTAGAATCGGTAGTATACATTTTTATTTTATTCGATGAGAAGTGTATAATAATTACGCGATTTTATTTCTTTCAGTAAACATACTATCTGTACATAATCATTATAAAGTGCGCGTTTATCAATGGTATTCTGGCATGTGTAATGATTAAAACAGAGAACGAGACGGCTAAATTTCATTCGTTTTATTGGCAACACACACACACACAAAATATATATAAAAAAAACCACATGTATACAATGTAATTTATATAAGACCATAAACATAATTATGAATGCACGGGGGTATGGTATGAAATCATTTTTTTTTTAATATATACATATTTACATATTATTAGTTCATAACGTTTGTTTTGAGCACGTACACGGTGAAAGTTTCTTTTCACCAGTCTTGTAAACCAGTGGTCTGAATGCGTGCAGTTTGTCCTTTTCTATAATTGCATCTTCTACCAGTCTTATATGGCGTAAATAAGTGTCCACGTCGTGTCCAAATCGTTCTCTCAGTTTAATCTCCGTACCATCGGACAACATTCTAATCCACGCTTTTCGTCGTTGAACGTGCGACGGTTCGGCTGTCAAGAAATTGCGGTTCTTCTAACTTGAATCTTAATCTATCACGATCTACTACCTCCGTTGTTGGATTTCGAAGCGTTTGTGTCAGATACGGATTTTTACACTTGTGTACCGGTAGACTACCGCCGTTCTTTTCGGCCAATTGCTGAATGTCTAACGTCTGAAACACATCTCTTGTACTACGATCCACGTACATGATGGTTTTACGTTCAGTCATATTTTTAAACACGCACTTTTCCAATACACTCTTGATCATCGATTCGCCGGCTTTCACTTTGTAATGCTTACACGCGTCTTCCAATGAATTCAACGTCAACAGATTTACGTGAAAGAATACGTTCGGTGGTGGTGTTTCCCAGATGATCGAAGAAGAATTGATCAAGTGTCTCAAGTCGGTTGTTAGCAAATTCACACCGTTTCTCAGCTCATCCGCCTCGAACTCGTCATTTACCAGAACGCGTATTCGATTACCTCGGCACGCGTTTTTATCTTCGAGGACAACCTTTGTGCACAATTCGAGTATTTTTTTCAAGCGTCTATGTTGTGGCAAAAAGACGCTAACGTGTACCATAAAGGCTCGAGCGTTCGACGTTTCCAATACCAATCTGCACGTGTGATCGTTGTTCATCACCGGCGGTGGCATCGGTAGTCTATATCTGCTACCGTCATATGATCTGCATTTCAACACCCTTAAACTGTCGGCAATCTCTTTCACGTCAACACCGACCGCAATTGATCCGTTTTCGTCGCAGTCTCCAGTCACACACGATTGGATTGTGAGTTTCCTAACGTACGCCAGTCGGGTCTCGTGAAAATCTAAATTTATTTTTATCCAGTATCTTTCTTCGTTGATAAACTTTTTCGGCACCGATCCTAGATAATTGATGCTGGATTTGGGCGGGGGGTGCCAAGTGTCCAACGTCCGGTATGGCGGCCATCTTGATTTCAAAATGGCCACCATAAAAACAAAAAATTTTCATATCTTGGCAACTATACACATTAGAGACTTAATTCTGGTCTCAAATTGTTCACAAACTATATATTTCTATTTGCTCTAATGAAAAGTTTCGACCGGAAATGACGTTTCTTACAGTTTGACCTTTGACCTCGTATTTGTATATCTCTGTAACTACTGGTCATTTTCAATCGATTTTGGTGTCATTTTGTTCAGAATAAATACATTTATATTTGTAGTAATGAAACATTTTCACATAAAATGACCGGAAATACAATTTATGACCTTTGACATTAATTTATTGATTTTTATTATGTGAATATACTGTAGGTGGTTTTTGTTGGTTTAAAGTGCACCTAATTTTGAACTTTAACCTGATAGGCGTAATTATATTAAATGATTAATGGACTTAAATTGTATATAGTACATAAAATTGGTAAACATTGTGCTTGGTGGTACCATTAGTTCAATGATGTTGGCACCTTCTGATTCGCTAAAAGTTTTAATAGTTTGACAGAGGAAATAACATACATGTTATTGAATACCGTAAAACCTCGAAAAGGTGATAGTATAAGCTTCTTTTCGAGACAGACTGTATTTGATTGTCAAATGAATATAGTATGATGATCGTGTTTATATCAATATATTATTAATGATCTTACAAAGTAAGCCACAGTTATTCTACAATTTATTGTTTTCCAAGGGGTAGGCCTATTTTGATTGCATCTTATTTTTGTATGCTTCCTCGGTTAATATGGTCCTAACCCTCCTTCTTTGTCTGTAGATGATCTTATACCCCATTCTTTGTCTGTGGATGGTCTTTACCCGCTTCTGTGTCTGTTGATGGTATTATTACACCCCTTTCTTTATGTGTGGATGGTCTTACACCCATTTCTTTGTCTGTAGATGGTCTTACACCCCTTCTTTGTCTGTGGATGGTCTTACACCCCTTTCTTTTTTTGTGGACGGTTTTATACCCCTTCTGTGCCTGTGGGTGATCTTATACCCCCTTCTTTGTCTGTTGATGGTATTACACCCCTTTCTTTGTCCGTTGATGGTATTACACCCCTTTTTTGTATGTGGATGGTCTTATACACCCCTTTGTGTATGGATGGTCTTGCACTCCTTTAATTTGTCTGTGGATGGTCTTACACCCCCTTCTTTGTCTGTGGATGGTCTTATTTCTTTGTCTGTGGATGGTCTTATACCCCCTTCTTTGTGTGTGGATGGTCTTACACCCCCTTCTTTGTCTGTGGATGGTCTTACACCCCCTTTTTTGTCTGTGGATGGTCTTATACCCTCTTCTTTGTATGTGGATGGTCTTACACCCCCTTCTTTGTCTGTGGATGGTCTTATTTCTTTGTCTGTGGATGGTCTTATTTCTTTGTCTGTGGATGGTCTTATACCTCCTTCTTTGTGTGTGGATGGTCTTACACCCCCTTCTTTGTCTGTGGATGGTCTTATACCCTCTTCTTTGTATGTGGATGGTCTTACAACCCCTTCTTTGTCTGTGAATGATCTTACACCCCCTTCTTTGTCTGTGGATGGTCTTACACCCCCTTCTTTGTCTGACCCCCTAATTTGATTGATTAAATTAGACATTGTTTCTTGTATGATTAGGAAACCAAGACCTTTAAAGTGAAAGTCCACAGGTGGATGCCTAAACAGGTCTTGTACAGAACAGTATATTGTAGGTATATTGAGATGTCTTTTACGAATTGATTTAGTTCAGATTTTGCTAAAAAATCAATGACTAGAGAAAATCGAGGAAAAGGATTCAGATGAAAGGTTTAACAGCAAAGGCCCATTACCATAAAAATGGAGTACATTTTTTTAGATGCAACGAAAAAACGATTGACACATCACAGTTTAGCAAACATGTCGGCATAGATGAGCTCAGTGATCTGTCATACTTTATGCCTATCCTATCACATCAAAAGTTAAAAATTCAGAATAATAATTCCGTGTCATTTATTTCGGTAAAAAAATTAGGTGCATTTATACCAATTTAACCACATACAGTATGTTCACAAAATTATATATGTCAAAGGTTATAAATTGTATTTCCAGTCATCTTATGTGAAAATGTTTCATTACTACAAATATAAATGTCTTTATTTTGAAAAAAATGACACATAAACCGATTGAAAATGATCAGTAGTTACTGAGATATACAGATAAGAGGTCAAAGGTCAAACTGGAAGAAACGTCATTTCCGGTAATTTTTGGACGAAACTTTTCATTAGAGCAAATAGAAATATGTGGTTTGTGAACAATTTAACACCAGAATCAAGTCTCTACTGTTTATAGTTGCCAAGATATGAACACTTTTTTTTTATGGTGGCCATTTTGAAATCAAGATGGCCGCCATACCGGACGTTGGCACCCCCCGATATTTTGAATCTATATACATCAAAGACACTTTGTGGAAACTTTCATGCTTTGG
Source organism: Antedon mediterranea (assembly GCF_964355755.1). Lineage (NCBI taxonomy): Eukaryota > Metazoa > Echinodermata > Crinoidea > Comatulida > Antedonidae > Antedon > Antedon mediterranea. The sequence goes on from NC_092675.1 coordinate 19,057,903, forward strand.
TAATAAAGTGCACATCTTGGCTATTTTTATGGCGTTAACTGCTCTACTAAGTATAATCCCACCGAGTGACTTCCAGGAGCAATCCGCCGTTTTCTCACAAATACAGTACCAAATTTCACTATAATATTTAAAATCGTAATTGAGTTACACTCAGATTTAAAAAGATGAGGGCTGAGTAAACGGGATCAGCGGTCCTACTCTAACTTATACTGGACTATTAAGGAGGTCCCCTAGTATAATCCCACCAAGTGACTCCCAGGATCGGAGCAATCCGCCATTTTCTCACAAATACAGTATCAAATTTCACTATAATATTAAAGATCGTAATTGAGTTACACTCAGATTTAAAAGATGAGGGCTGAGTAAACAGGGCCAGCGGTCCTACTCTAACTTATACTGGACGACTAAGGAGGTACCCTAGTATAATCCCACCAAGTGACTCCCAGGAGCAATCCGCCATTTTCTCACAAATACAGTATCAAATTTCACTATATAAAAAATCGTAATTGAGTTACACTCAGATTTAAAAGATGAGGGCTGAGTAAACGGGACCAGCGGTCCTACTCTAACTTATACTGGACGATTAAGGAGGTCCCCTAGTATAATCCCACCAAGTGACTCCCAGGAGCAATCCGCCATTTTCTCACAAATACAGTATCAAATTTCACTATAATATTAAAGATCGTAATTGAGTTACACTCAGATTTAAAAGATGAGGGCTGAGTAAACAGGACCAGTGGTCCTACTCTAACTTATACTGGACAACTAAGGAGGTACCCTAGTATAATCCCACCGAGTGACTTCCAGGAGCAATCCGCCGTTTTCTCACAAATACAGTACCAAATTTCACTATAATATTAAAAATCGTAATTGAGTAAAAACTCAGATTTAAAAGATGAGGGCTGAGTAAACAGGACCAGTGGTCCTACTCTAACTTATACTGGACGACTAAGGAGGTACCCTAGTATAATCCCACCAAGTGATTCCCAGGTGCAATCCGCCATTTTCTCACAAATACAGTATCAAATTTCACTATATAAAAAATCGTAATTGAGTTACACTCAGATTTAAAAGATGAGGGCTGAGTAAACGGGACCAGCGGTCCTACTCTAACTTATACTGGACTATTAAGGAGGTCCCCTAGTATAATCCCACCAAGTGACTCCCAGGAGCAATCCGCCATTTTCTCACAAATACAGTATCAAATTTCACTATAATATTAAAGATCGTAATTGAGTTACACTCAGATTTAAAAGATGAGGGCTGAGTAAACAGGGCCAGCGGTCCTACTCTAACTTATACTGGACGACTAAGGAGGTACCCTAGTATAATCCCACCAAGTGATTCCCAGGTGCAATCCGCCATTTTCTCACAAATACAGTATCAAATTTCACTATATAAAAATCGTAATTGAGTTACACTCAGATTTAAAAGATGAGGGCTGAGTAAACGGGACCAGCGGTCCTACTCTAACTTTTACTGGACTATTAAGGAGGTCCCCTAGTATAATCCCACCAAGTGACTCCCAGGAGCAATCCGCCATTTTCTCACAAATACAGTATTAAATTTCACTATAATATTAAAGATCGTAATTGAGTTACACTCAGATTTAAAAGATGAGGGCTGAGTAAACAGGGCCAGCGGTCCTACTCTAACTTATACTGGACGACTAAGGAGGTACCCTAGTATAATCCAACCAAGTGACTCCCAGGAGCAATCCGCCATTTTCTCACAAATACAGTATCAAATTTCACTATAATATTAAAAATCGTAATTGAGTTACACTCAGATTTAAAAGATGAGGGCTGAGTAAACAGGACCAGCGGTCCTACTCTAACTTATACTGGACGACTAAGGAGGTACCCAAGTATAATCCCACCAAGTGACTCCGAGGAGCAATCCGCCATTTTCTTACAAATACAGTATCAAATTTCACTATAATATTAAAATCGTAATTGAGTTACACTCAGATTTAAAAGATGAGGGCTGAGTAAACAGGACCAGTGGTCCTACTCTAACTTATACTGGACGACTAAGGAGGTACCCTAGTATAATCCCACCAAGTGACTTCCAGGAGCAATCCGCCATTTTCTCACAAATACAATATCAAATTTCACTATAATATTAAAAATCGTAATTGAGTTACACTCAGATTTAAAAGATGAGGGCTGAGTAAACGGGACCAGTGGTCCCACCCTAAATTATACTGGACGACTAAGGAGGTACCCTAGTTTAATCCCACCAAGTGACTCCCAGGAGCAATCCGCCATTTTCTCACAAATACAGTATCAAATTTCACTATAATATTAAAAATCGTAATTGAGTTACACTCAGATTTAAAAGATGAGGGCTGAGTAAACAGGACCAGCGGTTCTACTCTAACTTATACTTGACGATTAAGGAGGTCCCCTAGTATAATCCCACCAAGTGACTCCCAGGAGCAATCCGCCATTTTCTCACAAATATTGAATTTCTAATACTGTACTATAAAAACCTTAAGCAATACTGAAAATGTGAAAAATACACAAACGGCGTTTCATACTTATTGTCGGCTGGAAAAAATAAAAGTGGGCTGGCTTATTGTCGGCTGGCTTATTGTCGGCTAGCTTGACACAAGCTGTGTTTTTCACGTATAATAAACAACAACATAAATAAACAACACATCCGCATGCCACCTTGACCTTTGTTGTTGTTGTGGACTTCGAGCGAATCATCAACGTCCTCGCGACGACGCGAGTCAGCAGCTGCTGCTGAACTGAGGATCGAGGGGGGGAGAGAGAGAGAGAAGAAGGCAGCGCCATGGATAGCAACATGGCTGATAGCACGAGTGCTAGCGAGATTGAAAGTGATACAGATAGTATTAAAATGACACCATCTTCGTCTAAAAGAAAGGAAGAATTGTGCAATAGGATTAAATCACTGGAACAAGAAAACACAGTGTTGAAAATCGAGGTGGAAACGTACAAATTAAAGTGCAAATCTCTGCAGGCCGATAACAAAGAGTTGAAGAAAGCGAGCGTGAACATTGTACGTATGGGCTCTCAGTGCCTTTTTAATGAGATAAAAGTATAACCTTGTTGGGCCTAGGGATATGGCTAGGCCCACGTCTGATTTTATATTTAATATAGGACATCATAATATGTATTTATATTTAATCGAATCGGTTCTGATAAATTAAAGTGTTAATATGTTATGGTGATTTTGTAAAAATGCGGTCGACAATTCAGGACTTTCTTTGCTGATTCTCTGTATTTGTGTAGGCCTCTAGTAGGCCTAGTAGGCTATTCATTTTCAATTGTAAATTGTTTGTAGGTAGGTGCTAACTTAGCTCTAGCCTAGTAATGTGTGTGTTTTTGTATGAATAAAGATTTCTTTTATATAGGCCGGATGTTATAAATGAAATAATATTTTAAATTTGTTTCACAGCAAGTACAGGCAGAACAAGAGGAAGAATTTATTAGCAATACACTATTGAAGAAAATTCAAGTTCTGAAAAAAGAGAAAGAAAAGCTAGCTGTTAATTATGAACAAGAAGAAGAGTTTCTTACTAACGATCTTTCACGGAAACTTACTCAGGTATTACAATTTATAAACTACTGTATATATGTACGTAATACAATACCTATTGTACTGTAGACACTTTTGCCAAATGTTTTCACTTTTATTCATTCATTCAACATTTATTTATGAAACAGTTCAAGAAATAAAAAAAGCATACATTTACAATAACTTAAATGGTAACATTAAATAATAACTGTTTTTGATGATTTTCTGATGATTAATTCAACAAACGAGACAACTACAGTAGGCTTGGTCTAACTATAGCTTGGGTACGTTGTTGCCTACAAACTAGAATACGGTACCGCCTACATACTAGAGAATGTTTCCGCCTACAAAATCGAGTATGAATAATATCAAACATGGTGTTGTTGTGTAACCCGCTACATTATATTTTATTCATAAACCCTAAATAATGACTCAATTTACTGTAATATTGGCAATCATAATGTAATATACTGTAAGAAGTGTTTAAAATGTTGACTAATTAGTGGTTGCTTATAATTTTCCATTTATAAGGCATTTATTTAAACATACAATCACACATTCATCAAACAATCTATTGTATAGTAAGAAGTATTAAATTTCAGATGAAAATTATTTCAATATACAATATGTTTCTTTTCAAATACCATCATCATCAGTTCATAAGCCCACTTGTGCAACATCTGCTGCATGCAATGTTCACATAATCACATTATGCCAAGGAAACCATCAGATTTTAGTCAATATATATTAACTTATAGTAAGTTGGTATACAGTAGATAAAAGGTGCTTTTATTACACCTTATGGATGTACAGTATGTACATCTCCGATCAGCGTTCATTTATTTCTAAAGAACGACCCTAGAATATGTTGTAACTATACCTACTACCTATACTACTATTTTAATACCTTGCTATATTACCACCCACATGATTGAAGACCCATTTTTCTGCATACATGGCTACTTTAAATTTCATTAATATACTCTCCCTGTGTTTTCACACTTGTCTTAATATGATGGTGTCTAATTATCAGCATCATGGAAAAAGCAGTGCGAGATGAAAATTGATTATTTTCATTTTATTGATTAGCAGTTTCCGTCGACAATCTACTGTAGTGGAGAAGGGATGTTTCAAATTAATAAGATTTGAATTTAGTAATATAATCCAATTATTAGAATTTATTCGCTACTGAAATAAATGAAATTAGTTACAGGTTAATAACTTGTATACTGTAGTGTACTGTAGTACAGATTATGTTAAAAAAACATATAAAAACTGATTCATAATGAGAGACAAGCCATGATTGAATGTTTCGATCATTATTTGATCATCATCATAGATCGTTACAATTACTAGTATGCCAATCTTTTATTAAACTGTGCATTCAAATATTTATAATAACTGTTTTACGTTAAAAATCATTAATAAGATTAATTAAGTATGTTCAGTGTAGATTCATTTTAAAGATATTTATGAACTGTATAGGGGAAAAAACAAAAATAACCAATGTTTGAAAAAATTAAGAAATAACAAAATGGTCAAGCCACACAGATACTATTAAGATACTAAAGATGAATACACTAGGTAATGTACTGTAGTACTGAGTAAAGACTCAAAATGGCTCAGCTGTCTTCCTGGAGACAGCCTGTTTAAAATTTTATTTAATGAAAATAAATTAGCATCTCAGTCATTAGTGATGTACAGTAGCCATACTGTATTTAATGTTCCATATTATTCTGTGTATTATTTTTATTAGTTAAAATGAACAGTTTATTAATTTTGTTGTGTTGTACAAGGGTATTTTTTTATTATTATTTTTTTATTTCAGCTCCGTCAAGAGAAAGCTCAGTTGGAGCAGACATTAGAGCAGGAACAGGAATATCAAGTGAATAAATTGATGAGAAAGATTGATAAATTAGAGAATGAAACTGGCTCTAAGCAAAGAAAACTGGAAGAGGTATTGTTAGAATTTACTGTAGAACTCCTCCCTTGAGACACCCTATTACTGTATAAGGGTGTGGAGGGCGAGTGTGATCCCAAATATGGTAGTAATATATCACATTCATGTAAAGTTTGATAGTGTAGACAGAGCTTACGGTACAATATGAACATATTTTAATTGTCTTTCTTATACAGTACATGTAAAATAATGTTGATAACCAACTAATTTCTCTTTTTCATTAATAAAGCTTCGTCGAGAGAAAGTAGATCTGGAGAATGCACTAGAACAGGAACAAGAAGCTCTAGTAAACAGACTCTGGAAAAGGATGGATCGACTAGAAGCTGAAAAAAGGTTAGAAGATGATCTCATGTTATGTAGTGTGAAAAATAAGGTTACTCCAACTTCAGCTCCATCGAGACCACTGAATATAGTAGAATGGAACCTTTCTTATTTGTTTGAATAGGAAAAACAAAATCACTTTACACTTACATACACTATTGTACAGTATAACACTGGTGGGGGTACCTACTGTATAGTAAAGACATAATTCAATTTTAATTGCTATAAATTGAGAATTTATTTACTTATTAACTAGCCCAAGGGAGAGTTGGTACCTCTTTGTTTATATTTTAATACAGTAAATAAACGAATCTATCTAATTATTGCTTATTATTTAGAATTTTGCAAGAAAAATTAGATGAACCAGTATCAGCTCCACCATCTCCCCGGGAAATTAAGAACGGGGACACGACCCAGATTCTTAGTATTCATGTTCAGACGCTACGCCAGGAAGTGTTGAGGCTACGTCGACAACTTCATATGACACAAATGGAAAGTAAGTTTTGACATTTGTTTTATTTCATTTAAATATAGACTGTAATGTAAATCAAATGTGTAAAAAAAAAAACTGACTTTGAATACCAGATTTGTACACTGGACCTCCAGTTTTAAGTCCTTATCCGAGAAGACTTGTTCTACCACCAAAACAATGGTCGAAGAATGTCTTGAACCTGTGTCGATTGTATGCTATGGTTTGGTATAACTGTACTTTAGTTCATTTTCCAAAATGTTTACTTATAGAATCTGAACAAATGGCCCAGTTGATGCAAGAGGAGAAAGGCGTCAAAGAAGAAAATATTCGGTTGCAACGGAGACTCCTTCTGGAACAGGAGCGCCGTGAAGCATTAAGTCGTCACCTGTCAGAGAGTGAGTCTAGTTTGGAGATGGATGATGAACGGCACTTCAACGAGATGACAGCGCATGGTCTCCGTCCAAGAACCATCTCTAGTCCCATACCTTATTCACCTAATGCAAACAGACCAACATCACCTGGTAAGGCATTTTCCAAACTAGAACAGTAACCTAGTTAACTTTTTTCTAGCATATTAGACACACAAGACGTTGTCCTGTTAAAGTAAGCCTGGTACAGAGAATTATTGTCGAATCCCTAGCCCAGTGTGCACAGACAACACATGTTGCCTAGCCCATAAATATCTTAAAATGAAAATATTTTCCTCTTTTATTTAGCAATGCATGCCTTTTCACCGCCCTCTCCAGCCAGTAGAAGTACCCCAGCCTCGGCTGGTACCCCATCTCCAATGTCATTTGGAACATCTCCACCTGTTAGTCACCTGGTAAGTTTGACATGCAAATTCTTTATTATTAATAATAACATTATTTTCTTTTTCTTGTATCTTTAATAAGTCATCATAAAATTGATTGATTGTTTGACAGTTACTGTACAATCTTAATTCATTTCTGAATAATTGTGTCATTGAATAAATGTATTAAAGACAGGTAGCAATTTTAATAGAGAAAACGGTTTCTGACAGCTAAAATGTTTATTAGTTATCCGCATTCAGCGGATAACTCCTTGTAACTGTCCTGTTTCATCATCTTTTTTTTTTTCTGTATTCTTCTTTCTTTCTGTCATTTTTGTGTCTCGCGTAACTCAAAAACGTGTAAACATAACATTTCATAACTTTGTCAACATGTGGGCATTTACGTGAAATTGTGCACCTCCTATTTTGAATGACCTCAGAGTTGCGCAACATGACTTACGCGCGTTTTTACGAATTTCGCGTATTTAACATAGATCGAAAACCATATAACAATTTATTATGAAACTTAACAAAAGTTTAAGTTATATCTTGCGCTAACTGACTATGGGGAAAAAATGGCATGTTTCACACGAAGTTACGCGTGCACGCGCGTTTAAAATTTCAAAATGCGAAAAATCAATTTCTAATCAACTTTCTACGCATTTCATGTCATTTTGAGCATGTCAAAAATTCCCACGCGCGCGCATTTTTTTACGCGCATGGTGCGAACGTAGCGTTGAAAACAATTTTTTTTGCGTGATTTATGTTTTTTCAGCCTTTTCTAGTAATTTTACCAACTTTTAAACAATTTCGACTTAAAATTACGTCATACGGGCACGTTGAATTGAATAATTTACGTGCGTTTTTGATGAAAAAGTTCAAAAATTCGTCAAAATTATGCCTTTTTTTAAACAGTCATAGATTCTAAACAACGAGGTGAACTTTTTTTTAATTACATATTCTGGAAGTTGATGAGTTGTAGATATCGGATCATGAAACAATATGGCTAACCGGACATTGTGACGTCATCGTATGGCCACACGAATGTAAAATATAAGATTTTTGTCTCTTTTGTTATTGCTCATCATATTCAATGGAGCGCATCACGCCTATCTGTATTCCGTTTTCTCCGAGATTTTAATATTGTCTAGGTCAATCAACTATCTTACGCATTAATTAAAAATATTTTAATTTTGTTGACGTCATCATGCCTAAAAATTATAATTAACAGGGTCATTAATTTCATCTTTACAGTAAATTTTAATCTGTTATAGCTCGTAAGAACAAAAAGTGATAATTTTGATTAAAACGTTTTCTGGAAGCTATTGGACTGTAGATACGAATTAATGTGAACATTTTGCCAATCGGATGTTGTGAAGTCATCATATGGCCAGTTGATTAAAAAAAGTCGTATTTTCATATTTTGCGTCATGGTTCATCACATTTAAACGAGCACGCATCCATATTCTACGTATTCAAATTTCTTCTACACGTTAATGTGTTGTTGGTGAGATAATGTCCTTCCGAAATTGCTATCTTAGTGTTTAATTTTAATACCGTCGCCATGTTAAAAATTGGAATAAACGGTTGGTCCCGTAATTTCACCTATTCTACACTGTATGTAATATGTATACAGATTATACTGTATATACTATATGACACAAAATAGACAGAATTCAGCACTAACAATATATGATATTCTTCAGTTCAGGTCATAATGCCATAATCTTTTTCTGTGTGCAATATTCCAACGTATGACGTGCACGTGGCGTTTCTCGTGCGGATAACTAACTCGTCAAAGTGACGAGTTTCATGTCTAGTTAATATTTATCTTACTACTGTTTACGGTAAAATAGAATGCACTATACGATTTACATTGGCGTGTCCTTAATTCATTTACTAAATAAATCACTGAATAAGATATAACTAAATACAAATGTCCTTTAATATTTCATTACAGTAAAACTTTTTATATTTTATTGTATGTAATGTTCTCTGTTTTGTATATTTTACAATAAAAATGTTGTGATTTTCCATTGATGTTTCCAATATTTAATAAATTCTAAAATTCAATGTTATCTATATTTGCTATTTATTTTCCATTGATGTTTCCAATATTTAATAAATTCCAAAATCCAATGTTATCTATATTTGCTAGCGATTTTCCATTGATGTTTCCAATATTTAATAAATTCCAAAATTCAATTTGATCTATCCTTTTGTAGAGACACAGCACAGAGCGGCTATTGATTTTCCATTGATGTTTCCAATATTTAACAAATTCAGTTTGATCTATTCTTTTGTAGAGACACAGAGCAGCTAGTACCACACCAGAGAGGTTTGTTAAGCCACAGGCACCACCTCAATCTTAGCAGAAGAGACGTCTGGTTGATGCTCAACCATATAAGCATGCTATACAGTTGTTATGAATCCAGAAACCCGGAGGATAGCACAACTGTACAAAGGTGGTGTTGTAACATGCTACATATATGTTAAATTATGACGCATATTTGTTTGATGTTGGCATCACGGATGCGTAGGTCAACTCGTAGGTTAACGGAGGAAGATTTATAGCGGGAGAAGTTGCCGTGAGAATGCTTGAATACACTTGTGCTGAAGCTTTAGAAACAAAAGCCTGTTTTTCTGTCAAATTTAATACAAGCCATTAAAAGAAGAATAATAATTGTTTTAAAATAAACTATAAAATCGGATCAATTTTTTGAAAATATAGCTATATTGTTAGAGCTTATAGGATTTAAACCTAGAACAAAATATCAAAGTTATTAATTTATAATTTTAATTTCAAATTGAGAAATGAAGCCTAACATACCCATGGTATTCCATATCCTTTTTTAAATTATTATTCTATTCTATGTCACCAAAAACAATTAGTTTTACTTTTACAAGATACAAATTTCACACAATGGAGTGGATTTTTGTAGCCCAACATATCTTTTAGACTTATATGTTTTTACTGACAGGCATAGAGATTTAGTGAGTATTGAATAACCTTTGAAACATGTTGCTATCTATCTATTACTAACAATTAATACTTAAATGTGCTATTTTCTTATAGTTTTATTTGGGTGTTAAATTAATTTAATACCATGCTTCATAATACAGTTGAACCCCTAGTAGGACATCCTATTAAGAGGACACTGCCTTGAAATAAACACGGGCAGTATATACTACAGCTTACCACTATACAGGGGACACACCTATTAAAGGACACTTTGTTAGGTCGTGAAAGCATCTCCTTAATAGTTTTTGTATTTTACAGAAAACCTTTTCTTTCAGCATTCATCTCCTAACAAGTAGTATAGAAATTGCTTATGCATTACATAACAAATGTAATATCCGTAAGCAATGATTCTACGTACAGAATAATGGCAACGGTAGATTAAACACATTTATGAGGCTTTATGCTTCAACTCAATATTTTTCAAGTTTAAATTTCAATTTCATTGGTGCTAAAACAAACGTTACATTACTGTCAAGTCAGTATCTATTCAAAATTCGCTATCATTTTGGTTAAACAAATGCTGAAAGAAAGCTTTTTACAGTCTGGAAAATGTATAAAATATTAGTACATCTGGTGCTGTTTTAATACAACATTTGTTATTCAGTAGTTATCGTGAGACATTTCTAGTCCAAAGGATAAACTATTGTATGCAGTAAACGGTTGTGTTGCTTTTCTCATTATGGCCAGTTTAGAATTTTTTCTGTCAAATTTATTTATATAATTTATTCATATAAAATATGAACAACAGTGATATACAGGAAATTAATTAAATCAATTGTGAAGATGAGGAAATCTGTGAGGATAATTAGTTATCCGCACCTTGGCAGATAACTTCTTGTGATTGTTGGGATATTTTTTCATTATCTTATTTGTTATTCTTCTTTCCACGATTTTTGTGCGCATAATATCCCCTACTGCTTGTAAACACAACTTTGTAAAAAGATTGACTTTGGAGTGTAGATGTGCAGCCAAGCTTTTCGACGATGTGGGAGCTGTGTTGTATAAGTTACATGCATGAATTTCTATAACTCATCATAAATTTAGAACCAACAAATATTCTTTTATGAAACTTAATGAAATTATAATTCATATCATGCGTCAACTTTCTATGTGGTAATAAAACAAGTGTAAATGTTGCTTTTGTAACTCCCCTCTGAATGTTTACAAATGAATAGCATACAGGGTGTTACAGTACTAAGCTAATAATGTGTAACCTTAATTTTACCATGGTCAGTTTTTATAGGCATAGCAAACAAAAATATGTTGGCAATTTTTAATATAAAATTTGTACTAAAAATTTAGTAGTTGTTTTGCACAAAGTATTTCGCACGAGTGATAATGTTTTGCTACATTTTATTAATTTGATAGAATTTCACTGCAATGTGTATTGTATTGCCCCTTTCGTATGGCCAGTACTGACATGACATTGAAATCAACACCTATATACCAAAAAAAATGTTTGGTAACCAGTGCATATATTAGCGTTTTCTTTCATGTTTCTAACCGTGGGTGTTGCTCACAATTGTTCAAACTTGTGTTAACTCCAAAGTTCTGGTTTTCTTTGTGTGAAAGGAACACAAGTTTTGTATTTAGCAATAGCAAATAGTTGTGGATATTGTAGAGTTAACAGTGCTTTAAATGTATAAATTATAAATAAGATATAAAGAGTTCTATACTGCAGAAAAAGTGGTACTATAAAAAAGAAACATTGTATAGATGAAGTTAATTTTTTGTTGTAAATTTATATTTTTTTAATTCTTAAGAAAGTTCATATAATAATTTTATTCTGATGCATCAGATACACTTGGAATTATTTCCTATTTTTGCATAATGCACACATATCAAGTTGTGAAACAACTTGCAGTACAGTTAATACTACTTGTACAGTACTTATAAGTGCATTATTACTGTTTAATATTTGTTTACCATTTTATTTGTTTTACTGAATCTGTCGAAATCATTTTACTGTATCATGCTTGGCTATGGTAATAAACATTCATGTCTGAACCTTTTTTTCAATCGTTCTTGTGCTTAAGTTTGATTTCACACAAAACAAGCACACAGTGCTTTAGATTGGTTTTACACAATGTAAGCACACAGTGCTTAAGATTGGTTTTACACAATGCAAGCACACGGCAAGTAATTTGGTCAATGTCATGGATCATCCAAATCACTTGCGGTGACCATTATTTTTTCACAAAGATCTGAACAGTAAGTTTCATCTATTTATACCCATACCATCTGCTGCAACTAGTTAATTTAGTAACATTAGCATGTTTGTGGTTAGAATTAAGAGGCAAGAAACAAGTTGTAAGTGATTTGATTCGAATTTGTGTACAGATCAGTTCGAAAGAAACTCGCATCTAGTTCTAATGAAAGCATACAAGGGTATTTAGTAAAAGTGGGTACATAATAATTTGAATGAAACCAATGCAATACAAATAATTTAAAGTACTATAACATATTTATTCTATATAACAATATTTACAGTTAAAACAACGTTTCACTAGAAAATAACTTTGTCTATGTCTATAGATTTTGTTAATTGTCTAGGGTCCTGGGAGAGCAATTTTGTACTGAAGGGTCCTGGGAGAGCAATCTTGTACTGAAGGGTCCTGGGAGAGCAATCTTGTACTGAAGGGTCCTGGGAGAGCAATCTTGTACTGAAGGGTCCTGGGAGAGCAATCTTGTACTGAATGGTCCTGGGAGAGCAATCTTGTACTGAAGGGTCCTGGGAGAGCAATCTTGTACTGAAGATCAGTACACAGTTTATGAAAATAAATAAATATACCAGAAAACTAAAATATAGTGGATTGTCTTACAGAAATAATTGTACATTTGCAAATACATCTGTATTCGCGGTTGGCACAAGCAAATATTTATATATCAATATGGTGTACATTTCAATACTGATGATGTGTTAACAATTTGACCTCCCTCTCCATCTTAAACTGTACAGAGAATTAGGATTAAGGTATTCTTGATTTCCCCATTGTCCAAGTGGTATCACCATGGCACTGGCATTGTCATCGCTCCCAAACTGCATAGCCTGATCCACTATAAAACGGGCCGCTTCTCGTGGATCGTCAACGCGGTTAATGGCGTCGCAGATCTCTTGATCCGTCATCACAAAATGAACACCATCAGTAGTGAATATCAGGAAACCGTCTTTGCTGTGTTTTATCTAAAAGAAAAACATTACTTATTAAAAAAGGTATTTAGATATTCATGTATGACATATAAAGCCTACACTATCAACTTTATGTGACAACAAAATATGATGTGCCCATATATGGACATGATGATGTCATATCACTACCATATTTGGGAACATCATATTTGGGCACATCACACTTTTTTTGTTTTATAGTGTAGACAGAGTTTTAATCATGCCAGAGAAAATGAATAGCATCTGCACATTCCAGGTACAGTACCATAGAGATATTATCATACAGATATTGCCTGCTTAGAGGTGAAATATATGATTTGACATCCCCGAGGGAATGTCAAATCTTTTTTTTTTACCGATATAAAAGGCGATATCTGTTTACGTTCACATATTTAACCTTTCATCCTTCACCTCGTGCCATTATTTGTACCATTACACTCATAAACATTCATTATTTGTTTTATATAACACCTAAATAAATTCCTGTCATTTGAATCAAATAAGGTAGCCCGGGCCTAGCCAAGTCTTAATACATTTCATTCACATTGATTAAAAACAGTAACATTTGGTTTTTAATAATTTTATATTAAATGTTATATTTATATGGATTTCATAAACACACCTACTTTTGTGTTAATTATGTCAACAAACGACCAAATAATCCTAGGCCTAGCAAGGCTAAAACGCGTAGGCTAGGCCTAGCTTAATACTATCATGGCCTAGGCTAGACTTCTCTAGTCTAGCTTGGCTGAAAGGTAAAACTTCGACAGACAATTGGAACTTATCTAGGCTAATTATGGTTTTTCCACGTCTTGTAGTGATGTCCCCATTAATTAATCAAAATCCTAAAAACGATCTAAAGCTAATTTAAACGCCTTTTTGAATGAAATTAGTACATATTATGTCCAAATCGTACACAAATATCTGCTGCTGTTGCATATCTCGTGGTGGTGTTTACAAATGAAACTGAGACCAGACGACAGGTGGCGCTGTTGTATTTCACAGTACAGAGCCATATCATTGTGTAATAGATTTTTTTTCATCCGCGAGGCGTTTTTTTTTTCGTACACAAAAATGTTTCAAAAAGTACTATTAAACAATCGTTTAATAGTGCGTACTATTGCACGCCATGTGACCCACAATCGTCCAATCAAATGACAGGAATTTATTTAGGTGTTATATAAAGTTCAATATAATATCTCTATGACAGTACTGTACAAGTTTTAAATCTACCTGTTACTAGGGAGGTTTCGCAACCTTACAAATACGATAACGAAAACGGATTCGTCATACATTTGTGAAACTTTTGAGCTGATCCCTATTTCATATTCGTAAAGCGTATTCGTGTTGACGAATATCACCAGTCATATTCGTAACTACAAAACGAGTATAGTTTTTGATCTATTTTGCACATTTTGCATTTGAATTAGGAATGATTCATGATTATAATATAATTATAGATTTATTGAAAGTAATTTACTAAAGTAATTTACTAAAATGCCAGGTCAATTTAGATAAATAGCAGTTTTTAAAGTCCTCACTCGCTTTGATGTTACGCTAGGCCTAGGCAGCCAAGCACCAAGCAACACGTACCTGCGCTTCGCTCAAATTTACCTCAGTCATATTTTGGACGCGCCTCGATATTTCGTTGCCATGCGAAACAGATTTTTTTATGGCTTACGAAAACGAATACGTGTGCGTGACGTATCCGTTTTCGTATTTGTAAGATTGCGAAACCTCTCTACTTACTTCAACTGATTTTGTTTGTGGTGCAGCAGTCACTCCATATCTCTTTAACTCTGTATCTCCAATACTACGACTCATTGATAATACACCATTTACAAGTGGTCTACCAATGCTGTCACAGCTGAAATAAAAAATACAAATTGTGAGTAAATGGCAGAGCGGTTAAGCCGAGGATTTCCATAGTACAGCCGACTAGCTCTCATACGACTGACCTGTTGATGGAACAATCTTTCTTTGATAAGGAGACAATAAAGGGCCAATGCCAACAATGTGTGAATGAGCCCTCGGAGTATGTTTTGAACTATTTTATCCATAAAAATACTACACTATGTTGATATAAAGTTTGCTTTACTGTACATCACGTATATACAGTAGAGTTTCTCGACGTTTCGATCAATAAACTTCGTCAAGAGGACGATCAAAGTATATTTTCAGAACTATATAT
Organism: Antedon mediterranea; assembly: GCF_964355755.1. Lineage (NCBI taxonomy): Eukaryota > Metazoa > Echinodermata > Crinoidea > Comatulida > Antedonidae > Antedon > Antedon mediterranea. The sequence goes on from NC_092675.1 coordinate 19,073,374, forward strand.
ACATGGTGTACCGCAAACTTTATTTTCACATATTAATTTTGCCATGCAAACCTTCAAACTATATAATACTACAATACACATACAGTGTAGTACCCAACCTTTCACTTCATTAAGCTCTGTCTACACCATCAAACTTTATATGACAAAAAAGTGTGTATCCAAATATGGTAGTGATATGCTTAAATATGGTAGTGTTATGACATCATCATGTTCATATATGGGCATGTCACATTTTTTTGTCACATAAAGTTTGATAGTGTAGACAAGGCTTTAGATTAGTAATCCACAATACCCTAGCATACCCTGTTGATGGATAAGCCTTATAATACCTGATGAATCCACCAGCCTTTTTAATTCTCTCCTGTTCAGCAGGAACTTCTGGTTCATGATCTCGACTCAAGCGTATTGCTTTTCCTTTTCGGCATAAAGTTAAACGTGTGTCACCAACATGGCTTAACACCAACTCATTTCCATTGCGTAACAAACAAACAGTGGCGGTCGTACCTGAGTTTGATAAAGGATCTAAAAACACACAAAAATAAATTAAAATTTGGATGGAATTAATCAAAGAAAATCCTACCATGGGGTTTACATTTAAATCTTTTTAACATTTGGAGAAATTTTCATGCAATCAAAATCCACTCAATTTTGCTCCTGTAATAATGAGCCAATCAGGCACTAACTTAACCCATTTTTATGTCGGAAGTGGGTGGAGATTACACTATAACTTTAACCATGCAAAAATAGCTTCTTTTTTAAAAAATGTACTGTAATAGTATAATAGATAGATAGATAAGTATAATCAGTTACATAAGGATATGGACTTAGGTGTGAACCAGAACAAAATTCTGTTAAAAATACTAACTTCCACTTTCAAGTATTAGATATCTCATAAACTTATTATTGAGGTCGATAAATGCGTTCTGTAAAACAATTTGGAGGTCATCTTCACGCGATATCCAGTATGATATATGATGTTCTAAATGTTTTTGAGTATAATCTGCAGCTAACCCACCACCATGTCCGTCAAATATCCCAAAATACAACAGGTTTGGCTGAAGTTCATGAATACGAATTCGGTCTTCATTGACACTTTTTCTTCCGGTTAATGATGCATGACCAACCATTTCAAGTGAAATCTTTGGGATAGGTATTCCATGTTTAATACTCTGCTGTAACAGTATTGGTTCTTCAATCCTGTTTTCCCACACACCAAAGTTTTTTTGATTAATACAGTGACTTGGTTCCTGATTTGGTTCACGGGACCAAAACGTTTCTTCGGACGAGACGAATCTTGCTGTAAGTTTTGAGATATTTCTGTAGGTTGGTGATCTCCTCGAAATAAAACGAAGCATTTTGTGAACTTGTCTTGCTCAGTTAAAATTCTAAATTAGAGAGAGTTGAAACATAGAGATACAGTATTATATATTTCATTATGCACTTATCAATTGTATGACCCACTATACGACCCCCGGGAGAGGTGCGTCATTTGTCCGATGTGCGTCATACTTTTGAATACCATGACGCACCCGTGCGTCAAAAAGGTGACTTACCTTTAGGTGACCATGACGCACCCATTTTGACGCACTGTGACCATGTTGTTTATGATATGGTGGGTGGTAAAGTGACGGACATTGACACACCTTGTTCATTGATGTGACGTACCATCTAGGTTTTTTGACGCACCCCTGCGTCAGTAATTATTTGTAAATGACGCACCCATGACGCACCTCTCCCGGGGGTCGTATAGTGAGTCATACAATTGACAAGTGCATTATTAATAATGGTTGAAACAATTCAATTGTGGTTTTTGTGCACTGTATAAATTATGTATTTTTTACTTATAGGTGTTAACTTTGAATAGTATAATGTCGCCCTCTATTTCATGTTTGGTGAGCAAGAGGTGACTTTTCTCCTAGTAAGGTCAGATTGCCATAGTAACGGGCAGATTGTCTCAGAGTTGTTCTTTGGGATAGTTCATAGCCTAGATAAATACACTAATAGTCAAAAATATGTACTGTAATCTATAGGTTCTGGTGAAGAAACAGATGTAAGTTTATGATGCTTTATATTTAGATAATATAATCTTTTGTATCATTTAACTGTAGCCTACTAGATAATTACAAATTACTGACTCAATTATACTATAATCTAGGCCTAGGCCTACTGTTAAATTGAAGTAATGGTAATACAGTAATGATTAATCGATCATTTTCTATAAATCTAGTTTAATATGATTGTTGAGCTATTTAGCTTAGATGTTCCAATTGTTATACAGTACCAATTGATTATTTAATTACAATGACGGCTTTGATTATCCATTAATTTACAGTTTAAACCGTTCGATCTATCGTTCGTTCCACTGCTGTGTGTTCGTTCAACATCTATTCATTGTGTGCTCAACCAATTGTTCGACCATTCAACCAATCGTTTTACCAATTTGTCAAATCGTTCGTTTCATTGCCGTGTTGAATAAACATTATTTATGTCTATACCTTTGTGAACGCGTTTAATTCGTTTTGACTCCCAGAACCGCACGTGACGTCAAGGTTACATAAGTTTAAAATCAATCTTCTACTGCAATAATCTATCTCTAAGATGTTTGACGTTGAACCAAGTGATTCAGTGAGTTGCGTAAGCTCCAAACGCTCATCATCGAGCAGCAGATCTAGGATCCGGGTTAAGGCTGAAGCTGCAGCATTAAGGGAACGAGCTGCCAGACAGAAAGAAATGCATGACTTGGAAATGCAGGAATTGGTGCTCAAACAAAAGAAGGCGGATGTGGAATTGCAAATTGAAATCGGGGCAATTGAAGCTGCCGACAAAGTTTACAACGAAGCTGAACAGGACGAGGATGAGGCAGTAGATCGTGAACTCGAAGATCTCTCTCTACCAAAGCTTCAAATTGAAACAACCACTCCCAAACTTCCATCAGGAAATCTGCCCGACCAACGATTTGCTCCTGATTATCGAGCAGATTATGTTCCAAAGGAGGAGACAGAACTGTTAGGGAATCCTATGCTGTGGCAGCCTACACCTCAACCAGCAGTGTTCCAACCATTTAATCTGGATGCTCCTGTATTCCACCAACACAAGCAGATCGATGCCATAGATAGACTGGCATCCACAATGATGAGAGCACAAGATAAGCAAAATGAAGCATTGAGACAGATCGTCCAACAACAGCAACAAAGTGTTACTGCGCTTACCTTGCCTAACCCGTCAATGAAGTTATACAGTGGCAATCCTGCTGAATACTGCGAGTTTGTCACTTCATTCAAACATCTTGTTGAGAACAAAACTGTGAGCCAGAGTGCAAGACTGCACTACTTGGTACAGTACACGACTGGGGCTGTACAAGAGTTGATGAGAAGCTGTCTATCGATGAGTGATGATAAAGGATATGTTGAGGCGAGACGCTTGCTAAAGGAAAGATATGGACAAGCATACAAGATAGCTGCTGCCCACGTTCAACTCTTGCTGGATTGGCCGATTATCAAAGTCGAGGATGGCATAGCTCTACAACGCTTCTCTACTCAACTAACAAGCTGTGCAAATACACTTCAGGAAATTGGATACCTTAGCAAGCTAGATAATCCAGACAATCTTCGGAAAATCATTGAACTCCTTCCGTATCGACTAAGGCTAAGATGGCGGGAAGTGGTTGACACTATCATCGTAAAGGAAAAGAGAGATGTAAACATTAAGGATATTACCAAGTTTGTCACCGATAAGGCTAGGGTAGCAACTCATCCAGTCTTTGGTAAAATAGAGCCAGTGAAGTCTACCAATTCTCCAAATTCGGATAAATTATCGACCAACCACAAATCTAGCAGTTATGCCGTTCACAATTCTCAGTCAAACACACCTGTAACATCACAACCAACGTGTCCGCTATGCTGTGAGGACCATTGGCTCTCCAGATGTGAGCAGTTCCGACGGAAGTCACTCAACGACCGATGGAAATGTGTAAATGACAAGAAAATCTGTATCAACTGTCTTACAGTTGGACATTTTGTGAAAGATTGTCAAAAGCAAAGTTTCTGCAAAATATCCGGATGCACGAAGAAACACTCAACATATTTACATCCCAAAGGTGAGACTGCAAGTAATGCTGGTACTGTTGCTGTACAACCAGTTCAGACATCTCCAGCAACCTTCAGTGGTGAACAGGTCAACATGTCGGCATCGAGAAGCACATCAACCGTTACTGGTCTTGCTGCCGTACCTGTGAGAGTCAAGGCTCCAGGAAGTGCCAAGCTTGTAGAAACCTATGCATTTCTTGATAGTGGATCCAACACAACTTTCTGCACCACTGGTCTACTAAAGCAATTAGGGATATCATCGAATACTGTAGACTTATCATTGACAACCATGAACGGAGTAAATAGACCAATCCAGTGTGAACTTACAAAGTTGGAGATTTTGGATTTAAATCATGGACATTCCGTCTTACTTCCAAACGTCTATTCAGTGCAAACCCTACCAATTTCTACCGATACGATCGCTACTCCAGATGACATCAACAAATGGCCTCACCTAGCTGGGATTAAAGTAGATAAAATAAATGCAGATATTGGTATTCTCATTGGAAGTGATGTGCCAGAATTGCTACAACCGCTGGAAGTACGCGAATGCCACGATGGTGGTCCATTTGCCACTAGAACAATATTTGGCTGGGTTGTCAACGGCCCATTGGGAAGGAAGAACTCTGGATCAACACACTGCGCTAACTACATTGATTCACATGAAGAGTTGTCAACACAGTTCAAGGACTACTGTAATCTAGAATTCAATGACAGCCTGTACAACCCGAAGGCTGCGATGTCGCAAAATGACAAACAGGCATTGCGAATTATGGAAAAAAGCGCTGTTTTGAAAGATGGACATTATGAGATTGCGTTACCATGGAAGTCTTATCCACCAAATCTGAAGACCAACAAAATACAAGCTGAACGCAGACTTCAGTCCCTCAAACGACGTCTAGACAATGATCCAATTGTATTTGAGAAATATCGCATGTTCATGAACGACTTGGTAAGAAAGGGCTATGCTGATAAGGTGGAAGTTAATGGTTCGGTACCTGAAGGATGGTACTTACCACATCACCCAGTATTTCATCCTCAAAAACCTGACAAGGTACGTGTTGTTTTTGACTGTTCGGCGAGATATGGAGGCACATCATTAAACGACCAGCTTCTACAGGGGCCGGACCTTACTAACACACTAGTCGGGGTACTAACCCGTTTCCGGCGAGAACAAATCGCTTTCATGGCGGACATTGAATCGATGTATTACCAGGTACGAGTACGAAAAAATGATTCAGACTACCTTAAATACCTCTGGTGGCCAGATGGCAATACCGAGAAGCAGCCTGAAGAGTACAAGATGATGGTTCATCTGTTTGGGGGTGTGTCATCTCCCAGCTGCGCCAACTATGCACTAAAACGTAATGCAGAAGACAACCGAGATGACTTTGATGCAGAGACAATCAAAACAGCGAAGGAAAGCTTTTATGTGGATGATTGTCTTCATTCTGTAAAGACAGAGCCAGAAGCCAAACAACTGATCAAACAACTTCAGGAACTACTAAACCAGGGCGGGTTCCGTCTGACAAAGTGGACGTCAAATTCAATAAATGTTATTGAATCAGTTCCGGATGCCGAAAGGGCAAAATCGGTGAAGGACTTGGATCTGAACTTTGGTGGCATGATGTTAACTGAACGAGCATTAGGTGTCAAATGGAGCCTGTCAACTGACACATTTGGTTATAGTATCAACAAGAAAGAACGTCCAGCGACAAGACGTGGAATGTTATCAATAACAAGTTCGGTGTACGATCCACTTGGATTTGTCGGTCCATGCATCTTGCCTGCAAAGGCCATTCAACAAGAACTGTGCCAAAAGGGTTTAGGATGGGATGACAAGATTCCAGATGCTTGCAAAGCAAGGTGGGAGGATTGGCTCCAGGATCTTCCTAAGCTGGAGCAGTTCAGCATTCCAAGATGCTTCAAGCCTCTAAACTTTGAAAATGTAGTTAAACGAGAACTACATCACTTCTCAGATGCTTCAAGTCATGGATATGGTGCAGTATCTTATCTTCGACAAATCAATGTAAATGGAGACATCAGTTGTGCTATTGTGATGGCAAAATCCAGGTTAGCTCCTCTCAAGACGATGACTATACCAAGAATGGAGTTATCGGCAGCTGTTGTTTCCACACGATTAGACAAAATGATTAAACAAGAACTGCAAACACCTATTGATAGTTGTACGTTTTGGACGGATAGCACATGTGTTCTACGCTATTTAGAAAACAAGGAAACACGATTTCAGACGTTTGTAGCTAATCGAGTCACAACCATACTTGATCAAAGTGACGCAAGTCAATGGAGATTTGTGGATGGGTTACACAACCCTGCAGATGAAGCATCAAGAGGTATGACAGTAAATGAATTACTGATCAATCAACGTTGGAAGGAAGGTCCAGAATTCCTAAAGCAACCTGAGAGGACATGGCCACAAAGACCAGCAAACATGGGTGAAATCCCACAAGATGACCCAGAGGTAAAGGCAAAATCCACAGTCTGTGCTACTGGTATAAATGTAATTGACTCGATTTCATCAGTCATTAACTACTACTCATCATGGGAGAAGTTGAAGAAGTCGTTTGCATGGATTTTGAGGTACAAAGAAAAGTTACGAGAAGTGGTTCGCAGGCGTAAGGCTGGAGACGATGTTTCATTTAATAGAAATGACACAGTTGATCCAATCAATGTTTTGGAGATGAAAGGTGCTGAAATTGCTATCACGAAGCATGTACAGAAATGCTTTGAAGACGAGCAAGTTTGCCTGAAGCATGTAAGCCTATCTCAACCCTGCAATACCAAAAAGCAACGAGCACTACCAAAATCCAGCAAGATCTACAAACTCGATCCCATCTTAAGTGAGGGAGTGATCAGAGTAGGGGGCCGTCTTCAAAATTCACCTATCAACGGTGACATGAAACATCAGATAATCCTACCAAAGAATCACCACATAGTGAAGCTCATTACTACATACTATCACCATTTATCAGGACACAGTGGACTAGAATACACACTGTCCCTAGTTCGACAGAAGTTCTGGCCGATTGATGCACGTACTGCAGTGAAGAAAGTTCTAAACGAGTGTTTCAGCTGTAAGAGACGCCAATCATCAGTTGGGAAACAAAAAATGGCTTCACTTCCGCAAGACCGAGTAACACCTTCGAAGCCACCGTTCACGTACGTTGGTGTTGACTGCTTCGGCCCATTCGAAGTAAAAAGGGGGAGGTCAAATGTGAAGAGATATGGTGTCCTTTTCACATGTCTCACTGTACGAGCAATCCACATCGAAGTTTCAAACTCACTTGACACGGAGTCATTCATGAATGCTATGAGAAGATTCATAGCACGAAGAGGACAGCCAGAAGAGATTCGATCAGATAATGGAGGAAACTTCAAAAAGGGAGAGAAGGAACTGAATAAAGCAATTAAAGAGTGGAATCAAGGACAAATCCATGAATTCTTGTTGCAACGAAATGTGAAATGGTTATTCAATCCACCAATGGGATCTCATCATGGAGGAGTATGGGAGCGCTGTATTCGGACAGTGAGGAAAGTCATGATGGCTGTGCTGAAACAACAAGTGCTTGATGATGAAGGCCTAAACACTTTAATGTGTGAAGCAGAGGCTATTGTTAATGGTCGGCCGATTACTAAGATATCGGATGACCCTCGTGACATGACGCCTTTAACTCCGAATCATTTACTGCTGTTGCGAGGAGGGAACAGCTTACCTCCTGGTAACTTTTCAAAGGAGGATATTTATCGTCGACGATGGAAACAAGTACAGTACTTATCAAATGTGTTCTGGCGACGATGGGTACGGGAGTATTTACCATCACTGCAACAAAGACAAAAATGGAATGTGCAAAAGAGAAACTTTGCTGTAGACGATGTTGTGCTTGTTCTTGACGAAAACACACCACGAAGTTCATGGCCATTGGGAAGAGTTCTTGAAGTGTACAGCAACCAAAAGGATGGACTTGTACGGTCAGTGAAAGTAAAGACAAACACATCAACGCTTGTGAGACCAATTGACAAACTGGTCCTTCTTGAGAATGCGAAATATGAACTTTTGAACATTACAGATTGTTCTTCTGCGTTTTATAAGATCCAATTTTGGAATTTATCTTTTCCTTATAAATTTTAACAATGTTAGGTTTTTGTTGACATGTTTATTTTTATGTAAAGGCTATCCATACGGTGCCTTTAAGGGGCCGGAATGTTAACTTTGAATAGTATAATGTCGCCCTCTATTTCATGTTTGGTGAGCAAGAGGTGACTTTTCTCCTAGTAAGGTCAGATTGCCATAGTAACGGGCAGATTGTCTCAGAGTTGTTCTTTGGGATAGTTCATAGCCTAGATAAATACACTAATAGTCAAAAATATGTACTGTAATCTATAGGTTCTGGTGAAGAAACAGATGTAAGTTTATGATGCTTTATATTTAGATAATATAATCTTTTGTATCATTTAACTGTAGCCTACTAGATAATTACAAATTACTGACTCAATTATACTATAATCTAGGCCTAGGCCTACTGTTAAATTGAAGTAATGGTAATACAGTAATGATTAATCGATCATTTTCTATAAATCTAGTTTAATATGATTGTTGAGCTATTTAGCTTAGATGTTCCAATTGTTATACCAATTGATTATTTAATTACAATGACGGCTTTGATTATCCATTAATTTACAGTTTAAACCGTTCGATCTATTGTTCGTTCCACTGCTGTGTGTTCGTTCAACATCTATTCATTGTGTGCTCAACCAATTGTTCGACCATTCAACCAATCGTTTTACCAATTTGTCAAATCGTTCGTTTCATTGCCGTGTTGAATAAACATTATTTATATCTATACCTTTGTGAACGCGTTTAATTCGTTTTGACTCCCAGAACCGCACGTGACGTCAAGGTTACAATAGGTGGGCCATTTGTATGCATAATGACAGGTTTAGCCGCTGTTAAGTTGAGGCACTGTGTGTGTGGAACCGGGACAAGATCTTTATTAAATAATTATTACAACACAACAGGATATGCGGTTTCCCCACCACCCAGACCCAAACAGCTGATCGTCCACACTGCGCAGTCAGAGAGAGGAGACTGTACAGCATGCACTGTCGTCATGTCTTATTAAATTAGGGCCTACTTAGTCCTAGCTAGAGCTTTTAGGCATCTAGGTAGTCCTTCCTACTAGGCCCTAGTACTAGACCTAGGCCTAGGCCCTAGCCGCCTATTTCTATTATTATATATTTTCTAGCCTATCCAGCAGGGCCACCAGACCGTGTCAGTGTGTGTGATATCCTCTACCAAGCCTAAACTAATAAAAGCAGAGGCCTAGCCTAGCTAGCCGCCTACATATAGGATTAGGCAATATATTACCAAAATAATTGAAAAACACTTGCTTTGTATTCTGATTAAATGTAAAAGCATGTCAAAATTTTCCATTGCCTCCTCTCCGATCCCTTCAATAATTCTCTCCTCTTCTTTTTTTTCTTTTGTGACTAGTTGTTTTTAAAGAGCGCCACCAACTTGTATAAAGGCAAAAACAAAACGTAAATCTGCTGTGGTTTTCGAATCACAGATTTAATATAGTGTTTTCGATCCCATAGGCCTATATTAAATGCTTCATTTGAAAAAAAAACATTTTGGAGATTTTATTTTTCTGATCTGTGGGTGATAGTTGAAATTACTTTGTAAACACTATTCTTTTTTACTCAAAATTGTAATAGGCCTAGAGAGGCATTAAATTAAATAATCATATGAAAAATAAAGTAATTAACATTTTGTCACAGCAAAAACATTTTATCCGAAAATAAACTTTTATTTTATTTAATTTTCGCTGTACCTACAATATAATACTATTGTATATTATTGTGTTTGTTTGTTTGTTTGTAGTGTGACATTTAATTGACTTGAACCCAGGGCGATTGTTAGCCAAACCACCAAGCATGCACCAAAGCCACAACTTCATAATGTAGCCTGTATTGTCCCCAAAAAACATGAAAACTGAACTTTAATAACAGACTTTCAGTATTTTATTTTGCAGTTTTAAAAGTTATTCCCTTCCTTATAAATACAAACAAAACAAAATAATGATTTCACTTATATTATAAAAGGTGGTTAATTAGATTATATGCATTCAATTATCTTGAAAAATCAGTTTCATCCAGCTAAGTCAATTTTTCAGCAGAGTATATACCTTATGGCCAGGAATCGATGTGGTTATGTTTTCACGGTGCGCAATAAAAAAATATGCGGTCTACGCACGATTTAACGAAATCACGTTTGTAATCATATTATCTTCATGAAGCATGAATCACAATTAAACAAAATTTGGTACTCATACATTTCAGGTCATATTTCATCATAATGGCAATACAAGTACGCGCACTTAAAATTTTCGATGAAATTAGAGTAGGCCTACGTTTCAGGATTGCCATGAGTGCGCAGATTTTTGCACGCGCACTGCGCATTAAACGGTAATATGCACTCTTTTTGACTGTTTTACAACCTTTCTTTAATAATATCATCATATTTGAGTTACTTTTCAATTCGAAATTGCGTTATACGAGCACGTCAAAAGTGACAGGCTACGCACGTGTAAGTTAACAAAATAGTGAAAATATGTTAAATTTTAAAATTAATATAGATCGTTAGAATGCTCGGGACACCTATTTTGCAATTCAAGTGATGTATCATATGTGATGATTACTGCCTTTCCGCTGAAAAGTCTGCCGACATTTCTGCCTGGCTGCTCCGTAAATCTCTTTTATCATATGTATGATTTATTATAAAATTAAGAGAACAAAAGGTGATTAAGTCATCATTAATTGCATATTCAATTTAATAAAATTAATTTTGACAATCAAACTAAAACAATCTCTACTAAAGTGGTTACTGTAAATACAAGGAGGAATCTTTCTTCAACTTTTAGTCAGCTGTGTATGGCTGGGTGGTCTGTGCTCGTCAAGGTACGAGGTCGAGTCTCAATTGGGAAACAAAAAGAAATAAGATCTTTTTTTTCCGTATTATTTGTTCAATTTTATTCCTTAGTGTATAGATTATACACATGATTTATAATTAAATTTAGATAAAAAGTAACTTATGTCTTTATTATTATGTAACAAATGTGGTTTATGATATTATACACAGATGGATCTTTGATCGGATTGTGATACCGGCTATTGTATTTGCGTTAGCAAGATCCTATCATATAATATAAATAAACAAAGATTCCGACAAAATCAATCAATCAATATATCTTTTAAAAATCAATTATCTTTATTTAAATCAATGTATGTAACCTATAATTCGTCATAGTGACGAATAAAATCTTACTTAAACTTACTTATAATTCCTACCTGTACTCCTGATCTTTATATCATATTAATTTAATGTTGTCATGCAATCCTTCAAACAATATATAAAACGTACTTTTTATATATATTTTCACACTCAATAAGTGGTCTACATCCGTGACAGCACAAATGTGTGGTATATAGTGTGCGATTGTACTATGGTACAAGATGCATGATGCTGTTAGCCATCTTGGTACCAGTTTGGCTACCAATGATGTTGACACCAGTCTACCACGATGAGGTAGCATCTCCGACTTCAGACTGGGATGTTTTTTTTTGTTTTTTGTTTTTTGTTTTTTGTTTTTTTTAAATTCCTTATCGAGCTAAAACTTATATTAACTTAAATAAGTGAAGATTATTGAGTAAATTACTTATTTTAACTATTTACTATACAATAATATAGGCCTAAAACCTATTATATACGAAATTCATAATGAAAAATATTTTAATAATTACAATATTATTTTTGGGGGGTTTTTTTTTTTAAATTATTTCTTACTAACTAAATCAACTTACGATAACATTTTTTTAATTAAAATTTATTATTAAAATATAAACTCGTAAAAAAATTAAACCAAAAACTTATATCAATTAAATATTATTAACAATTTTTTGGAAAACTAAGTAAATAATGTTGTTTTTGTTTTTTCCTTTTTTTTTTGTATTGCTTACTATCTAAAAACTTACATTAGCATAATAACGGGAAGTTTAATTACTGAAACAAATTACTTTATTTTAATCATTATTATCAATAATCTATTTTTAATTTATTATTGGTATTATTAATATCCTCATTAGAGCTTTTTTTTATCATTATAATGTAACAATAGCATATTGTTTTTAATCCACATTACTTATCATTATTACTGTTTTTCTAAGTACAAGTGCTGCAGTAATCTACATTTTTAAAACGTTATTTTATATATTTATTACCTTAGTACTTAGATATTGCACATCTTAGAAAATCTATTTAGTTTAACTTTTCTTTAATCAATTTAATCGTCTTAACATTCCTGTAACTATATTCTAGATCTAATCCCTTAAACTGTTTTTTTAATGATGGTTACTTAAATTATGTTTGAAATTATCTTAATTTGTTTAAGAACTATCGTCATTATTCTCAAAATAGAATGAGTCTTGTAATTCAAATTTCTCAAGAATTGCGTTAATTATTAAGTAAGCTATTGCTGATGGCTTTACTGTTGTAAGAGATATTTTATTTGTAATCAAATATTTGACAGATTCGTGTCTCACTCTTTCTATTCTACGTTTGTTGTTGTTGGTTGTAGCTTTACTGATAGCAATATCGCAATAAATGTGAACAAAATCAAGACAAGTGACACTATTGATATTAAAGTTTACTATCTGTAGTATTTTAAATTCTATTTGGGCATTTTTTTTAGGATTAAAGAAGCCAAGATTCCGGAGGCAGTCACAAGCATAAGGGATGATGTGTTTAGATTGGTATCGTTCAGCACATTTCAATGCAAGGCAAAATGATGCAATTGCATATTCTTCGAGATCTTCAAGTTGAAATGCTGTGTAATCAGAGATTAGTACATTTTCTATAATTGTAAGGCTACGATGAACAATATCATAATCGATCATGTATTCATAACGTATGAGTTCAGATCGAATATTACATAAAAATTCTACCATATGATCTTTAACTGATTGTGATTCAAAATGTGCCCATGGATTTTCAGATATTTTTTCACGATTAATTAATGAATTAAAATATTCTTTATTAGATTCAAGTTCCAAATTTTCATTTGAAATGTCGTTAGAATTGCTATCATCACTACCTGGAAAATGAAACAAAACATCACCATGTCCTACTACTACAACAGTGCTACTATTAGTACTACTAGACTTTTCTCCTATGCTGCTACTGCCACTGTTGTTGCTACTAACACTAACTACTCTCACCACTATTGCTACTAGTGCTATTGGGCATAGTGCTGCAGCTACTACTACTACTACTACTACTACTACTACTACTACTACTACTACTACTACTACTATCACTATCACTGTCAATACTAATAATGATGTCACTATCACTACTCCTATCTCTACTTATTATAATAGGCATATCATTTGTATTTGGAGACATTTGATCTTCACTAGGCCAACTACTATCACTATCACTGTCAATACCAATAATGATGTCACTATCACTACTCCTATCACTACTTATTATGATAGGCATATCATTTGTATTTTGAGACATTTGATCTTCACTAGGCCAACTACTACTATCACTATCACTGTCAATACTAATAATGATGTCACTATCACTACTCCTATCACTACGTACTATGATAGGCATATCATTTGTTTTATGGAGACAACATTTGATCTTCACTAGGCCAACAACTACTATCACTATCACTGCTGCTACTAATAATGATGTCACTATCACTACTTATATCACTACTTATTATGATAGGCATATCATTTGTATTTGAAGACAACATTTGGTCGTCACTAGTAGGCCTATTTAATTCATGATTAAAATGACAATAATTGATATCAGCTGATTTGTTTTCCGATTTTATAAGTTTATCTAATTCGTGTAAATTACAAGTTGGGTTAACATTAGCGTTTCTTCTGACATAAGGACGCGCCCTGTTTCTAGGCCTAGACCTTCTATTATTCCTCACCTGGAGGAACCTAGCGTACTTAGCGGCGGGATACTCATTTGGTCTCACCGCATTCTGGGCTTCTTCTAAAGAAGCATTATATCTTCTTTTAAATATCAACTTTGCCATAGCAGATGATGTAAGTATAGCAAACGTAATAGGAAATAGATGTATAGTATTTCCAAACTGAATTGCACGGTAAAAGCGGTTTTATTTCGTTTTACATCGATTCGGATTGAAAGAATTTTTCATTCTGACTTAAATTTGGAATAGTCGTTAGTTATTTTCGAATATTTGATGACGTAACAATGGTTGCGCTGTTCTATTGTAAGCGCGGTGAGCGCACTAACTAGCCAATTGAATACCACTATTGTTACTAATACTGCTCTTGGAAACTATACTCTCTTAAATGCGCGCGCACTACACAGCGTCATCTCTCTGTATACATCAAAGATTTTATATAGTTGTCGGCGGCTTTATCTCACTGGTATACATCTGTTAATTAGAAAGAGCGCGTTCTTTAGACTGGACGACAAACCAACATTTTTCTTTAAATAAAAACCAATGGTTCAACATTGGTTCATGTTGCTATATTATTATTAGGTTATATGCATTATCATGCATATAACCTTTGATTCTGTCAGAATCTTAGTTTATTTATTCTTTCCTTAGCACTATTTTGTCCGTCAATTATCTTGATATCAGTTTCATCTAGCTAAGTGAATTATTATGGCAAGGAATCGATGTGGTTATGTTTTCACGGTGCGCAATCAAAAATTACGCGGTCTACGCACGATTCAACGAATCACGTTTGTAATCATAATCTTAACAACAAGCATGAATCACAATTAAACAAAATTTGGTACTCACACATTTTAGGTCATAGTTCATCATATATGGCAACAATTACGTGTGTAGCGCATATAACGCATGCGTATATGCGCGCTTAAAATTTTCAAAATTGTCAACATTTATTTTCGAAGAAATTAGAGTACGTTTCAGACAATTTTAAGCCTTTAAAAAATTGCCATGAGTGCGCCGATTTGTTCACGCACACTGCGCGGTAAACGTTAATATGCATTCTTTTTGCCCGATTTCTGTTTCACAACCTTCTTTAATAATATCATCATATTTGATTCATCTTGAAATTGCGTTATACGAGCACGTCAAAAGTGACAGGCCAGCTACGCACGGTGAAAATATGCTAAATTTTAAAATTAATAAGCCTATAGGCCTACTAATAGATCGTCAGAATGCTCGGGACACCTATTTTGCCTTTCATTTTTTTAAAAGTGTACCACCGGTATGTAATATGTATGATTTATTATTAAGAGAACAAAAGTTGATTAAGTCATCATTAATTGTGCATATTCAATTTAAAAAAATTAATTTCGACAATCAAACAAACTATGACATTTTCTTGGGCCGAAATAACAAACGTAATATTAACTTTATTCAGTAAAAATGATATACTTTGACAGTGCGTCAAATTTTCAAATCTTTTAAGTTGTCATGATAGTAAAACATTATAATTCATGCGGTATGCAATAACTGTACCTGCACCAAAGTGGAACTGCATAGTAAATACACAGTTTCTTCAACTTTAAGTCTGTGCTCGTATCTATCTATTTTCTTTTTTTGATCCAATTTGTTGTCAAAATAAATAACTATTATTACTTTATGTGACACTAAAATATGACATTTATAGAAAAGAAAATAATTTTTTCTTTAGGTTTTGATTTTAAATTTATAATTATATAATTTTAAAAGGCTGCCTGTTGACGCTTTGCAGCGTTCAGGTAGTATGTGTTGACGGATATTGCGTCGTGTTATTGGTCACTGAGCCTGATTAAATTGTTGATGTGAGTACTACAAACAATATTTTGTTTTGCAAGGTTTTGTTTTGATAGTTTAAAAGCAATTACATACTAGTAATTAAATAGATTAGTGCTTTGAAAAGATGTGTTATAATACTATACTGACGAATAGTTGATTTAAAAGCTAGATTAACACGCATAAACCATAGTCCTACTAAGGATTTTCAGGCCGAGAGTTCGTAATTTTAAGCCTTCTGCACACACGCCGTCGGCAGGTTATCCATGCATGACATTGAGAGATTTCCTGTTGTTGCTTCTTCTTGTCAAGCCTAGAGGAGGCCTAGCCTTCACTTTAGTTACATGTACGTACGCGGTGTTTCGAAAACAGAGACCTCGAAAAAAGGGGGACCCAATTAAGGCTCATGATACCCCTCTCTTTTCGAGTGTCACTTTAAATAATGTGTATTAATATCCCGAGTTCGAGGATACACCTTCGTCCTTACCTTATTTATATGAATATGATGAGTTCATTTTTTTTAATAAAGAAATAATATAATACATAATAATATTATAAATATTATAATACGCATCACTTTCTTTCATCATGGAGGTATGAAATTAGATTTTATCATTTATTTTATACCTCCATGCTTTCATGTTATATTTAAATTTTTTTTATATAATCAAAATGATACTAGCCTAGTGCGTATTTTTAGACTAGCTATGTCTATCTACAGTAGTTTTTACAAAAAAAACATATCAATTCTCAATTCCTTTTCCATCAATTTTTATTTATTTATGATGCATTCCATATAATAATAATAATAAGATTTATATGGCGCACATATCCACAAAAATGCTCAAGGCGCTTGTGAAAAACCATGAAAAAACATAAAAATATAAACCTTGAAACCAAAATATAGTATTTTTTTGTTAATGAGAATATAACTAGCCATATCTTAGAAATAAAATAAAATACAAGAGTTAAATAAATGTATGGCCAATGTTACGGTAATTATGAAAGTCTAACAAATTTCTAAGACTGTACAATATTTTAATGTTTATTATGAAAATTGTATGCGTCGCAGAAAGGACAGTAAATGGACATGACTTTTAAGAAGGTTTACGTATTGTAATATTCTCCTCATTTAGAAGAGATTTTAAAATTTGTTTTGTATTATTATGTTACAGATAGTTGTTTTAGATGACTGAATAATTATAGAATTTTAACTGCAAATTAATTAAATAAATAATAAAACTAACTATTAAATGTTGTGGACGAGACAATTATGAAATTTGAAACGTAAATAGGAAATTTAATAAACAAAATATGTGTTATAAAATTCTTGACTATAGAGTTCTGCGGTGCTGACATCACGATGATAGGTGGCGCTGCATGGTTTGCTAGCCAACCAAAAAATGCGTTTAACCTGCCTGAATGACTCCTAGTTATAAAAACATTAACTAAAATTTCAAAAGATCATTAAATATCTGTTTTTAATACGGTAATCTATTTATTCTTCAACTACAGTTTAAGTTTAAACAAAAAAAAGTTAAGATACATAATTTGATAGAAACACAAATCTATAGTGGTTATCGCCATCTACCGTTGTGACGTCACACCGCAGAACTCTATGTACTATAGGGACATAGAGTAACTATATCTGGCAAAAAAATGTTTAAAAGATTCATTCAAATATCTTGGAGTTGTGTTTGATTCTCAATTAACATGGTCAGAATGAAACGAATTGGTGTTATCCGACGTGTAAAGTACTAAATACCAGGAAATACTCTCAAAATGTTAGCTAATGCTTTAGTAATACAATACCTTATTTTAATTACTGTGACTGTGTTTGGTCAAATTGTAATGCAAATCTTGCAAACTCTCTCCAAATACTGTTAAACAGACTTGGAAGAATTTGACTTTCCACAGATATTAAAACACCAGTTAAGATATTTTTAAGTTCTTTGGGGTGGTGTACACTTAGTGATAATTGGGAAGGACAATTACTTATAATGTTATTCAAGTGTCTAAATGATCATGCTCCATGCTACTTATTAAACAAATTTTGAATGTTTTAAATTAATGCTTTAATCCCTTTTTTTCACTTGTGCTCCATTTTTTTTCTAACCCTAACCCACTAAAAGGAATATAAAACAATTGAGTAAAAATATTAATAACACTGTTTGTTAGACAGCATTTTATTGTAATTGTTTCCTTTAACTATAAATTATAGAAAAGAAACAATAGTTGCTACGGTATAAATAGATGAACATATGCTAAAACACCTGTCTAATACAGTCAAGAGGGTGTTTTTAAATACTTTCATTTAATAAACCAAATAAATATTAAATACCTGGCAATACCTAAAGTATAGTTCATGTTTAACAAAAATAATGATTTCACTTTTATAAAAACACAAAATTGTTTTTTTGTAAAATCAATGCTGATAAACAATTGTTATATGTAAACAAATAATTTTTTTTTTTGATCCAATTTTTTGTCGTAAAAAATAAAGATTATTACTTTATGTAACATTAAAATGGCATATTCGACAACAACAAATGAGACAAATTTGTTTTTTTAAATTATGTTCAGGTCAAACAAACAGATGTCAAGTATGTAAATTGCAGAGATGGTCATTAGTGTTGATGGCCAAGATAATTTGGTTGTTGTCACGGCAACGTCATTAACAACTGCTGTCATTTTCGTAGTAATGATTCTAAGCTGTGTCACTTGCAAATGCTGGTAAATATCTCTATATTATTATTTATTCTTAAAAATATTAATAATTATTTATTAAGCGCATCAATAAATAAGTAATAATACAGCCTGGACAAATCCTGATAATATACTAATTAGAAAAAAAATGACATTACTTTCAAATATGTTTTTTAAAAAAATGAGATTACTTGTTCAAATATGTTAAAAATGTATTATACCTTGTATTTAAAAAGCATGTTTGCTTTTTGTTTGAGGAAAAAATGGTACCCAATCAAATCATTTTTTTGTTGTATTAAACCTTAATTGATAGAGGGTGACCCTAAACAGCATATGCTGCCCTCTTGATGAGTGACAGTGGTTGTGTGTATACTAGTACAACGGGGTAACCTCCTACTTGTTTCGAAAGATGTTCTTTAAAGTGAACATGAGCCAGATGTTAGACTTTCAATCAATCAAAATCAACATTTATTTCCAAAATGGTGGCGTCACCAAAAAAGCAAAGCTTGTGTCAGGGACGCCCAAACAAACCAATCAAAAGCAAACAAAACATATAAATAAGACATAGAAATGAAAATAACAATAAAACGTAAAGCGGTACATTTCAATTGTAGTATAAATCATATTAAATACATTTTCAATATTTCTAAAGGTAAATATATTAACAAGAAACATGGCAGCTAAGTATTGTTTGATAATAAATAATATTTTGCCGTTTTTAAAAAATTATTTACATTATGTATATTTTGTAACGAATGAGGCAAAACATTCCAAAGTTTTGCACCAGAGTATCTAATACTTTGGTGAAATATTGTAGTCCTGTGTTTTGGGAGATGAATATAAGAGGATGACCTAGTGTCGTAGTTATAGAAAGTAACATTAAATTTAAACATATCGTAAAATCTATGAGGATAATTATGATTAATACAGTTATGAACTTGCTCCAAGTCTGTATTATTGTCTTTTTTTGTCATTCCACACGTCGTCGTTTTGATTTTTGTCTGAAAATACACTCAAGTAATACACGTATGAAATGCCATATGTGCAAAAATATTTATATTTTAACTAATATTAAGACAAAACTCCGTCTGGAGCCCAGACTAGCCAGGTGTGTGTGTACACTGGACCTATGGTTTATAGTCCTTATCGTGGAAAAACTTGTTCTACCACCAGAACCATGGAGTGAGTGAGGCTCGAACCCTTGCCGATATTAATATGGCAAGGTATTATGTTCCACTGTCTTAACCGCTTGTCCACTCACGTAATGTATATTCTTGTATTGCATGTATAAAGTGTTGTATTGCAGTACTTAATTATTTTCAAGATTTGTTATGAAATATAATTCATTGGTATTTATTCATTAAAAAAAAAGATAAAAACATTGCAGGCCGGAAAAATGCTAAATTTTATTTCAATTTACAAAATATGTATAAAATTGGTTAAAATTACTTTTAAAAATTTAAAAGAATTACTGCTATGTGTCATAAAAAACAAATTGAACTACATTAAAATGCAAAATTATATTAAAATGCAAAATTACAAGGATGACAATTGTAAACAAATACTGTATTTATCTCTTTTCTTCCAGGAGGCGGTTTACAAAAAAAGATGTAGTTGATGATGAGGATAGTCCTGATGAAGTTTATACAAACCCTTCATTTGATGACGCACCTCAGAAAACTACTGTAGAGGTGATGTACAATATAAGTATAGTTACAATTAGAAGAGTAACATATGTGTTGCAAATGCCTATGTTTCATATCAAATTAATAATATGAATTTAAAACACAAGTGACAATATTAATATATATCTGTATGGGAAAATAGTATGTTTATTACATTCATTTCGTAACATAACATATGTTTTTTTTAATATGTATATAGAGTACAATAGTTTCTATCTAATCTATGCTGCTTTTGGGATGTTAAATTCTTGTCTATTATGTTAAGAAATGTCAGCGTTCAATTTTAATTCTGCCTTTAAATGATCAAAATATGGGCCAGCTACCAACCACCAGTTACTGTATCCGCTCTATAAAATACAGCTTTCCGTGAAGCCTGGAAGCTGCTCTATCTGACATCAGAGGTTTGGGTCTGCTGTTTTGACCTCATTCAACTTTGACTCACTTTCTCCATGTCTTCTTCTTCATGTTTTCTTCATTTTTTCAGACAAAGAGGAAAAAGTTGGGTTCTTCTGTTGTTACAAATTCACCGATCAATTCAATTGAACCATACCAAGAAATAGCAGAAGGAGTAGTGTTACAGAATAGGTTTACAAATGAAAAGAAAGAAAACTTGCAACAACTTAATGAATTTAATTCAAAAAATGGAGATGTAAAATCAAGTAAATCTCCTGACGATAAACCGGATACGGAAAGAGTTAGTCAGAGTGAGCATTCATATTCATCTAATACGCCGACTATTCCTGCAGATGCTGTGTCAAACTCAAGCACCATCATTGTTAGTGTGGAGGTGCATTGTACAAACGTTGAAAACGGCAAGCTTGGTGTATCTGGAAACATTAGTAACTCGCCGAAACAAAATAGCATTTTAGAAAACCCAAGAGGTGTCGACGACAATGATAGGAATGGAATAGCAGTTCATATCAACCCATTTGCAGTAGAACGACTAGAAGAAAATATGAGAAAGGATAAAAATTCTGGCATGAGCATTGCATTATAAAATATTGAATGTCTTACCACTGCAACTGTCTATTCTATTCTACAACTTGTTCAATTTCTTGTATACTGCCATTATTATACCGGTATAAATACAGTATATATATATTTGCTTGAAGATGCTAAAAGCTGTACAGTATACTCAACAATCCCACCAACTCTCTCCCCTATTCCCTCAAATTAGTGACATTTTGTATAATTAAAAATTCATAAAACTGACCAACTCTTTAGCCGGTCATCACAGGGATCAATGAATGTTCAATTTGACCATTTGATTCTAGGGAAGAGTGAAATGGGGATCAGCTCAAAAGTTTCACAAATGTGTGACGTATCCGTTTTCGTTATTGTATTCGTAAGGTTGCGAAACCTCCCTATTAGTATAAAATAGCTGAGATGCTAACAGGGACCGAACACAATGCAAAGCTTACCTCTGTAACAGTGTTTTTATGTGCTGTACTTGTACTGTATATAGAAATATTGATTAAACAATGATTACTGGTAATTATGTATAAATGAAGACTTTTTGACATAAAATCATGCACGTAAAATTAATCAAATTAAAAGAATATGCAGTTTGTTTTACAGACATTGTGTGCAAGTTGGGTGTATGTAGTTATGTGTATGAAGGAATAAAATAATTTTGTATTTGATTATTTTTTCATTATTACTGATTTTAATTTGATTGTTGTTAATATTTATGTTGTATTAATTTATGTAAACATATTTAAAATGTTAATATTTATAATTGAAAAGAATGAACTTAAAATCCAAAATATGAAAAGTATTATTTAAAAAAGGGTTTATTTTAGTATCATTTGGCTAATTGAAAATAATGTATTTAAATTTAATAAACTGTATCAAATATGTAAAAGGAGAAATATTCTATATATAATTACTCGTAATAGTATTAATTACTTGATTTTAATTGTATTTAAGTTCAATTCAGTATTTAAATTATTTATATAATATCTTTAGTAATCGTTAATCGTCTCTAGTAAATTATTTGATTTATGATTTACTGTAAAAAATGATTAAACATATGAATTTAACTAATTAACACATGTTAAGGGCCTTTAACACCCGCTCAGGTTCTGGTGCAGTCCCAATGTTTGTTTTCATGACACACCACATTATGCACATAGCGTGTGGCACGTCACGAAAACAAAAAGTCACTAATGCTGAGTATGACATGAACTTAAACTTGAGTCGGACCAGAGCAGGTGTGAAAGACCCTCATATGGCACCAGAAATATTCATTTGGATATATGTTCAAATTAAAGATTAGTTTAAAGGTTGTAAATTCTATAAGGTACATTTAAATATTATACTGTACACCATAATTATATATTCATTGGATTTACAGGCCTGTACACTTAGTCGTAAATGGATTAGTGAGAGGAGTGTCTTTTTAATGAAATAAAATCAAATTGTATAAGCATAAAGTATTGTCATATCGTGCCATATTTGAATATGGCATATCAATTGTATAGGCTTATTGTATTGTCACATTTCTCAATTTGAATATGTACTCTAACACTTTATACTAACTGGTGCTATTAGTATTAAAATCAGCAATCAATGTCATTGTTATTACTGTACTAAAAAGCATTTTTCATTAGGAAATCAAAAGCTGGAGATAAGGTAAAACACGCTTATGATAAAATTCCAAAGTTGCTTTCAGATCAGAATGTTATTTTACAGAGTAATTGTGAATTATGACCCAATGGCATGGCATATCATTTTTTTCTGAGGTAAAGAACGTCCTAATTATGGCAAGGCTGCTACCCATAAATAGAGGGTTTCCTATAACTTGTAGGATGTTAAGCGTACACCTATAAATACTAATGTATATGTCAATGATTTAAAAATGCACATAACATGTGCCTTATTAATAATTTGGTTTGGGTACAATTCATCTTTAAAAGTTCTTTTTGGATAATTTTTGAATTTATTTTTATGTTACATTTGTTTTCAGAAGAGTATTGAAAGGTAACATTCTTGTTTATCGACCATTGTATTATAAATGTCGCCATGCAAAGTAATAATGTATAGTAATAATATTATAATCAGATAGTTTTTTTTATATATATATAATAATTAATAAAGCCTGGTTATATATATTTTTTTCTATAAATAATACATTATTGATTTGGCTGTTGCTACTTTATTTTTTAAATTACAAAAAGCTTAGTTGGTGCTAAATAAAGGGCAAAAGCTACCATTCTAAAAAAACTATGCAAATATATGTACATTGTATTAATTGTATAAAATATATACAAAATGTAAAATCTTTTGGTGCAAAGTAAGTTTGAAGATCGTTTTTTAAACAGGTATTATTACAGAGGAACATCACTTAGACACCTACAGTATGACGGCTGATTAAGTGAATACATTACCGTAGTGAATTTGTCATACATGTATGATGTAGTCAACTCTCCTAATACAACTCTCTCTCTGAAAACCAAAAACTCTTTCAAAACTAGACTGTTTTTGTATTGAGGGCAAAAAGGTCCCAATTCTAAAACACAATTAGTCCAGATATATTGGCCAGCCAGAGGGAGAGATAACTGTATCATATTCCCTTCCAATAAAAAGATCTAAGAATGCATATATTTTTTTGTAAGATGAAAAAAAAATGTGGGTTTTTTGGTCAAACCAAAATGTAGTAAAAGATGAAAGGGATTTTTAAAAATTATGTCTTAAATATATATATTGTAGTAGTATATTTATAGAGTTTATAGAATATAGTTTGTACTGTACAACCTGCAATCCAATGTATTAAATTGTATTTTGGACAAACTCTACTTGCTCTGATGAATGAGACATAACACATTACTCCTTTTCAGACAACCATCTTGTATCATGTTCGGTGCCTAGTAACTTTGTAAAATATTAAGCCTTTACATGAATGGTTTGGGTTGATGATGAATGTATTGTTAAATGGTATGGATTGAGGACTTTTGGCAGACTTGGCTTGCCATACTCTGGCCTTTTTTTCCCTGGTACTATACTTTTTCTGTTATTATGTAATAATTTTCTTATAATGTGAATATTGGGACACAAAATGGTACGCTTCAAACAATAATTGACTGTTCTCAGGGCTTCTTGCTTTAAATTAATAAAAAGAAATTGGACACAAAAGAGTGTAATTGTTGATTCTTTGAATGATTACCTAGTGTTAAGCTTTGTCTACACTATTAAACAAAAAAAAAACATCCCAGTCTGAAGTCGGAGATGCTACCTCATCATGTGCCCATATGGACATGTCATATCACTACTATATTTGATAGTGTAGACAGAGCTTTACTCATAACTCATACACAAGACACCAAATTAAGCTTAATACCCCATGTAGGGGGTCTGACTAGGTTTTTAATAATAATCATCTTAAATACACAAAATGATAAATCAATCTTGACTCATTAAACATATAAACAAATTCTTTGATATTTCCGATTATTTAAAAAAAAAAAACACTGATTTTCCAGTTAATAAAATAACGATTTAAATCTTAAAACTTGCCCTAAACTCTTGATTCTAAATGTTGATTAGAATAACAAAGTCTAAAATCTGAATATTAAACACTATTTCCTTTACATAAAGATCTAATTTAAGCAGTAAACTCAATTACTGTATGTTTTATAATGAAGTATATTGTAAAATTCTCAAACAAACTTATCACCCTAAACTACTATCTATATTACAGTTTCTTTTTAACAGAATATTTTTTCTACAAATAAATGTGATGCAAACGGGTTGATTATATTTATGAGATGATCTATACAAAACACAACAGACAAGTTAGAAGAATTTCATAATTGAACACAAACAGTGCTTACAGCAAAACTTAAATATAAGTTCAGGTTAATACTTTTTAACTATAAAAAATGAATATCAAAAAGCACAATAAAGAAACGTTTAAGACTAGATAAAGAGTCTTCATCTTTTAGGCATTACATCCCTTCATAAAAAATGTGAAATAAACTATTAGTATGATCATGTACGACATTTTCTAATTTAGCTTCACAGCTGCAACCTCTCCACTATTTCTTTTTGAACAAACATGCTTTTTAAAATCATTTTAGTTTAATATCTCTGCAAAATACATGTTAGCAGATGCATTAGTATAATTTGTGCAATTTGCAACTTTACTTGGTAATTTAGTTGGTAAATCGCCAAAACTAAAAATGTACACAGAGGTTTTAAGTCTTTGATTATTATCAATTATGATTAGGCAGCTGACTCATTTAATTAACACCTATACTATTTTTCTTTAAGAATAAAAAAATTAAAGTCATGTCAATACACTACCATACCAGTGATAAATCAGTTATCAACATCACGTTTAATAATGTTATTATAGTAGTTAGGCCAGCATTTCTTGAGCTTTTATGTTGCTACAGGACCATTGACTCCTCCCCTCCTGCGGTTCACTAAGTAAGTGCCCACAACAGAACAAGCAGAGCCTAGCACTTAAAAGGCTCTCGATCACCAGTTATTTATACACATCTTGGTCGGTTGCTGGTATCGTATCTTGGATAGGTTTGTTATTCCAGTTTGTTTTATCCAATCCACTCCGTTTTTTTAATCGTCCCTCGTTCTTCAGATCTGATCATACAGAGTACTTGTGTTTCGCCATCGATCCTGTTTTCACTTTAGTATCTGCATGGGACTAAAGAAGAAGATAATTGTGTTTTATATCATGAAATTCAAATACAGTAAATTCATCTCAGTATGTAATTGCAGTGTAAAAGTAGGAACAAATTTGAGAACTTATCTATCCTTTTGGGCGAGTGAAATTGCTTTTAAACACACTATGGTATAAACAATAACAGTAAAACAGATCTTATCACATTAACTATGTGATAGGACTATTTTTTTATATTTTGTTTTTATCTTACCTCAAATCCAATTATTGCTCTTGGTGGTAAGTTAAGTCTACTTTTAAATTTCCGTCTAAAAGAAAAAAATTATATTTAATATTATTAATTGGTGATTATTTCAATTTGAAAGGCTAAGTCATTGTAAATTGTTTTCCCCTTTCATATTTGGCATATTTTCCTATGACTCAATTACAGCCAAAGGCAATTACAATTGACTTTTGTTCAATGATGCAATGAACCAACACCTATTGAAGATCAGCTGGAGGCACTAGAGAGTAGAGAGGAGGTAAATAATGAACTTACCCGACAGCCATTACGCTTTCCTCATTTTGTGAACCAGTCCATATTGCTATCTTATATGCCTTGGGTCGTATATTAATAACACAACCGTTCACGTAATCACCTTGGTCTTCAAATGCTTCACCAACTAAGCACAATAACTAAAAACAGATAAAACAAAAAAGTATTACTATTACAGTAGAGGCCCAATTAAGGGAACACATTAATAGGAGTGTACCTTTGATATGGGGTATCCATAGTCTCAAAAACCCAAGCCTCACGTATTGACTGACTCCACTCTAGATGTTTGCGCTACATCAGCCACAATCAGAATATCCTTTATAAATGTAACGATCTATATAATTTTGACGATGAAAAAAAAATATATCTCATATCTCCCCCTTCATTACGTAGATGTCACAATGATCTTATTTTTCTTTTTAAATGTCTTCATTCAATTTTTGACTGCAACTTTATCTCCAATTTTCGGTATTCGTGTTCCCACCCATAATTTAAGAAACAACAATATCCTTTGTGTTCCCTTTAGTAGAGTCAATGTTCTTAAAAATGGTTACATCAGTAGGTTAAGTTTATGTTATAATAGTTCAGTCCAGGCCCATCCCTATATCGACATTTTAAATTCAAATCTTTATCTGTTTCGTCGTAATTTAATTGTTTCTGAGTTGTTGTAATTGTCTTTGTATCTGTTAAACCAAGCTGTAAGTGGCGGATTTGTTTCTGCTGTAATTGTTTCTGGTTTTAAAAATAAAATAAAATTTACAAAAATAAAAATATATTTCCATTTCACTTACCGTTTCTAGCCATAACTTATCTATATCAGAATTACGATTTCTTTTGTCAAAATTCACAAGCCACCTTCCACCTGCTTTGTTTTGATCATCTTCCCACATTGGTTTCACTCCATCCTTTATTGAGAAGACAAAGAAAAAATATGCTAAAATATATGTCATGGGGGCATAGGGAATCACCACAGCACCATGATGCTTAAAACCCACACTAAACTTGTCACATAATGATGTGCTTTGTAGAAATAGTAGATGTATTTGTTTTGCCCAAAGTTGTGAGTTTATGCTCAAAATGACAGGTACTGTATAGCGCCTCCTTGGTGCAAAACAACATCATTACCAACCACTATGCAAATTAGGACTATCATAAAACTTTCATGATCTTTTAAATGTTGTAGTTCAAATGCAAAAGAGTGTCATAGTTTACCTTGAATAATGAATAGTCACATCCTGTTACAAGTTTACTTGCAAGTTGTATATGATTGTATACCCTGTAATAAATAATATATGAAACTTGATTATTATACTGACATGTTAATCATGATTGTTACTGTATAGTTTCACACATGTATGCACAATATATTTAAAAATACTGTATAGCATGCTTTTTTACATCAAATTATGAAAGACATAAACGCTGCCTTCAGCTGTGGGTTTGATCAATGAAATTATTCTCTACAGAAGGAGGTTTGATTTTGAACAGAATATTATTTGAAAACACCTTAATAATTTAGGGTTTTATAGCCTATAAACAATATATCATTAATCACAGTAAGATGTGCAGAGCAGTTAGTTCAGTCAAAAACATAATTAGTTAGAATAGAACAAAACCTTTACTGATACAATGTACAATGAAACATGCTATGAATCATGCAATGCTTCAAGTGACTTACGCCCAGAAGTCTTCAACCGTATCAAAGGTTGTTACAACTCTAAGATTATCAGCCCATGATTTTGTCTTGTCGTTTTTGAAGAACCATAGGGCCCATTTGTTTTCTAAAGGATGTTTGATTGCATGATCAGGGGTGACATCAATTTCTTGTTTAATCACTTCTTTTCCTTCTTTTGTTTCAGGAACCTCCTCTGCTTCATCCTTCTCCTTTATAAAAAAAAAAATATATAGTAAAAAATGACTGTCATCAGGGCTCGATTTAGTGCTAGCCCGGCGTACAATGGCTAGTAAAAACAGCTCCGGGCTACCTAAAGTATCTTCCTTTAAGCCCGGATGGCTAGTAGGTTGTGGGAACTCGAAATTGGGACGAAATGACCTCATAAAAATAACTCCAGCATAAAAGACATGTCTTGGCAACATCAGCAAAAAAAAATCACTCGCGCGCTGCTGCTGGGGCCATAACAAGTGATGATGTAGGCGGAGCCTCTCATAATCAAACAAATTTCCCGAATTATGATTGGCCATTTATGTTTTTGTCACCCAGGTTATTGTGAAGTAGGCGGAGCTTCATTATCAGGTCAAACATGTCACAAAAATATGACCATAAATAACGAACTGTGATTGGCCAAATGTAGTAGAATTTTGCCAATGTTAAAAATAACTTGTCCAGTCTTGTCAGGCCAGGCCTGGTTGTCACAGACCAAAGCTAGTAGGGATATTTTGTAGGGCCGGGTGGCTGGCTCTATCCCTGTAGGTAGGCCATGGAGGCCATATTTTATAATATGCGTAGGAGGCCTAGATAGAACCAAAAGCCATCGTTTGGCATCGTGATGGCTGCTCAGCAGCTAGCTAGGCCTAGCTAGATACTACCTAGGCTAGGGCCTAGTACCATTTTGGTACAGTAGGCCAGGGTGCTCCAATGCGATCTAGGCTAGGCTAGGCCTAGTAGGTAGGTCTATCCTAGCTACCCTACTATAATAATAGGCTCTAGGCCTAGGCCTCTAGCCTAAGGTAGACAGAATCTAATTAGTTTTCTTGGCTAGGTTGAAGCCCAACAACAAAAAGACCTCAATAAATCGATTCTGTGAATATGTTGAGCATGAAATAGACTATGCGTCGCAACGCAAAGTTAATTTTTATAATGTGAACCGGGATGTGAACAATAAAGAAATACAATTTTGTGTAATTTTTCATGTAATAATAGTTTAATACAGTTTGTATGTAAATGTGTAGCAATTCTCGAGCGTTTAGATTAGTGCGCCCTCTATTGTACAAAATGCCTGAATTCATTTATATGGCGGCCCTGCTATCACGGTGCGATAATAAGAGTGGGCTAGTAAAATAATGTATGGGCTAGTGAAATCTACAGTGAACTAGCCCAGTGGGCTAGCAATATGAAAAAGATAAATCGAGCCCTGGTCATATGTGTTATCAATTTCTGTATTTAAGATACCCTGTGGCTTTAAAATATAGTAATAGTTTTAATGGGAATTTTCCAATACTAAAGTTTTGACGATTTTTCCTAGCACATAAGACAATCTGGCCCTTAAAAACTGGACCCATTTTGTCTTTCTGGTCATAGGTCCGATCATTTGTTGCTCTGGTACACTACTGTGTAGTAGGCTAGATAAGAGATGTGTTATTATTATATTAAATATAGAAATAAAAATAAAATAAAAAATCAATATAAAATTTCTTAAAAAATTGTAAAAATGTACAACTCTTTATTTCTAAATAAAAATGGCATGCTTTTATTTATAAATTAGGTGCAGGATGCGATACCTAGTACATTAATCAGATATCTACATACATACAAACAATACAAAAACAAGAAAGTTGTTAGGCATAGTACTGCGTGGCAAAGTGTCTCTCTTGTCATACACACGCCACACACAGCACAGGTAGGATACTGCCTTCCCTCTCTCTGAAATGATGGACTCGATCTTCCTGATTTCTCGATGTTTAAATTATCAGATTACTCTGACAAATCAACACAAAATTACGTAATTTTATTATACAAAAATGCTTTAATAAATGATTTATTATATTATATGCTTAATAATAAAAAAGTGAATTATTTTGCTTTTATAATCGACTTGATAATTACCTCTTTACGTATTTTGGTAACTTCTCCAGATGCCATGTTCGATGAATGAGCAATGTTCCGATACCACGTGACACCGGTCAATAGCCTCTTATTTCCAGATGTATCATAAATCCCAGTAACACAAATGTTTGTTGCTGTACTTGGTAAAGTATTAAAAACAGCAAGTTACTAAAATATATTTTTTATAACACACTGCAATACATCATCGTAGTTTTTATTGTTTAAAAATATCTACATTCCTTGTCTCATAATCTCCCAAATTACAAACGTCTGGAGATCTTACAAAGGTCAGGGGTGAGATGACTACCACAAATGAAAAAGATGGCAGACTTGCAGCAATATGAAAAGGTTCAAATCTTATGTTCTTGCGGTATTCGTTCACCTATCACAAAACTTTACTTCTGCAAACATTGTATGAAACTAAGATGCAAACGATGTGTATCGCACGAGGTACTGTATTTCATTATTTTATTAATGTACAGCGAGTATGCATCCGATTCTTGCTAGACTAGCCAGCCGTTACTTTTTTTAGCCAGTTTGTGACTGCTGAGTCAAGTGAGCCGGCAGCAGCAGCAGGAGCACAGGACAGTGAGGGTGGAACCGGTTGTGGGCGTGGCAATTTTCCACTGCTCTTCTCTGTCTGTGTTGTCTGCTCTAGCAGGTCATAGAATAATTCATCACTATATAATATAGGCCTAAATCTGAAATAAATTAGACAAAGACCAAGCTAATTTTTTTAATAAAATAAACTTTGTGTAGCCTAACTAGAGGCTAGGCCTACTACTAGCCTTAGTTAGGTAGGCTAGGCCTAGTATAGTATTAGTACACTACTATCCTGGCTATGTAGGCCTAGCCTACTGACACTATCTGTATTTATTTTCAGCATTACACTATTTTATTTTATTTTTTAGGGCTAGAGTAAATGTCAAATTATTTTGTGGCATTTTTCCAATCATAATTTAAAAAATTTAATAATAAATATAGGCTATAATTTAGTATAATTATTATTTTTCATTTACATTTTTGACAATGATAAAGAGATGAGTAAAAAAAAATTAAAGACACCTTCCCTACAATTTGTGACGTTTTGTAAAAATAATACATATATATTACTTTAAAAACATTAAACCAGGTCATTCCTTGTCTTAAATGTACGTTTTATGGTAAATTATAATAAAAAGTGAGAAACAATGCACTACCCAAGTAGCTCGCGGTGACTGACCTCTCGTGGTCTCTAGGCTTAGTTTTGTAGGCCTAACTGGTAAACATCGGTAACGTACGAACATCGTACGCTAGCTATATACCTAGCCTGACGTTGTATAGTTGCTGCATTAATTGTCTTTCTATTTTTGCCAGACTCCGTTAATACAAATTGGGGAAAACCCGGTATTTTCGCTGAAAAGTTAGGAGTCTTCCATTTATTTTGGCCTCACGATCAATCGAAAAGTGGGTGAATTACAGAAGAAAAACGTAAAAGTTATAAGCTGCTTCTATATGGTAAGCATATGAGTAGGTCTGGTTATAAAGACACTGTACAAATTGTTTCTGATTTCTTTCAGGTCGATTCTCATTTTTGCCCAAATTGTCTTGAGAACATGCCATCTGCAGAGGCGAAGTTGAAGAAGAATAGGTTTGTTATATTCATAACTTTATATATTAATATTAGATAGTTTATTTAATTTTTGGAACAGCCATCAAGCCAACATCGGGTACAACTCCAAACCTAGAACTAATAAATGATCTGTGAATAAATACAATGATACACCTGGTGGCTACCAATTCCACTGACTTTTGGTGTACATACCTGATTACCACCTACAGGTAATTAGGATGTGCTGATGCTCATCAGCCCAAAAAATTGTAGGCCTATATTAAAATAATACACCTAAATAAACTTTGGATTTGCATATATACCACCTAATTAGGATGTACTGATGCTCTTGGAAATATTTGCCCAAAAAATTGTAGGCCTATATTAAAATAATACATCTAAATTAACTTTGGATTTGCATATATTTACCATACCAGGTGCGCAAACTGCTTCGATTGTCCAAGCTGTTCTCATACACTGTCAACACGAGCGACCAGCGTTGCACAACCTGATGTTGAGGATCAAAAGAAGAGTACCACGAGAAAAGTATACTACTTGGCGTGTGGATTCTGCCGATGGAGCTCTCGAGATATTGGAATGAAAGATAAGCAAGCAGGTAATATATGTTATAATTTTGATTTAATGTACAAAAACAAAGATTTGTAAACTAAACTCATGTCATTTTCTTTATCTAATTAGCTAGTGGGCAGTGGGATGAAAAGGAGAATGCAAACACCACAAGGGTAAGTATTGTATAGTGCTTTTTTAGCTTGTTGATACTCGGCTACCAATCCCAGGATCCTGGGTTCAAATCCTGTCAGACGCCAATAAAGACTTTTGTAGAGCATCATGTGTATTAATGTTTGTTTTGTGAACAGGGTTGCCACCTTTAAGAATGAACTCACTTATGGCTACCCTTGCTATGTGCTCAGCTACCCTTGCTATGTGCTCAGCTACCCTTGCTATGTGCTCAGCTACCCTTGCTATGTGCTCAGCTACCCTAGCTATGTGCTCAGCTACCCTTGCTATGTGCTCAGCTACCCTTGCTATGTGCTCAGCTACCCTTGCAATGTGCTCAGCTACACTTGCTATGTGCTCAGCTACCCTAGCTATGTGCTCAGCTACCCTTGCTATGTGCTCAGCTACCCTTGCTATGTGCTCAGCTACCCTTGCAATGTGCTCAGCTACACTTGCTATGTGCTCAGCTACCCTTGCTATGTGCTCAGCTACCCTTGCTATGTGCTCAGCTACCCTTGCTATGTGCTCAGCTACCCTTGCTATGTGCTCAGCTACCCTTGCAATGTGCTCAGCTACCCTTGCTATGTGCTCAGCTACCCTTGCTATGTGCTCAGCTACCCTTGCTATGTGCTCAGCTACCCTTGCTATGTGCTTAAATGAAAATACAATAGAACAACAGCTAAACAATTATGTATACCATTCTCCCAATAATGAGCATTAGTATGAATTTTATTATTTATCAATATTTTATTTTTTTTTGTACCTATTTTGGATAATAATAATTAATATTTCCTCATCAGATTTCTGACCTGTTGGAATACTACAGACAGCTGTCTATCCGTGAAAAACAAGAACGTGAACGAAAAAGATTTACACGGCGACGTACTTATTTTAGTATGCCAGACAAGTCAGCAAGCAGTCGTACATCTCGTAGGAGTAGTGCTTTAATGAGTGCACTTGCTTCGTAAGTAACTAACAATGTAGCTATAACATTCATAAAATTATCTGCTACAGTAGAGGTCCTATTAACAGGACACCTTCTGGACCCAACATGTGTCCCCTGAATAGGGTTGATAATAGTGTTAAAACATATATTTCCCCTAATAAGTGTCTCCTTAAAGCCTGGTTTCCATAAAATTGCTACACCGTGTCGCCAACTGCTGTCGCCGACAGAGCGTAGCGATTCTATGGAAACGCTAGAATTTATCGGGGATCTAGTACGCGAGCGCTAAAGATTCTTTGGTACACTCGTATACGATTCATCGCCGACAAAATCGGCAAGGTTGAACATGGTTGAACTTTGCCGATTTGTCTGCGATGAATCGGGGAGACCTCTCCGATGCGCGTCGGCGACATCTGCGCGTGTAGCGATTTCAATGGAAACGGTGTAGCGATTTTATGGAAACCAGGCTTAATAGGAGTGTCCCAAAGGAGGGGTTTTACTGTATCCTAGATTTAATTTGTAGTAACAATACTAGATTAGAATAACTTACAAAACTTATTTTTTTAGGCTTAAAACAATTGAAAACAATGAAAAAGAGATAGCAGTTGAAGAAGTCGAGGCATCAGAAGAAGTTGAACCTTTACCTGCTAAATTTTACACTCAAGCAGTCGTTCTTGAAAAAGGTAATCGCATTTCACAAGCAAAATTATTAATATTGTTTTGCCTCATTAACAATTGTACATTATATATTGACACAATTATATTGTACTTTTGTCTGATATATACCGTAGTTCCTCGGGTATAATCCCACCTCGGGTATAATCCCACCTCCGACTTTACGATTACCTTCGCACGCAAGCATATCCCCGGGCAAAGTCCCAGTGTATAATTTAACATTAGGCCAGAGGTGGACCTAGGCCTACTGTAGCTAGCTAGGCCGACGTCAATGTCTCACCATAAAAATAGAGTAATTTCTCTGAATTTGGCTGACTTAAAACTCATCAAACATTGTTAAGTTGAATACAACCTTAAGGCTAGCATGCTCCGATCGTCACGTTCTGTACATCCTTTCGCCGTCGTGTACATTCTTTCTTGTTTACACTACTGTGCATGCTTGATTACCGTAAAAAAAACACCGCCCTCTATACCAACCGGCTTGTGCAGTAGAGTTTGTGTCACATGCAACAACATGCGATTTACACAGAGAGCTCGAGCGTGTGGGTGAACGTGGAGAACTCGTATGATCGAGTTCATGTCGATTTAGGAAGCTAGACCTAGATCACATTTTAGGGTATTTTTTAAGTAGAAATCTCGGGGAAAATCTATACGGTAGGCATAGCACAGGTAAGACCAATTAGGCCGCCTAGGCCTAGATGGCCTGGCCGTCTAGTTGCTAGGCCTACATCGGAATACTGTATAGCTTTTAGATAGCAAAATCGTAGACAGAAGAAATATCGTCATTTTCAGTTCATGCAGCGGGAAATCCCCGGGTATAGTCCCACCTCCCAAATTCGGGCAAATTTCACGTACAAGGGGGGTAGGATTATACCCGGGGAACTACGGTAATGCCTTTTTAACGTTTTATGCTCTGTATTTGTGAAGGATACTGCTTCTTCTAAATAAAACTACATAGTTTATGGATAGGTAAATAAATAGATGATTAAAATTTTAAAATTTGTTTTTATAGTGGCAGCCATTGAACAGCGTCATATGCAACCAGAGTTTAGTTGCTCAAACATCAATGAACTGTTTCCACGCCACAAACATCTTCTAATTAAAAGGTCACAGAGATGCCGGGTATGTTTCTTCTTCTTAATTTATTAATAATATTAATGTACAGTAAATATAATTACACACTGCATTGCATGAATTCCTATTGTGTGATATGAACCCTCATGATTATACAGTGAACCCCTAATATGAAGACACCACCAGGACCCAATAAAGTGTCCCTTAATAGAGGTGTGTCCCCAGAATAGGGGTGTATCCCCTGAATAGGGGTGTATCCCCTGAATAGGTTGGTTGGTTTGTAGCTTCAAAACCTGTGTTTCCCTAATCAGGATGTCCCAAAAGATATGTTTGATGTCTATCTTTTGTATATAAATAAACATTATGCAAATTATACAAAACTTTTTGACGCTTGCAATTTACAGGAGGCATTTATTATCACGTTAATATTTTATTTTGATTTTAGGAATGTGAACACAACCTAAGTAAACCAGAGTTCAATCCCTCTTCCATTAAGTTTAAATTACAGTTAATTGCTCTGTAAGTATAATTCCCTTTTCTTGTAGTCACTCAGTGAATACTTTCTCCAGTTTAGCATAGCAAAAAGCTCTTCAAAACAACCTTATTGCTACACAATTTTATAAATGTGTAGCAAAAATGGTCAATACAAAAACTATGTTTCTGGACTAAAAAATCAGTTTGATTAGCAATATTGCTAAACAACATTTTTAAATGAAATTTTTCCCTGTCACTGTATGTAAAATAAAATAATAAATGAAGAATTGCTGAATATATATATAAGAATATTTCTGCCGTACCATGCCAAGGGTGGTAAATCAAATTTGAATAATACCATGCTAGTCTCAGTGGTCTAATGTTTGACATCTGCAAATCAGGCAGAAGATTCTGAGTTTGAATCTCAGTTGGAGTGGCTTTTTCTCATTCCCACTGATTTATTCTTTATCATTTTTAAATTAATTAATTAAATTATTTAATCACAGTTTAGAATTAAAATTTAAAATACATGTTGGCCAAGAATCATTTTAAATTTTTAATCAATGTTGTCTACACACAAACAGGATACTAGTAAATATAAGAAAAGTATATAAAAGTAGACAGGCTTAAGGCCAGTAGATTAACACTATTACACTAATATTTTATTCAGACATTATTTACCTGATGTTCGCATATTTCTTGTGCCCAATCTACAATTTGAGCGCGAGAGTCATGTGACACTATTGTTTGTGAATCCAATGGAGTACACGACTAACATCAAGTTAGAAGCAATTGAGCCTGAAAACAGCCCATTAGCCAACTCTAAGGTGAGATTGTTCATCATTCATGGTCAGCTTCTAGGTAGCTAAACTTTATGCTTTTGGCTTCCTGTTAATGAATATACAGTATAACTTTCAAAGCTTTAAGCACTGTCTACACTATCAAACTAGTTTGACAAAAAAAATGTGATGTGGCCATTTTTGGCATATCACTACCATATTTGGGCACATCACACTTTTTTGTAAACTAGTTTGATAGTGTAGACAGAGCTTAAAGCTCTGTCTACACTATCAATTTTATTTGAAATTAAAAATGTGCCCATATATGGACATGACAATGTCATATCATTACCATATTTGGGCACATCACACTTTTTTTTGTCAAACTAGTTTGATAATGTAGACAGAGCTTAACTGACTGTTTTTATTGTTTAGATTGTTGTTCCTGAGGAGGAGCTCATTTTGGCTGCTAAAGATGATACAGCAGAGTTTGATGACCAACCACAAGATGGAACACAATTTGAAGATAAACCAGAGTAAGTTGGTCTATACATAGGTCTATCCACAAAATATTCATGTATCCTTTAATTGAATTTTTAAATGATTTTGCACTAAAGTTCTTATAGTCAACTAAATTATCTGTATGTTTCTGTGAATTTACAATTCTATTATATCGTTAATATATAATTTTCCTCTTCAATAAGGCGTGGTTCCCACTAGAGACACAACGGAAGGACGTACGCACAACGCAAGTTAGTTGACCAATGACAATCCACTGTTAGAATAATCAATCGCTTGTGATTGGTCAAAATCACTTGCGTAGCGTTACGCCCTTGAGTTGTGTCACTATTGGGAACCAAACTTTAAAGACCAATTATGGTTTTGTAGTTGACTTATTTGTATCTTTAATGAAACTCATGAAAGCTTTAAGGCACATGAAGATCTTGTAGTTAGAGGGAAGACACTTTTATCATCTACATTTCTTTTTCAGGATTGTGCAGTTTCGTCGTGCTCACAAGCTGGGTATTCTAGTTAAAGTGACACCTCTTACGTCTACTAATGATGTAATAGTAAGTACGACGTTGTGTACTAACATGTTAAGAAGATTTACTAGCTACAGTATCAACAGTCTGCATTAACAGTGACTAAATGCTAAACTCAATACAGTGGATGTAATTTTTGTGTGATATATGATGACTGTATTGATCGATCTTATACCTGCATCTGTACTAACCAAACAAAAAAACCAAACCAAAAATATTATAATATAAATATTAATTACTGATGTAATCTGTGGTCTCATATACAGGTATATACAAATCTTGTTTCTTGAGACAATTTTTAAATTGTATGTATTTCAAATTAATTAATATTCAGTTTATCACCAGGTGGTTTAGAATTTATTCTGTGCTTGTTAATTGATATATAAAAATGAAATATGATATTGCCATAAATCATGTTTGAATGGTATTTGTATTTCATAGGTGTCTTTCATATTGAGATATGTCTTCAAGAATATTTCCACTCCATTGCGTAATACTGAAGAGAAGCTGCCTGAAATCTCCTGGCTACAAAATGAAGTTACAATCAATCTAGGTACGCTCAGTCAATAATAGCATTTCATATGGACATTTTAAATTTGATTTTTTAAATGTTATCATTTTCTATGTTCCAAATACCAAGAAAACCAGTATCTGTATTTGATTGATAATTATCATATTGTCAATAAAACCTTGGTCGTACATTGGAAATTCAATAGACGGTCTGCAGCCATGTAATTTAAGAAATACCACCATACATACACAATATCAGGCCAGGATAGTCATTATGGTGCACATGGAGAGAAACCTAAAAGGAAATAATGATTTTCCTAAATGAATCTGTAAAAGTAATCATGTATATAAAGTGTCATTTCAATCCATTGTATGGCTGAAGAGCCATGCATTATTATATGTAAAAAGTACACAATTACACTAGTAGTATAGTATCATATTATATCCGATTATATTGGTGCAATATTTTGAAGACATTGAGTCAGTCCGGAATAATGGCTGACAATGTTTGTTATTTAATTTTGGTTCACTTTTACTTCATGTTTGTATTTATTTTTAGATGCTCCTTGGTGGGGTATTTTTTATTCAGTTAACCAAGTAGTGTTCTTGCTAGAATCTAGAGCTAAGGTGATCCAAACCAGACCCTTTTCATAGTAAATTGTATCGTAATCAATGTAGTCAAAGTTATGTGATTCTCTTTATTGGTGCTTCACCTTCCTATGAGTATGTTCAGATCCATGGAGTTATGCTTTCATATCTCAAGCAATGTCATATTATAATTAATGTAGTAACAGTAAAGTATTCAGATTTGCCTACCTAACGCTTTGGTTACAAGCTGAATTGTCACCGATTTGTGTGAACATCTGGTATGCAGGAGTAAATTTGATTGGTTAGAGGTCAAAATCGTTGATGCATGACTTTCGTATCGTAAGCGGAGTTCACTAATCCTGTACTTTGAGCTGTCGTAACAAACAAAAGATCAGTGTAGTACAAGGTGGCTTCCACTAACCTTTTCCTGGTTCAGACATATGGAGTTGTACGCTGCGTACAATACGAAAGCATAACTCCGTAGGTCTGAACAGGCCCTTAGTCTTGTGTTCAGTTTTGTTGTTCGATTTGATTTGTTGGGAAAGACCTCTCTAATCAGTGCTCTGTGATATCCATCCTGTAATTGCTGTTAGACTACAATTGTTTGCTGATTTTAAGATTATGTTTTTAATTAACCATTTTGTTGATTGTTGCCAATTTATGAAATAGATACATACATACATTATGTATTCCATAAAATATCTGTTTAAAATCATAATTGTAATGCAACGCTTTGAAGTATGCTTTGCTTATACTCCTAGTCTCCTGGGTTTGATTCCTGTTCAAGTACTAGGATTTTTCTCTTTGCCAAAATATAAGTTTAGTTCACATTCTCAAACTCGCTATTAGATGTGTGATGAAAATATAGTTGTATAAATAAATAAATTAAATATAATAAATACACAAAAACCTTATCATTATTTTTTTCATTCATTTATTAATATCTCTGTTTTAATATTATATTATGCAAATAAGGCAATTTGATTATTTAAAATAATTTTTTTTGCTAATTTTGTAAAATGGAATGCATTGTCAATAACCAATTTGTAGTTGGATAGTCAATGTTTACGTCGTGCATATTCAATAAATTAAATTAAAATAATGAATTTCTGCATCACCTACCGAAGAAATCAAACTAAAAAACCCTTTTATACGGAAATTGTATGTTCAATTCTCGCGATACTTTTAAAACTGCAAAATAGGGCTAATCTTGATACAATTATGAGTTTAAAGGGGGATTGTTTTTACGATACTGTAAATGTGGTAAAAGTAGAAAATTATGTTATGAGTCAAAAAAAGTTCCCTGTGCAATTCCTGCTTATGCAGACCACTGAGGCTTCCGTGGTATGGATTCAAGCAATCAGGTACTGACAGCACTATTATTGGCTTATGTATTCCGCCCACAAATTATTATTATTATTTTGCGCATTATACTGACTCGCTACACTACTATATTGAACAGAGAATTCAATAACATAGGAAGAACAGTAATAATGATTATTAACACTACTGGCAAGATCTGTGTACATGGCAAGCTGTGTAAAATATACATTATAATTGTAAAATATTTTATATCTATTTACATAATATAAATAACTTTTTACCGAAATAAAATTATGAATATAAAAATCTCTCTTATACCAATCTTTACATAATGTAAGATGTAATGGTATTTCACTCTTTCCTTGTAATACTAAGCGCGAAATTATTGTTAGGCCTATATGGACATACTGTATTAGTAACCGTGACAGATTTAA
Organism: Antedon mediterranea; assembly: GCF_964355755.1. Taxonomy (NCBI): domain Eukaryota; kingdom Metazoa; phylum Echinodermata; class Crinoidea; order Comatulida; family Antedonidae; genus Antedon; species Antedon mediterranea. The sequence goes on from NC_092675.1 coordinate 19,113,825, forward strand.
GTTGAACTAACTCGAAATATGCCGAAAAAGCGATGAATGTCAAATTCACTTCTTGGGTTAATCTTTCCATAAATTATTAACGTAAAACATTATACAAAATGGCAGAAAATGCAAGTGTAAGCAAACTTAGTGTAGGACCCAGATTTGAAGCAGTGTTTCCTACGTTACATCCATTGGTACGGCAGCAGAAGTTACAAACTGATGTAGTGATGCCGAGACCAGTGTGTTTACAGTATCCATCAACACAGTTACTGGAACAATCACGAACGAATTCAACGAGAACACCAGCAGCTTTCGTCTGTGTTATCTAACCATTGAAATTAAAAATGGTCTGTAAGTATACAGTCTGTTCGATAGTGACTGGAACGAATGAAATTAAAATGGGCTGTTTGAGAAAAAGGATGCCTTGGTGAAAGAAGTTTTCTGTTTCAAGTGTATCAAATACCGATAACAATGCTTTTGGAATATAAATGGTAGATGAACTTTAGTACAGTTTGTACTGTCACAGTAGTGAACACGCGGGGTGCATCTTCACATTTATTCGTCTCATTCAAACACAAAAGCATAAATTATGATAAAGAAAAACAAGACACAAATCTAAAAAGTGAACCTAATCAACTATCAAATATGTGTGATGATACAAGGCCCGATCAATATAATTTATTTTACTTACAGCGCAGGAATGTTCAAATGATTGGCAGAGCCTTGGTGTAAATGTTCTGTTGGGATTGTCTAAACAGTCGGTACCTAACGGTTTAGATTTGTAATATTTAGCGGTACAGTCATAACATCGTAGCGATCGTCCTGCAAAAAAACAAATTATTATTACTAGACTTCATTCATTGTACGTTTATTTCTATACGAATAATTATTATATTTCTAAACTTAAAGAAGAAATGCTGAAATCGTAAAAACTAATCAGGAGTCAGACCAAGTGGCGTAACGGCTATGAACGTTCACTGGTCAAGACCAGGGGCCCGGAGCATTGCCCAGAGGGATTAAAATATAACGAAAAGACCCCTAGCGTTAAGATCCCTAATCCAGGAGCTCCAGGCCTCTGTGTTACGCCACTGCTCAGACCATTGGACTTCAGTAAGTTTTTAACCTTTACATATTTGTTACCGTTAATTCTTTCAACACAAATTGCATGTACCATCCATATACCCACATCCAATATCACTAACGCCTATTATATAAATATAAGTCTACTTACAGTTCTATTTTTACCTAACGTGTTTAATTAATTATAACTTATTACCCAATGATTGAATACTGATCGTTTCTGTTAGAAACAGTCGTAAATATTGAACAAGGATCATGCAATAGTGTGTGTATTGTTGTATTGTATAATATATAATTAAGATTTATCTGGACATTTAAAATGCAGAGTTTTTCACAAATACAAAATTCGAAATATTGTTTCACACAATAAGTAAGAATAGTGAAGGCTTACTGCGTTACATTAAAAGACATTAGAAAACATAATTAAATAATTATTATCATTGCATATTCTATAATATGGTACAATTGGGAAAAATACATATTTTAAAAAAGCTTTACAATCTTATAGAGGTATACATTGTTTGTATTATTTAAGGATCAAAATATTTCTTACATCCACTCAAATTATTTTGTTCAGGTTGCGTCAACAAGTGTTAAAATCAACAACCTTATATCGTTCTAATAAGCTCGAGTCACATTGAAAGAAAGGAGTATTTCCAATTTCGCAAAATAATAAATGCTATTTTGAGTTTTGTGCAATATGAGTTTGTTTGAATTACCCATGTCCTTGGAAAAACATACATTGCAATATATATATATTATAGTTTTCCAGTAGGCCTATTTAGAGAGATATTAAATGCAGGTATTTTTTGAAACGTATATAAAGCCAAGACTGTAATGACAAATCGTTTTATACATTATACTATACTGTCTACCTATGAATAATTTTGCTATAAGATGTTTCAAAAGAAGATATCAATTTATTTCGCAATGTTATCAATTTCTACTTAATATCTCATAAACCGCATGTTATTGTGATGGTTCTTTTACTGTTTGTATTCATACAATAATGTTGTCTGCATTTATTTGCTCAAATTGAATAAGACCTACTACAATAAAACAATAAAGAATCATCTTTACAAAATTGTAGGCCGCAGGCCTGTGACATTATAATTATTATATCGTTAAGTTAGTCTATACTTATGATAATAATAAATACAATGTCAGTCAATAAAAAAAAACACAATCGTGTCTAAAAGTTTAAGTACAGAACGTTATATGTGAATACAAATCTTAAGCCTACATTTTCTAGATAATAGGCCTAAAGACCCAGTGAAAAGGTCACTAACAGCATAGTTACCAAGTAGATAACAAAATATTGCACTTTTTTCAACTAAGAAACACTAAATGTAATAGGTCTCGTATTGCCTATTCCCGACCAAAACAGATAATTATTTCTCTCGTTTGACAACGAAATAAACCACCACATATACATGATATATAACAGCATGAATACAGCATACTCATACAGTTACTTACCTAGTCTTGTTAATTGAAGAAATGCTAAAAGAAACAAAGTATTTAGAAATATACGCATCGCCTGATTCTCTTGAAACACGACAAATCAGATCATTGCCAATGAACCAACTGTTGTTGTGCGACAAAAACTTATTATAGGCTATATTTATCCAATAGCCTGGCTATGGTTAAGGAACTATATCGTTAATGGTGTAAAAAGTATGCCTATAGGAGTGAAAACGTGCAATCATTCAGGCGACATCAAGTAGAAATGGATAATCAATAACTACATGTAATGGCAAATTAATTTCTCTGTTTGTATTTGTTATTCCGTTGAATAACTCTAATATTCTCTTTAAAGCCAACATGCGTAAACATTGAAGAAATATGGATAAACATATTTTACAAATTAAATTTATTTTTACATTATATAGATGTTATGCTATTGCAGAAATTTGTCCCAGGTTATTGGCATTTCAAGCTGTATATTTTTAATTTCAAAGGAGTTTCTGAAATCTGTCCTACCCCAGAACACACCACAGACGGAACATACCGTAATTGCGCCTTTTTGTACCAAAACCCGCAAACTTTTATAATAATAATATTGATTGTTTTACATAATAACGTCTAATAGCCTTGTAGTATTAAAACCCGCAAACATATAATAATAATATGAGTCTTATATAGCGTCTAATACAACGTTTCTAAGCGCTTTACACACAAATGAATATGATTCCTAAAATATCCTAAGATAACCCGAAAACTAAGAGAAAAGCAGGTGAACCTCCGCTCCATCTTTCAGAACTTTGAATCTCCTATATCAGAGCTCGCCGTTATCCTTTTAACAGATTGAGCTTGCAGTTGAAATATTTTCGTTTTCTGGTCTCACAAAGAACCACACCTCAATGTGCCTTATTCAGACTAGCTTTGGATGATGTGCTATTTTGATACGTTTGGTATTATACAAATAATGAACGACCGTTCAATGCGTACTATTGCACGCCATGTGACCCACAATCGTCCAATCAAATGACAGGAATTTATATAGATGTTATAAAGTGTATTATTTGGTAATTTATTAGCGCGGTGGTTTGGACATTTGTTTTGTAGAGAACAGACATTTATCATTTTTGTTTAATGTTGAGAATTGAATGGAGTTATTATTGGTTAAAAGACGGGCATGTGAGAGGGTAGGCAATATAATTGGAGTGAGAAACTGTAAATCGTTGAAATTAATTTACAAAATCGATAACTCATGTTTCTTTTTATTGTTATAGGCCTATGTTTACAATATAAGAATATAAAAATATTCTTGAACATTTTGACGATAGAAAGACGATTATATAAACGGTCAGGACAACCAATTTTAAATTGATAATTATTAATTAAAAGTATCGTCACCTATATGTATTTGTCGCACACAACTGAGCATTTCGACTGCAACGTTGCCTTTCTCTGTATCTTCAAACCATCAATTAGCATTGTTTTTCTAATAAAGTATTGATTATTAATAAGAACGATAATAGCCTGCAAAGTTAAGACGTACTATAATTAGATCATTCTGCTATTTGCGCGTACTTTTCGACAACAATTTTCTTGGCGCGCCTGCGCAGAATATCTTCTTGATATGGTGTGTATGTCTTTGAAATGTTTGTCTCAACATAACTACAGCATACAGTATATCACATACCTTCTGTCAGGTATATTACATTTTATTTATCTTAAATCAAATATCTTTTTTAAGGCCTACAGTTGGTAGGGAAAACAAACTACAAATACAAACAACTTATTTATTTCAATAAAATACACACTAACTTGGTTAATACTGTGGGTTTACTGTATATCTAATCTTATATAATACGACTAAGAAATTGAATATTTAGTGCACAATATATAATACAGGCTTTATTTTATATGCAAGATATGACTAAAATTAAACTTTTAAAAATTGTAAAATCAAAAGACGTCTAAGACGAACAAATACTACATTTAAGACCTACTTATCAGCACTATAAGTACTATAATGCTCATTTTAACAAACCGTCGTTGGATATATACATATGGCATCTCGTTTTAAATCAACCTCCTCCTCACTCACTCATTTGCATTTTACGTATATTTTATTATTTTAAAATATATAAATTGTACGTTTCACTATCTATTTGTATTTTGGAATTCTACGGAGTTGGATGTATGAGAGTGTCAACAATACCAATATCATGATTCCTAGGGCCATTTGGTTTTGCCAAAGACCCCATGTGCTGTAGTCAATGCCTTGCTGATCCATATAAGCTTCGCCTGTTATACTGTAAAATAAATGGTATAAGTTAAAATAGTGGGAGCTAAGCTTGTGGAAGAATATGAATACTGAATTATCATAAGGTATTATTATGAGGTACGGGAGCCAGAAGGTAGAAAATACGTGTGAATGATATTCGGAGACTTTGTGGGATTCGAACTTATCAAAAATTATCCCAGTACAGTATAGACCTACTGACCTGAATATGAAATGGAAATCGTAAACAATATGGTCATCTTCAGTGTTTATTTTATTCTAACAAAATACTCACCAGGTTACTGGGTCATAGTAATGTGCACTTGCATTCAAAGGCGGATCACAGAACACCATTCCTTTTAGTTCATTTATAGTTAACGTCTGTAAAACAAGTAATAATTTACTTTTATTACAGAACATATATTATTATTAATTCAAAACTTCTATACAGAATATAATAACTGTTGAGCTTCTGTGCGTTTATACTGTACTGTATCTGATGATGAATTTGTTCTATTTTCGCCATGCAAACCACCTTCAAACAATACACTGTACAGAATAATAGGAAAGTATTGTTTAGGTCCTGCTGCAGGTAGTCGCAAATCGAAAGCTAGGGCCTACTATTTAGCGTCATGAACAAGACCAAACTGAACCTTTAGATATCTGAATATTATAACGTAACTTAGGGAGTAATTCAAATCAATACAATCACCGAGACCCGCATGGAAAATGCGATTGACATTCATAATTATGAATAATTAGTAACGTAAAATGGCACTTACATTAAGACTAAATCGAAACATGCTAAGGTACTGTAACCACTGCAGCCAAACTGGTAAAGATGAAATGTTTATAAAAAGCCCACCGAAAACCTAATGATAATTATAATGATTAATTATATATAGTAATTAGGATAGAAAATAATATACTGTATTATTAATTACGCACTAATTTAACATTGGTGGGCGTCTGCAAGTACAAGAGCCAAACTTCGAATGTCTGTGTAAATCGGGGTAATTGATCACTCTTGAATTATTATCTCATTTTCATCGGGTTAGGCTACATATTATTATAATCCATTCATTTGCCGCCGATAAGTTCCCTTCTTCCCAGTTTCCTTTGCCTTAGCTTCACAGTAATTATAGGTGTAGGCCCAGTCTTATTTTAGTTAATAGCACAATTATACTTACCACCATAATAATCATAGACATAGCTGCAATTAGGACGGCAATTCCATAAATTCCAACCGTTGCACTAATACAAAACACCAATGAACAGCCTGTCATTGTGGTCACCAGCAGATCCAATAGGAATATAAAGAAGTTTGTAGCAGTCGGCTGCAACCCTTTTAGAGAAAAAAAGAAAAACATTTGTGTTTTGTATTTTTTTAAAGTCTTTTTATATTTGTGATTTGAAATGTTGTACTGTAGGCTACAGTCCATTGAGATGTTTATTATAATGTACTATAAGAATAAATCAATTAATCCTACTGATTACCGCTGAAAAGAGAAAAGTTAATACAGTATTTGAGGCCTATACTTCCTCCCTTATTCTTTAAAGTGATGAGGATGATTTACCTATCATCCAGTACGTGATACAGCAATAGATGGTTGTAGGCACAATTCTCATTGGAATAAGATCACAAAGCACCATTGAAAAGAAGTAGGCAGATGCACGATAGAAACCGCTTGCAGATTCATGCCTGTAAATGAGAAGGAAAGGAGAACAAAACCATAATATTAGTAAATGTTGACGCTGACGTTAGGATTTAGGCTATAACTCTATCGATTTTATCAAAACATTCACCCTTTTGATAATAAAGGTAAAAAGCATAAACTGTATTACTCGAGAATGGTGGACCACAACGTTAACTTGTCTGTTGGTTCTTGATACATTATTATTGTCAGTTTATGGAGTTTTTTGTTGCTATTTTCAATATCAATATAGGCCTAATAACATTTCAAACTTACCTAAATATTACTCTTTCGTAAATAAAAACCTCCAGGGCACTCATGTTTCCGAAAGTGACGTTCATAATCATAAAGAAAAACACTCCGATTCTGAAATATAAGAATTCAAGTTGTTTTTTCAGTAATCATTTATTATGTATCATAACGTTACCATATTTTGATGATGCAATGTAAATTATTATAGAACTCAACAAGGAGCACATTGTCTAATGTTTTGCGAATATTTTTAATGTTTGTAAAACCTGTTTTGTATTCCTGATGACTGTGAGGTATCAAGCTGCCAAAATAAGCCGCCAACGAAGATACCCAACACAACCATAATCAAAACCTGTGGAAAGACGTTGAACAAATTCTTGTACAATTTAGCAAATTCAAATTTTACTCGGAACATTATATGTATTTTCTGCTGCCGTACTATTGGAAGGATATGTGAACATTGAAGCAATAAGCAACATAGGCCTACTAAAATCTTCTAATATTAAAGCTCTGTCTCTACACTATCAAACTAGTTCGACAAAAAAAAGTGATGTGCCCAAATATGGTAGTGATATGCCCAAACATGGTAGTGGTATGACATCATCATGCCCATATATGGGCACATCATTTTTTCAACACTTTATTATATAAAGTTGATAGTGTAGACAGAGCCAGACTCTTGAACAGTTTACCTGTAAGGACGATGTCTGTGGATTACGAATCATGTTTGTAAACGCCCTTTTTGATAGTACAGCAAACTAAAACAGAAGTTGGTGGAAACAAAATAAATGATAAATAAATTACCTTTTGATGTTTTTATTGTAATGTAATGGGACCTATGGAAGAACAGTTTTTACTGAAGAGGTCACCCAGTATAAAGAACAAATAAACAAAATTTTAATGTAAATTAGAACTCAAATCAGCAATTTTTTGCTACTATGTTTTAAAAATTAGGAAGTTGAATTTCAATAAATACGAATAATACAATTGGTTGGTGATAGATGACAGCTAATCATCAGCTTGATTGACGGTTTTAAGGGAACAAGGAACTCAGTAGGTAATCAATAATTACTCAACTTGACAGATAGGTGAGGTATTTTAGTATTTACTAACTATGCTCCTACCTGTTTGAAGACTGACGTTGGATAGTCAATAACTTGTTCAACAAAACTATCTGATCGGTGCAAACCTGTAAGTTTTCTTTCCTCTTCCTCTAATACTGTGTTGTATTTTGATTTATTAAAATATTCCACCAATGTCTTGGTACCATCTATTGCATTTTCTATTTTAAAACATACAATGTATACACGTGTTTATCAATATACAGTTAAGTTCACACATTGTTTTGGGGGATAAGACTTCACGGTGGGATAGACCGTCTAAAAAGTCTAAGTACAAGTAGGCCTACATTATATCAAGGAAAGATTTGTACAGTGACACTTTTACAAAATGTCATTACTCTCCAATAGAACATAATTGAAATAAATTGTTTAAGAACGTATCGATCTGAAATACATTTACTTTTTGGTTAATAGGCCTAAAGCGTTTGTGGACTAAAAAATTCTCATGGAAAATTCTACACTGCTGTCTAATTAAGGCATAACATGTTGGCCTACATACCACTTTGTTCTTGTTCAATAATAACGTCGAGAAAGAAATCAGCCGGGTTGTTGAACTCGGGGCAAGGATACCCTAAGAAAGAAATTTGAAAAGTATAAAATATGACGACCAAAGAGTTTAGTAAGTTAAACATTCGGTTTTTTATTCCACGTGAAGCCAGCTTTTTTTCTTCTTTTTTTAAAATTAAAAAGCAAGTCTATTCGTGGTGTTTTTCGTTATTGAATATAGACCGAATCTATTATATTATTAGTAAATGTTGAAAAAGTGAATCAACTTTACCAGCGGCTCCAAAGAAGTCATTCGTCTCGTTTGCTGGTCCGTGATACACCGTCTGGCCTAGACTCAGTAGATGTAGCTTATTGAATTGACTGAAGATGGAATACCGTGGCTGGTGAATGGAGAATATTATAGTGCGTCCACGTTTAGACAACCTGTAACATGAATGAAAACTTGGATTACATTTTATTAGCGTAAGCGTGATTAACACATTGATGTAGGGCGGCCCTCTGTTTCTTCGGTTTCATAGTACATAATTTTGAGTAGGCCTAGGCCTTCTACAAAGATGCTTTGTTGATTTAGTGCAGTTTCCATCGTAAAAACGAATAATGTTGTGTGTGTGTGCGGTTTTTATAACAGAGTAATATCTAGCAATTTGGAGGCATGTATTCAATGTCGTTTTTTAAAAGAAGCAAGAACAGATAACGAAAAAACGTACTGAGCAAGATTTGTCATGACCGATTTGGCCGTGCTTGCATCTAGGCCCGTCGTTGGTTCGTCCAGAAAAAGTATTCTTGGCTTAGTTACCAATTCCATCCCAACATTTGTTCGTTTTCGCTCACCTCCTGAAATTCCGCGGATGAAAAGAGTTCCAACCTGTTGATTACAACCATATAAATCATTTGTTTATTATTTATATTTTAAAAATAGAGTGAGTAGATTGAGCGGACCATTTATATATGAATGGGTGGATGGGAAGGTAGTGAATATATAGAATACCGGTACACAAGACGGCGAACTACACGACATAGAAGTGATTCCAATAATTTTAGTAGTTTTACGTTTTTATGTCAGTACATTTTGTTTGTTCCATACGCTACATGGAAAAATATGGACAAGTATCAACTTTGGAATGTATTGGAGAGTAAGAATTTAACAGAAAACATTTTGTGGAAATATAAAGAAAAGTGCAGCCGACATCGTCAACATTGATTCTGAAATCAACAACAAATAAGAATCAATAATAATAATAATTGGGGAAAACAATGTTATATTATTGCATTATATTATTTTTATTATATGTTCATTATCAGTTGTATATTTACAGTATTATGATTCTCTGTATTTTGCTTTAATATTTGTGGAAATAAATATTATTATTATTATTAGTATTATTATTATTATTATTATTATATCTAATAATTAATTCGTAAAACAGAGATTGACCCGTAAAATAAAATGACTTTTACCTTTGAGTCTGCGCATTTTGTTAATCCTAACTCTTTTATTATGTCATTGACTCGTCTTCGTTTTTCAGAAGTAGATATTTCTTTTCCTAGTCGAAGTTCTGCGGAAAATCTCAGATTTTCTTTTACTGACATCGTTCCCATAACCACGTCATCCTTTTTGAATAAAAATACCTTATTTTATTTCAACTTTAGTAACGTAGCCTACTGCTCATATATTGTATATAATTAATTAAACAATAATAAATGCGGAAACCATACTCTTCAAAGCAGAAGAGTTATTGTAAAGAACTCTTATAAGTGCGTGCACTTTCATGTCTTCCGAATAAAAGACATCGTAACTTGCCATACAAACAACAGGTGTAGACCTAGGGTAGGCCATATCATGTTTGACAACACTGATGCACATAAATGCATTAACCTACCTGAACGACATAGCCGGATATTAACCGGAATTGTGCTGGTTGTGGCTTTCCATCAATTAGTACTGCCCCTGAAAGTCCTTTAGGATGCTTTCTTGCCGCTAACACGTCTAATAATCTGAGGAAAGACGAAGCATCTGTAAGGATATGGAAGAAAAATCCTTCCATCAACTACTCATTCGGTCGCCGTTCATCTTAATCTAAGTACTTCCTATCCTTCTCTCCATCTACTGTATCCTAAAATATTTCCTTCTATTCATACATTGCAATCCAGACATCTTTCTATCACCACTCCATCCTTCCTTCCATCTCTAGCCACTATCCCTTCACCACCCTTTTCTCTATCCCTGATCTTTTTTCTCCCTTTCCACCATGTAATCATTATTTCTCAGTACAGTATACTTACGACGTTTTGCCACTACCTGTCGGTCCCATTATTCCATTCATACCAGGAGCAAAAACACCACTAATATGCAGAAAGTATAAACAATATACGTATTAATAAAGAATACAATGAAAAATCAGCCCAAATCAAAATATGTTTTACTGTAAATACTTTTAAATTCTGCCGTTTAATGTCATCACAGGATCCAATAATTATTGATAATCTATCTAAATATTTATCATGCTTATAAGTTAAGATATATGTTTTGGTCAGTGAACGAAATTAATTAATTAATTTTTCTTGTGACCATAAATTGCTTTATTTTTCAATGTAATTATTATTTTGTTAATAACTAGGGGCCAGAGGCCTAAAGTAAATAAAGTCAGGCGATAAGCCTGAATGAATGAATGTATTTCTAAATACAAGTACAAGTACTTCCTTCCACTTTTGTTGTTTGTCAGTCATACAGTCGGTCAAGTCAGTGAGTCGGTCATTTGTGTAACGGTCAGCCAGATCATTTTTTAAAGATCACATTTGGCTCCAGGTAACCCTACCTAATGTTTGTCAGGATGTTCTTGTACACGTCTTTTCCAGCAGCTTTGTCCAAAACTCGGTAGCATATATTGTGGAAAGATACAACTGAATGGATGTTAGTGGACTCAACTTCCACCTTGTGGTGATTGTCATCCGCGGCTTGGTAACTGGGATGTAACCCACCAACACCAGCGTACGATACTTCTGGATGTCTTCCATTACCGAGCAAACTTGTCTTTAATAATAATAATAATAATAATAATATTAATAATAATAATAATAATAAAAGAAAGCTATTTAAACACGAGGATAATACAATACTAGGATATAGACCGTTAATTGTACTTCCAAACTTCAGTTGGTTGTTAGAAGTAACTAAGACCTAATAGTCTATAACCAAAGACCTGTGTTTCGCAATGCGTTATTCAAGACAAGTTGTGAAAATACATGTATTTGTTATGCGCGATTTGAACGATTTGCGCAATTTAAAATTGCGCAAAGAATTCCTTGCGCAATTTGAATTGAAACATCTGTTTCAAATTGCGCAAGCAACGTATTAAATTGCGCAAGTAATCTGCAAATTGCGCAAGGTTTTTCGACAGATTGTGAAATCATGCACACCCATATTTTCATAGTAATTTCTAAGAATGATTCAAAATTAAACATAATATCGCATTTCCTTATTTTAGTAGTGAAAATATTGTTATTGTTAGCATACCGTCGAAGACCCGACAAAGGACCACAAAGGTGGTGTTCCCGGCGGGCGGCTAATACTATTACTACATCTAGCCAAAGATGCTCTCTATAGCCTACTGTATGGCTATGTTTTGATAGCAGGTCTAAACGTTAGTGGCGGTAGACATGTTGTGTATTAGGCCTACTACATTAATTTTTGTTATTTTTACATTTATTTTGATTTATTTTAAGTTGCAATGAGTGATAATATTATTTAATTGTGTATGCCATTGATGTTGTGTATATACACATGTTATCTTCGCATTTATTATGTTTCATTTTGAGTTATTAGTTTCTAATAAATTATCATTGTTAACCGATCGTCGACGTTAGCACGCATTCTGGTAGAATTCTGCTGCGCAATTTGACAATTTTACAAATTGTGCAGCGCAATTTGAAATTGCGCAAGGATTTTCTTGCGCAATTTGATATTGCGCAAGTTGATTGCGCAATTTGAAATTGCGCAAAAAATTCCTTGCGCAATTTGAAATTGCGCAAGAACTTTGCGCAATTTCAAATTGCGCAAGGAATTTTTTGCGCAATTTCAAATTGCGCAAATCGTTCAAATCGCGCATAACATATTAATATACGAATGGCTGTTTATTTAATGCCCTGGACCGTAAACATACAGGCATGAGGGTATGACAACAAAGCACTAGGCCTATTAATTACCGTACACGTCTAGTTAAAAATGTATAGTTGATATATTATTAGTTGAGATAGATAAATGAGAATTACAGAAGGAAAGAATTCTAAAATAGGGGACAGGGCGTTTCTACTTTTTTATTTTTGTAAAAAAACTAGTCAATTGTTTCTTACGCAGGTTGAAGATTACATTATGAATAAAGAAACCATTTTCAATTGTCGTATCTTAATCTATCGATTTTTGTGATAATGCACCTTGCGATCAAGGCCATCACAATTACCTACGGATGCCAGGATGACCAACGTTTCCTAAATATAAAGTGTGAAGGTTCGTCTAAGCCAGGAAATTTCGATAAATATACAGTGCATTTGGTCTCCTTTCCATACAAAAGAAACACACTCGTCCACCCCCATTTACCCGGGTCAGATGAAAATTGTATTAAATTAAAGCTCCAAATGATCACTTTTTATTGAATGGTTTTAAAAGAACATTATATCTGGTACTTTGGGAGCCTACAATCCGTTTGTTGTATAAAGTATGCTTAATTATATCTATTGGACCAACCAATCTTAATTGCTACCTTTAATTAAATTGTTAAAATGTGTTTGTTTTTTTACGGATTCGACCTCCCTTTGCAAAATGCTGGTATAGGCCTAATCATTAATATTGCATGGACGGGCATGGACTACATATTATTCTAGTAGTAGTACGACCATGCAATGTACGACTGAATTGGCCTACAATTTTGAGTGTGAGTGAGTATAGGTAGGCTACTTACCTTTTCTGTCATCATGAGATACTTTCAAAAGCAAGTTAATAAGTCCTCTCCGAATATAATTACAGTACTAGCATTTATATACTTTAAACATGTCATCGATATCTATAGTTGAAAGTTTGTTTTAATAACCCATTCCGTTGTTCCGCTTGAAAAGATAACGTCCTGGTGACATAAACTATCACCTATATCTCACAGATAGACTATCAACACAATGGAATTAAATGATCAAACATGTATACAAGTAGGTAAGGTCACATGTCTGTGTATAGTCTATTCTATAATCATGATTGCTTTACATGCGATACAAATTTCGCAATATTTAATATTAAGCTCTTTTATCATAAGTGGGCTATAACAATTGTCATGTGTAATAATATTATTATATAAGAACATATTACAGTATTATTAAGCCATTTTTATTTAGAACGTATACTTATCTACGTCTAAATCTAAAAGTCACGGCGTTCTGTTGCAATAATTTACGTCTAATGACACCGATTGGAACATGGCTGATCTACATTCTTTGATGTGTAATTATGTGTATCAATGTAATTCTGCGGGTATTAAATTTATCATTTTTAAATTACCGGTATTGCTTTGAGGCCTAGATGTCCATAATATTCTGTATTCATTATTTAAAAAAATAATACTATTAGGCCTAATCACTACATTTTTCTATTTTGAATTTTTGAAATCGTTGATTCCCTCTGAGCTTAAACGAACAAAAAAATTCTACCAAAATGAAAAGTACGTCTACGAAGTAAATTAGCGAGCTTTCGTTTTAGTACGGTAAACGTGCAGTACGGCCGGTTTAACCAACCGTGACCGTACTCATTTACTAGGTTCCCGTCATGTCTGTTTCTGTTTCGTTTTGTTCACGGGCGCGACGGGAACATGTGCGCGATGTATCAGGTACCATCATCAGTTGACTCGACTTTCAGCATCTTACAACATGGCGAACCTACATAGGGTACGAGATGCTCTTGTTGCTGCCTATATATCAGATGTTCTGGACGAGGAAGAATTCATTATGTTGTATAGTATGAATTCCCCAAGTAATCCTGATTTTCAGTATAAAAGTGATGAATATCAATTCAACTTGGATAAATTCAACGATGATGAATGCAACAGCTATTTCAGGTAAGCCGACCATCAGGCTAAATCAGGGTAGCACTTTATTTATCAATTTATAATCTACTACTAGGTAGGGCTAGATAACGTTAAGGCATTATAAAGCTTAAATACATTTAACATTGGTTACTAACAATTATACTTCCATATACCTTGAAGGTATTGCTTTCTTTTATGTATAGCCCTAGTAGGCTACTATACTATCTACAGAAGCTACTATTTAGTAATAAATGTTGATTAAATATTAAATTAATATATGATGCCCATAACATGTCCAGTATCATGTATGTTATCCATTATGAGATTTAAAATATACTGTGTATTATTATTTCCCTTAGATTCCAGAAAAATGATATCTACCGGCTGAAACATGCTTTGGGGGTGCCACCAACTGTAATTCTGGAGAATAAGTCGAAAATTGATGGACTTGAGGCTTTGTGCATCACACTCCAAAGGTATGCATATCCTTGTAGATATGGAGATCTTATCAAGGACTATGGACGTTCAGTACCACAGCTTTACTTGGCGTTTAAGTGGATGACCAACTACATCTTCGACATCCATAGACATCGGATCTCATCCTTAGATCAGCCATGGTTATCCCCACAACATTTACAGGAATTTGCTGAGGCAACACACACAAAGGGTGCTGCTTTGAGGAACTGTTGGGGGTTCGTTGATGGAACCGTAAGGCCAATATGCCGACCAAATCAGCATCAACAAGTTATGTATAATGGTCACAAAAGAATCCATGCCATGAAATTCCAGTCAGTGACAGCTCCCAATGGCCTCATAGCTCACCTATATGGACCTGTGGAAGGGAGGAGACATGATGCATTTCTCCTTCGTGAATCGGGTCTGTTGACAGAGCTTGAGGCCAGATCACATGATCCACAGGGAAATGTATTGTGCGTGTATGGTGATCCTGCGTACCCATTGCGCCCACAATTGCAAGCACCTTTCCCGACGGTACGGATAACACCAGAACAAGTGGCCTTCAACGTGGCAATGTCCAAAGTCAGAATTAGCGTTGAATGGCTATTTGGTGACATTGTAAATATATTTAAATTTACAGACTATAAGAAGTCTCAGAAAGTGCAATTGAGTGCATGTGGCAAAATGTACATTGTTTCTGGAATACTTACAAATGCACATACATGTGTGTATAAGAACAATACATCTGCCTATTTTGAACTTGAACCGCCATCGCTGGAAGAATATTTTCAATGAATGTATTTTTTTTCTAAATTATTGTAAATAATTGTGATAGAAGTGATATTGAATTTATTAAAAATTGTATAAATTATAAAGTAAATAACTGTTTCCATTTAAATTTAAGAAGTTATTCATATAAATATTTTTATTGTAACCATATACATATATACATTCATAAACATCTAACTGTAATACAAGAGAACCTTTAATAGATTAAAAGAAATAAAATGGTTCCAGTTTAAATAAAAATCCTGGAAAACTCTTAAACACTTAACTGTATATAACATACCAACACTAAAGATACACCTGCAATAGAACAAATATTTAGTGTATTTTTAAAATGTAAATTATTGTAATTGTGACTAAAGTGATAGCTGAATTACCGGTATTATGTTAAAACGTCGTAAGGTAAATAAATGTTTCTATTTATTGATATTGAAAAGCATGTATTAATTATATTTTGTTAATGCTCATTCATATAGAAACAAAACTTCTTTGATTTAAACTACATATTCTTTGGCATCAATGGTATTCAAAACATTCAAGATAATAATTAATAGATTGAAAGAAACAATGGTATAAGTATATATAAATAAAGGCATGCATTAATAAACACAAATATATATAAAAACAACTATAGTAGAAAGTATATTGCACAGATTAGCACAATAAAAAAATATATCAAGGATCTAGTTTTTCTTTTCCATGGACTTAAGAAATGCCATCATCAGTGTTTGCGTTTGCTGGTTTTGATGTTGCAAGAGTTGCTGTTGTTGAAGTATTTGCTGCTGCATTTGTTGTTGTTGTTGCAGTTGTTGCTGTTGGAAGGCCTCAAATCGTCTTTCCCTTCCTCTTTCTTCTGCCCTCCTTCGTTCTTCTTCCTCTTTTTTTCTCTCCATCTCCTCCCTTCGAAGTTGCTGATCTATCTCCATTTTTTTTTTAATGATACCGATTGTGTCATTCCCACTATTCCTTCTTTTTGGTGTGTTACTTTCAACATCAAGCCTAAAAATAAATTTACAAAAATAAGAACTAAACTAAGGAAGAGGGGGATAAAAAACACTTTAATCTGCCTCTACATTTTACATAAATTTGGTATTACCTTTTCCGCGTTTCTCCAAATGTTTCACATGCACGTTTTCTCATTTCTGCACCATCAGCCTTTTTCTTCTCTTCATCTCCTCTTTCCTTTGGTAACATTTCTATATCCTCCTCTTCTTGGATGAATTCTTCAATACTTTCCCTTATTTGCTTTTCCTCATCTGTCTCCTCCACTGCAATTCCACTGGCTGCCTTTTCTTTGTTATTTTTTCCTTTCACCTTATCCATCAAATTAGATATGCGATCTCGCACTGCCCGCCTGTCAACTTTGTATTCACGGGCCTTCATTGCATCAGCAACAGCCTGCCATGCCTTTCCCCGCTCAGTTGTGCCCTTCTTGGACTGGAAAGGTCTAGCCAAGATTACTTCTCCTATTAGGATTTGATCCTTTTGGTTGTCCCAGATCATGCTGAAATAAATAATAAAATCACATAATTTATGATAGTGTTTTTTAATGTAATATTTTTCTCATCAATTCAGTGTAGGAGTTTTTAATCTAATGAAGTAATAAATGAAAATAAATAATATAGCTTGAATGAACTATCCACTTTATACAATTAATCATGCTAATATTGATTGACATTGATAACACATTTATTTCAGACTGAAAAAAGCATACTATTATATAATATTATATGTTTTGTGCATACAAAAAAAAAGTTTACAATAATAATAATATATTAAAATAAATGTAAAAAAGTGAGCACTATTGAATTATCTAACTAACCGGTTTGTACTCTTTTTTGTCTTAATTTCTTCTGCCTGTTTTGAAAAAAAAATAAATAAAAAATCAAGATAAAAATAATAAAATGTACACAAGCTTATCTACATATATCTTATATTGTATGACAATAAGATAAATACTTTAAGCTACATTGGCAGGGAGTTGTTATAAATCTAATAAAGTAAACAACTCCTTTGTTTTAAGCAAAGCAGGATTGAATTGAAGATAATTTGATTAGCTAGTTTTTATCAATATTATTGAACTTGTCATTTTCTGTCATCTTTTGAGTAGGGGGTCCTACGTATCTAGACCTCCTATTTGTGCAAGTTGTGTTTATTTGTAGGACCGTGTAGGGATAGCCTAAATGCCAGCAGCTAGGGTATCGCAGCTAGGCCCTAGGCTAGTTAGTTCGATTAGGCCACTGGTTTGCCCTCTATTATACTACTACTAGCCTAGGCTAGCTAGGCCCTAGGCCGAATCTCTAAGCCAATTTTTTTATTTTATATTTGGCATCACTGATCTAGAGCACTACATTAATGAACATTCATTTAATATGCTATAGCCTAGTCTATGTTTGATTACATAAAGCTAAAATAACGACTGATTAAACTGCTTTACCTTTGACGATACTGCTTCCATCGTGTCCTTCGTATTAAAATACACAGCTGAATGTTCGTTTCAGACAGGACGCTATTTCTTCTCACTACCGTTCTGAAATTTAGCGCTACGGCGAGTCTTAAATTTCTGCGCATGCGTAGATCACATTTCGGTTCAAATTACCGTACTGAACTACTTCCGTACTAAAACGAAAGCTCGCTAATTGTTTGACTTCGGAACGGTAGAAAGGGGACGGTTAACACGCATGCGCGCATGCATAAAATCTAGTATACTCTTAAGATACAAGACGCGTGCGGAAGTGTAACGGCATGTTAAAACTTTCCACCAATGAAAATTGCCGAAGCATGTACAAAGAAAGAATGTTTTAAGTTTACTTGAATTGTTTCTTCCTCAGTTAGGACCGTACCATCCAAAATAAACCAACCTCAAACCATGATCATTGTGATAATGTGTCCCCATCCTTATTTCTCATTACCACAAATTCATAAATAATAAAACAATTAATGATATAATTAAATTCGATTACTATTTTTATTTCAGAAAAAAGATCAAACTCGGCCTTAGTGTGTTAAGTTCCTATATGTAATTACATCATTGCTAGATGCATGCATTCTCAATCCTTTTGTTAAATCATCTCCTCGGATTAATAATTGTATATATTTAGATATTCCTATAGTAACCGCATCCTTGTTCATAACTAAAAGTGCATGCGAGTAGAAACCCCATTGGCCATCTTCTTTTATCGTTAAATCATACTTAATTTTTATTGTGTATATACGTTACTTGATGACCTTGTACGTTACATGATAATTACGCTCCGAACACTGTAAATAAAATTACATCAATATATTAATGATATATAAGTATGATCCTACTATTACTTATAATAATTGTTTATTTGTTTTTTGTTGTTTTTTTTTTCATCCGTGCCCTTTATCCTGATATATAAAATCATTTGTGTATGACGTTTGTACGACGCGCGCACGCGGCGTTGTATCCCGTAAATCAATTCAAACATTTTTGAAAGAAAGTATGTTTACCTTTTTCCTGAAAGCATAAGATCAAATCCCTCGTTGATGCGGTCCAAACTTAGTTTATGTGAAATAAATTCATCTAACTTAATGGCACCAGACATGTATTCTTTCACCAGTCCAGGAACACTATCACGGCCCTTCCAACCTATCATAACATTGATATTATTATAATAAAAGTTAGATGTCTAGCGGTTGTCCAACGTCATTCAAATGGATCTGCATAACAACCATATTTCTTATTGAGTATATAGAGTTCTAATGTATCTATGTAACGTACTGAGATACCTCTGTTTAAAAGAACAAATATTATTTTACCTCCAAACAGTGACCCCTGCCAAGTTCGACCAGTAACCAGTTGGAATGGCATAATCTTGATATCGTCTTTGGGATTCGATATTCCTAACACGGTTGACAAGCCCCAACCTTTATGACATGACTCCAGTGCTTCTCTCTTAGTGAAGAAAATGTACTTATAATTTATATGTTCAATTTTTTTTACTTATTTCAAGCTTATTCATCATCGGTACATCGTGATAATTGTAGGCCTTATACATATCAACTTTGATAAACGCGTTCACATTCGGATACACAGCGGTCAACATAATCGGATATTATGTAGGCCTAGTAAGGATTTCTCTATTCTGTGACAGATGCACGTGTGCGATAAGCCCGAAACCTTTTCATCGACATTTCCAGGCTAACTTACCATAGTTTGAACATTACCAATACATTCAAATGTATAGTCTAGGCCACCGTCAGTAATTGCTACCAAATGCTGAACTGTACTCGTATCTAAGGATTTTGGATTTACAAAATCTGTAGCTCCAAATTCACGAGCTGCAAAATAATAAATACATCGCTTTGAAATATTACAAGATGTTTAGCAATTAGGATGAACATCAATACAATTAATCATAATTTTAAATCTCTTAATTGTTTACATCTTCATCAAATCATACAACCCTCCTCAGCGCAGTCATGACATTTTATTTATTTTTTAGTTTCTGTGTTTACCTATTCCACTGCATGGGAAATGACGATTTTAATACTGTTTTTAGCTCTTGTTTTGTCTGTGTATTCGGATTCAACCCGAAATCCAAAGGCCGATAGAAGTCCGAGGAAAAAAAACATTCGAAATCGTTTCTTCTCACAGTTTGATCATTGCACGTGATTTGACTTGATATTGTTTGATTTCATAATGATACAATAATAGTTGAGAAGATTAACGTGGCTATTTTTTTTTCGCTCACCTATTTTCTCTTTCGCTGGATTAATATCAACGGCAATAATTCTTGATGCTTTAGCTACTTTGCAGCCCATTATGACAGCTAAGCCAACAGCGCCAATACCCCATATAGCACATGTCGATCCCTCTTCTACCTAAATATAGCATTTGATGTATACGTTATACGTTATAGAGAGTAGAGTTAATTCTCCATGGTTATTATACAATGTTAATTATTGACGAGGACCTGGATGTAGAGGTACATTCTAAAATGAGGATGATGATGATGAAGTTGATGATGATACTGATGCTGATAATGATGATGAAGTTGATGATGATGATTATGATGATGATGATTGTGATGATGAGACGACAGTGGTCAATGAAGTTCAATTGTGTTGCTACCTTGGCATTATTCAGTGGTGCACCGTATCCAGTTGAAACACCACATCCAAGAAGGCATACCTTATCCAGTGGTGCCTCTTTATCAATCTAAAAGAAAGCGTTTTTATTATCAACAAAAGCGAAGTAGGCGTATTCTGACTGAATTATATTCTGTTTATGTTGTTACTATTTCCATTTATCGATTTTGAGTAAGTAGTTGACCTACCTTAGCAACATTTATTTCACAAATGACAGTATATTCACTGAACATCGAGCAACTTAATGTGTGATGGACAGTTTGTCCCTTACAAGTGAAACGAGACGTACCATCAGGCATCAACCCTATTAGCCGACTGGAACTAAGAATACATCAAAGATTATGTTTTACAATTTTTTTTACAAATTGTTCACAACAGCGAAATGTTGGAACCTGAAATGTGCACCATAGGCCTAATGATATTATAATATTAACTTCTACTGAAAAAGCTCTGATATTTCTTTCTGGTCGTTTTACTCTATCATTGAGATCCAGCTACTGATACTCTGATAGTAATTTGCGTTTTAAATTTTATTGAATCAATTTAAATTTCGTCAGGCGAATCAAAAGTGTTAACGAATGCGCATGCGTATTAGTATTTTCATCTACTTTTTGTGACGTGAAAATGCGCAACCAATCAGAACTCACCAAATGTTAACATGCAGGACGTTGCGACGAAGCGCATATTTCAAATGCTTGTTTAATTGCATGGCGTTTCACTTAAGAGCCTACCTGTTTTCAGTGCACATGTTTGACTTTGAATTTTGACACATCTTACATTTGCGGCAGTGAGGGATAAAAACTGAGATGACGTGATCACCAGGTGCAACACTTGTCACTCCATCCCCTACACTTTCTACTATCCCTGAACCTTCATGGCCCAAAATACAAGGGTATGGATGTCTGTCCTCTTGTCCGCTTCTGTAAAATTCGTCCGAACGACATATTCCAGTCGCACTCACCTGAATTAAAGTTAAGGTATGTTACTATTTGGAATTATAATAATGTTACTGTAGTAGTTTTTTTTATATATAATTGTTGCTTTATTGTTGCTATAATTGTCATTTTGTTACGTTCGTTGGAAGTCTAAGCTGTACCGGTACCGGTATATACCGTGATTGTAAGACATAACTGTAAATAAAATTGTCTTTTCTACACTTACCTTCATTCTCACCTCACCAGCTTTTGGTGGCGCAACCTCTATCGTCTCAATTGTCATAGGTTTGGTAGCATCCCAGCTGATAGCTGCTTTGCAAGAAATCGTCTGTAAAATAGGACCAAATTAGCTTATGTGATCGGCTAAATAAACGGATTCTATTTAAACAAAGTTGTAACTGAAAATCAGGCGTTTATTTTGTTTGCTCTACTCAAAAAACGCCGACATAGCATCAAAAAACTAAACACTGAACAACTTTGCCCCTTTCAGCAAAAATTACACAAAGATATTTCAGTTTCAGTTTAAAATACCCTATCTTTTAAAACACCTTGTGAATACAATCTGTTTACCCAAACACGTCCCTGGTTATTATAGATTATTTAGTGGTAAGATGCTGCAGAAGAAACTTGGCAAGAAACTACCTCGTTCACATACGAACGGAAGGAAACACACATTGTATACACCATTTAATAATTTTGTTAGACTCAGATCTGGCATGAATTATAACGTGTCTGCTTATGCATAAGCTCTCGATACCATAAACCTGAATATTGATCGATACCATGGTTTTGGAGATTGACTCAATATAATTCATTTCAGTGACTATGATACGATCTGCTTTGAACCATCTTCTTGATGGATACATTTTAATGTATTAGATTAGAAGCATTCTCTATAAGACCAACTGATCTATCCTAAAAGTTTAGCCTAAAAGTGTGTGCATGGCTCACAAACCTAGATCAACAAAGACCTTATGTATATTAATGCCAGTTATTACTGTTAGCTAGACACACATTTTAAAAAATCACGCTATAAGTACATTTCTGTTTAAATAACGTACCTTTCCGACAGTAGATTCCATGCTGCTTTCGTATACTGTTCACACTGTTGATCTAAACGTTTGAACTATCATCATTATTTACTAAGGCATGTACGTCATAAGACAAACAAATCCGAAGACCTCGATAGTTTAAAGTTCATTTTGCTGTACATTTCTCAATATATTAACTATAGTGAATTTGTGCCTTGGTTAGGGCTTGTATCATTTCTGTTATACAGTACTATTCTAAATTGTTCGGGCTTTCAACATAGATGACTAGGCCAGACAGCATTTGTTATATATTATATATTTATAATAATCTCTATAAGTAATAACTGCGTTTCTCATCTATTTTCTATAACATATAGACAACTTTAGAAGAAGAAAAACCCCTTTTAAATTCAAATAATTCCATGAGCCTCATTGATATAACTGTATTTTTATCTCAATTCTGTCCAAGTGCTCTTAAAATGTTTTTTTTATTAATGTATTTATGAATGAAAACAAAATTATACTCAACATATAAGCATAAGCAAAGGTTTATTGATTCTTTAAACACAACATATTGAACAGATAGCAACGAGTTATAGATAGGCTTATCTCCATTGGAGATAAACATTGCACACGTATTCATTTGAGTATGAACTCATTTGAGTATGATAGTTGGTATTGTCGTTGCTAAATGTTTCATTCTAAATACAGTACATAACACTCAAATCCAAACACCGCATATAATATCATAACGTGAGATACGTTTTGTCAATTTCAAATGTTTGATTATGTTGGTTACGCCTATTTTTTGTTCTAATGCTAGATATTGATAAATACATTATCATTACAATATTAAATCCAACACCAAATTGAAGATCAATAATGTTACGATTACTAAAAAAACTTACTCCCTACCACATACCATTCAATTTTTGAATAAATTGTTTTAAAGGTATAAGCAAACGCCATTATTTAAAAAGTTAATGTTTCCATTAGTGCGGAGTATAGATGACGTTTATTATTAGTACGGTGCGGTATATCATTTTTTTTTTGACTTTTCTGTAGACTTTTTCCTGTATTCTTTTTTTTTCCGTTTTCGAATAGTATTCTTTTTCCAAATTGTTTTTTCTTTTTATAATATTTGGACCCAAGCAACACATTATTTAGAACATTTATTGTTTTATTTGTTTGTTGGTGTTTTATGAAACATCCAACTGAACAAGTAAACAATAAATATATCTTCATAACTATGCTACGCATGCGATGTACAACAAATATTTTATTAGTAGTTAGTGTTAGATGATATCATGTTTTATGACATTAAGAGCAAAATTATCAACAAAATGGTTTCCTTCTTTTAAGTAAATACTAAATTAACTACGGTAATTAAAAAGTTGTGTTGTATTTAAGATACAGTATAATAATATAAATTTGAAAATGAGTAATGTTAATGACATTTTATCTTACGATAAGCTTGTTTATTATATGTTTGTATTAACTTTATATTGTCTTATCAGAGTAGAATATGAATGAAGTTTCTATTTGGTAGTAATAATAACAGTTAATTATTATCCCTTCCAAACCGCAACATTTCCATTTATTAGGCCTACTACTCTGAAGATAAACCACAAATTGAGAAGTAAAATAAACTTAAAACTATATAACAAACTGCAAGTCTATGTAATGACATCAAAATACATATTTTTTTTTAAACATAAATCACTAGCAATGTTTTATATTGCGTCACTTTTGTCTCATCAACATCTACTTATTTTGATTTTTCATTTTAACATAATTAATGTTTAACATTCTAGTTTAAATCAATAGTACTATTCATCATGCAAACATTAATACATTCATTAAAAAGCCAAACAAATGTTTGAAAACGTGTTGATGACATAATCATACTTGTGCACATACAATACTGTGTGACATATATATATAAATATATATGTCAAATGGCATACTACACTATATAAAATAATATATTAGAATATTATTTTATATAGTGATCACAGTACTGGATATTCTATCATCATCTTACCATTTTTAACTAGGTGAAATTGTTAGTACATCTTTCAACATGTCTCTCCAATTCTTGCTTGTCAGCAATAGATCTCTGACAACTAAAAACAAATAAAACCACAATATTTATATCACAATCAGTAAGCAATTAGTAGATTAGAAAACATGTCTAAATCTTCTTACTCCTTAGTGTTAAAATTGTAAGTATACATATATTTCAGATCATCAGCGATAAATTACCTTTCTAGGCAGAGTTCCAAAATTCTTTCTGAAGCTTTAGTTAAGCTCTTTTCTGTACAGTTTAGCCCCTTTTCAACAAAAATACACCAGGCCTAGTGAAGGTCATCTACAGTAGTGTAGTTCTTTTCTGTTCTTTTCAAAACTATTAGCTGCTTACTTTTCAAATTGTTGAGGTACAATTTATTCAAAGTTTCATAAGGTCTAGATAAGTCATTCTACTGTGCATTAGAAACTTGTTCATTCAACGCAACTCCATGTAGCTCAATGTCGCCTGGAAAACAGGCTTAACTATCAAACTCTCACAAGGCACTAACTTCATCATATTGCAGTATACCGTACTGTACATCCAGTACTGTCTTTCCAGAAGCCATTGTCATGCTCATCATGTTTTTTAATATTCTTTCTAGAAAAAGTATACTGCACCAGGAAAAATTCTTTCTCAAGGCCTAGTTAATTTCTTCAATAATGTGGTCTGTTTCATCAAAACACATCAGGCACAATGCTATCTTGGGAGCCCCAAATTAAGAACTGTACTGGTCTTTTCATCAACCTTCAGAGACAGTTAACTTTTATGCTAAATTTCTTAACATGAGCTCTTTGATATTGTTATCTCATTACATGTAGTTTTTCACAAGACATAATTAACTTCGACATCATGATCTTATGTAATACATCAAAAATATTTGTTTTACTTTTTAAGGTCTTCTGGATTTCATTCTTTCAAATTCATTTCATTTCATTCTTCAAATCACAAAAAATTAAACTTATACACATACTCTTTGATAGTATGATCATCGGAAACACACTGGTCCAATTCTTTCACAATTCTCTTCTTCTCATTTCATAACATACATCAGGCAGTGTTCGTGCTCAATATCTACTTAACCTCTTCAATATTACCTCTTCACTACCGATAGTTTTTGTAACTATCAAATAGTAATACTTTTCTATTGGCTCTTTGCATAAACATAGAACAGGCACATTCCTTCACAAAGTTGTGGCATGTTTGACAAACATACATTAGTTACAATTATTTCAAATCTTAGTTAAACTCAATATATATCTCTATCAACTAGAGTATCATCATTAGATGTTTGCACTATGTGCATTCATGCATGACCAATAACTTAACATACACACTCTGAAAGATGTAATATTCAAACTCGTATAACCACAAACAAACATTGATGGTAACCTAACTTACAAACATTTTCTCAGACCAAACCACACCTGAATGTTACGGTTCAGCACACAGCAAAATTGGCCAGTCTTGCAACAAGTGCTGTAAAACAACTTACATTGGACATTCGGAGTCAGCGTTTTTCAACACAGGGCTAGAAGCATCCACACCATCAATTTCAACATCACCATCAATGAACATATCATTACCACCATAGTTTACACCACGTCTAATCATCTGACAGAAAGAAAACACAAAATAGTGTACATAACTTGTTCATTTAAACAAAATAAATATAATTTTGTCAGTGATATTATGCCTTTGACTAGCGGCATATTGAAAAAGCTTTCTTCTAACAAAATAAAAAGTAAAGAGATATGGAAGGTCAGGTTAAATCTTGACATTACTTTATATGTGAACTTGCTGATTGATACATTTACAAATGGTGTTCTATATGGTTTGTTTATTTCCTTAAAAGCATTTCCACCAGCAATATTGTTGCTAATAGCCACCTATGTACTAACATAAACTATACACAATTTGTTGAGGAAGCATAAATACATACCTTGCCCCGAGGAGGAACTTCATGAATGTAATAACTTTTGTATCCCTGAAAGAGGAAGCATATTGAAAACTGTCAAAATAATAACTTTACACCTCAATACCAGATATATTGGTTTATTATTAATTGTTAATAGATATGATGGAATGTAAAGTAGTGTCAACTAATATCAATACTAACCGGTGGTGGTTGTTTGATTCTTCTGTCACCTTCATAGTAATTCACCTGAATATAAATAATAATAGGATGGTTTAATATTACTAGGTAAATGCAATAACAAATGAAAAAAAAAATCAATCCAAGCAATGAAATATTTCATAAATTAGAAAGTTAAAAAGCTAAAGTGTACAAAACACAAAATCAGTAGGTACCTGTTCTTGCAGATCTTTTGCAATTTTTCTCAAATTGTGCAACTCCTCTTTAGCTTCTGCAAGTTGACCGGCGGTGTGCTGACGATCTCTGCGTTCCTGGTTGAAATCTGATTGGAATGCCATGTTCTGCTGCTGAAGCAGATCCACTTGTTCTTTCATTCTCTGTGATACATCATCGTCTGCTCCTCTTGGAATCCTCATCTCATCAATTCCAACAGCTGCTGCTGCTGCTCCACGGTGAATTTCAAACTCACGAGGTTGCTGCATGCTTTGTTCAAGTTCCTGTTAACAAACCCCAAACAATTTGATTAGAAGAAAATAGAAAAAAACTCCAACAGCTGCTGCTGCTGCTCCACGGTGAATCTAAAACTCCTGAGGTTGCTGCATGCTTTGTTTAAGTTCCTGTTAATAAATCACAAACAATTTGAGTAGAAGAAAAAAAAAAAATCCAACAGCCGCTGCTGCTGCTGCTCCATGATGAATTTCAAACTCCCAATGTTGCTGCATGCTTTGTTCAAGTTCCTAACCCTAAACAATTTCATTAGTAAATGGTAACAATCAAATTATGCAAATTCTCAAGAAATTTACTGTATCATATCAAGTAAATAATAACTGGAGATTATCTTTACGTCCCACAAAGACGTTACTAAAAGTACAAGTTACTCATACACTTCACATAAGAACACAACAGTGTAGTTAGACACTTATTGCCATGTTAAATATAAATTTATTTTAGTGTGCAATATTCCTAGGAATACAGCATTTTGGTAATCAAAAATCCTCAATTTAATGCTGATTTAGACAAGCAAGCAATACTGACGTGTCCCACTCTTATCCATATATTTAAATCATCTGATCTTTCAGAATACCAACCTGATTCAATCTGCTGATTTCCTCTTCATTTTCAGTTTTCTTGCTGATTAACATGTGAACCCATTTCTCAAGTCTTGCTGATCTATCTCGATGTTCATCTCGTTCCAACTTTAAAATAATAATGTTATTTAATTAAGATAATCAAAACATTTTGTGGAAAAACATTCATATATATATATTCACTCCTGGCTAGCAAATGTTATGAATACAAATGAAATAAAAGCATTTATTTATTTGTTACACTTGTTATGTTGAAGTTGACTCGATGACAAAAGTTAGAGCTTACCTCAATGGCATCAATTCTTGTTTTAGCTTGAGTCAACATCTGATCAAACTCTCTTTGTTTTTTGTCCAGAATTGATTCTTGTTTATTTTCTACCGCCATCCGTTGCATGCTTTCTTGCAGCTTTTGATCAAGATCTTGCTTGAACTGTTGTTTGACTTCTTCAGCTTTTTTAAGCTTAGCTTCGTAACTAGACTTCATTCCGGCATAATGTTGATCCCATTCATTGTTCACTTTTAGAATCTTACAATTTAATATTTTCATAAATTAATTTCAGGGTTTCTACTACTTTATTGTGTCATTCTACAAACTTGTGCCTCAAAACTATTTAGAGAGTGATAAATATTATGTCAAAATGTTAATATTAAAATGAGGCCTTATTTTAGGGGGGAAGCTATCAAAATATTAAAGATTGTTTACTCCAACCATTTTCTTAAAACTAGAGGTATACATTCTTCATAAACCAAACATCTTTTTTTAAACAATTGTTTACTTTTAGAAGGCAATGCATGTTTTAATATTATACACACTAGATTTATTGTTGTCACAAATATAGAAATGCTTTTTATATAGTTTCAAATTCATCAAAACTTAATGTTTAACATAACTGTGCCTGTAGTACAAAGTATCACCAAGCAATGGGAGTATCCAATATTCCTTTATGGTGCCGTTTTTGTTTTTCTTTAAATGTTATATTGATATTATTCCTACCTCGTCGACCTGTTTTTTCAATGATGCATTTTCCTTTCTTAGATTCACAATAACAAGGTTGTCTTGTGGTTTGTTGTCTGAAGATGTTCCTTGCTTTGTCTCCACATCCTGTGAAGCATATCATTATTATATTATTCATGATATTAATAATAATTTCTGTGTATTAGTCAACTATCTCATGGGACTTTCTAAAAAAACCAGAAATGTATTCTTTCTTGGATGCAATGCACGGTGATAAGTAATTTGACCAATCATGTGAAAGATTAACCGAAACCGTCACTTGTGATTGGTCTCTTGTGTTACGCATACTTTGTTTCTTTGCGTACGTTGTTTTGTTGATTTAAAGAGAAACAATCTTTATTTATTATAAAGCTTTGAATTTGATTAGCCAGTATTTAACATAGAACTATTTTGCTAAATTATAATATAATATAGTTTGATCATAATTAATACCATATTGAAGATCATTTATTTATTTATTCCGGGAGTACCTGCTTATATGCGCAATATAAATTAAGTATCATTATTATTATAAATACTTAGCACTTTTTGGCAGTAAACAATACTGGTACTGTGACAAAGACAGGATTTAAAACCAGGACCTTGTCACTGGAAAGCAAAACTACAATACATGCCACTGACAGAACTATTTAAAATAAATCCTTGCTCCATATATTAATTTCATTTCATTCAATATTTATTTTTATTAAAAATTAAAAATTTCGTAAATTTAACGATTAATATAAGGTAAATTATATAGACTAAAGACTTTTTTTAGGAATCAAATTAGAAGTGAAAATATCTGGATCATTTTTTTAAACCTAGCATGAACATTAAATTTGTTAATTTATGATAATACAGTGCAGACATTTGTTTATCATGTATTGCCATAGCCATTTCTTAGAGGAAGTTCAAGTGATCTAACTCAGCGTCGATCTAAATAGAGCAGAAAATCTAAACAGAAAAGTCCCAAATGTTTTGGCTTCATTTCCTTGTTGATATTAATTATATTTCTTGTTTACTTAAGCTCTGTCTACACTATAGAAAAGTGTGATGTGCCCAACCAAATATGGTAGTGATATGACATCATCATCTCCATATATGGGCACATCATATTTTATGTCACATTTGATAGTTTAGACAGAGCTTAAGTATAACCTGAGATTCAAATTTATAATGGGTTATTTTTGTTTCAAAGTTTTAAATTTTGGTTATTTCATTTTCAATCAATAATATTATACAATACTGTTAGAAGATTATATTACAAGTATTAGTAATATTATGTTTGTGGTACACTGTAATGCCTGTAATTCCTAAAGTGAAGATTCAATATTTCCTTCCTTTCTAGTAAATATATGATGTAGCGGATAAAAACATGCTTTTGTTCCATATTGCCTACAGTAATAATAATAATAAATAACATTTATAAAGCGCAAGAGACAAAGGTTTCAAAGCGCTGTGTTTTCCAAGATCTGTGCAAGTAGTAGCGTGTGATTATGCTTCTCTGAAGAGATGAGTTTTGAGTTTAGTTTTAAATGTGGTAACAGATTTTGATGAGCGTATTTCGAGGGGTAGAGTGTTCCAGAGTTTTGGGGCTGCGACAGCGAAAGCACGATCACCGTAAAACCGAGTTCTGGAACGGGGTCCAGGTTTTAGAAGAAGTCTGCAGGATGAACGAAGCGAAGAGTTGGTTGACGGAGTAATGATGTCACATATGTAGGCTGGAGCACATCCGTTGATGGCCTTATATGTCAGCAACAGGATTTTAAAACGAATGCGCTGATCTACAGGCAACCAGTGTAAGTCACGTAAAACTGGAGAAATATGTTCAAGTACTGCTACTAAGTATTGCTTTGAATATTAAACTTGAGCTTAGTATAGAATTCTAAAGCTCTGTCTACACTATCAAACTTTATTTGACAAAAAATGTGATATGTCCATATACGGACATGATGTTGTCATGTCACTACCATATTTAAGCATATCATTACCAGTACCATATTTTGAGACACTTGTCAAACTAGATAGTGTGGACAGAGCTTAACAAAGAAAACTCAATCTAGTGAATTTAATTAAAATTTGCATTGAAAGGATGTTGAGTGTAAAGAAATTAATTGAGGAGAAACAAATAGATAATGTACCTAACAAACCATTAGTATGTCTCATTTTCTCTTTTTTTCTTAATAAAAAAATAATATTTACAATACAAAAATAATAAATTACATAGGTAAATGATTTTGAAAATAACCATTCATTACTTATTATAAATTTATATTACATAAATACATTTTAAGTGAAATTGTATACCTACCTATTGAAATAGGAAATAAGTTGACCTTTATTATATAAATATTGATTGATTGCTATTGTTTGTACACCAAAATAATGTAAGGGAATTTTACTGTATATATTTTTGAATTGTGGATATAGTAACTTCTGTTCTCTTTGGTTGATAAAGAGATCTGCACAAACCCAATAAAGATATTACAATATGATAATGTTACAGGAAATAATAGTATTTCTAAATGTAATGGAATAAAATATACAGGTGTTTATAAATAGATTTTCATTACAACAAATCCAAATTATCTTCTTATTATCTAAACAAATCACTTCACAACCGAATGACCATACCAATTGTTTGATATTTTGTTATTCTGTCTCGAATGGTGTGTTCTCACTCAAATTGTTTACAACTTTAAAAATCTAATTAATCGATTAAGATGGCCATATTTCATGAAATTGCCACAAAAATAAAGACAGCCATCATGACTGTATGTGTAAAATCTAAAATAGGAACCCTAAACATAAAAGATTGCATTTCTGTGTATAACACCATTCATTTCTTATGCCGGAAATGTATGTAAACGTATTTCTGAGATCAATACATTTTACTGATTATTGATTATATGTACAGTGCAAATATAGTTTGACTGTAAACACAACTATCTTTTTAATAATATGTCAGGCATACATTTCTATGAAAACCTGAAAGGGGAAACTGCAAATATGCAGTGAAAGGTTGACAACATCACATGACATTGGTTGGTAGTAAAATAAACTTCACAAGCAGTGATGTGGGTTCGATTGGTCTGCTTTTTTCCGTTTTTTTTTCTTTTTGCAAAATTGTTGTTTTTAGTTTCATGGTTGCATTTCTCATGGTTTTCACAAGCGCCATGAGCACTTTATGGATAAGTGCGCTCTATAAATCTTAATTATTATTATATTTATTATTTATATTATTACTTACAAGTTTTTCTTCCTTTCTCAATGCATGTGCATCACCTGTTGTAACAACTTCAAAACTATATAAGTTTTCATCTTCTTTCACTTTCTTCAAATCTTCAAGTTCATTTTTTAGACGTCTTGCTTCCAATCTGAAATTACATTACAAATCATTAAAAAAATTAGTAGATATTAACAAACATGTTTTAAAGTAAATTGCTTTAAAATCAGACAACACATGACAAAATCTTGGTCAAATGAATTACTATACACAGAAACAAAAATATTATTTTAATAATTTATACTTTAGAGCATTACTGTATGCATCAAAGCACAATGTCTGAATTTGATGAAACACATGATGTCACTAAAATGACTGAGTAATGTTAAAGATGCCAACTTAACCTGTTGCCAGGTAGACTTACCTAAGATCATTGATTGTTTGGTTCTTGTCTTCAAGATCTTCCTTCAATCGTTGGTTTTGTTCAATTGTTGCATGCCTGAGTGTCTAAAGAAAAATATGTAATGTATGTATAATGATCCACAGAAGACACCTTTACAAGAAGAGCAAAGATCTGCCATGCCTAACTCAAGAAGAATATATAACTGAAGAAATTCATTTTGAGAAGCTTTCTGTGGAGTTTAAATATTGAATAATAAGAATCTTTGGAGGAGAGAAGAAAACACTAAAAAGTATTATATTATGCTTACTTTTAGTTGTTTCAATTGCTTGTCCTGTTGTATGCTTTGTGGTAACATCTTGGCCAATCCATTAGTTAACTCAGAGCTCCCAAACTGTGTTCTGCAAATCTTTTCAATGTCTTTGATTTGCAATGAGAGACTTGTGTCATGTTCTTGTTCACTCTATTAAACACATGGAATAGTACTATTAAATGATCCAAGTGTACAGTATGATCTTAATTGCTGCAACATTTTGCACCTTTTTTAATAATGTTGTGCTCACTAATTTGTTGGAAATAAATGTAATGAAGTATACTGGTTATATATGTTTATAGAAATATGTTAACAATCAATAAGTGTTTGTAACAAGGTTGCAGAAAGCATACAATGAAAAAGATTTGCATATTACCATTGAGCTAGTAGAATCCATTCTCTCTTGAACACCAAAGCTTCTCACAGACTCTTGCTTGGTAACATTAGACTCAATAGATTGAATACCAGTAGGCTCTCTAGAATGAATACTTGAGTTCTTCAGTGATGGAATTCCTGACATTGTGTCACACTCAGATGATTTAGGCTTTGGATTCAAAGTTGTTGATGTCTCCTGATGTTTCATACTCCACTCTTCCACATATTTAGGTCTGAGTTTAGATGCTGTTAATAATGTAAATATAGCGTATTACTGTGTAGCCATTTATGACAGTTTAATCAAAACCTCCCTTGGTGCATCATTTACAATTCTACACAATTTTAGAAGTTTAAAAATTGTTTTGCAAGTGCAACATAATTAGAAAAGCCTAGTCTAGAAATAACATAAATGGAACAATGGATGGCATTCTAATATTATGATTCTTTGGTACTAGGATACTAATTTAGATTAACAATGACTGCAAACCTTCAATGATTTTATCTGCTACATCTTCTCTTCCAATGTCTTTCAATGCAGTCGCAAGCAGCTGGATAACATTATCTCCATGCTTTAGATCATTCAACCAAATGTCAAAGAGTCCGTATATCCTCTCTGCTGGTGGTAATTTTGAGTTCACAGCAATCTGTTCTGAAGTTAAACCAAATTGTTCTGCAAGTTCCCGCCAATCATTTTTGCACTCAAAACTGACAGCATCAACAAACCATGGCAAATCATAATTGGTTGTTTCATTTCTTTCAAAAAAACCTAAAATATAAAGTCATCAATTTAAATCTTTATAAGGAATACACTGTATGTGCTTTACCCCAACCAATTGTGGTATTGGTTGTCTATGATGTCAGGATATTTTATAATGATTGGATTGTTAAACCTGATCCATCTATCTGTTTTACATTATCTCCATACCTGTTTGAAGCATTTCTGCAAGATCTAAACGTCCAGTTCTTTCCAGCACAGACACAAGTTTAGCATGAACATCTGAGGATGGAGTTTGTTTCTGTTTCCACAAGAGAAGAATTTGAAAGATCTGTTCCTTGGCAGATTCGTACTCTTCTTGAACTCTGTCAACATCTTCAGTCTTGATGTCGAGTCGGAAGGCAAGGCTTCTCCAATTGGAGCCAAACTTATCAGCAAGACCCAGTAGAGTTTGATCTGATATTGATGAGTGTTTATCTAAAATGTTAAGTGGAAATAATATTTTGTTCACTATTAAGAACAAAATACTGATTTAAGATTTATGGCCACTTTTTTTAACACAAAATGTATCACATTTGACGGGCTTACCTCAAGAATTCAAATTTAGTGGGTTGGAATACACTTGAACCCCTCTTTTAGGACTCATATTAATTTTTATTAATATAATAATAATAATATATCAAAAATTTATTAAATAATATTCATCGCATAATATGCAATCTACGATAATTTAATTAATTGATATAACAAATTTATTAAATACATAACATCATTGGAATAAAAAGAACAAATCACATATCTACACATAATCATAACATCGTATACTCTATCTCTAACAATTTATTCAATCTTCTATCGACTAAAGCCGAAGTATAGTCGTTATCTCGGGACCGTTCTATGGCCACCACCAGGTAGGCTTACTTCATTAAGGCTTCTATGAATGGATGTACTGGTTGGGAGCAGGAACGCTAGTAGACCAAACCCAGTACCGTTTTGATTACGATCAATCGGGAAGTTACCTCATGACGTTAATTTCATAAACATCTTCATGTCGTACAACTACTCGTAACATTTTTTCTCAACTTTCTATCATCTAAAAGTCGTAGTTAGTCATGCCTCGGGTCACATTCTATGGTCACCGTACAGGTAGGCTACTACATTAGTACTTCTATGAATGGATGACTAGCCGGTGACAATAACGCTAGTTGGTCATACCCAGTACCGTTTTGATTTTACGATCATTCGGGAAACCACCTCACGACGAGGATACTTTTTTGTTAAAAGAACAGGACAATAAATGTTTAAACACTGCGACCAACGGTAACTTACAGTTAAATAGGGGTTCTACTGTGTATATCACATTCATTTTTTAAATACACATTTTTAATTTGAAGCAGGCATAAATTTGTAAATAAATCTATCCTGAATACTTAATCAATAATAACCCATCAAAACTTTATGAATACACAAGATTAGAATCATTTTAAATGATTATATAATCTTGAAGAATGAAATAATTGACAATTATTAACCATACTAAAAAACAATAAATATTCTTACCAATGGTATGAATTGAAATGCTATTACTACATGATTCTGATGATGAAACAGAGGACAACTGCTGAGTCAAAATTCGGATAGTGCCTTTTAGTTTCTCTCCTTCTTTTCTTGACTCCACCAATGCCTCACCTAAAAATATAAAGCAGTAGTTTTTGGGAGTTTAAAAGGTTGTGAAATTGAATTGCTGGTATCTATATAAATGCATTCATGCAAAGTTATAATAAGCCCATTTTTTACTTATTATTGCATAGGATCAACAATGGATGTTACTTACTGATGACATGTATTCCTTCGCTGGATCTTTTAAGTTTGTCATTTTCATTCTTCAGTATTCTGTTTTCTGCTAAGACTTCTTGATATGTTAGGTTATTCATAATTCTATTTAAACAAAATTGGATTTGTGATTTTTTTTATATGAAATTAAAACTTTGATCTTATAGTGCATTGCATAACTATAATCATTTTTTAATGGTATAACACAATAATATTTTGATTTATAACTATTTTTGTAATGTGTAATTTGAAATCATCATTTAATGTGTATCTCTGGTCGATAATTAATAACATATCAATAAAAAAAAAATCACTTATTTTAAAAGTAACAGAACAATAATTGTGAAATAATCATTATCTAATAAAAAATTAATATTACTAAACTTTAATTTTAAAAATTATTAATTAGAAATTTCAAAATCACATACTTACAAATAAAAAACAGTGAAGTGAAAGTACAGACAT
The DNA here is from genome assembly GCF_964355755.1 of Antedon mediterranea. Classification (NCBI taxonomy): domain Eukaryota; kingdom Metazoa; phylum Echinodermata; class Crinoidea; order Comatulida; family Antedonidae; genus Antedon; species Antedon mediterranea. The sequence goes on from NC_092675.1 coordinate 19,150,157, forward strand.
AAGAAATAGCAGGAAGGGGTTCCCCCTCTTGATTTACTACAGGGTGACAAGCATGTGTTCACTCATCATAGGATAAAATACCAGAATACTGTCATTGTCACATCTATTTTTATTTGTGACATAATGGTTTAATTTGGTTTGAAGATAATATCATATCAAAGAAATATCTAGAAATGTCACGGATTTCATCATCAAAATAGAAATTTGTATTCTATTTGATAACAAAAATTTAAATTCAATGATAAAATAATAATGATTATAAAATAATGAAAAAAACAGACCCTTTCACAATAATCTAAATACAGTACACACAGTTATTGCTTAATATTTCGCAACAGAGGATAAGCACTGGTTTGATTGAACTCCTACATGTAGTAAAAATGGTGGATAAAATTATGTGACAGAACTTTAAGTACTGGGACAGTCATAGTTAGAGGTGTAGGTGTTTGGTTTTAATCATAATATATATATAAACACTGACAATGAAAGAGTGTACTGTTGTGCCAGGATTGTATTGTTAATCTAAACAATAATATATTATAAATTTGACTGTATCCTCTTTGTGTTGTTGAATTTAATCTAATGAGTAAGTGTAAAGTACATATAACGGCAAAGAAGTTGTAGATTAGTTTGTATCTATTAAAAAATATAAATAATTGTAGTTTTATTGAGACAGTATCACAATTTAGGTTTAATTTTAAGAATTTTTAATAAATCACTAACGATCATTTAATTTTTTCAAATTACAATCAAGTACATTTTTTTTAGAAAATTCTTGAAAATGACTAATTGAGAAAGCATGTTACGAAAACTAATCTCCAGGATACCCGTTAATACTAGGACAACAACCTTTGAATCCTGCTGCAATACCTATTATACAAACAATTGAAATATCAACAAAGTTTATAGGGAACTTCCAGTTTAAACTTTAATGTTCTAGTTTATTATGAAATAAACAAAAAAAATATAGTGTGTGATCATGTGAACTTTATTGTTTCTCTTTGACATCAATGGCACAGTGCCACACTTATAAAGATATGTACAAGGATCACAATCAAGAAAGTTACAACAATAAACAAATTAAATCAACTTTGGAAGACAATTATAAACATTGCTAAAATATAACCTAAAAAGTACTAATTAATATTTATTTCATGGAATGTATTAAGATATTAAAAAAATTATTAAAACATTTCATTTCATACTTAAGAAACCTATATGTAATTCATTGTATGTTTAATTCAATACAGCTGACTTTTTATTGGATGTTTAGTCATAATGTGTGTAGGAGGCATTATCTCATGTATAATCGTAATACAAATAAAATAGCACTAAAGCCGTTCCCCGCCTAAATAAAGAATGGAAAATCCACGTCACTAATATTAGGCCTGTTAGTGTTAAAAATGAGTGCTTTGTGCAGGTTTGTGTAGGTTACATGTACGTATTAGTGTGAGTTGGGAAGGTAAACACGTTTTTCTCGCTTTATTTTCATTTATTTTAATATTCTATCTAACATTTTAGTTACTTTAAAGTTTAAAAGACACAGCGGCGTTTAATTTAGTATTTACTTACCATCTTTATATGTCGTTTTTCCACAAATTGTGAACAAGAATAGTCACTGAATGAGCTTCGTCGTCATGAACTGCTAAAATGTAGAGAGGGGATTCCCCCTCAGAAAGCTTCTCTATTGGTCAAATGAATCAGGTGCCGTTTTCGGTCGCCTTGACTTGTATGGACTATACCATTATAAAAAGATGGAAAAAATAGGGGTGCCCCATTTATTAATTTAGTGTGCTAATGTATTAAAATACTGCTGCTCTTGTTCTTTTGTTTAGCGCACTATGTTTCAGCAACAAAGTGAAAACAACTACGCCCTGCAGAATTAATTGCAGTTTACAAGTTAATACACATGGCTCTTTATTTCTATATCATTTTTAGGTATCCTTCCTTAATAATAATATGGATATTAGGTGGATTCCTTAGGAAGGATATTGAATAATTATTACGGATTTATAGATATAGAAAGTATATAAAGAAATTAGCTTTTATTCCAGTTACAAAAAAAAAATTATCTAGCGATAACACAGTAGCACATGTAATAAAGATGGCAGTAGTACTTTTAATCAAATCTATCACATAGATTGTTAGGTACAAATAAACTTTATAATTATGTCAATGAATCTGTACCATTTTGTTCAAAAACACAGAACGTCTTTTAAACGTAATCGAATTGCGTGTTTTTAGGTTTGGTTTTTCTAAAACGTTTTAAACGTTTCTGTAATTGAACAACGTATACCGAGTCCGTCAGACCAATTATGTTTTCGAAAGTCAATCAATTTCTTTTTTTTTTATACAGTTATGTCAATGAATCTTCAATTATGCTCGGCTACCGATTCCAGGTTCTTAGGTTCAAATCCATGTTGTTAGAAATTATCCCTTTCCTCACAAATAAAAATACTTATCTACCGATGTATTTGGCCGATTAGAATGTCTTGTACAACGTACAACATCGGCCCCTCTTATAAGAACTTTCTATTCCACAAACGAATGATTTTTTCTTGGTGTAAAGGAAGATAAGAAATTACAGTAGTTCGTTTACCATTTTGTTAACAATTTTAATTGCGAGTAAGGCGGTGGTAGGTCCAGTGAAGAGGCATTTGTTAACATGTCTTTTACATATTTCATAACATTAGGCCTAGAGTGTAGGTAATTTAACCGATTGTAATGTAGGCCCTATTTAAGTTGTTTTGTAGTTTGACATGTTTTAATTCCGATTGTATTGTATTGTAGTTTTTAATATGTTTTGATTACGATTGATTGTACTATAGTATTTAGTTTAGTTGTAGGCCTATTGTAGTTTAACCATGGTTTAACAGGTTTCAAATGCCAGATGCGGGCAACAAATTTCTATTGATCATACATATCATTCCAATAATTATCGATCTATAGTTTCCCTATGTTTCATAATTTTTTGGGATTGTATTTGTGTTTTTTGTTATGTTACGTCACCAGCACCAGCTTGTTGAAAATAAGCACTTTCTTATCAGTGGTGGGTGGGGGGGGGGGGATAGTTCAAATTACACTTATTATATAGTAATATTGTTTGTTACACAGTCTTGGCATTCCGTAACACAGTATGTGCGGCTTGCTAGTTTTGTTCTGTATTGTTCCTTGTTGTAGTTTGTACTGTAGGTTAAATAACTGAATACTATTGTCTTCCCATTCAATAGACACCAGGCTTCTCTACATGAAACATAATACACTACGTTGTTGTTGTTCCGTCTTACGCTTTCCACAATTTGTTTCCATTTTTTTCTGTTTATGGCAGGATGGTTTGTTACACCCCTATAATAATGGTATAGTCGAGGTGGCCGAAAACGTAGAGGGCGTGCCGTATTATTTATAAAATTTATAGTCGAGAGATACCGAAGGGGAGAGAGGGTTACAGCTGACTAATCCGCTAGAGGCCTACCTACTACAGAAATGGCTGTTCCAAAATCGATCAGGAATTTCCCGACGAAGGAAACATTGGATGATATCAACTATGTTTATCTTCCAATCGTAGGAGTAGTTAGCCACATGTCGTTTTCTGTACATATACTTAATAGAGAATTTTTACCAGCGTAAGTAGGCGCGGCCTAAAATAAAATAAACCTAGGTAGGCCCCTCTAGGCTAGGTAGGCTTACTAGCTAGGCTACGCTAGCTAGAGTAGGGTCTAGGCTAGTCCTAGGCTAGCTACTAACTATTCTCTATAGACTATTGAGTATTTTGGTACGGTTTGCATAACATTAACAGAAAGAGATGGCCCTAGTCTAATAAATAGAGGCTCTATCTTGGCCGGCCTACTCTACTATTAATTTATTGATATATTGTTAATAAATAACGGAAGAAAAAAAGCCTTTTATTTTAAGGCTGTGTGTTTGAAAAAAATATTAAATTTATATCTGCCTGCCTAAATGAATATGTTAAAGACCCCTTCCCTGCAATTTTGGACGTTTTTTGGAAAATAATACATATATATCACTTTAAAAACATTAAACCATGTCATTCCTTGTCTTAAATGTACGTTTTATGGTAAATTATGATAAAAAGTGAGAAACAATGCACTACCTAAGTAGCTCGCGGCGATCGACCTCTCGTGGACGGTCTCAGGCCTAGCCTAGCTAGGCTTAGTTTTGTAGGCCTAGCTGGTAAACATCGGTAACGTACAAACATCGTACGCTAGCTATATACCTAGCCTGACGTTGTATAGTTGCTGCATTAATTGTCTTTCTATTTTTGCCAGACTCCGTTGATACAAATTGGGGAAAACCCGGTATTTTCGCTGAAAAGTTAGGAGTCTTCCATTTGTTTTGGCTTCACGATCGATCGAAAAGTGGGCGAATTACAGGTGAAAAACAAAAATATCAATCCGCGCGCAATGCATTTTGGGATTTATAGCGGGCCGCTATAATTATTAAAATCGATTTATTTTTCACATTTTTAACCGTTTAAAGACGAAAAAAGTTATCGCAATAGGACCATATAGTATTATTTTTACATTAAATATAGTTTGTGATCTTAAATTAGATCTAAAAAACGTAGGGAATGGGGCTTTAACATTAACACTATTTTGTTTTTACTTGCAGAGTTTTTCCAACATGGCACTTCGGCATTGCAAATGCACTTCTGTTCAATTCTCACCTAGGCGTTGGTCTTTACCTTTACAACAGGAAGTGTTTCAAAGCAGCACCGTACACTTATCGTTTACTTTGGAGTGTTTATGGGAGCGCAATGTTTAATTTTGGAACCATTCTAATCTGCGGCACCGTCCGTCAGTTATTAATAACAGACAAATTGATTAGTGTTTTATATGCTGTTTCATCTAGCCTATGCTACATGGCTGTAGCTAAGCAGTTCTTTGATTTTATAGATACACGATACAGATGAAGTACCACTGGTAATGGCATGAATGGAGCAAATCAAAATAAGCAATTGGCTTCCCTTCTTTAGTTGTGGTTTTGATATGGTGTAGTTGATTGGCCATCATAGGGTTTTTTGGTTTAGAAATCATAGTAAAGATAACTCAGTTTTGATGATGAAGATATATAATAATATTACATAATATTGTGTGCAGATGGCCAGATGGAGGGGGATTGCCAATAACCACACTAACACTAAGAACACACAATAACACACAATATTATGTCATGAGCAAGTTGATCATGATCAAGTGTGAACATGATGCTTCAACTTGGCACAAATATACAGTAGAATGATGAACATGTCTCTAGTACAATTTCAAGAACTAGGCTTATTTTTTGTATGCTATAATTAAAATATTAGTTAAAATGATAACATACTGCAAAAATGTGTGAATAGTGTAATGAAACAAAAAAACTAAATACAGTAGTAGTAGATAAACTGTAATATCATATTTTCCATATTATTATTATTATTAACTTGGCACAAATATACCATGATGAGCATGACTGTGACTGTGACAATTTCAAGCACTAGGCTTTCTTTTTAAGCTACATTAAAATATTATTAGTTAAAATGATAACATTCTGCACAAATTTGTAAATACTGTATAATAAAAAAAATGAATTAAATAGTAGCAATATCATATTTTCCATATTTATTATTACCTTATTAATAATAAGACTTCAACAGTAAAGTATGTTAATTTTAATCTATTTTCTAATACCTAAAACTAACTCGCATTATTACTGTGTAAGTAAGTGTCGTAAGTAAGAAACCTCTGCAATATAATGATTAAAAATATATAAAGGTTGCTATTGTTTGAAAATATTGTAATACTGTACTGTATAATGTGCGAGGGTTTTAGCTGTATTGAGACTACTCGCTAGGTTGCAATATCAGAGTTATTTATTCTGATTCGTGCTTAATAATATTACTACAGATCAACAGATAATACACAGGAGTATACAGGAACAGAGGATAAATGATGCTGTAATCGAGTTGTGTCTCTGTAGGTGTGCTTCTGAGGAAGTGTTGTAGGTGTTTGCTTGAAGAAGTGTCTGTGAGGTGTGTCTGGGTTCTGCTGAGACTGGGGGTATCGGCTTATGTTGATTAGTATATGTCATCATCATCTCAACTATTGGTCCTAAGTTGTACCAGATACTTTTTTTGGGAGGGTTCTGAAGGTATTACAATGATGGATATGGTCGTCAAATCTGTGCCTAACATGTGTCAATCTCTAATTGTTTCACGATGTGAAAGTTCTGTTTTTTTAGGGAGGTAAATAGTCTTAACAAAAACATCTGGTCAATTTCTTACTGGGCGTTTCAAGGGCAAATTGGTGAAAAGATTATAACTAATTATTACATTACAATATTTATTAATACACTTATTAAAGTCAAAAAACTTCACGCTTATACATCTTTTATTAATAGGAGTTGATCTGCTGTAGTCCAGAATGCAAAATTGTGTAAAAATAGGATAACTATCAATGAAAAGGTAATACAACATTTAGCAGAAATTAAGCATTGCTAAAAGAAAAGAGCAGTTAACAGCACTATCGTGATAAAACAGTTTTAGCAGAATAAGCAAAAATAGCAAAGAAGCATGAGCATACAAATTAGCCGAGAGCTGGAAAGCAAAGGAGTGCAATAAATTATAGGCCTCAGTTTTTGGGTGTAGAATCGCAATACTGAGCTGTGTGTAAATTAGCAATGATGCTGACATAGAAATCATCCTACTAAGCAAAACAACGAAATATAGCTTCAGCAGATAGAAATAACATTAACAGTTCTAATAAAGCGCAGAAAAACAATATATGAAATATAAAACATGTCTATCAAGCAAAATTAGCTAAATATGCTATAGATATTCTGTTTCTTTTTGTGTGTTTGTGTGGTAAAACTGTGCCTTAAATGTAGTATTAAAATGTGCCTCGTGCCCGCAACGTTTGTTGCAATGACTGGATTTTACCAGAAACCAGAAATTCATTAGATTATTGAACAAAAAAGATTGCAGTCCAGCAGGTGGTAAGCGCCACACTTTCCGTAATGTACTGTACTTAATCACTCGCATTATACAATAACTTAATTATATCGTTCAGTTGTTGCCTATTTTTAGAAGAACTTGGAATTTCCCAGAGATGACGCCATTTTTACTGTACAATAAAATCGAACTACCAATAAAAGACCTAACCACAATTCTGTAGTCGCGAAGAATCAAGAGAAGTCTAGAAATGGAAATATTAGACCTAGGTCCTAGTAGACCTAATTATAAAAATAATCTAAAATAGTTTTTAAACTTAACGTAATTTGGTATAAAGCACAAACTTGTTATAAAAATACTTCTATTTGTCAACCGCAAGATTTTGAAAAAAAAAATCAGCTGCATTTCCAAATACGATGATATAAAACTCTTGGATAAGGTATAAATTACTGAAAAAATGACAATGCTGTGGATATCAGTGCTTGGATTTCAATGGAGTATCAACAAAATGATAAAGTCAACAAATTATCAGAGCCTTTTGGCCTGGATATTATAGATACATATCATCGGAGTTTTTTTGCCAAAGTTTGTTAAACAATAAATAGAATGTCGCATGGCTTTGCAGGCCAAGAAACCATTTGTTTTTAATCATATTCTCGTAATAACTATAAAAGATATACGGTAGATATCGTATAGGCCTATTGCATTTTTTTTTTTACATTTAGGCATATACAATATTTTAGACAAAAAATGTAGAATTATTCATCCGATTCTGAACCCGTTATTTTATCATTGATTATAGTTTACAGTTATAAAGTACACAAAAATGAATTAGTAGAAGCCTATTTCCAAAATTAGGGTAGCCGATTTGGACGTTGGTTGATATTTAATGAATGATCATCGTCATACAATGCACTTGTCGCACAATTTAATAGGAGAGACAACTTTAAAGTTGTATGGAAATAAAATGAAATGTATTATGTACATTTTTAGTCTCTACAGCTCATTGTCGGTCGGTTGGTCGGTCGGTCAGTTGGTCGGTAAACACTAACTCAAATTTGAGCATGCGACTGCAGCCATGTATATGGCCTTGTTTTATTACAGCTGCTAATGAGAGAATTGGTTGGTGATGACAATGAATCTGTCTATTTATTATAACACACATCATTTTCTAATGATAAAATCAGATCATCAAAATGTTTAATAAATGTTTTTCTGTAACGGTGCGGCGCTATAGGCATATATGATATTTTAAATCTTTATAGTAAAAACAATATTTCTGTAAAAATGTTTAATAGATAATTTGAAATAAAACTAATAAACAAACACAATACGTTTTTGAAAATATAACTTTAAAACAACTTACCGAAAATAACTGAATTAGAGAAATAGAATGGGATTTAATGTTTGCGAATACCATAATGTATAAACAGATAATGGTGTTTGCCATGTAGTTTCATAATTGGCCTAGATGACGAATTGGAAATTCCAGAAAGTTAATCTAACAAACAAATTAGTAATGATCCAATCATATCCACTTTCGTTGTAATACGATGTATGGCATCCATTGTTATACTTGCTGGTATTTATGATTTTTGATAGATTTTTTTTAGATTAAGAAATTATAGTTATTGACGATAAATTAAAAAAGAAGAATTGATTACTTTATTAAATATTGTGTGTGTTAGTAGGCCTACATTATGCACATGAGCAGCAATAATGTACGATACAAAATCTCTTATTATAAAATGGATTTTTCTACATCTAATATTACCACTTAATTTGACAAAATTATTTTGATTACATTTTAAGCTTTGCTTCGTTGTCAATCCAATGAAAATACAGTATTTTAATTAGGAGGAAACGAAACTCGTAAACTGATCTAAACAGTTGTTTGTTTTGTTCCTCAATTAAGGCCCATCTATTTATAGATTATTTAGCGTCTATTTTTACTTATATTTTTTATTTATTTATAATAAAAATACAGCCAATTACAAAACGACAGTCAAGGACTGAAATGTATTGCATTACAAATAGGCCCCTATATAAAAATTGGATAAAATAGCTATAAAAAATAAAACTATCCTATTAAAATTAAATATCGTACCATGCATTAAGAAAACAAACATCAAAACATGCACATAACAGACATAATAATAAATATTATCCATGCATGGATGATCATCACGATAAAATTCATCGGATGCGAGATGCCCTATTTGTTTAAAGGTAAAAAACGCAATTGTATTAATTATCAATGAGCATGGTATCATTCACTAGTGGCCGTTTTGATTGAATTAATTAATTATTCATAAATAAATGTATACCCATAAATGAACAAATGCACTCGACAAGAGATGATGGATGCAAAGTGTAATATAATGATATACATTTATAATTAAGAAATCAACCTTTGTATTAGATTTCAACTAAGTTCACGAACTTGGCCCAGAAAGTCCAGAGGAGAGTTTGTCCAGATGTTTTAAAAGTATATTTAGTGTATAATTTGAACCCCTAAACAAAACACTTAGCTTAACCTTCTGACCTCTCCCGTCGTTAAACCAGGAGAGATTGACACTATTTAAGTACAGATTTGACAGTGTTATCCATCATTGAAATACTATACCATTAATCACTCCCACCTAAACACCCTGGATAACTTAGGACCAATCAGTAACCTCTAAAATTACGTAATTGACATATGCTAATGAACTGATCCAATATACCCCCAAGTTTCAAAAGAGCCCAGACACACCTCACAGCCACTTCTCCAGAAGCAGACCTACGCACCTCACAGCCACTTCTCCAGAAGCAGACCTACACTCATATCTCACCGACAGCATCACTGATCCTCCGTTCCTTATACTTATAGTTGTATATTGTACTGTATCATTATTTAGTATAATTATAACGTATTATTGAATAAACAATATATGTGTTACTACAGTTAAGCGAGTAAGAGTTTTCATTACAAGTCAGAAACCTCATAACACTATATTACAAAAGGAACAATTTTTGTATGTTAATGACTTTTAATTGCTAAAATGACAGTTTACTTGTATCTTGTAATGATTTAATTGTTTGTTGTTTCTGTTAATCTGTATAGCTCTTTTATCATCTGGAAAGGTGCTTTATAAATAATGAATAATAGTAATGATAATAATTTTAATAATAATTTTAATAATAATAATAACATGACACCCTTAACGATGTATTATCCCCCTGAAAAAATAATTCTTAGTTAACACAATTTTTATAGATATACATATGCAATTTTAATAATTTTAACACAATAGTTATCCACTTTGACCAAAAAATAGATCGAAAAAAATGTATTTACATGAAAAAACTGTATTTTATAGCCAAATAGGTTTCGTTGAATTTACCCATTTATTTTGCCATTTTAAAGGCCTAAGTGAAAACATTTTTTTTTTCATTTTTTTTCTACAGAAATGATTAACTTCCTTAAAACTACAAAATAACATACCGTATTCAAAGTCTGATTTAATTAATCCTACTTTGTCATGTTTTTGGGGGACAATACATCTTTAATGTTCAAATCTGTAGAAATTCATAATCCACTATAGGCCTAATATCGTATCCGGATATTCACCCCCTGACATTTACCCCCCGGAAAACTACCCCCCCCCCCCGGACAACCACCACCTGGACCACTACCCCCTTAGGACAACTACCCCTTTAGGACAACTACCCCCCGGACAAATACCCCCCGGACAACTACCCCCTTAGGAAACAACCCCCTTAGGACAACTACCCCCTGGACAACTACCCCCCGGACAATTACCCCCTAGGAACAATTACCCCCTAGGAACAATTACCCCCCGGACAATTACCCCCCCCCCCCCCGGGTAATTACCCCGCGGACAACTACCTCTGACACAATACTCCCCGTAGGACAACTACTTCCTGGACAATACTCCGAGGGCAAATAATCTTTTAGGACAACTACCTCCGTAGGACAACTAACCCCTGGACAACTACCCCCCGGACAATTACCCCCTAGGAACAATTACCCCCTGACAATTACCCCCGGAGAATTACCCCTCCCCCGGGTAATTACCCCGCGGACAACTACCTCTGACACAATACTCCCCGTAGGACAACTACCTCCTGGACCTGGACAATACTCCGAGGGCAAATAATCTTTTAGGACAACTACCTCCGTAGGACAACTAACCCCTGGACAACTACCACCCAGACAACTATCCCTTTAGAACAACTACCCCCCGGACGGACAACTACCACCCAGACCATTCAACAACCTGACTCTGCAACAGTGTATAATAGGAATTAATAACTATATTTTAATTCGTTACTTTGACGAATTACTATTCATTATTGTAAACAAAAGTAAAAGATTGAACATAAATATAGCCTGGTATAAACTGAAGATTGTCACACATGATCATAGGATAGTCGAACGTATTATATAGTACTCCCTATTTACTGTAAAGACTGGGTTCGCTAATAATAATAATAATTTTTGCGTCAGGACAATGCTTCGATAACCACTGGTCTTAAAAGAATTAATTTTTGTCTAAAATTTGTCATATATGTATTTTTGTACACTTGAAGAATAATATCACTTTTGATATTTGACCTCAATGTTCACTCACCGAATAAACGGCGATCTTTAAATAAATTCCCCTCAAATAAACGGTGACCATGTCACTCCCATGAAACATCATATGGAATAATCGGCGTCTATTTCCATTAGATTATACCCCCTCCCAATGAATAAACAACTTTCTTCCAATAAATGTCCACCTAAAAACCACCTAAACAATAAACAGCCCAGGCCGTTTTTTCAATAAATACGGTACTTTAAATCTAGCACATCTAGCGTGCTGTTAAACAGAATAATCGGTTAAAACGGGTGTTTCGAAACTAGAGACCCGAGACCAGAGACCAGATACCCAATACGAAAAGGGAGACCTAAATATACGAAAAGGGAGACCCACGTACGAAAAGGGAGACCCCACTATACGAAAAGGGAGACCCCACTATACGAAAAGGGAGACCCTAATATACGAAAAGGGAGACCTAAATAAAAGGGAGACCCAAATATACGAAAAGGGAAACCCAAATATACAAAATGGGAGACCCAAATATACGAAAAGGAAGACCCACTATAAGAAAAGGGAGACCCCCACTATACGAAAAGAGAGACCACACTATACGAAAAGGGAGACCCTAATATACGAAAAGGGAGACCCTTTTCGTATTGGGTCTCGTGTCAGGTCTCTGGTCTCGGGTCTCTAGTTTCGAAACACCCGTAAAAAACAGATTATTTCATTTTTACAGAAACCGGTCATATATATTTGTCTACTTTTGGATTGGGGGGGGGGGGGGGTAGTTGACCGGGGGGGGGGGTAGTTGACCGGGGGTAGTTACCCGGGGGGTAGTTATCCTAAGGGGGTAGTTGTCCTAAGGGGGTGGTTGTCGGGGGGGTAGTTGTACGGGGGGTTGTTATCCTAAGGGGGTAGTTGTCCTAAGAGGGTAGTTGTCCGGAGGATCCGGGGGGTAACTGTCTAGGGGATAGGTGTCCTAGAACCGCCTAATATGTACAAAAACTCAACGTTAATGTATAGAAACAAAATTATAGGTCTGCAAATATTCAAATCATTCCACCTAATTTTAAATATACACGGGATTTTTTCCAACATAATGTTTTTAATATATAGCCTCACAGGCTGAAATAATCTGTTTTGCTTAAAAAAAAAACCCAACGATGTTCCGGGATGAAGACTGACACGGACGTGGTAGCTGTTTAATTGTTGTAGATGACATGTTTCCACACGATTCTCTCTTATTTCAAATGAAATGTACAATATAATGAAATGAGTTACATTAAATGTAGGCTATTTGTGTTATGCTTTGAACAATTTATGCAATTTGAAATTTCGCAATTTGAATCAAAATATAGATTCAAATTACGCAATCGTGTTTTTTCAGTATTTAATAAAAGCAAAGTATAGGCCTATAGTAATCTGCTCTGTTACGTATAAAAAATGGAAGTAAAAGATTAACATGTTATTAAAATTGAGCAAAGATTTTCTTGATGTTGATTAAACTGATTTTTCTTAAAAAAAGGATTTGCACATTTCCCTTTCCGGCACATTTAACGTCAAAACTATCGTTTTTACATAGGCCTAACGGCGTGATGTTTTACAAGTGAAATAGATGTTTACAGATTTGCACATTTGAGGGTACCATGTGTGCATAAATGGTGTGTTTGCACATTTAAGGGCAAAATGTTTGCACAAATTTGACTTTTTGCACATCTCACGACAACAGACTCTTTCTAAAATCAACTCCATGGTGAACCCCGAATTAGTTCAAATAATATTATGGTAACGGGGTTTGTACGCTACTTTACATTATTATTATAGAGACACGACAGAACAAACTCTGCTTATAAATGCACCAATAACTTGAGAAGAGAATAACATGATGACAGAGCTGGTGATTAAGAAATGTAAAATATTAGAAGGACTTTTTTTGTGTACAATACAAATGACAAATTGCGCATGCGCTAAAAAATCTTGAGGGCGTGATTCTTTATTCCGTCATCGTATTATAAAATCAACATGAATAAGGAGCAAAGTGAAATTTGCTTACAAAGGTCTAAAAATTATATAAAAGAGGGGGATTATGAAAGGGCTAGAAAATTTCTTCTTAAAGCAGAAAAGCTTTATGAATCAGATGAAGCAAAACGTGAGTATTTATCTGTTTTTGTAATGAAATGAAACATCAGTTTTCTAAGCCTTACTTGCGTCTAACAAACGACAGTACTGCTCGTCAGGCTTGTCTGCCCGCATCGTTGAGGTTTGGGTATGCCGATGGAGTTGGCTTAGGCCTAGGTCCGACCTAGGTAGAATCATAGGAAGTGACTACTTTATGCTTGATTTTTGTTTTATTTTTCTAAACTTAAACCAAATAAATTTATTTAAATCACTGATACTAAATACTATTATAGGCCTAAGTACTACTTTCTAGTCTCACAGTACAGGTTTTTTATATCGCCGTGGTTAGGATTCCGGCACCGGAACCCAACTGCCCAGCGTTAGGGAATCCGACACGCTATTGCGCATGCCCAGAGCGAGGTAATCGGCGACTCTATACTATACCAATTCTTTGACTATACAGCGATGGATCATTTCATAGCTGCGCCACACACGGCGAACTAGCCTAGATGCCTACTAATAATGCGGGATCCACTAATCTAGGCCTACCAGTTAGACGTGACCAGTGGGCCTATTTATTTTGTAATTAAAAAGTGGTTGCTGCATTCTTATATAAACTTCATATCATTATGAATTATATAATTACATGACTAGTTTTATGGTTTTTCATAACGCATTTAATATACTGTACATAACATGCAATATTCACAAGTTGATTTGTTGACGGCAGCCACCGCGTGGATGTGAAAAAACTGTTCGGGAATTCGGGGTCGTAACGTTAAAAACAGCATTACGATTCTTAGATAGATACTGATTCTTATTAATATCATTATAATTATTTTAACGCGTGGCGTAGTCGTATTTTAATTATTAATTCATGTATGGCATAGGCCAAGTTTCATCCATCTCTCGCTCGCGCAACGACTCGACTATCTAGGCTACAGTAAATCCCTATAACACTCCGACTCTCGGTGGTGTGGTGTGTGGCACTATTAGTGCAAGCTATAATTCACTTCCCAGAGCTCTGGGCATGCGCAATATCGTGTCGGATTCCCTAACGGTGGGCAGTTGAGTTCCGGTGCCGGAATCCTAACCACGCGCTTTTTATATCGCCGTTGCTAAAGATACGGTACCGTATCCATGCTTTTAAAAACTAAAGATACGGTAATTATAGAGGGCGCTTCCGTTTGGTAAAAGTACGGTAAAATTGCATTCCTAAAACTCGTACCTAAATATAAAACTCCTTCCTAAATATAAAACTCCTTCCTAAATATTAAACTCCTTCCTAAATATTAAAAACCTAACCCTCTAAATAATCTCTCTTAAATTAAAAACTAAAAAAAAAAAAAAAAAAAAGACGTCAAGAAGAGTATCGAACCCCCAACCCCTTAAGCCAAAGCCTCATCACATGCCCACTAGGCTACACAGCTGGCTTGCAGAAAACCAATGCAATAACCTATTTGATTAACATCCACATTACATAGCGCCCTCTATAATTACCGTACCTTTAGTTTTTAAAAGTATGGATACGGTACCGTATCTTTAGACATAACGTTTTTCATATTAAATAAATGTAAATAAAAAAATATTTTTTAGTGGTCAATCAAGTCATAAATAGATTTTAAAATTTATAATCTACTACATTATTAATATTATTATCACTTAACTTAAGTAATGTATATTACTGTATTATAATCAAATGAAATAGACTTCATTATTTACCAGCAATAAAAAAATCTTACAAAAATATGTAACCCGACCCACGCCATGGGTGGCTAGTTTTCTATCGATTTGGGAAACAATAGTAATCACTTATATTATGTAATTGTTACTTTCACAGAATTATTGGTTGATCTTGATGATTTAATAAATAAAGCCAAAGAAGAAACACCAAATGGATGGACACAGACAGAAGAAGAAGAAACAGATGCAAACCACACACAAGAAGAAGCACAAAGTACGACTAGGCAAAGACAGAGAATGTTTTCAGGGGAGAAGACGTATACAAAGGAGCAGACAGAAGGTGTAAATAGGTATGAGCTCCACATGGGTGGGGGACACCGACGCTATACAAGTTTTCATTTATTATTTACCTCCGCCAAAGAGGTATATGTAATCGGTAGCGTGTGTTTGTTACTTGGCCAAATTGAAAATTGGCCAAGTATGTTGATCTGTTTGGTTTGTGTGTTTGTTTGTTTGTTTGTTTGTCATCACTCTAGCGCTCACAGTTTTGATTCGAATAACTCCAAATTACTACCAAACATGTCACCTGGGGCAAGGAAGACACCGCCCAATTTTGGTTAAAATCCGTACCACGGTTCCAATTCTGGGCCACTTTTAAAAATTATTTTCAGACCTGCTAGTGTTAAAAGATAGGACAGAATTATAAAAAGCCGTTGGGCAGTCTTAAATTAACAAGTACTTAAATTGCATTTTCTCGGGAAGTACTTGTCCAAAAAACTTCATTTTTGTACAAGAGGCAAGTGTTATAATTTGTGATTTGTAATTTTAAAACTAAATTAGATTTAATATAGAGGTTTTTTGATGCGAGTAGTTTACAAAACCTATTTCTCTTCAAATTCACCAGTGTGTTTTTCGCGTTGCTGTTCTATTGTTCGGTTTGTGTGTGTGTTTGTCATCGCTCTATCGCTCACAATGGTAAATACACAGAGGAATCTTTCTTCAAATGTTAGTCAGTTGTGTATGGCTCGGTGGTCTGTGCTGGTGTCTACAGCATTTAAGTTACCGAGATCGAGTCTCACCTTGGGAAATGAAACGAAATCAGATTTTTTTTTTATTGGTTGTTCAAGTATATTTATTCGTATATAAATTAGGCCTATACGGCTGATTTATAATTAAATCTAGAGAAATTATGTCTCTATTTTCATGTTACATGGGAGGTTTATGACATATACTGAACTTTGATCGGGTTAAAATCGGTCAAGGTCAAGTTTGTTTAGGAGGCCAATTTTGATTTGGCCAAGTATCGCGCTATGCGCGAAGGCTAGTTTGTCTGTTTGTTTGTTTGTTTGTTTGTCATCACTCTAGCGCTCACAGTTTTGATTCGAATGACTCCAAATTACTACCATACATGTCACCTGGTGCAAGGACGACACTGCCCAATTTTGGTTAAAATCTGGACCACGGTCCCAATTTTGGACCACTTTTAAAAATTATTTTCAGACCTGCTAGTGTTAAAAGATAGGACAGAATTATCAAAATCCGGTGAGCAGTCTTAAATTAACAAGTAAACTGAAATTACATTTTCTCGAGAACTACTTGTCCAAAAAACTTCATTTTTGTACAAGAGGCAAGTGTTATAATTTGTGATTTGTAATTTTAAAACATAATTAGATTTAATGTACAGGTTTTTTGATGCGAGTAGTTTTAAAAACCTATTTCTTTTCAAATTCACCCGTGTGTTTTTCGCGTTGGTGTTCTATTGTTAGCCGACTGAAGCTATTGTTCGTTGAAAGGCTGGTTACATAACCTGTACACCAAACTCATGTACATGATAGTAATGAAATTAGCCTAAATCACACAGCATAAGACACACACTTTTGGTGCAAATTTGGGTCAATGTCAGGAGGCCAATTTTGATTTGGCCAAGTATCGCGCTATGCGCGAAGGCTAGTTTGTTTGTTTGTTTGTTAGCAGGATTACTCAAAAAGTAATCACAAGATCTGTACCAAAATGAATAGACAGATAGATATGTGGTCAAGGACCATTCCATTAAATTTTGGGACCATTTGGGACCACAGTCCCAATTCTGGACCACTTTTTAGTATACTTTTTCAGACCTGCTAGTGTTAAAAGATAGGACAGAATTTTTCAAAAGCCGGCGAGCAGTCTTAAAGTAACAAGTGAACTGAAATTGCATTTTCTCGAGAACTACTTGTCCAAAAAACTTCATTTTTTAACAAGAGGCAAGAGTTATAATTTGTGATTTGTAATTTTAAAACATAATTTGATTTAATGTGCACGTTTTTTTATACCAGTAGTTTAAAAAACCTATTTCTTTTCAAATTCACTCGTTTGATTTTCGCGTTGCTGTTCTATTGTTAGTCAACTGAAGCTATTGTTAATTGAAAGGCTTCTTACATAACCATTACACCAAACTCACATACACATGCTTGTAATGAAATAAGCCTAAATCACAAACAGCATTAAGACTAAAAATATATATATATATTTTTTTACCGGAGATATCTTATGTAGGAGAATTTTACAGTAGGCGGAGCCTAGGTATGCACTCTCGGAGTGGCTTTCTAGTTATTATTATGATTGATAGAACCACCACTTCATCACTAACATAAAATGTTATAGAAATATGCGCTATAAAAGTATATAGGTTAACGATTACATTTACTTGAAATAGATAAATGGAATGAGTGGTGAGCTTAATATTTGGTTCCATTTCTGAATAAGAACAAACAATTTAGATGATTAGTATGCTTACGGACTTACAAAAAAAAAGTTTCAAGATGATGATTGTGATGATGATAATTTAAAGCATAAAGGCCAATTTACAAAGACGAGCGGTAACGGTAAGCGGAAAACCGCGTAGCTTGTCCGTAGAATCTGTATCTGTATCCTAGGCGAAAACTGCTTGTCTGCTCCGCGTTGTGTGTAAATGGTCATAAGAAATAACATTGATTCTATATTTGTGTTACCGTTACCGCTTGTCTGTGTAAATTGGCCTTAAATGGAAATGAAAGCTAGTGGACAAAACATAAAAGAGCTAGGCCTACTACTGTAGTTTGCAAAGTAACTTGATAACAACTTATTACTGTAGGATAATAAGGCTTTAATGATAATCAAATAAAATAAAAGTACTTTGGAGCTATGATAGTACTAATACTAATTTTGTTTTTTTATAGAATTAAAAAATGTAGTAATTTTTATGAAATACTTGGTGTTGCACAAGATGCAGAAGAAATGGAAATTAAAAAAGCATATAGAAAGTTAGCATTAAAGTTTCACCCGGATAAGAACTATGCACCTGGTGCTGATGAGGCATTTAAAGGTAATTATACTGCCATTTCAGAATCTGGTGTAGGTCTGAAATTGAGAGATTTTTTTAGATGAATCAATTGTAGTTGGTCAACTTTCTTCCTTTTTATGGAGGTGGAGTGAGGAGTGTAAACTTATGCTTGTGTAATTATGTCTATATCATTATCAGCACGGTACTAAACTGACATAATGTACAATTTACTGGATCACTGAAAAAAATCAATTTCAACATGCGTGGTGATTTATAGTAGTGTGGTCTAGTTTACAACTGTATGGTTGTTTAATCCTTTACTCTTAGTCAGGAAACATTAACAATTATATATATAACAGTATAAGGGAAACTGTACGTACAGTAATTGGTATGGTACTGCAGTAAAACTGGATTTTCTTTCTTTAGTGATTGGAAAAGCATTTGCTGTACTCCGTGATCCAGAAAAACGGAAAAAATATGACTTATATGGAGAAGAAACGCAAAACGTTTCCCGGAGGACACGTCATAGTCACAATGGGTTTTACTATGATTCAAGGGGTTTTGATGGTAAGTTTAAAATCTGTATATCAGGCTAAGTATACTGTACAATGACACTAATTTAAACTTAAATGCAGTGTCCCCTTACTGGAGTGGTAAAACATTTGTTACTCCCTTACAGGAATGTGTCCCCTTAATAGGGGTTGATCATAGTTGCCACTCATTGGTTTTCCGGAAAAGTATCCCTTTAAATAGGGATTTACCCATTAAAAGAGGCATCATTGTTTTACAAAATATTTATATAAGTTATTAATTATTTGATTTTCAGAGGACTTTTCACCTGATGATCTATTTAATATGTTTTTTGGCGGAGGATTTCCAAATGGTAACGTACGTGTATATTCTAATGGTCGACACTATGAAAGGCATACAAGGAGAACAGGTCATTCAGATGTAAGTCCTCAATAATACGGCTATATTTATGGGTCATTTGCTGAAAACCAGAGTTAAGAAAGTTTATAGGTCAAATTGTATTGAATTGATCAAAATTAATTGATTGTTATTATTTACCTTTCCACGTATTTGTGTATGTGTATATTTTAATGGTCGACACTACTGTATGAGAGACATACAAGAAAAGTAGTTCATTCAGAAGTCCTGAATAATAAAACTATGTATGGGCTCATTTGCTGAAAACCAGAGTTAAGAAAGTTCACTTATATATAGGTCAAATGGTATTGAATTGATCAAAATTAATTGATTGTTTTTTACCTTTCCATGTATTTGTGTATGTGTATATCTAATGGTCGACACTACTGTATGAGAGACATACAAGGAAAGTAGTTCATTCAGATGTAATTCCTGAATAATACAACTATATGTATGGGCTCATTTGCTGAAAACCAGAGTTAAGAAAGTTCACTTATATATAGGTCAAATGGTATTGAATTGATCAAAATTAATTGATTGTTATTTACCTTTCCATGTATTTGTGTATGTGTATATCTAATGGTCGACACTACTGTATACAAGGAAAGTAGTTCATTCAGATGTAATTCCTGAATAATACAACTATATGTATGGGCTCATTTGCTGAAAACCAGAGTTAAGAAAGTTCACTTATATATAGGTCAAATGGTATTGAATTGATAAAAATTATTATTTACCTTTCCATGTATTTGTTTCAGACACAGTATGGTGTTCTTACACAAGTTTTGCCCATTTTGGTGTTAGTGTTAATGTCTCTGTTGTCTGCAAATTTTCTCAATGACAGTCCATACAGTTTAACAAGACATGGGTAAGTAATGCTAATAATAATTTGATATTTTAGAAGGTTATTAACAACCACACTGTAGTGTATATTGAATGTATTTTCATTTTCTAATTTATGGCCACCAAGCTCAAATAACGACACTATGCAAAATGTAGTAATAACTAATTAATGTACATTTTAAACTATTTTAAAGCTATTTTTTCCCCATCCAGAAAAAAAATAGTATATGGGCAATTAAAGTATAATAGTTACCTAGCCTAGACGTTAAAAATAATATAATGTTAAAATTGTTAAATTTTACTTGTACTTTTTTTCACAGTCCATACTCAGTGAGGCGTAAAACTGCTGACATTGAAGTAACTTATTATGTTAAGGTAAACAATATTTTTATTGAATTTTATTTGACACGTTTCAATATTGTTATGGAACGAAGTACCAATGTTATATTCAAATTAAGTAACCTTGATTAATAAAGAAAAGAATATTTAATTGTAAATCTTCAATAGTCAGATTATATTTTTGATTTGTGACTATTGTGCAATTATGTAATTCCAAAGACAATAGTATGTATCCTGCCAAATGCTATTCTTATTGGCAGAGTACAGTATGCTAAAGATTTTCCTGTTTTCAACTGCTCAACAACAAACAATTTGTAATTGATTGTAGCCTTGATTTCATTAATGAAATATGTGGTTAATTTTTTGAAAATAAATTTAAGATCAAGTTAGTGATATAAATAACAAAGAACATAGTATAATTTTTGTTTTTGTGCAACGAAAAAACCAGGTTAATTCCTGCATAAAGTTTAAAAAAACTATAGTAAATGTTTGTATGGACACCCTTTGCCTAGAATTCAGTTGGGAAACAAACATCATTTATAGTGAAGAAATTGGTCAATTTCTATTTTTTAGGAGGATTTTTCTAAAACATACTCAGGGCGTATTCATCATGTTGAGAGGTCCGTTGAAGAACACTTTCTGCAGAATCTACGGACTGCGTGTATACGAGAAAAGTCTCACAGTATGTGTACATTTGCTTACATTTGCCAATTGTTTATGCAATTTTCTAGTTGAGAACCAACCTGGTCCACTACTTGCCTTGATATATTTCTAGCCTTGTGTTACCTACTGAAAACTCTACCAGGTTAATAACCTGGTCAATAACCAGGTCCACCACTTGCCTTGATAGATTCCTAGTCTTGTGTTACCTAGTGAAAACTCTACCAGGTTAATAACCTGGTCAATAACCTGGTCCACCACTTGCCTTGATATATTTCTAGTCTTGTGTTACCTAGTGAAAACTCTACCAGGTTAATAACCTGGTCAATAACCTGGTCCACCACTTGCCTTGATAGATTCCTAGTCTTGTGTTACCTAGTGAAAACTCTACCAGGTTAATAACCTGGTCAATAACCTGGTCCACCACTTGCCTTGATATATTTCTAGTCTTGTGTTACCTAGTGAAAACTCTACCAGGTTAATAACCTGGTCAATAACCTGGTCCACCACTTGCCTTGATAGATTCCTAGTCTTGTGTCACCTAGTGAAAACCACACCAGGTCCACCATTTTTCATGATTTATTTCTATGAAAGACAGGGATCGACCAGTACACCGAACTAGCCTCTTCTCTTTTTTTAAAATGCACTGGGTTCTTTAAGGCGAAAAATGTACACTAGACTGTACCTCTTTCTAAAAAGAATTTTTCTACCTCCAGAACAATGGTAGAGGAGAAGGTTTTTAATTTATACATAGCGCCCCTGACTTGACCACAACATGTTTTTGAGAACTGCCTAATGTATTGTGATAATTTATGTTTTGTTTTTCCAGGGGAAGGATTAATGTCAAAAGCCAGATATTTCGGAGATAGGAAACTTTATGAGCAAGCACAAAGTAAGACAACACCAAGCTGCACAAAGTTCAACAGCTATATGGAAAATAATAGATAATACACTATCGTTGAATATTATCTTTTATTGCATTTAAAATCTTGTTTCTATTAATTGTTGTACATGCATTTGGGGATAAGGTTAACTTGCTCCTTAAGATTATTTGTCCTGCGGTTTGAATTATGTTGTGCCTAGGATTATCTAATTATGCAATATGACAAGTGTTGTCAAAAAGATGGCACATACATTATACTCCACTTCCTCAAAATTTATGAATACAAATGTTTAAACAAGGATATGTAATAATATTTGTTTCCCACTAGAGACGTAACAACGTTGTAATGTAAGGTTGACCAATCACAAACGATGGATTATTCGTATTGTTTCTTGTCATTGGTCAACTTGCTTGCGTTGTGTCTAGGTCCTTGCCTTGTGGGGACCACGCTTACGCAAATTTAAACTTAGAACCTCTTTTGGGACACCCCTGTTTAGTGGACACTTTCCTATGACACGAACAGGCAATCTATGTTGTCTTTGGCTATGTTTCAACACTACTGCCAACACCTATTCAGGGGAGACTTGGTTGGGTCCAGCGGGTATCCTCTTAATAGCGTTTCTACTGTAATTCAGTTATTGATGTCAACTTATTTCTCCATATGCGTTACCACATGCATTTGTTTATTGTATATCTGATAAATAAGAGTAGTTATATGATATGTCTTACTGATAATTATATATTACCTATATTAATTAATATTATTTATTTGAATCTTTAATTTCAAGAGATGAGATACTCTCTAAGTCTAATACCCTTTTCACATCTCCAAAAATTGTTACAACTTGAAACAAGTTGTAATCGGGTTTGATCTCCTGACTTATTACATGTTTTCATACACGCATACATGAATCTTGTGAAATCTTGGGAAGAAAAAATAGTTGCACGCTATTTAATTGCTGTGATTGGTCAGTTAATACCAGAGCAATACACGCGCACGCAGCAAGAACTCAGAACATCTTGGAACAAAAACACAGGCCTCTTGTTGGTGTGTTTTTCGAAGAAAAAAAATTTGTGAAATCTCAGGAGATTTTCCCAAAAAATTGTTTTCACACTGTGCAAACATGGTTACAAGTGTTGTTACATTTTGTGAGTATTCGATATCAAATGACGTATTGAACTACATTCATTCATATTTTGCAATATATTTATTCTGTTTAACCCATTGACCCCTAAGTTTATTTTGCTCCCCTGGGACCCAAAAAGCATATGTCATATAATTAACCCTAACTTTTTTTCTAAACACAGACATTAAAAAAATTAAAAAACAAAAATAATGCAAAGGACATTTTATTTCCAAATATGTTATCAAATTTGTGTTACAACTTATTTTGGCGGAGTATGGATTATGCAAATTTTAGAAATATTTTAGGAAAATTATTAAAAATTTGTAATTTATCTTTGACTACCAAATGCACAAAAATTAATAAATATTTCATAATAAAACTCATCTCTTCATCAGAACCTATTTCTTCTCTTCAAAATAAGACCAAACTTGACCATTATGAATGACCGGTTTCGAAATTATGAAGAAATTAGTAGACTGACTCATCCGACGATGACCATATGGGGCCTAGGCCTATCGGGAGCCGCCCCGAGAGCGTCCTCGCCGCTGTTTGTTCACCGGGAATGTTAAAAAAAACATCCCGAAAGCGACTTGGAATTCGCGATTCCCACGCGCACCGGCATCCCTCGGGAGCTTAGTCCGCTGTTTTAGACGTGTAGCTTGCAGAAAATTTGACGAAAATGCGTCGAAAACTTATGAAATTAAAACAAGTTTGGTATCAAAATGTTTGTCAAAAGTTATGCTTCAATAAACTGACCTTTGCGCAGAGTTTGAACAAATATTTCATGCCCATAATGCATCTGACATGTCAGGGTTCATATTACAATCAAAGGTAAACAATATGGCGCGGCCCTTGTGAGGACATCTTCACGACTTTTCTCCGGTAGAAAAATCACATTTTTACATGGAAATATGACGATTTAGACACTGTAACTGATACATAATCTTTATTTATTATACATTTATTGTATACAAGCTTCAAAATAGTGATTATTAGAAATAAAGATGGATTTTAGACGATTTTACGTTGTATGTCTAGGCCTAGATTCATTCAACGCGCCTGTCGCGTTTCGAACAGCGTGCTTCGAAAAACGGTTATATTTTCGAATTTTATTTTCAAACTAACTTCAACAATTGTTTTTATATATTTAGAAGCATATTTTTTAAAAAAAAGTTGTGAGTATTTTGTATAATTTGTTGTTACGATTCATGCACAGCAAACTGCGCATGTAAATTCGATTTACTTTTTTTTTGTTGAAAATTTGTTTACAATGACCTTGACTTTTAACCTTTTGAGCGCTTTAAGCGCTTATCGTGGTGAATCGGTTATAGACCAGTCGGATCTGGAGGCAGGTGTCACTTTTCTGCAGAATTTTCCAAACCAACTTTTTCTAGTGCATTTTTTGACGTAGATTACGAATCTGGTTGTTGATCGGACTAACGTGGGGGCTTTTTAAAGATATAAACGTTTAAAATCTTGATTTTTGAGAGCCGAAATTAATCAAAATAAAACAAATTTAGACAATAGAGGGCGCACTTTCTACATAATTATGAGTAAATTGGATTAAAAAAGACTTCGTTGCTGTTAATTTTATTCACGTAAATGTGAAAATAATTTATAAATCTGATCGGTTTTATATGCTGAAATTGTTTTAGTAATACACTGTGTAGTATAAAGTTAGTTAGAACTTTTCATTTTCGCGTTTTCAGTGATCAAAAATGATATTGTCTAGGCCCGAATATGAATGCTTCCAGCGTACGACGTATGTAAACAAAGGACGTTTAAACCGCGATGACCGCATATAAAGTTCGCTCAAGTGAATAGTGGGGCTTTTACTAGCCTAGCGTATTGTGACCGTATGCATGAAACATCTTTCTCTAGCTTATCTTGCATGCAGCGCTAGCTTTACATAAACATGTGTACTACTGTTTTTAAATTTTTTCCCCCGATTTTTAGGTGGTGTAAGGGCCTAGAACTTATATTATTATTACTGACAGGCTTCTAGAGTAGGCTACTACTACTAGGCCTAGTACTGGTGTAGTAACTAGCTGGCATAATAATAGCGTAGGTGTAGATGTATTATGGTGTCGTGTGTGTAGTCTTTACAGCTAAAACATTTATTTTTGTATACATAAATCTAATAAATGCTGTGTACTACTACCCGTATATTCAGCTGATTATAACAATACATCCAGCAACCCTATCAACCAACGATTTCTCACAGGTGACATCATTGTTCAGGTGGAAACATTGTGAAAATACTACAACGATATTGAATGTATTATTTATTACGAAAGCTGCATCTAGCATGAACATAATATTTCCTCTCTGACTGAGATCATGTTTTAAACAATAAAAGAAAATAAGGTTGCCCTAAAGAACTAGCTGTAGAAAATCACATAAAACAATGTTTCTCTGTCCCTGAACCAACATAATTCCAATAAACATGGCTATATCATACCAAATGTATTCTACAAAATAAACAGCCAGCATCATATAATAATTATGGTTTAAAATGTCAAAGACCAACTGATAAATGTGGAATTTGCGTGTATGGTGGTTTGATTCCATAATAGTAATACTGTATTTTGATGATGAACTATTGCATTTTCTATGTATATGTACAGGCGCGTAGCCAGAGGGGTTTTTATGGTTCGGGCGAACCCCCATTCCCGACATGCCCAATACCTCACCCTCATCTCTGAAAATCCTCCAAATACGTGCCCCACACAGTACAAAAGGTTAATTTGAAAAATTCGTTCGTGAATGGAATAACTCGATACCTTCTTCACTGTATGAGCGTATGTCGAGCGATACGTGTCTGTAAATTTACGAGTTGCAAATGAATTGCCGATTTTCACCTGAAATCCCTGGATGTAACATGATATTGATGCGTGTATCGTACTCATAAAGTGAGCTGGGGCACGAACGGTTCGTACAAAGGACACCGCCAGACAATAGCGTACGTACCTATATTGTTTAGATCACGGCAGTCAGCATGCATAAAGTATACCGTAAATCTTCTAATTGTAACACTGGGTTATTATATTATTCTTTGATTGTTTTTTAGGGTGGGTTACTACTAGAAGGGGATTACTATTAGAGTAGTGGGTTACTATTACTTGAAAATAGTAACCCACCCCAACTATTCCGGTCAGCAGCTCATAGCAAAATAATAAACAGTACGGATAAACACATTTGTTTGAACAGAACTAACTAACTAACTAACTTATAAACTCAAAAACACTCAATCCTTCCCCACACCCGAGATCAACATGCATTATCTCCTTATTACTATTAGAGTAGTGGGTTGTTATTATTATAGATTGACTATTGACTGGGTTACACTATCTATTAAAAGGAGGGTTACTATTATTAGAGTGTGGGTTACTATTAGAAGATTGATTAATATTTAATTTCTTCAAATTGCTGTAAATAAATATAGGTAGAGCTATAATAAGCATTGAATTTGCCTTCTCACACAAAGTGCTTTTTTTGGGGATTCCCCTAGACGTACGTACGTTCACATTGAACTTGAACGCAAGTGAATGATCAAAAAAGGTACGAATACGATCGTTTTGCTCATTGGTAGCATGCTGCATGAGAGTGTCTTTTCCGACTAATTAGAGGTGCTATTTATCATGAATGTTATGTGCGAGAGTATACCATTTCCGGCCATCTAGAGGTGTCATTTAACCAAATTTGCTTCGCCCCTCCAGATTTAGGATGGCTTTTAGGTAAGGGTGGAATTAAACGACATTAAACTCATTACAAACGTATCAGATTAACATAATTCGTTTTTGCTGTAGCATACGTCGATACACAGTACATAACGTAACCGTCAGTAAACTTCGCCTGGAAAGTAATACTACGACACATTTTGGTCCCTGGATGGAATATGATATCACGCGTTTGGACACAACGTTGAACGATTTGTACAACAAAGGGATACCGCCAGACAAGTGCGTACCTATTGTTTAATAGTTGGATAGCTGGCAATAATGAATGCATAATAGCCCTCCGACGTACTCGCGGTCAATGGAACGTCGCGGTTTTCTAGGCGCTGAGGCTACGAAGTGAACGCCAACGATTTTTACAGTATTCCCCGACTCGACAAAAAGTACCTGTGTTCCCAGATATGGGATAGGCTCCCCGACGAGGGGATAGAGCCCATGCGGATACACAGTTGATGATCTTAACCTGGATGTTTTACTATTTTCATGAGATTTAAAACATATTTTTTCTTAGAATATGCCAATTGCGCATTCTTTTGACATCATACTTTACTAACTTATGACGTCATAGGTACGTTATATGGTAATTTAAATATTAATTGGAAAGTTTAATACCACATTTATATAGCGGCTATTCTGAATTTATGCTAATTAACCTTTTTGATGTCTGACCGTATCATGTTCATTTCAACAGGAAAATGTTAGAAAATTGTTTTCCTGCGGTTTCTACATTTTTTTTAGCATAGGATAATGTCATTTAAGCAGTTATAACATAATATATGACGTCACAACTACCTTATGACGTCATAGTTACGTCATATGGTAATTTAAATATGCTAGTTTGAAAGTTTAATGTCACATTTATATTTACTCGTAATGCACTTAGGTGGTCTAAAACCAACCGTTGAGGAGATATGGGAACTTCAAATGGTAAATGGCGGCCATTTTGAATTTATGCCAATTAACCCACTTTCCGGTGTCCGATTTTGATAAATTTTGGATATGATGTTTATTTGGACTATATCAACTAGACAACACATTTCTGTTGCATTTAACATATCTAAACGATTTCCTCTTCATAAAATGACTTATTTGACCTAATTTGACCTTTGACCCTTCATATCTCAAAAACGCCCCCTCCCCGTCGCGATCAACATTCATATTCGTATTCTACAGCCAAAATTACCCCAGAAAAAGTACATGAAGTAAATTCTGCAAAAAGTGACACCTACACCTCAAATACGACTGGTCTATTATATATTATGCAAAGCCATGTGAATGAAATATTATATTGATATAAATCATGAAAAGGAAATATTTATTTTTTTCCATAAAATTAAAATTTATAAATTTTTAGCTGTTATTTCAAATCCCATGGGATTTGAAATATTAGCTATGTATGTAATTATCAGCACATGTACAGTATATCATTTTATAATATTATTACAGTTTCCAATTTATGTCAAAAAGCTACTCTAAGTAAAGTTTTATTTTTTAAAAGCAGTTAACATATTCACTCATTGTTACTACTTTACATTAGAAATTGTTGTTGTGCACATTCCACAACTGTGTTTGTTCATGAGTGTCTGAAGATATAACAAACATATTTTTGGTGTTGTTCATTGCCCATATTTAATTGCTCTATATTACAAACTTATTTAAAGACGGGGCCATAGCCAGCATGATAAACAAGGAGCTTGTTCAATTTTCACTACCCAATTCACCAGCAGAGATCGTCATATTTTATATTAATAATTATATTTAAAGCATTTATGCATCGTCTGTGAGTGAAGATATTTGTTAATATTTCCATGTAGTGTAAATTTACAAAGATTACCAATCTGAACCCTAAACATATTTTTTTTATAGACCTAGGCCATCACAACAATTTTAACTTTACAATACAGTGAATGATAAATTTAA
This sequence comes from Antedon mediterranea, assembly GCF_964355755.1. Lineage (NCBI taxonomy): Eukaryota > Metazoa > Echinodermata > Crinoidea > Comatulida > Antedonidae > Antedon > Antedon mediterranea. The sequence continues at coordinate 19,179,233 of NC_092675.1, forward strand.
TACTTAAATATTTGTTTGTGTATATTGTCAGATTATTAGAATTATTAATATTTATTTTTTCAATGATGATGCATACGATTCTATAAGACCAGTGCAATCATATTTTAATGATATTTTGAAGTGATTATTAACATGTATATATAAGAGGTTATTATGTGACGTTGTTAGGTACAGTATTATATTCGATTTGTAAAGCGGTAAGATTTTGGTGTGGTGAGCAGGACTGCAGTGCAAAAATAAGTCCAACATTTGCATAAAGATTTATTGAAAATAGCAACTTGCTTTAAATGATGTTGCTATATTCACCGAATCACGTAAAGATATTTCGTCAGCATTTCACTTAAGTCATAAATTAAGTGGCATTTACGTAGGAGATTTTTTTAATTGCAAGGGTGAATATAACCAATGTTTACAACATCACATTCCTTAATCTCGGTCTACACTATCAAACTAGTGATGTGCCCAATATGGTAGTGATATGACCAAATATGCTAGTGATATAACCATATATAGGCACATCACATTTTTTTGTCACATAAAGTTTGATAGTGTAAGCATAGCTTTACAATCCTCATCACCACTCACTATCATGGTGCATGATGATCATTCAGATTACTATTACGGTATATGGACAATACAATTCATTAAAAAAAATTGAATATAGATAAAGTTTTACCACAAATGTACAACAACAAATATATTGATTTATGTATATTTCCAACTTGAAAAATTGTGTCATTTCTATTAGATGTATTCAGTTTTTATGTTTCAAGATTTTTATTACACAGGCAAACAACAATTACCGTTCCATCTTTTGTATTTTTATGGGTTGTAAATATTGAAAACAATGACATGGGAGCTACCTATCTATTGTAATGTTAACTAGCAATTCTTAATTACACTTTTTATTTCTGTTTCCTCGTAAATTTGCTGTGTTTTTAATAGTGAACAAATTCCATACTATCAAGTAGTATTACTTATTTTATCTCCTAACATGCATTATGTCATAGTTACAAGTGAGAGATAAAACATTTTGTTGATGCATATTTGGAAAATACTGAAACAATTGATACTTTTGTCAATAACAGTTTAAATGAAATTGTTGGTTGTACGTTAAAATAAAAATGCTATAAATTTGCCGTTACTTAAACAATAGAAAAGACCAAGGAAGAGTGATGAATTGCACCCTTTCCCTGAAAAGACCGTAAGCTTGGTTTTTAACTGAAATTATGTTATCTAGTTGCAAATTAAATATGAAAACCAGGGGAGATATAACATATCACTAGTTGGCTACAGCCCATGTTTAAATATTTTAAAGACAATTTTAGCAAATTGTGAAAATAAATAATGAACCTTTCTTAGGTAGAATGCAAGATGGGCTGGGATATAAATGTTAGTACTATACATACAAAATGTTTGTTTAAATACATTTGAAATAGGTACTAATAAGGAATGCGAATTTACTGTATAACAACATATGTATGATACATGCGATATTTATTAATGTAATAATGATGATGTAGTTTTAGTTACTGTAGTATTGTATATCATTATATTTGTATGTATATGATTTATGTTTCTTTTAAAGGTTTATTAAAATTAATCAGCTCTGGGAACAGTTGTTTTTTGTTGTTGATATATCATTAGGTTGGACAATAAGTGAATGTCCTTTATTGTAGGTGTCATTACTGTTGTTGAGATACACTGAAAGTTGATGGGATACCAGTCTTCCAAATTTGTCTCTTCAAAGTTAGCCTCACTTTCAGTTTACACAGATGGCTCGGCTCTATGGTAAGTGAATATTCTTTGATAATAATAATAACGTACCACATTTATATAGCACCCTTTTATGAATAAACACGTTCAAAGCGCTTAACAAATAGTTCATTCTTATATTTAGTGCAATATATTCTTTGGTATTTTCTACCCGGAGTTTCCCTTTAAAAATAGGCAACGTATAATCCCACCCAAATAGGCTACATTGAGAAGGCCTATAAATAGTCTCTGTTGGTCCAGATTTGAGTATTGTAATCGTACATTCATTTTATTAATCTTGCTTGTCTCATTTCTGGGGAATATATTGTTAAGTAAGTAATTAAAATATATACAGATCTAGTAGAATTTTGTATTAGAACTTTGTATTATATAAAATATTATAATTCTATTGTAATCATATTTCTGCCGCGCCCAGTTGTCGAACATGTCTTAAATCCATTTTGGTATTCCGAATTTAACTCCGTATCCGTATGTGTGTTCGCGAATGATATGATCGCGGGGAGAGAGCGAACAGTTTGTTAACATCAAACAGGCAAAATGATGTCAGATATGACAGCGATGGAGGAGTTCGAACATCAATTTGCCACTTTATCGGCAGACATAACAAGTAAAATCAACGATATACCAAAAAAACATGGAAGTAAGTTTTCAATTGTTCATGATAATAACCATAATAATGCGGACTACCCTAGGCCTAGGCCTAGGCTAGGCCTGTAACTTTAGGCTAGTATTAAGCCACTTTACTGGGCACTGTGCCGGTTGGAGGTTAGCTAGGACGCCCCTCAAACACAGAGAGCACGGAGCAGCTAGGCCTAGCCTGGGTGGCCTTTTCCGTGTCTTATTATGGGACGATTCCCACCTTACGTCTCACTTTAGACCAAATTCATATTCATTTTTTTCGGTATTTATCAAGTTTTGAAAGGTGTTTAACAATCCGTATTTTATTGATATTGTCAATTATTATTGACAATGTTGATATAATACTACAGTAGGCCTAATATCCCAATAAATTACAAAAAAAAAACGTAATTTTATATTCAATTTATTACTTCGAAAACCTTGTTTATTTCGTGCATTCGCCAAGCGGCCCACAGAGGGCATAACTTGTTTACATCGTTCGCGTGACTAAAAATAGTAAAAAATGATCATTTTCGACAATGTTTTCAAAATGTTTGCTTTATTGCATCTTTATCCATAGTAGTAGTACAGTAGTACTACCCCATAGTCTCTCTGAAAATAAATTTTTGCGAAAAAAGCTTATTTTATGCTTATAAAATGCATGTCAAAGCCGATGCATTTAAGTGTGCCAAATCGTCTCAGGGCCGAATCGTCCCGTTACCGATTGAATAATATTTTAATAGCATATTAGCATAATGTTTCCTAGGCCTAGTCCCTACTGGGCATATTTAAGCTTTTATTTTTGGTAACCATTTAGACCCTCTTTAATTATTTTGCAGATGAAAAAAAGATTTTGGTTAATTCAGCTGAAAAACAGATGGATGAGGCTCAAGAACTGGTAAAATGAATAAATTATTATTCATTAACAACAATAATGTAATAATACCTAGTAATGAATTTGTTTAAGGTGGATGTCCCTGGCCATTAATTTCATCTTAATTAAGTGTATCTGTGGCAATGGCATATTCACACTCTTTTTGTTATGATGCCAAATAAGACATCATCATGTTCCTTAAACAAATATCCTGGTGACTGGGACTTTGTGTCATTATGTCTCATGAATTTCCTCCATGGTATCTTATATGTTAATCTTATAGCTAGAGCAAATGGACCTAGAAGTTAGGGGGATTCCAGCAAAAGATCGCCAGAAATACAGTACACGTGTCAAAAGCTATCAGACTGAACTAACACGTTTAGAGAAAGACCTTGTAAGTACAACAACAGAACTGAACTTAAACGATGGTAAAACATGTGCAAATAGATATACAGGTGTTTAATACTCTTGTTTGTTTACAGTTAAATATTGTATAAGTCATTCATGTATGACGTTCTAACAATAAAGTAAGTAATTAATGTTACAGTAGTTACCTAGTGAAAAATCGAAGAAAATAGTTAGTTATAATTAGTTATGCAATATGGTTCACCTTGCTTGCTAAAAAGAATATGTTTAAATAATTATTTTTAAATAGATTTTTTGAAAATATGTATTAAGATAAAGAATACAGATGATGTTTTCAAATTAGGTGTGATGTTGACTAACACAATACAGTAATTAATAGCCACCTGGACTTATTTGCACACATGCAAAATATTGTAATGTGAAACCCTTCAAACTTTACTACTGTATACTGAATTGAATACAACTGCTGTTGATTGTGCAAATCCTCAATGTTGTAAAATTATGATTGTATATTGAAAAGGTATTCATCATTTATATTTTGATGGTTTTGGTCAGACTTAAGCTCTGTCTACACTATAAAGCTATGTGTGATGTGCCTAAATGTGGTAGTGATATGACCAAATACGGTAGTGATATGACATCATCATGTTCATATATGGGCACATCACATTTTTTTTATCACATAAAGTTTGATAGTGTAGATAGAGCTTTAAAATTATCTTTTGTATTGTTTCTGTGCAGTAACTACTATTTTTACTGCAGTAATGTATGATTTTGATTTGTTCCAATGTAGAAATTTATTAGTTACAGCAATAAATCAATGCATATGATGACCCCCAATACAGCTTTCAAAAGAGCTTTACAGCGTCCACATTATCAAACTGGATTGACAAAAAAAAAAGTGCCCATATCTCTGATTTATAGACATCAATACCATATTTTGGCACATCACACATAGTGTAGACAGAGCTTTAAAGAGTGAAAATAATTTTGACATGGTCCCTTCTTCTTGTTTCTGATAATATCTATTTTCTTAATGAATTATCTGTTTTGATGATTTTTAAAATCGTTTATAATTGTTTGAATTTTACATTTTTGTTAGAGGAGATCTAAAATAGCATTTACTGATTTAGAAACTGGAAGAGATGAATTATTTGGATTAGAAGATGTACAAAGTTCAGAAGATCAGGTTAGTCTTATCATAATCTTATCACTACCGTAATGATGCGGGTATAAGCCCACTCTTGGGTATAATCACAACATCCCTCCACATTCACCCCTCTTTCTCTCTCTCCCCTGCCCAAAACTGGATGTGATTCTTACAAGAGGAGTGGGCTTAACTTACACTCGCGTCAGTACTGTGTTTACTTTGATTTGGTTTAATCACTTACTTTCAACTTTATTTACATCATACATAAACAGTACAATATGTGAAAAGGAGCTAAAAAATAGCTTTCGCTTATCGAAGTTTGACTCTTGTCACAAAAATTAAATTAGTCAAAATGTTTGTCAAGTTTGATCTAACAACAATAATTCAATAAGAAAGAAACAACAACTATATAAAAGAAATATAGTAATGTATTTGTAAAAGTAAACATTTAAAACTTCATTTATGAATTTCAATCTTGAAGAGGTACATTTCATTGCTAATCAATCATGTAATCATCAATCTGCATGATTATTATCAGCCATTACTGTTATGATCATGCATTATAAGTAACCTTTATTTTTACCTATGAACTGATTAATTACTGATAATAATATTGGTATTTATTTTTTCCAGAGAACAAGATTATTAGATAATACAGAGAGGTTGGAAAGATCAGGTCGTAAGTTAGAGGCAGGGTATAGAATGACTGTAGAAACTGGTAAGTATCAGAGAAAAAAACAAATGAATAGTAAGAAATAATAATTCTGAAATATTAAAATGATAAGTAAACAAAATAATATGACATAATTAATATTGAATACTAATAAAATAAAAAATCTCCGACAGTATTCGAACCATATACCTGTTGCTTACAAACAAGCTTATGAAGTCCGTTATTATATATACTAAATAAACTATATGATGTAGAGTTTGTGAAAAAGAAAATAATTAGTTCTTTGTTATTAGTAATAAAATACTTTATAATTATTCATAAAACACTTTATACCCAACATCTGTTACTACTGTATTATAATGTAACTATTGCTTTTGTACTAGCAAATATTTGTACATTGTTCATTCATTCAATATTAAATCAGAGTCTCAACTTATTTCTCCATGATTAAATCTACTATTAATAATAATATTTAGTATTGCATTTCAAATTTTCTTTTTGCTTGTAGAACAAATCGGTCAAGATATTTTAGATAATTTACATGGTGATAGAGAGAAAATCAACAAGTCTCGTCAAAGGGTTAGTTGAAATTCCCTTTTTCTACAATTGTCTGTGTGTCTTATTGAACTAACCAGGAAGTGTGAAGTAGAAATGTAATTTGTTAATAAAAGAAATTGTACTGTATACAAAGAAAGTGGAGCCTTAATAATTCATACATTTTTTTGAATTTCAGTTAAGAGATATGGATTCTACGATAGGTCAGAGTTCAAGAGTATTAAATGCAATGTTAAGAAGGTAATGTTTAAACATTTTATAGAGGGTTAAATAATAAATAATCCTTTATATACAACCAAGGAGCTAGTGTATGGCCAGCCAACTCAACATCAAAGTGAAAAAGAAAATAATATTCACTAAGGTTTTTGACAAATGTATAGACGTATTTGTACTGGGTTTCTTTGAGCAGATAGTAGATAAAACTTTTTGCTGTTTATATAAGATTTTGGCCTAGTAGATATATTTAGTGATAATTCATAAATTTATGTTATTAATAGGAATCGACTAATACTTAATAGTAATAATTTTGAATGTTTTCCAATTGATGCTGTGCTTGGGAAAAATGTTTCTCATGTTATTGTTAATTTATTGCACTGAGTATTCAGTGGACCTTGGGTGAAATTTCTGCAAAACCAAACCTATTAATGTTATCACTACCACACAATTAACTAAACGATATTTTTTTATTTTGCAGAATTGTTCAAAATCGGGTTCTGATGATCTTCCTTGGAATGGTAGTAGTGTCTGTGATTATTATAGGCATCTACTTCTCAGTTAAAAAGCATAAATAGATTAGTATTATTAGTTCATAAAACTATTTAAATCTAAAAGAAATGATTTTTTTTTTACCATATTTAATGAGGGTGATCCATCCAGCAATTGCTGATCATTAGGGACCCTCAGAGGTTCACAAGACAAACATACACAAGATGCTCTACATAAACAAAGTCTTATTACAAGTCTTTGGGAGTGGAGTTGTAATTTTGTCCTTAGAAAAAATCGGGACTTGAACCCAGGACCCTTGGAGTGGTAGCCAAGCATCATAACCACCAAGCTACAACTCAACTCAAATAACAAATATGTTCAAATAATAATGAAAGTTAGCTCTATTATTTATTTTGTTATGTATTAATACATTTTTTTAAACCAAGAGTAGTAATTTTTTCTCAATGCCTAAAATGTGGGCATAAAAATTAAAAAGTAATTTTGAAACAATATATTCCAGTACTATAAAATAGTAAGATTATGCTGTATGTATCAGTTTTTTGTTTTTATTGATTATGTTGTAGGAAACTTATCTTTAACAAATGTTGTTTCTACAGGATAATAAACTTTAAAACATTCTTTACCTTTACACTAAAAATAATCAAGTATTAAAGAGTTAATATAACTATAATGTACAAGTTAAGCCTTATTCCTGCCTGTGTGTTTTTTCTTAGATATAAATAACATGTGCAATATTCACATTTTAGCATGTATGGTGTATTCTTAGTTTGTTCTCTGTGAATCTTACTTGTTGTTGCAGATATTATCTCTACAAAGTGCTTTATCAAATCATGTAACCAAGTGTTGTTATATTTACTCTATACGTGATGTTTAACAGAACTAGTTTCCTTGTTAAATTAAACTATAGAAGTTTAAAAGTTAGATTTTATTAATGATTTTGATCTTTATTGAATTATTTGGTTTATTGATGAATTTGATTTGGAAATGTGTGTACTTATGGCTATAGTACTTTATTCCATTAAAATTCTTTGTTATTTTAATTGTAAATGTTCCCACCAACTATGTATTTAACTTAAACGGTTCTGTTTACTTCCAAATCAGTAGTTGGTCAATTTGTTTTATCAATTTAATTTAGTAATAATACTGTATAATGTGCATGTCTGCTTTAGTTTAATATCTATTTTTGAGAGACTATACAGTAATATTATGTTGCTGCTCCCCCCGTTAAAAACCCTGTTTGTATTTGAAACTAGCCAATTGGGCTACTTTGTAGATTTTTCTAGGCCCACCTACAGTAAATCAGGTGTATTTATACTCTTAGTGGGTTATACATAATTCTATACATTGTATGATATAACACCCAATATTATCACAGCATTGTGTGATATGAAAATATGATAACATAGTGTATTATTCTGGTCATACTAACCTACAGGTATGCCTGGTAGCTTTTACGATATAACAATGTTATCAAGTAGATGCTGACAATAACATCGGTAGTAGTATGACCCATTTTTTTAATGTGTATTTAGCTGTAAAAAGTATATCTATCTATGTGTTTAGAGTGTATAAAATATTAAATAAGATTTTATAATATTTTTTGTGGCTTATCCCTCACATTTTGTGAATGAACATGCATCATATTTAAATGATCTCATATTGTCATGAGAGATAAGTTCTTCAATGATCGTAAATCAATCGTATGACATCATAAAATATCCGTGCCCATATGGCAATATTCGCGCATAATTTTGGGCGATTTTCCAAATAATCCCGGCTGTACTATAGTACAGAGGTTTTATTAAAAAATGGTTGAACTTTGACCTTTTTATTCCTCGACCTAATGGTCCTATGACGCCATAAGATGTAATAGGGCGATATCCGTGCTCAAATGGCAATATTAGCGCATAATTTTAAAAGGTCTATATTTTGGGTGATTTTTTTTTTAATAATCCCTGTACTTTTAGTACAGGGATTTTATTAAAAAATGGTTGGACTTTGACGTTTTTATTCTTCGACCTAATGGTCCTATGACACCATAAGATGTAATAGGGCAATACTCATGCTCATATGGCAATATTAGCGCATAATTTTAAAAGGTCTATATTTTGGGTGATTTTTTTTTTAATAATCCCTGTACTTTAGTACAGGAATTTTGTTGAAAAATTATTGAACTTTGATCTTTTTATTCCTCGACCTAAGTGGTCCAATGACACTATCATATCATATCATATCATTTATTTCGCCAATATACAGAACAGTACAAAAAAACAATACAAAAGTAAGTCAATGAGGCCGGATAACCTAAAAGTTACAAATAAAAATAACCGTCGAGAGGCTCTCCACATCGAAATACTTACATAAAATGAATAATACATGGATTCTATTAAAATTTAGATAAAACTATATAAGATGTAATTGGGCAATATCCGTCCTCATATGGCAATATTAGTGCATAATTTTAAAAGAATATATTTTGGGTATAGTAAAGGGATTTTGAAAAAAAATTGCTGAACTTTGATCTTTTTATTCCTTGACCTAAAGTGGTCCTATGACACGATAAGATGTAATGGGGCAATATATGTGCTCATATGGCAAAAAAGTCTATCGGGTGATTTTTCAAATAATCCCTGTAATAATAGTACTGACAGTACAGGGATTTTGTTGAAAAACAGTAACATTCTTATTCCTCAATTTCTTATGTCCTTTCAATAACAAAGTGCTGGTTTCATAAAATACAAAAACATTATTAATAGTTAATTTTGAATGCACCAGCTTTATTCAAAGAAAAAGGAAACTGTACAATATACCACAGTAACCGTTTGTACACATCTTTTCCTATTTGTTTTATTCAATCTTTTTGTTTTCTTTTTAGATGCATTACAATACAACAACCATGATAAATGTCACATTAACAACAATGTACTAGCTTACAATAGAAAACAAATATATTTTTTAATGCACATTTTAAATGCATCCTGGTAAAAAAGGAGTCATCATCAGTAACAATGTCTTGAAGATGCACTCCATAAAAATGTAAACAAAAATCCAACTAAAATAAAATACTTTTTAACAATATGAAATGATTTAAGTTATCATCTTTCAACCCGATTGCAATAAAGTAGAACCTATTATTTGGGACATCCCTATTCAGGGTCAATATGCTTGGACATTACGGCAATGTCCTGTTCAGGGGACACTTGCGTTTCCCCCCACCCCACCCCCCCCCCTACTCTATTAAGGTTTGAAGAGTATTGTATCAATCTGCTATTTTATCTCATAATTATCAAAATGATTTTTCTTTTTCTTTTATTTTTTTGTTATTGAATTAACAATTATAGTTAGTTAAATCCATGCAAGACAGTGACACTTTAAATGCATTCTTATGGTAATTGTTTACTTGTTACGTCATGGTGTTGATAATGACATTAAAATACCAATATAGACTACTGTACTTGTATTCTACATGTACTGAGTATCACATCATAGATTAATGCATTATTTGTCTATTAGGGTAAGTTAAAAACCTCTTATTTTCTTTAATAAAGAAATATAACTGGGAATATATATGCCAAAATGTATACACCAATCTTATTCAAACAAAATTCATACAACATTGATGTCTATAGTTTAACATAGAGGGGGTGATTCCAATACATTACCATTGATATGTTAACCTTTGAATACATATTTTTGTTCATTATTGTGATGAACGTTAAGTAAAAAAAATGAAGCAATGTCAGTGTTTACAACAAGATTTATACAGGTTGTCCTGTAATAAAATATACCACCACCGCCCCATAATAATTAAAACTAAAAAATGTCACTAGTAAGAGAATCATATTTTGTGATTGTTATCTCTTGATACCCCACATTGAATACATTAAGGCATTATATGCCATTTGAAATTAGCGTACAGAATAGGAATATTTTTAAACCTCTTGTATCCAACATAAGGGTTGGATGCCAGAGGAACACAATGTACCTATAGAGTACTACTACTTTTTTGGGTGTAGACTTAATATATCTGAGGGTGTCTTAAATTGTGCCACTAATACTACCCTACTTGCATTATTTGGAGTCATCATTAAATGTAATAATTGTTTTAAATAATGTCAAACAATTGATAATGCATTATTGAAAGTCTTGACCTAACAAATATGTCCTTGTTGATAAGTAAAAGGAACAATATGAGTGTTTAAAATGCATACATAATCTAACTGTATTATCCTCATTGTATAGTGTCTATAAATCTCTAATTTATTCCTCCCGTTTCATTGCCACAACACTGCACACATTGCAAATTTGTTTTTAAATCAAAATATAAAAAAAATGTCATCTTTTTTTCAGAAATGGTGCATATCTAGAAATTACTCTTGTTAACAACTTTAGTGTGAACATTTGATGGTGGTATATGTACACACTACTTAAATATGATGGGATATACATCCTAGCAGGTACTGAATTTATATTCCTAAATCACAAAGATTTCTATATGACCAACACTTAACATGAATGATGTCTCCTGAAGCCCCTCAAGATATCTTTGGATATATCAACTATATTAATTAATATTAAAGTATTATTATTTTATAAATACTTTCTCCCTGAACAATTAGGTCATTTTACCATGGCACCATTACAGAGTGCCCATCAAGCAGTGCTGATCATTAGGCACAGTCACACATGGTGAAACTATTCAATCGTAAACGTTCAAATAAAGTCTACTCTCCAAATACTTTGAAAACCGGAAACTCCCAAAACTAAATTTATCTAGAGGTCCCAAAATCTTTTTAACATTGAAAGAATTTCTGGAAAATCAAAGTCAAAAGATGTTCGGTATTGGGAGAGATGACTGTATCAACAATGCATTATTTTACAGTAACTCTAAGAGGGACGTTCAGTAGGTTCCAAAGGCATTTATATTACACTGTTCTTTATTTAAATTTTGGAAGAAATTGTTCATTTTTTATAGAACTATATCAATGTCTAGAAATTAATTTTTATAAGACATAAACAAATTGTTACTTTAATAAGCCAATGTTAACAATAGATAAAGGTCTTCATAAAACAATTTTTACTTATTTGTGAAATTGTATACAATATATACAGTGATCAATATTGAAAATATCAAGGGGGGAAAAGTGGTTTATATGACAGGGGTTACACTGTAAACATGTTATCAAGAACTAGGTGATAGGGAAAATACCATTAAACCAACACATTTATTCATAATTGATTTACAAGATATGCATACTAAACTGCAGTGGCAATGGATTTCGGAATAGGTTAATACTCCTGTTTTAAGCATTTTCAAGTCCACATAATCCGACACTAATAAAAATTTTAGATATTTATGCAAGCTATTTTATAAACTTGCATTGTGTCCAATAAGACGAAATTCTAGGATCCAGTTATAGTTATTTTAACTGTTACTATATATTATCAACAGCATATGTTTGAATAGTTGTATGAGTTTCAGTCATCTAGCATACATTCATCTGATTGAGAATGTCTAAAATCCACTATTGCCTTGTTGCACACCAACAAATCTTCTTCAGTAAAATTGAGTATTTATATAATATCCAAGTATGTCTATAACAGTACACCACAAGGAGAAATTACTTATTTAATTGTTTTGATGAACATGTCCATGTGTATGCTGACAAAATTAGTAAACTAGTATACTTAATTGACAGAGAGGATTTATACATTGTACAGTGAATCGCTTCCAAACATTCACTTTCTTCACAGAGCCTAGCATTTTCTTCAACAATATTCGCATTCATCGTACACATCTATCGGACCGAAAGAGAGCTACTGACAGTCTGCAAGACCCACAAGGGAAAACCCCTCAGTGGTTTGAAATTTAACGTGGCATTCCTCCCACAATACAATACTCCAGTTTAGATTCAATGTTCGAATCTTCATTTTGGTGAGCCTTTTCAAGCTCCTTCGTCAACAAACACTATCTTCCAGAAGATGGACCAGATGAAGCAGCATGGGATATGCCAGATGCACTGCTACCAACAGCCCCACTGTGATCCATTGCTGTGGAGACAAAAAAATATATGCAAAATTATTAAATGCAAAGAGAAAGTTGTTGAAGAAGATAAAAGATGTTATTGATATGTTTGATATGTAGAGATTAAAAGGAAAGACTTTAGGAGACAAATGTTGAATCACATATATTCTACGTAAAACGTTTAGTGAAAATGCAGGCATATAGTTCTAATTTCTAGCTTAGTTAAAAGTAACCTAAATTTATTGGCAAAGTTAGTTAATATTTTCAATAGTTTATAAGTTCTAACAAGCACTAATATATGTTAAGTTATATCCTAAAAAAAATGTTAACCCAATTTTAAAATCAATTAAGTGTGTAATTAGTTTAAAAGCCAAGAGCAAATAGATAGCAAATGGTAACATTAGGGAATTAATTTGATAATTTCTTTCTGTAATCACCAAGCCTTTGGAGAATATTTTCTCATTTATTAACACACTTAGTGAGTGTATAGGAATGAATATGACCCAGACCTAGTTAGTTTGTGTGATATAATCTCAAGCTCTGTCTACACTATCAAACTAGTTTGACAAAAAAAGTGTGATGTGCCCAAATATAGTAGTGATATGAAATCATCGCGTCCACATATTTTTTTGTCACAGAAAGTTTGATAGTGTAGACAGAGCTTAAGTTACTATGTTTAAAACCTATTGATGCTTAAAATTCATTAAACAAACAAAATTTTTTATACTAAATTAGAGCATGTTTTAGACCATTTTGCCTTGCATGAATTCCTATGGAGCGCACATTTTTGCAAGGAACCTAAAGCCAATTTTCCACTAGGCGAACTAAGCTTATACACCTGCGTATCCATGTTTCCATCCTCCAAATCTCTCTCTATGCATTACATATAAGCTGCCGGTTTAATGTATCTTTCACATGATCCAGATCCCAATTCAGAATAACTTTTCACTTATTAACCCTGGCAGATGACACTTTTTTGCAATGGCAACTTGGAGTATGCTTGCCAACGGGTATCATCATAATATTATAGTATTATTCTCAAATGTTACCTTGAACATTTTCTGGTGTTCCATTTTGAACTTTGTTGTAATTCATCACTTCATTAAAAATGTAATCTGAAAAAAACAACACAGAAGATTAAAACTAGTCCAAAAATGCAATCGAATCCTAATGTGAAACAACTATACAGAATACTTATGCATTTCATACATCTTTAATTAACTGTTATATCAATTTAATATATATATTATTACTTATGTATATTATAAATTATGTACGATTCCACCAAAATCTTGATTGTGAGACATTTGATAAATGGGCAAACTGCCCTAAAATTTCTTTACATGTTTTTAGAGAAACTATTCTCATCATCAGAACAGAAAACAATGCCTAGAGTACTTATATACCAATAGGACAGGTTGTGTGTAAATGTAATAATTTACTTATAATGTAAATTATATAAATTACCTTTCCATTGCTCAACTGTTAATTCTTTCTCATCTATAGAATGATCATACGGAATAGGTGCAGGCTGTGAAGGGAGAATTAATATCACATAAGATGAATGAAGATGAATGAAGACTAACGTTGATGGTTGAATTTTAGTAGTTTGTCTTTAGTTGAAGTATAACCAACGGTAGTCCTTATCATTTATGTACTTAGTCTACTTCTAAAAATGTAAAAGATATTGGCTTCTCATTGTTTCTCATTTCATGAATAATTTTTCTTACTCATTAATTGGAGATTAAAACTACAAATATACTTAGCTATAAGCCACTATAGCCAAACACTCCATATTGGTTGGAAAATATTCTGTTTCATTTCTATACCTTAGGCTCAAGTTTCATTCTTATCTTTATATTGCGCTGGGGGTGATTGATTATTTGTTGTTCTAGTTTTATAGATATTTTCTTTTGGTTACTGAGCATGCTCAGCTCTTGCTTTTGGATAGTAAATTCCTTCATCCCTCCTCCATTTTACTCGGGGTGCCCGAGTCTAGGACTTACTCATTTTCTCCTCCATCTGGACACTATTGAGTAAAAAGTGCGATTTTTAAAGTACTACTCCTCCCTTATTAGTTGTAGTATTGAGCTGGGATTTGGCCTGAATATACTACAGGGACATGTCCTCAAATCTATAGAGCCGGATTTTTCAATTTCAAACCGGATGCAGCCATATGACGTCTCGAAGATGGTACCATATAGCCGTATTTGGTATGTTATTGATGTGTATATGACGTCACATCCCGTCTTTTGACGTCATTACAGCTTCATTTGCTGTACCCGGAGTATCGCACATTCGTGCTTTTTTGTTAATTAATTTGTTTAATTAAGAAGCCACAATGTGTGACACACACCACAGCGTTATGTAGTTATATGCGGCTTCTTGGCGTAGTGGTTATCACGTTTGCTTAACACGCAGAAGGTACCTGGTTCGAGCCCGGACGAAACCTTTTTTTTTAAACTTTATGGTGAAAAGTACTGTATACGCAATATGATAATTATACACAGTATATCATATTTTAATTATTTTTTTAAATACTTATTTTGTGTAATCGGTAATTATCACTTTTACACATGTTTATTTTGCTTTGTGCTTATTACCATATTTATTTGTAATTTAAATGGATTAAAAAACTTTCTGTAACCCACATTTTCAGTGTAAGAGGTTTCGTAGTGTAGTGGTTGTCAAGTCTGCTTAACACGCAGAAGGTCCCGGTTCGAGCCCTGGCGAAACCTATTTTTCTTTAACTTTATGGTGAAATATACTGTATACGTAATATGATATAGAGTATACCTGGTTTTATTACTCGGGGTACCTGAGTCTAGGACTCTCTCATCTTTTCCTCTTCTTCTTCCATCCGGACACTATTGAACGAAAAGTGCGATTTGTAAAGTACTACTCCTCCCTTATTCGTTGTAGTATTGAGCTCAGATTTAGCATGAATATACTACAGGGACATGTCCTCAAAGCTATAGAGCCGGATTTTTAAATTTCAAACCGGATGCAGCCATATCACGTCTCGAAGATGGTACCGTATAGCCGTATTTGGTAGCGCGGTTATTGATGTGTATGTGACGTTACATCCGGCCTTATGACGTCATTACAGCTTCTTTCGCTGTACCCTGAGTATTGCATATTCGTGCTTGTTTTTGCCTTTGGCAAATATCTATATATTATTCAATTCTTACCCCATACACTAAAGTTCTACCATACTAAATTTTTACTCAACATATAATATATTCTTACCATATAACAAATTCTAATGCCATACTAAATTCTTAACACTCTGTATATATTAAATTCTTACCCCTTCCACTTCAGCCTTATCGTACCAAATATTGATATAGGGATGCTGTAGTGCATCATCCACTGATATGCGTAGTTCTGGATCTATCACAAGCATTTGACTGAGCAGATCACGCACGTGATTAGCTGAAAAATAACACACAAAAAAAGGCCATTGCATGCAATGTTCTTACCCCTTCAACTTCACTTGGATCGTACCATACATTGATATAGGGGTGTTTTAGTGACTCATCTACTGAGATTCGCTGATTAGGGTCCACAACCAGCATTTTACATAGGAGATCTCTTGCTTGTTTTGCTGTAAAATAAAAGTGCAGAGGAGAATACTATGTAAGCCACCATGCAAAAGCAAAGCAGAATGTGATTAAGCGTAAAGAAATAAAATCACCATAAGTAAAGTGACACCAAGAGAAGGATACTTTTAATTATACTTCATGACTACAAAATCAATAGAGCGTATCCATTGTATGCTCATGCTCACAAACCTAGCATTGTGATAGCTTCAGCGACAACACCATATTTGATCAGGTGGCTAGTTACAATGCTGATTTAATTGGTTTGCATAAATATTTATTTGTTATCTATTTCTTTTATAGTCTAGACACTGCAAAGTATAATTAAAATATCAAGAAGTATTATAGAACCAGAATATTATATTAATTAGGCAGGTAATTAGGTTGAAAGGCAGGGTCTAACTTTTTATCAAATTTTATGCCACCTTAAATAGTCCCTTCTAGGCATATATAAACTCCAAAACTTAAAATTAAACATTGGAAGTTTGCACTTCATTTTTTTGTATACAAATTTATTGGAAGATTTTGTA
Source organism: Antedon mediterranea (assembly GCF_964355755.1). Classification (NCBI taxonomy): domain Eukaryota; kingdom Metazoa; phylum Echinodermata; class Crinoidea; order Comatulida; family Antedonidae; genus Antedon; species Antedon mediterranea. Next base: position 19,196,128 of record NC_092675.1, read on the forward strand.
AAACTAAATTTTGATTTAAAATTACATTACAAATTTTGGTATTCTAAAATTTGGACCAATAAAACAAAAATTAGAGCTTGGTTCTACTACAAAATGGAACAGACAATTATATATAATTATGGTTTTATAGAGATATAGAATTATTAAAATTATTTTATTGTTTAAGTATTTATTTTTACTAGTCTGTGTCGTTTGGTCTTTAGCAAGTTTTTTTTCAGCTTTAAAATAAAGAACTAAAATAAAAAGTGCGTTTATAATGTAAATTTCTAACAAAAAAAATGAATACAGTATATACTTTGCAAAATATATTTACCAATGTAAAAATGAAATAAATAATATTTTATAATATGGAATGCAAAATTAATATTTTTAGTATAGCCATAATAGCACTAAATACCACTATAATAATTTTGTAGGCCTAATGCTTAAAATATTAGCAGTGCATGAGGATTTTGGGAATGTTAATGTTTGTAAATAAACTAAAATGTTCATAAAGAAAGCATGGCACATGTAAATAAAATCAAATCAACATTTGCTTGTAAACAAAAATATATAGCAGAATGCACCGATTGCGATTAAATTGTTCATCTTGTTTGTGCAGTAGTAATAAATGAATTTAGAAATTCATTTCAATAAACTCATCAGAACAATGAACTTCTGAAGAAACTGTTTGTATAAAAATGAACAATGAAACTTTTACCATCAGTTTTTTTTATTACGATTGATAAATTCTAATTTCATCACAATGCACTCATGTAAAAATATGTAAATATTCTTTCTTATCTGCTGCCCTCTATTGTCCATTTGATTGAAAAAAATAAGGTGTGTTTTCAATCAGAACTTGATTAGTATACATGTATTGTAATATTCAATTCATATCATTTTGTACGCGATATTTAATTTTAATATGCCACAACAGTCTTATGTTAGATAGATACATGAATTATTAATATGATAAATATTGCCAATAATATGGTGATAATAATGAGAATGATGGAAGAGGATGGTGACAACGATAATAAGGATATTTGGGGAAGATGATGATAAAGCTAATTTCTGTGACAACAAAATAAATTTATGACTTTGAAGGTAACGTTTATAACAATAGTATTGTACTTCAGTTATAAACACATCCCTGTTGATATTTATTACACATATCCCACCTATATATATAAATATACATATGGAGGGCATATAAGGTCAAATTGAAATGTTCTCAAAACAGCAGTACAGTATGAGCAGAATTCTAAATGAAGAGATTCACATGATGGGTTGTTTATTGAAAATAAACAATAAAATGTTAGTAACCCCTTCACCTTACCTGTCAGTTTGTTAGGCTCCGATGTGCTGTCTTCTGGAAAGAGTTCATCAGGGAAGAGAACATCAAACATGTGTCCAGCATAACGTGGTCGATTTTCTACATAGTTACGCACCGTTGGTTGTAACCGTTTCATAAACTGTTGCGACGGTGTACCTAATAATTCTATAATTTTATTCCATTGATCAATATCTAAACAAATTATAGTTAAAGGAATACATGTATTCATTTATTTTCGTATTATTTATTGAAGTGAAATAATAACACCGTAAAAGATGAATTAAGTTGTCTCATAGAAAAGAAGGATACGATCTGTTCCTGGAAATAAGACTGCTCCCCTAATCATTTCTCCAAATATACAACCAACAGACCACAGATCAACTGAAAATAAATATACCAACAAGTTGTTTATTACACAAACCAACAATAGTGTCTATGAGTGCCAGTTATCTGGATAAACAGACAATAGCCTAAGTTATGATACAAAAAGAGAAAAGTTTTATTTATCATACATATGATACATACACTTTAAAAAAATTAAATGCAAAATAGGGGTTCTTGTCGGGGACACACGGCTAAAACTCCACTTAAATCCTGTATGAATTTAACTTTATGCAACAAAATAATTGTGATGTGCCTATATATGGGCACGATGACGTCATATCACTACTATATTTGGGCACATCTCGCTTTTAGATGTGTTATACACAATAAAATAAAAGAAATAACTCCCATGTTAAAACTCACCGTTTTCTTTATATCCCATACCAAGAATAACTTCAGGTGCCCGGTAGTACCTAGTAACTACATAAGGTGTCATCATGAAGCTTGTACCGGCAGTTCTTGCCAGACCAAAGTCCAGGATTTTCAATGTACAATCTGATTTAACTACTATATTACTGGGCTTCAGGTCCTAAAAGTATAAAATAAACAAAATAAACGCTAACCCTATTAAATATGTCAACAAGAATTACCATGTTTATTTGAGACAATGGGGGTGTTTATTCGAGGGAGGCGTTTATTCAAAGCAGGACGTTTAATCGAACAATTACGGTAATTTTCTCAAAATTATATACCTTAATACAATTAATCAATCATATTAATTTTGGAATATAATGTAAGAATAATATACAGTAAATTATCTGAAACACAAGATAAAAATGTCTACTTACCCGATGTATAATACCGGCTGAATGTAGATGTTTAATTCCACAAAGTATCTGATACAAGAGGTAGGACATACGTTCATGGTCAAGATCCATTTGAATGACCATTACCAGGCTGGCGTCCATCAACTCCATCACTAAGTAGACATCCGTGAACTCATCAAATGTCTTCTGAGGACTGAACACATTGAGCAGTCCAATGATCTAACAATGAAACATAATAATACCCGGCATTAAAGCACTGCAACTTGTGTATTGTAGCTTGCTGACTATGAATCTCAGCATCTATGGCAAAAATTGTCTGCTGCTAAAATCTGTTTTAAACCCTCAAAAACTTGTCACCTATCGTATTTATTTCAACAAATTAACACATATACATACAGTAATAGATAGAAATGGTGAACAGATTTTGGCCAACACACAGTTTCGTTTACTTGCTAGTCTAGGCCCCTATGCTAGGTACAAAAGATGCTGATTTTCAAGTAATACAAAATTAAATAAAATGTGTTTAGATTTGCCTCCAGGAAACATTGTAAAAATTGTCAAATTGTCAAACTGCTCTTATCTTATGTACATTTTTTTTAACTTCACCGCATACAAAACCATAGCAAAGATCCGCTTTTGCTAACTCGCCAAAATGTATCGACGTCTCCGTGGTTCACTTTCTCTCTATTATACTCACAATGGGCAAAAATAGACAACAAATATTTCTTGTACAATAATGTGCATGCATCAATATCTAGAAACTGCTTTTACTTACGTTCTTGTGATTGCACAGCTTCATAAGTTTGAATTCCCGGTAAGCTCTCTTAGCATGCGTCACATTCTGGAATGGACGACTCAATTTTTTAATGGCTACATTTTGATTTGATATTGTATCGTAGGCAGCGCTGAAATAAAAACATATAAAGAGACTTCTTTACTAATTTTGTTAGTGTCTACATTTGAATTTTGTATTGTATTGTATTGTAGGCAGCACTGAAAAAAAAAAACATAAACACCATCATTACTTATAAACAAGATCGTTTAGGTACGTATTTATTACAATGTTTATCTCAACTAAAGTAGTAATGGTGTTATAAATGACAGTAATACAGTCATACACACATACAGTAGTTTGCTATTGTGTATCTTTCTCTCTCACACACACACAAAAAAAATGCTTTTCTGTTTTGAGTTATGCTGATTTCTGAATGCACACAAACATTCTTACAAATTGAGGAGGCATTTAGAAATTTTCTTTGATGATGGCTTTAGAAACAGTTTACCAATCATTGGGTAATTACCAATGTAGACATTGGCTTGCAGACATTATCTCATAAAGCATACAGCGTAGCTTTAAAGCTAAATCCATATTCTTGGTTATTAACATGAGATTGCAAATCTACATTCTAAAATCAATGTTCAGTATTATCTTGTGGATTTGTTGGTTTGCGGTTTTTAAGTTCTTTCATGGTCAGGAATCAAAGTTTCTCTGGTATATCCCAATTTCCTTAACATACCTAATGAATACTAATCTAATTCTTTATTTTTACACTTATGGCAATGATAGTGCTCTAATTTTTAAGTTAAAAAACAAAATGGGATACTTTAGGCGTAAACCACAGAGGTACATAATACAACTAGAGATCTACTGTAACTAGACAACAGCCAGGTCATGTGTACAGGGCAGGGACTCTTTAAAATACATCAGCATGGAAGTATAATACCTCCAAGTTATGATTAAATATAGTCTAAAATCACATAATGTTTTTTTAATACAGTACCACTTGTGTAATATTTACTGGGTTAGAAAACTAATGCCATTATTATTATAACATTTTAATAATTGGAGAAAAATAACAGAGGAGTACCAAATGCTAAGCATGAGTGTAGGATTACTATGGGTTGATCATCAGTAAAAAACTCTCTAGGTATAAAAATGAAACAGGAAAAAACAAATCAAAGAAAATCGAGCAAAACATACTGTGATTGCGACGAAGAAAATAACATTAAAATATGTATGGCTTACCAGACATGACCCTGAGCTCCTGATCCAATACTTTTCAAATTCTGGTATCTCTTTAATACATGGAACGTGGTGTCACCAATTGTGATTTTGTACATACCATTAACATGATTTTTAGTGCTACTACTGCTGCTATCAGTGCCACTTCCACCACTCATCTTTTTGCGTCCTAGAAAAGACTGCTGTAAGAATAAAAAATCATAACAGTTGTAATGGGCAGATCCAGGAATTTTTAAACAGCTCCCTGTTAGTATTAACATAATACAGTATTAATGTTTTTCAAAATTGCATATCAAAAGTAGTTTAATAATTTCAAAATTTTGTTTATGTACTATTTTCCAGAATAGTAGGAGCTTTTCACATCAATTATTTCGAAGCAATGGACTAAACAATTATGATCTAACATATAGAAATTGGTGTATAGACAAAGATTGAAAATCTTTAAAAACAAATAATCAGTTTGTGTACACATTCACAGTACGCAATTCTCATTAATGTACTGTATTTCCACATACAATTGCCTAGTATCATATCAAAAGTCCATAATATACAGTAGGAGCTCATGTGTACCACATGTGGTGTCTGTATCATGTATAGTTGGGTTACGGCTTAGGTTATGGTCTATGATACTAGGCAATACATGTGAAACACATGTGATGCTGTATAACAGAATTTTCCTATGATACTGGAGAAATTTAGATACATGATCATAATCAGCTGATTAATAATGCGTGAAATGCTAATCTGGGTGGAAAGGATTCAAACCAAATACAATTATGACCCAGTTCAGATTGGAAGTGAGAGATTTGAACCATTACAATAACAATGCCTACTAGCTACCATCTAACAAAAGCTACCAGTACCTGTTTAGTCAAGAAAGCAAAATGATATTAAAAACTGTGTGAACCTGTGCTACGTGGGAAGCTACTCTGAAGAAAGTTACGCAGAATTAAGGTGTTCACACATTAAACAACCGTAACAGGAAATATCTGAAGGAGTAAAATCCTGATACTAGACCATGATTGTCAGAAACCTTCTAATCAAGGCGAAACCTTCAGGATGTCCGACTACTTGTTGTTCAAAAAAATAATACTATTTATTGTTAAAATACAACTGGCTGATTGTGCAACTAACGCAACATCGATGCAGGATACAGGATATGCAATTAAATACAAATATTTAAATATAATTATTTATGGTAGTTGCAGTGCATGGCAAGTTGTAGCAAAATGCTTCAGAAATGAATGGTTAATTAATATAAAGTCATGACAATTAAAGGTGCTGGTTTGTAATAATATTAAAAATCTTAAATAATATTAATTAGCAGTGATCAAAACTAAATATTAATTCAAATTAGAATAAAATCAATACATCAAATAAAAAGCACACTAACAGGAAACTTACTGTAAAGTATAATATTAACATTAAATATTGACAAAAACAACTGAAAAATGCAAAATGAAAATTAAACTTCTGCCAAAAATTAAAGCCATGCACAAAAAGCAAATATAAATAAATATGAATTACCAAAAAAATATCAAAAGCTGTATCGTACTCGTAGTATGTTAATGAACGTACTGCTGATACTACACCTCTCAGTCATACTATTAGTATTACTATGTAAATAGTATTGTATTCGGTGGTGTATAGTAATTGGCATTCTTAATACATAAATAGCAAATGGGACTTTTTCTTTTTTTTGGGATGGGATTTTTTTTATTGTATTACATTTTATTTCCTTTAACAAAGTACATTGAATAACAAATTGAGGAAATAATACATACATTTTGGAAAATTTGTATTTTATTTATAAATAATATAGAAATTTGTATTTACATTTTTAAATCAAAAGGCAAGTTACTAAAAAAAATGACAATGCTGTAGGTATCGGTGGCTGGATCTCAATGGAGATACAAAATGACAATGCTGTAGGTATCGGTGGCTGGATCTCAATGGAGATACAAAAAAAGCCAAAACGATAAAGTAAAACAGCCAGAAAAGTTAGCAGCAGAGCTTTTGGGCAACACTATATTTTTAAGGCGTATTCAGATTTTAATGCAAGGTCCTAGGTGAAACATTGCATGATGTTTAAATTACAACCCAGTACATGCTCTTCCTCCAAAGGGTCATGTATCCACTACAGGTAGTCTCTGAACATGACAAGGGCTGCCTAAACTAGTTATCCAGGACGTATCACTCACCTTGTTTTGTTTCTTTTAATAAAACCATTACTGTACAAATTGTGTACTCTGGACCGATTATTTATAGTAATCCTTATCCAAGAAAATAAATTTTATCACCACCAGTAATATGGGACGAGTCAGCCTGTATGTTATGGTTACAGTAATTATGATGCCCTTGTATTAATAACTATTAGTTACACAATTTAATACTTCTTTAGTAATATTATTTTATTAAATGCATTTCATAATACCATATGGCAAGTCTGTAAAAAGATCATTCATATCATACATGTACTGTAAATAATGTCTTTCCAAGTATTTTAATAAAAGCTGCTTTTAAAGGTTCTCAGTAATTTCGTAACAATTAGAGCGATTCACACAAAAATGATACCGACTGTTTGCAATAGATACAGTATTTATTATGGCAACCTTCAATTATTACTATTATACTAATTCATTCTTTAACAATCAAACAATTCACACTATTTTAATAGTTTGTAAAATCTAATTCTATTTTTAAACATTAATAAGTACATGCCTCTTATCAACAGCTCTCTATCAACTAAAATTATTCTTTACCAAAATTCTGTGTAAACATGCATCCCCCAAAGTGGTTTTCCAGAAGTTATTTGCTTTAAACAATAGCTGTTTATAAGTGGTCTACGTGTTTATGTCACCTACAAAAGTTAACCAACAATTATTCTCCACACTTTGGTAATTTATCCAAAAGAAAAGAGGAGGGGCATATACTGTACAGTAATGTAAGGAGATACAATGAATACCTAAATAAAGTAATAAGTCTGAAATACATTCATGAATTCAGTATACTTTACACTTGTTTACTACTGTATAATTATTAATATAATATAATCACAATATTATGTACTGTACACTACACTACAGAAACTACTGTAGCAGAATTGTCTTCCTACTGTACAACCTATTAACACTCGTTGCTTGACCATTATGATTATAATTTTATTGCGTTAACTGTAAAACAATGACCATGCAATTATTTGAATTTTCTACTCACAGTCACTTTCTTGTAAAAATGATTAGACATTGTTATGGAAGGTTAAAGGTCAACAACCACCATCAGACAAACGTAAAATACTCTTACAAATATACTTTCTAAAAATCTGAAGTACAAAATTTAGCAAACGATAATATAATATTCCTGTCTGGCTACAATAAGCAAGTGCTAAGCAAAGTTATGATGTGCAAAGCACTGTGGGATAGATCGATCGACGACACGTGCAGTGAAGCATTTGTTTCTATACATAATTTAAGATTCCTTTGTATAGATTAGTAGGAGATAATGTTGTGCATTGTGTGAGTGTACGCTTTGATCTATTCTTAAAGTTTATCTTTGGTGTTTTTCTCCCTAATGAATGATGACCTAATTGTTACTAAAGTTCATGATGTCAAGACGTCTTTGTATTCATGACCTCCTTTGTAAATAAATCCTAGCCGCTGTTTTTATTGAAAATCAAGAACATTTTAAATATTTGAACTTTAGTTTTGTAATACATTATTAATTTTTTATTGTATACTTTTTTAAACAATTTTCCATTATCAATTAATTCGAATTTGAATTAATTTGGCAAACTGGTCGGATACAATTGAATACCAATATTCAGTTGTTCTGTACAAATTCTCCCAAAACTGAAACATATGTTCAGTCAATACTTAAAGCATAGGATAAAGCTATGCAATGTCCCTGTGTTTGACATATTTTAAGATCAGGCAAAACCTGTTTTTTATTAGTTCCTTCCTGGTTCCTTATTCAGGGTACAGTAGATTTTATTGTAAACTAAAGTGTTTAATCCTTATTACACAATATTCTAAATTGTATCCAAGCTTTACAATTGTATTGGCTGTGTTTACTCTACAGTAATATTAAAATGAAACTCATGCAGCAGAACTGGTTTTCTATAGTTATTTTTAAGTTAAATACAAAATGAAAGAAAAAATACAGTATTTAAATTTTAATGCAACATTTTTATTTTATACCTGGTGTTTATTTACAGTAACAATAATAATATTATTAATAATAATAAATTAAAGCTTACATTGCTAACTTATTAATTATCTATGCTAAACTGAATTTCTTCTCATAAATGCAGGTACAGGTATCCTCTTTTGGGTGAGGTCAGTTTATACAGGTGCAAGGTGCAAAAGAGACTTTATGACATGCATGATTGTCCTATAGAACACCGTTACTATAGAAAACTAGTATAACCAGGCAATTGTAACAGTTATGAATAATGGTTCCCTGCCTAATAACCGCCAAGGAATTTAAACATTCAATTTTTTTTTTTTAACTAGTGCAAGTTCAATTGATAATTTCTGTATCTTTAAAAATACATTTTTTTCACCGATTTGAACTTTCATTTTGAATATCTATGTTAATCTATGAACGCAATCTCTACTCAATTTCCCATTCTGTAGCAATTAGCATAATCATATTCTTTGTGTACCTTCTATTAACAAAGAACACCTTTAACGGAACACAGTATAAAGTTCCTCTGTGAAACAATACTAAAGCTACTGTAATAATATAGAGTATAATAACGGTTTTAAACGCCATAATAGGAAGCAATTAGACTTAAGCTTAGATAGGAAACACCCTGAAATGTCAAAGGTCATGTAATAAGTAGCAAAAAAAACTAGGCATGAGCCTGAGCTCTGTTGTGAGGATGATTTATGGAATGTGTGGGTAGCAGATTCATGCTAGCTGACTACAGACAATTGGCCACCAATATACAGCTAGACTTTAGGCTTACTTATGTAATTACTGTCAATTCTAGAAGAAATTAAACAATACTCCTATTGTGTAATAAAGTACTACTGTACAAATATTTAATATTATAACTAGCATGCTTGCTTGCATACAAACATGTCCACTCCTTAGTATGTATTGTAAAACATTGGTTTAAAAATTTGAATAAAACCCTAGATTTTCCTGAGATTTTTTGGATGCAACATTTGATAATGTTTATACAGTGTAGTATGTTATCTCCTGGAAATGAATTAATAAGATTAAAATAAGATAACTTGTGTTAACCTGACAAGCACTACCTTACTTAGAATTAATGAGTGTGTGTTGTCAGAACACCATTCATGCAGTCCAAATTAATGATTGTTGACTTTATCAGATAAAAAAACATTCACTCGAATATTCAGTTTTATCCACATATTGAACACTACCTACCATTACCAAATAAATAAATAAAATGGTGTAAAATGAGAATTTGACAAAATTTAAAAAATTGACTGAGATTTGACTTCAAATTCAATGGTTAGTTTGTATTACTATAAAGTAGTGTAGTGTGTGAAAGATGACTTATAATTTGTAGACCGATGAATTTGAAACAAAATTAATTCGCCCTGATGATAATATTATTATTACTCTGCAAGTTTAGTATCCTGGTAGAAAGATTAGCTTAGATTAAGGAAGACAGATAAAACTAAAACAAAAGGTCACTGATCATTAACATTACAAAAGCAATATTATTATAGATTAAAGACACTTCCTATTCAATTATAAAAAAATGTAGTGAAACAGTAATATTAAAATTGACAAATATGAAGTACTTTAAAACTTACTACACCACCAGAACAGGTAAATTGTACTGTAGGACTAGGATGTGCTTATAACCATACCTCAGTATTGTAGTACTGTAGAATGGACTTATGCCCACATCTCAGTAATTGTACTGGATAGGATGGGCTTACTACACAGATGGTATATGAATCTAAACTAACAATAACATTAATGAAAATTAAGCAGTTCATTAAAAAACAAGCAATAACAAATTTAGAAAATGACTAACATTAATGTACACCTATTATATAACAGTAACTCTGCTTTAAGCTTAATTTCACAAAAAATGTGCTAGATTTATTGTAAGAATTATACAGTAGGCTGTATATTAGGCTACTATTACAACAAGATTAATTAGTGATTAGCCAAAGTGGCGCATACCTCATCAGTGTTGTACCAGCAGACAACGAGACATTACGAGCGAAACGACTCAAACACAGGCACATACAACAAACACATACTTACCGTACCATATTCGGATGAACGAAAAATGACAGGCAGCTATTGGACACTCTCTGTTGTGGTAGGCTACTGGGTAGTTAGGTTTATCCACTAAAGCAGGTTTCCCAACTCAAAACTTCTAGTCAGTGTCAACTTTGACTCTCTGTGTGTACTGACACGAAGTGGCTAGTATGGTGTTTTAAAGGCTTAATTCCCAGCAGAATAAAAGTGCCGGCTTTACTTTCTTTAATAAAATACTTCATATGATAATCTAAAAAAAGTAAACAAATATTACACATTTAGTTTTGTTGTAATATTTGTTTAACAATGAAATTACTGTATGAAAATAAACTTCAATTCAAAAGCTATTTATTATTATTGAAATAACATAAAAAATGTACGTAAATTTTTTCCAGTTGATTTTATCAGTTTAAGTTTTTACAACATAAGATTTTCAACAGTATGTTATTGTCTTATTTGATCATTAGAGTCAAAGGTTACAGACGTATATTCATGAGCAAACATCCAGGATGTGTAGCCATGAGACTAAAATACTGTTACAATGATGCACGAGTTAAACAACGCACATTATTGTGCATTGCATGCTGGGCTCTTTTCACCACATGACTACATTTTTTAAAACTTACACTACAGCAACAACATAAAAATCATTTTTTTAAGATAATAGTAATTATTTGTGAAATGTAATGTAATAACATACTGAATGAATTACGGTAATTCTATTCACCTCACATGACATTTAAAATTGACAAAAATCAATGCCTGCATACAGAATTAAGGAAGCAAACAGTACAGAAAAAACCCTGTTGAATTTGCCTTTATGTATGAAGTACAGTAGGTACACTAAAACCTGAAGGTATCTAATTAAAATTCATTCCAACAAAATTGTACAGAAAGTTAAAACATTTATAAATAAAATCGGTACAGTATATTAGGCCTAACTGTATATTATCAAATCATCTTTATTTATAAACCAATTTATACTATGACAATTTTATTTTATATTACTTTAGAATTTAATTTTAATCAAGAAATGGCAACAAACAATAATTGAAGAAAAAGTAATGTCAAGTTTGGGGTTGCTGCTTGAGATTTCCCAATTATGACCCTATCCTGCCAGCCACACTGTAACCATTTAATAATAATATGTCATAAATTAAAACATACACAAAAACAAATTAATTGCCAATAACAAAAATATATGCAAGAACAAACCTTTTGAATTGGAAATTAGAATATTGGTTTCAAATCATCAATTTAAATAGCTACAGTAGGTCAATGGCCTTGCCTTTGTTTGTCTCACTGTAGCAGTATAGTGTGCGTAATAATTTATACAAAACCACTGACCAATCACAGGGTTCAAATAATAGGGTGACTAAACAATTTATACTGTAGTTACCTCAAAATTGTTATTCATTTTAAATTCTATTGTAAAATTCACAATATTTTAAACATGTTATCGCGCAACATTTATCAGCTGTGGTAGCCTTGTAAACAGAGTTTATGATAATTAAACAAATTCATTGTTCAACAATTATGAATCATAAAAATAATAATGATGTTGATGAAATATTTGAAGGCTCAGTCATATTCTTGTAAAAATGTTGTATATGATGCTTAATTCTCTTATTTTTCAGATGGCTCCTAATCTTGCTGGGGCTACTGGCTGCACAGGATTGATCTATTATAAAAAATGTGCTAAATTTTAAAGATTACTGAAACATTGGACGTAGTTCAATAACCAAAAACAATATAGTGTATATTCTTTACTAAATTATAACATTAGTTAATTTAGTCATACTGTACAGCATACAATTAGTACTGTTTATGTACAGTACACCCTCTGTATAGTGTACACAGACCCTATATCTCCCAATTCATAACAATAATTTCTAAAATGCCCATTATGGTTACGATATGGAATGCTACATAATTAAAATACAGACACATTACATAACTGGAAATTAAACTCACTAGCTGGCTCTTAAATTTCAATTCTCAATATTGCTATTCATTCAATGTCATCCTATTTTCACACATTTAACATTATTTGTAGCAGGCATTTTTCTATTTGTAATAATAGTTGAATATTTAATATGTGTCTACTGTACTGAAATAAAGTAAAATATCTAGCTTTTATTTCATATTTTAAAATAAATGTATCATCATTAGGATTTTTTCCAGTTATGATTTAATGAGAATTGACAGATATTGCTGTTTGTACACTAGTTTATCTAGCTGGGAACTTTGTATAAAAATATAGCTCTACACTATGTCCTATAAAACAGTAGGTATTAATTATTATCCAAGTTGAGTTTAATGGACAGATTATAGAAACTACTGTAGTATAAATGGTGCAATTGCAGATGGACTTAATCAAAGACTAATGCTATGTACCTACAACAACAAACAGTTCCTGGAAAAAGTGATCATTATCAGGTTCAAAGGTCAAAGTCAATGCACTGTACAACTATTGATTTTAAATTACACAATGGCTCCTAAAAAGCATGATCAGCATATTATGATGAATACTGTATATTGATAGAATTGAGAGGTACTGTATGTGTATTTATACAGCAGTAGTTCTATATATTATTATTATTATTACAAGTCTTTACTAAAGCGTGGTTCCCACTAGCGACGCAACGCAAGGACGTAACGCAACGCAAGTGAATTGACCAATCACAAGGGATGTCTTATTCGCTTGTGATTGCTAACTGTCTATAACTTCGCTTGCCATTGGTTAAAACGCTTGCGTTGCGTTTACGTCCTTGCGTTACGTTAGTGGGAACCCAGCTTTACTGTAACTGAGTACATGATGCAATTTATAAAGTAACATTACAGTTACTGTAGAAGAAGGGAAGACAAAATGTAGGGATGTCTCCTGTAGGGATTGGCCGTAGTCTAAAGCATTCCTCATTTGTTTATTGAGTTGTCCGAAAAGAGGAGTTCTACAGTACTGTAAAAATAATAATTATTACAATTACTGTAAATTTAAATATTATAGTAACAATAATTAAATATAAATTAACCCTGTATTTACCATTTACCTATACCAATTTCAATACAGTATTCATAATTTTCAAAAGAATACTAAAAAAAAAAAATATTATAATTACTGTAAATGGTCGATCAGTAATTACAGTAGAAAAAATACATTTACAACTACAGCACCTTGGCTAATGATATTACTGCAAGTACTACAGTACTACATAACAGTATGAATAATTGTTTTTACCATGTAAACTAACGTGACCTGTACTCCATCACTGAACAAATTCCCATATCAAACTGATCTCATTGCCATTCCAAACGAGAGTTTCAATCAGCAAAATTAAGTAGTTCCTCGAGATGACCATTCAGATCAGTAGGCTTCTACTTTGACAACGATGCAACGTTTATGTATACACCACAGTCATACGTCGTCTATCCATGAACAATTTTTCCAATCATGAAAATATTTGCCCGACACTGAGCTACAGTATAAAATGATTATGAAATTTGACAGGTCGGAAGCCCCTTTTCCCACAGTTAATTAACGACTTGTTATCCAATTAGCGAAGGATACCCAACCTATCCTGTACGCTAAAAAACAATGTCAATAAAAGAAGTAAACTCGTCTGGGCTTCTAGCTTATGAATAACACCTATGGAATTCTTTTGTAACAAGAAAATATATTCTATATAAAGCGTTAGTGAGTCAGTAAGGTTTGTCATGTAACGTCCAATAATTATGTATGTCAATATACAGTAAGTTGTATTATCATTAATCAGGCAGCCTATAAGTTCATTCTAAATACATAGGATGAACTTAAGCTTACATTTTCTTCAATGTATTTGGCACTATTATTTTTATACTTTCTATTCTCAATGTATACCATTTTCATCAGTCTTATATAGTTAAATTTTTAAAATCAAATAATGAATATTAAATTAATATTTTTTACATTCGTCATCTTGATTATCTAAAACTGGATCCTACATTTTTTATTTTGATTTGTTTTTAACTGTTCTGTATATCTTTTAAATTAGGCCTACTATGTATTTATATATGTTTATTTACTTTTAAACGTATAACTGGACCATTTTGGAAAGCAGTACTGCGTTACTGAAAATGCAATCCAGTCAAAAGAAAGAATAAATAAATAAATACCTGGATGTTGAGACTTAAAGCAGTATTGCTTCTGTGCCCCTTGTGACCAGAACATATTCTTCTTATATAGGCTGTACTTTAACGGGTGGTTTAGACCAGTGCTTTTTTAGTGCAGTTTTAAATTGGTTTAAATTTTGAGATTCAATCACATTTTTTGGCAAAGAGTTCCAACAATTTATAGATCTATAGAGAACATTTTCTTTCTTGCTTTTGATTTCACTTTTGGTTTCTGTATTTTTAGATAATGAACCCTTGTACTGGACACTCTACTCATCTTGAAAAATTTACTGACATTTACTTTATCGATACTATTACTATCATTTTAAATATTTCATGATGAGCACTCTTGAGTAATGTAGCAAGATTCATCATTTAATAATACTCTTCTCTATGGTAAAATAACTTAATGAAGTCGTGTACACAGTTGGGTAAATACATTTTATGTAATGCTAGTGACGGTCTGTACGTATACAGTAGTTTTCAAAATTAATTTAATTAACCATCTATCTAAAGCATTTGACATCACATGTACAGTAATAGACTACGATGACTAATATTCCATTAACTGCTATAAAACATAAAATATTACTTATATTGTACATTATAGAATATCATCAGAGATTAACTTCCCATTAAAGGGATGTCCCTGCCATGAAGTCATAACTAAAAATAGATTATTCAAAAAGATTGATTCAGCCAATCAGAACTGTTCAATGGCTGACATATGCACTTTCAATTGATGATGTCATCACAAAATCAATATGTTATCAAGCAAATGTATACTGTACCTGTAAAATGCAATAAAATAATATTTATATCTGATCTACTGTATATTTTTACACTTTACAGCCTCTGGACTGTAAAAGAAATTTCCGTATATTTTTTATTGGTCAAAAATATTCATTTATTTTGTAGAAAATTCAATTCAGTCAACATATTTATACTGGCCACCATAAAAACCAGTGACCAATGATTACTAAACCATGTATGACGGCATCCTCATACTTATTTTTAATCTGTATTTTTTTAATATTCAGTATTAAAATAAATTCAAAAAAATAATATTCTGTTTTATTATAATATAATTTCATCAAATCATATTCAAAAACAAATATGTAATATGCACTGTTTGAACATTTTAATATTTAATATTCATAAACCCAATAATTTGACCAGAGTTAGTATTGAAAAAACAGCTCAATTCATTATTCTTTGATTAAATACTGTTCAAGTTAAGAAGTAATTTCCAGAATTGTAATCTTAGACAAAACATTGAATGTGAAAACTAATCAATTTAAATCTAGAATATTTAATTTATTCCTCCTCCATAATTAGACTGTGACCCAGATAACAGTCTATTTAATACTTTTATTTATATAAATATTATCGAGAGGTAAGGAATGCAGTGTGTGAGGTAACAAGGGGTGGCTATGTACTGTAAGGGGATTTTGGGACCATAACCCCAGGCCTTATACTTCCTTACAATATTGTATAACATTCAACATGTAGCCCTAGAGGGACCTTGGTTAAATAAGGAGGTGTCTGATCAGTTCGGCCGCCGGTTTATGGAATGACCAAATTCATGGCACGTCACCAAGGGCAATTATGCATTTCGACCGCCAGATTGTAAGCATTGTTGAATATGTATGACATGCCATGTGTGCCAAAATATTTATATTCTACTAATATTCCCTGAAATATAAACTCATACAGTTTTGATCTTTAGTACACAAAGGAAAAATTAGTTACAGTTCATTTTATTATTAGTATTAAAAACGTCATTATTTACAATGTCGTGTTATAAAAAAAAGGGGACTCCTGGACTCCTCAGTCATCAGCCCATGACACATGCAACACAGCAACATAATTCTCTAAAATATTCGATAAAATGGTAAAGTACACAAAGAAAAAATTAGTTATCGTTTATTTTATTATTATTAGTAATAAAAGACTTTTCTATTTACATACTATAACATGTTTATATATTATAATGAGTATTTATTGATTGGCGGGTGACAATGGACAGTCAGAAGGATCCACAACAAGAAGGCAATGTCTACGCCCACAGATCACATGGTAGCGCATATTATTGTGCAGGAGGTACGCATGATTCTCAGACAAGTAATGGATTGAATCAAAATATTCATTCACTCATTCAATGCAGCCTACCTATGCAACTTTCACTTGCACCACCACCGCCTGACGCGCCCCGAACCGATTAAATCAAGATGAGTCCGCGGCCGGTGGGCCTAAATTATACAACATACACCCTTGAAAATAATAAAATCACAGCAATATACAATTTATTTTTACAACATTCTTAATCACAGATTTATATATTTTGCAAAAAAATGATTAAAAACTCACGCTAAACACTTTAACATTGTCAAATTAACATCTAATAATCCATTCGTTTTCGTACAGTACAGCGGTATTCCCCATTGACGAAAATTACACAGAAGAAAAGACGTCAGCAAAATTTTGTTCGTAAAGTGAAAGATAGAGGGCGTGAACACAATATTTTTGATCATCATTCACATCATCATAGTCAATAGAAAGTCAATTGACTATGACATCATATTTCAACAATATTTATCATTATTATCATATCATCAATAGCAAAATTGTGTTATAATTTTCATAGTTTCAACATCAAGAAAGGATTCGCTTAAAAAATTAATTTTCTGAATATAATTTATTTAATTTCCTTCTTAACCAGAAGTCGTCTAATAAGTTTGATGACCTCTAAACATCAATATTATTATAATATAAATTATAATATAATATAAAAATATATAATGAAATAGTTCGAACTGTATTGTTTATCTTTATTTCCATATTTCAAATTATAATAAATACAATTTCCAGGGACCTATCAGCTCTATTTTTCCAAATGTTTAACTCAACCCCAATCATGGTGGAGCTGAAAGTTGTGGCCAGTATTATATATTTTGTTTCACATTTCAACAAAATCATGCAAATTTCTATTTCCGGTGACCTAGTTCAGTCTCAAGGGGTGGAGACTGGTCGGGGGTTAGTTCCGCACCCCAGACAGCAACCAGCCTAAACATCTGCGTTGGCAAGAGGCATCCTTTAAAGTAGATAGCGAGAGATATGAAGGTAGGAATCGCAAAAATAGTATACAAATTTCCTAAATTAATATATATAAACACATCAGGCAATGAACATTAATTCTAAACCGCCCGGTGATTTACTGAAATTTAATTAATTAATTTGAAATGATAAAGATGAGGAAATCTGTGAGAATGAGAAAAAGTCGCCCCAACCGGACCGCCTGCTTGATATGCAGATGTCCTAACCATATATAGATATCTCTCTTTTAAAATAAAAGAAAAACAAAAGTATTTTTCCAAAAAGAAGATTCGAACCCAAGCTACTTAGAGTACTTGAAACATAGCATTATCCGTTACGACACAAAGTACATGACTGAACAGCTGATAATAGTCTATTTATGCCTCATATTACGTAATTCATCATTACGTCATGGGTATACATATTCATCAACGTCATCTTGTATACAGTAAACAAGATGGCCGGTTAGCTCAGTCGACTGAGCTTCGTATAACAACACGAATGTCGTGGGTTCGAATCCCATGTAGATAAAATAGAGTTAAAGCTATGCAAGCTACTGGGTTTCGGGTAACAGAAATATACGTCCCCTTTCCACCACACATCATGAGGCAGCAACATCAATGCATCTGGTGAGGTGGTTGAAACGACCCCAAGGCTGTGGCAAGGCCTTAGTGCTGAGGAGGCAGGGAGAGCACACCATAACATCTTTTTGTTACTGTTGCTTACGCCACTGTATTCGATCTCGTCAATTTTATGTTTAGCGCCCTCAATTTTAATGTCGGAAAAAAAGGAATTACAGTAATAGAAGAGAATGTATATCGAAATTAGTAGTTGTACGACAGACACGGTTTGGTATGCTGTGCGTTGTTATGCAAATGAGTTTGTGCAGGAACACCCGCATTATACTACTAAATAATTCGAACCCGCCGTTCTTTTAAGTTCTTTTATGAGTGAGTGAGTGGCCGAGCGGTTAAGACAGTGGAACCGTAATCACGTAGCCATAACATCGGCAGGGGTTCGAGGCTCACTCACTCCATGGTTCTGGTGGTAGAACGAGTCTTCTCGGATAAGGACTATAAACCGTAGGCCCAGTGTACACATCTAGCTCGTGTGCACTTTAAAGAACCTAGTACATCTTTCGAGACGAGTAGGGGGTTACCCCGGTGTATTAGTACATCACAGTCACTGATCACCAACTGGGCCCTCTGGGAGACCAGTCTTTGACTGAAGAGGTTACCCAGTATAAAGATAAATTTCAAATTTCAAAATGCCTTATATCCTCGCGCTCTAAATCGTAAAAGTGCGCAAATTTTAAAGAGAGATGTAAGTGTGCTGCTGCTGAACGAACACAATACGGGGCGCGAAACTTGAATTGAACCTCCTCTCTTTTATGTTAATCGTTCGTAAGCAGTTCAACGAGTCCCAGTTAATTAATACATTACAAGATTTAAAAAAAACCTTAAGAATAATGGTTTCAGGGATTTCGTCACTTTTATGCTTAAAAGCTATATATTCATATCATAGTCACTTTAGTTATACATCAGAATCGTCTTTCTAAACGGTCGTGAAATAAATCTTTGAAAGTGGATGCAAGTTGTAGGCCTACCTGGTGAACACAGCTCGTTTTAAATAGTTATTGTGTTATGTATACTGGACGTTGTTATTACGAGTATGAGGTATTTTGAACAACACAATAATATTAATTGGCCAATATACGACATTGATAAAATTGAACTATAAATGCAATAAGCTTGACAAATTGCGTCTCGAAGTGGGAGTAACGAAGAGTTCAGGACGAGTGGGAGTGAATAAAAAGCAGAATCTAAATTTAAATTCAAACAGGAAAATAGTGTGTTCGTTCTCATGCACTGATTAATGTAATTTAATTAGGACATGAGTAGGATAATTATTATATGGTGGGACACTATATTCCATCTTATACAAAGTAGTACAGTAGTAAATCATGCTCAGGATAAAAATTCAAGTTATGTAGGCCTTACGCAAGCATAGTTTTTGTTTGCATTAGTAGGCTAATAGGCCTAGCTAAGCATGGATTCATTAAAAAACCATCACTTAATTGATGAGATTTGTTTGGTAATGATGTGATTTCAGTTAAAAGAGAATTGGTAATCATGATTTCTGTAAGGAAAAGTTAAAATCGTTGGCTATTTATGATGGGGAAACGCACTACAAATGCCACCACTCTCTCTAATCAAATTAATCGGACATTTTAATTCGCTACACCGACACACATGGTTTCAAATTGGAAATCATCGGTTCCCGAGGCCTATGGTGGTATACATACACAAACGAATTATCACTAAACTTAATGTGCAAACAAATAATTACCTACGCTCTAAACTAGTAAATCATGGTTAATTCCAAACTATCGATACTTCACGTTAAGATAATGTATCCGCCTCCTCATTTTCTTCAGAAGACCAGTTCATCATGACATAAGCGTCTATTAGGCTAACACTTCATCTTGTTGCACGGGAAAATAAGCTCCAGTTCATTGATTAATTCAGCTAAAGTATATTACTAACTGTGAATTAGTAACTCAAATCTATAGATTAAATATATAACATTATATATATATACATATCTCTTATCAGAAGTCAATGTTCGCATTATGTAATTGACAGCTACTAAAAGCCTCAGATTTACCTATCAAATACAAGTTTTGGACGATCATTTATCATTAACTAAATTCAAATTTAATCCGTTTCTCATCTGATCTCTCCCTCTCGTAGACGTTCTTTTACCGTCTCTCAATATTATACCTCATTCTTACTTCATCACGTGATCGTATCGATCAATTGAGTGGTAATACAGACGTCGTCGCAGTTGACTAAACCGATCATGCTCACTTCTTGAATCAATCACAGTAAAATCAATGCATCATAAAACAACACTCAACACAAATCCAAAACGTTTTCGATCAAAAGGAGCTTTTAATACTTCCTATACACATTATCGATGTTACGGTATTTTATTTATAATACCAAAGAGAAATGCTTCATAAAAAAACTTAACATTTTTATACATATTATTATGTGGTCAGAAATAAACAGTTGTTTATCGTAAAAGGTATAAGGGATGAGATGAAGGTTCACACCACCAAAGCAAAACGTAACGGCAGAAAAGGCTGTGCACACGTCCTACATTACGTTGCACTGTGCGCGCGCGCAAAGGCATGGGGATTATAACGCGTCCGTTGCAACGATGCATGCACGGACTACCGACGACTTACCCAGAGCGAATTTTGCTCTTGGCAATAAATGTTTTTCTTTGATAACAAAATAGTTGTATTTAAGGTCAAGCGTCTAACGTTTATTTACTCACAAATTAATGCGATGATTCGGATCAGAGCAAATATTGATCAAGGCAAAATTACAAATTATAGTCTAACACTGTTTTAATAAACCGCAACGTATATACATTTTAAAGTACATCGTTATCATCTCATCCCATAAAAATAAAATATTTATGTATGCTTAACAAGACACTATCGAAAACATTTAATCTTTTTAATATCCCTTTCTGAGATATTTTGCTGCATACGGCACCCCATACTTTAACAAGCGTGTTTAAAAAATATGCGAGAAAACATTTTATTACATGAAAACGAAATAAAATAAAATTAACTTTGGTACCTCTTGCACAACTGACTTTTGTGGGTACTTAAAAAAGCATCTGAAAATCTCAGATTACCGAGAATGATAAAAGTTGATTTCCATTTGCATGTTATATTCAAATGATATGCAAATGTTATGCAAATGCCCACAAGTTGGCATACCTCACAACTAGTTTTACATAAGTTTCTCTCTATATATTGTGTTATCATACGTTACAAACATCTTATTCATTTACATTACTTTATTTACATCTGATTTACAAATAGATTAATTAAAGAAACATAACTATAATAAAATATAATATAACAGTAATTACAAGTGTGGTTAAATATAAATCATTCATTGTATATTCAATACAACAATCCCCACTACTGTAAGGTCCTGTTTACACTATAATATTTATACAATATTATTGAGTGAATTCACTTCATGTGTAACATGGATAGTTTTTTATTTAAATGCAATGTTGTGTAAACATACATTATCTCACCTCATCTGAATGTTAATTAGGTATGTCAACGCATAAAATTAATTTGCATATTCATTGGATGTGTGAACACACACTATTTAAATGAATTTGTATAAATGAACGTATCCAAATTCATTTTAAAATAGAATACACTATTCGCTTATACTTTTCTTTAACTTAAATTTCTCATAGTGGGAACACACATTAACTCAATTTATTTTGGCTTACTGTGTAAACAGCACTTTACTATATGAGTCTGCTAATATTAATCAACAAATAAGCACTAAACATAGGATACAACCTAAGTATCAATGAAAACTGAAAACAAATGTATTGTAATATACAATCATTTAACACAATATATTAATGAGAATACTTTAATATATTTTACTGTTAATTGTGGCATCTCTTTCAACAAAAATAAGTCTTTAAAAATATAAAGTAAAATCGTAATATATGAGAGTATCATTACCTTTTTATCAGAAATACCACTATGTTTATACATTAAATACTAAATAATGTATTAAAAATAATATTAGTGACATGGAAAAGAATTTAATATTTTAATACAAGAAAAAAAAATCAAAACAGAAACAGCAATAATATAAAAACTATTAATAATAAACAATTAACATCTCGGCCTAACAGTGTTTGTGATCAAGAAAGAATAATTCAGAGTTTAGCCTTTGTCTTGGTGCTATCAAGCCTGGTAAAGTAGTTACTAATAAGGGTCATTATACCTCTAGTTTTGTGTATAACTATAAATGAATAATATATATAGTTTCAACATGCTAGGATACTTAGCTAAATTTTAGCACAAATGGTGTATGTAAATAGATTGTTTGTAATTTGTAAATTGAAAGATGTTACTATAGGCCTACTAAAAACAAAATAAAACATTAATCTTACATAACTTGCATACTAAATTAAGTTTTTTTAATGTGCACCATACAACCTTTTACCGGAATGAAATAATAACAAAGGTGATATAAGTACTAAAGTGATGTTATACACGGCACCATAAACACAAAAATAATCACATTTTATCTATTTTTTATTCCAGGAGAAACACAAACATAGAAACAAAACAGAAACCTTTACTAGAAGCCAGCCATCTCTGGCAAGTGGTTCTTAAATAGAGGCTAACCAGTGTTGGATCACATATAGAATAAATATCTACATGGACTAATAGTTCAAGATGTGATCCTTTATTAGGGGATGTTAATGAACTATCTACAAAATTAAAAACAGTATTGAAATGAGTTGTATCTACATAAACCATTAGTCCCAGATGTGGTCTTTCATTAGAGGGTAATCTTTATTGTATTCCAATTAGTAGTAAATGAATAACAGATATACAATACCACAAGCTGACATGTATATACAGTATATGTATATATAGTATATACTGTTCCTTCATGTATATACTGATACTGTTATATTTAAAAAATTTTACTTCAAGGAATACTGAGTTTGTACAGCTCCTAAAAAATATATGATTAGGAGATATGGAAAGCATAATGTACTCTGCTTCTACAATAACAGAACCAGATATTTAAAATAAATCTTCTAACATAAATAATGTGGAGAAAGTTGACAGTAGGTAGGTTTATTATCTCCTCACTCTTCAAACTTTATATCTATTATGTGCCGCTAGTAATGGTACCGTCAGTTTGAACAGCCTTGCCAATATTCTTAAAATTTTAAATTTAAAGATTAGAGATCTTGCAGAATTTAATTACATGTCTTAAACCTGATTTCTCTGAAGTGAAGAAATGTATTAAAGATGGAAATTAGTTTTGAAATTGTGCAAATTTTAAGTGGAAAAAATCGTATATATACAGTTGTCTGTTGGGGTCTCTGAAGAAGATATGAATTTCTATTTAGGTCTCGGAAGAAGTCAGTAGATATACAAATTATCATTAGCCATAAAACCTATTTGGATATTACTGATTTGGAATGGCAAAAATCTTGTTTGTTTTTGTTAGTTTTTGCAATCAGACCGTAAGTGTTTTGATTACATGTCTCCACATGCCAAATTAAGGAATTAAAAATCACCCGAAGCAAACTGTATAACGACACGCTTCACTGACCACATCATGAAGACACGGATAAGCTCATAAACAGAGTCACATGGTCGCTTTTACTAACAACTCGTAACAAACGGTACACAGTTGTATGGTGCTGTTAACATTTGGGAAGTAGGGTTCACTTAGCTTATTAACGACCTCCAGAGGCCTATTTCATTTCTTTCCTCAAGACAAAAATAAAATAAAGCATACATTATATGTCTCTACACTGTATATTTGCTTACACTAAATTCTTGATTCTAAATGCATATGTTAGAGGCACTTTAGAGTACAATAAAACAATCAAGATGTGTAAAATATTTCAAATGTAAATCATAACAAAAATGTTACAATAATAATATATCTTTTTCAATTTATTTTATCTATCATTTCTTTTTTATTTTGTGGAAAGTGCAGAAAAGGTTTCAACCAAAATTATACATGTACCGTACTGACGCGGGTATAAGCCCATTCCTAACGTACTGTGAATTACCATGGTAACAAATCAGAAACAGGTAATATTAATGACGTTCATATATCATCTCAACTAAAAATAAATATACCTAAAAAAAGACATTTTTTTTCCAATTTACTCTCTTTTCATAGAGTAGCTACTTCAATAAATTTTAATGTAGATAAAAAATTGAAAATGCTTTTTGTTTAATGAAAACAGTGTGAAATATGGCTGTTGGAAAATTGATGTAAAAATGGGTGCCAATCTAAAAGTTCAAGGTAATTTCAATATCGTTATCTATTTTTCTTAGCCTTATCAAAAAACAATCTAATTCCTAAAGTATTATCAGCAATAACATGGTTAGATCTAATATCAAAAAGAAAAAGATAATTTTGTTTTACAAATTATAATTGTAATAACATTACAAATAATAATAATGTTCAATGCATTTATAGGAAATTGGAATTGCAATTTAAATTTACTGAAACATTCGCCTCCGATGATTGTCATGCGCATGCGGCAAGATACGGCTTTGATCTGTGAAAACTATCTATACACCTCTTAAAAGTGATGCCACAAAATGACACACAAAATTCCTGTGGACATTCTTAACATGGCTTTTTGCCAAACGCTGTTATCGAATGAATATACAGGACAATTGTGTCAATTTGTACCGTCCCTACAAATTCAGTATAGGTAGTTTGTGAGGGTAAGGTTTCTAAAATGTCTATATTTTCCAATAAAATGCTTAAAAAGGATATAAAATTTGTATAAATTTGACATCTTAAGAATAATTATATTGATACTCATGATCATCTTCCCCTACTTTATATCCCCTGAAGGTCAACTTTCGTAAAAAAATTAGATCACCAATTAATAAAAGTAAGTAGTATTACAACACACATTAGGGTTTATGAATGTGTATTGATGAATGTTTTCAATTTTCACATCATAGCATGGACCTATTCTAATTTATAGGTCCATGATAATAGCTCCTAAACTGTATTTAAAATTGTTAATGTATGATTAAATACAATCGTACATTATAATAAACTAAATGAATCGGCTTATAATTCAAATTTTACCCAAAAAAAAAGAAAAAAGAAACGGCCACAAATGATAAACTGTTTTTATAATTTTATCATAGAATTTGAAATATTCTAAATTAATAGGTTTTAGAAAATTTATAAGGAACATTACTTTATTATTATTATTTACATATTTCAACATCATACTCTTAAAAATAAAATAAGGATTTTGCAGCGTAAAAAAAATTTTTTTAATAAAAAAAAAACACCAACTTCAATTTGTAGTTAAGTTGTACAATATACTAATAACAAAATAACATTTGATTTGTCCAATAGATTTATCTTTTATCATTAGAACAAAAAATACTATTACTATATAATTAAATAAAACAAAATGCGATTTTTAAAATAAAAGTAGACTGAAAGACATTATTGTATAAACTCTACTGCAAGAAAAAAAATCCAATTGAACGATTGTTTGATAAATGTGTGCCCAGTTTCTGTACATAAACTGATACCAAATGTTTTGAATATCTGACAGATTACTTTTATATAGATAATATATAAATTGTAAGATGGCCACGGTGATCACAAAACATTGTTGAATCGAACAACACACAACTTGGGTGGCAACCTCTCACAATTCAGGTATCCACGCATTACTGTTGAACATGGGTGGGAAAAACGACTGCTTTATTCTGCATTTTGTTATACCTTTCTTTCAAAATTTTCGCAAAATTGTCCGACAAGGAATATCCACACAAGGACGCACTTTTTGTTATAACATTTTTGACTGATTATCGTTCAGTGTACATAACTTTGAATGTATTTACAATTTCGATAAAAGTGTTTTTATAGCCATGATGTCAGTTGCTTTTCAATGACTGCGACGGCATCTGGTCGTCCCATCTCTTGAAATACACCAAGTAAATCCATGAGGGCACCTTCTTCTCTGTGCAATGCTTCCCATAAATCAAGGATTAAGTCAGTAGGGCTAGGCCTAACTGCAAAATAGTTTGTATACCTGAAATATAACAACAATCAAATTCGTATTTAGGTATAGCATATTTTAATTTAACAGTAACTAAATCATAAAATGCTACATCATTGTTGCCTACATGTCCTAGGCATGTGATCCTACTACCATTTTACTTCTTTTAGGCAAATCTGAGCAATTTAAAAGACCACTTGTTACTATTGTTAACATTTGGTAGTGTGTTTTGTTTGTGTTTTTTTCTCCGTTTTTAGTAGGCCATTGTATTCCATCCCGGTTTCAGCCTTTAGACGCATGCTTATTTGTCAGTGACGTACACCTGAATATACTAGAAAAACCACCCTGTTTGACCTCCAAACAATTTTGACCTCCATCTGTACATTTTTGATGTTTTTATGTTTATTGTAATTTTTAAGTTATGTGTCTATCTTATTTTTAATTTGTAATTTTTTTTTTTATTTTAAAATGTGTGGAGAAACTAATAAAACAAACAAACAAACAAATGTTATTATTTTGCTTTGCTTCCGGATCTTATTTAACATGTAATGGCAAATACATATTTTAAGTTTAATGAGATTGGCTAAGCTAGTGATTAGACTGTTTTTTTTCCCAATAATTCATCGAATATTAAACAAATCTAATAATCACAATGAACTTTACCAGTCAGACTTCTGACTGATACCATAGTTAAATGGAGATCAAAGTCTACAACATTATATACTTATACGCATCAATATAAATGTAAATAACTGCAAAATGGCAAAGGGAAACACTGCTAAAAGGAATAATTAAACTATAGAATTACTACAGTTACTTGAGGCAATATACAGTATACCAAATTATTTGTTAAAAGTTAAATGTACTTTATGGTACATACTAAAAATTTCATTTGTAAATAATTTGTTTTTTAAATTATCTGTTATTGTTGTCTATAAAGTAGGTAGACTACTGGCCCTAGTACAAGCAGTTTGCTTTTTTTAAATATATTAAGAAAAAAAGAAATCTTAAAAATTAATAAAAATAAAGGGAAGACCATTAAATCAGAATGGCATTATTGTATTGTATAAACCCCCTTGTTTTATTGTTAAATCTATTAATTGTATTCAGTGTTATCTTTAATTTCACTTTAATAGATAATTGGTTTCAGACATGCTGAGTATTCACTTATCTGTGGCTGCATTAGTAACCAAGTAGTTAGTAACCCCTTGTGTACAATCTTACCTATCAACTCCTAGCTTCACAGCCAACAACCTCCAATCATTCCCTCTTGATTTTGGTGGGTCTAGCACTTCACAAAGTTCTATTCTATATGGCCTACAGATTCTAAAGGCCTTGTTCGGTGGTTCTATCCTCATTGAGTTACCCGTGTCATGTTCAGAACAACAGTTTGATTTTTGTTCCAAGTCCATCTAAAGAGAAAATAATTTATTTTCAAAATAGCATTTAAATAAAATACATGTAGTTGAGTTAGCCTGATAGCATAGGTTATTAATCAGCTGTGTTGATGTTGATATCTGGTACAGGATAATTTGTAATACTATGCCAAAATATGCATGATATTACAGACATTTTATGGTTTAAATTCGATTTTAGATTCAGAGAGGTTATTGAAATGAGTAGAATCTGGTTTATGTACAGTAGGTATACAGTCAAATCTTGTGAAATCCTACTCCTCAAAACTCTCCCAAAATCAGGTCGACTCCTAGAAACTCTCCCTTAACCAGACTCCCTAAAACTCTCCCTAACCCAAACTCCCTAAAACTCTCCCTAAACCAAACTACCTAAAACTCTCTCTAAACCAGGCTTCCTGCAACTCTCTCTTAACCAGACTCCCTGAAACTATCCCTAAAACTCTCCCTAAACTAAACTCCCTAAAACTCTCTCTAAACCAGGCTTCTTGAAACTCTTACTAAAACTCTCTCTAAACCAGGCTCCCATGTCTTTTCTACAACGTGCATTCTTAATATTACACTATCCAACGGTGTTAGGTTTTGAAGAGTGGACTTTACAAACAATTTATTTGCTTACTTCATCTGCAGTTCTTGTGATCTGCAGTGATTGTGTATTGCTGTCGATTCCTTGTGAAACTTCTATTCTACAGTGTACCATTCCAACCGATGCTTCTGTCCTCTCCAGTTGAAATGAACAGTGCAACGTGCTGGATGCTCCACTCCAGATATGGCAAAATGGAATTTCCTTTAAAAGACAAACAGACTCATAAATATCGTATTTACATTAATATTGATGAACTATTTTACTACCGTATGGTTTCATCACGTAGCAATTAGTTGAAACTCGTTGGAATGTACCATACAGTTGTTTTAACATAAATGGTTAATGATTGTTTCACCGAGATAGCAAGAGATAGTTTGACAGTGCTGGAGTAATATGGTGTGGATTTGTTTGCATATAAATTAATTTAAATGATGCCTGCATTCTTCTATGGCTAGACTTCTTCAGTTGAGCTGCCATATTAACTAAAGAAGTTAACGAAACAGTCTTGACACACGCAAGTTTTACACTATTTTTATGATATCTTAAATACCTGATAATTTGCAGCCAATTTACTCCTCCAACCAGTCATAATTTCCTCAATGCTTAAACACAGATTTGTGCCTGAATATCGAAATTGTATAATTTGTGGCTTCTGTAGTAAAACACCTCCTTGT
The DNA here is from genome assembly GCF_964355755.1 of Antedon mediterranea. Taxonomy (NCBI): domain Eukaryota; kingdom Metazoa; phylum Echinodermata; class Crinoidea; order Comatulida; family Antedonidae; genus Antedon; species Antedon mediterranea. The sequence continues at coordinate 19,225,438 of NC_092675.1, forward strand.
TTATGCTCTGTTTGAAGAACACTCTAAAAAAAAACAAAAACAAAATTGTTGCTTTTACATTTTAGTGATACAAAAACCTGTGTAAATTGTAAAACAAAAGGTTTAGATTAGAAATTTGTCTTTATGTGTCCTTTCTTGAAAGTACAATTTTGTCTATATTTCATACTTCAACATTTAATTAATAGGCCATTAAATTAAATATTTCATTTTTGCAATGAACCAGCTGTGACTAAGTTATGAAACATATTGATGTTGACATAGTGATTTGTTTAGTTGATTTTCAACATGATCTTGTAGGTAATACAATAAAAATATGCAACTAAATCCTTTTAGTTCTCGCTTACAAGGGATTTAATTGTGACAATAATAGACAATTATTTCCATAGGGTTACATACATTGTTTTATGTACGTAAACATCAACCCAAAAGCACATAACAGATAACCACACATATGGTTGAAGTAAATAAACAAAAAACAAATACAATAATGTATTTTTATTTAATGCACAAATATAAACTGGATTGACCGTGACACATTTATAATTCAGACAAATCCTTTTAGTTCTCGCCTAGAGACTACAAACCCGAGTCAAGCGTGTAGCCTTATTGGCTAATAGTTTCATCATCAGCGATCCACGGACCAACGGTTTGCGGACTATTGTCTGCTAAACGATGTGACATTTAGATTTACGATGTCAATAAAAGATGTAATGATGAATGATGTCTGCGAGAAAAAATGTCAAATACTATTGTAACTGTTGAAAGTTAGCAAAAGATAATACAAAAACAAATGAGTTTATCGATTGTCATTAGAAATGGCCTGGGATTGACCATTATGCATGGACAATTTGTATGACGACGTCAGCAATTCAGAGATGCACATACTGGGAGATAAAGTATACTAATTAATGAAATTTATTGTCATAAATAAAAAATTCAGGAAACATATTTTTTGTTTTGTATAAACAATTTTAGTATGTCAGGAAATTTCAGAGTTACTATACAAATAACAAATACATTTTTAATCTAAAGCAAGCTTGATGAAGGCCATAGACAGTACGTTGGTAGTACTACTTTTTGACATCAACCCACACCAATTTTGATAGCTTTTAAATATTTATGATTTATATTTCAAAAAGAATGTCATTAAAATGAACATTTAGAATATGTATCCTCGTAGATAAATTCCAAATTCAACATTTTTCCACCTTTAAAAGATGGATATTTCCATTGTAATGTAAGATTTAGTTAAACGACAAGAAGAAAAAGAACAAATATACAAAGATGTTTATGAAATGACAAGGTTTCAAGTTCAAATAGGATGTATTAAGTGTTAAATATATAAATACTAATGTTACCTTGGACAAAATTATGCCAAAAAACTCATAAAACAGTTTTCAATGCTAAACAACCACATGCTTGTAAAATTATTGCATAACACCATTGATGATTATTAATATTTGAAAATCGATTCCACTGATCATCAATTTAGTATTCTGCTTGCATGTTTCATATTATAACTCTGACATTCAAATAATACATGTTTTTATAGGACCTTTATCAACTTTGACAAAGACCATAGATTCAATATAACATGCTATAAAGCAGATTGTTTTTATTGCTATACTGCAACATTTGAAACATCAGGTATTCAGTGAGAGGTGATGATTACAAAAATAGTATTAAAGATACAGAATTAAACATTACATTGCTAATTGGACAATTATAAAGAATTACCATACTCTAAAAAACAAAGATCTAACATGTGTATAAATAATTCAATGGAAGGTGACATGATGCAGTTAAAGCATAGAGATATTATAGTGTTATCTCTATGGTTTTAATGATTGAAAAAAAAAACAATGTTTGTCTCAAGATGTTGAAAATTGCGAAAATGCGTCCAACACCCTAACAATCGATATTACGTTTAATTAAAATGATATCCTTTAAATCGTGAAAATTAAGAATCGGTTACAAAATCGGCCAATCAAATATCTAGTCTAATAAATTTTCTGAATAAGAAGACGCAATAATATTCTTGTTTTGAAGTCAATCTCCTGGTTATGGATCCTCGCATGCGTAATTCCGTGGAACATCTTTTAACTTTCTTCTCGCATAATACAAGGATTACAGGGGACTAGTGTAACCAGACTATCTGGCTGCACAGGAAAGAAAAACTAACCACGCACATCATAAACATGATTGAAATTTATATAAAACAATTTTAATGAATTTATTATAACATAAAACACGTTTGAGAGTTGGGTTATATATCACTGGTAACTAGTCCGTGTCATTGAAAAAAGTTGATTAATAATAATAACAAATTTGTATCCATTAGGAGTGGAATTATGATAAAATTTTACCCATTAGGATTTAAAGTTAGGGATTGCAAAGTAATTTAAGTTTAACACTTATATGTTCCAGAATGCTTATATCAACCTGCTATCCCGGGCTGCTATCCATCATGTTATTTCAGAATAGCCTAAAACACTTTATTTATTTTATTTATTTTATTCAGTTCACAACGCCACTAACAGGTTGAATCTTTGTCTACACTATCATCAAACTAGTTTGAGAAAAAAGCATGATTTACCCAAATATGGTAATGATATGCCCAAATATGACATCATCATGTCCATATATGGGCATATCAAATTTTGTTGTCACATAAATGTTGATAGTGTAGACAGAGCTTTAATCTATGACAGTGCTGCTTGGTTTGGAAGAATGTGCTCAATACATAGAATAATATTGGATATGTTAGATAAGTAAATATGCACATAAGTGCTGTAATTATTAATTTATAAAACAATTTTCTACTTTGATAATTTAACAATTTCCTATCCTATCATTAGGTGGTAAATTATAATGGTACTTAGCAAGAATTCTTAAACATATCCAGTATATATATTAACATCAACATGTTAATGAACACATTTAAATCATGGTCAAGTAAGGAATTAGTGCTAATGACTAAATTGTTCGTGATTGAAAAGCAACAACTTCTAACGATGCAGTTGTTGTGACAGTACAATTTAAAAAATGGAATCAACATTGGTACGGTAATCGAGACCGAAACACTCGTTAATTTATCAAGAATATTTTGAAGAATAAAAACCCACATAAATCTTTATCTAACTGAGCACTGTACATAATAAAACACATTCTGATTTGAATACATGCTAAGTAGCTAAGTCTTGCACTTTACTTAGATTTCCTTTTAGTAAGTTGTACTAAAATCAATCACAATATCTGTTTGTCTATAAATCCAAATAATTTCCTACTTGCTTAACTTATTAGTTTAATACATCTGCTTGAGATTTGTATCAATCAATTGCTTTCTTAACCTTAAAAGGAGATGGGGAAGGGAATTTAAGAGTAAAGAAAGATATTCACCCACTCTTACATGAAAAACACTATTGAGGTCCATTGAGTTAACCTTATACCAAGTTTAGTTTGTACATACGGTCAACTCTCCCAATACTGTACACCTTTGGGCTGGTCAAATATGTTCGGAATATGTTTTAAAGGTAAAAGGTAATTTGTGACCATCTGAAAAATATGGTATTGGGAGCATTTCTGGTTTCAAAGACTAAGATATTGGGAGAGTTGACGGTATCATAAGATAATCAGTTTACTCTATTTCTCCATAAAATAATTTTGCCACGAATTCAAGCAATAAAATTTGATTTTTGTATACTGATCTGTTTTTCATCTTCAGAAATAAATTTGATTAAAAAAAATGAATAATTCATACCAAATAATTATTATTTAAGCCTGTTGAACTAATTTTCAAAAATGTCGACAAATTTAAATAGCATTCTAATCCAGCGCACATGAAGCTGCGATGTAATTAGCCTGAGGTGCTGCGTACATAACCCAACCATGGAGGTTTATACCTCCATGACCCAACAGTAATGCAGGCTTACACATTTGTTCTTGTTTATCATATATATCCTTGTAATACTCTTTGTATCAACAGTGCTTATATTATGTCAGTCTGTACTTTGTTGGTTTAGTAAAATGTAATTCAAGTAAACATGGTTATAGAATATTTCTATGCCAATACGTACAATGATACTAGATAGGAATGTTTATGAATTTAAATGTACATGGCACAAGGGAAGAACAACCATGCCATCTGTTGATCTGGGCTTCCATGGTTGATTTGCTACAGATGCAACATTAATATTGAGTGAGTATTCATATGGTGTTTATTCAAATTATTGAAAAATGCAAGTAATATAGGCCTTGATAGTAAGCACAAAACCCATGTTACTTAACATTAAAAAATAAATGTTTGACAATAAAAACACAATCTGTAAACACATTTTTGCTGGTTTAATAATATATGTTAATCTCTGTCTACACTATCAAACTAGTTTGACAAAAAAGTGAGTGTGCCCAAATATGGTAGTGATATGACATCATCATGTCCATATATAGGCACATCACATTGACAGTGTAGACAGAGCTTAAGCCTTCATGTTCCCAGAGTTTGTTATTCCTTTTAATCACCAGTTTCCGCCAGCATTAATGAACCATTGTCGATTAAACTCATTCAAGAGTATTATCTCACGATAGATAATCTTCTTGTTTTTTAAGGAAACAATTTTTGCTTGTTCACTCTATTCATACGTAAAACATGATTGATGATTATAATTTATGTACAAGTAATCTGAATATCCTTTAGTTGTGATTAACAAAAAAGGCAAATTAAAAACATGTTTAAGATCTATTTTTAATGTTAATTAATGAGGAAATGTGGTCCGATTAAATGTGTATTTTGCATTTGCTTCTAAAATTCTCCGATTGAAACATAAAATTGAGTTCATGTGTTATCAAAATAAAATCACTTACCATATTAAAAACAAATATGAAATAACTGAGTTCATATTAAATATTCTGGTCAGCAAGAAGAAATAAAGTATGGTGTGCAAAAGACTTTTGGTGGAACTAAACATAATTTTGTCCTATTTGTGCTTCCCATAAGCATGATGTTAGGCAGCCTTGCTTGGATGCAGTTTTGGTGGTACCGTTTCTAGGCCCAAAAACGACCCAACTGCACATCAGTGAATAGGTCCTAAGTTGTCACAAACGAAGAGTCACATACAAACATGAAAGAACATCAACATCAATCAAATTTTCTTACCTCCAAAGCATCTGGTGTATTATCAACAACATAAATACGAATGTTGTAATCGATTGCCGTACTTAAACATGGCGCAAAAGCTGCTAACTGTAACAGTTTCATCGGGTGTCTGTCATGGTTTGGTTCTCCTACGAGACAGTACCAGCCTAGGTGGTCCACAACCATTGAACACGTGTCATGATTAAGCTGACAATACACACTTGTGTTAATTGTTTCTTCACCAAGTGTTGCTATTTTCTATTGAAAATAAAAACATTTTATCCATTTATTTTGGAACTAATAATGTTAACTTATTGTTATTTTATTTTTTATATATTATATTTTAATCACAATTATTACTGATATTTGTTGTTCTCTAATTATTACTAGGCATTTTTTACAGCAAATATCAATATTTCATGTGCTGTTTTTTGTCATGTACTGTAACCTGTAGTCTTGTTAGTGGGTCAAGCTTAAAGTATCATACTTATTTGACCTCCTTTCACACTTCTTTGTTTTGTTTTTTAAAGTACAAGTATCTCTATATATTTTGTTTAAATTAGTTTGATTACCTTAATGTTTATTACTATGATACCCGTTTCATTGTTTCACATAACTTGTATTATTTTTGAAGTGTGAAAAATTGAATAAAAGAAAAAAAGAACAAAAGAAAAAGAAAGAAAACTAATGGTCTATCAGTAGACATAATGTTTGAGGGGTAGTGATATTTCTCTCCAAGCTTATACAGTTTTGAAATGTACTTTTTCTAGCTTTGTAACTCATTTTTAATTTTCAATTTTGTTTGTCAATTAATCCTTTTTTCTTCTTTAGACAGTTGAACAACATGGTTAATGCATACTAAACAAAAATTACTGTTGAAAAGTGTTTTCTTTTTATTTATATGTAAATGTATTATTTTATATCAGATAATATTATTATTTTTAAAATCTACAATTAGTAGTTAGATTTTAATGCGATATATATATGAATATGGATAACTACTAATAAAAAGATAAGTTCTTCCAAGCTTTTGGAAAACACTATAGCTTCAAAAGTTGGTAGGTATTTTATCTATCTAAGAAATTTTATTTAGAGCATGCTGTACAATACATTAAAAATTAAATTATTCCCTATGAAAAAACATTACACTTAATAGTGATATATGATGTGTACAATGGTAGTCTTTAAAACATAGTCACGTTTATTTTGTATGTTTTTTCTAAATTGTTCATGCATCAATTTATTAATAGCCTTGTGGGAATGTATGAAAAATTACGAGAGAGCCTGTTATAAATAACAGTTGTATCTAACTAAAATTGTTATGTAGATTAATGACAAAGAAAAAATAAGACATTTTAAAGCTACAGTACTCAGGTAAGCTAAAAATATAAAAGGAAGCCATAAAAAACAACAATAAAACCCATATTTAGTGAAATGTATTCTTAAACTACTTGTTACTGATGTAAGCCCACACCCTGTGTACATACACTCTTACTTTTAGAAATGGCAAACACATTTATGCACATCAAAAGATTATTTTTCGGTACTATAATACCTGCCTAGTATACGAACGGTAAACAACAACCCACATGGTAACCAAGACCATACAGTAGTACCATTATACATTGCATCCAAGGGTAGATCCTCAAATTAATAAACAAAAGGGGGCATGAAGTGATGATACAATATAAGTATTCACTTTAAACATAAAATATTTTTCTTGCATTTGAGTTAAACAATTTTCTAGAGGGAACCTAGCCATTTAAACATCTCTTAAACTGATCCCCACAGAATGTGCACACAACAAATTCAGCTGATAGCACTCAACCACATATCAGATCATGACTTCCTCTGACCATATAACCCTTGTTCGCCCTATCAATTCATTACTTCTCATTTATTACAGTCTCTTTTCAATTTATCTTTCGATTAGCAACCTCTTGAACAATATTCATATCCATTAATTCAATCACTTATTCAATTTATTCTACTGTTACTCATCAACCATTTCCAACTGTTTTTCTCATTTGTGTTCATAAAACGCATTAACAATAATGTTCCGGTATCAGGTTGTGTTTCATTCCCTATTTATTAAATCGCCTAGCAGAAAATAAAGAATTGTCTAATAAATGTAGAATTTCCTCTGGCAAGTATGATCGTAATGTAATGTTAAATCTAAGTTAATGGTTATTTTCAAGATATGTTTGAGGCATAGTATTTATTGGTAATATATTTTTGAGGATTGAAATATATGTTAGAGTTAATATTTGAGATTGTGATCTATTTCTTTTACTTTTATTGTTTTATAACATTTTTCAAGTAATTGTGTCAATAAGTAATAAACAAATGAGGTTACGTCTAGACAATTATCGTATTCGTATGGGACTTTACTGTTGAGTATAGTTTTTCTGTTAAGTAAATATTTAATGGGATATTTTAAGCACTGAGATTGTTCTTAACGAAAAAGTTTGCATTGTTTAAAGTTTCCTATTCGAACTCAAATACAAAAAAGTACTCTATGGATCTTTTTGTTGACTACGAAAGTTCACAATCAAATACGACAATTGTGAGAATTAATATTTGCGATGACACTCTAAATTGGAACCACTGACCGCCCTGGAAGTAACTATTCACGTATGGTAAGATAATACAAAAATCGGCATAGATGTTTTAGTGTTTCTAAAGGCACCTAATTGATCATTTACAGTCATTGTATTATTAACATGATGTACTTTAAATTTAATGTGTTATATAATATACTTTTATATAAAATTTCCTTTGAAAGTAGTAAAATTTTATGCAATATTTGCATTATATTTCACAATTATAATGTCTTTGAAAATATCCATTAATAAAAAATACCATTGTTATAGATGTTGTCCTACTTTACAAATGTATCTCATTATTATGTATTTTAAGAATACATTTTATTCTATAAAAAATATCATTTGTATAAGGCGGAGAAATAATTTAAAAATAAATTATAGTATAAAATAATTTGTCTGAGGAGAACAAATTATTTGTGTGTCAAGAATGATAAATGTATAAAGGTTAACATAAATAATATTAAGATGAATTAAGTAACTTTTGATGTAACTTTGTTATTTGGAAAAAGAATTTACTTAAAAGAGTTTACAATATAACCATAAAAATAAAAATAAGAACATTTCTGTTGGGAGAATTAGTCTAATGTGTGAAATAATATCATAATTATCAAGGTAATCTGATTGTACAATTTTTAGATTATTCTCAATTTACCCTAATTCCTACCCCCAAATGTCACACCCAGTGAGTATTTTGCAATGCCTTTTTCACATAGTCATGACGCCAATCTGAGGATGAGAATTCACTCAGGTGGATCGTTACCCATATTATTCAACCCTAGAGATTGTCTGTGAAACATTATCTCGCAGTATTTTGTATTACCTAATGATTTCTAAGTTTCAATAAATATTCTAATAATCACAGACTGTAGCAATCTTGTGAAATTTAGTGTGATGAAAAGATGGAAAATGTAATAAAATATTTCTATTTGCAAATTTGAAATAATAAATATATGATATGATATAGAGTCTGTTACACAGAAATAACAGAAACTTTATTTAATATTCTTTCAGAATAACATTCAATAATCGTAGCCTCGTTATAACTTTGTTGTCAGAGGTAATGACATCAAACAGTATTTTTGCTTTTGGCACATGTCTCGAAATATAGGACGAAAACAATTGTAACCAAATTTAGAAGAATTTTATGTTTTAATCTACATTGCAATGAGAAATATATATCTATGATAGTTGACCATTTTATAAAATGAAATGTACTTTTTTGGATTTGAAGGAATATTAAAATATATATAATCTGATTAATTTACTAAAATCCAGATGTGTACACATCTACAGCCAATAAATAATAGAAACGTGTACATTTTAAATTTAGAATTACAACTTTTAATTGTGTTTTTTTTATTGTAATCATTTGTTTTATATATGACAGCTGTATACTTCCTTTTTATACTTGGATTCGGTTATGTAATTAATTTTATATGCGTTTTACTTGAGAGGTAGCAAAATTTATGTTTACAAGATGCATATAGTATCTTTATAATGAATATGTAGAAAAAAGAAAATTTACCAATATTGTGTCTAGACTTGTTGTCAATGATGTTTTGTTTGTATTAATACATGTATTTAAGGATACATGAAATTGTATAGTCATGTACTGCTGTTGTACGAGTCATTCTAGGTGGTAGGGGTAGGCCTTATATATTTCATTTGAATGTACACATTTTCTACTTTTGCTGTTGGTTTACATATGGCGATTTTTGTGTGAAATACAATATACGCATCATAAACACTTCACACTAATTAATACCTACCTCCCATGAGCTACTTGTCCTAGACTGGCCCTTGCTGTAATATATGGAGTATTTCCAATCGCTACTTATTTGTGCTGCACAATGTGATGATGTTAATATCATAGGCTTTACAAGTGTCATACTAGCAGGCCCACAGATTATTATTGGAGTTAGCATCGTCTGTCTACTGTTTAATTTAGGCTTATCCATTGTTTCTCTATTATAAGTTATATACAGTTCCTCTGAGTAACCCTTTGGCACTGCTCCCTCGGGAACAAATACACTAATACCTGGAAAGGAACAAAATATATACATGTACACAAATGTAATTTAGGCCCTATATGGGTTTGCGACAGTTGATCAATTGATGATTATGTTAAACAGACAAGACACCATAGCGGGCCATAGACATTTTTAACGCAAGGCATTGCCCGGGACTGTTCCATGTTCCTTTTGAGGTGTTCCATATTAAGGTGAGGTAAATACAATCAGGAAAGTTCTAAACAGTATCTTTACCATTCAGCCAACTTTGCCCCTTTTAATACTAACATTAATATATTTACTAAAAATCAACTAAAATGAAAAAAAAATGCATGGAACAAAATTAGAGTACATCATATTAAAAGTATGAAATACGTTTTGTAATTACATCTATAAGATGAAATTTACTATTTACTGTTGCAAGGTGGAATTGGTTGTATATAAAGGCCATCTCATTTTACCATATTAAATTTCATATTTTAATAAAAAAACAAAATAGTCTACTAATGAAAATGTTTTATATTCGCACAAAAAAATCTTTGAAATAAAATTAGTTAGAAATTGTAGTTTGCTAATTTTGTATTCATATTTTTTTTTAAAGCAAATAATAAAAATATGACAAGCTAAAGGATTGTAATTAGGATACAAGAGAATCAATACAGAATAATTTAAAATTTTCAATAAAAATGAATTTGTAGCATTATTAAAGGGACAGCATCAGAAAGAGAGATAGAGAGAGCATTTGTACGTTTGCTCCTTTATACAAATGGTTGCTAAGTGCACGCATCCATACACACATGGGGTATCAAAATGAAAGCAATTTTACTGCGAAAAACGTATTTTGCAGTATATTTGCAAAAAATATGAAGTAAATAAAACACACATGTACCTGCATTGGGAACACTTAGTCTACCACCACGCGGCCCAATCGTACCCCATGCTACACAGTTTGTGTCGATATGTGGTGGCAAGTCTGTGGTCACCCCGGGCGGGGCAACTGAATCAGAATCATACGATCGCATTTGATCACTTCCTCTTGATGAAAAACTTTTCTCAGAAGGCATAGAATCACTGTTTGTCAAGCTTGGGAGAATCGGCTCTGCATACATAGGTTCTTTGTTTGATAAACATCTATCTGAGCAACAATCAGAATCCGATTTTTGATATGGTAGACAGACATGGGTTACTGGCGTGAATCGACCTGACCTATGAGAAGGGGAATACAGTTCACAACTACATTTACGTGATGATGCAAGTGGGAGGTTTAATTTCAAATGCTCACGACTCATAGCATGACCGTTGCTGTACCCATTTGCGAATCCGTTCCCATTTTGGAGCACTTCGTATGGGACATTATATCTCATTCCCTCTGGTGACACTTGTTTCAGTTCACCACAGTATGTCATTGAGCCATCTGATAGATTTAATGGTGATGTTGTCATCTGTATTTTCTCTGGGTTTGATCCCATCAAAACTGCTTGTGTCTGTATTGGATGTGCATGTGTCAAATCTGGCTGCATGGTCAACATAGCTAATCTTGTCTCATCTAAAAGAAAACAAACATAATTCATCATTCTATAATGTATTTTGTTTTCCATGCAAGACACACTATTTTCGTTTGATGGCAGACCACGGTGCTCGTCATGTCAATTATGTTGAGAGGTGCATTCACCGTTGAGATTGTGTTTGTTCGTGGGTGGTAAAGTATAGAAATATAAAAACTGTACCTAATTATGTCTTGACCTCTACTTGTCTTTTCCATCCAGTCAATAGTTTTTTTAATCTATTTATTTATTTAGATATTTATTTTTAAATTTTCAGTTCATTTCCATTTCTTTATTTAAGGCTCGCCCAACACAAAATGTTGTTTTTCATATTTTTGGGCATTTGTCATCATTCACTTTTTAATTGCTTTGTATTTTATTTTTTTACTTATTTTATCGGGTTCCTGTACTATAATTAACAGAGTTGTAAATAAATGTTATGATACAAACAAACGATGATTGATTTCCAGTTATCTATTATTTACAGATAGGAGTGTTCTTTTTAGCTGAACGCAATGACTTTGTTCAGTATTTTTGTGCGTGTTCATTTTCCATGTGTAGTCATCAGTATGCCAGATGCATAAGGTAAATAATATAATACATGTTCTAAAATTGTGTTCAATTAACAAACAAATCGATATTGAACCCCATGGCTGTAAGGTAATACATTGAATACATTTAGAATTATTTTTACTTGACAGCAGAATTTGAATTGTATATTTTTTTTTATGTATTCTTACTGTGAAAGTGTACTGATGCAATGTTTGAAACTGATAAAATTAAAAGGTTAAAACTATACTTTGAAGATGGAAAGAAATCATCATTGTATAAATGTTCTTGAAAATGGATTAGGGTTTCATGAGCTTTTGTTTAATTAATATCTATAATATAAGATACTCAAAGACATTTTGTCAGGAAAGATTATTAATGGTTAATGGTGTCCAATACTGTAATTGTAACATTATTTTTAATCCTTATGGTAATATGATATAAAAAAAAACCGTATTAATTACCTTTAAAAAAAGATCATTATAAATTATATTGTTCCGCACTCATATTCTTTATTTTTTTAAACAAAATTTAAATCCAATATTAATTTATTATTCACTAACACCGATAAATGACACACTGACATCATAGATTATGTGCGAAAACTAGATGGCGCGATGAAAAGCGAGTAAAACCATTAGGTTGATTGACAGTAGTATTACACCCTAGAGTATCGCGTCTTTCTCAAATTTGCCAAATACAAAGAAAAATCATATGTAAATTTGTATCAAATTTTATTGAGTGTTCTTTCTTCAAGATTTTATTCTACTTAAACAAAGATGGTAATGTCAACCAGAAACTGATCGGCGAACATATGCATTCATAATACTGTATAATGGCATTGTTGCTTGGTACAATGTGGGTGAGTGGCCGAGCGGTTAAGACAGTGGAACCGTAATCACGTAGCCATAACATCGGCAGGGGTTCGAGGCTCACTCACTCCATGGTTCTGGTGGTAGAACGAGTCTTCTCGGATAAGGACTATAAACCGTAGGTCCAGTGTACACAACTTGCTCGTGTGCACTTTAAAGAACCTAGTACATCTTTCGAGACGAGTAGGGGTTACCCCGGTGTATTAGTACATCACAGCCACTGATCACCAACTGGGCCCTCTGGGAGACCAGTCTTTGACTGAAGAGGTTACCCAGTATAAATATATATTTCAATCAATTCAATCAATCAATACAGGATGGCATTGTTGCTTGGTACTTAACCTATCAATACAGGATGCTGGGTCCGAGCTCAGCCACAGTTCTAATATTTACTCAAGGTAAAAAAAGTGTTGTCTACCAAAGTGTAGACAACATTGACTTAAGGGATTCGAAGCTCTAATCTTTGCAATAAGAATTTTCAAATAGTCACCTGACATTTCCGTGCAGTGTCGTCCACGTAGTTTCTTGCGTTTGCTCGCAAAGTAAGAGATGACAAACACGCTGACAAGTATACAGACTAGCACAGTTAGACCAATACCAACAAATAGTGCTATTGTGTTGGCATTACCTGATGGACTTTCTGCTGATGGAAAGACAAAAAGATATAAGTAAGGTTGACACAAAATGCAATTTTATAACATACATATTTGGTATAGGATTTTAATGATCTTAACTACTATAATCATGATAAACCCATTTTTTTTTTGGAATTTTTTGTTTAATAACTAATAGGAAGCCCCACCTACTTACACACAGTACATGCCTCAAGCTCCCATTCACAATTTTTTTTTATTAAATCACAATTTAGTTATTTCCATGACCTCTAAAAATTATTTATTATTTAAAAAATATTACAGTCTTGATTTAGATATTGATTGTGGAAACTGAAAAAAAAAAAAAGTCAAAGAAAATTTATGTAAAAAAGAAAAACCTATTTTACAGTATCTGTAATAATATATTATATGATTTATCCTTAATGAGTTTCTCTGAAAGAAATTGATTTCTATTTGATTTAAAGTAATGGCAACATTATGGTAATTGTAAATCAGATTGCATATTCACAAATCCTAAATTATCTTGCTATATTCATAGAATGTTATATCTTTTACAATACAAGCCGAGAAAAAAAGTATTTATTATATATGATTAATTGCACCAGCAAGAAAGTGGTACTTACGTATATAAGAGAAGATATTAAAGACAAAAAGCAAGTGTATACTACACGCAAACACACGGATTATCCCTTAGGGTGCTACGTGACACTAAGCTCATATCAACTAATGATTCTTAGTACTAGTATTATGCAGCTTGTTTATGATTATCAAATTTAATGGAAACAAAACAGCAGTTTTAGTATATTCCCTGATACGTTTTAACCCCCTAGGTTCCTAGAAATTATTGATGAATTTTAATGACATTGGGTACATAAACATCATCTTTATTAATCTTTATCAATAATAACATAGACTGAATGACCCATTAAAAAGCATTTGACTACAGAAATATTTTTACCCCGAAAATATATTTTATTTAAAATAATTAGTGACTTTGAGAAACAAATTGTTTTACCATAACAACTTCTAATGGTTAAATGTTACAGTTTATCTAATTTTTTTTTATAATAGCAAAATCACAATTGTTTTATTCTGGTATAATGAATAACTTTATTAAACCTACAAAATAAGCTATTTAAAGTTTGATTTTATTCATCTTTACTTTTCCTGTTTTTGGGGTTTTGCTGGTATGTTCGTTTGCTCCCACTTGGTATTGATGTTTCTGGATTATAAAAGTATTGTTAAGGGTTTTATTATATATTTGTACTTAAGAACTATTTGGCATATATATTTGTCTAAAGAAAGAATACAGGTAAACTAGAAACAGACAATCGCCTTACAGTACTTGAAGTCCCTGGATGTCTAATCGTTTTGGGTATGGTATGCATACAGAATTTATTTAAATTTGAAATAATTCTATCTTTCAGAAATCCAAAACAGGTTTGCAATGAACTACTTACAAAATATCCATAATTATATAATCATTTCAATCGTAAATAGATTAATCATTTTCTGTTTCAAATAACAACAAAATGTATGTTGACAAAGCAATAATGTAGGGCATTATACAATGTATTAAAACGTGTAGATTGCTTTTTACATAAAATGAAATTTAGCAAATATATCAATGAATATATAAATTCAAAGATATATATAAGAATGAAAGCACTCAGAAACCGAGTGAAGTACTTGGCAATATATTGCCACAGAGGGCGCATGTTGATATTTCGGCTCATGTTAAAAGAATACAAACTTTTCTTTTTTTTATTTGTGAAGTTATTATTGAACCAATTTTCTTGAATTTCAATAGCCAAGTTCATGTAAGTACAGTATAATATACACCAAAATATTCAGAATGATAACTTAAACAAACAAACAAAGAAAGTACTGTACTTGGCAAAATTCTATTTTACCAAATAACAAAGTGGCTATCATTTTTGGATAAAGAGTAATTAGAAGTAACAAGAAACTTAATTAAAAAAGTTAATTGTCACTTTTCGATTTATGAATCTTTTGAACATTACATTTACGATAAGTTTTCAAAAGGAAGTTGGTTTGATATCAAGCTAATACGTCGTCGTAAAGTAACATGACTGAGGAGAAGGCAATATTGATGACCAATTGGATATAGTGTAGGAGAATATTTCACTTAATATGAAAAAATGAATGATTTGATGAATAATATGATTGATTTATCTATGAAGGTAAAATGAAATATAAAAAATGTTAGAAGATAAATGAAT
Source organism: Antedon mediterranea (assembly GCF_964355755.1). Taxonomy (NCBI): domain Eukaryota; kingdom Metazoa; phylum Echinodermata; class Crinoidea; order Comatulida; family Antedonidae; genus Antedon; species Antedon mediterranea. The sequence continues at coordinate 19,241,009 of NC_092675.1, forward strand.
AATCATCCCTTTGAACATGTCATAATAAAGTGAGAATGAATATAATAAAAAGATGATGTAATTGTCTATAGGAAACTGTAATAGAATAATAAAGATATTGTTATTCCAAAAAAATATATATATTTGTTATTTTATAAATGTATAATAGATGGAGATATCTTGAATATGTACAATCTTCATGTAGGTTATTTTTTCCATTCAGAATGCAGTTTGTTAGCACTGCTTTTGTGTTTTTTTTTATTCTATGGATATATGACTTCCGAAATAAATTGAAATTACTGTTTTGATAGAATTTTTAATATATTGAGACAATTTTTTCCCCAAAAATAAGACACCTAACTGCCTCAATTTATTATGAATAAGTCAATGAAGATAGAGCCTTCAGTATTTAGTTTGATATACATACTGCAAACTAATAACAATATTATGCTAGGGCTCTATTTGAAAAAAAAAATATCTCCTAGCTCCTGAAAGCTCTAATGGCAAACCAAATTATTATTTACATTAAACTCAGTATATTAAATTCAGTATATTATTTTTATGACAAAAATTGTATATAATCAAAATTGTATCCAAACAGTAATATAATAGTTATGATTTTATTTTGATGAAGTAATCGTTAATATTTAACCACCCACACAATAACAAATTCTGAAGCATGAATCTATAAATTGCTCCCAGTAAATTGTATATGGATTTCAAATTGTCTAGAGTTCTTGCTTGGGGCCTTACCATATTCAAATTTTATATTTTACATTATTCCTAATCAAATATAATAGATTTAACATTAAACTGTTTTCTTTATAGTTATTGTAACTTTCATTAGTAGAGACAGTAGTTATTTATATTGTTACATTTTAAATTATGGATTTGACATCCAACAAAATTAAGATAACATTTTTTTTGTTATCTCCGATTGGTTGACAGCAAGAAATTGGGCACGAACACATTAATCTACGACTTCTGCGAATGAATTAACAAAACATTGGTTTGATAGCACTTTGATCTTAATAATCAAGAGGTAAACATTTTAAAAAGTAAGTTGGGCACTGCTACCACTAAACCACAAATTGTGTATATGAATTAATTTTTTATTGGTAGCACTAACTGATTGATAGCACCTTTGTTGAGCACAATATATTCTGTTTATATTTATTTATAACCTTAATACCTTTTGAAAGAATCTTGCAAATATATTGTGTGTGATAATATTTCTATCACAATAAAAAAAAACTAATGAATAGCGTATGTATCACAAATGTTGTACTACAACCATGAGACGGAAGAATTTGTATCGGCAGGTGTGAAAAATAGTTGCAAGACGTAATAATATATTATGATTTGGATGAAAGATTTCAATAAATTCAGTTTGAAGGTGTTAATTAAAACCCTCGATCAACCGAGTCATTATACATTCAACTTTGAATTGAAATTTAAATTGGGAATTCTTTTTAATGTGAATAATTCATGATGTTCGTTGATATAAACAGATTTGATTGAAATTATGTAATATAAGCTGTTCAATAGCAGTGAAATTTAAAAAAAATTAAAATTAATTAATGTCTTTTGTGACTAATATATTAGACTAGTGCAGATTAAAGTTAAGGAGAGGGAGAGGGGTGACACTGGTCTTTCTTTACGAAAGCATCTTTGTCTGATTGCCATCATAGACACATCAGAAATTGTTTGAAAATAAGTTTATATTTGTGAGAAGTTTATAGGAAAACCTATGGGGATAAATAACGAAACATAAAATTCTATTTAAACAACAATTTGAAACAAACTTAATGATATTGGTGGCATCATACCATTCACACTAAAAAAGGTATGAGTATTGTTTGTTCCTCAACAATAGGACCTCACCTGATGAATCTCCAAGCTGGTTTTGATCTGGGTTTGGCAGTATGGCTGGACTTGGGGTTGGCTCCGTTCCACTTACTACTGGCGATACTAGAAAGAAAACAAGTTGCATTATTAACAACTAGCAAATTCTATAAAACAAGTTGTATTAGTTATTCACAAAACTTAAGTTCAAATCTAAAATCCAATTACAATCATATGGTAAAATTTAGATACAGTCAACTCTGCCAATGACCAACACCCTTGGGCTGGCCTAATTATGTCTGGTTTTTCTTAATTTCTGGTATTTTGAATGTGTTTTTGATGGTAAAATGAATTATTTGAGACTTTTGGGATCTCAAAAAGAGTCTAGTGTTAATAAAGTTTGTGGTTTTCAGAAAGGTGTTGGGAGACTTGACTGCATTACAAATATACATTTTAAAATCAACTTAATATTTGAAAGATGAAAGTATAACCATACAAGGCAAACACAGTACATTAAAAGCTATAAAAGTAAAGTGTATAATATATTGTGAAAAAAAAACACTTTTACTGTGATCTGTTCAAAGTTATTAGTGCTTGAGGTGCATGCATCAAAAGAACAACAAATTATCAACTCAATTATTCGATAATTTACTCTTATCACATTGCCATCACATCATGAACTTGTGACTCGCCTACAATGTGATGTTACAACTTGTAACCATTAATATGTACAGTAACATTTGTTAAAATGTCTGTACTTCTTCCAATGTTCAGAGTTGAGGACTAAACCGACATACAAATCCTGAACTTTGGGCTTGGATTGATAGTGACCAATTAGTCGGGAAGAACTTTCAATAAAAACTGGTCAAACGTTTACACAATAAACATGCAGGTTTTTAGTTATAGCAGCATAATATCAAAATGTCACCAACAAGTAAAATATACAACTATTAATTAAATTATACACTTTTCTAGCATGGACAACTTAAATATTTAGTTTATTAAGGGACATACGCAGCAAAATTATTTTATGTTATATGTTATGCCTAGTAACTTATGTCAACACAGTTAGTGACTAAAACTAAAAACACAATTTGTATTTGTAACAGTATTAAATATATTATATTATGTGAACACATATGATCACTTTCAACTATTAGCAAAGAAAACATAAATATATTCATTATTAAATTGCAATCACAACAATAAACCATGATTAGGGACCAAGCCTAACCTTGACAGTAATCGCCAACGCAATTACTTGTTTCGTCCTCTGGCCCATCGCAGCCTGCACCGCCATGTGCAGGAGCAGGGCTAGAACAACTTCGTGTTCGCATGTGTTTGCAAAGTTGGTTGCATGACGACCAGGTTGACCAGGAAGTCCACATACCATTAACTGTACAAAAGAAGATAGAGAAGTGCAACACAAAAAGAAAACAAATAAGATGTCAAAAAATAAGAATATAGTAGGAAAATGTAATAGTTAAAAATAATTGGAAAGTTTAACATACAATAAATTTAGATAGTAAAAGAAATTTAAAAAAGCAATCAAATAAATTAACATTAAACAAGTAGGAGTACGTGAAAAAACAAGCAAAGAGAAGAAATATTGAAACTGTAAGATTAATAAATGCTGTCCTCTATAGTTAGAAATAACTTTTGTATTGTGAGCTTTCACTTGCAAGCAACATGTTTTTCTACCCTGGTAATCTTCTTCAATTGATATTCTCAATAAACTTCTTGTTTCAAAATGTAAAGATGGGGGTTTTGTGGAATACCTTTAAATACAAGCCCTTCAATTGAATCTAAATTGTGAAATTGCATTTCCTAATAAACTAGACTGAAAAAGCAATGATACAATCTGAATGTTAAATAGAATCTATAATTCTTTCAAGGAATAAACGATGCTACCTACATGTCACAGATGGAATAGTTAAAATGACGACCTAAAAAGATCAACCCTCACAAGTTGTTAGGAAAACTTAAATAGAGGCCATTACATTGACACATAAGCTTGCTACTTTAAGTATAAATGAAGGATACTTCTTTGTTTATGATATAGAATATACATTCTAAAACAAAATTATATATAAGTATTGAGTAAAAGCTCAGATTAAATACTATCATTTAATTGCATTCATCTTTAATTACATATACAATTTCTGCGTAATATACAGACAAAAACTATTGATGTACGTCTATGATTAACAACTAAGGAGGATAGACTTAACAGTGCTAATATGCTCCTATTGAATTCACATCTTCTCCATTTTCTGATGATGAATTTAATACATTGTCATTCTCTAGGGAGAATATTAATCTTTATTAGGAATTAGAAACTTGTTACAAGGTTAAAAACGAAATCTGAGGAATGCTGGACAATTTGCTTGCTGGGATGCGTTGGAATTCTCAAAACCATTCAAGCCAAATAGTAAACAAATACATGAAACTTGTATAAAATAAAAATTGTAAACAGGGGAAAATTTAATTAACATCCTGAGTGTGGGAACTTATTTCAGACAAAGCTAATAATATTGACTACAATAGTATATACAATGTACTACTAGACACTGTTAATAAATTAAAAAATTAACAATATACTTGCAAACCATTTGTCCAGTCATAAAAATTGATCTTCAGTAATGAATTTGAATAACAATATTCTTCCTGGTTTTTGTTAATAAAATAGCATGTACACCTTTGAAAACTAGATTTTATCTATTTTTTCCCAGACTACTACTTGTAAGTAATATCTTGAACAAAAGCATAGTAATTGTTAAATTTCAACAAAATAGAATGCTCAAATCGTTAACTGACATCTACATATTTAATAAGATAAACATAATCTTCCCAAAAAAATGTTAGCCTCGAAATTACAATGAATAATATGTTTTCATAATCATATCCAAATTTTCAATACTTTTTTTATCATGATAATCCACCCGTCTACATATTTTGTATGTCAATTACATTCATATGTTAAAAAGGCCTTTTGTAATGAGTATATTGGAAGTGGATACAATTTTAGAGTACATTATGAACGTAGGATCTTGCGTTTGGTATGATCAAATGTAATATATAAATTTTCTATTTTTCATTTTTATCTTTAACTCGCCAAACTCACTACACATTATATAGCTCTTCACCACATTAAATGCTTGAGTAAAGTAGTTTTCAGTCAGGCGAGAAATCACGGTTATCCGTATACTGAACCGGGGACTACATGATTGCAAGCGAGAGCTATTAAATCCCCATTATGATCCATTCCTTACTGTCCTCTGACCCCATCAACATGTTTTCAACGCGACATTTAACAGTAACAAACAGATAAATTCTGATTGCACACTCAAAGGAATATAACACAAAATATACATCAGCAGATAAATCAGTGTATTTTGAAAAGTTAGTTGTAATTATTATATTAATTATATTATTACAAAATTTTTTGAAGGGATTTCTATGCAATGTAAATTTAATGCTACATCCACTATAAATTAGCTTTCAATGACATGTAATCACGGTAATGTTGATAATTAAGTTTTATGCAAATTTTGGTGACCATTTGGTGTACTGATTATGAGATTGAAAGTTGAAGTCCAACGTTCGTCGCATTGCTTGTGTCCTTAGGCCAGACACTTTACTTACAATTGCCTCTGTCTCTCTACCCAGGTGTACAAATGGGTCCTGGTAAAGTAAAAACACAACTGCGCTAAGGCTGCATTATAGGAGTATGTTTCCATTATGTTTGATCCAAAAATAACTGGGGTAATAATGTGAAGCGTTTGAAGGGCTATATATAAGAATGACAGTATTATTATTATTATTATACATCACCTCAACAAAATTATAAGTTAAACAAACATTCACCTTATAAACAAATGAAAACAATATAGAATAAAGTTTCAAAAGACTATTATGATATTCTCCGATATTGAATTATAAAGCATGAAAATAACTAACAATTGTTTAATTCCACAACAGGCGAGAACTTGCTTTGGAGGATCATGAATAGAACTAAAATCATAAAATTTATTTGGATCACGATAATACGTTATACTGCTCAATCTTGTTAAGGGGATTTCAGTGTCATGCAACCCCACTTAGAATAACACTATTCTAATCTTACACACATGCTATGTATAAAGGCCAGATAAAAAGGTAAAAATGGTTCTCTTTTTGTATTTATTGTTTAATATAACTAGCTGATGCCATTATAGGAGATGATTATATTATTACCAAGAATTAATGACGCCCACGTATTAACGAAAATCTTAATTTAACAGTAGCCTTTGGTAGAATTAGAAGATGGCTAACAGCGGAAGTATCGGTCCCATGGTTTAGGAGGAGACGGTGTAAGGTTATTTATAATTTAGATATATTCTTTATTAAAAATATAAAATAGTATAAATCATATAAATTCTTTAATGTTTTTCTATTCACTAAACATGTATATTTGAGCATGTTTTTATAAACCATGAGTGGACTTGTATACTATGGTATACATTCATGTACAGAAATAGGTCCTATATATCTTAACCATTTAAACATTTTTTTGTGCAAAATACTCAATTAGCAAAATCATGAACTGATGGGGAAATAAATTACATAATATTTCATCCAAGCTTTAAACATTTTAGCTTACAGTATAATATACCAAGTGAATGCGATTTATTTAGAATATAATCTTAACTTTCCAAAAAGAATCATAAGCAGTCATGCATTGCAAAAACTTTTTATATAAAACAATTTCCATAATTTCAAAATTGTATTAAATCCCAACCTTTTATTGCACTGCGGTGTATTATACGAATTGACATTATATTTTCTATTGAAGCCTAAACGGATAGCATATACAAACAAACCAGTCTCTGGCGTATTATGCAATTCCTCCAGCAATAACAAAACAACTGTTTAATAGCATATTGCACCGTGGAACTTAAATTTTGGTTATATTGCAAGAATATTAAAAGAATATGGTTGTGTAATGTTGGAAGATTACCATATTGAGTGATATTATGTTATTGATTTAATATGGTTGCCAAGAACCCAGATATCACATGACCTCCACAAAGAATTCTACATTGCTTTTTATCTATTTTTGCTTCCTATATTTTATTACATCTTAATGTTTTATCAATAATACTGATTATGATATTAATATCCAAGTCATCCATCATGTTTTTATAATTTATATTATGTATATTATAATTATTATGAATTACGACTCATATTTGAGGTCTAGTTATTTATAGGTAGACTTAGTCACGTTCAACTATCATCCATCATATTTTAAGGTTCTAAATATATTCTTGTAGGCCTACATTTTTTTGTCTATCACTGAGGTGAAGGTTTCTTAAAGATATAAGAATTTGGTATTGCACTATATAATTAATGGCTATATATCTGTTTGTCAAATACATCAATTGTACCCATTAAATGTATGGACAACATAAATTTCATGTGAAAAGAGTAATTTTAGTGATTTTCTGCATTTGATTTTGCATCTCCGATCGCTTCCCAAACAACTCGACAAATGGTAAAATCTTATAGCATTCCGCTGTGACATAGTAAGGTACAAATCTGGTAGCATGCATCTTTACTTCCCCTACTGTAGATCCTCCAATGTATACCCTCAACATCCCGACATAGTTGTTGCTACCTCTGGAAGTGTTATGTTAAAGACCCCTTCCCTGCAATTTTGGACGTTTTTTGGAAAATAATACATATATATCACTTTAAAAACATTAAACCATGTCATTCCTTGTCTTAAATGTACGTTTTATGGTAAATTATGATAAAAAGTGAGAAACAATGCACTACCTAAGTAGCTCGCGGCGATCGACCTCTCGTGGACGGTCTCAGGCCTAGCCTAGCTAGGCTTAGTTTTGTAGGCCTAGCTGGTAAACATCGGTAATGTACAAACATCGTACGCTAGCTATATACCTAGCCTGACGTTGTATAGTTGCTGCATTAATTATCTTTCTATTTTTGCCAGACTCCGTTGATACAAATTGGGGAAAACCCGGTATTTTCGCTGAAAAGTTAGGAGTCTTCCATTTGTTTTGGCTTCACGATCGATCGAAGAGTGGGCGAATTACAGGTGAAAAACAACAATATCAATCCGCGCGCAATGCATTTTGGGATTTATAGCGGGCCGCTATAATTATTAAAATCGATTTATTTTTCACATTTTTAACCGTTTAAAGACAAAAAAAGTTATCGCAATAGGACCATATAGTATTATTTTTACATTAAATATAGTTTGTGACCTTAAATTAGATCTAAAAAACGTAGGGAATGGGGCTTTAAGTTTTTAAGACATTTAAAAGCACAATTCCACAAAGGTAATTCCTGATACACGCATAATTTTTATAGTTATAACAGTTCTAGGCTGCTTTATAATGCAGCTTTTACACAAATCACTGGATTCAGGCAATTAGAACCGGTTTCACTTGCCATTAAAAGCATAAACAAATTTGTGTACATAAAAGATTAATACATTCAGTTATCTGCTTTGAGGTAAGAGTTTGATATAATATCCATTTAGAGTAGAATCTGCGGATGCATCATTTTGGGATGTGCTTATTGGATTAAGATTTATGTTCTTTACTTTAACTGACTTATGTTTACATCATTGTAGTCACCATGGTTACTAATAGATAATATAGATTAACTACTTATAATTGCCATTTAAGGACAATTGAAATATTTATTTCAAAATGAAAAATCAAACAATACGAAAAAAAAAAGGAAAAAAAATTCAAATCATTGAATTTTATATTTTAAAAAAAATGTTATCATGTGATGAAATTACATCTTGACAAGTACTTTAGTTCCAAATCTACAAAAATACTTCAACCCAAAATTTGAAGCCAATGTTCAACTTTGTACTAAACGTTCAAACAATAATAAAAAATCAAATGAAATTCTGCTGCAACATCGGAAGCATTAAAATATGCTTTTCCGCGAGGACAACACTCAACAATTATCACCATTAGCAACATTCCGTCACATCTAGCATAATAGTTTTTTGCAGTTATTGTTAATCCAGTTTATAGAGCAAAATTGGTTTTTATGTGTGGAAGCTTTCTATACGAGTGATTATAGCATGTAGCTATGAGTTGCACTGCTTATTACGTCAGCTCATGGCACTAGATTTGCTGTTCTATTCTGAAGTGTATCAAACTGACAGAGATAAACACATGACAGGCCTATGTTGGAAATGTGTTTCAGTGAGCATAAAAGAATAACCAGACCCTATGGACACCAGTATTTCAATGAACTTGATACTTTCAAATTTGCGAAACGGACGTGGCTGTTTGTGATATAATTTAGAAATCAGAAAACTCAAATTTCAATATCTCACAGCTTACGTAAATGTTCTTTGTGCAAATAACTACCAACTGTCATAAAACTATAAATTATATAATAAATGTATTAAGCACAATTTAAACGTATTTCTTATTTATTTAAATGACAGTGAACTATGTACATAAAGTTCACTACAATCCATATTAGCAACAACAATTACTACCACAAGTTGGCAGTGTTCGTCACAGAATTCTGAAAATGAAGCTTACCTATATACATACGGAAAGTTCATACAAATTTAGAAAACATGTAGGAGGTTCGAGGATGTGACTGAATGAAAGACAATTGTTTTACCTGAGCAGGTCGATGTGCACGTTTGTGTTTCCGTAGATTGTCCGACACATTTTTTTCCTGTGTTCACTGGTTTAGGATTCGTACAAGTCCTAGTACGACTCTTAATGCCAGCGTCGCATTCACTATTGCACTTTGTCCACTGCGTCCATTCACTCCAGCCTCCATCTTCTGCAAAACATTAATTTATACAAAATGCAATTTAGTAAAGAATGACAATAAGAAACAAAACTGTGACCATCACAGTACATGAAATGTCAAAGGTTTTAGGGCATGTGCTAGTAACAGAAAAAAGGTTGGGCTGGCCTAATATGTCTGGTTATTCTGGTATTCTGAATGTGTTTTTAATGGTTAAAAAATAACAGAATTTGGGAGCTTTTCGGACATCCAGAAATGTCTGGATTTGGGAGAGTCTCAGGTTTTCAAAGTCTATAGGGACAGTTGAATGTATTATGTATAAGTTCATAAAACTTGAAATCTCAAATTGATTTTATGTCTTTATTAAACAGCACTTGATTTGAACCATGTCTTCTGAGAAAACGGTTTGAAACTTTACTAAAAACCGTCTCATTCAATTGTAAATATTCAATATTAACATAATAATTTGTTCATAAATAGAATAAAATGCTAATCTGTAATTTATGACTTTAAACATCTGTTTACATAAACAGATGTTTACATTAAATTTTATTTCAAATCTCCAATTCAAAGCTAAACTGTTGGTATTAAACCTTAGCAGGCCATACATTTAAGTTTAGTGTCAGCAAAGGCATTTCTTCAGTGAAGCTCTGGGCTAAAACCTATTAATAGAAATATATGAGGATGTCTGAAAAAAAATTAAGTATTGAATAGTGTACAATTTTTCTTGTAGGCCTTTGTTTTTGTGGTGAAAATCACTGAGCCTATGACCCATTTACACTTCATCGACAATTTCTTAGCCGGCCCCAAGTCGGCACCGACGCTGGCTTTCTTTTTAGCCCGCAATGTGTTTACACTTACCCAAAAAGCCGGCCTCGGGCCCAATTACTATTGTGTTTACACTTGCTCTCACGGAAGAGTGCTCGATAATAGGCTTTCGCTACATTCACGTCATATCCGCTCATGTGCGCCCACCAACCGTCTTAAAAAGTTAATATTATTAAACGTTGTCGATCTACACTAGGCCTAGGCCTATCGAAATTTAGCAAAAAAGAATCAAATAACGGTATTTAATATGGAACAAAACAATTGTATTATTGCTTTACTACTAATGTTTGCCTCTCGTTTTCTGAAGAATAGTAGTAGATCAATACGCCTTTTTCGCGAAATGGAAGACATTTTCGATAGATGACAAACAATGCCGTGCAACGAAGCGTAACCAACAGAAATAACATAGCGTTTTCAGCCTATTTGCTGAGGACAAGTTACTCCGTTAATTCGTAACTCCTCAACGGACAGCCGTATGGACACAATTTTTACTGTAAAATGTTGTTTAAAGATTAGCCTACATAACTGTGTGATTGAAAAAAATTTGAAAATTTGTTTTCACTTCTTAAAGGCCATGGAAAAAAACACCACAGTGTATAAGCATAGGCGCCGCATGGTGTCCTAAAATCCCCTGAAAACGCTATGTTATTTCTTTTGGTTACGCTTTGTTGCACGGCATTGTTTGTCATCGATCGAAGATGTCTTCTGTTTTGTAAAAAAGACGTACATCTTCACCAATTCAATTTCAATGAAGAATTCCCGTTCATCAGCAATAAGTTTCGTAAACTTTAAACTATGGTTGACCCAGAACGTTCATTTTATGACCACGAGTGTTTACACTATACGAAGTGCCGTCCCGAAGCCTGCAATTGCCGGGCCGAAGCCTACTCTAGACTAGGCTCAAAATTGAGCCGGCTCGAGGCCGGCTCGGTTGTTACCAGAGTGTTTAGACTTGTGCACTTTTGGCTCGGAGCCGGCCTCGGGCTCGCTAAAAGCTGAAGTGTAAATGGGGTCTAAAATAGAAATCTCTCTTTCCTTCTAGTGTTGTTTCAACGATACAACTGTTTGCCCCTGTTACCTGTTTTTTTTTCCATACCTGATACAAACATTTTCATTGCTATGTTTGATGTCATGACTAGCAATGAACTATTTTATAACATATTAGAATAGAGTAATAGGATAGAAATAATAGGTTATTGGGTCATTTGCAGCACTACTGCACAAAGACAAATTAAGGTTTATTTCAGCATCTCAACAAATATTTTCAGTTGCAGTTTTTTACCATTAAAACAAACTATTGAACATTGGATTGGTAAGCACAAATGTTAAACACCAAGCTATAATGCTACTACAGTTTATAATTAAACCATGAAAAGTAGAGTTGTAGCTTAGTGGTTACGATCGGCTTGTCTGCCGATCCAAGGATCAGGTTCAAATCACGTTGGGTTCAAAATTCTTTCTCATCACAAAAAACAAGTTCACTCTCAAAGACTTGTTTAAGACTTTATATTGAACATCATGTCACGTCTATGTTTGTGCTGGATTACCACATTTTAATAAAAGCATAGTGAATGTATTTCCTTGGTATCACTATCATTGGTAATAATATATAGAAGAAGATTAAAAAAATATTTTAAAAAAGAATGATATCTTTAATCTTATTCATTAATAGGTTTACCGGTATCTTCAGTGTTCATTTAGTAGTTGTAAGTATAACTACAGAGTTGGGTTTTTTTGTTTAAAATAATGTGCAAATTAATATATTTGTTGAAATGTAAATGTCTCAATTTCAGTATTATTAGCAAAAGGTTCTGACAGGTATTGCAATGAATAAAGTAGCATACAGGAATTTAATGTTGGAATTTCTGTAATTCACATGTACTCTTGTTAATTGTTAACAATTGATTCATTCATTTCAGTTTCTTTCTATAAGTGAGGAATATCGTAAATCTTTCTGCTAAAGTCAGAATCTATAAAACCCATAATAAACAACAGTATTATATTTTTGTATTGATCATACCTTCATGGAATCTGCTATAAAATGTTTTAAAGTGCATTTATATTGGAATATAGTTTGTTGTAATTGGGAATCTAGAACTTGATACAATTCTTGATTGAACTATAATATTTTAGGATCTGTTAGAAAGCGAACACACAACTCTTGCGAACATTAAGGGTATGTTCAGACTCACGGAGTTACAGTGGAGTTATCTACGCAAGGCGTACGGTAATCCGTGGCATTAAAAGTCAAGGTGTTCAGACACAACGATTAGCATTCCAAACGTCTTGCGTTTAAAGCGGAAGTTCCGTCATACCGCGAAACGGCCGATGGGATACATACACACAATAACAACAACAGAGCTGAGAGTGACACGCGCGATTTTTTTGCAAATCTTTACAGAAGATAGTAATTTCGAACATAATTATTACACGGACAATGACTTTGCCATTATTTGTATGATTTTAATTAATTTTGTGAAATCATGTCGCCGACGCCAACTTCGTCAGGAAGAATTTTGCAGTTTAGATGCAATTTCTTAAAAAACAGCCATCTTGTTGCCGGCGCTAGCTTTCCAATTTCTAATTTCTATCTTGTCTATAAATTCAGGGCTGCCCCATAATGAAATCAAATCAGCCACTTCTGTACTTTTCCATGTAACACGTTTCATTTTAATTCGAATGTTGCTGTTGATCTAGGCTAGCTCGAGGAATAGGCTATATTGTTTTGCTATTAAAAAAAAAACCGCGCGAATAGACTGCTGCTAATTGCGGTCGTGTCTTTTCATTGGCTGACGTTGACCGGAGGTTGAAATCACTGATGCATCAATGGATTAGCCTTATGAAATCTACCCTCTCCCGCTGGAGTTATTAACGCCACTGGCTCAGACACAAAAATATGTACGCCGCGTACATAACTCCACCGTAACTCCGTGAGTCTGAACATACCCTAAGGTTAAAGATGAGTAAAGTTTGTGAGATAAGTTACAGCCCAGCTGACACTAGGTCAAGATTGCACTCTGAGATTGGAAGGCAAGTACATTAACCACCACACTACAGCTACATTACTTTGGTGGGGGGGGGGGGAGAGAAAGATCTGTTTTTACAACAGCAGGTATAAGGAAATGTATAAATGGTATTATTTTTCACCTTTGTTCTACTTTGCTGGTTTCAAATAATTACATAAATTAAAAGGTATAATTGCCCTTTTAATACAATGTAACAAAAAAATATAATAGCAATCCAATTTTGATTGAAATAATTTCATACCAGTTCAAACATGATTCAAACTGAAGATATTATCGATTATTAAACACAAAATTATGTAGAGCCTACAGCAAAAAGAAAAACGTTAATAGAAATAAAAATATACAACTTCAAGTAGAATTTTTTTCTTAAAACAGTCAGTCAGTCTACCATCAAAGTATTCAGAGCCCATAGGCAAAAGCTAATATTAATGCAAAACAAACTATTTATATTACTTTCCCATAGATCTTTCATCTTTTAGAAATAGGTACTTCATCTTAAATGATGCATTATCAATCTACCTGATGGAAAAAAAACTCATTTCAAAACAATTTCTGTAAGGAATTATCTAAGAAAATGTTTTTTTCATAAGAATGCTGAAGGGCAGGTAAATCACCCAGATGGTAATTGCAATGATGTTCCTTACAGCAATTCTGCTTACAAAAGTTATAATTTTAATGTTTTTGTTGTTATACTTCCTCTGTGTAATAGTTTAGTTTGAAAGTCACAAGTTTAACAAACGGCACTCAGGGTATATAAAATCCATAATATTATCTGGTAATTCAATAGTTATAAAAGTATATTTCTCTGCTAATAAATTTACGAACTAGATTGTCAAAATGTTATGACTTGCATTTAAATCTCTAGTGAAAATACCTATGAATAATCCATATTTATTTATCATATTTTGGTCTATGTGGAATTTGAAGTTGGATATGTACCTCAATTAATTCAAAATACCTTATAAATCAAAATAATATATTAAGGCTCAATGTTACCCTTACAACAATTCTCTCAATCCTAATTGTAGGCCCTATACTATTTTTTATCAAATGAACAAATGTACCAACATTAAGTCCCTTTGAAGGATGAGATAATTGGAACATTGCCCTGAACATGCCTGAAACTCATTGCTATTTTAATAAATAAATTTACCATTAAATCTCAAATATTTAATTTAAGGGATTAAGCAAGCTACCTAATCTGCTTCCTTTGATAGACTAACCATTAAGTTTGATTATGATATAAAATATTCCTGAAAATAAATAGACACTCATTGCTATTTTAATAAATAAATTTACCATTAAATCTCAAATTTTTAATTTAAGGAATTAAGCAAGCTACCTAATCTGCTTCCTTGGATAGACTAACCATTAAGTTTGATTATGATATAAAATATTCCTGAAAATAGACAGGAGTTGAAAAACCTCATCAGAATTCAAATTATCCTGAAATTACAATTTGGGGTTTATAATAAACGTCTTGCTTGAATAGGTTGAACCTTCAGGTGTGTCTAATTATGATCCACCATTAAACCAACGGACTTCATTAGATAGACAGGAGAAAAGATGAATGCCATAGATCAATCAGACATTAACCTTATAGTTTATTTATACATCCTATATCTGGGTTTGGTATAATAATAATAAGAGTAAGGAAGGCATTTCAGACAATATTTTCAATCAACGGGAAAAGACGAATTACCATTATTAATCAAGTCATACACTGTAATTGTTTGTATGATTTGGTGCTACTAGTTTGCCATAAACTATCAACTATACAGTATCAAGCTTTGCACTATCTTTTAACAAAATCTTGGCAATCTGCAGAAAAACTAAACACCACATCTTAAAGCTTAGTTCACACAAGGACGCAAAGACGTATGCGTAACAAATGTAATTTGTCTAATCACAAGTGACATTCTACAGTACATTTGCATGTAAAACAGTTTGATTAGTAAATGGTGCAAAGCAAACCAAAATGTGAAAGCGCTTTCCTTCCACGTCAGAAACAGATGAAAAAAGAAAATTAAAATTAAACTTTAAGCTTGGTTCCCACTAGAATGTAACGCAAGGACGTAAACGCAACGCAAGCGTTTTAACCAATGACAAGCAAAGTTATAGACAGTTAGCAATCACAAGCGAATAAGCCATCGCTTGTGATTGGTCAAATCATTTGCGTTGCGTTACGTCCTTGCGTTGTGTCGCTAGTGGGAACCACGCTTTATTAAATATTTAGCTAATTTAATGCTTATAAAATCCAGATCACTAGTAATCATGGCATAAACTGAAAACATGTTTAAAATAAAATAAGCATCTGCTTTAAACTTTAGATATCCTATTATAATACTTTAATTTATTTAACCTTTTTGGTAAAATATATATTGACAGGATACTATACAAATGTAAGGTTCTAAGTTCACACTCTAGTCATAATTTACACACATATCTTGTTTAGAAGCCAGATTATATAAATTATCTTACCATTTAATGGTACAAGAAAAAAATGTCCAATAGATCAAAATAGAGGAAAATGTAACCTAAAAGTGTTCACAATTAACCACAGCCATAACTTACATATTTCTCATAAAATATAGAGAAGATATTTTATATTTTTCCAGATCATATTTTGGTATTGAATAACTGTCTTAAGGGAGTTTCAAGACTTGTAATAGACAAGGATGGCAATTTAGATGATAAGGAATGCATTTAACCAGATTTTTAAATTACATTTTGGTAATGTGGGTGTTATTTAAAATTTAGAGGCTTATTTATAAGAAATGACAATATGTTTCATGTCTAGCAACCTGTACAATACCTGACCTTCTTTTAATGTCAGTTAAATTAAACATGTTTCTGAAGTTGCCAAGAAAGTTGAAACTGAGAAGGACAAAGCAAACAAGTTATAAATTCAGAAACCACAAAAAAAAAGCTTTTGTTTTTAGGTTTAGATATTTACAATAAGAATTATTAAAGATGTCTGTTAAATTAGTTTATTTATGTTCTTCCTAAAAGAAAATAGAAATAAGGACATTCCTTCTTAGAATGAGCCAAACCAAATTTTCCTACATTTTATAAATATTTCTGTTCTGATATTGTTCATAACACTATCTATCTATCTATCTACCTATCCTTCGGCTGCGGAGCAGGCGATTACAAGACTTTTCCAAGCACTTCGATCTTTCAATTACAAAAAATATTAAAAAGAAACAAAGAAAATCACAACAATTATATGATCCAATCAAATATTCCATAGTGCAGATATCTAAAAGAACACACATGACAATCAAGTACAGTATTGTTATTTTGTTTTTATTGTTTTCCTGAATACTTTAGGAAAGACGACAGGAGACAAATTTCTCTTTCAATGGAGACAAGTATTATTTGAAAAACACAAAAGGAAATAATATTCAGACTTTATAACACCACAATTACAATGAAACACTAGAAAAATAAAAAATTAGTCACTTTGTTAAAAAATAGCCAATGAAAGCCAATCTATTTCATTAGATTGTTTATTTTGGAAAATTTAGAAAGATTTATAAACAGAAATATTTACCATAAACAGTAACACTTGCAGTTTCACTGGTCCTCTTAGCCGCCACATTCTTGGCCACGCATGTGTAGTTACCAGTGTTTTCTGGTGCAGCATGATTAATGATAAGGCCATCTGATCGGAGTATGTAGTGGACACCACTGACAATAACTTCTCCATCCTTTTCCCAATAAACCTCTGGCGTTGGGACACCATCTGGTGGCGTACAAAAAAGCTGTCCATGATCCTCCACTCGCAAAATTTTATCGTCGGGCTCAGCCACGAATGGCCGACGTAAATCTAAAATATTATAGAAAAATGATTATTTTACAACACATAACAACTATTAAATTAAAAGATTGATAAAACTTAAAACTGTACTTTTTTTAAACATAACTCTTCCAGTAAGATCACACATGTTTGATGTACTATATATTTCTCCACATAACCAGTAGAATGGTGATGGTGTTTCTTTGAGCTGCTCAAAACACTTTCAGCAATTCCCTTCCTTGACATTACACTTTTTTGTCACACAGAGATCAAACGAGATTAGCTGATGGACTATTATAAAATTAACATAAATAACAACAATACAGTACTATAAAAAAAAAAAAAATTATGAAATAAGTTTTGACAGAAAAGAAAAAATATTGGAATGTAAGAGATTAATGACTAAACTTGAAAAAGGTAAATTATCAAAATTGTGTAATAACTCGTAAGCTTACAGTTCCATTTGCTTAATTTCATTAGGGTCCAAGTTCAAAATCAAACATCAATGAATCATGTAATACGTTAAAGAATGCAATAAATAACAACTACAAGATTTTTAATTTGGATGGTTTGTCATGATATGGATAAATGACCATGCCTAAATTAAAAGATATTGAAAACCATATTGAATCTGTCAAGATGTTTACTAGATTATTTATTTATGATTGGAATACTTAGATTGTATGAGAACATTTGTAAATATGGGTTTGTACCCTAAGAACAACATAAATGATCTAGAGATTTGGCATCGTGTATTTTGCCGAAGACTTAATTTGATTTAGCATAATAGCTGTTATAGAATATATCGAATTGTTACCACCATCCTAATTTTGAGAGGGGAAGGGATGGAAGAAATGTAATGTTCCTATACACAGTTTTAATTCAGAAATATTTTAAAATAAAAATATCTTTATGCTATGCTTAGTACTACATTTCTTGTTATTTTAACTCAAAAAAGTTTGGTGGAATCATTCATGATTTATCTTACAATTAAGAAATTCAAAATAATTTTTGATTTAAAAAATGTTTTTAAATACAAATGGTGATTTATATGTTTTGCTAAATTATATAGCAAGTATACACAATTTTAGCAACATTATGTAAAATATTTTATATTTATTACAGTTTTTCTTATTTGATAGGTTTAGTTTAGAATTCAGTAAAGACACCTGATAACACTAGGATATGATATACATACAGTATTGATCATTCAGTATATGTGACATAATAAAACAGACATGAAGTGGGTAAATGTCACCATTAAGGTCTCAAGTTTTGTAAAAATCCTATAGAGCGACTCAGCGTAGTTGACATGTTGTTCGTTAAATGAACGATAATCAAACATAAAATCTAGGAAATTTCTTTGAGCAATGTTTAAACTGCTAATTCAACAAGCATTCGTTTATTTATATCATAGTGTATCCCTTTCATTAAAAATATTATACTTTATATCCTTTATAGACATTGTTTATCAGCAAAAAGTGGTGTAATTGTTAATCGATGTGTTTTAATTTTAGGTCTCTGTCGAGACATTCTGTACCAACCAAAAAATAGTGTAATAAAGAAAATAAATCAACTTAAATATTGAAAATATTTAATCGAAGTGATAAAAAAAATCATAGGCATAATTTGAAAGAAGATTCAACTTTAATCGATGTTTAAAGTGTACATTAGAAATATATGGTATGTTTATAGAATATTGAAATCCACAAGCATTTTTATAGGATATGTAAGCCTGGTTTGGTAATGTCTGCATACATGTCAATAGGCAGTTGATTCTCTGTACTGTATTTAAATATATTATCTAAAAAATCTCAGCCGAGTGTTATGAAAATATGTATTCATTAAGACTGTACTTACAAGCAACTTGTATAAATGCTTTTCTGCTTTCAACTTCAATATTTCCAGTACCTAGTGCTACACATTGGCACCAATAATCTTGAAATTGTGCTTCCACAACAGCTTTTTCTATATCTGAAAGAAACAATAAAGTTTAAAACTCTTTGATGGCTAACTTTAATTTATCAAATTCATACAAACTGCCAAAAATGTAAAGAAAAGACTTTGTGACAAAATTATGTTTTCTGTGGATGGAATTGCTTCTAGAGAATTTTAGAGAGAGGCCAAGGAATCAAATTGGCACCAGACATATCCAAAATAAGCTATTATTTATCTCTTTATAGGAGAGAATCGGTAATGTGTATGTTAACACTTCCGACTAAATGGAGCATTAGAGGTGCTATGAAAAGGTCAAGCTATAAAAGTTTCAATATTAATCTTTACTGATTTTGATAACACACAAACAAACTGACATTCTTCTTTTAACACATTGGATAAAATTGGAACATTAAAGAGAATCTTGCAAGATGCTTAGGAATGAATTTCAAACAATTAGCTGAATTTTCTGACATTTATAGGCTGCTAAGAGCAGGAAATATCTGCACACAGCTACACGTGTTAAGATTAATGGTCTCAAATGTTCTTCTGGCCGATCAAGAAGAGCATGTGTAAAATATGTGTTAAGAATATTTAATCACAACTTATCTAAAATTATAGAGGGCGTGATAAGATCAAATGGCTGGATTTGTAATTTCATTTGCATTGCTATGTCAGTGTGCCATGAGCATATCTTTCTGGTGAAAAATAAGTTTATATTAATATTATTATTAGGGAGGGAGGGAGATGTGGTGGAGATGTTGTAAAGATGTTAGTCTTCCTCAATTAAGATTCTATTTATCATTAAAGTAAATAGATCTCATGTTAAAATAATTGTCACTGACACTGACATATTAAGCAATTAATACTACTAGTATTTAATATTTAACAGCGACCACATCAACGTAAATAACCAACATAGCGAGTGTTGATAAAGACGGAAGTTTCCCATTTTTAAAGGTCAACTTATTTTTCCTGATTGATCAGTAACTTTATCCTTATTATCGTATATACATTTTACCAAATAAATATTAACGCCAAGAGTGTATTATAAAGCTCTGTCTACACTACAAACTAGTTTGACAAAAAAAAAGTGTGATGTGCTCAAATATGGTGGTGATATGCCCAAGTATGGTAGTGATAATCATGTCCATATGGACACATTACATTTTTTTGTCACATAAAGTTTGATAGTGTAGACAGAGCTTTAGGGAGAAGTGATTTTAAAGAATCATGGATTAATAAGGTTTATTGCAAATTGCGTGAGCAATGCATAATAGGAAGGGTTTTGGAGCAATAGCGCCACCACCAGAATAATTTGTATTATATGGTGGCGCTATTGTTCCCAAAACCTTCCCATCATGCATTGTGCAATGACGTTTCTTGCAAAATCAAGGTATTTGCGATAAACCTTGTAAGATATTTTTGTATAAAATACTCTAAAAATGTTGAATTAATATAGGTTAAAGATTTTGAATAAAGATTGGGTTCACTTAAACACCTTAAAGTGATCACATCCACATTAGCCAGTAGGGTTAGATTACCCTTATTTGTATTTATAACAGAAAGCCTTAGTAATAAAACGATTTAGATTTTAAGACTTCCGTAAGCATTTTCTAAAGCATGTCCGATAAGAATCCGAAATAATAATATAGAAAAATCCGTAGAATTTATGACTACTTTGTAGTAGGTAAAACTACTGGGTATCATGTTTAAAAGCTTTGAAATCATGATTTGACTAGATAATATAGCAAAGGAAGTCTGTATAAAATAGTTACTAAACTAATGAAAAGTTATTGACTTTTAACTCAAAAAGGTTTTATTATTTATGTAGATTTGTTGGTATTTGTCAATTTTTAACTGAACATGTAGTAATCAATACAATTATAATAAAACCCATAAATAAAAGTCATGAAACAAATATACTTTTCCATTAAATCAACAAGTACATATGTTTAGAAAATATAGTAGAAATAGAAAATCTGGGAAAAAAGATTTAAATCAATCACTTTTATAGATCAGATTTATACAATCTAATCAGAATTGTTTATTCATTAATCTTTAATCAACCAATCTCAGAGAAAACAAAAAGTAACACAAGTTTTCTATTCTTCTCGTGTTTTAAAAATACAATTTTAGTTGGACACATGCCAGAATTCAAGAGTTTGAACTTTACGTCACATTTATAACAGAAAGTAATTTACTAATTGCAGGTTGTGTATGTGATTAAATCAAGATGAAAGGCTTAAGGGCTATATGTATGCAAAATAAAGCTTTGAAGTATGTTCAATTTTGAGCAAAATACAAAGAGATTATTTACAAATCATGATATAGGACTGTGTTTATATTAATTGAAAATGATAATATTCAAGATGATAGTAAAGATGATGTAACGATAATGATGATAAAGGTGATGATAATGATGATTCTGATTATTCAAGTAAATATGTTAATAGTTGATAATGATGGTAATAAATGATAGTGAGAAATGATGATATTAAAATGTAAAGGCTGATAATGATAATGATCCAAGTTCTGATGAGGAAAATGAACACAAATATTTACAATGGGACATTTAAACAAATCCATCACCATAATTACTATAAGCAAGCTAACAATCATAAATAAGAAGTAAATAATCTTGTTATCCTTACCAAGGCCTACATGTTGAATTTGTTCGGACGACTCATCAAATGTTGTCATAGTGTGTATATCATTACGCGACACAAAAACACCATTACATTTTATTAATATTTCGTGTGTAGGAGTAGCTTTACATTCAATTCTTCCTGGCTTGTTCTTTACTATAAAAACATCTTGGGGTTGCTGCGTAAAAACTGGTTTCGGGGGCGTGGCTACTACTGTTGGTGTTACTGAAAAATAGAAAAATTGAATATTTTTATTAAATGAAATTACTATAAAAATACAATTATTAGCTTTTACACATGTATCAAATGGAAGGTTAACATGGTGCACTATCAATTCGAGTACCAGAAAAAACAAGAAATCTGTAATAACAGCCTGTCCTCCTTGTCTCTGACCATTTCAACAGTTGGTATTCTAACCAATCACCATTTTGAAAACTGTATGTTTTCATAGGCAACTTGATGGCTCTACATCTTTCAGCATTTGACTTGGTCAAGCTTGCATTGCTTTGAATAAGGAATTATGTTTATGATTTGCTTAAAACATTGTTTTAATAGTAAGGGTTAGGTTTAATGGAGTGATATCCTAACAAAAGGCTTCAGTATTTTAAAGTTCAAGGATACAACCTTAACAATGTTTGGTAAAAATGAATGCCATCTTCTCTGTACATTTCGTTATGTTTGGTATATAAAGTCAGGGACAGGTTATACTGTTAACTTTGATCAGGTAAACATATAAAATGATACTGATAATGATTAGGTATATTCTATAGTTTTTCTAAACAATTAAGTTAAGTCTAATTGTATTTTATAGTGCTTATATTTAACATATTTATGTGTAATTTTGGGCAAAAGAAGAAAGCTTACAGAATATTGTATTTTTTTGTAAACTTCAATATTAATCTCGTAGAGTACCATTTCATTTACTTGATTCTATGTAGAACTTTTATGTAGTGTAATTATTATTCTAAACTTTATTGAATGTAAATTTACAATAAATTACTGGAAAAATAAAATATTTGTTATAGACACACACACACACACATCGTAAAACAGCTGAAATCAACACTATCAAATTGAATGATTAAGGAGACATCTAGTATCGCTGAAAGCCTTTGCCGATGGGCCTAGGCATCCAAGCCTATATTCGCCGAAGGGCCTAGGTATCAGAGTCATGATGTCATGTTAGGCTGCATTCTAAAACCAATATAGAGAACATTAATTTCGTTCAACCTTTTACTTTTAACGAAGACAAATATGGCAGCTATTATTTATGAATACTGTAGATCATAAATTATATGCCTTTTAATTATTATTTATTAAAAGTTATGATTTAATAAATTTTCATTATACTTCAATTTTAATACCGACAAATTGATTATTTATGATAAATAAGATGTTTGTGACTATGCTGTAATTGAGTCAAATTAATTTTCTATCATACCTGAATTATGATGTAGCTATCCTGTAGTCCGGAAGAAATATTTAAAATTACAATATGAATATCGTCATAACAACACAGTGCCTAAAGCACCTGTAAAGCATAATAATTAATAATATATATAAATTTAGAAGATTGAAAACAATTTTTATTGAATTAAAAAGTAGGGTTTTAATCAGAATATCTTGTAAGTAATTAAATCATTTTTTTAAATTTCTAATAATATAAATTTTGATGTAATTTTGCAATACATGTAAGGCTGAATAAAAGATCCAAATTGGTGTAAATAGATGTTAAACTCCAGTGGCATTCACCTTAGGATTATGTAGGGCTTTGTGAATTGGTTGTAAATTGGATTAAAGAGATTTAAACAAATCCCTAAACTAATACAAGTTGAGTAATAACCTTTATATTGATCATCACTTTATAAAATTATCAAAATAGATATCAATTGGTAATTGTTTATTATAATCAAATTCAATATTACTATTAAGACAATATGAATGGATAAAGAATACATTTATATAGCTTCCCTATTTATAGCATGAAAGAATACTATGCATTTTCTATTTATGATCACAATAAAACTTTGTATCATAATAATGGCTGGACGAAATAAAAACCAGTAGGAGAGAACAATCTCCCACAACCATAACAGCATCCATGGTAAATATCTGTAATATACTGTAGTCCTAATCATAATAATACTGAATATACTTGATACTTTTCAATTTATACCTTACAATGTATTAATCAATATTTAGGGACTTAAACCTACTTTAAACAATCCCATATAAAAACACCATCAACGCTTGAGGCAACATTATATTGATTACAGTATACACGGGTACATACCCTGTAGCTATTTTCATGTTTTGAATTTTACTGTACATTTTAAAAGGTAATGAAAATAGAAATTAGCTTTGATGTTCACCGACTTATTGCATTTTGCAGGTAAGATTAATCAACAATATTAATATCGAAACTATGAATAAGGATTAAAAACAAAAACAAAATTAATAAAAATCTATTTTGAATGTATTAATTCTCCAGAAAACACATAATTAACCCAAAAATTTACACTACGATATCAAGTAACTACCAGTAGATTTTGAAACAGAATGAGCACTTTGAAACAAATCAACCGTAGTATATTATACTTATTATTAAGAATTTATTTAATATATTTTGCGGATTATATATAAAGCGTACTTCAATAGATAGTTTATAAATGATGGATAGATTTGTGGCGAGTAATAGATTATTTACTGGCTTGTATAATGTAGTTAATATTCTTTCAGCTCAAAGTTACTTTGTCCATCTAATACATCAAAATAAGCTCACCACTTGTCAAGCAAATTTGTCATCTCGTTCTAATCAGTTTCGAGTCTCTTCTTTCCGTTTCCGTTACTAAAAATCATTCTCAAAAATGGTTTGTCCAATTATGCAGATTTTGTACGTCTTTATTTCCAAACAAAAGGACTTAATTTCTAAAAATAGTTTATCCAATTAGTGATACTATGATGGTAAGTAAGTAAAAGGTCTTTCATGTATATGATGTTTGTTAAATGTTAAGATTCCAATTAACAGAATGATAAAAGTGATAAACAACAGTGCTTACAATTTGTCTAGGGAGTCACCAAAGGATACAGTTGTAATACAGATTATTTGTATACATAAAATTGTTCAAGTTGTTGTTTTCTCATAAAGGTATCAAAGTACACAGTTTGAGTGGAAGCTTTTACACAATACTTATCATCTACTTACATAAAAGGCCAACCCAATATTTAACTAAATTTTCTATTGTTCTAAGTAAGTTTTGGCGCCATGCGCACATTATATGATTACGCACACTGTTATAGATAAAAGGCGATATTCCTCTCTTAAGTATTAGGTCTTTAGTATAGTCCATAGAGGGCAGTATTTATATGCGATAGACAGTAAAAGAACCAAGCATAAAAATCTTAGATATCAATTATTATCGAGTATATTGTAATGTAATCATTTTTTTTTCAACAATTCTTTGACTGTTGACCTATAGTCCTAATAATGATTTAGTCCACAAACAATCGTTGATTTAAGTGGTTTTTTGACGCACAAAATGGTTATTTGGCATTTCTGTAGCAGAAACAGGACATATGACATCACAGTAAATTTCATAAAGCAATTGTGAAAGCAATAAATCTGCACAAACTACCAATTTGTAGCACAAACACAATAAAATGATAAAAAGTAATAAAGAATTTCAAGAAGATAAAGAGATGTTTTTAAATGATTAAAGCGAATTGTATCATTATATTTTTTCTCGTAATCGTATGGTCAATGCGCTATGACTCAGTATGAGTAACACTTTTAAAGTTCTTTCTCCGTTGGGAATTGTTCCAAGTTCGATGAAATGGCATCCACTGATGAAACGATATCCCATGATCAGTGAAGCATGGTTCTTGAAACTCAACGTGGAAGAGGCTACAATGGCTTTTAGAAGATAACATTACTACACCCTTGAGAACATTCAGCGACTTTGGTTCGAATCTATGGATAAGTTTCCATTGAAGGGACTTAGTCAGGTTTCAAGGTGGTGTTAATAGCTCACAAGATGACAAATGCATTTTCTAGCATTACATATTCTTCAGATGTGTTTACATTAATAATTGTTGGAATAGCACACTTAATTGAAGATAGAATCTGTTGGCCTAATCTTTTGCCAATCCTTGCGCAACCAAGCAATTTGTTGTGTGTTTGTAGTTTCGTTTGCAAAAATTTATAAAAAATGAATGATGAATATTATTAAAAATTTGATAAACAGTTCTTAAACTATAGAAAGGGCGTGTGGCACAGTGTGTTGGACATTAGACTATTGATTGTGAGATTGTGAATTTGAATCCAACGCTCGTTGCATTGCTTGTACTCAGACTGCTTGTACTCTTTACTTACTTTGCCTCTCTCCATCCAGGGGTACATACTGTATGGGTACCTAATCAAAACTGATTACTGGCTGCAACATTATGGAAGTACATTTCCAGACTTATTTGATCAAAAAATGACTGGGGTAATAATGTGAAGAGCAGAGGCTTTGTGCATTAAGAACTATAGTATAAGATCAACATATTATTATTATTACTAATTCTTCTATGACTTAAATATACCCCTTTAAGTACTGTATATACACACATGTATTTAATTGTAGTTTTACCTACACTGATGAAAACAATATTGCTTAACCTTGCCTTATTATCAATATTTATGAGTTCACTCTTTAGATAAAACTACAAAATTGAAATGAAATTGAAGTTCAAAATCCAGCCAAGTCAAGGTTAGTACGGCAAGCCAATCCTGACAAAGATTGTTTTTTCTGATCAACAAATTGTAGACACATTTCACAGATGATGAAAAACTCAGCACCACAAAGGCAAATACTGTGAAACAATCATCTGATTTATGATCCACAGTTCAATTACCTTTCAAAAATAAAAGTTCAATGTTTGCCCTTTTCTTATTTCTTGATCCTTATTGTCAAATTATCTTATATATTAACTTATATTTCATTTTGCCATATTGTGGATTAGAGGTAGGCGGGTTATAACTGAGCTTAGGAAGTATACCCCTACCCTGAACATGCATAGTTAAAATGCAATTATGATCACAAAACTTTATTATATAATTATCACATCCAGGATTTACATTTCGGTGTTTTTTTCATCATTTATAATTGCATGTTGTTCTCTTAAAGATGTATTGTCCCGCTGAAAATATTTTTTTACATTTTGTTTGTTGCATATGCCATTTTAATGTCACATAATAGTTATCCACTTTGACCAAAAAAATTGGATCTAAAAAAAAATATTTACCTTAAAAAACTGTAATTTAAAGCAAAAAATGGCTAAATTAGCTGCCAGCCAATGGATTTTTAGTTGAATTTAACCATTTATTATGTTATTTTATAAGTAAAAACATTTTTTCTACAGAAGTGATTAACTTTATTAAAACTACAAAATAACCTATTCAAAGTCTGATTTAAATAATCTTCATTTTTCATGTTTTTTGGGGGACAATACATCTTTAATATTTCATTATTTTTTAACTATGCAACTGTTTAGTTTTATTGTTCATTTTATATTCTTTTATATATTTTGTTTGTGTTACTACTGCTTTGTTATTGTTAGAGCATTCACAGATAGTGTAATCATATTACAGACATAAATAATTGAAACTTTCATTTTGTAAAATTTATTAATATAATAAACTGAATTTTAAATAATTATTATTAAACAAATATTTTGTAGTGCTAAAAAATGGAAAAACTTATTTTAAATACCAAAATATTAAAATTATATATATTGGTAATAAGTCTCAAATTATAATTTATATATATTGGTGAAAGTCTTAAATTATATATATTGGTGAAAGTCTCAAATTATATATATTGGTGAAAGTCTCAAATTATATATATTGGTGAAAGTCTCAAATATATATATTGGTGAAAGTCTTAAATTGTATATAATTATTGTACAACAATTCTGTAATAGTAATTTACTACTGATACTGCAATTAATTGTATTTTGAAATAGTTGAAACATCAAACTTTGACTTAAATTAGTATTTCTATATTTTTTTAATAATATTTTGAATGAATAACTGAACTAAAAATAATTGTTATTTTGTTTTTCCTTCAGTATACCACCTGTGATATTATAACTTTGAAGAATTGAAAAGTTATGCTTTATTCTCCATGTGTAGGCATCTTATTAATAATCATGTTGTAATCATACGCCACTGTATTATTACTTGTAACAGTAGCATCAATACCTCATTACCAAAATGTACTTTACATAATGTTATTGTTTGAAAGAATAGCAATACACATTATAATTTGAAATAATATAACGACTTTGATACACAATCATATAAAGTTTCACTATACATCCCATGGCACTTTATCTTGTCAGAGAAACTCTACAATGCCCGACATAAAGACCGAGATCAAAGTCTGACATTGTAAAGAAAAAACAATACTATAAACTACAATGCTATGTTTTATTGCAGGGAAGATCGTCGGATAGATAAAAATTGTAAAACGATATCCAAATAAAACGTCTGTCATTGTTAACACCATCTGTTACGAGAAAATAAAAATGAGCCTTACATAGCATCCGGATGCGAGCATCAGCTCCGACGCACCTTATTGTTCGGTTGGTCATATTTCATTTTTGTAAAAAATAATCCTCAATGTCCCGTGGGCTGAGACGAAATAATGTAGGCATAGCATTCTAATGGTGTTTGTCTGTTCGTTGTGTAATTCAATTGCGATTAAATTACTATTTTAATATTGAGTTTGTTTTATTTTCATCAAGTGGAGAATAACAAAAGAATTGCAACACATAAAATCTTACAAGAAAAAAAAATACGTTTAGTGATTAAGCACTCCATCAGCAAGATAGTGATAGTAGCAAAGAGGATGCCATAAATCTCAATGTTTTATTTCTGTTTTTGTATACAAAGAACAAAAACCACACAAGAATTCACAGAAATTTCTGAATGTATAAGAATTTTCAAACAATGGATACTTAAAACATGGAGGGAAAAAAAATTATTTTTTCCTCCATGCTTTGAATAAGTGGCAATTAATGTGGTCTTTTTTAAAAAAAATAATAACTGAAACAAGCTACTGACAATAAACATCAGGAAGTAAATAGTAAATATTAATATAATATTTAATACATATCTCTTTAATCTGATGACAAATAATAAGTGTAGTAAAACCATTTTGTATATTTACAATATGGTTGATTTTGGAAGATGGGATAAGAACATTGGTGGTCATTAACCTACAACATATCCATTTATCAAGAGGCATGTAATTAGTCTAAAACGTTTGACCCCTTTCAACTGGTTGGACTAGTCAAGTTGTTAAAATAACAATGGAAAATTAATAGGTCAACAAACCTAAATTCAAACATTAATCCATTACTTAAATGTTATGTTGTATAACCAGTAAAAGATGGCGCTTCAATGATAATAATCAATCACAATCATAATCAATCATACATCAGCATTTAGTTTGTAGATACATTCAGGACTCTGGAGAACCTCACAGACACCTTATTTCCTGAAGATATCCCAGCATACTGTGAATACTCTTTATTTAAAGAACATATTTTACAAATTTGATCTTGTACCTATCACTACAATAATTCCAAAAACACACTTGGTATGTCTAGAACATGTTCTTTATTAATAATGTGTAATACTTTTGGAAGAAGAAAAAAAGTATTAAATGAAGAAAAACCTTGCGGCAAAATACTAAGAGGATAACATTAACCTACAACTTTAGGTCCTATCCCAAAGGACAAGGTTTGACAAGACTTACAATAATTTGAGAAGCATGTGCTTGTGAATACTTAAAACAACTACCCCCTGATGACATTGATTTATGTACAATTGCCTGCTAAAATGACATCTTTAGACTCCTGCATGGGCCATTTACATCTTGGTGTTCAGGCCTAGAAATGTCTACCATGAGCTGATCTCAGTTATGAATTTAACTTTGAATTTAAAACAATAATATATTTGCATTTGAAAATTTCAACTATTTTAGGAAAGTCATGAACCAAACTGCAATAAATATTAAACATTTTAATATGATTTTTATTATAAATGTAAGAAATGTCTAGACTTTTTCTGTATTCGCTTAATAATGATTAATCTGACTGCTATGATAAATAATTCATTAATTTTCTTGTTTAAAGGTTAAATTACTTAAGCTAATAATACATTGAAAGACAGTGATAATAACAATCACAATCACATCAATTTTAGTATTTTATAAGATCTTATATGTTTGTATAGCACATTGACTCAAATATAGGTCTTTGTATCATAAAGTCAATTTTACATTCAAGTATACGTCATCATCATATCTACAGCTAAAGGCAGTTGAAGTAGGCCTAATGAATTAAAAACTATTTCACAATCAGCTGATCCATTAATGAATTAAGAAATGTTTTACATGAATTCAAAGAGCAAACCAAAAATAATTTATTCTTGGTATTTACTAGCAAGCACACCCAATAAATTGACATAAAATACCTTTTTGTTACCATTTTAGTTTGTTATATTACCCTACAGGTAAACCAATTAAAAATTTGAATTCCGAATTAGTCAAAGTGCTAAAATATACATTTTACTCACAATTTAATATTGAACATGATTTTAATGAATAATTAATCACGATATAATTATCAGATCTGGTTTATTTTACAGGTGTTTTTTCTCTTAATTAAAGATGAATCATCAGCTGATATAGATTATAATTCCACAGTGGTTACACTATCTGCAAAGGTCAAAGGCCAGAGCTGTATAACCAGTGTTAGGTCAGTGACATTTGTCTAAGGGTGATACTGTTGCACATGTGTCTGACATATCCCAATACCTTGACCAAAGCTATGCATTTGGTTTATTGGGTGATAGAATTGTATAGAAACTTGCAAGAGAAACAATGAAATAACACAGCAGTTCTCATCAATCTCCTTTATATTCTCACTTTATTTGACATTAATATATCAAAGCATATCAACCTCTCACTAATGAGTTTCTTCACTTCTGGGGATAATTTTTCTTTTGTATATTTGTGGCCATGCTGCTACTGAAGGTATTGGCTTCTAAATACTAAAATACATTTATTTAATAATAAAAATATTTAAAATTGTTTGTGATTTTTATCCTATGCTGAATTTCTGCTAAAAAAACCAAATAAAATAAAATAAATGTTTGGTCACAAACTATAAACATCATTAAAAGGTTGATTCAAAATTGATTGATGCACTTTTAGAAACTGTATTGCAAAGATATTTACATTTTTTTAAATGTTTGCTTAAAATAAACATAATTTATCCATCATCCACAGGCCCTATAGTATATATTTGCTCTGGCATTATTAATTTTCCACACATATAGGTCAGTACAATATTATAACTATGAATTTTAAGTAATGCTTTACGACCATCATCCAATAAAAAGTCTAAATCCCATGACCAAAATAAAATTATCCAGTCTGTTTAGTAGGCCTATATGTATAGTAATTCATATTTTCCTTTTCAGACTATAGTAATCTCCCTTTGTTTTAGAAGCTATATCTATTACTTTTACTTTCAAACATAGGATACATTTCTTCTTGATTGATCTCTACTTACCAGGATAAACCTATCTTTTCATCAGCATATCTTTTTTTTATACTGGGATATGGATCTCTGTAACGAGTGATATGAAATTATTTCTGGTTATCCGATAAGTAGCGAGCTTGACTAGGAGGATATGCTTATCTATTTATCATTTGTCATCCTTCCATATGCTCACATTTACATAAACACAGTTTCAGTGGGGGAAATAGTCTAAGAATATTACAGAATAATCTATGGTTCTTTAAAAGATTTAAAATATAACTAAAGTGAAACTTTTGAGTACAGTTTTGACTATATTGGACTTTTATAGGCTTGCAATTGCAATAATTCATATTGCACTGTATTTATTTACACAATATGTAAACAAATAAGTACAGTAATTTAAAATATTTAGATAAAAATGGCTTTCAAACTGCACAACCCATATATACAAAATACAAATATATACCAAAATGCACTTTGACATTTAAACGCTTTTTTTCTGAAGAATAAAAATTTTCAATAAAGAATATTTCTTTAGCAAACTAATCTAAGCTACTGTCTGTATATATACATTTGCTCTTTTCTTTGTTGAATTTGATGTCTGTTTGTGTATAGGAATTAAATAGCACAATGCAAAAGACTACAAAATAGAGTAATTACTCTGGAAAAAATAAACCTGAATTATTTACAGATGAGGTAAAAGCATGCTTTTCTGTTTAAATCATGACCAACTAACAACCGCAAAGATTCTATATATGCCACCGGAAAGCCTTTAAAAGCAAGCTTGAATACTCAGTCTAACAGCAACGAGACTGATAAGGTGTTACATTAATGTACGTTAAATCCGGAGCACTTGAAAATTTGCAAAAAAATCAGAGGAATGCGGTAATTCTAAGTACAAGTTAAATCAATCAGGCATCATTGGTGCTTCTACACCGTGTGTAACGCATAAGAACCCCAATAAATTGAGGATTAAAATATCTAGGATTTGCTAATTAATAGTCCATCTCTAATGAATCATTTCTAAATGGCGAGTTGTTGCCATGAATTTAAAACTGTCCATCAATCAGTACTTTGTTTACTACTCTCTTTGCTAACTCTGTTTTTTGATGGAGAAAGGACATTTGACTTTACAAAAATTCAAGTGAATATCACGGTACAAGTATAATAAATGGCAATGTATTTAAAGAAACATGTCAAAGTACCTTCTTTACTTTTTAATTTGATGATTCAGAAAAATAAGTGGATTTTAATTAAACACTAAAAAATAAAAGTAACAAAAACATGATGTTTAGACATATAGTCTACTTTAGCTTCCATGTCCTAAATGAGTCCTATCTAATTTAGATCAATTAAGCATATTTTTGCGCCTATCACAAATTACCATCTATAAAGCTGTAATATGACACCGGCACGAAAAACATGATAATCTCCAAAATCGTAAAATTACCTGAATTTACCTGGTTTGTAGAACAATCTTGATGAATATACATCAACAGCTCTACGTTCAACTGGGAATATTAAATTTCAAAAAAAGTATTCCACATGATATACTTTATTTGATGATATACACGTTTTACTAATAATAAGGCGACAATTGATAGAATCTAGTTATATCTTAGGGCCTGTTCGTAGGGGTTGAAAATACCAGCTTATTCCCGATTTCCGTTCGCGTGGCCCAATTAACTTTTGCCTCAGGCTACAAAAAATTCGAGGTAAAATGTTCACCAAATTTGCAGGTTATTTCAGCGATAATCCAATTATACTCGGCCTTCGAGGATAATAAATCTCCGATAGAGGCAATGTGTCAAATTTTGACAAACGTTCGCTGCCTAGGCCCGTCATTTCTCCTACGAAGCTCTTCCATACACGCTTCGAGAGCGATCGTCAGCTGGTGCTGTCCTTGTTGGTGTAGACCGTTTAGGAATACACCCCGTTTAGTAGTAGGCCTAGCTGGTCGGTGGTGTTTCCGTCGTGTAACATTGGGCTCAAATTCTTCGTCAATGAGTAAAATAATGGTCGTCAGGAGAAGGCATATTTCGGCAGGATTATCGGCGTTAAGAGGCATAAGGTTTGTCGCAAGGATAAGCAGTGTAAAAGGTAGCAAGTAATTGTTATTGTAAAGAAAGATCGCGAGTAAAAAATATACAACACGAAACTAGCGTGCGAAAATGGGGTCGTAGGTTGTAAAGACAACTGACCTTAAAACGTAATTTCCGGTTTGTGATTCGTCGATTAAGCATTTAAGCGGTTAAATATTTCAAGTACGAACAACGCTCAATTTATAACCCGAGGCATGGGTGAAATTAAGCGCTTATTTTAACCACCGTACGAACACGACCTTATTTGAAAATGAACAACACAGAGTTCTAAAGCCTGTTAAATCATTCATATGGAAATTAGTTTTTGGAACTTTATCGTTTTTTAAAATAAGAACCAAAAAGAATAACAACAAAATAGCAAATCCCAAAGAGCTCTTTGGCAAACATGTTTTCTCTTTTATTTCTTGAAAAGAAATGATGATAGTGGTTTGTGGGGATACTCTCACTTGAGGGCATGGTTTATGGACTGTATCATTAATGGATAGGGGTATTCAATGAATCTTTTACTTTTGTATATTGCGTTCTTCGAGGAGAATAGGGCATTTTTCGTTTTATCTAGGTAAGCTAGGCACGAAATAAACTTTAAAATTAAGATTCTGGAAAATCATTAAAAAAACATGAGAAATAAATCCTTAATATTCCTAGCTATTCTATCTAGCAAAAAAATAACTAGGTAGCACAGTAAAATGTATACTGTAAGAACAGAAACAGAATATTGCTGTATTTTTTATACTTGTATATATTGTTGTAGACAAAAAAACAGAACAAAATAGTAAAAAACAAGGAAGAAAGATAACATGATGAAAGTTGGTACAACATGTATTGTTTAATTTAACATGGAAAACAATATTTGAAAGATAAATTGATATGATACAAAGCCAACAAATATTGTAAAGTTAACATGATTTTTATTCTACAAATTCAATTTGTTCATTACAATTGTTTATTGCATTGAACATTTTTATTACAACAAGATCAATCTTTGTATTCACCATACATACAAAATATGCCAGAACAATGGAGTTGGAGAAACATGAAAATGCATTAGTGAAATACAGCACAAATGTCCTCACTTTTAAATAGAAATAGACTGAACAAC
The DNA here is from genome assembly GCF_964355755.1 of Antedon mediterranea. NCBI lineage: Eukaryota > Metazoa > Echinodermata > Crinoidea > Comatulida > Antedonidae > Antedon > Antedon mediterranea. The sequence goes on from NC_092675.1 coordinate 19,275,670, forward strand.
GAAGGTGTTGTGACTAAAGATATTCCAGCACATAATTTATAAAATTCAAAGTAGACACTTTTATTACATTTAACAGCAGAATCGCTGAGTCATCAGTATTTCTGCGTTTCAAACTTCTTTGCTTCAGATGACCAAAAATCCAATTGTACATAAAATTAAACGACTGTTTGTTACTTGTTTCTTGAAAAAAATGAATTTAACTACAATTTTTAAAGCAATAAAAATATTAAACAAAGCCTGTAAATGATAGTTGATAGATAGATATGCGTAATGACATTGAAATAAATGTGGTTTTTAATAACTTTTGGGAATAAAAGACATTTATAAGCATTGATTTTAACGAGATTGAAGTTGGTATGAAAAATTAGTAGCAATCAAATTAATTCAATAAAATTATATTACTACTTGATTTTCAGTCAATGAGATATTTTTAGATTTGAACATTTCATATAAGAGGGTAGATACAGTAATATGTTGATACATTTTGCAAACATTTCATACACATCCAACAGCAAGTACCTCACAAATTACATAAGGTATCAACTATATCATGCTTAAAACGAACATTTGAGGCTTCAGGATGTGTAGTAAACAATCTGTACACTAGGTTAGGTTTGATCCCCGGAACTTTGAATGCTAGCATGTTATAGCTTTATCCCATAACTAAGTAAATATTATGATAAAATAGATAGAAAAATCTTTTTAATTATCCCTTTTAGTTATTGTCGATAAATTCTACCATGGATGTTGACAACTATCAATGTTTTTATGTATTTTATATTAATATTTGAACTATTAAAAGTTATAACCATTGATTAATATTTGATAAATTGCATTATACTGTATATATTATTTGATTTAGTTCCAATTGTAAAACACAAAATCACCTTGAATGACTAACGACAGTCAATCATAAAAGAAAGATAAGTACGAGTACTTAACTACCTAGGCAGTAATATGAACAAGTATACTAACAATACATTTTTATCACGCGATAAACTTATCTATAAGCAACCAATCAATCCACAATACAAATATAAAGTTGATTCGGTGGTCACAGACTGCAAGCACGGACCTGCCCGTCGAATTCCGCGACTGCGAGTGAAGCTGTTCAAAATTGATTGACACCTACGATAAGCTGAACAAAAGATTCTTTCCGGATCCACTCAGGAATAACTGATTATTTATTTGATATAACTTAATATAAAACAATTTTATACGTCAGTCAACAACGATGACCTTATTTGAACTTAACACAACTTTTTTGTGTTTCGCAAAAATAATAAACGACTCGTAAAAGGATAGTATCCGTAATTTTATAGTACTATTGGTAGATGGAACACATTTCTGTGTGAAGTTTTGAGACAATAAATAGTGATGGAATGCTATTCATATTTGATTAAAACACGACAGACATTACACGTATATCATGAACACTTATTGATACAATTTTCACACACTCGCACAATTGGAATTTCATGAAAATATACCTATAAATAACTAATACATTTTATATTTCAAAAAATCAATTATAATAACACGGTATTAATAATACATTTTAACTTAATAAGTAATATATTTTAATATTTATATATTTCTACAAGTGATAAATACAATATGTGAAAAAATGACAATAAAACTGACTATATCTTAAGAAATTTACAATAATATTGATAAAAACTCAAAATTTAATTTAAGTTAATTTTCAATTTAAAATATTAATGTTTAAATGGAATATTTGCATGACTATTTTGTAAAATAACTTGAATGTATCTCTTTTGTTAAATTATAATTATTTTTACAGGTGCGGGTACACGCAATTTTTAAAATTCTATCAAAGGAATTTAGTAATTTTTAACTTTTTTAAAAGCGTGCATGTAACAAGTCCAATTATTTATCAATCACATACAGAATGTTGCAGAGTGTAGTATATGCACGCGCACATATATATATGCGTACTGCGCATATGCTCTGACGAGTTGAGCCTACAAAACGTTCTATACTATTGTTCATGACTACTAGTTGGTTTCATTAAATACGTTCATTATTATACTCATCTCAACGTACTTATTAATTTGTCTACGACGATACACGACACTGGCGACGTAATTAGTGTTGAGGATGGCCGAGTGTGGAAAAGACACATTGACCAGTTGAAAGCGACAGACGCGGACGCTTACGCGAGTAAAACCCCTACCTTACATAGCGAGTTGGAACACAAGATTAAACAGACAGTACCAATAACGATTGCGAGCGAAACGATTGCGAACAAAGAGCAAACATCCACCAACCAACCGGTTGAAGAGGAACATAGATTGTCTTCATCGCCTGAGGTTATTCCACGACGCTCCACGCGACTTCGAAGGAAGCCAACACGACTTATCGAAGAGATATAGAACTTGTGAACAATGTTATTATTATGAACGTTAAAGTTATGTTGTTCATGTTTTTACACAAAATTATAATGGTGAGAATTACTCACATTTGTTAATTATTATGAGGAACCAAATAAGAACTATCTGGAACTATAGAAGCAGTAATTTAATCACGATGATTAACCTATTTGATTAACAAAATAATTAACGAAAGTTTATTGTGCTTATTGATATAATGTTAATAATAAAGGAGGAGTGTAGTATATGCACGCGCACATATATATATGCGTACTGCGCATATGCTCTGACGAGTTGAGCCTACAAAACGTTCTATACTATTGTTCATGACTACTAGTTGGTTTCATTAAATACGTTCATTATTATACTCATCTCAACGTACTTATTAATTTGTCTACGACGATACACGACACAGACTATATATATGGGTTAATAAACATGAATATAAATACAATTTTGTATTTAATTTCATCAGGAAATAGCTCTTCAATCTTAATTTATAAGTTAACTCAAGGTTATAATGTTTTATTCACATTTGTTCTCTATTTATCGATGGCATTGAACAAGTGGATTAGATGAATGATATTGTGACATGGTGATTGTATTTGACAGGACCTGAAATGGCACTTGGGTTAGAGCATGGTGTAATATGTATAAGCCAACAGTTGATAGCTATTGTATTGTAAGCTGTCAAGCACTCCTTGATGATAGAAAACCTGAATAAATAAAGTCATAACATAAAATAAAAATGTATTTAAAATTTGAACCCCTTACTCAGGGGGATCACATCATTTATGACCAGATGCAGGATTTTAGTTGAGTTGAGTTGAGAAAGAATTAGTTATTGTGCGGCCAATTTCATTGGTGGACTTAAATGATAGATACCACTCAGGGGACACCACCCCTATTCAAATGACGTCAATATTAAAGGAACACTTTATTGGGTGGCAAAGAGGTTCTATTGTAATAAAGAGTTGAAAATGCAAGAAAAAGAAGTTCGAAAAGTTAAATATATTTGATAATCTTAGAGAATGAATAATAATTGGCAGTCAGTGCAAGCCAGCAACACGAAGTTAATATCCAATACTGTTTTCAAGTCAATAATTTCTGAACGAAATTAAAGACACTGTTGGCTTTAATTGAAAATACCAAATCTGGCAGGCAATGAACAAGATCTTTTAAGGGCATGGAAGATATGTAAAGTTTGATAATAGCAACCAGATGAAAATGACAGTTCTGTAAAGGATAAGAAATTGCGAAGAATATCAGGTACAACAAAAACTGTCAACTATATTGATAGAATTGCTATTATGAATAAAAAGCATTTAGGACATTTATTTTATCATATCTGAAATATATTCAATATATTTTGGTTTATTAAATTAGCTGAGAATAAAAATCACTTTGGCACTCTTCACAGTTGATTTATTACTAAGATTTAGAACCTTAAAACTATTAATATCATGGTGCAGCAACTGCCTACAGGTTGTGATTTGTCACGGGTGACTGGTTCGATCACTACAAATGTCATTTACGTTTGTGTGCCATCTCAATGCATTTATCTCACTGTGTAACATTGCGACATAGTTTTTAAACTTTAAGTGATCATCACAGGTATACAATATTGAATACAAGGATTTTCTGGGAAGTATCCATGTACAGTCCTAAGTGTACATTTCTTTTTGTTCCATCCAATGTCAGATATCTTGCTACATATTCCTTGAACAATGTTGTAAACAATCCAGGTTGTATGTAATCATATGTGAGGTACAGTCACTCTTATTATCAAAACAGGTTAAAATGTATACGTGCGAAGATTTGTTTAAAACCTTCGTTTTCTGAAACTCTACGCAATGACTTTAGCTAGAATTGTCTCACTTTTCACTTTTTTATGACTTAAACTTGACCTAAATAACAAATGAATCCTATAACTTTTAATTCACTGATATTTAAACCCAACACGAACAGCATTTAAAATAGCTAGCAAACTTGAATAGGTTGAATATCTTAAGAAAAAAGAAAACTTAAATGTCACGACTAACAGTCAGAACAACTTGGATTAGTTCTAAAGTAACCTTAAATAATTGCCAATATTACATATTTTCATGAGCCAATTAATCACTATGATTGGGCAGTTAGATTTTCTTAAAGAGGAGAAGAAAATATTGAATGTCTTAAAAGATTAAACATTGGATAATATCTGAAATTCAGAGAATTAACCTAGACATAATCTGATGTTGAAGAGAAAACAATCACGAAGTAGTTGATTGCTCATACATTGCGTTGAATGTTAGTATATTGGATTAGTATCTTAAGGTGAAAATGTTACCTACATTCACACTACACAAGAAAATATACAACAATACACAGGTGTATGGCTTAATTACAACAATGAACAATGTGAAAAAGAACTAGTGATAATGGTTATGGGATCATATCCCATCTATAACAATTAATAGGTCTCGGATTAATGGTAATCCTGAAAAATGATACAGAAAAAATCACAAGATAAATGGACATAAACAGGTGAAAGAACATAGGTTTATGGGTCAGGACATACATAGGACAAAGAACACAGGCTGATGATACAAAAAAAACATTATTAACAATACAAGAAAATGACTGAAATATGCAGGTGTTCAAAGCATGCTAGACAGACAAATGTTTTGGACTAAAAAAACATATTTTTTACACAACAAAATTATCAAATCAAACTATTATTCTATGTTGTTTATGTTTTATATGTTAGTTTGAACATGTTCCTCCATTTGAAATAATTGATTGTAAGATTTAATTGTAGAAGAATATAAAATAATATAATCAAGTCTCTCTATATATTTTATTGCTTGGGAATGGTTGGGAAACGAGACAAGTTTCCCATGCAATAAACCAATCAGATAATGTTAACAAACTTTATAGATTTTGAAAATCTATTGTTTTTGTTGCTTTACATATAAAAAAAGATTGCAATTGAAAAAACTGATTGTTTGATTAGTGTACACTTTGAAATATTGAAATAAAAATATAGAATATCATAATAAAAGTCAACACAAAACAAATGAAGGAACACCCATCATATCATATACAAGGAAAAGAACAGATGTACAAATATATCTCTACAGACAATGATGATAAAAATGTGTGGTGTAGTCCGTCTGGTGGTCTACGCTAATGAATCACAATCAAAACTATAAACAATAAGTTGTAAAAAATACCAATCAACATATGCTCTATATAAATATCAACTTTTAAAATACCAATGGTTCTCTGTAATGATCATGAAATTCATTTAATTAAAATTGTACTACATCAATTATATCACACAGCAAAATTTGAAATTCTAAGCAAGAAAAAAAAATCTTGTTTTAAGAAAAAATTCTTAAAATAAGTATTTTTTTTCTTGTCAAGATTTAAAATTACTTAAAACAAGAAATAATTTTCTAGAAAAGACACATTTTCTTAAATTAAGTTTTGCAATATTCTTGAAAATGCTTATTACAAGAAATATTTTACTTAAAATAAGAAGTCAATATCATTCTCTTCTTATTAAGAATAGTTTTGCTTAAAACAAGATTTGAAAATACTTAATTTGAAAAGTATTTTACTTAAAATAAGAAATCTATATTATATTTATCCCTACCAAGAATAATTTTTCTTAAATCAAGATTGATGAATTATAAAAATTACTTAAAACAATCAATATTTTTCTAGGTAAGACAAAGTTTCTTAAATTAGGTTTCGCAATAGTCTTGAAAATACTTGTTTTGAGAAATATTTTACTTAAAATAAGAAGTCAATTTCACACTACCCTTATCAAGATTATTTTTACTTGAATCAAGATTCGCAATATTCTTGAAAATGCTTATTACAAGAAATATTTTACTTAAAATAAGAAGTCAATATCATTCTCTTCTTATTAAGAATAGTTTTGCTTAAAACAAGATTTGAAAATACTTAATTTGAAAAGTATTTTACTTAAAATAAGAAATCAATATTATATTTATCCCTATCAAGAATAATTTTTCTTAAATCAAGATTGATGAATTCTAAAAATTACTTAAAACAATAAATATTTTTCTAGGTAAGACAAAGTTTCTTAAATTAGGTTTCGCAATATTCTTAAAAATACTTATTTTGAGAAATGTTTTACTTAAAATAAGAAGTCAATATCATGATATCTTATCAAGACTATTTTTGCTTAAATTGAGATTCGCAATATTTTAAAAAATACTTATTTTGAGAAATGTTTTACTTAAAATAAGAAGTCAATATCATACTATCTTATCAAGACTATTTTTACTTGAATCAAGATTCGCAATATTCTTAAAAATACTTATTTCGAGAAATGTTTTACTTAAAATAAGAAGTCAATATCATACTATCTTATCAAGACTATTTTTGCTTAAATTGAGATTCGCAATATTTTAAAAAATACTTATTTTGAAAAATGTTTTACTTAAAATAAGAAGTCAATATCATACTATCCTATCAAGACTATTTTTGCTTGAATTCAGATTCGCAATATTCTGATTTTGAGAAATGTTTTACTTAAAATAAGAAGTCAATATCATACTATCTTATCAAGACTATTTTTACTTGAATCAAGATTCGCAATATTCTTTAAAATACTTATTTTGAGAAATGTTTTACTTAAAATAAGAAGTCAATATCATACTATCTTATCAAGACTATTTTTGCTTAAATTGAGATTCGCAATATTTTTAAAAATACTTATTTTGAGAAATGTTTTACTTAAGATAAGAAGTCAATATCATACTACAGTATATCCTATCAAGACTATTTTTGCTTGAATTGAAGTCAATTCTATTTTAATATTCTTAAAAATACTTATTTTGAGAAATGTTTTACTTAAAATAGATTGTCAATATCCTTATATTCACACAACGGTAGAGCAGTTAGCACTTCAGTTTCAACTGATGAAAGAATCTGGGTAATCAAACTGTTTGTGCTTTGAATAATCGATTGCACTGCAACCTAAAGAAAATAATATTGATTTAATATTTTTTATATTCAAGTTTTAATATGTTTAAAAACTAAGTTGTGCTTTAGTTGGGGAGCTATGCAGCCTAACAAAAAAAATGTTATTTGTAACAATGAAATTGGTCACAAAAAAATGCAACATAAACTTAGAGTGTATAATGCCTAGGCCTAGTACCCAAGTCCTATAGTTAATACTATAGCTAATAGTCCTGTATAATAACAGTACCAGCAAGGCCTAGGAAATAGACGTATTTCTCTAATAAAAAATAGTTTAAAATGCATAATTGTTGTAATTTTAAAGCAAAATGGCTTACCTGTGGAATCTTGTTTCTCTCCTTTAATTTTAGTAGAAAGAAATCAGCATTTTTTATACTATTATCTGCCTGTTCATCCTCTAGTTAGTAGGCCTTCTTGCTGAGCATCAACAAGATAATTAATATTAAACAATCATTAACAGTATAACAATACTAGAATTATCACTACTACTATCGTCAGTTGATAAATCATCCCCGTTATAATAGTTTTTTTCTTCATTAACTTCGTCAGTCTCCTAGTCTAGGCCTAGTTCTACTTCATCCTCAATTGGCATCCTCGTTTTCTCCAGGCATACTTATATACTGATGTTTCCATCGTCAACTGCAGGAGGTTGCCGATTGTTATACTCGTCCTTAAAATGGCGTCTTATGACATGCTTGTAAAACGAATTGTAAATTCCAAAGCTTGCCGGGCAGCGAACCACCAATTCCACATGTTACTCGAAAATTCGGAGTATTTCCATGAATTGAATTATAATGCCTTGCAAATAGGGTAGCAAATACTGTACCTACTTCAGTTTACTGGCACCAACTTATCGCTTTTTTTCGGACTGCAACAAACATGTGTCATTATTATTGTCTGTCGTATTACTGTTGGTCCAGACGTTTTATAGATTTGCTTTAACCACCATGGAGGTTTATACCTCCATGCTTTAACGTTGAGCAGTATAATGACCTTATACATTCTGGGTAAAAGGCCAGCGATAAATTTTTGGTTATAGTTGAAAAACAACACTGTGTGTGGTCGATGACCTAGCTCCCGGCGGGATCATGGCCAACGGTTTTTTAAAGTAATCATTCAAAATCTAGAGTTTGTAAGTAAAAGACACCTTTCATCGCAATTTATATATTAAATGCTTCAATAGGCCTAGTAAGATTAGTCTAATATAATGTCGAAGGAAGACGCTTTGTTGAAGATCCGAGAAATAGATGAAGAAGTGGCCAACATTTTAACAGGTTCGTAGGCCTAATAATTATATTTTAATCTGCCAGCAGTCTCTAGGCCTAGCCTAGGCTCCTTCCTAGTTTAGTAATACTGTAGGCCTGGAACTAGTAGGTCTAGGCTAGCCTACTATGCCTGTACTGACGGACAGGTGTATAGGTTTAGCTTAGCATTTTAGTTCAGACATTGACAGAGGGGACAAATATTGTCGGACCTATTTCAGCTAGGTATAAGGAAGGCCTAATAATAGATAATACAATTACAGTATAATGTAACAGTTATTTTGTAATGTAGCCATGAAATATCTACGAAGGATTATATTATATACACATATTCCAATGAGAAATATAATGACATTTAAAAACACTTCTTTATATTTAATTAATTGTACACACTAAGTAGCCTAATCCCCGAAGTGATCACATCGATATTGAAACTTAATGTTTTTAACTCTAAATTTAAAAAAAACATACTAAAAAAACAAACAAAAAACATACGTACTGCATAACTAAAATTGTTATATTAAATTTCTTTTTAAAAAACTGTGTTATTTACAATATCTTAAATTATTTGTTAGGTAATTGAAGAAGTTCGAAGGATACTAATTATTACTAGGCAAAGAGGAATGAAATACAAAAGAAAGCTTTTTAAAAAAGTGCTTAGCAAATTTTTCCAAAGAAGAGAATAATATAGTTTATTTTGGTATTTTAAAGAGAAACACCAGTCCTCCATCTGGTAAGTACAGTGTATGTTTTTGTACTTTTATCTATTCATAAATAGTTTTATAATGGACCAATGGTAGTGAGAAAAATACGTGTACATATTGTGTACGTATTTTTAACAGCTTGGTTCGACTCAAGCTAGTGTCATGCACTCCTCCCTTTGACAACTAAAATTAAATAAATGACTTATGAATATTAATTTTTGACATATTAATGCTCTCCTGGCCAGCCCACCCTTTCCCCTTCCTTTTACATTGACCACCTACAAAACTGTAGGCTACATTATTAAAAATTTGAGCTACAGTATATCAAGTTTATGTCCATACATTATTCCACTCATTTAAATAAATTTATATAATATAATGTTTTCAATTTGTTATTTTTGGTTAGGTTCAAAGATAACCCATATGTTGTCAAATCTGTCAAACATATTTGTTGGGAAAAACTCATCAAAAAAAGTCTGCCGACCTTGAAGGTATTTAGTGTTTTTTTAAATTTAAAATACTTAAGTAACATTATGTACATTAAAAAAAAATATCTTAAAGTGTTTTTTTAAAATCAAATTTATCTTAGCTTAAAATTCGAGGTATATACTATGTTTACAATAATTTATTAAAATCAAACAATTAAACAAAATTTACATTTAATTGTATGATTGTTATTATAAACATTGATACGGAATAAAAACATCAATCAGGATTGAGCACCGTTTTGCGTATTGTCTTCCTAAATAGTAATATTAAAAATAAATTTAGACCCTAATAATTTAACTAAAAATAATAGATACAGCCAGGCCTCTGTCTTTGGGATCGGTATAAACAGGGCAAAGTTTGTGATTAAAAAGTTCAAATGCATATTCCACCCACCCTTATGTCTTATGTAAAATTATTCTTACCACCGTTCTAATATTGCGTCATGTTTTTGTGTTTACCGCCCCAGATATAGGACTCTAAAACCACACCGTACCCAATTAGTTGATGATGTTACACATATTTTAAATACAGTAATAACTAAAACTATATTAATCTCTTTTCATTTTTAGGAACATGAATAAAGATCCAGAATCCTGGTCTTCACGCCGATCAGGTAATATGCCGGTATTGCTTTTGGACACAGAAATGGCCTACATTAAAGTTTAGCAAACAATTCTAACTACAAAGAAAGCAAAATTAGATGAGGCTCTAGTTACTCTCCTCTCCACTTTTTACCTTCTGGATTTCGATTATCCAAAATGAAAAGAAGTAGGCCTCACTATCCTTTAACAGTTAGTGATTTGTGATGAAAACACACCTGTACACTTGACAAAGGCTGTTGAATCATCATTAGTATACATTAATAAATTTAAAGACACCTAATAGTTTAAAGCCCAGGTGCGGGAGAAGAATTTTACGAAATTTGTATTTTACCATTTTAATGTTTTTAAGTTTTCTTTTGATGGCATTTTATTATTAATAAAAACAAGTTTGTTTTAAAGAAGTTGTATATATTATTGTACCTAATGTCATGTAAATTGTAGTTCTTAATGAAAATAACAGTATTGTTAATATTATGTTTTATAACATTCTTGAATTTATTTGTTTAAGTAAAATATTACTTAAAATGAATATTCATTTATCGTTCTTAAAATAAATTTTTAATGATTTATATTTTATAGAATTCTTGTTTCAAGCAATTTTTTTCCCAATATAAGTAAGAATTTACGAATTTTAATTTGATAGAATTCTTGTTTCAAGCAATACTTTTCTTAAAATAAGTAAACATTTACTGGTTTTTATTTGATAGACTTCTTGTTTACTTATTTTAAAAAAAGTTTTGCTTGAAACAAGAATTCTACAAATAAAAATCGGAATATTCTTACTTATTTTAAGAAATATATTGCTTGAAACAAGAAAATTAAAAATATAAATCGGAATATTCTTACTTATTTTAAGAAAAATATTGCTTAAAACAAGAATTCTTAAAAATACAAACCGGAATATTCTTACTTATTTTAAGAAAAATATTGCTTGAACCAAGAATTCTACAAATAAAAATCGGAATATTCTTACTTATTTTAAGAAATATATTGCTTGAAACAAGAATTCAAAAAATACAAATCGGAATATTCTTACTTATTTTAAGAAAAATATTGCTTGAAACAAGAATTCAAAAAATACAAATCGGAATATTCTTACTTATTTTAAGAAAAATATTGCTTGAAACAAGAATTCAAAAAATACAAATCGGAATATTCTTACTTATTTTAAGAAAAATATTGCTTGAAACAAGAATTCAAAAAATACAAATCGGAATATTCTTACTTATTTTAAGAAATATATTGCTTGAAACAAGAATTCAAAAAATACAAATCGGAATATTCTTACTTATTTTAAGAAAAATATTGCTTGAAACAAGAATTCAAAAAATACAAATCGGAATATTCTTACTTATTTTAAGAAAAATATTGCTTAAAACAAGAATTCTACAAATAAAAATCGGAATATTCTTACTTATTTTAAGAAATATTTTGCTTGAAACAAGAATTCAAAAAATACAAATCGGAATATTCTTACTTGTTTTAAGAAAAAAATTGCTTGAAACAAGAATTCAAAAAATACAAATCGGAATATTCTTACTTATTTTAAGAAAAATATTGCTTGAAACAAGAATTCAAAAAATACAAATCGGAATATTCTTACTTATTTTAAGAAAAATATTGCTTGAAACAAGAATTCAAAAAATAAAAATCGGAATATTCTTACTTATTTTAAGAAATATCTTGCTTGAAACAAGAATTCAAAAAAATACAAATCGGAATATTCTTACTTATTTTAAGAAATATATTGCTTGAAACAAGAATTCTATAAAATACAAATCGGAATATTCTTACTTATTTTAAGAAATATCTTGCTTGAAACAAGAATTCAAAAAAATACAAATCGGAATATTCTTACTTATTTTAAGAAATATATTGCTTGAAACAAGAATTCTATAAAATACAAATCGGAATATTCTTACTTATTTTAAGAAATATATTGCTTGAAACAAGAATTCAAACAAATACAAATCGGAATATTCTTACTTATTTTAAGAAAAATATTGCTTGAAACAAGAATTCTATTTTAAAAAATCGATAAATTGTTACTTATTTTAAGGCAGATACTGCTTAAAACAAGAATGAAAAAAGCAATTAAATTCTTGGTAAGAATATTGTTCTTAAAGTATTATTTCTTGGTAAGAATAATTTTCTTGATAAGAATTTGTGTGATTCTTGTTAAGAATTTTACGATTCTTGGTAAGCCAAAAAGTATTGAAATACGGACAAGTCAAAATTTACTTGTTTCAAGAAATATTTTGCTTGAAACAAGTTTTTTTTTTCTTAAAACAAGAATCAGAATTTTGCTGTGCATATAAAGGAGATGTTATAACTATTGGTCAACAGTTCAATGGAAAGTGACGAAATTCAGAATGGGCCCGTCACATGCCCACGCTAGTCAAAGTGCAACACATAACCCTGTTACCTTCTTGAGTTATCAATACATTGACAATAAATCAATATCCCATTTTGAAATCAAAACAACCTTTACCAATAAGTATTATCATATTTAAAGGTTTTATTTGTACATGGACATAAAAGAGGCATTGTCTTATAAAAGTATAGACTAAAATTATACAATGAAATTGCAACTAACAATAAGTTAGTGTTGGTCTTAAGATTTGATTTCCCTACTTTACTAACAAACAAAACCACGTCAAGATTCCATTACCAAATGATCATCATCATTATTCTCGTACCTTTTGTACGTGAATACATCATAAACAAAAGCGTACCTGGCCATTAAACACACTTGTTTTGAAAATCGTCTCAGGGGTAACTGATCCAGTAACACGGAACAATTGTTTAACTAAAGTTTTCATCAGTGTTTTTTTCACGTCAGCTTTTGTCGTTGCCTAATTTCTCAAAAATGGTTCACCGTATTTAAACTTATAAAACAACATGAAACAATTTATAAACAATGTTCTCTGTATATAATCGCATTGTTCGCATCTTTAACGTATCATAGACTAATGAATTTATACACAGGTGTCTTTATAATGAGAACGTTTGATTGACACCTTTAATGACCCTGGTTTGTGTAACAATCAAGCGAATAGGATCAGTGAGCAACAATAACTTGCTATAAATCAGCCATGTAGTAATGTGTAAGGCACCTGTGATATGGCATATTTAAATGTTTCCACCTCGAGGCTTGGGAGTGACCCACCTTCCCATATTGATTAAATTTCAAAAATTACTTAATAAGAAATGTATACTGATGGGTGTTGATTAGAATTTTCATACATATATTAAAAGAGATCGCTTATCATGAATGAAAGAGTAATTATCAGTAGTTGTAGTAGTACAAATTAGGTTGAAGAAGCCTTTATAATAAGGTTGTACAATCAGGTTGATGGAGTATACTTTGGCCTTGTAAACCTCAGATGTAGGTAGGGTAACTGATGAATTAAAATGTGTCAAAAAACTAACAATGAGAAAAATTAAATTAATTAACAAGTTAAGATTTTGTGTAGTAAATCACGTAAAATATTGATCCAAAAAGTTGACCTCCTCATGAACCAATTGACCAAGCAATTTTTCTGTTACTGGTATTTGATCTTATGTACTATTAGAAAAACGTATCTGCATTTTAAATTATAACATCTATTAAGATTTTAATATAAAAAAAAAATTGTCAATATAAAATCTAAATTATATTTCCAAATTTCCAATTAATTGATTAATTAATAAAAAATTAGTTTTAATTATTTTTCTAATAGATTTGATAGTTTAAACAAATTATTAATTAGAAAAGTTAGATACTGCACCTTTAATTTAATTTTGCTTTGTCAACATAAATAAATTTGTTATACATAATCTTAATATATGTCATGTGACAATCATTTACATATAGTCTGATGTGTACAATTACAGGTGAGAAAATTCATCCTCAGCTAGCACATTACCTTGACATTCATGGATAATGTGGGCATTTATAGTTTTAACTAGCTCACCAAACACAATATATTTCTTTCATTTTAATTATGGATAGAAAGAAGGTGGAACATCAGACTTGAGTAAGTGATATGTAAATGAGGGGTATATAGCTTGTGGCACGGCCATAAATAAGGCCAAGATGTCTACTGAAAGGCTAATTGATATAATTTGTAAGAATACTTAACTATATAATACATTTTAGATGGTCAAATAGAAAGTATCATGCTATCTTTAAGAGAACTTTCAACAATGAGCTATATACGTGATGTTAATTTATTTTCCGCATAGTGAGAGGACACTACCAATTTTTAACACAGTTTTATAGTGGATTTTCGGGTTCAAACGATGACCAACCACAATATGCATGTCATAGATTGCCACAAAATGAAAGTTCCCAATTGAGAAGCTTGTACTAGAGTCGATGTAAATTTGTGCTTTTTTATATACAGCACTTCAATTCACCCTATAGTGATTTCTGATTACTTTAGTTATATACAAATGAATATAAAGAAATTTATGTTGGCAATGTGACTGTACAATACTCAATAATAGGATGTCCAAGGTACAATTTTCAAAACTACTTTTTTCAAATGTTACAAAGAAAACAATGCAGGTACAGAATTTCCAAAGACCATGATCAATGCAGGTCCAAAGACCATGATCAATGCAGGTCCAAAGACCATGATCATCAACAAGCAAGCGCAAATTTCAATTTGTTTTTTAAAATGTGGGAAAAAAATGTTGCAGAATAAAGATTGTATATATAAATCAATCAGTTTAACCAGTAAAGGTTTTTTCACTTGGTCTGTCGAGCAGTAGCCAATTCTATGACATTTAAAATATTAGTTTCATTTTTCCCAAAGAATAATGGATTTCGTTAGCAAATTTATCTTCTAGAAAATTTACAGAGAGTAATTCATTTTCTTGAATTTCAATGACAAATATTGATGAGTTGTATTTGAAAATCATCCTTAAATTATGGTACCAACCTAATGAGGCACATTGATGATAGAACTCATTCAACATGAATAATGTCTCATAGAAAAGACTGGTCTGTGTGCACATAAAACTATAATAACCTATGTAATAAATCTACTGCAATATAAAGCATTTCAGGCATAATCCATAATCAAAACCAAATTAAATTACCGCCCACATTTCTGCAGGTACCATATATTATCGTTTCTATAAAAGAAAAAAAAACCAGATATTTACAGACAAGACAGATACTAATTTAACTTAGTACAAATTGTACTTAATCACTCATATTTGTTCTGAAAATGTTGGTTAATTTATACGTAATTATGTTATCTTCTATAAACCAGAGATTCCGAAATAAAAAATTGTATTGATTTGATCATCTAGTGTCACTGCTGGGTTGTTTATTATTATTTTTATTATTATTATTATTATTATTTTTCTCTCTCTATGTTATATTGAATTAATTTTTTAACTCTTTAATTCATTGCAGTATTAAATTTAACTTATTTTCACCAAAAGTTTGAAAATTGAATAAAATTATATAAAAGAAATTTGAAAATTCACAAGGTGAATCTTATATTTTATTACAATTTATCGTTTTTATTTATCATATAAAGTGCAAAACAGAAAATGTGATTGGGAAAGATTGTATTTCTAAAGATTTATGCACTAAAAGTTAAAGCGACAGGAGATATTCTTCATTTTTGCAAAATGAGCTTTATGCTACGCACAAAAAACATATTTCTCATAAAAAAGAATTGCTTCAAATAAAATAAATTTTGACTGTTGAAGAATGGATATTGTATGCAGCAATTTGATTATTTTTACGAATAAATTTAAGAAACAGCATTTTAAAAGCGTTTATAAATTTTAGCATGACCGATTCTTTAGTGTTATATTTAAGCATGGTAGATTTAATATCGCTTAAAGCTGTGATATAAGCTGCAGCATGATACGTATTCTTACTGTATTGTTCTTAGCGCAATTACGCATACTCAGGGGCTAGATTTTAAAATCATTAGCTATGAGAACAAAGGATAGAAGAAATTAAGATACTTATAAAAAATAACTGCTGTGTTCTTGCTTATAGGCCACTGCACTTGAGAACGTAGGGCATGACTCAAAATGCTTAATAGACCGTAAAAATAAGCGTCAATGGAACACTTGGAAGTCTAATGCTTGGGCAATTAACACGAAGCAATAACAATCTCACACCTTTGTAAATGCTCTCTGGTGGAAGTTGTACAATTATTATATAATAATTATATAATATAAATATATAGGTAGACAAAAGCAATAACCATATTTTAATTGCGTCTCAAAATTAGCTCTTTATATTTAAGAATTCTTATCGCTCCTTGTGTTGTAGCTACTGAAATAATTTCAGTGGGGAAATGGGAAGGGATAAAGTAGTTTTCTATGGCTTTTTCTAATTTTGGCAGGTATGGCAGGTGGTATGGCTGGAAAAGTAAAATCTACACAACCTTTCTCATCTTCCAGCTTGAACTTTTCTATTATACATAACTACTAAAAAAACAAAGCAAACTGTTTTTTCATTAGAACAACTCATATATTTAGCATCCAAGTTTTGATTTTTCTCATTATTTAGAAACATTTTTGATCAAATATGGTAATGAATAATTCATTGTCTACCAGTTTGAGTCATCGAAATGTTACATATTCCTGCTTTTAATTTTATTACTGCTGGTGCCATAATATATACTAAATATATACTAAAATGAAACTATATATAATATATGGGCAAAAGCATTTTGGGTCAATGCCCTGACAAATCGGTATAAATGTCATAGTGAAATTATCATTATTATAACATAAATTTAAACCTTAAGTTACATCATAAAGATGCTAAATGTATGCATATTTGTATGACTAAGCATAAAAAATGAAATATATTTTTAAAAATGACTGATGAATACATTATTATTACAGTAGGTTTGTATGACAGTACTCCAGTTCAATCAAGAGTAATGCCTGCTCATGGTAATTTAAGAGATCACACAGTGTGCTAGACAATGGGAAAGACCAAGCGTTGGATTCAACTATCAAAAAGTACAGAGTATCGCGTACTATTCTTTATGACTAACACGTACTAATCGGCAAACTTTTTCTAATAGCATCTTTTAATTTCACCGCTAAACAGGTTAAAATTTGCATATAATAAATTAGAATATTATTTAATGTCTATGTAAAATTTTTACCGTACATTATTCATGATTAATAAATATATATCATTATATTGAAATTAAAATTCTATTTGTTTAACTTTAAATCATGCACACTATCATATACTTCAATATAATATAATTAATTCTTAAAAAAACAAATGACCTCATTAGCAAATGATGATAAAAACGCAATTTAATCTCGAATAAACTTGGAGATTACTTCGTCTAATCACGGAAAATTGGATCTGATAAACATTTGATTGGAGAAAGAGGTTTACTCAATTGTATTATAGTAGCCATTTCTTTTTTGTTCAATATTGACATCTATAATATATTTATTCCATGAAACCTTGTGTAGCTTCATAAAATCTGTATAGATTTAACAGAAACAAATATGGTGTCGTTAAGGCCAAATAAATATGTACTTTATACCCAGTTTCCATTGGCTTTGAACCCTCTCAGTATTTTTAGGGGTCAATAAAAATCACATGGCAAGTCTGCTGTGTGTGTGGTCTTTAGACACATTCATTTCAGGCAAAAGTCCCCACTTAATATTCTGCTCCGATTAGAATGCAACAGTATTATTTAGTTAATATTAACTAGGAATCTAGATTTTCGTTGAATTTGTTTTAAAAAGATTAATTTTCACTGGTCATATGCCTCAAGCTTCACAGATACAAAATGGGTTTATATGTTTCAAATTTTTCCAATTGCTTAAACAGTTTTAGTTCATTTTAGATGAATGCAACAGTATTATTTAGTTAATATTAACTAGGAATAAACTAGATTTACAATGAATTTGTTATAAAGGTTAATTCTCACTGGTCATATGCCTCAAGCTTCTCAGAAACAAACTTTGATTTTTTTAATATTTGAAAGATACCAAAAACAATTTATGTTGGTAATGGTAAATGATTTCAAAATCAAAGAAAATACTTAATTTAATACACTTTCTTTATAAAGGATATTGAAAAAAAACACATCAGAGTTCATCATTTTTTATTTTTCATAGAGTATTATGATTATGAATGGAGAAATTATTCAGAGAGAGAATAAAATGTTGTCTCCATATCTCATTGAGATTTTAATAACAATAACCTTATATACAAATTGTTCTCAATAAAAAGCAAATTACTCCTTTGCTGGTACGGTAGGGATAAAAAAAAAAGCGTTTTATATGGCTTTGGCATAATAAACTACAAATGAACATACGCTCATTAATATTTTGTCGCTAGTTTATGTAACACTGGCATTGTATCATGGTTATTGAGTTCTTCCTTAAGGAATTGGCAGAATTACCCATTCCTGTCGATTAAAATTGTGAGTCATAGAGTTCTTGAATATTCCTGCAGCTGTACTTTTATAGGGGTTGGATAGCAGTTTGCACTTTTTATTTTCAATCAAGACCAGATCAAATGGATTGGGAGAAATATCAATAATTTAGTCTTTGTCGTATATTTTAACATAATAAACATTGCTTTGTTTAGAATAGGTTTTTTTTTATATACAAATGGATATAAAACTGTCTTTGTCTATTGTTATAATTTAACAAATATTGGTATGATTATAATACAATGAATTAATGTTTGTGAGGCACCTCTGTGCAAATAATTTTTTTTTTTAAACGATAATAATATTTTGTCAACAGTTTTTTTCAGAGGGAATGGTAAGTAGAACGGTGATGAAACATAAGCTAAGAATTAAAACAATATGTTTTCTACCGTAGTGTAGCACTAGTAACGAACGTAAAGTTTACTGAAGTCATTAATTGGATTTTGTAAATAGTTTTTTCATATTAAAGAATTGTACTGGTCAAGAAACAGTGTTGTGCTAATAATTCACAGTTGACCAATAATTGGCAAAACAAAATATGCTTGCATTTGTTAGCCTATTACAATATATAGTACATTCCATTATATATCTTTTACGATTAAACTTATCAACTGACTTTAGTAGTTCCATAATTTATTTTAAATATAAATTGAAAAAGATTTCAGATTTACTGACCTTTCAACATTGACTAGTTAAAATGGCCATTTTTGCTTTTATTACATCATTTTACTAGACTGTAAATTTCGGTATACATAAGTGAATTTTTTTAATGTACTATGAATCAAAGAAAGCATACTAATTATTAGTAGTTCTAAGCCATTTGAACAAGCATCCAATCACAGTCCCCAACCATCAGGATGTTTATCAATACAAACGAAATCGTATCTTTTTAAAAAGTTTATTACATCAATTTAATCGACTATAAATTTCGGCATCCCTAAGTAAAAATATTTGAATGTAGCATAAATCAGAGATTGAATGTTAAATTTTGAGTACTAGTTTTGTATTTTTATACCCTTTTTTTTTGCCATTCAAAGAACATCTCATCATAAAATGACTATTTACCAATAATTAAATTAATCTATACATTGTATAAGTAAAGAATAGTAGTGTACAGTGTATAGGTAAAGAATATTTCATATAATCTTCTTCAAGATTAATCCTTCCTCTAAACATGAAATGTTGCTGCAATATGCCAATGATTACTAGTGAATACATAAATCATGTTGAAAATGAATTAAGCATTGAGGTATATAATAATATAATAACGTCAGATTTATGACCAATCGATTTCACTGAATTACACTTTGATGATTTTCAATAGGATGCACACTTTAATGAATATTGAATATAATAATAGGTACTAATCAGTATGTATCACTTATGATGGTACCAAAATTCAATCAGTAATCAATGGAACGATAAATTCAAATATAAATTAGAATAGTTGAAGGAATAGTCTCTGCATATATCTCGAAAATCATATTTCATTGAGGTAATGAAATTCAGGATTTTACAGAGCAAAAAACAGGGGAAAAAATAGTATGGTGGTTTTATGTTTTAAATAAGCATTATCCAGATTGTACAAAGAATAAGTTGACACCAAACTGGCTACATCTCAACAGAAAACAGTAGGCCATCTTGCATTGGGCATCTGCACCCAAGACAAAACCTATATTGGTAAAAACAATACTAGAATTGGAAGCATGTTAACCAATTAAGCTACTGCTGCAACACCATATACACTAAATGTATGGTAGAGGATCAATTAACCTCTAAGTTGTGCGTGATCATTGAGGGTTGATGCACTTCTACATCACGCTTCCCTTTAATACAACTCATTAACAAACATATCAATTTCTATTCAATTCTGAAATTGTTTCCAATACATTATATCTATACGATTATTCTTTGTTTGTAATACTAAAAACATTATGTTAAAAAATAAACCAAACTGCTATTTCTAATAATATCTTAGATTTGGAACGAAATTCATTTTTTAACACACAAAAATGCGCCAAAATTCCGCCAAGAAATCGATTGAAAACTAAAACAAACATAATGAAAATGTTCCGATAAATAATTCAAAGTCTGTATTTAACAACTTTATTGGCATTTCAGTTAGGTAAACAAGCATGATCAATAATCAAATTTCATGTCTATACCATTGATGACAAAGTATTACTATTAGTGAAATAATGATCAGAGCTTTAGTCTGTATAATGGATATTTACTGTTCGTTAAGGTCAAATATTTATAGTTACTCAATGATTATTATTACATGTTATTGAAATCAATTTAAGAAATAAGTATGCAAATTAAAGACGCCTTTGACCTCAGACTAGAAGACTAGACATTCATTTACTTTGCATGTAGATGTGTTGGTTCAATTAAATTTATATTTAATTAGTAAATGTAGTTGGTAATTTGACATTTTTTTAAATTTTTGTAAGATATCTGAAACATAATTGATATAGTTATCGGTTTGATAAATCATAAATATTACCAGTATCCAAACACATACTGTATGTATGTATGCATTTTTACATTAATACATAGGTACCTAGGAATTTGGATCTTTTAATCTACATTATCACCTGGAAGATATAACCATTAACCAAAAAAATTGATCATTATACAGCTAGGAACTAAATTAGGTACATGGACAACCCTCAATCTTTCTAAATGTCTAAAGTTATAGGATTCCAAAGAAGTTAGTGATTTTTTACACTAAGATGTTAAACCCACATTAACTCACAAATAAAGCATACAAAAGCATGGTTTATCACTTGAAATAAGCCACTTTTACCCCTACACAAAATATAGGTAAATCTTCAAAAGGACCAATCCTGCGCCTCTCTCATTTTTGTTCATAAATCTAGATAACCTGCATTAAGGAACACTAATTGCATGTAAATGCCAGTTTTATATATCATAATACCATTATTAAAAAGGTTATTTTTTTAACAGTTAGTTGCTGTTCAAACAATGTAAGCCTATACTTAAGGGAATGAAAAAGAACTGCAAATTCAATGAATACCTATTTTAACATTTAATACTCCAGTTTTACTGATAACTCTTTTCAAACCATGGCATAAATGCTTTTTAAAAACTGAAATAGAATGCTTTAAAAGATCATCAACCTCTTGTGACATTGTAAAAAAAAAACATCAAATACATCTATTGTCATCCTTTTCCTAAATCCATTTCATATCAGTTTAATTGTTTGGTACCCAACGATTCAAATGATAATCACTGTCTCCCGGCAATTTTCAGATAGTTTGAAAAGATACCACAACAAAAGACCGAACAATCTCAATTAGATTAAGGATTAAAAAAACCCAAAAAGGATATTAGTATCAGAGTAGATCAAATGAATCAACACTATATGAACATTGCACTAGAGATAGTCCAACAAATCAGGAATCTTTAACCTTGAGACTAAGTGTATTTAACCTTTTCGCTGTTTTTATTTGTACATAGATCACAGTGTTTGGTGATCTATACTTCGAACAATACCGACCATCAGTGAAAATTACACATAAAAGTAATTATGGTAATACAGAGAGATAATTATTATCATTATGAGCTCATCGTATTATCATTACAGATATAAGTATTGCATTGTTATCAGAAACAAGCTGGTAAAAGACCAAAAGTCTATAGACCTAAATAATAGAAGAGAAATATAATAATGTTTAAAACCTTTTTGTTTCAATTGATATTTAAAAATACATGGAACAGTCTATCCGTTCTAATTCAGGTATGCCCTGGCTTAACCTCACTATGGCCACGCCCAGCAAGTCTGAGAACATACCATGTAATGTATATAAAAATGATGCTTGTTTGCAGAATGTAAAAGTTTTAGTGAAAAGATTTCTATTTCATTGTTATTCTTTATGTTATACAAACGATACTATAAACTACACAAACCAGAAATGGTGTTGGTAGTCTAAATGCCGCTTACCTGGAGTGGAGTTGTGGCTTGGTGGTTATGATGCTTGTCTACCACTCCAAGGGTCCTCAGACAGTAGCCCTTTGCCCACGAAGTGGGGGACAATTACAAAAAGAAGAATTTTGTAGTAGATCACCTCCTAATAAATGGTACAGTCTGCTATCTCGTGGGACCACTCCAACGTATTACCGTCAACAATTCTTTTCGTAATTGTCGCCCACTTTATGGGGAAAGGGCTACTATCGGTTTATCCAGGTAAGCAGGCACGAAATAATTCTAATGTAAGACGTTAATGCAATTTTTAATAGTTTTACATTTTTAACAGTATTTTTTACTTTTTATCTTGTATTTTTAATCTGTTTAATACTGCACGTTTTTAAATTGTTGCAATACTGTTGTTTTAATCTACCAAGCAAAGTGAATTTCCATTTTTATGGACAAATAAAATTTCTTGAATCTTTAATCTTGAATCTTGAATTAACAGAAACAACTTCTGTGTTTGTATAAAATAGGTCTACTGAAAAAAAAATGGCTAAAAATAATTAGTCCTTTGAATTTGTCAATTAATATCTGAGTCAAAATGTTAAAGATGAAAAATTGACCTCTGTGTTACAGTTTTATAAAACTTTAGCATATTTTGAGTCATCTTTATATATTTATGTTTATCCATTGTACTATTGTACTGTTTTCAAATTTGTATCCAAACATACATCTTGTACGTTTTTTTTAATGGATTTGACAACATGAACCCCAACACTGACAGACTTTGTTTGTTTACAACATTTAAAGTTGTAATCATTCAATATAAATCATTTGTAAGGGGTAGACTAAACTGTTTATAGTAACACCTGTCAAAAAAACTATAAAAAGATTAACCAACAAAATCTACATCAGAAATCTTCTGCTGTACATGCTTGAAGGGGCATAAATACTGAAGAGCAGTCAAAAGGCCAAGTACTCAGGAAGTGTAAGTATGTAAAGCTTCCATCACTAACTTTAAACAATGAGTTGATCTTGAGTGATTTAGTTGTTGCAGAGGTAAACACTTGTAACTCATGTCTTTTTTGAGAGGTAAATAGGTTGTTAAATTAAGTTTCCAATCAAATTGAAGGAGCTATAAACATTTCAAACAATAGAGTACATTCCAAATTGTTGTTTTGCTGAAGCTGGTTCCTATTTAAACTGTAATAAGAAAATTGAAGCTTTGCAGTCCCAAACCCATGCCAGACACACTAGTAGGTCAAATTTAAAAAGTATTAAAGCTCTTTACATACTAACTATAAATACAGAAGAAACCATTTATGGAGAAGGGTGTTTATATTGCTCTTTGAGAAAAATAGGCTATTATCGGTTTATCCAGGTAAGCTAAAACATTAAATAGATTAAAATTCTTCTCTGAAACCTTGCCTTTCTACAATATGCCAAGGTTCTAATACTAGAGTAGGCTCTCTACTGAACAGTAGACAGACATCCAAATGGAAATAAAACAGATCAATAAGACCACCATAGTAGCAACACTAATTGAAATAATTAATCTCTAAATCCATGTATAATTACTGCATAATCTTAGTATTTACAAATATTATTAAAACTATCTATTATATCTTGTATAATTACTAAATCTATGGAATTAAACTTGGGAGGTTCAAAACTGGTTTATAATTATAACATATACATAATTGCTCAATTTTCTATCAGTTCTATCATAATCTTGCACAAAACATTGTTACAAAATGACACTGGGTATATTTTGTGCAATAAAAAAATATTAATATTACTTTGAAATAATAGTTATAAAAGTTAATTTATAAATTAAAGAATTATTTCATCGGTCACTGACTCATCCCGTCAATCAAATGATCATATATTTATCATATTCACTCAGGACATGAAGCTGTAAAAAGATCAACTTGCATATCTCTGCATTAGTTGCAAATTACAAAGACAAACTGACCAATTATAATAACTCTGTTACTACACCATGATTTTCTTACCATTGAAAGTGACATGGTCATTAAATGAGTAAATATACGTTCATTTGTCTAGATATATGGTTTGTATAGATCACATAATATATAGCAATAAATTGTACTGACAGGCCAATATTAGGTAAGCCAATGCATTGTAAACTAATGCTAGGTAAACAAATCCAATATCAAAATTCAGATTAGAAAACAATAATAAGATATAATATGAATGGCAATAAAAGGTCAAGTGTGATCGGTGCACATAAACTTCTCACCCTGATGTCATAGGTTCAGTCTTCTTGAAGAAATAAACGAAGGATGTAGCCAAAGACTGGACTTTGATAGACTACTACAGTACTGTACTGTACACAGGTACTGTATTGTGCACAAGTTCACATATAGGAAATATAAAATACAAAATTGCTAAGATTTTCAAGTTACCTGCACAATATAAACAAGTTAAGTAGAGATGAACAAACATGAACATATGTTAAAACATGTCAAAACATCAATCTAGGAAATATCAAGTCTTGTTAAATTCCAGGTGTCAAGATATTGCAGGTGTCAACACAAATTAGAAGCTAGATCAGGCTGGTAACATTCACTGTACAGCTACCTTGATTTCATCAAAAGATGTATAATTTTATCAGACTACTTCTATAAAATATTAATGGTAATGAATTAATAGTGATAGGTATTTTGGATGGCAGTTGGTATATGTTTGATAATGAAATACAATTTTATAAACATGTGCACACTTGGAATCCAAACAGTTGCACTTATAACCAACATATTTTGTCAAATAAATGTAATGAAATCATTTTAATTTTAAATTTATATTTGAATATTGTGATTCATGTTTTTATTTAATTTTTAATCAATTTCCAAAGAGAAACTCTATACCAGCTGGTGATAAATAAATAATAAAATACGCCAATGAACAGTATTAAGTCACCTGAACAAAAAAATTATGCATGAGACTGATAAAACATATGGAAAAACCATATTCAAATAATATCTCATCAGGTTAAAAGGCTAGGTGATTCTAAGACAAATGACAGAATAATCCTAATGTTTACATGCCGCACTTTGCTGTCTCTTTTAACCTAAACTTAACATACCGCGAGATTTACCTACTGTCTTTCTACCCATCAGGCAAAGTTCTCTAAATCCTTCGTAATGTTTCTAGGTCATTGACGTCTGAGCGCGCTCACATCTTATGGATATCACTCGAATTAAAAATTGCGAGTTTCTAATGGAATCCATAGTCAGTGGATTAGTGTTGAAATGTAGAAATGCTGTAAACCGTTTCAACAGTTATTCTCATTTGTCATATGGTAAACTAAACTGCCTTTATACGATGTCTGTGTACTTTGAAAACAAATCAGAAAGCGTCACATTATTATGATAGTTTACTGTGTATTACTTGAGTCTGAACTGTTTATTGAACAATGACCCATAGCATTAACAAATCTGAATCAAATAAACATCATTATTTTAAATTATGTTTATAAATTACAATTAAGTATAGTTCACATAGTTAGAAAATGTTGTACATTATGTTTTCTAAAGAAATTTAGTTCTAATTTAGTATTGGTTAACATTCCAAATAGTTTTGAGTCAAATTAGAAATTGATCTTATTTTTACCTCTACCTATTAATAGGCAATATATAATACTCCTGTATGTTCCTATATATTTTATTGAATAAGATTTAACATATCTATATAGTGTTATACAGAGTCACAACTTACATTGAGGACACACTCTAGTCTTATGTTTGAATGCCATTAAATCAAGAAATACAAAATTGGTTAATTCTGTAACTGATTACCCATGACATGTGAACAGGCATTTATGAACAGTGGTTGCAACAGGAGATTATATATCCAGGACAAAAAATAGTTAACTCAGTATCCCATTGATATTCTGGCTACAAACAATCTAACCTTCATGTCAAATTTAACTTTTTCTGACAAATGGAATGTTTGTAATGACCCAGTGCTAACTCTAATGGTCCATGGGCCTGTAACTAATAATAGAGTATATCCACACAGTAGCTGTTTGATAAACTAGTTTAATATTGTTACATATTTATACCTTCTCATGTTTAATTTATTCCCTCTACCCTTGCTAATGAAATTTATCTGAATAATATATCCCAAGTACAAATGATTAATTTTACATATTTGTTCACTATAATTTTCCCCGATTCAATTTAGAAATTGAGGAGAGACAGAGAGACAGATGACATTTTAAACGTGTTTAACAAATTCAACGTCAACACTTACGAAAGAAATACGACGAAGGAACAAGATTACTGTTCCTTCTCTCATTAAACAAACGAAGATAAAATGGCATATATAATATATATCTCTTTAAACCTACACCCTGTGATTTCAAACAGAGTGAGTACCATTAGAGCAAAAAGGTTTCGTAGATTTAAACCCCATTATCATCACACTCTTAAATCAATAACGAAATTAGATTCTTTAGTCTTAAATTTATTGTATTTTCTCTCATGTAATAACCACTTAGAAATGTCTAATGTAAGAATCAAATCCTTTATGTTATACCTGTTTAACCAGACTAATATAATATTATTGGTCACCATGTCGCCATTCAGATCACAGACTAATTAATTTATTAATTTTTATTTATGAAGTTTAGCGTCTTAAGCTGTATGTATGTTCAATCAAAACATAATCGCAGGATTTCTTTCACTCATCTTGTTATCTTGTCTCTTTTCAAGGATGGAACAAGATTAAATTTTCTCTTCATCATCTACAAATTAGCATTTATTTCATAAACTAAGAATCGGAATTAACCTTGTAAAACAACAATCTGTCTTGTTTTCATGTTTTAAATTAATTTCCATGGCTTCATATAGTCCAGATATATTGTACACCAGTTGGTACAGGAATAGAGCTAGCTTCCTATGCAAAATAGGCTTTGGGAAACTGTATTATATAAAAATGATTAGTCCTAGATTAATACTAGATAGTCTTATCCCCTCTTCTGTGAGATCATCCCAAATCCATTTGATTAAGTTAAGCAACATTGGACTGACAGAGAATAAGGAGTACCCAAAAAAAATCCAATAATATAGTGTAGTAGTGTTTGGTGGTTTAAACAGTAATGAATGCTGGATTAAAAATATTATATTAAAACAAGCTGACCACACACACTTTGGAAAAATAAAATTTGAACTAATATTATAGAATTACTACTTTAAGTTATGCAATTAGTATAATGCTGTCACTAATGATGAGAATTATGTCTGGTGCACTAATCTGGTAGTATATGAAATATCTTCCCCAGTAAAATGAGAAAGAAAAAACAGCTGGACCAAAAGAAATGTGAATGCACTTTTGCATCTAAAGATGGTGTAACACTTTTAAGTTGCAGCAGGAAACTAAAATAGTATACTACTGTATAATAATACCAACAATCTTAGAGAAAGTGTTTTGATGTTACTCCTTTTGTAAGAACATAAAATTAATACTGTATAATTAAGGGGCGGAATTGGCAAATAGTTAAAAAATACTTAGTCGTTTAAATCGTATTGAAGCAATGAACCATATACTATTGTTTCGTTGTTTCTGACTGATGAACCGATACAACTAATGATCCTTCTACTTGTGTAAAGACTAGAGTACAATTCAACTTTTCTACTTGCCACAGAACTCAATGAAAAAGGCTATTTGTCCAGAAAGTCTTGTTAACAGACTGCATTTCGAGTACAAAAGAATTTGGAACCTGGTTTTAAGAGAATTACTATAGATAATTACTGTATTATTATTAAGACAAATAAAAAAATACAGTATTTACAAACAGTTAAAATGCTATGAACATTTAAGCTTGAAAAGTATGACTGAACAGTGAGTTGAATAACCGACTTTAACTATTTTAAAATGGATAAAATAATGCAGTACAATTAAAAATAATTTTAAAAGACATTATGACCTTACATAGTGGGTGCTGAAAGGTATTAAAGAAGAAATTCAATTTTTATTTTAATAGAGAACAATATTATTTAAAAGATAGTGACGATAAAAAAATGTACATGCATGTTTCATAATAACATTTGTTTCTCACAAATAGTTAATCATAGACTGAGTAGTCATTACTATATTTCTATACTACCCATCAATTTGTAATGTGCAATTTGTATGTTTTTACGCAAATAGCTAAATACCTCAGGATTTTTTTTTTTCTATAAGTGTCAACAGTTTGCCATTAAGATCAGTAATTTTTGTTTGCAGTTTGAAAATGTATCGAAGAAAGGCTGAACTGAGTAAACTTTGCTGTGTGTTTATTTCACAGATTCTTCATCATCTCTTTACCGGGCGACAATAAGTTGTGTGCAAATAATCAGAGACAGGATATAAATCATAATGACAAATCAAACATCAAACAACAAAGCAATCTGTCAAATAGATTATGTAAGAATTCGGTAACAAATACCCAAAGAAATATTTTCACGTATACAGTGTTATTCATAATATCGTTTTAATGCAATAACAATAATAATTTATAGGAATTTATGTAGATATACAAATTGTTTATCATTTTTATGTTATAAAACAATAAATATAATATTCTGATGTTTATACTCGCAAACTATTTCCAATCAAAAATCTGTTTTATAGTTTATTTCATGTTCTCTTTAAAAAAAATACCATTAGTAGACTGAACACATTTAAAGAGAAGACAATTTTGTATATTTAAACCACATATCTTCATTAGAGGATGCTGTATCTATTAGGACACAGATACAGATATTTATAGAATATTTGAATCAAAATATGTACATGACAGTTTCTTACCAGTTCTGATTTTCTTTTAAACTATTAATTTTAGATTCATTACTTATTGGAGAAATTGTTCTTAAAAGCACACGGCACTTTTGTGGATATCAGTTTTCGTGGAAGGTAAACGTGTCTAAAATGTAAACCAAATTCAGTCGCTCTTTTCTAAATTGCTCAACATATCTACATTTAAGCTTCAACTGTAGCATATATATAGTAATTGGTTTGTATGCAACGATGCATAGCTTAAATAAGTGTTATAATTGACTAAACACTTTTACGTAGCCATTATATATCTCTAAAGAGAGATGGAGGGAAATAGAGTTTGAAGAATTCTATTTAACATATGTTCACCCTACATTATCTTCAAGTCCTTTCGAAAGGAAGGTGAAAATGTGAATTGGTATATGGCACTTGCCAATAACTAATCTATATCACAAATTTGTATATAGATTCATAAGATGTATAGTTTTTACTTTTTTTAGATGATCATATATTAATGGTTTCCGTGCCCAAGGGGGTGTGTACAACATGCTATTACACACATTTTCAGCACGCCAACATGAAGTGTGTTGTGATAACTAATGAGTTTCAGAACCAAAAGGCAACTTGGGCCATTCCTAACAATTGTTGATTCACAGTTGTTATATTGTATTTCGTAGTTGTATAACTTTTAGGATACAAGGTAACAAGTATAACTAAACAGTTTTTGGGGATCGACCATGACAAGCATCAACAATTATAGAAGCCCAATAGTCAAAATTGGATCTGGTAGCTACTGAGTGTACAATCTCGTACAGAGATAGCCTATTGGAGAACTTCTACAGAGATAGCCTATTGGAACACAGTTAGCTAAACTATGTGGTTTCAAAAATAAGGTTTTTTTATTGTCATCATGTGAACATATAATCCTAATGTATGTGAAGACAGCTATACCATTTGTTACAATAGGAATCTGTTCAAAGATGTGATATTTACAGCTCTGCTGGGATACAGTCCTTGGCCAATTTATTCTATTTAAAAGGAGACAGAATATATCATTCAACACTTGTGTTCATCCACCTTCTGCCCAAGGCCTTCACTTTCATGCTTCAGCTTTCCAGCCTAGTTTGAAACAGGTTAGAAAATTGGTGGTGACAAGATCACTGAAGCAGTTTACTTAAGCACTAGGTAATGTGGAATGCTCCAATTAGGGTTATGTTTGATCTGTAGACAATGGGCCTGGGGGTTTTAAATAACTTTACTGTGGTCTGAGATGATTTACATCTTACTTTTAACATTCCTCTCTTTGCTGCATCTTTAATTAAATAAATCATTTCATAATTCGTTAATATGGGTGCCTATTTTTGTTGATTTGGTTATATCGCATGTATACAATTCATGCTCACATTTGGCTTAATTAAAGCTCAGGTACAGGCATGAATTTTAAATATAATATCTGGTTAATTGTACATAAATCAAATATTTGTAACAGAAATCGAGACAAAAAAACATGAATTTCCCTTAATATGGTCAAATACAAAATTTGGCAAAATTCTTCCATAAAAAACAGAAAGACTTTTTTTCAGTAGTTAGGTAGTTAACCTAATGTAATAACATGTCTGGTGACTCCCTAGACGGTGAAAAAAGATGGTGGATATACTGTACAGTGGATAATTTTTGCTATAGCATGAAAATAAAAAGCTGAAGTTGAATAAAAATATCAGAAATGTAATATTCAAGTTATATTACCTATATTTAGTCATCTGATTACTTACCACACCGTTTATTTTTCATAGCTTTTTAAAATGCCTCTCTATTTACAAAATTTGTGTACAAAAGAATAGAGATTTTACTGTGTAATTTGAACTATCCCCCCACTGATAAGAAAGTGCTTATTTTCAACAAGCTCGTGTAACACAAATAAAATCCCAAAAATTATGAAACATAGGGAAACTATAGTCTATAATAATATATATATATAATATAGTCAATAATTATCGATCTATAGTATAGATCGATAATTATTGGAATGTATGATCAATAGAAATTTTTTGCCCGCACCTGGCCTTTAATGTTCTTTTTATAATAGGGAAGTCTTTCAAAAATGTAATTTTATTTTCTGTTGTGTTTTAAAGTATTTTTTGTTTTGTTAACTATCACATATTAATATTTTTTATTAAATTCATTTAAGAATCATTATATTATTATTTTGAAACAATAATTCTATTGATTGATATTCTATAATTGACATTTCTATAAGTGGTATTACAGTATTATTATCATATCTCATATCAACTATCAATCACAAGCCTTTAACATAGCTGAAATGTATATAGTTTATGGTGTTATGCACAAAACATCAATTAACCAACTAATGCATGCTCTCTCCTAATATCCCACCTAAAGTAAATGGGGTAAAAATAGCAAATTTCAATGGGGTAATATATAGAACATGGTCTGGCTAAGCTTACTGTAGATAAGCTTCCATTGCTTACATGTGTAAAACTATGCTAAAACGGATGACTGAACACTGAGGTAAAGTAATACATTATATTAATTCAAACACACTCAAAAGTCAAATGCAACGGGTTAATTTATATAGAACATGGTCTTGTAAAGCGCCTCTGATCCGATTTTATTGCTTATGTTAAGCCTGTACAATGAATATGCTTAAAATGGATGAATGAATATAAAGGCAAAGGCCAAAGCCTGTCATATTAAAAATATATTCATTTTCAACATCATTTGTTGTTAGTAAAAATGTTATTATGCTAGATGCAGGTACAGTAGAAAAAATATCAACCCAGTAAATATATACACCCCTGAATACTACTGTTTGTAAAATAAAACGTACATGTTTGGACTCTAAGTGTTTATATTTGGAGCATTTGTTCACCCCTTTAAACGTTTAAATATGTAGACTCGCGCTGTGCATACCAGTATTGCATACAGTTGCAGCGATTTCAAGTATATTCAATTGCATACCGCTAGGTGTATGCCTCTCAACACTACAAACAATTCCAATGGGATTCCATGGTTAAGAAGAGCAAACAGCCCCTGGCATATCAAAGCAAAATTTACATGTAGAGTGAATAGAGAAAAAGCAACAGTAGGTGTTACATGTTGTGTGCCGCGGCTGTCCCTGCTGAGCAGGCTTCAACTCGATACAATCCAGCTTTCCGGTATCTTAATCTCATTCCGATGTGCTCGTATATTATTTCGCTGCAGGTTTATCAATTGCCTTGAATTGGTAAAACAACAAAGAGCATGTAATGGGTTTTTGTGTGTGTTTAGTATATTCTTCCTTCCATGCTGTATTCTAGGCATTGAATTCAAGCAACAACCATAATTATAGTAAATTAATTAGCATATGAAAGATGCAGCTAAATAAATTGTCAAGGAATGAACAGTAATAATTGTATCTAAACTTAAAGGAGAATTATACAAGACATTTTTAAAAACAAATAAAATATGTTAATCTATAATTAGAAATTTAGAGGTTAAATCTAATTCTTTTTTAACATTTTAACAAATGTAATTATAATGATTGCAATTGTAATTTAATCTGTCCATAGTTAATTGAACTTTTAATAATCAAAATAAACTGTGGTAATGTATTAAGTGAGTATCATTATCAGGGTGAATTTCTGTTGCTTATTGATGTGTACACATACTTAGAATTTGTAAGATACATTTAACTGAAAGCCCTCAAACTTCAAGGTGAGAAATAAGTAATTTGGAGTTCAACTCCCTGGTGTAACAAAGGGCCTAAGCCTGCTATACTTATTGTATTAAGGAGCTTAATCTGTTTTAAAATTCAATAATAAACATAATTTTTCAAGTCATCAACAGATATTGTATTACTGTATATTATTGCCAACCTACTGTAACAGACACTATTGTAAATCCTATTCTTTATTTTTCTTCTCTGTATTGTAAATAACAAAACCTTCCTTAATTCTAGTGAATACAAATAAAAGAGAGCAAGTAAAGGAATTTGGATGCAGCAAACATAAACCACATGGAATAAAACAGCTTGAAAAATCCTACTTGTAGGATTAATAAGATTATTTATCTATGTTCCCAATAATCTCAGATAAACAGAAGGATTTGGGGATTAAGAAAGAACTTCCTTACAACATATCATATTTTTTAAACATATATTTTTTTTTTACCGATACTTATGAAGGTTTAAATTTCCAATTCGGAAACATGAACACTAAGATCAATTTTTCTAAAAACCAGACACCTAGGAAACTTCTTTATATCATAGGGCCAGCCTCAGATTTGGGTTTCATAAACCCTGTTCAGGCTGAGTTATTATATAAGTTGGTTCTTATCATGGACCTATAATGTATAGGTCCATGTTCTTACCTACTGAAGTTACCGATAAGTGTGTCTATAAAACCAACATACCCAGGGTTTATAACAGCTAGCCTTATGAAAACCTTTATATAGCTAAAGTAAGCATAGTAAGATGTATTTATACAGAAATCCATGTTCAATACTGTGCCAAACATATAAATTAAAATAATTTATATTAGGTTGTATGAAATAAGATACTTAATACTGTATAAACAATATATTGCAATAAAGTAAAATCAAAGTCCTAATTGCAATATAATTATTCATATCACTATCAATAAACTTGGTAGTGCATAACTTGCCTTAACTGATAATACCCTACGTTACTATCATATGCATTAGTTATACTCATATAAATCAAAAAACCCATATCGTTAATGATAATGTGGAAATCTGAATATTGTTAACGATGGGTTTCATATGCTGAAAGTAATAAAATTATTTCCTTCCGGCTTAGTTATACTAAGCAACACAATTTTCAAGAAAACAATACATATTTTGTTTGTAATTATATGCAACATAAAAATAATGGATACCAATACTAATTAGGCCAGACATTACTTCCTGTTTTGAAGACTAATAATAAATTAAAACTTTTTTGGGCTTTTGTATGAGAGGTCTTAAACAATGCATAAAATATCCACAATGAACGTAGGCTACATGTCTGGTGGAATTGCCGTGCCTTAGGTTAATTAAATTGTCTTTTGTAAGATTTTGTTCAATAATTGAAGAATGATTGAAAACAAGGTGTAGAAAGAACAATAGTATTTCCTTTAAATCAGAGTAACATTGAGATGTCAGAGAGTATCATCTCCGGATTTAGCTCAATATTGTTCAATAATGTAATTATCACGGGATGATTGAAAACCAGGTATATTATGGAACAATAGAATTTCCTTTAAATTCCTTAAAAGCATTGTAATGTCAGAGAATATCTTGTGCAGGTTTAGTTCAAGCACCTACGGCTGACTGTCTTATTGATTGGCCTCTGGGTAGGCAGTGTCTGTAACGACTGGTAACGCACAAAACACAGGGCTGGTAAGTTGCTCATTTAAATGTCAGAAAAAATTTTTAAAATACATCAACCACAATCCGCTTAGCATTTAGGATTTAATCCATGTTAAGCCAGGCTTTCATTCTAATGGGCTTGATTGTGTATGTTGGATGCTTGACATTGGCCAGGTACCTTAAATTTAAATCTGCCTGAATTTTAGTTGGATGAGGTCATGCTAAACTGAAAAACACACTTACCAAACAGCAAACTAGAATTAACTTGGCCAAAAGAGAATGCTTGAAATTAAGAAGAAGAAGAAACACTTTTAGTTTGGTTAAAAACAAACAAAATCAAAATTATTTTATGATCCTTTTCTATGAGCAGAAAATGATTTAAAAACTGTTTAATGGTTTTAAATACTCCTAAATCGTTTACGGTCTAAATAAAAAAATAGTTTCTGTGGAACGATATTTGGATGCAATGTAGCCGTAGTCTCAGCCGCACCTGATGGAACCATTTTAATTGTTGTAAAAATTAAGCTGCAACGTGATCTTTGTTTATAAACTAAACTAAACTACCAAAATCAGTTTCAAGGAAACCATTCTTTTTGGATTTTAGAATAGAAACAGGTCATTAACAACTCCTGTGTTCATGTTCTGTTGTTCACTTAACTTTAGGAAAGAACTTCTTGCTTGTACTTTTACATCTATAATTTTACTAAGTAACATTAACCTCAAGACCTGCTTAAAAGGTAAAAAGTGCTCAGTTTATGTGTGGTAAAAGACATCAAGAAAATCTAGCCACCGACAATCAACCTATCAACAAAACAGTCTTTGTTTTCTTATTCATAGTTGTATATCTCTCAGGTATCACACACCTGCCTCTTACAATCCTTGGAATTAATTACCAAAAAATATACAAAAGATCCAGTCCAATAACTGACCCGTAACCAAAGCACACAATCCAAATTAATTAAGAATATAAAACCTTTACTTTCTGCTGTAAAAATAAAATACCATTTAGATGATCTTTTGTGTCTGAAGAGTCGTTGACTGAAAATGATATCAACTGACCAATGTTCTGCTTGTTGTAATGATTAATAGAATCGTTTAATCAAAAGCGCTCCTTACGATAATGAATGGTATGAAGTACCTATACTGACAATCAGTGTTACAGTCTTTACAATGTCTACAAACATGTTTCACAAAACAAATGAAAAATAAATTTGCTTATACAAATATCACCTCATTCAGAGTTTTTATTAACCCATTAACCATTCTTCAATCAAAATCAGTTGACGAGTTCATTTAAAATAAACTTTCTACCTAATAATTCTGCTTTTAATACTCAAAATAAACTTATATTAGGGGATAGCAGACTGTTTTATTTATTACCAACTAAGGGAGATGATTTAACAAACTTCAATATTTTGGATATATCTGTCTTCGGGTATAATTAATAGTAACGCCGGCATATCCAAGAAGGTAGACACAAAATAAACTTTATCTTTCCAATCAAATTGATCTTTTAATTCCTTTACTTTAATTTTCAAATAATACCTCTATTGTTCCTACAATCTTAAAACTTCAATAAATTGTTATTTAACAGAACTAATTGTCAATGATTGTTATCACAAAGTGGGTTTAAAAACAAAGTGTTAAATCCGTGCAGGTGTATCAAAAGCGGTACTACACATCAAAGGGGTTCTGGACAAAAGTTTCACAGGTTTTTCAAAGTTTTCTCCTATAGTTGTGTGTACAGCGTGATGGTAGTGTGATAGTGACCTTGGTAAACATAACATTTGGCTAATAGATCTTTTTGATAAAACTAAATTTCGTAAAGCAATGGTGTTAAAATGTTTCACCGCCTATTGAGTCTTAAGTAGAATACAATGCACGAAATATTGTGGTTTTCTTTATCAAATCTTTCAGGTTTAAAGCTTAATCTCAGAAATTAAGAATAATATCATTATATTGTTTAAAAGAAATAAAACGAAGAAACCAACTGTTATGTTTATTAGGTAGAGAGAGAGGTGACCACCACTTGTATACAGTATATACTATTGATAATGCATACAGTAGAAGGCTAATTTAAACTCTGATTGAACTGGTACATATTTACTACAATGTGTTAAAAGGTTTAACTGTTACATTTTTAAATTTTGTGACTGATTGAATGATGCGGTGAGATTTGAAAACTAATGATGAATTTCACTGAATTATTCACGTTTACTTTTTAAGCCATCAAATATTAAAATTAATCTAAATGTAGTATGAGATGTATGTATGAATCAGATTTCAAAGTAATTTCATTTCGCTGAATCTGGGAAGGCAACAAATTGGTTATCGATTATGAGAGTTGGAATTTATGAATGATAAAATTTCTTTCAGATAATAAGGAATTTGAATTCTTTTTCTATTTCTAAAAATAAACACTAACAATGTGAAAAACTGCTCCTATAACTTAAACCTATTTATTCAATATTATGCAAATTTTGTATTATCCAAGTAGGGATAGGTCAATTTTCGGCCAATTTTATGCACCAATCAGGCACCTGTGACCGAATTGACAGATGGTGTTAGGTGTGGAAGTGGTTAAGGTACTGTAGACAATCATCAACTGTGGTTGGACGTATTAAAGGCCTAAAAACAATAAACTTCTGTTAAAAACCAATAAACATAAAAAGAAAACCTCAAAAGTTTTTCCTATTTCCTCTAATGAATTCAGAAATATCATTAAGTGCATTGGTGTTGAATTTAAACATTTTTTAGTCATCATTTATAAATGGAAAATCTAAAATATATTTATTGACGGAAAAGTATCCTGTAAAATATAAATATGGCTGGTAGATAATGAAGAATAATATGTGAATAACAAAACAATCTAATTCTGTTTGTGATAGAAAAAGGGAAACGAATATCAGTCACCGAAAAGGAACATTATGAACTGTAGGTGTGTATATAAACTGCTGAAAGAACATGTCCACACCTGAGTCCACTTCAAATAATAGGTTACTCATTCTATAAACTTATACAGTAATACAGTAGGCGACATTTATCATCTATTCTATACCTGTACCAATAATACAATGGTTTAATAATTATATAGGTCATCTGTTAAGCAAGCTTAGCTATCATCAGCTAGCATCCATTGGGAAGGATCTATTATTCCAATATTGCAAACAGTTACAAAATGGATTCTTTATTGTGTTACACACTATGTACATAAATCATTACAATCCAGTAGCCTCCAGTGTTGGTATAACTCTGCAAACAGTGGCCGTCTTAAAGTAAATTTATCAATAATTGTACTTTCTCTGTATATATGCAGAAAGATTTACCTTTAATGCCTATAAATTCAGGGGTTCTCAATGCTATTATAGCCCTTGAATTAAGTGCTTACAATTACATTTTCCAGTCCAAGGAGTTGTTCTGGGGTTTATCTGTCATTTGGAACAAATGGCCACTAACCCAAGGTTTTGCAAAGCAAATATCAATAAAGAGGGTAAGTCAAACTAGCAGTAGGCTATTGCTTGTTTTTCCATCCTGAATATGCAACAGTAATAGAATAGGTCATATACATTACTTTTTTACGATATAGTTAATTACATTAATTTCAAATAATCAGTGTAATTGGTTTCATTTTATACACATGCCTAAGTGACATGTAAAAGGAACTGATAAATTGATAAGAAAATCATTTATGGCAATCAGTATCTCTGAATGGATTTTGACGAGGGGATCGAGTAAGAAGGTTTCAAAATCATTTGAAAGTAACCTCTACCGTTTTAAATAGGTATCTTTTACATTTTTGAACAGACTTGTACAACCAAAAAGTGTCCACTTTCGCTCACAGTTTTAAATACCCAGTTGAACGGAATTTTACAACCAAAAAGTAACCATCATTTGCTCAATGTTTGTTTCAATGGAATGAATTTAATGAGATGTTTAAACAAACATGTGATCTTATGCTGACTTTTATCAAGTGACAATCCATTTCAAAATCTCTTGTGACAGACGAGTTCTCATTCATCTAAACCAACTAACCTATTACTTTTGCATTGCCTCAGGTGATCAAATAATCACATTATATAATAGGAGACACATTCCAGTAATGCTGCAATCTGGGTTCACCTGTGCGTTAAACTAAATTGTGGTAAATGTACCTGAACAACTATAGAATAAATATCCGTTCAAATACTGATGTCATTACTATTCATGAAAGCAACAGATAACTTTTCACCATGATTGCGATTTCTTGACCTAATTTCATATTTCTATTAATTTTATGAATATAAAGCAGTTATTATTATTTCTGTATAATTAGGCTAATCGTTTAC
Organism: Antedon mediterranea; assembly: GCF_964355755.1. Lineage (NCBI taxonomy): Eukaryota > Metazoa > Echinodermata > Crinoidea > Comatulida > Antedonidae > Antedon > Antedon mediterranea. The sequence goes on from NC_092675.1 coordinate 19,314,968, forward strand.
CAGTAATAGCTGAGCCTTGCATGCTTAGCCAAGCTTGTAATACATTATGCAATCCATTAGTTAGAAAACTGAATAGTGCATAGCTTCAGAATCATCTATTTCAGCGTTTTAAAGAATTGTCTTCTTCCTTCTAAGAATACAAAGCCTATACTCTATACTGATAATATTTGATCATAATTATTAAAAAGTCATTTATTTAATTGCCAACAGCTATAAATGATCTTATTTATAATTCTTGTTCTTCATTGATTTCAATATACCAAACCATCCGTAAACACTTGGAGAGATAAGTTAATCTTAACGAGAAATTCCCACACTGATGACGACCAATCAGTCTCGTGTTACAAAAAATCAAATCCAATTGGTTTATATCGACGAGCACAAATCATGTTACTAGCGAACACAATTGCGGTGATAGTCGAGCAGTTTACCGTAGGTCATAATCAATTTAACAAAATTTGCCATATCTTTACCAATGTAATCTTATTTGTAATCAAACTGGTTGTTCTATTCTTTGTTTGAGTAATTAAATTCAAGGAAGGTAGAAACTGATGTTGATTTGGCTTGCATCACTGCTAATGAACACTTGATTCACTTCAGTGAACACGTTTACATTAGGGCTAGATCAAAGTTTACAAAATACCAAATATTATACACACAACTATTCATGTCTATAGGCACATTACTGAATACATGAATAGTAGATATAATTCTCTTATTAATTACCATCTTAGTTAGTAATCAGTTTAGGTTAGTATATTTGCATAAACTTGAGCAAGAAATTAGATGCAAAATCTACAAACATTTTGATGAATTCCTTGAGGAATAAATCAGGATTATTTTTCTCTTCAGTTGTAAGTGTATTGGAGGAAATGGTCAAAGTAAAAAGTAGGTTGACATATGGCGGCCTTCCTTCCCAGCCTTCAGCTCTGGTCTACAGATGGGCCCGCAGATGGGTAAATGCAGGCCTGCAGAGAAGCTGACTTCATGTCTGCCTGCATATTGCTGTCCTTTACTTCGATGTAATTCCTAGGTCTGAGTAATTATTAATTGGCCTAGCTGTTTAGTAAATGGTCATTTCAATATATTAATAATTTCTTTGTGATTAACTAGTAATAATGGCTATACACTCTGGTCATACACTTATTAATCAAAGTGCACTGAAGGTGATTGATAAACTAAAAGATGCATTGTGATGATTAATATTAAACCAAAGGATTATTATTATTATGAAAATACTTTTAAATTTTCAAGCTTAGGCTAGTAATAATCACAGGTAACGTAAATATTATTTATTTAGTAACTGGTAAATTTAGGGAAGCACGCTTCATGATGATGGATTTGTGTCACTCTTTATTTGTTGATGAATGAAGGTTTTCAACCATTCCATTTATTGAGCAAGGGATTATGATAAATGTAATTCTTTCCCCCTCCCCAAGACCCCTGGAATGTTGGTTTAATCAAAGTAAACAAGGTTTCAAATTGACTACTTCAAACTGAAAGATATTAATGACCAATTGCTTATATAAAGCTGATTTATTTTATTAAGAGTGCAATTTTGTTTACTTGTTCTTCAATGCAAACGACATCTTTGAATTTTGTTCATTTGGACTTTAAAGTTCACTCGTATAAATCATGATTTGTTTTTGGTTCACTAAATCCATTTTATTGGTTTAATGCCGAAATATCTCAATTGTGTCACCAAACATCATCTTAAAATGTTCTTCAATAGACAATAAAAGTTCTCCTCTCTTTTCTATGCTATATATCAAGCTTTGTTTTTTTAGTTTCTTAAACATATCTCACCGGTTCAAATTACTGAAATCTCTGAATTGTGTCACCATACTCCACTGTAAATGATATCAATGGCTGCCCGAGGCATACTGCTTTGAACCGAGTACAAGCTAAACCCGGAGGTGACAATTATCATTTTCTGAAATGTGGATTTTGAATCCCGTAGGGATCTCTTTACAGTTACAGTAATGTATTGCAGCATACACAACGTTAACTATGCAACGAAATGTTAACATGAATTCAGACTGAGAAATGAAATCAGACAAGGATGTACAAGATGATTTAATAATGATTTTAAACAATTTTCGAGGTATATTCAATATGAGTTGATTGACTTTTTTATCGATTAAACATCAGTTCATATTATGTAGGTCTATACAAATGCATAATTTCCGATAATTATAATTACACAAACAAAGGTGTTCGTAGTCCGAATGTCGTACATGGATAAACCAACATTCTTCTGTAGCTCATTTTCCATCAAAGACCAATACGTAAAGAAAATGGGAAAAGAAAATTGGACAGTCTGCAAACCACGCCCTCTTGTTGAAACACCCCAACAGATTCTTTCTTTTTGTACTGTTGATGGACATGTTACGTAGAAAGGATGAATGAAAAATTTCTGGAATTCTACAATAAGCCATACAACGAAGATGAGGAGTCGTTTGCGTTGTTTCTATATTTCTTATTGTGATTAAGATAACCTCTTTCAAATTTACACTATTTTTATTATACCATGTATCATCATTGTACTTTCTGCGTCAAATAATATCACTTAAATGTACTTTCTCTAGATGTCTAATATGATAATATCAACGAAAATTAAATTTAACATTTTTTCAAGAAACGTCAATGAAAATGAGTTAAAATATCTTGCATGTTTTGCTTTAGGGCTTGTACTATATAAGACGTTGAAAATGTGTACTACTGACAGTAGTCTAAAAGAGGGACTCTTAACAAGATATGGCGTTGGGCATTTACTCCCTATACTCAAATTACGAACAACCCAGGCTTCAAGGAACATTAGTAACAAAGAATTGCAACAGCTAACATGATACTCAACAGTTTTCAATTATTGATTTCCAGTTTGTTTTTCTAATACATTTTCCATACTGTATATACTATTTCGCAGAATTTTAAAATAAATATTTACATTTGTTGAACTGCGTCCTAGTTTCATTCCTAAGGAGATTAGCGTAGGTAAGGTATCTTGAACTAGATGCTAACATCGTATTAACCACCAGGACATACGCATACGCATGGTATTACTTTCTTCCATATTATTACTTGCAACATTAATGTTTAAGTACTGTATGTGAGTCAATCAGTGCCGAATAGTTCAAAATCTCTGGCTAGGATTCCGATAATCATCAAGATTAAGTAACGCTTACTGGTAGTAGTATGTCAGCCAAATGAGAGACGCTAGCAATATTACGGACGATAGATTTATAGCATATCACTGTCACGAATATTTTACTAAACCTTAAGAGCTTTGACCAAATCAAAGCTTTTCCCTGGAAGAATATGACAATCTGATGAGTTATCTAACATGTTGTAGATTTGGCTTTGTAAATGGTATTATGTTAACTGGAGTATTTTTTATAAAAGTAATCAATTCAAAGAGAACTAAAGAGCATTGCAAAAATACTAATAATAATAATAATATCTTTTTTTAATAGTTATACAGTATATCCAAAAGCAGGTTTGTTGGAAAAAACTTGGTTCTCGACATGGAGTAAAAATTATTAGAAAAAATAAAGAAACTTGTTTAGCCCACTTCAGATTCTGCACTTGGTCTCTCATTTTCAGGAAACAATATTTTAAACATTGTTTTTTTTAAAGCTAAACAACATAAATAATATAATATCATTAGTATTTCCTAATAAAAGAAAAATAATGAATGAATGTACTACCTGTATATGTTAAATAATACCTATCAAAAGATTATTAATATGCATCACTATACAAACTAATTTGCATATTTATCATTTTTATTTGATCTAAACATGAAGTAATCATACATATTTGTATTTTCTGGTTGTAATGTTGATTTTATTTTCACATTTAATGCATGCAATCGCCTAATTCATGATCATTCAGTTATTTTTAAGCCATTTATCATTTCAACAAGATATAATATCTTAACACCTTTGAAAATATGTGATTGGTCATAGAAATACAAGGTGAGACAATTAGAATATAAATATCCTTCTTAGGCTACTACCTACCTAAAGAAAATGTAACAAATGCAGTATAGTCACAACACATTTTGACAAGGATGTATGGTATAAAAGCATACAAATCTTGCAAATTCAATGAATCAGTTATAATAATTTATGTAAGATTATTTTTCTTTTTAACATCTGAAATTCAGTAATAACATTTATACAGTACCTTTGTGAAAACACAGATAACCCAGTCACATATCAGCATTTGTCAAAAATACTAGTATCCTTGAATTTGGTTTCCTTCATATTCATGTGTTGAAACATTCTTTTTGATTCAATAACACAAAAATAAGATCTTCGGAAGGGAACAGCATCAAAAGGCCTTATAGCAATATTCAAAATAACTTAAGTTGACATGCCAACATATTCCACTAAGGCGGAGGCAACCATGAAACATATGGAAATGGGGTAGTACTAAAGGCTCCCCGCGGTCTCACTTACAAAATTAATTTCTATACCCTTGGAAGAACTACGGCATTTTTTTGTACAATTTAATTCAACTGATTGGAACAAATGTCCACAATGCAATCAAATGAAATAAAATCTTTGCCGAAGAATCGTTGCGATTGAAATTTTTCGCCATCTGTTCTCATTAGATGCGGGAAACCTGACAGTTTTGATGATAATCTATTAGTGTTTTGTTTTCTGGGGGCTCAAAATTACTCTACGCATATCACTGACTTATTGTTAGTCCGCAAATTAACAACTAAAGTAGCGGCATTCACAGAATTTCTAAAGTAGTAAAATTACAGTGTAATGTCCGTGTAACTTATGGCTTTATTTTAAACTTTTTGCTGAAGATTTTGGACAAGCATTTTTGTTGTACCACTATGGTACTAGACAGTATATATTTGCTATTATATAACACCTAAATAAATTCCTGTCATTTGATTGGACGATTGTGGGTCACATGGCGTGCAATAGTACGCACTATTCAACGATCGTTAAATAGTACTTTTTGAAACATTTTTGTGTACGAAAAAAAAAACGTCTCGCGGATGAAAAAAAATCTAGTACACAAATTATCCTATGATATGGCTCTGTACTGTGAAATACAACAGCGCCACCTGTCGTCTGGTCTCAGTTTCATTTGTAAACACCACCGCGAGATATGCAACAGCAGCAGATATTTGTGTACGATTTGGACATTATGTACTAATTTCATTCAAAAAGGCATTTAAATTAGCTTTAGATTGTTTTTAGGATTTTGATTAATTAATGGGGACATCCCTACAAGACGTGGAATTGTTGGAAAAACCATAATTAGCTTAGATAAGTTCCAATTGTCTGTCGAAGTTTTGCCTTTCAGCCAAGCTAGTACTACTAGGCTACTAAGTTACTAGGGTAGCCTAGGCCATGCTAGTATTACTATTAGGCTAGGCCTAGCCTAGGCGTTTTAGCCTTGCTAGGCCTAGGATTGTTTGGTCGTTTGTTGACATAATTAACACAAAAGTAGGTGTGTTTACGAAATCCATATAAATATAACATTTAATATAAAATTATTAAAAACCAAATGTTACTGTTTTTAATCAATGTGTGTGAATGAAATGTAGTAAGCTTTGGTTAGGGCTACCTTTTATTTGATTCAAATAACTAGAATTTATTTAGATGTTATATAAAACAAATAATGAATGTTTTGTATTCGTGTAATGGTACAAATAATGGCACTTGGTGAATGATGAAAGGTTATATCAACTCGGCTCATCGCCTCGTTGATATAACCTTTCATCATTCACCTCGTGCCATTATTTGTACCATTACACTCATAAACATTCATTATTTGTATACTATAACAAAAGTATACAAAAAATTTACAGTATATATTGATAATTAACCCTTAAATATTACAGTATAGAATGAATATGGTGTTTTGTAGGGATTCTCTCACTTGAGGCTGTGCTTTGTGGACTGTACCATTTATGGAGAGGTGTGTTCAATAAATTTCCATGGAGAATAGGGCGTTTATCAGGCACGAAATACACGTTTCAGTATATAGATATAAAAACTATTGCGAGCACAAGAAAATGTCTTTATTATAAAAAGCTTCAGTATGGGAGGAAGTAAGAATGTCAAAGTAAATTAATAACCCTACACATTTAGCATATGGAAAATGATTTTAGTGGCTGGCATGTCAAAAACAATTTAAACTGGTTATAATTTCATAAATTCACTAATGCTATTAATGACAATAGAGTTTTGCTTGGGAAACTGAAGGAATGTTATGCTTAAACAGTTTTATTGTCACGGCTAAGCAGCATGTGAAACTTAAATTAATAGAAAACAGAAGCATACAAAAAAATGCAAAATTAATTTCAATTAATATCTTTCTGCATACATAAAAGCTTTAATTATTAGGAAATTACAGCAAAAAGAATTAAAAATGAGCAAATTAATAAATATTGCATTTGCTTGGTGTTTATTAGTTTTTCCTGGGTTGAGATTTAAAAGATAAAAGTAATACTCTTTTTAAACAAGAGTTTTAAAAAAATAAATGTGTTATTTCATGTGGACATGTGCAGGGTCATCTATTCATAAATTCCCTGTTTATTTCAAGGTTTTGATTAATTTAGAAACAGTTCTAAAATTAAAATATGTTTTGTTTTCATTGTTTAAAGGCATGGAAAAATCAAATGTTGATAAGGTTTGCGGCATATATATAAAATTTTGAATATATACTTTGATCGTCCTCAGGAGTGAGAATGCAGAAAGTCCAGGAAACTGGGAATAGTACTTGCACTTATATTGCAACAGTTGTTTAAACTTGCATTATATCTTTTGTTGATTTATTAGAAAAGCTGGGTAACTTTATACATTAATTAAAATGGTCCAAATGGGGTAGAATCCCAAAGAAGTTTAAGTTCATAATACCTTGGATAAGTTTTTATCTTATCACCAAATAGGTTAACGACTCCCACTTTGACGGTGTAATGCCAATTTCAGGGAACACAGCAAAAAGTAAAATGAAAATCTTGAACAAGAAGCTGTTAGCCTAGTAATATTAAAGGTTACACAAGTAATTTGAAACAGAACTGTTCCCTATTGATGCCAATACTTGTAGTGAATACAATAAAAAACAAAGCAAGGATGACGAAACCAATTACAGTTCTCATCACTTGGCAATTAAAATGGACGAATTTGAGCTTATTGCATTAATCGCTCTTACACCATCAGCTAAGGGCTTTTTACCACTGAGGAGTATATACAGTTGATGTTTTTTACACCAATTTTTGACGACTGAATTCTGTGTTTAGTCATTCTTGCCATTCTGTCACAATCAGACATGGGTACCTTCTTCTTCTTCTAGTCCAGTATGGTACAGGGATGTTCTAGTGTATCTAAGTCAGTTTATCCAGGTAAGCTAGGCATGAAATAGACTGAAACCTTACAAATTCTTAAAATTAGCTTAACTTGAAATTTGCAGTAGACTGATGATAGCCAATGTTCTATTTTTGTAGACTTTTATATAAATGTATTTCTTAGTAGGAGGTTGATCAAAGAGCAAGAGAATACTAAAACTTGTGGATTTTTGGATTGATTGATTACATTAACAATTCAAGATAAAACCAAAACAACCTGTCATTTTTCCTGGTTTTTAGAAATCTTAACAATTAACTTACAGAAAGACTTGAATTCCCTCAAAGCTTGCAGGTGTGTTGTGAAAAAAAAACTATTTACGTAAAAGCTATGTCAAGGTAGATGACAGCTATGCTGGGCTTACAAACCATGTTGATGTACGAGAGCAAACCAGTGATTAATATAACATTACTTATCTCTTTTTTGTTATCAAAGTCTATTAACATTTGGTTAATTAGAAAATAATTATATGGCATCAGCTAATACCAAGTTTACAATTCTCCATTTTATCCCTGTATCAAGGCAAACAATTTTACTTATTTTATTTAAATAAGTTAAAGCAAAATTATAACAATCGGGGCGTATCCCTCTGAGGGTGTGGTTGGTGGATTAGGCCATTATTGTAAAGAGGTGGTCAGGGATACTTTTTTTTTTTCTCCCTTGGGAAAGCCCAAGGCCTATTGTCAGTCTATCCAGGTAAGCTTGGCACGAAATAGACAATGTTTTCGTAATGAATTCGCAATTTGCTTCATTCATTAATCAAACAAAGCTATGCTTTAAACTTTGCAAACATTAATTACTCTAATGTAACAATAAAAGTTCAATTATTGTTCTTTTATGCAAGTTTTACATACTTTACTAATAAATGGAATGAATAATACAACATTTATTCATTAGAATTGCATCGCGGATAAAATAAATTGATGGAAAAATTGGGTTAAGACTGCTAATTTTCCTCATGTTAAATATGATTAATGTAAAGATATCTTATAAAACTTACACATAATGAAAATTTACAATACTCCTTCCTTCCATTGCCTCCAAGCGAAATATACTAGGCGATTACAATTAGATGACACTGGCTACAGTATGACTCAGAAAATAATACAATTGCTTTATAAGAAAGTAATTTTCATTGTTGAGATAGACAAAGGACATCACATGGTATAAGTAACATTATGCAAAAAAATAATATCTTTAATTCTTTCCTTAATTTATTAATGTTATTTCTACTCAGGAAGAAACATTTGCTTCCCTCAGGTTTGATATTTCAACCGTTAATGTTTCATTTCAATCAATGATTTATAATCTATAATTAAAATCATGTCTTATCAAACAAATACATAAATGTTCAAAATGCTAAATATAATGAATCATTTACATTATGAAGACTCAGCAAATATATCTTTTTATATTCAATTAATGTTTTTTTTTCTCATCATCATATATAATTTATGCACACCCTGGGCCAGTCAATAAGTTGTTAAAAACTGTGCATATTACATTAAATCAACTTGGCATACATTATGATGCAGCTGATGAGCGATTATTCATTGATATAAAATGGCCTAGAGCATTTAAAAGAATATACAACTTTTTATAAACAGAGATGTACAAATCAATACGAATTCCTTCGTATTTTTTCATCTAATATTCAATATACTGTAATTACAATTGATTTATATTTTGTTAGTGGTCCGGTCAGAAGTACGCAAGAGCAAGGTAGATTATTGCCATTGCCATTAGCGTTGAAAGGTTTATGTTAAAACAATGTAAGTTATATATCATTGCTAGCTTTTAGTATAGTTATGGATACGGTTTATGAGCAATTTGAGTAAACAGAAAGTTGTTGGAAATACTTTATACAAAAAAGTTGAAACATTCTTTTCAATTTAATATTTTGTATCACAGGCGCAAGTCAAAACACAGATTAGTCGGATGCTAATTTGTCTTTCAAACCTGATGAAACGTTAACATTTTTAATATGACAATTTTTTTTATCTCGGTAAAGTTGTTTAAAACTGCCAATAGAGCAAACTACTAATAAAGTTTTTTTTTTTAGTAAAAATGATTTTATTCAGTTTTATCTGTAGGGAACGGAAATACAAACACTAATTGAAACAGAAGAACAAAAAACATCGACAAGACAAACAGATAAAAAAAAACACAGTCTTTGTCAGATTTGTTGAAAAGTGATTTGAAGCCCCACAAATGGGTAATAAAAAGCGTCTTGAAGGGGTTGCTTCCAGCTGTGCCGTCAAGAAAGCTTACTGTAAACATCACAATTTCTTTACCGCATATCGTAACATCTCGCTAGCACTGTGGATTTAAGCCATTATTAATGTTTTCTTGAGCGCAAATGAAATTTTGCGCACTTTTGAACAAATATACCAAATCAGAAAGCTATTATTGTGTATAATCAGTCGGTACATGATTCAAGCCTTGCATAATCACCGCTTCTGACATCGAGCCGTCAGTCCGTCTGTTTAGAGAACACCCGTTTTGTTCCAGTTCACTTAATCTCCAATCTTTGTTTTGCAGTCTAGTGTAAAATGTACCGGATATCACTCAATCACTATACAATTTTGCTCATAGCTCCATTGACAGTCCTCCTAAGAAATCCTACCGAGGTGACAAAAATTTGTCATGGTGAAAATTTGATAGAGTGTTTTGCCAAGTTCTAAAGACAAACGAACAAAACGGGATCTTTAATTAGGCTTATCATTTGAACACGACGAACAACACAAAGTTAAAGCTATGGAGTTAGCTTGAGAATTCCGCCTAATAAGTAGGTTTGCTTTTCCGCTTCAATACAACATAGTGTATAAATTGACGCAAGATTATTATATCCACAAGAAACTTAAACAAATAACCTTCTGAAAAGACCAACAAATACTAATCCACAAGTATTTTTCTAACCATTGTAGTCGTGCTAAAACAACAACAGAATAAGCCAGCCAACAATGCACTACACAAATGAACATAAACTTAATTGAAAGCTATACCCTCTATATATGGCCAATTTGAAATCAAACGGTAGCTTATCAAGATATCTATCTTAGATACAAATGATATAGATATCTTTATATAAATATTTTCACTACAATTGAAAATTCCTGTTATTTGAAGACGTGTGAATAATTTCTACATTTAACACACTCCTCATTATATACTATAAACACCAAACACAGTTTTAATCTATTATAATTTCTCTTCTTCAAAGATTGTGCTTTAATATAGTAGATCGTAATAGTGTTCAACTATTATATCTCTGAGTAGATAGACATACCGGTACTATTAATGTTCTCATAATATTTCCTGTACAGTGTCTAGCTCTTGTTTTAATGGTTTGATCATAATGATAGCACTTTGATTTGAATCAATGCATAACGATGTTTAGCTACGCTTTCTCTTTTATACTTCATCTACATTGGAAGTAATTAATAATAATCAATTAAAATTGAAATCGCTAGTGAACTAGAAACTAATTATTTAATCATAAACTAAATCTTGAGGTTAACAGTTATAACAGTGATAATAATAGTGAACAACACAAACAATGGTCTGGATTAATCTAATCAAAGCAAACATTTTAACAATAGATGAATAAATTAACAATGTGAGTAATAGAGTACAATGATAAAGGTCTGTTGGTTGTTGGGTACTGGTCTATTAGTAGCATAACAATTACCATATGATTCAAGTATAATAGCCACTCTCTAATTTCGGATAATTTTGAACACAAGACTTTGGTAGATTTCATTGATTACAATCCGAGTGTAGTCCCACACAAAAATTTTCCTACATTTCATAGCCAGACTATAGTATACAGTTTTCTAAACATCTGGGTAGGCTAATATGTGATGAGTACGAGTAGAGAAATTGACTCAACTAGCAGTTGTTTTTCTGCAAGGCCATGTATAAAAGAAGTTCACAAACAAAAACCCTTCAATACATTATACTGAAATATAAATACTAATAAACAAACTTAACTACTGATTTGGTTTTCATTGGTTAATTTATTTTTTCTTAGTAGCTTTATTAGGCCTACAAGTGGGAATTAAAATTTGTAAAGTTTGAATGTTTATAAAGAAGTATCAAACTTAATCTGCATATTTGTAATAATTCAGTACAATTTACATTCAATTACCTTGCATTATCCATCTTCAAAATTCATTCTCGAATAACAAACACAGCATACTTCACTCAGAAATCATAATTCTACACAGAGTATCATTTTACTAAGTTAAATCAAGCTCATTAAAGCATGCATTTTCAAATGATTATCGATTCTAAAACTCGTCTTCATAAATTCCATACACACTAGCGAAATTAGGTCAGACGATAGACTTTACATATCTGAACCATGTAATACATACAATGACCATGCTAATACATAGCAAATATCATTTGCTCTATTGATTAGTGGTAATTCTGAAACAGCGCTCGAAATTCAATCATAAAGCACTTGAGTATTGACTTTTAGCACAGCTTATGACGTTTAAGCTATTGATTGGAATATACACAAATACTAATTTATGTTTCTACAGTCATTTATATATTGGACAATTTCTAGACAGATTACATTTGGTATTGATGATCTGTATAATCAGCTTTGGGACAATTATTGGGAATATTCGTTTAAGAAAGAATAATAATAAATTGCAAGAAAGAATACAATTTATCTTGTCTGCTATGCCATAAAAAGACAAGTAACTATTTTTATTTTGTTTAAAACAAGGCCATATACATGGCTGCAGTTGCGTGCTCAAGTTAGTGTTTACCGACCAACTGTCATAGTGAGCTGTAGAATCGCGTTGGTATTGATGATCTGACTAAAAATGTTGTGTAGATTGACAGTATTCTTAAAAATGGTTTCTCCACTTTGGTAGAGGTTGGAGGGGAAGGCCTGTTGGCAACCTGTTGGGGTGTGATGGAAGATTGTTATTGTCAAGTTTATCCAGGTATAGCTACAGGCATGAAATAGACTATTTTTAATCAGTTTCATATTTTGTATAGGTTTAATTTTACCTATCTTAAGTATGACCTAAAGAATTTAGTACATAAACATATGACTGATTTACAACTTTAAGGGTCAAAACATAATCAACAAAAGGTTGCTAAAAACCACATTAATATAGAAACTTACACCTTAAGCTGATAAAATAGGCTATGATTGAGTGGGTAAGGGCAAAGAGCAAGGTTACTTGCACACGTTTTCATGCAATTAAACACTGATATTGTTTCCCCTTGGCAGAAAGGTTCAAAACCCCACAAAATGATTTAACATTTAAAGACTGTGAAGTCTTCATATCAATATGTCAGTGATAAAATATATGTTAGATGATAAAGGCTATGAGTTTGCTATATTTTTGTTTCAACTACAGCGAAAACTCGCCAATGCCTTAAAAATATTATCTAGATATAAATATATACAATCAACATTTTATTTTGTATGATTAATCATGTATACCATTATAACATTTTAATGCATAAAACTTGTTTGTCTATGATAAGTGCCACTTACCTAGATAAACCAACATTGGCCAAGAAGAGTGTTGAATATATAAAAATAATTGAATACCCTATCAGACAATGGTACATCCGCCTCTGTTAGAAGAGGTACATGCAAACGGGAGCAATGCCATATATCTCGAAGAACATATTTAAAGCAATGAAACAAATGCTAATAAAAAAAAACCAACTTATTATTCCAGACGATAATATGTAATCACAACTTTAATTTGGTAGTTATCAAGTTTTCCACTATTTTTCTATTTAACATACCGGTACTTATCTCGATTTGCCACACTCTGTAAGGGTGGATGCTATTAAGGTTGCTATTTAATTATTCAAATATATTAAATTCTATTAAACCAAATTACATTTTCCAAGGACATTATCCAAATTAAACCAACTTTATATTGATCAATTCACTGTACATTTTTACAATATTAAAAATTAATGTCCCAATCAAATTTCTATACATAAGATAACTGCTGTTATACAGTAGTGTAGTTAGGCTTTGTTGGCAGAAAATGAATTTCAAATTCATACCAATTACAGCAACTGTTAGTAGTATAAAGGGAAATGCATAAAGGAATTAGCCATCAGAAATGTGAAAAAAAAAGTCTGAAAATGGGACAGTCCACAAACTGCGTTCTCTTTTTAAAGAAGAATTGTTTGAACTGATTCAATAATGGAAAGTAAATTATTTTGAGGGTAGTGGGGAGTTGACTGGAATAATGTAACAGAAAAATAAGTAAATCGTGGAAAGGGTAATATCGGAATGACAGAAAACATTTCAAGAGAGAGATAAAGTAAATCTTCTTAACAGCAATTACAGGTGGATTAATCTTAGATGTTGTTTATATTGATAAATGACATCTATCAAGAACATTAACTTCTTTTTATTAGTAGAGTAAGCATACAGCTTCATTAGATCGGATTGTGGCTATGGTTTAGGGATTATCCTTCAAGTGTCTATTGTGTTCTACAATCCTTTTGATAAGTTTAAACAAAGATCAGGAACAGCCAGTATGGTGTTATTAACTATCATGCACTGTAGGCTTTTCATGCAGTGTTTTTAAGGTCGAATTGATTTCATTTGTATAAGTAAAATATGCCTTTTCCAGGCTTACACCAATGTACACAAAATACCAGGACTAATGAATGAATAATGTTGTATACTAATATGAATCTTTTTATACTAATAATCATGCTGTCTTATAAACAATTCAAAATCTACTAGAAACAAACACATAAAACTTAAAGACCGAATGAAAATAAAATGTTTTGTACAGTTTTATGGATTCTTAAACAACAACTCAGGAAAAAAAACATGTTTGTAAGATGGTTATTGATTTCCTCGTCAAGCTAACAAATGAGATGATTGGGAGATACAATTATTGAAAGGTGTAACTATAGGGAGATATTTTTCGGGGTTTTCCTGTTGTAAATGTAATACCTACTGTACTTCAACAAGCATTGAAATAGCCTCAAACCACCAATACAAGTAAGAACTTAACTTAATAACATTAAACATTAATGATGTAATAGTAATTTATTCAGATATGGTTGGTACTATACAGTATTATCAGACATTCATTTAATATAAAGAAATCAGGAGAGAACTCAATACTGTAGCTCCCCTTAAATTTTCAAGGCGCTCGATTTTTAAATTATTTTTTTATCTCCCCACCCCCGAGTTGAAAAAAAGGTAAGGCTTGCAGTATTGTACAATCAAAATTAATAATTTCACATCACTTTTACAATTTCTGAATCATGATCAGTTTAATGCATAACTTTCAGGTTTTTGAGAAGTTGCATACAATTATTTTGAATTATTAATATAATATTAACATATTAATAATTCTATCACTCTTAGCCTTATACTATTTATTCCCCTTGATAATTATAATTGTTGCTGATAGACAGATCTGCTAAGAGCAAAGCGCTAAGTCTCAGCTGGTTGGCAAATCAATGGAAATCAATAATTAAGGTGATAATCAAGATTGGTGTTTCCATGGTTGATAATAATAGCCAAATAATCGCTAGATATCTTTTGTAGCAAGCAGCAATGGTGATAAAACCAACACCTAAGACATCAAAACAGCTTCTTAATATGCATTTCAAATTGTGTTACTTGTTTACAAAGTGAGAAGCATTATAATTTATAATTTATAATTTAAATACGTAATTGAAACTTTAGGATTCATAATTACGGTAACCATACTTTAAAAAATACATTTAAATAATACATTTTAAATATTAACTTCTATGATTCTAATGTAGGCCTACCATTTGTTCAACATAACATACTGTATGGTACCCTCACATACAAAAAAAATATCTAATATTTAATAATTATCTAACCTAAATGTCAAATTAGTCTGTACACTGTATCACATTATGTATTTGACATTTTATTTTGGTAAGATACAATTTCGATACTTAGTAAATATTTCAATATAGTAGAATTATGATAAACATCTTGTGTTTTATGCAGTCATGACTTTGAAGACATTCTTGTGATTAGTGACCTAAATCATTTACAGGCAATTTATTGTTACTTAAGGGATTAAGACCGACATCTAAGAATCGCTTTAATTATCTACCTTATTTCTGCAGTATATAAACAAACACATGAAAGCATCATCGGTTCGCAGAAATCTCAAAAGCCCTACTTTGTACGGCCTTATTTGTCGACCCATGTTCATAGAGTGTAATTGACTCAGATGCGCAAAAACTGACTGATAATTGCATCTGACCAAATTGGCCCTGGGTCATACGTTTTGTATGTCATAATTCGATATAGATTTCGTAAGTATATATGCTGCTGGTAAAAATGTGATTTTGTAAGCATGTAAAATTGGGAATAAGTCAGAAAAATGACAGGTTATTACGGTAGTATATAAAAATGCAACAATTTCAATAAAAAAATTCTGAGACCGCTAATACCTTCAAGAATCGCATCGACACAATGTAGTTGATATGGGGTTTAAAAAGGCACATCGCCTAAACTTTCCCATTATAACTAAACTAAACTAATAAACGATATTAATAAACAAGCCATGCAATGTACAAAATACCATCAACTATAATAGCAGAATTTTTACTAGGGTAGAAAAAGAGTATAAATTGTTATTAATATCATTCAAACATACGGTATGTAAATTTCAATGAATTAATTACTTTTTCTGTAGCAATAATACAATACAATAATGATAGATGTATTAGGATAAAATGAATAATATTGATAATAAAAATCTAAAAAATGTACAAATTCCAATTGAAATACATGAATAATTTGAATACTGTATTCATATTTTGTATATTATTGAGAATTTGCAATGGTTATTACAGTATCAAAATAACTGCACACTTGGCGGCATGGTAACAAATCCACTCAAATTGAATTAAATAGATTGAAGCACATGAGTCCAAATGCATACCACGCTTTATACCACCCATCATTACATTTTTTAAAGGAATATGAAACAAGTTATATCGAATGTCGAAATTCATTACAATGAATTTGACAAGCAGGTGATGTATGTTTAAGGCAAGTAAACTGATGCTATCTGTACACCACACAGCAGGATATAGCAGATATTTACAGCACAGACCATGGATTCATGCAATTAAGACACCACACAGCAGGATTAGCTGACACTTGCACCACATTGTGGATGTTATTAAGACACTAAAAGAACACACCAATCATTTTACAGATGCTATCAAGACACTATCATGCGCCTTGAATTTATAGAAGCGCAAGATCATGGATGCTATCAAGACACTATCATGCGCCTTGACTTTATAGAAGCGTAGGATTGTGGATGCTATCAAGACACTATCATGCACCTTGACTTTATAGAAGCACAGGATTGTGGATGCTATCAAGACACTACCATGCGCCTTGACATTATAGAAGCGCAGGATTGTGGATGCTATCAAGACACTATCATGTAAGACTTTATAGAAGCACAGGATTGTGGATGCTATCAAGACACTATCATGCACCTTGACTTTATAGAAGCACAGGATTGTGGATGCTAGGATAGTGTCTTGATAGTATCAAGACACTATCCTGCACCTTGACTTTATAGAAGCGCAGGATTGTGGATGCTATCAAGACACTACCGTGTAAGACTTTATAGAAGCACAGGATCGTGGATGCTATCAAGACACTACCGTGTAAGACTTTATAGAAGCACAGGATCGTGGATGCTATCAAGACACTACCATATAAGACTTTATAGAAGCACAGGATTGTGGATGCTATCAAGACACTATCATGCACCTTGACTTTATAGAAGCGCAGGATTGTGGATGCTATCAAGACATTACCGTGTAAGACTTTATAGAAGCACAGGATCGTGGATGCTATCAAGACACTACCATATAAGACTTTATAGAAGCACAGGATCGTGGATGCTATCAAGACACTATCATGCGCCTTGACATTATAGAAGCGCAGGATTGTGGATGCTAACAAGACATGTACCATGCAACACTTTATAGAAGCGCAGGATTGTGGATGCTAACAAGACATGTACCATGCAACACTTTATAGAAGCGCAAGATTGTGGATGCTAACAAGACATGTGTACCATGCACCTTGACTTTATAGAAGCGCAGGATTGTGGATGCTATCAAGACACTACCATGCAACACTTTATAGAAGCGCAGGATTGTGGATGCTAACAAGACATGTACCATGCACCTTGACTTTATAGAAGCGCAGAATTGTGGATGCTATCAAGACACTACCATGCAAGACTTTATAGATATTTACAGGATTGTGATGCTATTAAGTCACTATCACACCAAAAATATGAGAAAAATAAACAGATAAAGGTGACTAGTTGCTATGAAAAGATGTATATTTAATGTCAATATTAATATGGCCATTTGGTGGCTGTGGATCAGTGGCACAAAGCAAGCCTAAAATGCTGAAACAAAACATTCAATACAGCTTGAAGCAAAATATAAAATAAGAACTGATTATCTACAACAACTACTGTACATTGCAATGATACAAGATTTATAGCATAACATAAAAATTCTACAAAGTTGTATCTTACAATAACAATTCTCAAATAGCCTTGTAAACCATAATACACATAACATTCCATAACATTATAAACTATCCTTCATAAAATTTATGTTTTCTCCTGGCATTATGGAATACTGTACACATACATTTGAAGAATGTTAACTGGACAATTTGATAAAATAAAAACAAATGGTACAGTATGTATAGTATTATAAAACAAGTAACATACAGTAGAATAGGATGCTCTCACATTATTGGGATGGTTTTGCATAATTGTATAAGATCGAATAGGGTTGTATTTTCCATCCCTGTCTTCAGAGAAAGGATTTTTTAGCTTATTCAAATATTTCATATGTCAAACATTGTATCAAGTTCTTTTAAAGTTTGTATAAAAATGCAAAAAATTTTGGATCGCAACATCAATATTTACCTTCCTTAAAAGATATTTATATTGAATACAATTTCTCAATTTTGTCATCAATCATCTTGTATAAGGGCAGAATTTATAAACCAAGTCATATATGACTGTCGTTTATGACTCGGAGGCAATACGTTTTCATCAATAAGTAAAGTAATGGAAACATTTACACTCTAGTCTGGCCTACTTGAAATTTCAAGTGGAAAATTCACTAGTGGTAACACAATCTCACAAGCAATTCTTCAGTTTATGTCGCCAAGCATAATATTATCTGACGGAACATGTGTCTCTCTAGTTTATCTTGAAATACAAATTTTGTAATGCATACATTTCATTAAAAAAAAAAAATATATATATATATAAACAAATAAAAGCTTTATATTGTACAGCAATTAAAAATATGGTTACATTTTAATGGCCCTGTAATAAGTCATGGTTCACATAATTAATCTGAATTTATTAATAATATTGTACTAAGTGCATTCAATTCAAAGGAAGTATTTAGAAATTGATATGCCGCAATAGAGTACAATAATCAATTATTAAACTTTCGTCATAATTGGTTTGATTTTGAGGCTACTAATGTTTGGAAGTCTTTATTGTGTTATTGTTTGTTAAGCAAACTACTTATTCGTATTATCTATAATAACATTTCCCATTTATTATATAGGTTAAAATTTTTCTCCCTGTCAGCAAGGTCAAACATAAAGATTGAATAATTTTCTTGTTAATAGACCTCCAAGAAAACTAAACACTGTTATCCAAGTAAAGGCTGCTGTTATGTGAACACAAGTTGCCATATCCAGCCATGCATGCCGTGAAGGAGGATAATTAACAAGCCAATAGGTGGCCTTTTTACTTGCATAGCCTCCACGTAAAATGAGTACGCTCTTTAGCTGTCGTGCAACACTCGACCGATGACTGTAAGGGTCCCTTATGGAACTGTAATGATTTAACAATCACAGCAAGTGTTAATAATAATACACATACTTAAAAACAGCAAGTGTCTATGCTTCTTGTGTGTACTGTTTGTTTACACACTTAAACAATTTATCTACCAAAAGGAGGTTCCTTCCAAACAGTAGGATACTCCACTATAGTGTCATTTATTTTTAGCCTGAAAGGTCTTTATACTAATTTAACTGCCAAGTTGCAGTTAAAAATCAATTTTGTAATTTTTGTTTTCTACAAAACTTATTTTGAATATAATTTTAAACCAATTAGCATTTGGAAGGATATGTTTTAAGTCTAAAATACTCTAAAAATATTGCTACTATAGGCTACATACTATTGTTAATTTATTACAAATATTATTATTACAGTATACTATTCTGCCTACACTACAGTAATGTATAAATCGATTTAATTCAAAAAAAAAAAAAAATGGGATGTGTTTTTCATGTATACACGCTCCAGAAATTGGTGTAATTACGAACGGGAAATTGCACTGGCTTTGTTATTGACCTGATTGTAGAATGTTACATTTCAAGTTCAATTTTTATTTAAAATAAATACTTGAATTAATGTGAAATACTAATTATAGAGATGTGTACTTTTTTTAGAAGGTTAAAGGTGGATAAAATAAATGTTCTAATCACTTTAAAAAAAAGGATATCAAAATGAATCTATATCACATAAATTGCTACTGTACTTTAAATTACACAATACAATGAATGTACTTTACTGACCTAAATAATGGATAATTCAAGTTTACAAATTACAAACCAAAATAATGAAATCAATATGTAACATGTGCGTTTCCTGGCTGGTCCCTCGCTGGGAACATTCAGCCAAGGTCTACACAAAGATTTATCATCAGGGTTCCACTAGCTCCCACTATAACCATCACACCAGACTACCAACAACAGATTAATGATAATTAAATTATAACAACTTTTTTTACCCCAAGGACAGTGCCCTTAGAATGATATACTGTTGGTTTATATATAGTGTTTCATAATGTCATGATAAATTAAGCCAACTACAATTCTATTTTGTGTTTTTTATGTACAGTATTTGTTCATCAGAAGTTCTCTTTTCAGAAGAATATTATTTCTGCTTTGATGTTTTACCTATTAGATTATAGTGAAATTAGAATTATCTATATATTAATTATGAACACTTTGGGGCATTTATTCAAAATGCTGATCTACCTATTTAATGATAAAATTACCACATAAAAACAATTCAAAATACTTTACTTTCTTCATACTTTCTTCATATATAAATAATAATCATATAGAGTTTTTTCATACAGATCTATCGAAAATAAAAATTATATACGGTGCAGTAATCAGAAATATAAGAGAATTGTAAAATTCACCATCAGATAGTGTTTCCAAAATTTAATTGCTAAGTTTTACTCTCTTTGACATCCTCAAGTAGAGAATGGATGCAACATAAAATGTTCTCATAAAATACGTTTCATACAGTGCATAGTACTAGACACTGAAGCAAGATTTCTTCAGTAATAACAGTTTTTTCTTTTAAATTATTACCAATAAAATTTACAGTTTATGTGTTATGCAGTTAGAATTAGAATAGAATCAAAATCATCTTTTATTTGTCCTTTCGGAAATTACATTGTACAGTGTTGGCAACAATCATACTGTATAAAATATGTAGGCCTAGATAGTTAAAGAAGTAAGAATAAATTCAATTCAACTTTTAAAAAAGGAGAAAACCTACAAGTTTATACAATAGTTCTACTGTAACAGTGTAATACTATACAGTACACTATTGATAAAGGACAATTTTACGGAAAAAATAATATTTTTTTTGTACTGTATCTGTAAGTTTATAGCCTTTATTGGTTAACAAAAAGATAATTGTAACTAATTTGTTGATCCATTTGCTCTTCTGACAAATTGCAGCAGACAGACTGTAGCCCTATCATCTGCATCAGATTGTTATGTACTTTAGCTAATTTAATGCAAACAACATTCACAGTTTGGTATTTTAATTTAATGAGATCACATCTTTTAAATGTAGTCATATCAAGGCTGAGACACTAATAATTTATAAGAATGTTTGGATTTCTATAGGCATTTCTGATGTTTTGCCAAGTGATAAAAAAAAGTTCAATTCCCAATATGGACAAACGGTGTTTATTGCAAATGTACTACTATACTACTGTATAAAAAATTATTTCTAGACACTTCAAAATTAAACATTATTTCAATTCTGTAGGACGGGTCCATTGCCTGATAGGGATGCTCTGCTTCTCTTCTTTTTTTTGTAAATAAGGAGGTAGAAGGCTATTGTTATCTAGGTATTGTAAGCTAGGCATGAAATATACTACAGGTACTGTAAATATTTATAACTATTTTCAAACAGTTTTAACAGAAAACAATGTATTTTTATTAGTTTGTAGATATTGAATGTACCACTGACTGGAGATGTACTGTACAGTAGTTGTGCAACTGTAGTAAATTTATATTTTATCTTTAATTTAACTGTAATTCATTTTTCTTCTTTTCTCTCTCTCCAGAAATAAGAACGTACTTTAAAAGTCAGAAAGTGGAAACCATTAGATTTCCATTGAATTAATTTCATTGCTAGAGAAGAAAAATTAATAACACTCTTGACAACATTTGAAGTCAATTGGGATTCTGATCTCGATTTTTAACATGTTGGGCAGACTATATTGGTAATGCTTGGCCAAGCATAAGACAGATTAGGCAAATATGCATATCCTAATACAGCATTTCTACAACATAGGTAGATAATAACATATGGTGCTTGCAAACAAATTGCACCACAATTAACAAATGTTTTATATATATCCTCTTGAAATAAATGACGTATATTTTAATACATCTAAAATTATATGTCACAGTTTCTGTTGGTTTACCCAGGTAAGCTAAAATGAAACATATACCTTGATGTAAAAATATACCTTTACTATTATTAGTAGATAATCGATGTCACATGTCTTAATATAACATGGTTTACTATAGCAATTTAAATTGCATAATATAAAAAATGTCTTACAGTATAAGGCTATACGCATTTATATAATAATTCATTATATTTTCTTATACCAAGAATACTGTACCTACACCTGTTTAAGTAAGATACTATGTAGTTGAACTGCCGAAATTGATCAGTTCAGATAGGGTCACCAGTCAGTTAATGGCTTCAAAAGTTTAACAAATTCAAAACAGTAGACAATAAATATGGCCTAGGGGCTAGTTATTATATCAATGGTTTAAGAGGATGCTCGAATAAGCTTTTGGTTTTAGGTGAAAGGTTTGAGTATCTGCCGTCGTGACAGAATTGTTCTGAAGCATACAGCCATCAAATGCTGGATATAGTTACAGATTTGATGTACAGCATAAAAGAGAATTTTTGTTTTTACACCTCTTATCAGCTTATTTATTGATTATATAGTCTGATCACTGAGATAAAAAAACAGTTATGTGCAGACAAATATTAGTATTCACAAAATAAATGAAAAATTAATTAGTTCATTAGTGTTCATCAAGAATGAATTAAATAAAAAAATATTTTCAAACTTCTTTTTAAATATTCTCAAAATAAGTGTTCTCAATCTCATGTATTCACCAATCACACAATACACAAGCAAACATTTTTCCCCGAATAAGTATTTAAAAGTAAGTTTCACTTAAAGGCAAACAATATTTAAGAATCTTGTTAATAAATCTTTACTTCTATTCAATCAGACAGATAGAAGATATTTTATTTTAAGGGTGTTACTAAGCCTAATAAGTGTAAAATACAATATTTTAGTTACTGGTGGGACCCTCAACCTACACTCCCCTTCAATACAATCGTTCCAGATTATAATACTGTATATATAACTATTACTATATATGATTATCATGTGTAGGCCTATGTTGTTTTTAAATTCTATTTAAAAAAAGTTTAAATAGGCCTAAATATTAAAATAATCTTACCTGCTTCTTCTGCTCCACAAACGATAAAACTTGCTAATAAGAGATACAATAATTTTTCCATGATAAATAAATCGTTTTCGTAAATTTTTTAAACGAATCACATCGGATTTAGTGATTCACTGTGTAGATCATACCCCAGTATCAAAGCGGGCACAATGTCTGGTTGTTACCACAAACTTGCAGAAAGTATGCTACTGATACTGACTGAGTGCTAGCTAGGACGTGGTGGTGGTGCTATTGCTTCCTTTTTATAATTAATAGATGTAAACTGTTTGCACTCCGAGGAAGATAAATATCACAATTGTTCTCTCATGAGCTTCAAGAACCACTTATCAGATCTGGAAAAAAATAAATGTTAAACTGTAGAATATTCCGAGTCGTAATTTACACAGCATCAACACTCGGCACTAGCTTCCACCACGGCATACAGCAAATGTTTATAAAAACCGGAGAGCGTTCAAGCACGAGCAATTCGTTGGCCGAAACCATTTTCAAAAGGGTAAATATATCGTAAGTGTTGTTATTTCAACTGATTTTTTTATCCTTTAAAAGCGTTAAAAATTCACTTTAAATAATATTTTTAGATAAATAATTGATCAAGTATGATTTGTGATATTTATATAGTCATTTAAGTAAAATAGTAATATTATACGATTTACCTTAAGTACTTAATACATTAGACGTATCCTGATTAGCACAAACTAACCAACACACGCACACCAAAAGAAACAAGATTTATTTTTAGAATATTATTTCATTATTCAATTTAAGGTAAGAAGATTTTTTCTAAAAGTTTGTAATACGGGTAATAGGTAGGCTACATTTCGGATGTTAGTTTAAGATACCTCCATGATTTAAGAAGATACGACGGCAACATCATCCATGACATAAAAGAGTTTGCAGAGTCCTACTGAGTAACACGTGACTATCAAGAGAAATGGAAAGTGAATATGTTTCCATTTCATTTGTATAAAAAACAACCACGATGGCCATTCCGCGGGCTTAAATCACATATCATTCACCACAAATATAATGATAGGAGACATCTAAAATGAATTTCGTAAAAAGATGTTTTAATAAATTGAAATTCGTACTCGTTGAGAACGTGCGATGGATTTTTCGTCCTTTCACAATCCTGGATACACGACCACCACCACTGACTTGGAGATACAAAATAAATTCTAGGCTACTTTATTTTCATAAATGTACCTTCCCTTGTTCGTTTTAATAACGTGATAAACAGAATTTGTATTAGGCATATTGGAATTAATAATCAAACAATTTAATCTGTTTCTAAACCACAAACAAGCTACAGTTTATACAAACATGGACAAATGAAAACACAGCAACAGAACAGTAAACAGTTACAGGTAGATAAGTAGGCCTACCGTAATGTGGTTTTATTTGAATGACGGTTTGAACTAGGCCTACTGTGTTGTTACTGACGGTACTGTCACACTAGGGAAGAGTAACATTACATAATACAGTACTGTACTATCATTATCCAGGCCCGGACTTTTGTTTATGAAGTATTTCCTGATATGTATGTTCAGAGGTATTTCAGATACCGTCCGAAAAAATTAAAAAACATTTGTTTACTAATGAATAGACTAAGTGTAAACCAGAGGCACTTATATTAACATGATTCTAAACAGATCAATACAAACAAACCTATAAATCAAAATGATTACAACGATCAAATTGAAATTTGTATCTATTATTTTAAGAGCGAATTATGTTTACTCTTAACTAATTCCTCCATGCAGTAATAACAATAATACAATCTTTTATTGTGACTATTGTATTTTAACATAAGAATATCCATTTCCTATTGTGAAAATTACAATACATAATAGCAATTATGTGAAGTACGGTAGGCCTGTAAGAATTCAATGAGCCGTTAATTGTAATTATGTCACTAATATAATATCAGACTAATTAACTAACAGTAAGTGAATCACAACAACAGGAACTGCACTGGGAGTCTGAATGGTAGAACATGCCTACGTGATATTTTCATCAAGTAGAACATCTCAATATGAATGGTTTACTGTAAACGATTATGTTTTTGTGAAACCATAAATGCCCGCTCGTGAACTCAAAATCTTAGTGCTATTACTGACAATATTCGTCCCTAGAAAGCGTTTTCATAAAATGCAATGTGTTATGCGATGATGTCATGAGTAGAGGTTCAATAGGCAGCATTATCGTGCTACATTTGAAGCACGAGAAACAAGATATAGACGTGGAAAATGACAGTATCATAAGCTTACAAAAGGCGTCTAGCTAACTGTTTTAACTGTTTCGTTAAACCGCTTAAGACTTTATAAAAGCTGGATTAAGTCTTCGGCGTTTAGACTAAAAACAAAAAATAACGAGTATCTTCACAACAGCTATTTGACGAATATTTTATGGATCATCAGCTGTTTAAAAGCGTTCTTGTATGTGAAGTTTCTCCATCTCCATCAATGTATAAGAGTCGTTTATCAGAGTAGTGTACTAGTAGTTGACATTGTTTTTGATATTATTTACCCTGAATGAAAATGAAGGTTTATTGAACTTGGCCTTCTGTTTAACATTATTTGTTTTTTTAATTGTTGATTAATCAGTTTGCTGGCCCCGCGAGCGATGTCCTCTTATGCAAGAGTTCGATCGATGAATGTGGAATTGGATGATCTTTTATTTCTCTATTTTCACAATTTAAAGTATACCATTACCATTCGTCAGAATGTTCATCTGGTTACTGTCATCAATGTATTCTTGACAAACGGAAAATGTTTCCATTATCTGGCTCGTATACCGAATGAAGAATGTCCGTGAACATGTTACAAATGAATGAAATCATAATGGCTTATTATACTATTGATTAGATATATTGTTGGACAGCATCCATGTCAAGAAGGACATCCTTCCATCAACAATAATACATGGTAACAATGAATATTATAAAGGAGGCCTAATAATAAGTTGTAATTGGTCAGCCAAATATGAACCATATATTATGTTCACAAATTATTATTATTTCCTGTCTTCTTTCATCTAAAATTAATTTGACCTTATTATATAATAAGATTATAAATGTATACCGTATCTCACTAAATCATATTGAATAATTCTTTGTCTTACGAAAAACAACGAAAAAAGACACAGAAAAATTAAAGAACCCATGCATAATTTAATGCAAGGTCATTTTATAACAAGTGATGAAAGAAAAGATTGTTGTCTAAAATGATGAGATTTATTAATATTCTTTTACTTCCTTGTTTAAAATTTATGTTTACGGTTTACATACAATTCCATTGTCTCAATGTGTGGACAAAGGGATATAAATAAATATGTCGTATAGGCCTACCACAAATACTGGTTAAGGGGCCTGCATATTTCATTTTAAACGGGTAAATACATAAGTCAACCTACTTTCGAATTAGAGATAGTATAGGCGGCATATAGTTTCTCTTTCTTCCTACAATTTTGAACCCGCAAATTTGAGTTTAGTGTCTTGACTTGACAGTGTATTGTTAACCATCATCATTAATAAAATCACCAAAGTCATTTTAAGAGAGCAAAATACTATAGTAGGCCTATATTGCTTGTTGGACAATAATAAACTTAGCACGAACTTTTGCGTTTAACTGTGATTGCCATTTATGGTAATTTATATACTAGCCGTCTTTTTGGACGCATTATTGACCGCAAAAGTAAAGTAATTATCTATTGGTCTGGAATTGTAACAGTTGAAAATGTCTAGAAGACTTGACGCCTGGAAAGTGTGGGTTCAAATCGACAGTGACAATTGGTGCTTGGTCAACTGAAACCACAAGTTAGTGTCCTACACGGAATCTCTACACCATATCGGTGTGTCGGGAATACAAGAGGGTCGACAGAGATAACCACAAGATATTGTACGAATTCAGGGAGTGTCGACAGAGAAATATAGAGTATTTACCAAAAAAATGCTAAATGAATAAAGCTTGAATGAAAATTTGCAGCCACGAACTTGTGTTACAGAAAGTAAAATATAACTCAGACGTTAGAATGACATTTTTTGACAACCGATTCATCGACATCTACAAGCTGAAGGTCTGTACACCAGCAGTGCCATCTTTTAAAAGAAGGCTGAGGACCTTTCCCTAGGAATAAAAGATCAAGCTATCAAGTAATCAACAGGGAGTTGTAAAATACAACTCCCTGGTATCAAGTAAGACTAAAGATAACAAATTTCTCCATAATATTTCTGTACTATCCAGTAGGCCTACCGTACATCAGTGACAACATGTTCTGAGCAATTCACTAATGATGTATGAGAGTACTACCATGTTTAAGGGAGCAACAGTTTAGCCTATACATTCAAACAATTTGAATTGTTTTTGAAGAACAATACCATATTTACAGATATTTTTCTTATAATAATATACAGGTGAGCCTATGTTTTGTTGCAAATATGCTTTTCTTTCAATTTAAAGTTTGTTCATGTAAAAGTGTATGAAATAGGTGTAGGCATATACCAGTAATTCATCTTTAACTTTAGCTCCAATCCACGTTCAAGTTCAGATCAAAACACCATTATATTCGCTTCATGATCCGAAAATCATCATTTTATAAATACTTGATAATTATTTTACTGCTGGACTGTAGTTCAATCGGTGCCGCCTTTAGTTACCTATACTGATTAGTGGTTTGGGTAATTAAAACCAATGCAAGGTGAATTTCTAGACTACTGGAGACGAAAGATATGAACCCCAAGTTCCAAACAATACAATTACAAGGTTCCAGACACAGACATTTAAACCGT
The DNA here is from genome assembly GCF_964355755.1 of Antedon mediterranea. Classification (NCBI taxonomy): domain Eukaryota; kingdom Metazoa; phylum Echinodermata; class Crinoidea; order Comatulida; family Antedonidae; genus Antedon; species Antedon mediterranea. The sequence goes on from NC_092675.1 coordinate 19,343,034, forward strand.
GCTCCGTATACCATAACATACAAAAATAAATAACGCAAATATCAAGTTGAAACCACCCAAGAAAAATGGTTAATTACCCTTTATTTGGAATTTTAAACAAACATAATTTGTGCACAATTTAAGTTGGATAAAGTTGAGTTTCATCTAACTAGAAAAAATGCTTATAGAATTTTAATTGCGCAAGATAAGTTGCACCTCACCATGTAGGCCTTCCGTGTTGTACAATAGTCTCTAAAAACAAGCGTCCATTAAGTTTATTTAATAAGCACATTCGCAAAGAAAGATACGCCTACATGGATGTTTTCTAACAATTTTACAATCTTTCCCCCTCATTTGTGAGTGAGTAAGGCCTCAGTACACGTGGCTATTTTATTCAAATGTACCACACGATGTTCAGACTTCTTTGGGTCTAAAGAATCTATTATCGGTACAGTGCTATCCACAGTGACACAAAAATTTTAATAGGAAAAAAAGTATCAGAAATAGGCGAAAAAATTCTGAAATGAAGGATGATTGCAACGGAAGAACACGTATTGTATCCATCTGTTGACGTCACTCGTGTTATCACCTCACGATTAACTTAGACCGTTCAGCACCGTATTTGCCGTTTAATGCGATATGGGGGAATACTGTTATAACGATTAAATTTCCATTACATATGAAATAATAAAATGTTAGGTAAACATCTGGATAACATAAGTGACATGAGACACTGTACTGGTTTCTCAGCGTGGGAACACGACTTTTGACCAAAAGTTAACAGGCTACCGTCACAGCTGCCTCCACGCGTGATAAAGGTTTGAGGACGCACTACCTGACAACCACAGCTAGGCCTACATGATGTGATACTTGTCTATTAATAAATAATATTGATATAGTAGCAGCATATGTTTTATGAAATGTTAGTCTTGCAAATATGACGTGCTTTTTATGTGACATTTTTCGATATTTTAGAGGACGAATAATGTGTTGATGGTCTCAAAAGGCTTATTTTATAACCATTTTGTGTCTAGTGGTAAATCCGGCGTTTCACCTGTTGACGACCCCATTTTAATTCATTTCGGAAGAGAAAGATTTTTTTCGTGGGTACAACTACATATATCGTTACCGACGGCAATTTGTCCCTTCCGGAAGGCGATGCATTTCCAGTATGTACTCTGTATAGGAAACGTGCTGTAATTACATTGTATCAACCTAATACTATATCCAGACCTAAACATAAATCTTTACCAGAAAAACCAAACTGATGACAGAAAGCAGAACCGCGAGACAGAGATCTCTGTATGTTCCATTTGAGACACAGTGGACAACCACTGTGATAATGCTATGTTGTCACTGGTTGCCCTTGTCGCACCACAGTGTTCCGCAAAATCCTTGTCGCTTAAACATGCCCAACTGGGTCAGTAATTAGTTTGATGATCTTCTTTTGTATTGTGAAGTTTTAGTTCATTAGTAGGCTATTAATGTAGATATCTCGTTTACTTGTCTATATTGAACCCGGATATTGAACCAGGAGTTACTTCCTTCATGATTGAAAACAGTGTAGGCCTAAACATTTAGGCCTATTTAGCATGGATACAAACCGGAAAGTTATTATCGTCTAGGTCAAGCTTCAAGTTTTGTTTCCATGACTTGTTTATGTTATGAGGACATGGATTGGAACATACATTCGTCCCTTTTCTATGTTACCGTTAAGTTACAGACACATTTGTTCCGTTTTACGGAACGGATGACAGCATCGCTAAAGAATGGTGCCATGTTCCCTGTCGTAAAATGGTATGTGTAGGCATATACCTAATAGCTACGTGTGTCACCAGTGTCGAAATATGAAGTAGGGTTAAAGGTCCAGAGCCAAATCCTTCTTTATTTAGAATAGTATAATAGTAAAAATAGTATCATATAAAATAAAATTGTGAACTGCTCGAAATAAAATGTTGTTTACAACATTATTCACTGGCAATTTCAGAATATAACTACACTGCAGTAATGCTCTAATAACGACAGACTTAGGCCTAATAGACAGGTCCGCACACTAGGTCATTCCAATCCCATTGTTTTAATGAGCATTTTAGGTGTAAGCCATCATTAGGCGAGAAATAATACTATTTAAATGCGTCAGTGTGATTTGATAGGAACGCTATTTGTGACCCTTGAGACACAGTCGAAACATTTTAAATACATTTTTATATTTTTATATGATTTTAGCCTATATCGCGATGAAATTGGGTTAATTCTCATTACAATAATAATGATATAGAGTTAGGTGATCTGGGAACATCATCAGAAAATGGGTTAGGTGTTTCTAAGCCTTCATCCAAACACCATAAAAAACAAAGGCAAAAACGGTGCTTATATAATCTTTTAAGCACGAATCAACATATTTCACACCCAAAACAATAACTTGTATATATTCAGCCCAACTTATTTCTCCATGGTCAGCCTAAGTTTTAAGAATAACAGAGTTCAAAACATGTTCTTTTACATTTAAATAAAAATGCTCCAAATGACTTAAAATCAAATTAAATAAACAGCTATCGGTGGATTTGAACCGCTCAATAATTTACACAGAGACATATAAATTTGTATTAGTTATAGTAATTACCCAAAACAATCGGAACAATACAATCAATTCTAATCTTCATACTATAAAATGAGACGTTTATTACAACGTGATTCTATTTGGTTTATCAAACGTAGACTTTTAATGAGGATTATTTACAAGTCAAGATCATTAATTGGCGCTTACTCTATTAAGGACATACACCAAAAAAAGTTAGAAAATGTTTTATCGTTAGAGGGCGCTAAAGTAATTTCGTCATAAAAAATTATGGTTAATAGAGATCTGTACCATGAAGTGTTACCATATTATTTCATAAAGAACAACATAGTACTTATCAGTTACAGGTAATAATAAAAAAATATTACTGAAATGAACACTATCAATTTCGTCGAAAAACAGTAATACGAAGAAATGAATATGCTGCTTACAGGATTTATTATCCAATAAAACAACGAAAATTCACAAATAACATAATAACAAATATTATAAGAGGTACATTGGTAGCCTATATAAAGCGGTGTCGAAACACATAGCTATGGACTTTGCTAGTTGCGGACCAAGAGCAAGTAGGGTAGGTCCTAGTGAAGATGTAGGCCTAGTCTTGACGGCGATTCATACCTATAATACTTGAGCTGGAATATGTTGATTTTAGGCTAGGCCTATAGTTTACAGAAAAATAAAACGACTGGAATAACAATACAAAAAAGACTAGAATAACTATACTTGGGAAGTATAGTGGTAAGGTTTTGGATAGAACCTGAATTGTGAACATTTTTTCTGTTTTCAAACGTCCATTCTTAATAGGTATAAGCAAACATCGATATGGCTGATTGATATTGACCAATGATGACCAGGAGGTTGTAGGCCTACTTTATATGATTCAGTTTTCAACATAGACGGCCACTGCTTTATAGATTTGCTATCCAATTCCTAATGCTATTTTCAATCGATATTGACATTCAGTACACAGGTACATCATTACGTCATAATGACCGACAATTGGATATCACCGTTAAATATTATTTTACTTTTTTGTACAAACAGGAATGTAGTGTAAAAAAATAATAATAACAAAAATAAAACACAACTTTTAAACAATTCATTTCCATATTAATGTAAATTATGAATAAGTATACATAATTTTATAAAACCGTTTTGAACAGTATTGTGGTCTCGGATAAAATAGACCTATGTTTACAACACAGGCTACCTTGAAATCACAAGTGGAGATGAGTTGTGGTTTCGATTCTCAATGAGTGTAGCCTTATATTATTGAATAAAATTGTGAAAATCGATTTTTTTTTGTAATTCACATTTTCAGCTTTTATGCATCTTCTGAATTCTTAAGGACGCTCTAGTTAATAGTTCAACGAGAAATTAATAATAGAAAATATTTAAGATGTATCAGTACGTTATATTGTGTAAACATGATCGTTTTTATTAATTTCTTGAGTGCGTGACTCAGTCCAATTCATGATATTAGATGTTTAACAACATTTTCATCTTGTGATTCTACGCAGGCGTAACATGTCATATGCACTGGCTGATTGATTAGCAAATCGATTTATCAATTATTGGTTACTAGTATCTTTTATCTGTATTTTATATTTAAAAATGAAACTATATGTTTGTTTTTTGATTTATATATAGTATTCGATTCGATTTATGTGCCGCGTGTGAGTTCATGACATAGCTGTCGATATGGTCATGTTGATAATAATGATTATGATAACAAGAGTTATGATAAATTATGATGTTGCTAAATTAGATTTATCATTATGATTACAATGACAAGTAAACGTACCGTATACGATGACGATTAAGAGATGGTGAGGATATGATGTTGGTAAAAGGACATTATTACTAGTATAGTTGTATGCGGGTTCATTGGGAGGACGATATGGCGTACCGGTTGTGCACTATCCGTTTAATTAGGCCTAGAACACGATCAAACATTACGTTCATTCGTGCATGTATTAACGCAAGCGACTAATTTTGAATTTTGTAATATTTGATCTAGCAATTATCCATATTGTGTTTGTACACGAGCCGGAGGTAAATGCAGTTTAAGTCAACAGATCCCAGGCACTATTAGTCAAGGCTGTGGAGATATCTTCTCTATCGGTTGTTTGTATTTTGAAACTGAGATGTGATGTACTCACTAATTCGATTATATAGAATAATAGAAAGATATGTGCATATTATCATAAAAGTAAGAAAACCCACAATTGAAACATGTTTATGTTAGTGTGCTTGAATTGTAAGAATCTATTACAGACCAATTTGTAAATAAATGCCAATTCACCTGAAAAAAAGTGATAAAAGAACATGGAAATTGATAGCAAATTGTAAAAATGTGAATTGTGTACATGAATTATTGAAAAGGCGTGTGGCGCAGTGTGTTGGGCGTTCGATTACCGATCATGAGATGGAGGTTCGAATCCAACTCTCATCGCATTGCTTGTAAGATATTATGCAAGATACTTTACTTACGCTTGCCTCTCTCCACCCAGGTGTATAAATGGGAACCCGGTTAGATCAAGAAACAACTTTGCGATAATTACGTTCCATTTCCATACGTGTTTGATAAAAAAAAATGACTGGGGTAATAATGTTCAGCGCTTAGAGGTTTCACAACATTAGGCGCTACATAAATCTAGGATATTATTATTACAAAAATGGGGTGGTTTTTGCCAAAGGGAAGGGATCTCCAAACTTTCTGGATATCATCCCATTTGATCCACCTAAGATAAATACGTTTAACCAGAAAGAGGGGAATTATAGCAAGCGTATTTCACTCTTACCACCTGGTTCGACCAACCTTGTCGAATTCACCAGTTTTCAGAAATATATTACATAATAATATATTTAAATCAGTCACATTTTAATACTATGCCCATTACAATTTGGTTCATAGAATAAAATGTTAATAGTACAGTTTTGAACATTGCCAGATGAAAATTTTGTTGAAAACAAGTCGAAATGTCGTACACGTACGTATTCATGAATGGTTTAACGTAAAGAATTATATACAGATAGATAATATAACAAGGCCATAGATGGCTGCAGTCACGTGCTCAAGTTAGTGTTTACCGACCGACCAACCGAACGACATAGTGAGCTATAGAGTCGCGTTGCACGCAACTAAAAACCAGTTGAAAACATTCAAGTTTTGAACACAGTTTTGATAGGGGCTATAGTCTAGACCTACATCAAATTAATATGTACGCATTAGCAAACAGTAAGTAATAAAATTAGCATTGGACCTCTTGACAAGTTTATTTGCTCCCTCCGGGCGGTTACCCTTCACGACGCATTAATTAATAATAATATTTAACTGTCACGAAGGCCGATTTTTTAACGGTCCTTTAAGTTTAATTCTGGTATGTACTGTATATAGTGAGATCAGGGAGTTATTCATTAATCTCTTGGGTTAAATTTTCTTTTCAGCTTAACTCTGACGACCGTGACTGTACTCGGGTGAGACTCGAACTCAAGAGTTGATCAGCCATTACTTTTGCAAAATAAGTAGTTTATTAGTGTAGTTTTAGTTTAAAAATAAGTTTTGCGTTGAGTAAAATTTTATGTTTTTAGTTCATAATCAAATATGAAAAATGTTTTAGTTTCAGTTTTTATTTTCCATTGTTTTTTTATTAAATTTTGTAATTTGTATGGACGCACCATCTACGCATGTGTGCCACTGTTAAAAAATTGTTGTTCCAAATAAATATTATTATTATACCGGTATCTCACGTTTTAATAACTCACGAATTCATACAAGAAAATAATTGTAATTGTAAAGTCGGTATGCTATAAAATACTCTTATAATCTTGTCATGGTAAACAAAATGAGAATTAAATTACGATAATTAGACGGATGGATAAACCATGGACCAATAAAATTAATTATTACTAATTATAGGTCCATGGATAAACGATTTTAAGCACACATTTAATTGGGCTCAGAGGTTGAAAATATAAATACCTAAGTAGCGAATGAATGTGTTAAAAATGTTAGTCCGGTCCACCAATTAAAAGCATTTTAGGTAGGCCTACGTTTTTTCAACCCTGATATGACTGTGGTGTATCAAGCCACCCTTGGGATCACCTCATTCAACAAATAAGGTAATAGGCATATGTATTCTATTTTATTTATATATTTTTGATGACATTTTTTTATGACAGTTTTTATGTTTCTGATAGTCTACAGATTGAAAATAAAAATAAAATAAATATATATGACAATAAATATTTAGCGTATGAACATAGTATGAACTGACTACTTTAAAAAGTATGAAACGTAAACGTCAATTTGCACAAATTATTTAATGTATGTAGTTATTATCATTAATGTACGCCATTAGGGAATCGTGAGCTTCTTTGCATTTTTTCATAACTTGCTTTAACTTTCAACTAATTATATACACTCTATCTAGTAAGTAGTTTTCTCATGTATAGATACGCAACGACTACGGGTAACATACCGTATAATATGATATATCCTTCAAAATGGCCGTAAAAACCTGAATTTCAGTTGGTTAAAAAAACACATGAAAAAATATTACTTCTATTCTGCTATAAAATCCACTTTTTTAAAATACTTTTGTGGTTAGGTTAAACCTGATGTAAATATCTGGCGACTCTTCAAAAAATGAAAGCGGGAAAATAAACTGAAGTCGAATAACAACACCAAAAACGTAAATTTCAAGGCATGTAGGCCTAGGTCTAATGCTTCCTTTTACCCCACTCTTTTTACAACATTTGTGTACAAAAAAAAATAGGATTTGTTCACATAGGTAATTTGAAAAATAATTCATAATCCTCAGACTAATTTAACTATGTAAAACATCAGATATTTTGGGTAAACGGAAATTTTCTAAAAATGTTTAAATTAAATTTAAAGGACGCTGGTCACATTCTGGTGGCGTAAATAAAGAGGATATGTTATATAATATTGTAAAAGTAGGTTTTAAGTATAAACTTCGGTGGAAATATAATTTATGTGTAAATCCATACTGAATAATATTATTAATCCATGGATGAGTATTTTAATAAGGATGCGTATATCTGCAAATCAGTAAATGACCTTTCTAAAGCTCTGTCTGCACTATCAAACAAGTTGAACAAAATTGTGATGTGTCCAAATATGGTAGTGATATGCCCACATATGGTAGTGATATGACATCATCATGTCCATATATGGGCACATCACATATATTGTCACATATTAAGTTGGTAGTGTAGGCCTAGACAATGCTTAATGAATGTCACTAATCCTGAATAAATATAAAAAATGTCATGCTTCTTCTAAGTTACCTGGTATATATAAGAATTATTTTAAACTACATTCCTTAATTTTTGCAGGATAAGTGTAATTTTATAGATAATCGATTTCGTTTTTCATACGATATGTCAAATCGATGCAAAGTAGATAAGGCTTACTTTATGCGATACTAGACAATTTCAACAAAATTACATTATATATTCAGTTTATAACGCATTAATTAATTCTAAACATTTTTGGATTATTAATCTTTTTTGAAAATTTAGAAAAATGGTAACTGAAGAGGGCGTTTTCATTCTTTACGAAAAGAACAAAAAGACACATGAAGTTTTATTTCTTGAGATTTTTCTGTTACATTCCATTTTCAGAAGTCATGATTAATGTACACGTGACGCTTTAATTTTTCTTTTAGAACAAAAACAATTATTACACAAGCCTGGCACAATCAAGTTTTCCTGATTTATAATGTTTTACACGTTTCATACAAAAGTTGATAGAATATTACATTTTTATAAAACAAAAAACGTAAATAACATATAAATCACAAAAATTGAAAGAAATCCACTGAACATTTTTTAGTTGTATGTGATTTAACAGCATAAACTCTCTAACTGAACCTCAATTAAAATGTAAATATATCTAGGTCCTTATCAATTATATTGTTTTTATAATACTCTGTGATTAAGTTATTGAATTGATCATCGTATTGCGTTTCATAGGAATAGCTGATTTAGTTCATGCGATGTAAACGACCCAATTCTATATACATTACCAGTGACTAAGGACTATTATTTTTTTTTTCAAATAGATCAAACTGCTTATAACTGATCGTTTATGTTGGTGCTCATATTAATTATGTATCAATATTTGGTAATTTCCGAAAATTTGTTGAGGTGTTGATAACTGATTTGATTGTTATCTAATTAGTAAAAATAATTCAGTATTTCTACATATTCAAAGAGCACAAGATACGAAACATTCTGAAGATGAATTTAAACCTTGTTTTCCCACTAGGCCACCTTAAAGACAAAGTGTTTTTACCGAGCTTTAAAGAGATCTTCAAAAAGACGAAGAAAGAAGAATTGATTTTCCGGGATTTTCCCCGTTTTCACATTTATCCGCTTCTTTACGTTTACATTTACAAGGGTATATGCCTTAATAAAACGCTAAAGCAGCAGCGAATAACTAAGGTGTTGGAAGAATACGCAATATTATGTATCAAAATCATGTTTTTCGTCAGGCATATGATGCATTATGACACATTCCATCCTTTAAAGGTTTACCGCGACTTCAAAAGCCGAGCCAATTTACAAGGATAACGATGACGAGGGTTTTCAAAGGCGACAAGGGTTGCCACAAAGCCGTCGACAACTAACAGGATAAATGACACCAATTTATCAACAATCACTTACAATTAGAAAAGGAATATTCTCCGTAGGTACAAAATGTTTAAAGGTTTTACAAACAGAGCGATTTATCAATCTCAATGTTTGTAACAACCAACAGAGCAATGGCAAGAGAGGTATATTATCGATCCAAATCCGCTCATTTTCCAAAACAAAAGTCACAGCCTGTAGGTACATATCTATTAGTGGCTCAAATCTCTGTAAGTCGGCTCTATAACTTAGGCTCTGCGTATTCATGTCATTTTCCCTTGTGGTACTGGGTTGAATTGATCTAGGCCTAGGTTGTACGGTATATCGTGTTGTTTTAACCCAAGTTGACGTTATTTAGGGCGAAGATTAGTAATCAGATTTCATATAATTTCTAAGCTTGAGTCGAGTAATCAATAACTTGGTATCAGCAGCAACGGGAATAAACTGTACAAACTATATCGTCTGCAACTTTAAAGCTCAGGTACAGGCATGAATTTTAAATATAATATCTGGTTAATTGTACATAAATCAAGTATTTGTAAAAGGAATCAAGGCGAAAAAACATAAATTTCCCTTAAAATGGTCAAATTCAAAATTTGGCAAAATTCTGCTATAAAAACCAGGAAGACCTTTTTTCAGTGTTTAGGTAGTTAACCTAATGTAATAACATGTCTAGTGACTCCCTAGAAGGTGAAAAAAGATGGTGGATATACGGTGGATAAATTTTTGCTATAGCATGAAAATAAAAATCTGAAGTTGATTAAAAATACCAGAAATGTAATATTCAAATTATATTACCTATATTTAGTCATCTGATAACATTTTTTACCACACCGTTTGTTTTTCATAGCTTTTTAAAATGCCTCTCTATTTACAAAATTTGTGTACAAAAGAATAGAGATTTTACTGTGTAATTTGAACTATCCCCCCACTGATAAGAAAGTGCTTGTTTTCTACAAGCTCGTGTAACACAAATAAAATCCCAAAAATTATGAAACATAGGGGAAACTTGATCGATAATTATTGGAATGTATGATCAATAGAAATTTTTTGCCCGCACCTGGCCTTTAAGACCCAATGGAAAAAAATCGGGAATTCCTGTAATTCATGTTTCTCGAAAGCATTATAATGGTTTCTGAATTATGTATATCCTTGAACATATTATGGTATCGCATTGTTATTATTCTTTTATACTGTACAACAATTTGCTACTATTGAGCTGCTTTTAAATAAATAATAAAGTAAATAATAATAGTAGGCCTATAAAATAATAAGACCAGTGATAAATTACGCAATGCCTAATATTCTATATGATGAGTTAATAATAATGATAATTAACTACAGGTAGCCACGGTAACAACATAATCTTGGAGTGTAATTAAAAATACGGTCATAAAAAGTATAAAGTATGACATTCATCATGCAGCGCCCTCTATGTAATAATTGACTTAAAATTTGTATGCAAAATAATACTACTAGTAGTAGTAGAGTAGTACTATTATATACCATAGGCCTAATGTAATCGTATATAGCATATACTGATATTAAAAATGTTGTATATGTATTATTAAAAAAGAATTATAACTATTGTATATATAAATGTAATTAGGGTAGCGACTTTATATCAAATAGGCCTACTAAACACCAACATGTGGTTCTACACATTAAAGCATTAGCATCAAGTAATTTATTATTCTTATTTAAACCATAATGCTACATAATCTAGTACAACTATACCCTGTAGGTATAAGACAAGGTCATACCACTACAAAATATTAACACTTATGATCGGGAATGCATCACATCGATTCAATTTGTACAAAATATTTCTTTCATCTTCAAATCAGTATGCATTATTTTCTATGGAATCCTTACGCAGCCATTAACCGAAATTGATGTGATATTGTAACCGATATATAATAAGCATAAAAATATAAATTGGATATGGGTATCAAAATACTTGCATGTGTACATACTATACAGCCCACGGATGAAAGGCAAGGTGCGTGAATAAATTCAAAATAAACACATTGACTGAATATAACATAATTCCATCATTACCATAAAGCAATTATTTTTTATCAGGGTAATAAGGTGTGTTTGACAGTCACTCTTTAAATTCAATAATTACGTTTGAAAGTCACGCTTTAGATAATTACGTTGGTATTCTGAGAGACAATTTCAGTGAATGTTAAAACAAATATCACACTTCTACTTCTGCAATAATACACTAGTAATTTTTCGCCGATTCAGAAAGCTAATTTGTAGCGACTGACTCCATTCTGTGCGCTTATTAATGTTAAGAATATAAAAAGATATGCCTTTACAGATTTAGTCGGATGAAAATAGACGTGCTAATATCGAAATAAACTATAACCTAACCCTTAACATAATACATGATACAAATGCTGTATTGCTAAATATTTCTATGATACTGGGAAATGTTATATTATGTGGAGATAGGGCACTGAGAATCGGGTATGGTAATGATATATAATTGCGTTATTAATTAATTTGTCAAAGTTTTCAAACCATTATTATGTGTTGGTATTAAATCTGGACCAAGGCTCTAATCATCTTACAGTGTACTCTTAGGTAAGTTAGACCTGGATAAGGAAAGCCTTTCTGATGAGATAGTGTTATCACTTTGTCTAAGACATTATGACGGGAGTTAAAGAATACAGGCAAATTCTCTTTACAAGCGGCTTCCTCCAATTCAGTAAAAATTCTTTCAACCCAAAGTGCAATATCTTCGATTTTTGAAGAGATGTCTGATGGCGTAAACCGGTTCTTGCTTAAACTCAACTTTGAACAGGAACTCTGAGAAATCAACTGTGACACATCAGAAACTTCAAATATTCGGCATGCTGATGGCGTATCCATTGAGCATTGTGGTTGGCACAGAGAGCTTATAGGTCTGCTTACATTGTTATGCTGCTGTTGGTCAACAGCATCGAAAGATTTAGTCTGGGGTGAACAAGGATGCTTGACGTGATCATCCAAATTTTGAGACTTCTCATTTGACTCACGCTGCCTCTGATATTTCCTATGAGCTTCAAAGAGTGCCACTTTTATCATGTAGCTGGATATGTCCTTGCGACCTTCATAATAATCAAACTCTGGATGTATACCTTTATTTGCAACTGTTCTAATTTCTGGAATAAATTTTACCAATGCTTTAGACAGAACATAGGCCACGCGCAATGTTTCAGGGAGTGACTTCATTACTTTCACTTCCATAGCGCAAACGGAAATGTGGAAAGCAGTTTGTCCAATATCAACCTCCTTTCTAACACACACCCTACCTTCCTCTCTGGATTCTTCGTCAAGTTCTCTCAAATCGTCTTTTGTTAGACTTCCGTCACTTGGAAGGTCATAGTCAATATCGGATTCATTTTCAGAATCGCTGAATTCAATATCGTGGACGTGGGATTTCATGTAAAATGTGCTACAGTTCTTTGCAGGTACAATCTCTTCGTTGGTTTTCATAATCGGCAATTCATTTTCATCATCCGTATAATCAAATGTTTCGGCCTTTGATTTAAGAATTAAAAGCGTATGATTAATATTTGATGAATCATACTTTGATACTCGTTGTTTAACACTGTCGTTCAACACAATAGCTGGTACGATGTCTATAGTAACTCTTACACTTTTATAGTGCTCACCACACCATATGACGTCAAACATGCATATATCCCCCTCGTTTGCTGCACGGTCGATCATTTCAAAACCACCAAGAGACGATACGCATTCTCCAGGATAAATATTAGTACATTCATCAGAGTTCCACAGTTTAGTAATTGACATTGCTCTGTTAAATTTTCTGATAAACGGTTTGAGGATTGTCGTTCGGTTAAGAAACCCGTCGCTGATATATTCCTTATAGATACCAGGTTCGATTGTTGTAACTTTCAACTTAATAAACTGATCGTCTGCATCCTGCTCGGGTATAATATTGTCAGTGAAATTTTCAAGGTGAACTATGATGTCCTTTTCGTCGGGCATGCCTTGCTTGGTACCCTCCGCACTGCTTCCAGCAAGATAAGGGCGGAATGCAAATTCAGGATTATTTTTGCTGATTTCATCTGAAACTCTAAAATAGTTCACAAAGCTTACTTTGAAAGAAAAAACATTTATCAGTAATTATATATGAATATCGTTTTCTTTATTATTATTGAATTACATTTCTTACAAACCTACCTGTTGAGGAAAGAAAATATTTGATAGTTTTGTTGTCGCTCTTCTTCATCATATTGGATGATTCCCGTACCACGTGTACATAATAATTGACATAGACGTTCTCTGTTCGCCTGTCTATCACCTGCTACATTTTCAATCCAGTTTGTAATCTTGGATCTTCTGATGTCTCGAGTAGAAGAAATAATATTATGAACACAGTCTATATAATTAACCAAGGAGGCATCAGTCAATGGTTCAAGAATTTTGACCAGGTCGTCCGCTTCCACCCAACGCGCAAGACATAATGGAGTAGACCCATACATATCTGTAATGTTTGGAGAAGCACCAAAGCAGAGGAGGTTTTCAAGTATATTGGAATCTGTTAACATCATTTGCTTCCAATAAGTGACAACCCAGTGAAGGGGAGTCCGTCCCAATTCATCACGAGCATTAGGATCGGCTCCAAGATGAAGGAGAATGAATACTTCATTTATTGAGCTGTCAAAGCTGTCAAAATAGTTACGTGATGCAGCCCAATGCAACAGGGTTTCCCCCTTGCCAAACGTCTCATTGATACTATCAACAGAGGCTGCAGCATATAGTGTAGCTTTATGTTTTTCATAAGCATCGCCAATTACGGGTCGTAACGTATCTATGTAATGTTGGAGTTTAGTATTACTAGAACATGCAACGCTCCAGTCTGCCTCATCTACCGCTTGTATCAATGGATATGTATTCATGTTAATAACATAAATCCAAAGGCAAATTACTGAAAAAATGACAATGCTGTGGGTATCAGTGGCTAGATCTCAATGGAGATACATTCAGGCAACACTAGCCCTTCATCAGTGCAAGTGCTAATGTTAATAACATGAAATATATTGATCTGATCTGTTTATCCAAAGTTCTTGTTTTAAATGTGTGGAGTAAACGTGTAGTAAGTTCAGACTTCAACAACGAATACAACGTAAGGGCATACAGTTAGCCTGTTACAAGCATACCACCATAAACATTTCCACCGGTCACAGCAATGTTACGTATTTATACCATTATACATTATACCAACATACAAACATGAGTAACTGGCACCATCAAAGTCGCAATGTATGTTGTGAGCATTCGGAAAAGATGACATTTCTCGTCCCATTTATCATAATAGAAAGAATATTCTAGTCAGCCATCACCTGGAAGACAACACTCTTGCTTCAGTGGATCTTTTAGATTATCCCCATTGGGTCATCAACGTTATATGCCTACATACAACTATCGCATTGATTGCTAGGCCTAACTGTAAATACAAATGTAACTTACTGAAAACACTCCAACAACCGTTGGCAACTGTGGAGGGTCTCAATTGAGATAAACAGAAGATAATAGATACACATCTAAATTAAAACGTAGACAGCCAAACCAACATACAGGACTATATGCTGTAATATCTACCATGCTTGAATGAATATTGTGTATCTGTAACACATTAAACAGAGTTGATTGGAATAAATAGAATAACCATTCAGACATGGCAAACAATAGTACTAGTCATACTGTTTGCTTACCAATCATAAAAATATAATACCATTATCATGATAAAGGATTTTAAATATCTGTAGCCTACACGGGAATTTACCACTTGCTTATTTAGAACCCTAAAAGGGACATACCTGTGACCCAACAAAATGTCCCCTGAATGTTAAAAATATATATTGCTCGGGTAAGTGTCCCCTTATTATTGGTGTCACCTGAAAGGATAGGTTCAACTACATTGTATATGTTTTTTTTAAAGTGAGATCAGTTTAAATGAAAAATCTGGTCAAACTATCTACATCATTTGAGAATATATTACTTCCGATTAACTATAGTTTCATTACTTCACTACTACATCATATACCTCATTTGTACACTGTCCATCATTAGTGTAATTAAACGGATAATGTCATCAAGGTTACCAATTCAACATTGATAGCGTACGATTCTCCATCCTAGTATTCCACACAACTTTCATAATTTATTTCGGTAGCAATTTCTTGGATGGACAAGGCAGACCGACTATCGCCAAAGAAATTATGTCATGGCAGCTGAAGACGGTTTGAACGGCGTGTGTTTGCAGGATGATGAGGAGAAGGCATTCATCGTATTTCTTCGAACGCAGCTGGTAGGCCTACTTAGACGGAAGACTAAACGAATAAAGTTAACTAAATGATAAATTAGTGGTCATTTTATTTACGTCGATGTGAGGGGAGAGAAAGTGAGAGGGTGGTGCTCTTACCCTGGTAAATATTGTTCTTCATACTGTAGTGTTATAATTCGTTTTGATCAATAATTATCGCCTTTGAAAAAATAAAAATGTGTGGAGTAATAATCTCAATCTTTTACGATATCAAAGACTGATACACTAACAGTAACACAGTGGTACAGAGGTAATTGGGGTGAAATAAAAAAACTACGACTAGCTACATAATATGAGTGTATAATTTCATGAATACTCTGATTTGTTCGTTAAAATTACACTATTGAGTTCATACCTATTTCAAAAAATGGAAACAGCTTACTATTCGAATGCAAGGAGAAGTTATCCGCATGGAAATATTCGATGATTTGGCTGAGTGAGTGAGTGGCCGAGCGGTTAAGACAGTGGAACCGTCATTACGTAACCATAACATCGGCAGGGGTTCGAGGCTCACTCACTCCATGTTTCTGGTGGTAGAACGAGTCTTCTCGGATAAGGACTATAAACCGTAGGTCCAGTGTACACATCTAGCTCGTGTGCACTTTAAAGAACCTAGTACATCTTTTGAGACAGCCACTGATCACCAACTGGGCCCTCTGGGAGACCAGTCTTTGACTTAAGAGGTTACCCAGTATAAATATATATTTCAATCAATTATTGGTCAAAAGACAAACATTTGACGCGCATTGCGTGTCATACGTATATTTGATCGCCAATTTGACAAAAATATGAAAACGTGAAGATCCATATTGGTGGCGCTCGTAAAGGAATCCCAACATCATGAAAAACACAAAAAGCTAGAGATGTTGGGCAAGTCTAGCATAACTGATTGAATAATTCACGGTCAAACAAGAAACAAAAACAATATAACCAATCAATATAATTTTAATGAGTTATATCAATTAAAAAATAATGGCAGACAAGAAATAAGCCTAAGTGCAATGACCATTAAAAGCTTGACCCTTAATTAAATTACAGTAAATGTGCAGATTGACAAAATGAAAACTGTCATTTACGAATAATAGAAAAATATCATTCACTCTTCATGTATTTTTATTAAATTTGAAAACAACATTATTATTACAAATATTTCGATAAATAATGTATAGAGGTTTGAAAGCTTTGTGGCAAGGCAATGTGTATCATTATTTATATAACCGTACATTATTATACCATTACAGTGAACATATCCTGCACAGAAGCATAATATGGCTATTGCATTCAAAATATCAATGATCAAGGGCAGATAAATACATTTAAGCAAAATTCTAACATCAAGTGTTATTAAACCGTATTCTGCTTGTTTATTAAACTCGCTGATCTACAGATAATGTTATTTTTTCACATATCAAATTCTCTCATTTGCCTCTGATAATTTCCCCAATGGTTGTAAAATTACCAGTCACGTTATTATAAACTCTTGTGGTTTATTACATAGGGGGTTTATTCCGTCAGGACAAAAATAAAAGGAATATGGGGCTGAAACTCAGACAAGTATACAATATGTACATGCAAACAACGCTGTGGTGTGTACACGTAGCGTTGATGCATCACGACGAGGAATGTGTACACATAACGCCGAAGCATCATGACAAATATGTACACATAACGTCGATACACGTTAGAGAAATATGCACACGTTAGCGTTGATGCATCACGAGGAATGTGTACACACGTAGCGTTGATGCATCATGAGAAATAATGTAGGCCCACACGAGCGTCGATACACGTTATAGAAATGTGTACACATAATGTTGAAGCATAACAAAAAATAATATATCCTCATATATAGCGTTACACGTTAAAGAATATTATATATTACATCTATAGCAGTATATGTACACATAACGCCGAGGCATTTTGGTGTACACGTAGCGTCGTATACATTATATAAATGTGTATACACGTAACGCCTACATACATACACGTAGCGTCGGTATATTTACCCCAGACCCCATATTTACCTACACAGCGTCGATAGAAAACGAAATTTGTGCAAATAGTTTCATCAATGACGATTGAAACGCATCGATACACACTTTCGAAAACACAAGATTATGTTAGGTATATAGTCATATTTCACCATAACATGTATTTACATTTTATGCACCACAATTATGTATTGAGCATTATCAATGAATGACAATGATACAATAAGCTACGGTAATTAATTGTTGTCATATTTTTGCCACCTACCTTCCGTTCAAATATTTTTCCGGGTGAAAATCCATCAAGTATATCGAGTCTTATTTATCTTTTTCAAGAATGTCCGAATCTTAATATCCAAGTGACTCTCACCTGACTAAATCTAGACTACGATGCATATCAATTAACTGCAAAGATAATTGCTTTGATATTCTTGTCAAGTAAGAGAATTACGCTCGTAAGACCTAATTAGGAAGATCGCCGTGAATGGCATATGCCTGATTTTGTATCCTACGATCACTACTGCTGTCGGCAGATCTCAAGGGATGAGGTCGAGCCGGCTTACGGCAATCTATAGCTAGAAATAACTTCAGTGTGATTATACCGAAAATCAATCGTAGAGTTTGTAAAAAAAAAAACGTCTGAACGAGAATAAATCATTTACTGAACGGTTAATTAAGTGTGAAAATCGCTGTCTGGTTTAAAGTCTTCTTTCTTAAAAGCTCTTTAATGCTGACCAGTTAAACAAAATCATAGTTAATTATGCAAACAAATTGTATTTAAATATATTTTATGAATAAGAAAACATGTACATCGTAACCGTTGATAAGAAACTCCATTGTCCAAAGACAAAACTACTTATAATGTCAACAAACGAATGAAGGGAAAGTAAATAGAAGTAAATGTTACGTTCAGAAAACCGGTGCACCGAAACAAACCAACCACTAATCGTCCTCTGGATTCGGCACTGAAGTATCATCCACCCAACCAATCGATTTATTGATTATAAATGAAAAACAATTATTATATTGATTGTTTGATTTATAGGGGATTAGGGTTCAGGTGGATGGTGCTTAATACATGATATATAGGATTGATAAATAGAAAATTGTCAAAAACAATTTTTAATTTAAAAATTCCTTACAATTAAAAGAAATGAGGTTCGTAAATGGTACGGTAAAAAAAATCACGAAAATAGGAACGATAGAGAGCAATATCATTAATAAAGACAATTCAAATTCTTTGTACTACCGGTACATAACATTACAAACATGTGTGGAAAGATGTTTGAAAATTAAACTGTAGGAATAAAATAAATGTATTGACATAAAACAAACTAATAATATTATAATTATTGATTATATTGGACAATACTGTACTCTGACTTAAATACTATAATTTATTATAGCAGAAGTACACATCATTATTAAACCTCCTGATTAGCTCAACTCGATGGATATCTATTTATAAAAATATTGTTTTGGCATATAGTATATATAAATCCAAAGGCAAATTACTTAAAAAAAAATGACAATGCTGTGGGTATCAGTGGCTGGATCTCAATGGAGATACAAAAATAAAAAGCGTATATATATATATATATAAAAAATCAAGATCAAATAAGTTAAAACTGCCTCAATATAGATTTATTTTTGCGACATTATATATATATATATATATATATATATATATATATATATATATATATATATATATATATATCTATAAAGTCACGAGAATGTTCTGACGACTCGGACACCAGCAGTTTACAAAAAATTACACCAATTTATATTTCCTCAAAAATATTGTCGCCGTAAAGCTCAATAAATAATGTACTCGTTGTCTGTCAACAATAAATCATGTACCCGCTTTAAATGTCATTGCTGATACATAAAAACAGTAGGTACTGATAAGTCTCCTGCTGACAAATGCCTACAAATTGAGACTATTAAACTGTCGTGAAAGTATAATCTTGTGAAATGTCGAACTTACCCCTTTGCGCTCTAAATCCGTCTTGCTGTGTGTTGAGTGCATTCTGGTTTCGTTCGTATACGGTAGGCTACATTGACGTAAATGCAATTACATTTAGACATAGCAATCCACACTAATGAGACAACAGGCCTGCTTTGAGTAGATATCAATGCTCACATGGATATGATTTTAATGATGTAATAATTTTTTAGAAGGCTGATTACTGTTGACAAAATGCAATGCAATTAAAGATATGATATACATGATACTAATTTCCAGGAGTCATCGGGTATACTGGTATATACCGTTATCAGATAACCAGTTGATCAGAAAACGACGCTAAAATGTATACTGAATAGCTTCTAAAGGACTGATTGAAGGTCGTGATATAACATTTAACACTCTGATATAAAGTTATATTTCATTTCCGATGTCAAACATAGTAAATAATATCACGACAATGAGGAAATAAATGACAAAGGCGGACGCAGACAATTCATTTTCTATCACTGATGGCCAGTACATTATCTTCAGATATTAATTTTCTCAACGGTTATTATGGTTGGTCAGTTACGGCATGAGCGCTAATGACGTAACGCCTGTTAAAACACAATTAAGTGAATGATTGAATTGTCTACAGCGATTGCTTTTAAGTGGACTCTTCGTTGAATGCTTAACACTTGGCATTAGTGTTCATAGGATAGATCATGGTTAATGAGTAATTGTCAGTCGGGCAATTCGATATCAATAGAAAGGCCAGGAGATGACCACTCATGGTGTTTTGTATTTAAGAATATATGAAAATCAATCAAACATCATAATCATCATCGTAATAATCATTATCTTAATATTCATGCTCATCATCGTCATCATCAGCACTTCGTCGTAATCATTCCTCAATCATTACCATGGTAATATTTTTAATATCTATTCACAATCACAAATGTAGGCCTATAAACAATTTAAAGAAATCATCATTATCATCATCATCATCATCAGAAGCAGCATTAGCATCATCATCCTTTATCATCATCCTCCTCCTCCTCCTCCTCCTCATCATCATCATCATTATAATTATAATCATTATCATCATCATCATTATCATCATCATCATCATCAGAAGCAGCATCATCATCATCCTCATCAGCATCATCTTCATCATCAGAAGCAGCATCAGCATCATCATTAATATCATCATTTTTATCATAGTTGACATAATCATCATCATCATTGCCATCCTCGTTGGCATAATCATCATAATCATCATCATCATCATCATCATAATTATCATCAGCATCATCATCATCATCAATATCATCATCATCATCATCATCGTCGTCGTCGTCATAGTATTTGAAATAGCACACAGTCCTGATCCCGAACATGTAGGGCAGATGAGTTCAACTTTACCTTTTGACGATGATGGTAATGATGTGTGCAAACGCCATTTACATTTTGACAAATATAAGTAAAATCATTTTGTCTAAATGTTAAGTGCCAACAACATCGTTATTACATCTAATTTACAAACTGTAAAGTTGATAGTGCATGATTTATTGTGCAAACAAAAATATAATGCATTTCCATGTCAATCATATCAGAAAGATAATTTCTCAATTCTGAAGTTGAGGCCGATTTTGAAAGGGGTATAAACAGTTTAAGCGAGCATAAACGTTTGTTTTCCTTCTCACGGAGCAGCTACAACATCATATCGCTTGCAAAAATTTTAAGAAAGCCATTCCTATTTTCTGAATTCCCTTTTAATAACTTTAATAGGACCAACTTAATATTATAACGAAGTAAAAAACTACCTCAAAGAAATAATGGTTCTTCGTTGGTTGATCATGAAGAAGAATTAATTACTAATGAAGGAACATCTCTGTAATTGCTGATATGCCTTCGTTTTTCAAAAGTATGAAATGTCATCAAATTATGAAATAAGTGCTAGAATACTCAATACTGGTTTCCATAAAATCGCTACACGACAGAGCGAAGCGATTCTATGGAAACGCTAGAATTTATCGGGGATCTAGTTACGAGCGCTAAATATTCTTTGGTACGCGTATACGATTCATCGCCGACAAAATCGGCAAAGTTGAACATGGTTGAACTGCCGATTTGACTGCGTCGGCGACATCTGCGCGTGTAGCGATTTTAATGGAAACGCTGTAGTGATTTTATGGAAACCAGGCTTTATGGTCTCTAGCCCTAATGTGCTTCGATTCTCAATCGACTATACTCTATGAGATACACAATATCAGGAAACTCACTTTCAAACAGTGGTGTGGCCTACTTTTGAACAATTTGAACAGCGTTATTAAAAACAAACAATCGCAGTTTAAACAGATATTGAAACACATGTCCTGATTCAAAAGAAAAGAAAAAAGTATTTAAATCGTAAAAATACAGTAATTTCTTACCAGATGTAAATCAGAACATTTTGCTAAACTCTAACATACAATAATACATTCCCATTTTAATGATGTACAAAGAAAATTGAAAGCGACAAAGAAACTGTATATTCTACTTATGGTGATGACCTGAAACTAATTTTTTGAAGAATAAAAATCGATTAAAATTGTAAATGGCATCAGTGAAGGATCGTGAAACGGAAGCGGTAACCTGTATGCCGTTTGATCTGCAAGGGGAATGAGCAGCATTTCCCTGTGTAGTCAGACCTATAGTGTAATACCTCACCGACTTTACAAATGCGCTAAAATAGGGCGTGTTTGCATGGAAGTATAAATATCATCTGCTTCAGCAGTACTCATTGTAAATATTTCATGCCATATTACTAAAAACCGGAAATTGTTTGCGTGAGAATATGATGGTAAAGGTGACGCTGGGGTTCGTGTGTATTTGGTAACAATCGAGAAACATGCGACACATGTACAAAGAGCGATGTAACCAATACAGCGTTTGATATCAACGAATTCATTAATATAATGCTGTATGTGCATACAAAATGAAAACTGATACATCAGAAATTAACGCATGTGCGTCAACCTTTTGGTGCGTAACGCACCATAAACGGTCATTGAGTTTGTCACTACAAACTTCCGCCATGAATCTGGAATACGTACATTTGCTTATATGTGTATAATGTCTTTATCACATGCAGGTTTCAGGTTTTCAATCTTCAAAATTAATCAAACGACAGTCTTCGTTAAGGGTACATTTTATTATGTCCACTTGATGACGGTTTTAATAAAATAATTCCTATAAATAAATACTATAAAAAATAAGATAATGAATATCTATTTGAAAACATCTCCTCCATCACATTTACTGCAGGCAGGTGGAGAAGTACTTAAGTTACCGACATTACTATGACCACAAACGTCTCTTATTTGTGTTGATTGAACAAGATAAATGATGATATATTGTCATTTAAGCTATTTACCTCTTCTTTGAAGATGCCTATATACTAACAATACTCCAACTTATTATTTATAGAAATCCACATAGACTAATTATACAACTATACAAGTAGAGGTGACGCTAGCTAGTAAGTGATATGAATATTTCCCTCTACTCTCTTAATACGGAATGGAAAGGTTAGTAGACCTACTCAGCAAAAGGACTCACAAAAATCTTATGAATATCTTTTTAAATCTAACATTCAACAAATTACCTTTTGCTATTAATGTTTTCAAAGAAGGAAGGACTATTCACGGAAATCAGACTTAGCACATGAAATGTCAATTCGTTTCATGTGAAAGATTGTGTATGAAAAAGAAATCATAAATAACCCCCAAAAGGGTTTTATGAGAGTAAGACGCCCTCCTCACTTTGCCAATGGAAAGGTGAAAGTCCGTCACATTCTCAACGCACAGTACTATTCAATACATTTATTTAAATAAACCATCCAATCTGTTTTAATATTCTTCCTTTCCGACTTTTTGCCTTCTCATTATTAACCTGTGGCGCCAGGAAGGAAGCAAATATTCAATTTCTCTATTCCAATGATTGTAAAACTCACACATTTAACATAAAAACAACAATTTTTGTATTGGTAATCTAACTTATTCTAACGATGACAAAATACAACCGATACGATCTCCGACGATGCTCGTGGCGCCGTCTTCTTACAAACGAATGGTTGAATTTAAACCATAATAGCCTACACAGCAATGAAAGTGGAAATATATTTTGTTAAAGTATATAAGTTCACTGGCTTATCTAACTACTTTAAAAGAACTTCACTGTAGAATACTGTAAATAGGTTATTTTCTTGATAACATCAACGTTCTGAAGAGAGCTGAGTTTTTCCTTCCTTTTCTAACCTCAGACTTGTCGATTTATTTTAACATTTCTGTTATAAATATATATATATAATATACATATCTTTCAAACAGTAAATTAATTACATAGAAAAGAAGTTTGTTTCAAAATTCACCTGTTTCAACAGGAATTTCATATAGTTTCATATTATTCTGCTTGCCTTTAGGCTTGTTCTTATTTTCACCGTTTAGGTTACATTTAGGCTACGTCGTAATGACATTGAAATTCACTTCAGGTAAAAATTCAATTAGCAGCGGTTCTGATTGATCATCCTATGATCAAGATAACAGATACTACTGTATTTACCATTCAGTTTTCAGAACATACAAAATGTATTTTGATTAAGATACGAATCGATGAAAATGAACCGTAATGAAAACTAATTAAAGAAACGATCAAGGTGTTAATTTAAAAACTTATGTTTCATACCCTGGGATATATTGCAATGTAGATTGATGATGTTTTTGGCAGGTGTATTAGCACGGTAGCTCATCTGATATTTGTATGGTAGCTTAATAATATAATGTCACTCTTTACTTGTAAACTCATGAGTGAAATGAAAATATGAAATTATCATAATTATTTCTTTCAGAAACAATCGGACGAAGAATATCTATATATTAGTTGGAAAAAAGTAGCTTAATTGACAATTATCCACTTCTAGTACTTTCCTTTCAGGCGAAAATGGCAAAAGGCTTCCTACTTTCTAGAAGTGTTATCAGATAATCTATATTGTTTTGAAAACTCTTCTAACATGACCACAGTGCACGTTTTTCCATTTTCCTCCTAACTGTGTCATATTTGCTACCTAATTCCCAGTGCTGTATCTCCAGACATGACAATATTTGTCCAGTATCAAGGCAAATTTTGTAATACAGATTCTCATGAGTATTACATGTAGTGCCTGTGACATTTAAGGTTAGATTAAGGGTAAAGCCAATGTTGAAGATTTATACATTAAGTCTTCAAATACGTTCCATTACAATTAATTTTATGCTATTGAACTTTTAAATAACAACATACTGTGATTATATGCAGGAAAGGAAAAGAAAAATCAACTGGAGAAGATTTCACACATTTTCGCAAGTTACGACTAGAACAAGAGCATAACTTTCAAGAGCAGAACTTTCAAAACGACAACAATGAAGTCAGCCTTATCTAGACAAAATACAGTAAGTTACTTTGGTGGTTTGTATACAAGGAAATAATTAAACATGAATGTATCTTTACATATTGATAATGTGATATATTTGGTATATGCAACTTTAATCACATGAACTGCTATAACAGCTAGGCTAATTTATACAAATGATTGTATCGTGTATTCACAACTTCAATGTTTCTAAATGATTTACTTTATGAATCTGAAATAAATGCGTTGAGAGTGCCTATTGAGAACCCATATTTTACTAGAATCTTAATATATTTGATAAAATCCCATACTAATTATGTGAGCATCTACTCAAATCGGTCAATCAGTTATGAAGCACAGATTCCCTTCATACATCAAAGCTAGCGAGTGAATGCCAGAGGCAAAAAAGACATTAGTCACGAAAATAATTTCATCGGAATATTGTAGGTTTTTTCTTAAAATGGATTGCCAACGGAATTTAAAGAATGATGTAGTGTGCTAGATTAATAATAATAAAACAAGTTTTATTTGAACCCAAAAACATTTATACCGACCGAAGAGCAACAGAGTTTTGGTTAAAAAGAACCTCTACTTTTGATTCTTTTTCTTTTGAAAGTAGCTCTTTCATTAGGTTTCGGTAAAGTAAGCAAGATATAAAATTTAGTTCAACGAACTTTATATTCAAACTGTTCTACTACACTTTAATTTCAAGAACTAAACGGTCACATTTTTAGACAGTTCCAGCTTAGTTTTGTTTCTCACAATATTAAAGAAAGTTTGTATTACAGCTTCGATTTGTTTTCTGTTAATCTTTTGTCGATTTACGTGTACAATGCATTAACGCATTTTATATTTTGTGTAAGTGATGGTCCTCTGTCTCAAAAGGACCGGTTTGAATATATTTTAAAAAAACAATTTTATATTTTTCTAAGTAAGTAAATACATTTATTGTCATTTGTAAATATATAAAAGCTCAGCAAAAGTTATAGTTAAGTGTTTACCGTTTCACGGAATTGAGTTTTTTTAAAAAATATAATGGAAAATCGTCAATAACGGTGGTATAGCTTAACGGATATCTGAAGTACCCACCTAAATGTCGTTGAGAAAACCTTTATTCTGACTTTATATTGTACTGTGTAATGCTCATATTACAGCATTACTATTGTTCACGTAATTTAAGTGCTTTCTATTCTAAGCAATGTAAAGTTATAGTTTATATTCCTTCAAGCAATAAATAAAAAATAAATCAAAACAACCTTGAAATATAGGCAATTAAAAACGAGCTATGAGACAAATTTGAAATTGAACTTGAATGAATGTGAAAGTCATTTAATTCGAATCTATAAAAGAGTAAGTAAGCTATATACAATTCCATTTAATTTGACGCTTTAAATTAGCGGGAACAAATTAAGTTGGTCAGTTCTAGAACGTATAATCAGGAATAGGCTTAACTGTCGAAGTAAGTTGTATTCGGACTGGGTTGTTGCACGTCCCTATTTTTAAGAAAGTGGGCTGCATACATGTGATAAACTAGAAAGTGTAAAATGGTGGCGTATTTCAGCGAAGTGAAGACTTAAACAAAACAGGTCAACAAGTTACTACGTTCTACTTCAATTACCACATAACTGCAATTAACTTAAGTTAGCTTACAAGATATGAATAAAACAAAAAAGAAACAAATTAACTAATTTGACGATAATGCAAATAATGTAAGCACTAGCCGCTCAGTCACTATGTGATTACTTTACATAACGGAATCATAATTCAAAAAACAATTCATAAATCAATGTTATGTTAACAATACACACATCTTCTATACTTTACGAATCTTTCAACTATTCATAGTAAACTTTCTCTCTTCAAAATAAATATAACGTTTTCTTCCTAATTGATATAGTATCGATTTCTTAATGTTTTCTGACATTTTGAATTATTCTATAACTCTACAGAGAAAATAATCTTCGAAGTAATTGATGGATACTTTAGATGTGAAACCCTTTTTCCTATCTCCTCCATACGAAATAGAAATTGGTGTATCTTTAGCATAATCAATAAATATAAAAACGATATTTTAAATTGTTTCTGACAGGTAAAATCATCTCTTAACGCGAGTTTATGTTTTGTCGATCGTGGTCGGCGGCGCCACGCCAATCAACTTCTGCAGTTTGTCTTGTTGAAACTTGTGAAAAAGAGAAGGATTGTTTACAGACGAGTATCGACAAACACTTGGTATGTAATTCAAATCATTAATACTTGGATATACGCTGTCACAAATGATATCTGGAACCGTAAATTAAATTACATCCTAATAAGTTTAACTAGATTGTTCTTTCTTCACTAAATAACATTACTCTAATTCTTCATCTTATGTATTACATCTTAACAGTCATTGTGACTTCTTTTATAGATCACAAAAAAAGAGTAGAAGACATTAATTTCAATAGACAAAAAGAAACCCTTTGTTATAAATGTATCTCTTACACCGTTCACTTCCGGTTTATAATTGTTTTCTTGCTTAATGTATTGTATTTCATAAAAGCATCTAAGGCTGGATCTTAAGTTATCAATAGTTCCTTTATAAATGTCTTGTCTTTTCTTATAAAATCTTAATATGGATCTTAATCGAGTAAAAAAATAGTTGCTTTCGAAATGTCTTGTCTTTTCTTTTCTTATAAAATCTTAATAAGGATCTTAAGTTATCGAGTAAAAAAATAGTTGCTTTCGAAATGCCTTGTCTTTTCTTTTCTTATAAAATCTTAATAAGGATCTTAAGTTATCGAGTAAAAAAGTAGTTCCCTTTGAAATGTCTTGTCTTTTCTTTTCTTATAAAATCCTAATAAACTTTTAGTATACCACTGCACTGAATCATGTTAATAATCACTCAAGTTTGATCGCCGTATGAAGACTATATCGTATTAGTCCTGTTATTATAAGCATCGATTAACAAATAATATACCATATTCTGAAACAAACACCCTTCTTCTCTTTAATACCAACTCACCGCCAAATCTTCTCTCTCTAAAGACTTTTGATCATGTAATCGTATTTTTTTGCCAAAA
Organism: Antedon mediterranea; assembly: GCF_964355755.1. Taxonomy (NCBI): domain Eukaryota; kingdom Metazoa; phylum Echinodermata; class Crinoidea; order Comatulida; family Antedonidae; genus Antedon; species Antedon mediterranea. The sequence continues at coordinate 19,371,035 of NC_092675.1, forward strand.
CCCAATCTCTTTCATTGCACCTAGCTATATTTTCAAATAAAACAATAAACAAAAAATGTTTCTGTCTAATCATCCCCCCTTCCCCGCCCGGCCCCACCTCCTACTACAATTTTCCCATACCTTTCCCGTCAGCACTATACGCCATTACATTAATCGCGTTTCCTTCGACGCAAAACGCAAGAACGAAGCGCACCGCGAGTAATGACCAATCACGACGCAGTTAATAACTGTCGTTTGAGATTGATCAACTCACTTGTTATGCGCCTTACGTTGCTTCACTACTGTTTTAATATAACGTACGAAAAATATATTCTGAGTTCATACAATACAATACAATACGTCATAACAATCGTGTAGTGAATTATAGACTACTTCACATACTCCAATTGACCCAGATCTATTGAATTAAAAATAATATTATTTTCATGAGATTATAGTATATAAAATTTATAGCAAATGATGTTTTTGCAATCGAATACAGGTTACAGCCTTATAAATTAGCGTTCTCACGCCTCAAGCGATAAAGCGAGAAACTTTTCTTTTCTTTCATACTCAGTATAGAGAATGACATGAGAGGCATGCAAGACATCTATATCGTTATTATCTATTATTTTCTATCGTTTATAGTTAATGTCTTTTTTTACAACTTGTTTTTATGTTTGAGCTCTAATTGCTAAGAGTAGGTCTACCCAATAAAACACTATAAAACGTCCACTTTATCAAGAAATTTCCACAGAACTGGGCTCTTAGTCGCCATCCAATATTGTGCTTAATTCAATTTTGATAAGAAAATGTTATATGTAAGCCCAGAATGTTACTTCTTTTCGACACTCTATGTATAGTATGTGCAGTATCGAGGCAAATTATGTATAGTCTCACATGTGACACATGTATCATAGGACAATACAAGCCCCCCATTTGATACATACGTTTTGTTTTGATTTATTTTGATAGCATACATAAAGAAAACAGATAAGAAACAAGGAACCGTGCAACGTAATCATTTGTTTGGTACCATGGATAGCCCTGTAAATCTCGCCTCTTTCCAAAAAATGGCGGAAGGAGATTTTCAACAACAACCATGAGAATGACATACAATTGAATTAATCTGCATACTATAATATCAAACAAAATTAAGTATAAAGAAACATACAATTCTTCAATTCACATGAAAATGAATACAATCGCCTTCTGGGGGAGTATTTTGTATTACAAATTAAGTGTCAATAAGTTGAGAGGCTATAATTTCATTTAATATGTTACGACCACGATATTTGTTAGTTACTAAAATATCAAAATCTAACTCTCATAAATTCAAGAATCAATGGAGAATATACATGAATGACATAAAACAACCAATATTGGAAGAAATGCTTTCTTTTTGACTAATAAAAAAAACCAACTTGTACCAAACTAGACGACGACTGCCCAGGGAAATGTTGAATATGAACGACGTCATGTAGGCCCATGGCAATTCTCATTCAACATTTCAATCGATGTTAGGGTTAATTGTTGATTATTTTTGCTAGAGGACATAATTGCAGCTTAATATTGCTTTTTAATATCCATTTCCAATAACACGAAGATGCTTTGGCAACCCACTAAATGCCGACTGGACGAATTCTGTCAAAGTTGATATTCGCAACAAAGTTTAATGCAGTCAAGTAGATGTGAAATGCGTAAGATACTCATACTGTGCTGCGTGTGTTTTTACGATCAATGAATTATATAAAACTAAATTGTATTAGTTATAAGTTAAGAATCTGTTTATATTATACGCCATCAATAACCATTTATAAATCGCCATAAACACTATTTTGTTTGGTAGATTGACTTTTTTTTCAACCAGAACTTCATTACGCCTGATATCTCTTTTTGTAGAAATTACACCCTTTCTCTATACATTAAAAGTCATTCCGGTATGCGCACTTTAAAGATAATTGAGCCAATAACATCGCCGATGGCGATGACGCGGTCACTCTACTCAAAAGATCTTCACCGCGTACATTAAATTATTTGCATTTGTATAAATATTCAGAATAAATTATAGGATTCAGAATAATTACATGTAATGAATTTATCATTAAATCATTTTTATAATTGTTAGTCGTGTATGCACTTCTAAATGCAAAGGATTTAATGGTTATATTTTAATCGAATATCATCAATGTTCATATCAGTATATACTATTATGTGTAATATTAGTACCGATTTATAAAAAAGGGAAATTACAGATTGAGATGCAATTTCGAGTTATTTAGCTATTTAAATTTACTTCATTAGTCCTAAATATAATTTTTATTTAATAATTTTTTTAAATTGCAACAATATTCTCACATTGTACATGCCTATTTTAAAATTTGGAATTATTGGTCATATATTTTGTTAGGTTTTTTTTTCATTTAAAAAATTTAATTGGGTTGGGTACGTAAATTGTTTTATTATTGATTTTCATTCTTCTGAGGTCTTAGCTCATTTTCGACATAAGAGATTACTTAGTAAAATGATTGAGATAATAATTATTGACAATTTTAATGATGATAAAGTCAATGAATTCAAAATTGTCTTTTCTTCTTTTGAATATGTAAAAGTTGTTCGATATCATAATAACAATCAACAATTTACGTAAGACCGTTTCTGTCAAAATGAGTGAATACACCACGCCACAACTCTTATTGATCGAAACCATTAACCAATTGCTGACTTGCATTATTGAAATGTAAGATATAACTCACAAAATGTACGGGATTGTGGACAGAGTTTGCAAGATAATATTGGAGAACAATTGCAGAGGGCCAACACAGAGGACACAACCTAAAGGAAACAAGACCATATACATGGCTGTAGCCGCGTGCTCAAGTTAGTGTTTACCGACCAACCGACCAACTGACCGACCATCCAAACGAACCATCAACCGACCGACCGACATAGTGAGCTGTAGAGTCGCGTTGCTCGCGATTAAAAACAAAATAGAATATGTTGTTATTACGCCAATAATCAGGTTCAATATAACATTCATCGGGTTCAATACAACATTCATCAGATTCAATACAACATTCATCAGGTTCAATACAACATTCATCAGATTCATTACAACATTCATCAGATTCATTACAACATTCATCAGATTCAATACAACATTCAGCAGGTTCAATACAACATTCATCGGGTTCAATACAACATTCATCAGATTCAATACAACATTCATCAGGTTCAATACAACATTCATCAGGTTCAATACAGCATTCATCAGGTTCAATACAACATTCATCAGGTTCAATACAACATATTGTAAGAACTTGTTTATTTCAACTATCTTTATAAATATTATTACAGTAAGAGAGACAAACAAACATTTTATTCTAAAGCATAAGGACTTAGCAGCGTTCCATAACCATGCAAGAATTGGTCAAAGAAGTCGAAACACATTGTCTGATACCTTATTTAAAATTCTCACCACGTTTGTTTTATATCATATCGTCTCTAATTGAAACATCTCATTAACAACAGACACTAATAACATTGGCATATATTATTGAACGAAAATGATTTTTGTTTAACCTTTTAGAAGTTATATTATTGCTGTTTTTGTGTCCTGCATCGATAATCACGCCATGTAATGAGTTTTATAACTCTGCATTTTGTTTCTTGATTAACATCAAAATATACAATTACACAGTGTTGAATTAATCATAATTGTAAAACATATTCAGTTAAACGAAAACTATTGTTTAACTGTAAACAAACTATTTTGTGAATGAAACGTGATAAAATTATACATGTCAAGTAACAAATATCTGTTTTTATAGTTCTTTTATTTCTTTATCGTAACATTCCATTTTATATACTCAGCAGTAGTATTGGATACAATAAATGCCATTCTTCCTCTGACAGGTTAGCGAATGTACAACTATTAATGACGTCATTTTACTAAATTAAATTGACTTTAACATTCATTTGAATCAGATTTTTTGGTGTAACGTGTAAGCAGTGTAACACGATGTACATCGACGAGTATACCATGAATGTTGACTAACGTCATTTTAAATGATGTCCAAAGGTAGATGATTAACTTGTTAAAGTGTTGCGTTATGTACATTATGTCAATTGTCAGTGTCGTTCATGAGTATTTGCATTCTCAACAACTAAGTATACACCTGTTTTCATCCGGTCAACATTCACGCCTACTGTATACGCACTTACCTGCAAACGATCTAGAAATGGAAACATTCCTGTTGAAATTAGCAACGAATGTTTGTTTTCGATTGTCAACACTTATTTTCACGAATTAATAATGAATGTATATTGATATCATGTCATTTAATACTGTCGTAAATTGATAGATGACGTTTTAAAGAAGAATTATTAATGAGTCTGTCCGGATGGGTGATCTGGTAACCGTATTAACATTATTACCCCTCTATAATATGGAAAAATGTGTCCGGATAGAAGATGTATTGCTTGTTAAAGCAAGGCAATCTAATTGGTTCAAGTAATTGTCGCAATAAATTGGACATGAACAATCCAAATAAAAATCTAAGGATAAACTAGAATTTAATTCGTCACTTTGACGAATTATAGGTGATCATTTTTATCATTTTAATCAAATTAACATTTTTTAAACATGCATGTACGTTAACATACGATCGTTAAAAGTTGATGTACGCCATTCTATGACATGATGCATATACACTTATAGTGCTGAGTTCTACCTATTATGTGTCATACAATATGTACAGTATTATACTGTATATCTATATACAGTGTAGCATAGGTGAAATTACGGGACTCATATCGTGTTCTAATTTTTTGGTATGATGGAATTTTCAAAATAAACTCGAAGATGACAATTTCGAAAGATAATGAATTGAGCAAATAAATATAAGGATTGGAAGAAAATTTGACACGTAGAAGCGCAATGCGCGGTCTTTGAAATTTGTATAACTTTGAATAAAGAAATTTAAAAACTACTTTTTAACTTCAACTGGCCATATGATAACATCACAACATCCGATAGGCTTAATTTTAATATGAATTCATATCTAAATTTCATCAGCTTTCATAATAAGTTATAATCTTCAAGGTCACCTTTAATTCTGAAGAGCTATAAGATATTCAAATGTATGGTGTAGCTGAAATTACACGACCTAGGTTATTCAAGTTTTTACGCGTGATGACGTCATCAAAATAAAAATGTTGACAACTCATTAGAAGAATAATTAATTGAGCGAGCACATACTAAAAGTTGTGCAAAAATCGGGCTCAAATAACGGAGATGCGCTCTATTGAATGTGATAACCCACACAAAAAGATAAAAATTCCTAATTTTTTAATTCAAGTGGCCATTTGATGACGTCATACCATTTTGTACGTCTAATGTGTATATACATTTGTATCTACAACTTATTGGCTTCCATAATAAGTTAAAAAAATTGGGGGTCATCTGCCATTCTGAAGAGTTATATTCATTTTAAAAAGTCCTTATTTTTTACCATTTTTAGCACTTTTGTACAATTAGTGTGCGCATTTTGTCATTTTTAACGTGCTCGTATAGCGTTATTTTAAGTCGGAATGGACTCAAAATTGGTGAATGTATTAAGGATTGTGAGTAGAATGTGATTTATACATCAGATTTTATTTTTTACGCATTTTAAGAATCGTGCGCACAAAAACGCATTTTTGCGCAGTAATTTTTTGAAACGCGCAAATGGCCTAATTCATGCTCTAAATTGATCAAAACCTAATTTTGCGCGTTTTAAATTTTTAACGCGCGATTTCACGTGCATGACCTTGAAACGCGCAACTTTTTATTTGCTAATATTTTTACCCTTGACCTGAAGTTTACCTGTAGTGAATTTCATTAATATGTCATAATGAATTATGGAGATATGATTGATAATGTGATTACACAAAATGGCGTATAAATGACGTCACGGATGAGTGATCACGCTGGAAAGCTCATTAGGATTAAGTTATATTATTTGAAAGATATTCTGAAATTTTGGTAATCATTGACATTAAACTTTTTGAGATAATTGTTACACAAAATAGTGTACAGAAACAATAAAAAGAACTAGATCTAAACTCGTCACTTGAGGACGAGTTTGGTTATCCGCCCGCAACAAAACATATCTTGCGCATTCAAGTGCTTTTCAGTTGTGACTTTTCCAAAAAGTAGCCTATTCAAAATTAAAACTGCCCTTTCAGTGTATTAACCAAACAAATCTTTTTATTTAATCGCTTTCCCGTGATGGGATTCGATCCCGGTACCTCTGATACCAAAGTCGGTTGCACTACACATCGAACCATATGAGCACCTGCTGAAGAAAATCCGAAGAAAGAGTCCTCGTTCATTCGGTATGTCGTGAACCCCCTCGATGCAAGTTGATTATTACATATCGAACTTAAATCATAATTTTTACTATGATGAAATCTTCACAAATTTTAAACAGTTACATATTATGAAAGTGCATACTTTCAAGTTTTATATATTAACATGTAAAGAAAAAAGATAAACGTTATGTATATTGTTTTACTCTTTGAATATGTTTATGTTAGTTTGATGATAATTATTTCAAAAATTACATTTAATATGCAAATAATGTAGCTATCAAACACTTTTTAACATTCAAGACTATAATAAATTAGACCTATGATTAATACACTGCAAGAAAATAAAATAAAAAATTGGGGTAACCTTGCATTCTGATGAACTGTTTCATTTTTAAAAGTAAACATATTTTGCAACATTTTCACAATTTGTTGACGTTTTCGTGCGCAACCTGTCATGTTTAACGTGCTCGTAGAACGCCATTTCAAGTTGAAAAGTGAATAAAATAACGGAAAATTGTTAACCGAAGATTTAAAAACACAAATCGTGCAAAAGAAATGTTCATACTTGTTCCATGCGCCGTGCGCGCGTAAAAATGTGCGCACCAGTGGCAATTTTTACAACGCTTAAAATGACCTGAATCGTGCTCTAATTTAATCAGAAATTGATTTGAAGCATTTTAAAATTTCAAACGCCATTTACGCGCGCACTTTCTAATGTTACAAATTGCGGTAGCGTTAAAAAAGTTAACTATTGATGAGAAGCAAACGTGGCTGAAAATGACGTTAACAAATATTCATTTGTTTCGAAGTTATAACCAATTTAAGATTTTCAGAAAATCACGCGTAACTTACGCTACGCGGCTCTGACATCGTCAAAAAGCTTGGCTGGACAACTTCAGTAAAATGTCTAAATGCTGAACAAGTTACAACATATTATGTTTACACGTTGAAGAGAAACAGCGTGCACAAAATAAGAAGAGTAAAATATTTCAAACGCAATTTACGCGAAAACTTTCTAATCTCCAAAAATTTGTTAAACATTCCAAAAGTTAGCCATTGATGTGAAGAAAACGTGGCTGAAAATTTCGTTAAAAAATATTTATCGGTTTCGAAGTTATGACCGATTTCAGATTTTCAGAAAATCGCGCGTAACTTACGCTACGCGGATCTGACATTGTCAAAAAGCTTGGCAGTACATCTTCAGTTAATTGTCTATATGTTGACCAAGTTACAAAATGTTATGTTAACACGTTCAAGAGAAAACGCGTGCACAAAATCTGAGAAAGAAAGAAGAATAATAAAAAAAAAAAAAAGTAACACTACAATAACAAATGCTTATCCGCTTGAGGCGGATAACCAAAAATAAAGATTTGATACAATAACAATAGGTGATCATTTTATTCTAAATGATCACCTAATAATGTTATCAGCACCAACTTGTAGAATGGGTTTTTATAACATGGTTAATTATCCCATGGTTCTTGAAATTGTCACAGATTTTTTTTCCATTTTCAGCCAGTTTTTCTGGTTGCTGGACCAGTGTCAAATTATATAAGTTGATGTTTATGATATTAATAAACAAAAAATAACATTGAGTAATCTCTTGCCAATAAGTAGAACCTGATTTGCAACAAAACATGGTGTAAACTAAATACACAGTAGCTTTTATAGTATTATATCTGAAATGGCATCGATCAAAGAATTGGAAGTGTGTACAAAAATCCACACTTACTTTTTATACGGTAATCATTGACAGATACTTGCTAGCAAAACGCAAACAGTGTATCATGGATACCACACGGGCATGTTAAGCACTTCACCACGCCAAAGAATCTTTCCGAGATGACATCTAATCATTTACTTTTAGTAAAGTGGTTCTGTGTTCATTTATTAATTTGTTCGTTTGCTCTCTTCAAATAGGTTCTTGTACACTTTCAATCACTATCTATATTAGTCATCGATTCAAATGTTTTTGAATATTGTATGATTAATCTTGAAAATTACTTTGGAGAATTTTAAATTAGGTCACATAGCATCAGTAATATAGAGTTTTGGAAAACAAAATCAAAACGATGAAATGTCTTTGAGTAAAAGTTTTTTTTAAAATAAATACGACATACTGTGGAATTCGTAGAGAACTACATGGTGAAGAGACCAATTATCAAACTTGAACATTGCTGTGATTATCAAGTTTAGTAACAGGGTCAAAGTAAATTTAAATAATTTTATTTTTTACATTATGTTTATTTGTTACTTTGTAAAGTGTAAATCATGATATTTGGATATTAGGACAAGTTATTAAGAAATGCTACATAAATGTATTGTTTACCCTTGGGCTGTCCAAATTGTTTTTCTAGAAAGTCTGGGTTTTTTTTTTCAATTTCAACAGTACAGGAACGAATGTGGAACATTAAAACCTTACGAAACGATGGTTTCAGGAGATATTTGACGGTACGTTGGTCTTCCTAATATCAAATAAGTATAGATCTCTGAATTAATCGTCGTCATAAGAATGCTTGAAAAAAAAGGCAACTTAGTCTATTTTACTTCAAGATATTTCGAGAGGGCGACATTCAGTAAAGATGTTCTAATGCCATAGGCCTAAAATATAAAACTATTTCAAACATTCTTGCGAATTTACCCTGAATACCTGTGATGACACTGCATACAAATACCTCAACATAATAAAATAGAAATTGTGCAAGATAGCTAAAATAGACTGTTGAAATAGGGACAGAAAAGTATAAAAATTCCGTACATTTCAAATATTTGAATTAGATTTTTTCCCCCTACATTTTCCGGTGACGAGCTTCTTCGCCGGAAAATGTAGTAAAAAATAAATAATTATCAAACGGAAGCTACTACAGTATGTTATACATTCAAATAAATCAATGAATGAATCAATCATGAATCACAATGATAAGGAATAAATGTAATGTAAATTGAAATAAATTACCAATAAAGCTTTATTTGCTATAACAGTCTTCTTTATAAAAGAAGATATTTATTTAATAATGTTTATTATGGAACGTTTCGTCTTGCTGATTAAATACGTTGTCAATGTTCTTTTAGTATACATTATTTAATTTACGAAAATAAATCATAATGGTACTTTAGATATATACTAGCTTTATTTAATAACGTTGTATTTTATAGGACTATTTTCTAAAACCATAAGCACATAATATGGTTTTAACTTGAAAACTGATACGCCATGGATAATGTATAGTAAATTTGATGATCGTTAAATCACGAAGGAAATAGCTGTTGCATGCTTAACTGTCAACCGCATTGGTAAAATCAATTTAAGATTTATCAATCGTCGCATCAAATATAACATGTCCATGCCTACTTTGTATAATTGCAGCTAACTTATTCCTCTATCTGAAAACAGCGTTCCGCTTTAAACTGATTGTTCAAATCACCGCAGGTAACTATACAGATATCATGTTCGAAACAGAGCTTAATCAGACTTTTAACAAAAATTGACCGGGTTTAAAGTGAAAATGTACGCAAACGAAAAAAAAAAAATTATAGTATATAGAATGTTCATATTATGTGAGTGATTGAAGAGTGGATTGGTTACTTTGTATATGCCAATCTATTGGCTATTGATTACTATATGGAATAAGAAGAACTAATATTATCGTGTAATATTATTTAATGTGATTCGAAGTCACTGACCAAAGCATGATTCACAATAAATCTGATGGAGATTGAGGTGGTGTGAAATCGTTACACACATAGATGGACATATCTAACGATTCTCCCTCGGTTGTTTATTAGCTATGGTAAATGAGGGATGTTACACAAGTAGGCTAATTAGAGAACGTACATGGCCTATATAGACTGTAACTTTATAATCTACATTACGTTACGGTTAGAAAGTTCATCTATACACAGGCCTATAATTATCATCACGTCTTCTTGGCTCAATATTACACCAAATGTAGAGTGGTAAGTGACGTTTAGCCGTAGGTCAATAAGCATTATTTAAAAAAAACATTATAAAACACTCAGCATACGAATAAACTATTTCACATGCTATTCCGTATACAAAAATAGGAAATAGTAAGCGACTTCGTTCATCATTTTGATGGCAACCCTTAGTTTTATGCCCTGCGATCTTAACTACGTCATGTTAAATCTTACTGCTGCTATTTTATCTATCTTTGTTTCTCTAGGCCCAGCTGTTTTACAGAAGATTAATCAGTCATTATGTGGATTCAATCATTTGTCCCACCCCCTTTCCGTCCCCTTGAGTACAGTAGTATCCTAATTCTGTCCATCATCTTATGTTTAGTGTGAACTAGTATTGACTCTCTCGTACAGAAGATAGATAAAAAATGAAGGTGAAGATAACAATATAAACAATTAAGATGATGAAGAAAGTGAAGACGAACACAAAGAGAAACAATAGATAAGGGAAGAAATGAAGATAAACATAAATTAAAATGAAAAAGAACATGAAAGAAAAAATGAAAGAAAAACAAAGAATAGATTTAAGAAGAGTATACATCAATATGAAGTAAGGTGAGAATATAAAAGGAATCAGGGATGGAAATGAAGATATTAATTTAAAATAAAGAAAATAAAGAAGAATAAATTGAAGAATAGATTGAAGAAAATTAAGTTAAGATGCAAAAGAAGCTCGAGGTTGTTGGATCATCAACAAAAAATGTTACCAAATACAAAATAGTTATCAAGATGAACTTTTTCACCAATAAAGAAAATAAACAATAACAAAATGAACGTGAAATTGAAGTGAAGATAAATTGAACATGAAGGCGAAGCAATAAAGAATATTAAAAGTGAAGAAAATGAATGAAAAAAACCTTTATTGCGTTTCTTACATTTTTTGAGATGAAGACGATTAATAAAATGTAAAAGAAGTCTATAAGACACACAACAAATTGATGAAGATGAATTAGGAACATAAAAATAGTTGATGAGACAGGAACAGGGTATAGGAAATGAAATTGAAGATAAAGAAAATGAAAATTAAATTATGCCAATAAAGAAGATGAAATTACAAATGTAAACATATTGATTAGTATATTGGTAATTATGATAATAATGACGATTTAGAAAATAACTGTGACTCTTCTTATTAGTTTTACAGGACCTGGTTAATAATCTGTTAAGAATTCAACAGAAATTATGATATCATGGGACGTTGCAAGAGGTCTCTAGTTTATGATTATCGACACAACATCTATTAGCATTTTGACAGTTGTTTTCCAATGCTATGACTCAAATAGTAAAGTATGTCGGCTGTCAAACACTGCAGTATACAATCACTTTTCTCTTTCTGTATTATTATATTTTAAAGAAATAATGAAGAATTTGTAACTTCGCTATGCACACAGAACTTATAAACATATTTAAACAACTTTCCCAATCGATGGGTACCAATTTGTTTTCTCTTGATTTTATGTATTAACGGATTATTGTTTTGTATAAAAGTTATAGCATTTATGAAAAGTTATTCGTAATGGTTTTGTGCTTTAATTGTTAAAAAATCACTGTATACTGTTATATGTATAGAAAACCTTTCTTGCTGTTCGATGGCGGATGATCCGCCAATTACACACGATGCCGTGCTCCAGTATCACTGGAGGGCTCTATAAAATAGAAAATAACAATAAGTGTGAGTAAAATGTGATAATAAGGCTAATTGTCAATGACGATTCTCTTCTCTATTTTGAATGAAAGCATTACATAAAAACGAAATATAAATACCAAATGTCATCAATTGATAGATAGTTGTAAAGTATTTGTTAGGTTATGGGTTTACGAGGTTAAAAAGTACAGATGCTTAGAGATTCAATTTGTGTTTGCTTGATAAATGTTCACTTGATGATCCATTATACTGATTACCTTAGGGTATATCACGTGTCGGTCTGAAATTCATATTAGTGAGGGATAACAAAAGTACACACAACAAGGCGGTGAACGATAGTGATGTATGTTAATGGTGTTATGGAAGCAAATCAGTATTAATTCTGAATTAACGCATATTACGTTAAATATGACTGTATCATTAAAGCAATTGCCAGAGGTATCAGAAAATAAAACAACAAGCTAGTGGTAGGATTTACTACGGATCTATCGATGTTGTAGGTGTATGGGATGACACATTATAAACACATAAAAAAATATCTAAAAAATGATATGCATGATGATGTATTTACCGTAATGGTGTAAAATAAAATACAGGAGGCTGTTAAGCTTTGCCTACTAGCAAACGTTAGTTTTGCCAACTTGGTCAAGGAAAGACATTCTAGTGTAGACAAATTTAGTGTTGACAAAATTCGACTATAACTCCAGAAAACTACTACAGTAGTTTGTAGAAGTTGCTGAGGTACGGTTTGTAAATCATTTCAGCCGTTGTGGTTATGTGATCCTCATGCAGAAAGACAACCTCCAGTGCGTCAGAGACTGTATAGTTTTAATAAAGAACTTCTCCAAACAGATACGGAGTTTGCAAACAATTGGTTAAAAGATTGGAAAATACAATTTCTATGTATATGGTTTGAGCATGGAGGAATTCTAAATAATTTCTCCATGGTGGTTTGAGTAAGTTCTGAAAACATCGCTGTTGTCTGTGTACGTACACGAAGTTAACTTGTCGCGCGCGTGCTTCACAATTATGATTGGCTAACTGGATATACAAATCATATCAAACATCAAACGAAGACTGGTGATCTACACAAGTGCGGAAAATCGATGTTTTGCTCTACTAACTTACTAAATACTAAACTATTATTTGAAGAAATGTTTCTAGAAGTATTTGGTTAAATTAGTATTAGAACTTCTGAGCTGAAACTTGATTTATCTTTGGATTTATGTGAAGTTTATTACATATTACACGATCAATTCAACAAAGGATTTCGTCGTATACAACGTCACACAGCGCGCGAACGCAGAGACTGGTAAGCTCACGCGTGTAAAATGTTAACACGTGCTGCCGAGCAACTATGAAACAAAACATTCGTACGCGCCAGAGGGTATAAAACCCGAATGTTTGCAGAGTTTTTGCAGAAACAAGATTTAATTATTTTCTAAATCACTAAAATGAATTTATAATTGATTTTGCTTTAGGCCTATAAACAAAAGCAAAGGATGAAAATCTTTTTTGCGTTTCTTGTTTTTATTTTGCTTTCACTTACTTTGATGACATCTGCTAAGAAAATAAATGGGATCGTTGATTCGACCGAGGTAGGCTATGATGATTCCTTCTTTGTATCTTTGGACTTACCTTAGCCTAGGACTAGATCTGCTGTGTATGATAATTAAAGAGCATAGACCCAGGTATAATTTTGCCGAAGCATAACGCAAATGCATTTTTGTAACTTGTGTTTTCTAGGACTTTGTTTTTCTTACCCGATTTGTCTTCCAACCAGACGAATATGGTGAAATGGACTATACATTCACCTACCCAGCGGTAATACATTCTGTATATTATATTATTTTTAAGTTTTACAATTTAGTGTTGTGTAATCCATTTTAATTTAATAATCCATGTATAAATTACAATACTTTTTTATATTCAGACTGAATGCTGCTATCAAATGCTGATTTTTAATGACGAACCTGGACAATGGCCTTTCGTGCGAGAGCATGAAAATGAACTGGTAAAGTAATTTCTTCGTTGAAAGAAGTATTTTATTGGTATCCCAAAAACAGTATATTATTATTTGAATTTCTAGTTTTGCTTAACATAAGACTATTGTTCAGTTATCTAACTTGATACTGACTTTAATGATTGTAAGTTGTTATTATCATCAATAGATGTTAACATTACAATCCTGATATTTATTCGCAGAATTGCCTTGAAAGAAAGGAATTGATTCCAAGCTACTACAACGGAAAGGTTACGCTGAGTACGTCACAGAACTGTGAACTAAGGATGAATAACAACACACGACAAGAGGTACCAGTGTAAAATAGAATATGTGTTTAAAAGTAAAATCAACTTGGTATAGTCTATACACAAACTCGGATCAAGAAAATACTAATAGTAATACAATCATTGAATTTAGTGAAATCCTCCAATAATACACTAGGCCTACTTATATAGTTAAAGATGTCACTTTCGTCTCTACACTGTAGTTGATACCAAGTAAAATCGCATGAGTAATGTGCAACAAATTAAACATTAAGCTAACTATTAGTAATATAAAAAATGTAATAATTAACTAAGAATGCATAATTATTATGACCTCTGTAGGAGTTTTTCTGTCACGGAAAACGTCATTTTGACGTAATTGATGAACGTTGGTGGTACATTGTAATTGCAAATTGTGGTGGTGACGGAATTAAAGACTTCAAATACAATATCCATCTCATAAACGGTAAAACGGCTTTCGACAACGAGTTTTCAGCGGATGAGCGCTGTAAGTATTAATGTGATTAAATATCACTGACTTTAAAAATAACTCAAAAGTTGACCAACTTTATTGGTATTGAGGTGGATCTAATACCTAAACTCTATATTTCAACAGACATTCTGCAAACTGATATAGCTTTTCTTGTTCTGTACTTCGTAGTCTGTTTTTGGCTTTGTTATTATAGAAGTAAGTATAATAGTGTTTCTGTGATATTAAATTTATCCTTTACTTTAATTGGGATGTAAGCCTAAAGATTACATTCAAAATGGTTACCTTATTAGAGAATGTTGTTTACTTTTTAAAAATAATAATAATAATATTAATAATAATAAATAATAATAATATTTATAGAGTTTATGATCCAGCGACGCATGTTCAACCTCACCTATCGACTCTTTTGCTACTCTTGCTGTCTGCAAACGATAAGTCTTCTATTCCAAACATCGGCTTTAGCAAAATATGCCACTAATGGCGTCGGATTAGAAGGTTTACGAACATTTGGTAAGATTGATAATAAATGGTAAAAAGATTGATAGCGGTTTAAAACGATTGATAATGGTATATAAAGATTTATAATGGTATAATAGAAAGATAATGGTTTATAAAGATTGATAATGGTATATAAATATTGGTAATGGTAATTATTATATAAAGACAGATAATGGTATATATAAAGATTGATAACGGTATATAACAATGATAATGGTATATTATAGAAAACTGTAAATATCGTTAAAAAGTAGGCAACACCTGAAGTCTTTTATTTCAATATCTACTCTATTATTTTTCAGGCGAAATTATTTCATCAACTTCAATTCTCCTCTTTGTCCTTCTGCTCATCTTGATTGCTAAGGGATACACAGTCACTCGGTAAGACAATTTAGAAGTCTACCTATTAAAGATAATCTAAATGTAGTTTAAATGTTCAATGAGCAACGACTTCCGAAACTAAAATGGTCTTTGTGAAAACTATTTCCAATTCCCTTATTTTTTTACTTTCTTATTAAGTGCTCGATTGAGACCAACGACTAACCTTAAAATAACAGTCTTCACCTGCTTTTACTTCTTTGCTTATTTCGGACTTTACGCCATCCAAGAATTAACCTTTGACCCAAGGGATGTAGTAAATAAGTACGATTCTGTTGCCGCATTTGGAATCATCATCATGCAGTTCATTGGTTAGTTTTACATAATTATTATTATGGTACATAAATCTGAGTTTAAGAAAATATTAACTAAAATAAGGAAAGAAAAACAAGATAGAAAAAAAAAGTAATTCAGCGGGAAAAAAACAGAATCAAAAGAGAACACTTATAACGTTATTTGAATGCTTTATTTTAGGATTGGGTTGGATGTATTATGCCTGTTTCTTCACTATTAAACACAACCGAAACAAGACTCTATTCTACCTTATGTTCCTTGTGACATTTTCATGTTGGTTTTTAATAACACCTATTACCATTTGGACATCAAACAGATTTATTGCAAAGTGGAAGAGGTAGAAATTGGATTATTTACAATTATTTGTTTGTTTTGTTTCTCTAATCTTATAGAATTTATAAGAAGTTGTCCATAAATTATATTATTACAAAACACGTTCTTCTTGTTCAAGTAATTAAATCGTTTGTTTTCTTAAATAAGTTGATTAAACTTGTTGTATTCCTTCAGAGCAAAAATCGTCAATGGGCTTGAACTGACTACTTTGTTTTATGGTCACCTGATTTTCCTTATCCTAACTCGACCTGCCGCCGCTAACGTGTTTTTCCCATTTCACCTCACTACAAACACTGTAAGAAATGTATTAATTAATTTGTTATAGAACAAATATCACCAGAAAATAGAAATATTATAATTTAATAAAGATAATATATTCAGCTGTTCTTATCTACAGCAGCTGTACCAAACATGATTAAACTTATTCTTTTTCTTTATCATGCAAGCAACAATGTATGTTTTGTAAAATAAAAATAGGTTGATATCTCGGGAAATACTGATGACGAAGACTCAGCAACGACTGAACCACCAGTGTACTCATCTCTCTTCGGAATTGGTTCATCGGGAGCTAAATATGTAAGTACAGTAAAAGAATGTTGTAATTGGAATAGTATACAGAAAAAAGATGAGTGGAAAAGTGTGTAAAACATCCAAACTTTCTTTACACTTAGGCAGTTAAAAACGAAAAGAAAAAAACGACCTTTGACCCAATCATTAGCAGTACTATTGAAGAGGTTAGTAATTATTAGGGAAAGATAAATCCATCTAACCATTGTTTGGAAGGAATCATGCACGAAGCAAAACAAACGAAAAGCTCTCTCTATACTATCAAACTTATGTACCATTATGGACATGATGTCATATCACTACCATATTTGGGCAAATCATAATAATTGTCAAACTAGTTTGATAGTGTAGACTGAGTTTTAGAAAATAGTTGGTGCTTCTTTTCTTTTTAAACTATAATTTAATTATAATTAGAATTTAATGCAACAATATTGTTGTTACAGGATGATGAGCGCAGCAACCCACCTCCTCCATCTGAAACAGTAAAACTGAGCATAGATGCTAAAGATGCAAGCGCTTTACCAAAAGGCCGATATATTATTGTGAAAGCTTATGTGGAGGAGAATTAATAAAGTCATTTTACAGAAAACGTTATATACCGAATTATTAGTACAATAGTATTACGTACTAGATCATGCTTAAGATTCCTAGCATGGTGGATCAAATATGTTGTGATCTTTTTGAAAAAGTTCAGAGAAATCGGAATATTAAACTTGGACTGGTTTACGACACCTGCTGATGGCGCGCTACACAAATCATTAACGTGGATAAATGTTTTGCCGCTAGTTTGATTTTAAGTCCATTTACTTTACTAAAAGGTTAATATATAAAGGCCATTTAGTCCGATTAAAATGTAAACATTATGTTAACATTGTTTAAAATTAGAAATTATTATTACAATATCTGGTTGTATACGGTATATCGGCAATATTTATGTTTTACCTCCTTGTTTTGTCGTGGGCTACTGCCTGTAAAGGGTGATAGGAAAATGCTTGTTCTCATGGTCACTCTCATCAATATCTAAATCTAAACCAATAGTAAATTATTTTATCATTCATTTTGATTATAAATTGATACTGTATGGGATAGTGGATTATGGATATCATGACGTGACTTTCTACAGTGACCCTTGGTCTTTGTTCACACATTTAAAGGTTCGACTTTAAATATAAAACTGTATCAATCAAAACAATAAACGTACAGAAAAATATAGAATGGAGTAATAACAGAAATGAAAAGGACAATAATGCATGTGCGTGTGAATTGACTGTAAAACGATTAATGACAAAGTATCATCACATCCCAGATATACCATCAATTTCCATACATCAATCAGTAAGAAACCCGATCAAATCATAAAATTATAAATAACGTGTTGCTGATATTATTGTTTTTACATAGGTACCGTACTTACTATTAATTTAGGATGCATAGAAATATACATTATTTCTAGTTTCGGTTCCTTTCATCTTTACCTTGTGTCGATATTTTGCTCCGGGCTTATTTTTCTCTGCTCCTCTATAATCACTTGGCATTGTCTAAGTTACTATTATATATATTATTTTGTTATTGCCTCTATTCAAAAGTATTACTCATCGATTTATTTTTTGACGTCTGCTTGTCTATAATAGTAAACGTTTTATCTCCAGACTGACTGAAATTATATGACGAATCAAAATTGATTTCTTAAATAACAACATTAAATTTCAATTTTCATACAAATAAAAAAGTTAATTTGAATGAATGAGAAAGAAAATAGGAAATACGATTTGGAAAGTTCGAAAAAAAATGAAAGAAGATAGCAGATTATCGGACGGTATCATGTCTAGCGAGAATAAACAGCCCTTAGTATCGTGTCAGCAGACAGCAATCGGCCTAACTATAGAAAAGGTTATTGTGTAGTTCAATTCATTTATTCATCAGTGGAAAATTACTTCCATTTATTGTCATTCATATAAAACATACATGAAATTATGTTTTCTCTGAGATATACAAAATCAGATAAAAACAATTATTAGTGAAGTGTCACATCACTCTCGCACGGTATACTGACAATCATTCAGTGCCCGAACGGCAGCTGGATAAAAGCTGTTAAGAAACCTATTTGTACGAGAGATGATGGCAGCGAGCGAACATCGTCATCGTCTAAATCATGATAATTTTTATTGTTCATTTCCGGATAGGCGGCGGCATTCATATATATACACGTGTTTTCGTCAGGAACAGATATCATCATAACCTTAATTACTAACATCGTCAAAATCTGTATCATCATCATAATCATCATCAACATCATCATCATCATCATCATCATCATCATCATCATAATGATTGGATATTATAAGGGTCGTGGTCATTGTTGAGCGACACTTCTCGTATATAAATCGCCAGGATTCGAAAGGGTTCCACAAAAATGTTCAAATAATTATAAGAATATAGGCCTACACATTTACCTAAAAACCATTCAGATAATAATCTATATATAAATTTACGTAAGGGCAAAAATCGGTAAATCGTGCGTTATTTCTAGAATGTTTACTCGATGGTATATAAAGTTGGTTCGTACTTTCGGTACTGATTTTAACCACCTGATGTAACCCTGTTTACTAATTAAATTGAGTTCGATTATTAGTTATTGACGATTAAAACGAATTTAGGTTCAACGATTTGCCCCAAATAGGGGTGTTTTCCGATCGTGGTATACACTGTCTAATGGATGTCAATTTGAAAAATACCCGCACACAATAATACGAGGACACTTCGCATTTTCCTATCTCCTCCTACGATAATTGTTTTTAATAGCTGAAAACCGGTTGAACAGTTCGAGTACAGCATCATAATGTTGAAGACGGGCCAATTTTCTTTAAAAAATGCTATTTTGATACATGTAATATACGTTTTTACAAATATATTGATTTGTGATGAATGGAACATTCCAAATTATTTGGTTTAACCATAGAGGTATAGATTTAGATTTATGGGCCCCCTTGGAGAATAAACATAAATAGTATTGCAATGCTGTACAATACTGTTAAGGTATTAACCACTTTTGATCGCAATTTGAATCGCAAATTTCTTACTGTGAGTGTTGGTACTGTTAGATATAATATAAACAAATATAAAAATAAACTTTATTACTGTGAGTGTGGGTAGGCCCTACTGTTAGATTATAAACATATAATATACAAATAAATAAACGTTATTACTGACAGTTGCTTCTCAACGTTTGTATTAATTAATAATTTAAAAATATATAAACGTACGTAGTTTATGACGTTTGAATATGCCAGTATACATTTTCTTAAAATGTTTTCTTCTGTCGTTCTGTCAATTTGAAATAAGCTCAGAACAAACGCGTTACTTTATAGCTGACTGCAAACACCTTATTTTCAATTTGCTACGAGTGTAATTGTTAATTACAACATCATTTTATGACTATGTGAAATCATCTGAAACAACACACAATTACAAACTCAAATTACCATACACGTAACGAAAACATTTCCCGACACCACACAAATTACGGTGAAAATGCACAATGTACCTTAATTTGATTGGGCGACCATTCTAACGCCTTCACAAGATAACAATGAATAAAAGAGACTATAATATTGTAATGAAAACATATTTAATCATAATAATAACTAACCTTATGAAAGAGAGACCTATATAATTTAACCTCAAATCGTTAGATAATTAGTATAACAAGTTTAAGGTCGAAGAAGACGTCGCATCTACCTCATTTATATCATGCACCAACGTTTGTAAAATTCGCCACAAAACATACCTTCAATTGAAGTATAATCATTATAACCTAAGAACCTAATGTAACAACAAATATAACAAAATAATTTATGAAAAATTGGAATTTTAAATTGTATACGACTATCTCTAATGATATCATGGTTGTTGGTTAATCTATTTGATAACAGAGGTTTGTTGAAGTTTGTGCTACTTGTAAAAAACAAGGCCATACACATGGCTGCATTCGCGTGCGCAAATTTGAGTTAGTGTTTACCGACCGACCAACCGACCGACATAATCAGCTATAGAGAGCGTTTGCACGTGACTAAAATAGGTTTGTTTGTTAACATGTTTGAGTTAACATTTGTTTAAACTTAGGGGTATTAAGACGGACACGTTTGTAAGCCGGCATTCTTGTCTAAAAAGCCTCTTAACCAGGATAGCAATATTACACAAAAATTGATATTGTTTTCAAAGAAGTTACTGTGAGGAGGCGTGCGAGCATTTTAAATGTTTAAAGATTCGGTATTGCTGCTTACTGTTGAGAAAGATGACAACAACGTGTATTGCATATACATCGTGGGAAGTGGGTAACGGTCATACAGAAATACATCACAATAAATGGACGGAATTATCTAGTCTCTAAGGTTTGCCTATTAAAAACAAATTGCAATATTGTTCGTACTCAATGTAATGGTCGTAAAACCGTTCTAACGGACGTTGCGTTCCATAACCGTAGCAAGGGACTCGCAAAATGGGCGACTTAGGAATGAGTTATCGATTCTAGTGTAATTTTCAATCTATTCTATGTAGCATGCTTACGTCATCTGCATAAATACAGTACATAGTTGGACAAACAGTTTGGGTTTTTCGTTCGCCGTCTCCGAAAAGTGTATTGGGTTCTTTTGTCTTACGTTTGTTGACGTACAGTGGACCTACGCTTGAGCCATATTATTACAGACCAATATATTATCACGAAAGACACTGCTAATGTCGGTATTTTGAACAATGGAATCCGAAAACAAACTAAATGTATAAGCTTTTCTATTTACAGTCCAATCAGAGGGGATGGAGGCTGTTCTGTTCTACCCTTCTGTTTAAGTCTTACTTGTGGTAAAGTATTGATCATAAGATTAAAAATAAAAGGTGTGCCAGATTTTTTCCTCGTATTTGTTTGAAACAATAATGATTAATTTATTTTCAAAATATTCTATTTCATTAGATTTATTTACATACTACTTTAATCCGCTAACAATGAATAATGGAGTGGTGTGAGTGGGAGATCAACGAATGTAGGTAAATGCCTGCAAGAGATGATTAAAAAACATCTTGTATGATATAATACCGATTTTTTTTCAGGTAATGACATACATGAATATTCGTCTACCTGTATACTCCAGAGAATGCGTCATTTAGGATAGAAACAGAACGAGACAATTAAAACCAGGTTATGTTGTCATGGAAACGCGGTGCTGATTTACTAAATTGCTTTAAAAATTATTTCACACAAAATGACAAACTACCTTTTGTACACTCTTTAGTGGTAATTGTCTTTGTGTTTGAACGTTTAGCAGCAGAATTTAAGACATATTCCACGTTATTATACACCGTTTAACACCTCCAAGCGTTCTAATAGCGTTTAGCCCATTTGGAATCATGTTGGCTGCACATGCATGACCTGGTTTCCGATCCCAGAAACGCATTCTATTTAGTATTCCAGGTGTGTTTCAAACAATACGTTATTTAACCATTGTATTCTTGCTAATAACATATTTTTCAAGGGTATAGAAAACCCGTGAAACAATGAATGATTGAGTACCTGCTCGAGGCGAAGTAAGAGTAAACGGATTTTTTTTTCTGTTGTGTTGGTCTGGGCCTACAGAATGTACTGTGAACCTTCGTCCTCTGGTGATTCTTGATTCATATTTAAGCAGATGTTTCAAGAAAAGATAATGGTATAACTCTTTTGATGACAACGTCAGGCCTTCTAGCAGTGCCCTACTACAATAGGAATGGTCCACATCACCTGGACGGTTAGTCGTAGCGGCCACATCAAACATCAATTAACAAGAAAAACCAAGCAAACATAATCTATGCCCTATGCCCGATGTTTCATTTAAGTCTCAGACTTACATCTCCTGCAAATGTGATGCAATATTATAAACTAAAAACAGGACAAGACAATTATGTACTGGTTCTTATTTGTTTAAAAAAGAATAATTTATAATATATAAACACACTGTGTTCTTCTTTCAGCAAATAAACACAATTGCCAGCAGTGAGATGATTCTTGTGGAAATTATTTTTTTTTCTTTTGCAGATTGATGTCAGAATACCTCGATGATGACAATACACTGTTAATGCACACTGAAGTCTTCAGCAAAATAAGAGCAACGTTTTCAATGTTAGTCTACTGTATGTATAGGAATAAACTGAAAAAAAGAACAAGAATACACTGGTATTATATATGATCAACAATAGTTCAAAATTGTATGTCAAAATATTTTGTAGGTTTGAAAAGTCTGGCCATCTAGATTGTTAATCGATCGAGGTATTATATAATGCGATTTTAAAAATACTTAAATTTCGTAATAGTTGTAAATATCATATGCAAAAACAATGAATAATAGGCTTCTTATGAGTAATGTGTATGACACGTGCTAATATCCATATCATTTTGTTAACAATGTAATTAACCTGTAATTGATATCATATATGGATTAGACGCTTTTTACGATACAGCTGGCTATATATAAAAAGAAGGCTATGGAATCGTACAATCAGTCCTGAGACATTGGGCTTATTGAAAATATCAAGTGCCTTCAACTCAGGCGTAAACTGTTTTGTAACGTGATAGCTTCAGAAAAGCAAATCGCTAATTGATCGCGGTGAGTTTTGAGAATTGGGAAGCAAATTGGGAAGTAAATTACTTAATTTCACGTTGAAAACAAAGATGTAGTTATCTTGACCCGGCAACGACCTTTGTGTGAAGCGTGTTAGTCTGTCTGTTGAAGATAAAGTTAAAGTAGGTGGAATGGCCGCGTAATTTACACACACTCGAATGCGTTTACAATTGACAAGGGTCAACGCACCTTAAACGGTTTAGATAGAATATGACGTGAAAATAATTTGAATATTGATAATGAATACTTATGGTGTATAAATAAATCAGAGAATCTGCATTTGCTAATTAAATTTTAAGTTTAAGCACGCATATATGATCAGCATTCTATTAATGTTATTTTCATTACCAATTAATATAAGCTAATGATCAGAATTGTCGCGGTTCAGGCGACAACACTGTTCATAGACATATGAATGGATTCATTCAAAATAACATCTTTTAACACCGGTACATCGTCATAAGGTACCTAAAATCAATAAACTAAGCCTCTATAATGTATAAACCACTCACTAATATGATTTTAATCAAACCTAAATTTTCTCTAATTTTATTCCTCACCTATAATGTTAAATTACGATTAAATTACCGACTAATTCTCAACAGCGAAATTTACAGACTGCGACATCTACATTGAGCTTCATACTGACCACAATACAGACGTCGTTATATCAGGACTTAATTTATCTATCGTATAAGTAAAATAGATTTGGCAAGATATTAGCCACCGATTTAAATCTGACTTAACGATTAATTGAAACCGTTTGGCGGCTTTCATTGATTTCCCCCGTTTGATGCCATGTTATACTTTGGATTTTTTGTATAGATATTTATATCGCTGTCACTAATTTTCTACATCTCATATTTCCTCTTTGCCGTTAGGGGTTTTAAAGTATAATGTAGGCTGGTTGTTACACATTATCCGCAGTTTAACGTATTATATTTTACAAGAAAATATATTGTATGTTTAAAGTTAACGGGTACTCATTCTGGTCGTGAACAGATAATCAATATTGCTGAGTTCAAAATATGGGAAAATGTATATACAACTCCTACTTATAACGTTACCGGTCTTTATTGCGGTTATATTTTACAAGAAAATATATTGTAAGGGTTCTCATTCACTTCTAGGTCAGAGTTCAATATAGGTGAAAGTTTTATAGGCCCTACTTTTTAAATACAATATGTGAAAGAGAAAAGGGTACTCATTCTCGTCGTGAACAGATAATCAGTATTGCTGAGTTCAAAATAGGGGAAAATGTGTATACAACTCCTACTTGTAACGTTACCGGTCTTTATTGAGGTTATATTTTACAAGAAAATATATTGTAAGGGTTCTCATTCACTTCTAGGTCAGAGTTTAATATAGGTGAAAGTGTTATATGCCCTACTTTTTAAATACAATATGTGATACGGTATTTTATGGTTCTGTTTAAAGTTAACGGTACGTTTACTGAATTGGTCAAATAATCATTAGGTTGATGGGATTTGGAAAACCGATGTTTTATAATAAATAATATTTTAAAATTTAAAAATAAAATTATCTGCTATACATCAATTTTGACAAACTATCCTATTTCAAATTACGTTTTGATGTTATTGTAAGCTTACCCTAAATACAATTTGGGTGGGAGTTATAATAACAGAATAAACTATGACAAATGAAAGTAGATAATTGTCTGTAGAGTCCAGTCTACGAAGATAAAATTATTTTGTATTAATACATTGTTGTAATAATGAAATATAAACACACGCCCACATTATTCAAATTACTGGATAGCATTACAATTTTATTCTATTATAACAACATATTTTTCCAATGTTTTTTTATGGGGTTTACCAAGATTATTAATCCATTAGAAGTTTTTAGTCGCGTGGAAGCGACTCTATAGTTCACTATGTCGGTCGGTCGGTCTGTCTGTCGGTCTGTCTGTCGGTCTGTCTGTCTGTCTGTCGGTCCGGTATCACTACGCGTTTTATCACTTTATGACCTTATCTTGATATCAGTTTAATCTAGCTAAGTCAATTTTTCACAGAATATTCCTTATGGCCAGGAATCGATGTGGTTATGTTTTCACGGTGCGCAATAAAAAATTACGCGGTCTACGCACGATTTAACGAAATCACGTTTGTAATCATATCTTAACAACCATGAATCACAATTAAATAAAAGTTGGTACTCATAAATTTCAGGGCATAAATCATCATATGGCAATACAATTACGTGCGTAGCGCATGTAACGCATGCGTACGCGCGCTTAAAATTTTCAAAATTTATTTTCGATGAAATAAGAGTACGTTTCAGGCAATTTTAAGCGTTTACAAAATTGCCATGAGTGCGCAGATTTTGCGCGCACACTGCGCGTTAAATGTTATTGCGCACTCTTTTTGCCCGATTTCTGTTTTCTTGACTTACTTTTCAACTCGAAATTACGTTATACGAGCACGTCAAAAGTGACAGGCTACGCACGTGTAAATTAAAAAAATATAAATGTTTTTAAACATTTCAACATTTTTAAACATGTTCAGTAATTTCGGTCAGTATAGTTCACTATGTTGGTCGGTCCGTCTGTCTGTCGGTCGGTCTGTTTGTCTGTCGGTCCGGTATCACTATGCATTGTAGCACGCGACTTAATGGCTGTTGGCCTTGTTCATTTTTGACGACCTCTAGGACCTATGAACGTAAGTTAAATAATTGTACGCATGCGGGTACGCAAAATTTGACGTGTTTCCCTAATCGTGGTTCCCACTAGCGACGCAACACAAAGACGTAACGCAACGCAAGTGAATTGACCAATCACAAGCGATGGCTTATTCGCTTGTGATTGCTAACCGTCTATAACTTCGCTTGTCATTGGTTAAAACGCTTGCGTTGCGTTTACGTCCTTGCATTACGTTCTAGTGGGAACCAAGCTTTACTATCTATAAATTCGCTTGTCATTGGTTAAAACGCTTGCGTTGCGTTTACGTACGTCCTTGCGTTACGTTCTAATGGGAACCAAGCTTGACTTGATTTCTCGAAACCGGCGGATTCTAGACTGTTACGGTCCAGGCGATGACCAACGACGACAGTTCCAGTATTCATAGAAAAAACATGAGTAAATTAAGATCGAACTAACCTCAGCCACAATTTTTTTTTTTAGATCTACGTTCTATAGCCTCCATTGTATTATGTACAGCATATCACTTTCAGTTTATATTTATGTAGGCCTACTTGGCTTATGTTATCAACAAAACCGAACTGACATTCTTTGAATGGAAGAAATGTAATGGATATGGATAAAGATGGTTCTCGTCATGTATACAGTATATCTAAACCACTGTTTAATTGCGTATGGCTTATAAGGGTGATTTAAGAAACTTTTAGTTAAACTATTACATATAGGCATATTTCGTTAGCTTCCCGGTCCTAAACGGAACAGTAATATCCACTATCATTATGTTTAATCAATTACACATATCAATACGGCCAATTAGGAGTTTGTCAGAATACACGCTATAAATTCCCAATGTCCAATATTAGTAGCCAAGAAATTCATGTCCAAATGGATAATGAATATATCGCCTATCTTCTACGTAGCAAGATTGTCATCAATCATGCGTGATAACGTGATGTTGATGCGTAGCTATAAATGTCTAAAAAAAAAATTTTGAGTCATAGAAACCGAGAAACGTGTGACGATATAGAGGGCGCGCTATCAAAAGATTCAGCAATCATGTTTTTTTAAACTTAAAATAAAAGTAGCCCGGTTCGTTGGAGACGTGTTAATTTATAATTTGTATAATTTCAATTCTGATTCATGGATACAGTTGTATTATTCGTACCTTGTTTATGAATGAATGATTCTTCTTTTACATTCACTTACAATTTTCGATTTCTTCATGACAGAGAGAATTTGGCCTTTGGCGGTTTCGCGACTGTTTGCCGAACAGAGCTCCGTGACACTTTCAATAAATTACTCCTTGTAGAGTTGATTTAGCGCTTAAGCATGTGCGCTGGAAATAAGGATACTGAAACAAATTTTACAAATGTAGGGCATCCACTGAAGAAGGCATTCGTTCGGCTATTCATTCATAAGAATATGGAAGAATCATCAACGACGATACGTTCTACCTTTCTGCTACTTTACTTTTTACAAAAAGTGCGTATCGTACTTGTTTTGCATCGGTGTACTGTTTTATAACTGACGAATGAAACATATTGCAAACTTGTTCTCAACCTAATATAAAAAAATAAATAAAATATTGGGGGTATATGGCATTCCAATCAAATAATAATATCCTGCACACGCCCTTCTTCTGTTCAAATACAACCAAGCCAATATTTGACAAAAAAAATTCTCTTTATCACTTTAGTAGCAGTATTTACATTTTTATTCTAATCATAATAATTATGTTACAATAGTCACCAGCACACAACAGGGACGGGATTCACAGAAGTATTATTGTGTAATAACACTAAGGTAGTAAAGACGGTCGGAAGCCAACCTAAACGATTGGAGATATATGCATATTACATTATTAAAACTAACATTTCATATTAATTTAATGCAGAACGTTCTTTGTAATAACAATAATGCTAAGGTAATATTATTATAATCTACATTGTCCTATTGTGTCCTATTGTGTCTTAAATATAATAGAGTTTTATTTTATATTTAAAATAACGTCATGCGATTTTTACATGGAAGGAATTATCATATGAACGGACAGAATTACAATGGACGGAAGAAATATTTTGCATATTATATTTTTACAGAATATGTTAATTTGAAGCATAATTATTACATACAATACAAAATGAAATTAAATGCATTAATAGAACTGGTGGCGTAATTTGTTTTATTCATACAATACTACATAGGTAGATATTCTTCAAGCCCAAATATAATTTTATTTAATAGCTAATACTGTAATATGATAAATTGAAATTATTTTATAGGGATATATTCTGTTTTAGCAACACAGTACGATTAAAACAAACATTATTTTAAATTGTATATACTCTTCTTTACATGAATTACAATTACATTGTAGTGTATTAGTATACTTAAAATCTTAAGTATTTCTTTTTACAAATAGGACATCACAGAGGTATCCATTATTCACAGCTACCAACAAATCGGTCGCACGATTTTTTATCGAAGAGAGTCAAAGAGATCGGGTTGTCTATTTTAGGGTTACATTGATTATTTAGAATTTAGGTATTGCTTTTTAAGAGCATGCGGTCAATTTTCTTGGCTGCTGTATACGTTGTAATCATAGTTGTATGGGATTTAAACCAAACATTTTAAGGCAAGTATCACAAAGCCTTCATTTCATGTGTGATCGCTAGATAAATTCCAATTTGGAAAATGTTTTGGAAAAAATGTGGAAGATCTTAAAGCTGATGGTAAGGAATACAGATGTATTGTTGTAGAGGAAAAATAATTATCAAAACATTATAGTTTTATATTTACATATTATATATTTAAATTATGAAAGAATAAAATCAAAAACAAGATTGGCTTTTTTACAAAAGAAAAAATATCATCGGCGGGTTAATGAAAGACATTTTATGGATACAAATAAGAATACACATTTGGTGGATAAATATTTATTTGAATTTTTATGTGAATGCTGTGTTTTAAACACCTAGTATAAATGCATGGTTTGAGTTTGTTCTTGATTCTGATAGCTCCATCTTGGGTGCTATTGGGTTGTTCAGCGTTGCATTAAATGTTCCTTTTAGGACTGTATCTTGAATTAGTGGACTCATCTAAAAAAAAAGGAAACATATTAGTTATTGTTGAATATAGATTTGGTTAAGTTTCCATATCATTCAACCATGGTAAAATTCACCTAATAATACTGTATAAATATGCTTCTTGTTTGGTTTAATTTAGGTTTTGAAAGTGCATATATGAATAGAATTCACTGACTAATATTTCCCCTGGGTGACACCAAATGCACCCTCTGGTTTTGATGCAAAAATAGATTTCTATATTGCATTGTTGGATATTTGTCAACAGGCTCTGTTCTTTGGTATGGCATAGTCATTCAAAATGAATTGTTCATGCAATCATTTATGGTTGGAATATTCAAAAATTAAGTAAAAGATACACATATTCCATAGATAATTTATTTAATATTCAACAAATTCCATTTTTATTAATCAGTACAATTAGAGTACCCATTTATACTCCTGCCTAACAACATATGCAGTGTGTGTGAGTATAAAACTTCTTCATTAAGAACAGAACTGAGCAGAAAAACAAGATCAGATGAATTACGGTAAGGTTCAGATTGTAGCTATAAAAGCATCGCAATTATCAACACACGTGAGAATATGAAGAATATGTCTTTTTGAAATAACCAATTCAGTCAAGATTAAATTGATTTCTCAGAGTACAATGAATATTGCATGAAGCAAGCCAAAGTGACTAATTTAAACATTGAACAAACATGATGCAAATATATAATACACACAGAGAGCATCAAGAACGCAACATTTTATACTAACCTATACTAAACTATACATATATACAACTGCACAAATCAATTTAGGTCAAATAAAAGTTCGATTTCGATGTCAAATGAAATTTCTTTTGGTGGTGGAAAAAATAATGTTTATTTTATAGATTTCTAGTCGCATCATGAGTATTTTGTTATATATATTAATAATTGAAGAATGTCACATATAAAAACATAAATATTTATGTGATTCTGGGTTTAAATACAGTAGGATGAATAAGTTGGGAATTCTTATACTGTACAGTAGTTAGTTTCTTCTTCTTAAGTTTTTAGTGTACAATGAAGGAGAGAGTATGGTCCTATCTGATATCTATAAATACATACATAGTTTGCAAACTTGTGATGGTTACATATAGGATAAAAATAACTTTACTAATAACTCATCTATTCTCATTTATTCCTAACAAATCTCTGATGGTAGCTTTGAATATTCCCACCATCATTTAGAGTGAGTCAAGGAGATAAAAAAATAAACCTTGCCGAAATAAATTAAAATCTGTGAGCTGAAGAGGATTTATCTTGGAAAATATATTGCCAAGGGAGGAATTCAACTGCGGAAGAGTTCCTTTCTTTTGAAGAACAATTAGTTTATAGTTATTTGGGTGAGTGTTGGCCCAGAGAGTAACCAGGGTTCTAACAATTCATCAATGCTGAGGCTGAGAAATTTCACAAAGTTGTGTCTATCATACAAGACATTTATGAATATTGCAGTTAATACCATAAATCATTCGATCATATCACGTTAACAATGTTTACTATAAATTGGAGCACAATATCTAGTAATAAACTGACACTTTAATGATAAGTGAAAACTGTACATTAGCAAAACAAGGACATATTATCAACAGTGTAACTTTCCCCAGAAAATTATTAGGTAATTCTGAAAATGAGTTCAATTTAGATATACAATATTGATGAGAGAATAATAAGGCATGATAAATGAGAAAAGTTTTCTGTCATTGAATGTCATATAAATGAATGAATACAGATTGTTTAAAAGCAGGTCTGAAGCCCAAAGTTCAGAAATACGTTGTCAGTTTAAAATGTGTTCAAATTAAATTGCAGGTGATTGTTCATGTATGATTAAACAAATATGGGTGTAGATCTTTTTTAACAATAGCATTGTACTGTTTGTAAATTGTAGTGGATATAATTTAATTTTAGAGATATGTAAAATTAGTGTTTAATACATGAAGCATAGATTGAATTATTATGCTTAATTATTAATAAACTAAATTCTAAATTATTATTGATATGTTTTTAATTACAAGTTTAGGTGAAAGTTTTATTTTCATAATGAAATATTATTTGCTTTTATTTTTATTTTATAAATATATTATTTTAAATATGAGAAAAATATTAATAATTCACTATAGTTTTCTATAAAATACAACAGTTTGTAATATTTACAAAAATATTTACACCAACCTCATATGAACCTGGTCCAGGATTATCATTTTTTAGCTCTTTGAAACGGGTGTCTTTATTAACCATAAGTCCCAACTTTATACTACTACGATTATCTTCTGGTCTGTATGTACCAGGGCCTAGAAAAGCAAAAACACAGAAAAAATGTTAATGAAATTAATGAAATCAATAGAATGAGGGAGTAAGATGGCACAATTGTAAAAAAAACACACTGTATATTATATAAAGCTCAGTGTCTACACTATCAAACTAGCTTGAGAAAAAAGTGTGATATACCCAAAAATGGTAGTAATATGCCATCATCATGTCCATATATCGGCACATCATATTTTTTTGTCACATAAAGTTTAATAGTGTAGACAGAGCTTAAGAGAAGCATGAATTTGTATCAATGTTGTCTTATGAAAGTTTATGCCGTTCATCTTTAGTAAAGTACCTGGATTTGCAGATTCTGGTTTCTCAATGATGATATCTCTTGGTTGTGAGAACCTGGAAGAAGATGACAGGAAAGATCCTTTCTTTCGTTTTCCAACCACAGACCTCGGAGGAGCTGGTTCTACCTTTTTCTGGGTTCGATCATATGACTTGCTGACCTCATAAGCACCTGGAGGTGGCACTTCCTGCAAAATTAAAACATTTTACAATATTATAATATTATTGAAAAAAAAATGATTGCTGCCATGCTCAATGTACAGTATTATCCTTCATGCAAACTTTCAATATTAAAGAGCTAAACGACCTATGACCTAGCTATGTCATATCAATATGTGCAAAGTGTGCTTCCTTGCCTAGGCTCAATTGTGCCGGATTCAATATGCATAATTGTTCTAGGTTGTCGGAAATAGAAAGCTCCCTAATAGTACCTTTATGTACATAAAAAAAAAATTGGAAACCATTTTTTTTTTCAAATTTCCAAAAAAATAAGAAAGAGAAAATACAAAATAGGTAAAATCAAATTAACATAGTGTCACAATAATGACAAATTGTCACAGTGCCAAAATTATGACAATTATACACATAACACGTAAAGTATATAAGTTCAAGTTTTTATTTTAAAAAGGTTCATCAATATTTTTTTTCATTGAAAATGCATTTTTCAATCAATTTTCATTTTGCTACTTAAAATAAAAGTCAATGACCTGCAGGAAAGTTAATTATGCATTTCATAGGCATTTATTGAATGCAAAATAACCTGAAGAAGTGCATCACCTTGGAATAGTTCTATTTTATTATCTGAAATGGAATAATATTTATTAGCAATTCACGAAAAAATTACAAACCTTTATGATAGGTGGAGGTGAGTGAAGTCTGTTTGTCTGTGAGGAGAAATTTGCTGTTGTATTATGCGAATATCTACTATAGTCTGGTTTGTCTACAAGTTGGTAGTGTGCTGGGCCTGGTTGTGCAGATTCCGATCTCTTTGTTATTGGTTTAATGCGTACTGATGTGGATCCGAATGCACCTCTTCTAGTACTTTCCATGTAAGCTTTCCGTACACTGTCCTGTGCTATGCCTCTAAAATGATATGACCCTGGTCCTGAATGAAATAAAAAGATAATTGATTAAAACATTCATAAGTGAAGATCTTTATAAATCGCATTATAAATACAAATCTATTATCTAATAACAAACCTGGTGTTTTTTGTATATGAGGTTCTTGACCAAATCTGAGAGCTGTTTGACCAAACGGACTTCGTTTTAAGCCTTTTGTTCGCTTGAGAACTTCTAAGGAATGCCGTGGGTCATTGTATGTTCCTGGTGCTGGACCTGAGGTTCGTGGATCTGAAAATCTCTGTAATCAAAGTATTGAAAATGAATTAAACCACGGAAGAGACAAAATTATACCATACATGATTTAGAGATTATGCATCAAGATCCAACAAATAGGTTTACATTTGTGATTAAACATTAACACAGAACAGAGAACACAAATACGAGTTAAAAAACTCAAACATGTAAAATAAATACATTACAATGAATGGAACTAATACAATGTGTATTTTAAACTGAGTTTGCTCTCTCGAATTCATTAAGTGCTTTGTATGTTTTTACATGTCTGTGTATTATATTACTCTTAGTGTGTTTATATGGAATTGCTACTGCATATTGATTTACAAATAAAAAACAATAATAAGTCAACCAATATAGATATAAATAACAATGAACAATAAAAAACGATTCTATGAATAAAATATTTTGTATTATTTGGTGGGTGGATGTCTATTGATTATTTTACACAAAACAAGTAAATATTTGCACATTTTAAAATGCCATAAATAACACAAAAGTGTAAATATCCACAAACATAAATGCAACAAAATATACTCATTACACTCAACAAAATGTGAAAATACCTTTTCAAAGCACATTTGACTTTACAATTTATAAGAAATCAAGAAAGTAAGAAACTCTACCTTTGACTGCGACATAAATGGCGGGTGCTCAACTTCTAATCCTTCTGTATTTATTGATGGTTTTTTATTATCAAATTGGCTATTGATTTGATATTTGCCAGGCCCTGGAACAGCCTAAACACAAATATAACCAACAATTGATTAACAGTAATAATATATACTTACTTTTATTTACTCAATATACAGTTACATTATTAGTTGATCATTAGTGCAAGTAAATATCCATTTTATTGATATTGACGAAATTTGTATAGTATATTTAAAATATGATCTCAAGCATTAAAATATGACCTTTAAATAAAACTTTTAAAGTGCATGTGTTATTTTTATCTCTTTATTTTTATCTGCTTCTGTTTGATAATAAAAAAATACCCAATAAACTAACCTTTTTTTCATCTGCATGCACAATCAATTCATGGTATCGTGGCAGCCTAGAATCAAAGACCCTAGTACCTTCTTTAGCTTTCATGATCTCTGTTTCCATGCATTTTACTTGGTAGGGATTATACTCTCCAGGTCCTGGGCCTTGGTTCCCACTAAAATCCATCCTTGTTGATGCCATTCTGCTGAAGTGTACACCTTTGTATTTTGTAGTAGTCTTTGTATTTTCCTAGTAATTAAATGTATTTACAGTAAGTCTGACTATCAAGCCGGTTTGTTTCATTTTCACTCTCATAGATTTTCTTATCCTCACCATTCAACATTTATGCAGAGGATAAACAGAGAAAAACCTCTCCAACACCCTGCATCCCTCCCGACCCCCAGTGTGACAAATATGTTAGTACTGTATGTAAATAAGTCTAAAACGAGACAAAATTTGATTAGCATCACTACCCTTGTTCCATTATTTATTAATAATAAACTTACATGATGTACATTGTAGAAGGCTGGTCCCATTGAAGAATCCCTTTCAGGGGCATCTTGTTTCTTGAGTTGTCCATCTTCATTTTCCTCATAACCGTATGACTGGCCAGGAGTTGGAATAGACGGTGCCTGGGCCTGCCGTTGATATCGAACCCTGGTGGTCATCAACTAAATATACCAAATATTAATTAGTGGTTCATAACGGCAAAGTTATGGGTTTGAATTTGGACAAGATCATGTATTCTATAAGAGGTTTTGTCTACAAATTTTTCTTTTATTGCTATTTTAAATGATCATCATAATAAAAATCATAATTAGCATTCATAATTGAATGAATAAATATTATTCAAAACACATTGGCACTTACATTCCCTGGTGGTTTTATGTCATTTTCCAAGTTCTTCTTAATCCAGTCACTACTTTTTGACAAATTATATGAACCTGGACCAGGTGTCTTATTGGATGGAGTACTGTCTTGAAATCGTTGTGCACGGTTTGCTAGTGTACGACCACCTACAATTTTATCTTGGCATACCAAAGGATCGTATTGTCCGGGTCCTGGAGCTGCTATAACACTATCTTGTACTGTCAAAAATGTTTCTCTTCTTGTCATCGAAGAAAATGGAGCATATCCATCTATAATTTAAAAAACAAATACAAAATTATTACAAGTTGACTGTGAAAATAAAATTGCCCTACAACAACTTTCAGATACTGTTTGTTTGTGTTTCTTATACTTTCAAACATTACTAACTTTTCTACTGTAGGCCTAGGCTAGTAGTAGTACAGTAGTACTACTACTCTAGGCCTGGCCCTAGGCCCAGTACTACACAAAAGAGAGAAAATTAAAAAGGCAAATGTTTACGTACCTGATCTCAGTTTAGCATTTGTATGAATTAAATTTTCATATGTTCCAGGTCCTACGTTCGGTCCTGTTGAGTGTGATCCAGAAGTAAGCTGTCGTGGAGCTCTGTCATACATGGTTAATACTGTAGCTCTAATCAAGAATAAATGAAAATAGCTAGGCCTAACCAGGCCCCCTAGCCTAGCCTAGTGTAGTGGGTCTAATAATAATAACTTCCTTCCGGCGGTACTATAAAAGTCAGTCAGTCAGCTCTCTGTCTGGATCGTAACGTTTACGAAATTATGTACCACAGTGCACACAAGTTTACTGTTATGTCTAACAATCTTTTAAACTTAGTCCCATTAATGTTTACTTCTAGAAAGTTAGCAGTTTACAATGATCATCTCTCCAACGTATCACACACAAAGTGTAAACCACGTTAATCAACTAAACACACAACAAGGAAGCAGAAGAGAGACCGGAAAAACATGCACTTTGTGTTCACCGGTTGTCATGGAGCCAAGTAGAGGGCGCACGTCTAATCGAACGCGGAAGAAGTGTTTGCGTCATGTCCTTTATGTTAAACGCGTTTTTACTCTGTTAAACACAGCAACGCAGAGTGTAAACAACGTATGGTGGCGTGTGCGAAAGAAGGCTAGGCCAAAAATAAAGGCTTATCTTTAATTTAATTGAAAATAAGGTTATTTTTGCCTTGAATTAAATATTTGATTGAAATAAACAAGAACGATGTCGGATGTTCCTAATCCTCCAGAAGGTACGAATGTTATTTTGATAATTATTTAATAAAAATAGCATGTGTTTACCATACTACAACAAAAAGGCTAGCCTAGGCCTCCTACCCGGCCGGGTAGCCAGATACTAGATAGAGGACCGAGTAGGCCTCTAGATAGATACTGTAGGCTAGGCTATGCATCATCTGCCACTTACATACAGTCTGTATACTGTAATGTTCAAGCCTGCTACTAGGAGGCCTAGCTTGGGATGGAACTTGGGTGTTATTTTTAAATTTCATAAAATAAGTAGTAAACAAAACAAGAAATTAATGAACAGACAGATGAGACAAATGAAATTGTAATTGAAAATTGTACAGTTTTAACTTTATGTTAGTACACTGTAGTAGTAGGCCTACTGTAGTAGCTAGGCCTAGCCCTACGTCTGTAGTTGCTTTAGTAGTATGCTGCTGTTGCAAAGAAAGGTGTGTAAATAAAAATATAATAATAGTTAATACTGTACTGTTTTTCTTTTCTTGTGATATATTTTTTCAAAAAAACATTTTTAAAGTAAAGTGGAAGAAAAAACAGCTTAATTTTTGGTCTACTAAAATTTTGTTACTAACAATGTTACAACTACTACTAATGATTGATAGTAACAACAGATATAATTTTTAATTTTCCATTTTTTCCCTAAAGATCCTGAATTAAGAAAAATAATTGATAAGCTGGCCAATTTTGTGGCCAGAAATGGACCGGAGTTTGAAAATATGACCAAGCAAAAACAAGCAAATAACCCCAGATTTAATTTCCTATTTGGTGGTGATTATTTTAACTATTATCAATATAAAGTGTCTACTGAATCACAGAGTAAGTTTTTTTTTCAAGATTCTTTTAATTAAAGGTTATTGTATGATTATTATAACTAAAGTCAAGATTAAGTTGCCCATTTATTATTTGTCTGATCCATGTAAATCAAACGTCTACTATTCATGTATTCTCGTCCAGTGGTCCTTTGTTGATGGAAGTGACCATCAGCATAGTCAATGGTGCATGTAAAGTTTTCCTAAACATTTTAATGTTTCATGCATGGTACCGTGGACTTGTGCCACAGTGATATTGGCACATGGTCAACCATACCATTAGAAAATACTTATTTAACTTGTAATGATAGAAGAAAAACTTAAATTTACACACACGGTTGACTGTGCTGATAGCCTCATAATTGTATTTAACTACTGTGGAGTAGGTTTGCGTCAGGGAGTTAAGCAATTTTTGCCCTTCCATTTGAGTCCCACCCGAGAATTACCTGTGACCAATGTACAATACTAATTAGTATAAAGTACAACATTATGTCAGAGTAGGGCAAACATCTGACCAATATTTTCTCTTCTTTTTTTTTTAGTAATAAGACAACAAAATCAAAAGCTTGCCCAGCAGCAGGCCATTCTACAAGATGTTATAACAAAACATTCCATACAAACAGCACCATGGCAACAACAGCAGCCACCACCTCCTCACCTACCACAGTTCCAGCAACCTCCAATGATGCAACATCATCACCCTGGTACCATGCATCCACCACCAGGAATGCCACAACCTCCCCAACCACCACATCCCCAACCACCACATCCCCAGCAAGGAATGCAACAGCCTCCACAACCACCACATCCCCAGCAAAGAATGCAACAACCACCACATCCCCAGCAAGGAATGCAACAACCACCACATCCCCCGCAAGGAATGCAACAACCCCCGCAACCACATCCCCAGCAAGGAATGCAACAACCTCCCCAGCAAGGAATGCAACAACCTCCGCCACCACACATGCCACAGCAGATGCCCATGCCGCCAATCCAGATGCAGCAGAAACAGCAACAAATGTTACAGCAGCAGCAGGCTGAACATCAGAAATATCAACAGCAACAGGCAGAGAAACAGCAGCAATTTCAACAAATACAGCAACAAGCACAACCAAATTTGCCACAACAACAGCAGGTAGCATCAAATACTGAAACAACGCCTGTGGATCAGAATGCCCTGACAAATAATCAAATTGAAAATAAAATCCGAGAAAGTCAAGTGAATCTGCTTGAGCAGCAGAAGCATTTGGTGAACCAACAACAGGTTAGAGTAACTTATACAGTATTCTTGATTGTAAGTAATATATTTTGTGACTGTGAAGATTGTTGTATTTATCATCTTATTTTTTTCTACATTTAACAGGAAAAAATTGATGCTGTATTAATCGAAAACAGACAACAAGTGATCAACCAAACTGCTAAAGCACTTGATATTGATGCCAATGATTTCCACAATAAGACACAGACAATTATTGATTCTTGCACGAAAGATGCAATTGCTGTAAGTATTTCTTCTTCTAACTTCAGTGCAGTGGTTGAAGGTAAATTACCAAATGACCAATTCTAAGTGGACACTTTTTATTGGGTCCTGAAGGTATCTTCTATAGGGTTTCGACTATACTGTGTATATTGATGATTAAGAAGGTAAAACAATAAAAATATCTAATATCTTTTCATTGCTGGGTTAGATTGTGGAAACAGTGAAATGTAATAAATTGATGTTGTCTTGTTTCCCTCCTGAATTGTATGTGATGAACCTCAAGTTTACTATTGTGTGGGAAAAGTACGAAATAAATAAATATACTATTTGGTACTACAATATTATACTGTGTGGCATTTTCTAACTCAAATTTGATTTCTATCTTAGCATGGCAAGCAACTTATTTTTTCTACGTGTAAGACACAAAAACATTGTGAATTTGTTGGGTTATTTCTCCTACATCGGATAACTCCTAAGAACGTTCCATTTCAAGCAAAACTACACTTAATATATTTAATTAATGATGTCATCCATCACTGGTAAGTCTGTTCACTTACTACTTAAGTAGTTTTTTAAATTGATTTAAAGATTTTCATTTATTAGTAATACATTACATCCTTACCCAGATTAACTAACTTTCCTTCGATATTTCTACATATTAGAATATTAGATTATAAGAACGTTCCAATAAAAATTTGTCTTATTTAAAAAAATCTTGTGGAAAATGCTGTGCATAGGGTTACTGTTTGAAATTTCGTAAAGCCTTGTCTACAGTACACTCAAAATTTATATGATGTGCCCATATATGGACATGATGATGTCATATCGCTACCATATTTGGGAATATCACTACCATATTTGGGCACATCACACTTTTTTTGTCAAACTAGTTTGATAGTATAGACAGAGCTTAAGATGGTTTTCGTAGCATGAAAATTGTGTAGGTAAACATGGCGCCAGTGAATTAATAATTGTTCATTAAATGTTTAGCTCAAGGCGTGGTGCATCAGACTTGCAGACAGCCATCCAGGGCGTGGTTGTACCAATATTTTGCAGTGCTCTTTTATGTATTGATCAAATGGATGATGAAAAACGAGATAGGGTTGAAAAGGTATTGTCAAAATTGTTATTAACCACCAATATAATATAAAATGATTAGCCTAAAATTGTAATAAGATATCTATTTACTATCTATTTGAAATAATTTGGTTTATTATTATCTGTATAATTAATTAAATTTAGTAGAATCTTGTGATAATTTTTTATTTATTTATTTTTTTATTATTTATTCGACTTCTCACTAACTCAGTTAGTGAAGGATCTGGACCAACAGGTGGTAATCACCTCTAAAACGGTCCGGTCCCAATTTGCACAGTGGCTGTGTGTGACAGTGGCTGTGTTTGTGTGGACTAGTACACCGGAGTAACCCCCTACTCGTCTCGAAAGATGTACTAGGTTCTTTAAAGTGCGCATGAGCTATGTGTACACTGGACCTACGGTTTATAGTCCTTATCCGAGAAGACTCGTTCTACCACCAGAACCATGGAGCGAGTGAGCCTCGAACCTTTGCCGATGTTATGGCTACGTAATTACGGTTCCACTGTCTTAACCGCTCGGCCACTCACTCGCCTTATATGGTCATATGAAATTAATGTTTATGAGTTGAATGTAGAGAATATTGGACTGTCTATTTCACTTCATTGAATATAACAGTCACTCTTTTAAATTACTATGTACATACTATCCTGCAGTATTATTGAATTTTTGTACTAGTTTGAAATAACAATGATCAAATAATTGTTTTTCTTTGTTTCAGGTTCTTAAGTTGTGGGAAACTAACAGTTATTTTAACAATGATACCATTGAACAACTTAAAAACCCTATAGTCTCAATGAACAATTTCCAGGTAAGTTCTTTGTAAAATGTATTGTGCAATATTTATGGTGTGTTTTGTGGTACTACTGTAAAAGGAATGTCATTTTCTGTTTAATTAAACGAAGTGTTTAATGCAAGAACAGAAGTGTCCATCAAAAATGTTGTTTTTTTACACACAGTAATTACAACCCATAGCATTGATAATTCTAGTTTCTCTAATTGCCCCAAAATATCATAATGACTTTATTAGATTGTCTTGCTTGATGTGAGATTAAAGTATGGGTAATCTTTATACAGCCAATCAAATGGCGGCAAAAACATGACATACTAAATGTATTGACTTCAGACTTAATTATCCATATGGAACTAAACAGTCATGCTTGTCACATTATGTGTTTATGTAGTTGACTCATGGAGGAATCCAAGGTTGACTGTATGAGTTGTTGAGGAGATTGGTACATTACTCTGGTTTTTTTTAAAGCTTAATTATAAAAGATTTCTTGCTTTTTACTAGGCAAAAATGATGCAGGAGAACCAGGCGTCTGTACAGCAGATACAGCAACAGATTGAGGCTAGAATTCAGCAGTTACAGAAGCAACATTCAGACTTTGTCTCTCACTTGAAGCAACAGCTTGAGATCAATAAACAACAACAGCAACATAATATGCAAGCAAAACAGTTACAAATAGCACAAGGTACAGTATGTGGACTATTTATAATACAAGGGTTTTTTTAACAGTGAACCCCTTTGGACACCCCCATTCAGGGGAAACTCCTATTAGGGCACTTTCCTACAAAATGAACGAGATGAAATGTATTTTAACTGTATAGAACACCTCTATTCAGGGTACACCTCTATTTGGGCGAAACTTTGTTGGGTCCAATTTAATAAGAGTTCTCCTGTATTCTACCTAGTCAGTGTTATTTGAATTTGAGTCATCTATTTCTTTCTTTAAATGTGATAGCAATGTAATCACAAGTGGATCACTTGTGATTAAAATAAAAAATAAATAAAAAATACAGTGTTCAAATTGTCAACATTTTTAATGTGTAACTGTAGTCATTTAATATGTCATTATCAAGCATAGCTAAATGACATTTTCTTTATTTCTGGAAAAATATTGTACTACCTCTACAGTAACAGTACAAACAAATAAACTAATATTAAAGAAAAAAAACAATATTTTCAATTACATTACAGAAGGAAACACTAACACATCCACCCTGTATCTTTCAACTAGTGTTTGTGTACATTTAAACGCAAATCCATCTATAGGCCAAGATGATGACGATGCCTAATCAGACAATACTATCAAATTTTAATTTGACAGTAATTTAATTCATTCCTTTGTTTTTATTAGCTATTGGTATTAACCTACCTAGTACAACTATGCCAGGTAGCAATGCAGGCTCAACACACCCTACAACTGCTGGTCAAGATAATCAAAAAGGTAAACTTTACAGTTAACACTCACTGAAATGCATGTACCACCATGTTTAGGGAATATTTTCTCGCTAGACGTAACCATGATGATGTTTTATCCTATAGCTTTTGTGACAACTGTAATATCATTATATATGTCTGCACCTATGTATACAATATAAAATTCATCATTTTTTAATGGATTACAAAACATTATTGTTTGAGAAACATTTAAGAAACACTTAAACTCACTTACTCACTTTTATTGCTATGATTTAGTTGTTTTTGTGATTAGTAAAGTAGGTTTGTCCCGAGAAGAAGATTTTAGGCTGCGAAAATAAAAAGTTTGCAGAATGCTGATTTATAATACAGTATTTTCAATTTATTACAGTGGTTGATATACAAAACAAAATATCTTTATTTATTCCTCATTATTCCTAATAATGTGTTTATTACATGGTTAAAGTATAAAAAATATTACAATCACAACATATATTTTATTTATTAGGACCAAATTTGCCAAACTTTGATCCATCAGTACCTCCACCTGGCTTCCCTGTGGCACAGTTTCCACCCAATCAAGGTAAGATTAGCACTATATTCTAATTCCATGCAGTTTTTTCAATTTCTCTTCAGAAATAAGTTAAGGTTTAATACAGTATATTATCTTGACCTATGAATATAACTTCTTATTATGCTAAACCTTAAGATTATGTAATATATGTAAAACATTTAATATTATAAAACTAATGAATATTTATCAGTGCGATAGTAAAAATAATTTTATGAGGTGAAAGATGAAATTCTATGTTGATACCAAATAAAATTTACACACCAGATTCCTGGTGATGACATTGTATCTTTCATGATGGCATGTATTTCATTTTTAAGAATTCAGTATAAAAAATAAAGTATTGTAATAAGGCTATATACAGAGGTTTGAAAAATTTTACTTCTAGGTCCTCCACCCAGTCACCCTCCACCCAGTCATCCTCCACCCAGTCATCCTCCACCCAGTCATCCTCCACCCCCATTCAATCCCCATGTACCTCCTCCAAACTTCAGTGTACCACCACCAGGCTATACTCCTGATATGGCTGGCCAGGCTATGATTCAACCTCCAAGTATGCCTACTAATGATGCAAGTTTAATGCCAACTGCACCATACTATGATCTGCCAGCTGGATTAATGGCACCGCTTGTCAGGGTAGGTTTATTATTTTTGTTTTTAGAGAAATAGTGTGGGTTTTGTAATTACACCAAATAAATACTATGTTGCATAAGCTATTTGATTTTTGCAAATTACTATACCCACAGTGTAATAAGTCAATTCCTAATCCATTAAGGATCTTTAATACATGAAAAAGTTTCCTCTAGCTGGATGTGATACTGTAACCTCTAAAGGTCAAGAAGATCTTGATCTACAACTCATTAAAATATTATATATACACACTTA
This sequence comes from Antedon mediterranea, assembly GCF_964355755.1. Classification (NCBI taxonomy): domain Eukaryota; kingdom Metazoa; phylum Echinodermata; class Crinoidea; order Comatulida; family Antedonidae; genus Antedon; species Antedon mediterranea. The sequence goes on from NC_092675.1 coordinate 19,414,359, forward strand.
ATAAGTCAATAATAATTATCTTTAGTTATTGAGGAAGACAAGTTTTTAAGTAGCTTTTTATTACAAGTACCTCTGCTCTTTCGCGCTATGTGGAGAATTTGATGATACTTGGACGTGGTTTAGTTTAGTACGCGATTTGTTCTGTTCAACTTTCGCCCAAGGCGGTGTGTGCGGTCCTAACCGATCAGTTCAATGTCGTCGCAAATACGAGATGATATGATATCTAGGGCTATCTTATCAATGTTTCACGATTTTCTGTCTCGGGTATGACGTGTATTAGTAGGCAATTAGGTCTACTATATTGCTCAATGGCATCGACTTTTTCAAGTAAGCTGTTATGCTCTATCGTCAGCCTATTGTTTTTTTCTTGTAGTGATGTAATGTCACTGGCTATTGTCTCGTTGTCAAGGGAAACGCTGCTGTAAATATTTTGACTGACCTGGTCAAGTATGGCGTCACCTATTGATTTTATTACACATTCGTTTCCACATATGGATGCTATAATTTTATCCATAAGATTAGAAGATAGGATATGCCTACTTATGGTCGTAGCTACAATACTTACGAGTTCCTTATCGTCTGAAAGGAGGAGCTCAATATCTCGCATTGTTGATGTGTTCGTTGTCCGTAGGCCTTGTTTGTGTTGTTCCGAGGCGCCTGTCGTTATTTGTATACCGGTTGGCTCAGCGGGCTGTTTGACATCCATCGTTGATCACGCCTGGGTTGCCAGTAGGCTCCTACATAATTTCGGTTGATTTCCCGATCGATCGTTTAGATTTAGTACTCGGTCTAGTTGACGTCATGTTTTAAAAATATTAATGTATAATACTTGTTGTAAAGTTGGATGCCGTAATGTGTGATTATAGAGCAATTCAAGGAAATTTTGTGTGCGATTACAACATTCGCTGTTTAGCTAAAAATTATATATATATATATAAAATTATACATAATAATAAAAAAATACAAAATTGTATATACATAATTGTTTTTATTTAGTTTACATTAGTAAGGATATTCTTCTTATATTGCAGCTTGAAGACACAAACTATGAACCATTGGATCCAGACCAGATACGTCTGCCACCTCCCCAACCTCCATCAGAGAGACTACTGGCAGCAGTTGAGATGTTTTATGCTCCACCTTCAAGGGAGTGTCCAAGAAACATGTAAATATGTTTTTTTAAATACACATATTTTGATTTTGAATTAAAATCTATATACTACAGTATAAGAGGAAGAAATGTTGTATAGTATTATACAAATATTGGCTATTGCACACATCTACAATTGTGTACAAGCCACTACTCATAAGGGAGTATTTGTTTTCAATTGGAGTCATCATCATTATGTCATTCTTTACTGTATAGTGATGGTTGGGAAGCAAATGGTCTGTTTGAGTTTTTCAAAGCAAAACAGAAACATGGGAAAGTAAAGAAAGAAGAACCAGAACCACAGCCAGCACCTTCACCAGCACCACCAACACCAGAAGTAACACACAAAAGATTCCGTTCTAAGTCACCTTCACCACGAAGAAGGTCACTATCACCCCCCAGACGAAGGTAAGTCAATTTATTTACTAATTTATTGCTTTATTTTGTGAGAATTTTAATTCTGTTGAGTATGAGTTGCTGGTTTATTATCTGACTTGATTACTTTTGATCCATAGAACAACCTATCAACTATTTCAGAAAACAACTTCCTTATCTATATTTACATAATGAATAAACAGAAAGCAATATAGAGAACACATTAAGATAATGATTTTACCCATCTAGCATACATGCTAATTTGGGAAATTTTAAAGAAAAGTATGTACTGTACTGTTACAATTCACAGGTTAATTTTGAAAAATCGCAACTCTCAACCTTATAATACAAATTAGCAATATACACACAAAAAAATTAGTGTGAATATTAAATTCTTGTTTAAAAAAAAAGTTTAAAAACTAATTATATATAACTTTAAGTACTGTGTAATAATAATAACAATATATGTTTACTTAAAACTATTATTCTAGGTCAAGGTCGCAAACACCTCCCAGACGTAGAGCTACTTCACGTTCACCATCACCGCCATACCAGCGGCGGTCCATATCGCCTCCCTACAAACGACGCTCTGCATCTCCTCCTTACAAAAGGGCTTCTGCATCTCCTCCTTACAAAAGGGCTTCTGCATCGCCTCCTTATCAAAAACGTTCAGTATCTAGATCCCCACCCCCGTCTCATAGAAGGAAAGCACGTTCAAGATCACGTTCACCAGTATACAGACGGCGTTCACAATCACCACAATATCAACGTGCAGTTAGGTCAAGGTCAAGAACACCACCACCAAGGAGGAGAAGATCTCGATCTCCCACGCCCGAAAATGTTGGATTGTAAGTATTTTTGTACTAGATTAAAGATGAGTAAAATGTTTACTGATGTGTCCTCTAAATTAAATATTTCCCTTAGTATATCTAAGTATGTAATACGTAAAGGAACCCATAGAAAAAACTCCTACAATTTGTCTCCAAAATAAAGTTATTCATTATTCGTAGACAGTAATGTGGATTATTGTTTTTTCTTTTCAGCCATTCTTTCTATGAAACTGCGAGTGCGGACTCAATGTTAGGAAATGAAAATAAAGGACATCAACTACTAAAGAAAATGGGTTAGGCCAACAACTAATTGTAACCTACTCACATACACATACTTTAGAAATATAGTTTTAACTTTAATTTAAAGAGGAATATACGATGTAACCTTATTTAGGCAACTTAAGCAAAATATATATGTTTTTATAAAAAGTTAATTAAATTTGTACTTTTAATAAGTTGGGTTTTTCCTTCACAATTTCCATAAACACTTTTATTAGTATTTTAAACATTTTTCTTTGATATTAGGTTGGGGTGGACAAGGTCTTGGTGCCAGAGAGCAGGGAATAGTTGACCCCATTTCTGGTGGAGAGGTTCGAGGCAAGATGGATATGTATAAAGGTGTCGGAAATGCGGTTAATGATCCATTCGAAAGTTTTAGGAAAAATAAAAGTCATTCATTTATCAGTCGTATGAAGGCAAGGGATGAAGAAAAGAAAGGTTAGTTTAAGTTATACTTACACATTTTAGTATTTAATTTATTGAACTTTCGTCATGAGCTAGTTAGGCATATTTACCATCACTTCCACTGCATGAGCTAGGCTAGTTAGGCATATTTACCATCACTTCCACTGCATGAGCTAGGCTAGTTAGGCATATTTACCATCACTTCCACTGCATGAGCTAGGCTAGTTAGGCATATTTACCATCACTTCCACTGCATGAGCTAGGCTAGTTAGGCATATTTACCATCACTTCCACTGCATGAGCTAGGCTAGTTAGGCATATTTACCATCACTTCCACTGCATGAGCTAGGCTAGTTAGGCATATTTACCATCACTTCCACTGCATGAGCTAGGCTAGTTAGGCATATTTACCATCACTTCCACTGCATGAGCTAGGCTAGTTAGGCATATTTACCATCACTTCCACTGCATGGAGGAGGTTTGTTCGAACCCTCGTTAATAGCAATGTATGATTTTACAATAAGTGCTTGTTTAATTTTATAATAAATAAAAAATCAACTTTCTACTGTTTGTATTTTAGCAACAAAGCGTGAAATTGCAGAATCAACCAAATGAAACTGGACAGAGAACAGGCTTTGTTAATGTTAAACATCTTTATTTTCTGAAACAGTGACTTCGGTGGTGATCTGTGATAGCACATAGTGTATTTTATAATGTACAAAACAGTGAGACAAATTGATACCACAAACCAATGTCACAACATTCTAGTTTCAGTAAAACCAAGATTGTACAAATAACATACAAATATGTATGTATATTTTGGATGTATATGTGAAAGCTGATTTCTCTTCTCAGTACTGTTATATTTTTATTTGTAAAGTGAATTCGAATTCTAGAATTTTTGAAAATGGAGTTGGAAATGCAGTCTTGTAAGTCTAACAGTACCGCATTTATTAAATAAAACACAATTGATTTTTCACATTTTTAATTGAAATTTTCATTTGAAAAATAAAACCCAATCTATGATATTTTTTGTTTAGTTTATTAAGAACACAACAGAAGGTGGTTCATTGTTGTTGTTGACGTCTGGGGCGCTTATGTCTTTCACTGCATCTATTTAAATAGATACCGCAAAGCAGTGACATTTTAGTCTTTTTTAGTTAAAAAACAAATCCTTACTATTCAGTAATTAATATTTACTATAAATTACATTGATTTGTAGAAAAATGTGGAACTTGTGTTCATTTGTGTCTGTATGTAAAATTATGCACAAGATTTCTTTTATTCTAAATCCGGCTTATGTAAAAAAAAAACAATTTTAATCTTCAATACCTCACTCAAGCAAATGATTGATATAATGTATGTTATTTATTTATTTATCTATATATATTTGACCAAAAAAAAAGATATTCACAACACATTATACACAAATCTCATCAGAGTCAAAGGGACAAAGATCAGATTCAAATAGAATCGTCATTCTTCTATAAGAGCAGCAATAGAAAATTCTCCATTTCCACTTAACAAGAAATTATTAAATAATGTCTTCGTATTCGTCTTTCTGGTTCGTCATCGTTCATATATCCCTTTTCGTAAAGCTTGTTTCCCACTAGCGACGCAACGTAAGAAAATGCCCTTCCAATAATTGTGTTAGTTGCACCCCGCCTGCGTGAAATCAAACCTACGATGTTTGCAGCACTATTCCGTCGTCGGATCCCACTTGTGATTACGCAATACGTCGTTGCGTTACGTTGCATCTCTAGTGGGAACCACGCTTTAAACACATTACAATCATTCCAATAACTAAAGCAGGTAGTATCATGTCTAAAGCGTGGTTCCCACTAGACGCAGCGACGTGTCGACGCAAAGTGCTGTATTGCGTAATCACAAGTGGGAACCGACGACGGAATAGTGCTGCAAACATCACGCAGACAATTTGATTTCACGCAGACAATTATTAAGCTTGGTTCCCACTAGAACGTAACGCAAGGACGTAAACGCAACGCAAGCGTTTTAACCAATGACAAGCGAAGTTATAGACAGCAATCACAAGCGAATAAGCCATCGGTTGTGATTGGTCAATTCACTTGCGTTGCGTTACGTCCTTGTGTTGCGTCGCTAGTGGGAACCACGCTTAACGCAGCGACGTATCGACGCAAAGTGCTGCATTGTGTAATCACAAGTGGGAACCGACGATGCAACAGTGCTGCAAACATCGTAGGTTTGATTTCATGCAGACTTTGACCTTAATCCACTGCTTTTAAACAGGTTGTTAACTTTTCCACTCGTGGTAGGTCTTGTCTAGATAAAGTTGTTCTTAGTAGGCCTACGCCTGATGTTTATCAGACTCCAGTTAAACTCGCACCCTTAGCATGTAGCGATCATTCAAGTATTCTCTTGAAACCTAAGGTTAATAAAGTTAAGAATCGGGTTAAACCAAAAAAAAAATTACTTCGTCCGATTAAAGATTCTTCCGTACGTGTGTTTGGTCAAATTATTACTCAGTTAAATTGGAGTAATGCTATTTCAAATTCTGATCCTGAAAAGGCTGCTGTCGAGTTGGGTGATATTTTGCAGACAAATTTTAGAAATTGCTTTCCTATCGTGGTATCACATTTAAAAGAGGATGACAAGCCATGGTTTAATGTTGGTATAAAGAAATTGATTCGCAAACGACATAATGCTTATAGACTAGGAAAAGACGCAGAATTCCGCTTCTATAGAAATGAGGTTCGCAATAAAATCAGATCGGCCAAGGCCGAATTTTATTCAAAATCAATCGCTGCCTTAAGAAATAATGAGCCACGCAAATGGCACAAAAAGATCCAAACAATTACTGGAAAAGCAAAGCCTAAATTTAACACAATCGTATTAAACTGTGATTTACCAGTACATGATGTTGTAAGAGACCTGAATATTCATTTTTCCAGAATATGCTCTCAACTTCCTGCTCTAGACTTGGAGAATTTACCAGCATTTCTCCCATCTCTGAGTCCACCAGTTATCTATCCTGGTGAGGTATACAGACGTCTGTTGAAGATTAAGGTTAATAAGTCTAGTCATCCCGATGACATTCCTTCTCGGTTAATTAGGGATTTCGCCGTTGAGTTAGCGCCTCCTTTGACAGAGATATTTAATCTCTGTCTTAAGTCGCATGTTTTTCCTAGTGTGTGGAAACGTGCAGCTATTACGCCTATTCCTAAGTCCTCTAAAGCCTGTAGCCCAGATGAATACCGACCAATATCCATTACACCTTTATTTGGTCGTATTTTTGAGAGTTTTATTGCTGAGTGGATATCTAAAGATTTTCAACCCCATTTGGACCCTCAACAATTTGGAAACTCTAAAGGTTGCTCAACTACACATTACTTGGTTGACCTAATGTAACAGGATTCTGTCAGGTACGTATGCCTCGATTTGTACAGTTGATTTTAGTAAGGCATTCGACCGAATTAATCACACTACCTTAAAAAAAACTGGGGAAAACACAATTATTAGATAGGGCATTTCCTTACATTGCGTTACGTTGCGTCGCTAGTGGATATCAACTGACGCAACGTATTTTTTTCTAGATATGTTTTTGAACATGCTCAGAATGAATTTCTGACTGTTTGGATTGCTTGTGTGCGTTATAAAAAGGTACAAAAGGCCACACTGTGTTCGTGGAAAGCCCCGTCATATGGTTCATATGTCCATAATTATTGCATTTTGCCGGGGATTCCCCATCACTTAAGTATTTCCGTAGTACCGTATTTATCTTCGTTTCGTCCGTATATTGGGCCGAATTTCCGTAAAAGCTTGGTTCCCACTAGAACGTAACGCAAGGACGCAAACGCAACGCAAGCGTTTTAACCAATGACAAGCGAAGTTATAGACAGTTAGCAATCACAAGCGAATAAGCCATCGCTTTGTGATTGGTCAATTCACTTGCGTTGCGTTACGTCCTTGTGTTGCGTCGCTAGTGGGAACCACGCTATACGGACGTTCCGAACTTTGAAATAACTGTACTGTTCAATTTCTTCTTTCTGCAAATTTCGATCATATTTTCTTTTCTCTGGAGTGTGGTTTAAGCAACACTGTGTTCAGTTTATGTTTGTTTTTGTTTGCTACTGTAGCTCAACATTTCCGGCGAACTAGAGTTGCCATTTATCGTGAATTGTACGTGCAAAAGTGCCATTTCCGGTAATATAAAGGTTTCATTTAACACAATTCGCTTCCCTACAGGCCCCTGGGTTAGATATCGATATCTGCGGCAATCCCCTTAAAATAGTCCTCTTAAGATCAAGAAAGCCAGCTTTACTATAAATTATAATGTTCCGTTTCTGTTTTAAAACTACAGGACTGATATTCGATTTATAGGCTAGCACTTTTGGCCTTTCCTTGCCTTATATATTTCATTTTGTCTTTTTATTTTATTGTAGGCCTACCTATATGGTAGAAATTGAATAAATACAATAAATGTTTCCATATTCAGACAATAATTTAAATAGGGCAAACATAAAAGAACAATTCATATGAAGCGTGTTAGAACTTAGCACTATACTAGCTTTATAAATGATTGCAATACTTTTAAGACACACACATTCACAGATTCACGGACACTGTTTCTCTATTCATTTTCGTTTATTAAAAGTTTCATATTTAGGCAAAAAATAATTATGACTATTTAAAGATAGGCATTATTGATTAAAACTAGGCTAGGTCCAGGCCTAGACTAGGCCTACTTACTTTTATTAAAGAAAGCGGGACCGAGTGCAATTTTTATTTTGACTCGGAAGAAGATTCACCGAGAAAAATGGTCAACATTCCTGAAATTGAGATCCTGCCATTATCACCTGTCTGTAATCACCTGTCTTGTCGGGCTCGTAAGTAGACCATACATTTATGTATGGTACATGTCATGCCCTCCCAATTTCATCAAGTCATCACTGCATGGTTTTTTTTTTTGTTTGGTTTTTTTTCATTTGTTTCCTTGATTTAAATTCTTCTGCAATACACTTTATCCCATAAAAGTAAATTTGTTGTATTTTGTTTCAATGAATTTATCAAGTTTATTTTTAAAGGCGTTTACTGTGGTGGTGTTAACGGCTTCCTCTGGTAGACTATTCCATAGGTTAACAATTCTGTAAGAAAAATTGTACTTGCGGATATCCAGTTTAGGTCGTCGCTTATATATGGTGTATCTATGTCTTCTTAGGTTTCTCTCGTATGTTTTCATAGGGAAGAAGTTACGCATTCCACTACCACTTAGGCCTGTCACCATTTTAAAAACTTGAATCATATCTCCTCGTAATCTTCTAAAGGCCAATGTTGGTAGATTTAGTCGTTTTAGGCGTTCTGTATAATCCAGGTCTTTTAATGATGGAATTGCTTTTGTTGCCCTCCTTTGAACTTTTTCAATGCATGTTATATCTTTACGAAGAAACGGAGACCATACACAGTTAGCATATTCAAGGTGAGGTCTCACTAATGATTTAAAAAGTGGAACAAACATTTCCTCATCAAGGTAGTTAAATGTATGTCTGATCAGACCAACAACTCTGTTGGCTCTATTACTGACGATTCCAACGTGTTTGCTGAACTTGAGGGTCTGGTCAAATATAACGCCCAAGTCTTTTTCTTCCTCTTTTGCCTGCAAAGCCTCCGCTGACATCGTATAATTGTACAATTCAAGGTTCCCGCCAAGATGCATAATGCAGCACTTATTGACGTTAAACTTCAACTGCCAAGTTTTTGCCCAATCGTTAGCAGCATCAATATCACGTTGGAGGGCTTCACAGTCAGCCCGACTCTTAATATGATTGAACAGTTTGGTATCATCAGCAAACATCTCTGTGTGGGTTTCTAATATATCGGGTAGATCGTTTATGTAGATCAAGAATAGTATAGGTCCGAGGATACTTCCTTGGGGTATCCCGCTTGTAACATGGGACCAAGACGATAAGGTTCCTTTAATTGCAACACGCTGCTTCCTTCCAAGTAAGAAACATTCTATCCATTTTAAAAGATTACCATTAATTCCATATGCTTGTATTTTTTTCAGTAGTCGTTGGTGTGGGACAGTATCGAAGGCCTTGCTAAAATCCAGGTATGCTACGTCTACACCACCTTCTTCATCAATCAATTAAAGAAATATGATTAAGATTATGTATTCCACTGTTATTTATTAGGAAATTTTGGTAGCCCTTCCGTAAGCATTTTTTGACAATTTAAACATGAAACAGTGCTTTGGTTTTTTTTTTGCAATAGGCCTACTGAAAATGGAATTAGATGGAGTTTGGAATACTGTATCCTGGCAACCATAGAACATTTCGACTGTTAGAACCGCGCGCGAAGAACAAAAAGATGCATTACGAACATGTGAACGCACACGCGCTTTATTATTACATTTTTATTATCTATCTAAAAAATTTGCCCCAAACTATGATCGCGTTCTAGATCGGACGCACACTAACCGCCTTCAGTACGCCATTTTTTGATTGGATAATTACTTACTACGCTATACAGCACGCGCTGAAATATCATGTCATGTCATGTGCAGAGGAATTTTTTAGTGAGCAGGAAGCTCACGTTCGGCGCACACACTTGAGGAAAATGGCACGCGTGCCAAAAAATATTAAACACGATAGATATTTTCCTCAGCGGCACGCGTGGCCGATTCCTCACGAAATCCCCGGGGCACACTGCTGTGAGGCAAGTGTTACTCGTGGCAGTTGGCTCAGCCGAAAGCTCCAGTGTGCGCCGGGCTTTAACGTGCTGCTGTTAGTCTAACATAGGCTAGGCCTAGGCCTAATTAAGTAAGTAATAGCCTAGGCTTATCCTAGGCCTAGTCCTCTAGAGACTAGACCCTAGCCTGTAGGCTAGGGCTAGTTAGTATAGGTAGCTAGCTAGGCTAGCCAGGCCTAGCCTCTAGCCTACCTAGGCCTAGGCTAGGCCTATTAATTACGCTAGCCCGGCCTAGGCCTAGTAGTAGGTAGGTAGCTAGCTAGCCAGGCCTAGCCTCTAGGCCTAGGAGGACTAGTAATTACGCTAGCTGGGCCTAGCTAGCCTAGGCTAGGCGTAGCTTAACTTAGGCCTACTTACTAATACTAGCCTTAGCTAGGCCCTAGCCTATATGCCTACCTTTCTAACTAACTAGGCTATATATAATATATAGGATATGCCCCTACCTAGATATAGGCCTAGGCATAGCATATATAGGCGCGGCCTAGGCTAGGGCATAACTAAGTACTACTAGGCCTAGACTATAGGCTAGACCCCTAGTTTTAGTTAGGGCTAGTCTATTAGAAGTTATTTAGGCATATAGTAGGCTATGCCTACTCTATTACTACTAGGCTAGACCTAGTAGAGCGTAGCGTGATAGTAGGCCTACCTAAGATATAGATATAGGCTCGCCTAGTAGAAGACTACTAGCCTAGGGCCTAGTCTACTGACTGGAGCCTAGCATAGGTAGAGGTGAGCCTACTACCTAGGCCTAGACTAGGCCTACTTATTATATAGGAGGTAGGCCTGGTAACTAGGCCTAGCTAGGTTAGGCCGGGCCTATCTACTATCATCAAGCTTAGGAGGTTAGCTAGCTAGCTAGTTAGGAAGTTACTACTAGTACTAGCATAACCATAGAATACTATTACTAATTAGGCCTAGCTAGTAGTAGTACACTAGGTCTAGTCTACAAATAGCCTAACTAACTAGCCTAGCTAGTAATACTAATAGACCCTTGCATATAGGCCTTAAACTAACCTAACCATTTAGTTAGGTATGATTTACAGTTCAATATATGACCGTAGGGCCTAGTAGGCTAGTTATTGGGCATTTCTGTAGTCTAGTACTAGTAGGAAGTAGACAGCTGACGTAAGTTCTAAGTACCACACAAAAGACTAGCTCTAGTAATAGTAATACTGTAGGTTACTTATACCAAGCTAGCTGGGGGAGCATATTATTCTTAATCTTATTATACAGATCGTATTAGATTATTATTATTATTGAATAAATACATTGTGAATTTTTTTCTCTTTTCTTCTTAAGTAGATCTCAACCAGATGCACGCCAGCAAGCAAGAAGAAAGTCAGTATTTGGAAGGATTTGGGCAGCAGTGCTTCATCTTTTGTGTATCAGAAGTGACGAATCATCGGATAGTAACTTAAGTTCGTCATCGTCGTCATTATCAGCATCACCATCTCTATCAGCGGGCACAGTGTCGGCATCGCTGTCAATGGGGTACACGTATCTGTACAACAGTCATCATCAAAGTCTCTATCAAAGTCATCAAGATCACATTCGTCTCTGTGGCCAATGCCATCCACATCGTTATCTTCAAAATTCGCGCTTTCTCCTGGCCATATACTTACCACACCAGGTCTATCACCAGGGGAGGTGATCCTCCCAAAGCAACGTGTTTATAGTTTCGTCGTCGGCATCATCTTCATCGTCTACCGCTCCGGTCCAGCGCATTTTCAGACAACCAACATCAGAGTTATCACCCGGTGAGATACCAGAAAGGAAACGTCTTTGTAGTGTGCCATCATCGTTGTCATCGCAATGGCCATTGTCACCTACCAGTAGCTTCAATGGTTCGTCCCGTTCTTCGAAAAGTAACTCCACCACTTCAACACTAAACCCGTCCTTAACGATATAGATGCTACAATAAAACTTGCTGAAATTCTTCCGCCTGCTCGGTTATTAGTTAGTTCAAGTGTTTCCCACCTTAGTAATCCTGTACGTCTTGGACAGGGAAGTTTTGGCCGCGTTGACCTGATGACATCCGATCTTTTTCCAGGCCACTATCACCTCGTCGCAGTCAAGACGGCTTTTTTGAACAGTTTCAGCAATCCTGATCAAGCATGGGGCTATATGCTGGTAGAAGCGCGTGTGATGAAGTTTTTAGACGATCTGCCTTCTGTTCCTCGCGTCTTTGGCGTCTTCCGCCAAGGTGACGTATGCTGTATGGTGCAGGAGTTTATCGGAAATACTTTCACCCTTTCCAGTACCACATTCCTGGATGTATTGCAAACCGGACAGTCGTGCTTTGAGCGCGCTTGAATATATCTCTATGACATCAGAGGTTGTCATTGCACTCAACGAAATGCACAAACGCGGGATTCTCCACAACGACGTAGCTGCGAGAAACATCCTGATCCAGCACGATGGAACCAGCTACAGAGCGAAGCTTACAGACTTCGGGATGGCATGCAGAGTACAATATCCAAGAGGACACAGAGAGTTAACCTTTTCATCGTTGGACGAAGTAATTCAATACATGGATAATCATCCAGAGGTAGCACCAGAAAAATACATTGACGGTGCTTGCGATTCTGTTAGCGGTGACGTGTATTCCATCGGTTATGGTATACGTATTGTTTAATTTTATCATGTTTAAAACTATGATAATTCTTTCTTTTCATTATTTGACGAGAGCAAGCTATTATTACTACAACAAGAAGTCGAAATGATGATGGGGAAGTAACATTTTTCAACATTTTAGGTAAAGACATTACATTTTTTATAAATTCGAGTTTGAATTAACCTGAAAAACCTGAAAACGTTTTAAAAGTATACAAATGCTAGTTGAATGAGCTTAAGCGTTTTATATACAAATATCATGTTTTATATAACTTTGTAATTCTATTTTTCCTTTAGGTAAAAATAACCAGTGACAGTTTTAAAAGTTAAATTAAACGTTTTACAAATTTACAAATGCTTGTTTTGTTTATAATTTGAAATTCTTTTTTCTTTTCATGAATTCGCAAACCAACTCATAACCAAGAATTTAAAGATGATGTTTTAATATTTCAGGTAAAACAACCAATCACAGTTAAATTCGAGTCTAGATTGTGAAATTTCAACTATACAATTATGTATTTTGTTTATACTTTTTTTTTTATTACGTAAATTTGTTGTTTTTGGCTCGAATTTTCGACTTAAAGTGAATAACTTTAATATTACTTTGATATGGCCACCAATTTAAATTTAGAATATTTTGACCTTCATTTTTTGTGTTTCAAGGGACAATACATCTTTAGCCTAATTTTATTAAATAGAAATATGAACAACCGTAATTTTTTTAGGAGAGACCGGGAATTTCTAACGAAAAACGTAACGCTCAAGTATTGAATATATACACCACCTAAAAACTTCACTTAACAGTTTGTTCAATGTAAATAATATAAAATATGCAAAGTCAACGATCCTCCTGCCCGTATACACTACATTAGATATCTGTCTCCTGATTGGTCAAATAAAGTTTGGATACTGTACTCACGTACAAAAGTCTGGATTTTCTGAGTGGTTGAATAAAATTACGTCAGACATAATGGCATCAGGTTTAATTTAGTTTTATCGTCGACGTCTGATGTAGACACAATGTAAATTACACACCATGAACACGTTTTTAATATAATAAATACGGTTTTATCTATTAAATAACATTAAAGTTTTTAATATGTTAACAATATTAAAATGGTTTTGTTTGTGTTATAGTTACGACATAGATCTAGCGGCCTAAAAAACAATTGTTTTCTTCTTGACCAAAGATGCATTGCAATTTTATTGAATGTACTGCCTACAAAATATAATATTGACCAATAATATATTAACTATACAATTAAGTATAACAAATCAGTAAACATTACAATTATTATTATTATCTATCAATCAAACTAAAATATAAAATACAATTGATATTAGTTATCAGTTAAAAATTATTTTTTTTTACAATATTTGAATTGTTTGAACATGTATATTGAAATGTGTACACCTACATATTTTGTTTGATTTTGTAAATATTATAAAGTACATATCGATAACGATCTACTAGGCAAACAACCGGGAAACGTCAATGATGTCCCGACTTTCGGCTGAGGTTAATTTGACCTATGACATTACATGTTTAGCAAATAGAACGCAATCTATACGTCATTACGTATATCGATTGCCTATAGTTATGAATACTATTGCGGGTATTGTTTACATGTCAAGCGCATGTAATTATCATCTTTCCGGGGACCATGTCGGTGACGTGTCGCGGGAAAAGCTGCTTGTAACCGCTTCCTATTCAAGAAAAACAACCTATGACAGGCTTAGCTGCCTGCAGTATATTCTGCTTTATTCTAATAGATCAACATATTACAGACAATGAAAAACAATGACCGAAAGCGGCAGTCGATATTCTAGCTCACCAAGCAAAAGGCGGTCTTCTAAATCGAAACCAAACAAAGGAAAAACATCAACAAAGGACTTATTACAACGGTTGGTAAGTTACCGTTAGCACCGTGAAATATGTAGTTAAGTAAATCTAGGCTCAATTTATAAACGCTCTTTTTTTTTTAATAAACAACTCAGATAAAATAACTGCTACGTAATAATTAATTCATTGTTTTAATGGAAGCCAAACAGGAAGAAGCTCGTTTAAACGTTAATGCAGGAGTAATAATACAAAAATGCATTTACTAATTGAAATGTGGCGTTTTTTAATGGATATTAATATAAATTTGACTGGAGCCGCAGAATGGGTGAAACTTCCACGAATCCTAACCACTAGACCACACGGGATATAGCATATGCATGGAGCATACTCTGGATAGACTGTACATTAATATGAAGTTGTATTTAACTAATAGATAGTACAGTATACAATAGGCCTTAATAAAAATAGAAATCTTCCCGTGCCGGGAATCGAAACCAGGCCGCGTGGGTGAAAACCACGAATCCTAACCACTAGACCACACGGGATATAGCATATGCATGGAGCATACTCTGCATAGACTGTACATTAATACGAAGTTGTATTTAACTAATACATAGTACAGTATACAATAGGGCTAAGTAAAAATAGAAATCTTCCCGTGCCGGGAATCGAACCCGGGCCGCGTGGGTGAAAACCACGAATCCTAACCACTAGACCACACGGGATATAGCATAAGCATGGAGCATACTGTGCATAGACTGTACATTAATATGAAGTTGTATTTAACTAATAGATAGTAGGCCTACAGTATACAATAGGCATAAATAATAATAGAAATCTTCCCGTGCCGGGAATCGAACCCGGGCCGCGTGGGTAAAAACCACGAATCCTAACCACTAGACCACATGGGATATAGCATATGCATGGAGCATACTCTGGATAGACTGTACATTAATTTGAAGTTGTATTTAACTAATAGACAGTACAGTATATAATAGGCCGAGATAAAAATAGAAAACCTTCCTGTGCCGCGTGGGTGAAAACCACGAATCCTAACCACTAGACCACACGGGATATAGCATATGCATGGAGCATACCGTGTATAGACTGTAAATTAATATGAGGTGTATTTAACTAATAGATAGTACAGTATACAATAGGCCTAAATAAAAATAGAAATCATTCCCGTGCCGGAATCGAACCCGGGCCGCGTGGGTGAAAACCACGAATCCTAACCACTAGACCACACGGGATATAGCATGCATGGAGCATACCGTGGATAGACTGTAAATTAATTTGAAGTTGTGTTTAACTAATAGATAGTACAGTATACAATAGGCCTAAATAAAAATAGAAATCTTCCCGTGCCGGGAATCGAACCCGGGCCGCGTGGGTGAAAACCAGGAATGCTAACAACTAGACCACACGGGATATAGCATATGCATTTGCGTTTGTATGATTTATTTCTTTTTTATTTTTAAATGCGCCTTGAGCACTCTGGAGTGGTATGTGTGCTATAAAAATCTTATTATTATTATTATTATTATTATTATTTATGCATGGAGCATACTTTGCATAGACTGTACATTAATTTGAAGTTGTATTTAACTAATAGACAGTACAGTATACAATAGGCCTAAATAAAAATAGAAATCTTCCCGTGCCGGGAATCGAACCCGGGCCGCGTGGGTGAAAACCACGAATCCTAACCACTAGACCACACGGGATATAGCATATGCATGGAGCATACCGTGGATAGACTGTAAATTAATATGAGGTGTATTTAACTAATAGATAGTACAGTATACAATAGGCATAAATAAAAATAGAAATCTTCCCGTGCCTGGAATCGAACCCGGGCCGCGTGGGTGAAAACCACGAATCCTAACCACTAGACCACACGGGATATAGCATATGCATGGAGCATACTTTGCATAGACTGTACATTAATTTGAAGTTGTATTTAACTAATAGACAGTACAGTATACAATAGGCCTAAATAAAAATAGAAAGCTTCCCGTGCCGGGAATCGAACCCGGGCCGCGTGGGTGAAAACCACGAATCCTAACCACTAGACCACACGGGATATAGCATATGCATGGAGCATACTGTGGATAGACTGTACATTAATATGAAGTTGTATTTAACTAATAGATAGTACAGTATACAATAGGCCTAAATAAAAATTGAAATCTTCCCGTGCCGGGAATCGAACCCGGGCCGCGTGGGTGAAAACCACGAACCCTAACCACTAGACCACACGGGATATAGCATATGCATGGAGCATACTCTGGATAGACTGTACATTAATTTGAAGTTGTATTTAACTAATAGACAGTACAGTATACAATAGGCCTAAATAAAAATAGAAACCTTCCCGTGCCGGGAATCGAACCCGGGCCGCGTGGGTGAAAACCACGAATCCTAACCACTAGACCACACGGGATATAGCATGCATAGAGCATACCGTGGATAGACTGTAAATTAATATGAGGTGTATTTAACTAATAGACAGTACAGTATACAATAGGCCTAAATAAAAATAGAAATCTTCCCGTGCCGGGAATCGAACCCGGGCCGCGTGGGTGAAAACCACGAATCCTAACCACTAGACCACACGGGATATAGCATATGCATGGAGCATACTGTGGATAGACTGTACATTAATATGAAGTTGTATTTAACTAATAGATAGTACAGTATACAATAGGCCTAAATAAAAATTGAAATCTTCCCGTGCCGGGAATCGAACCCGGGCCGCGTGGGTGAAAACCACGAATCCTAACCACTAGACCACACGGGATATAGCATATGCATGGAGCATACTCTGGATAGACTGTACATTAATTTGAAGTTGTATTTAACTAATAGACAGTACAGTATACAATAGGCCTAATTAAAAATATAAACCTTCCCGTGCCGGGAATCGAACCCGGGCCGCGTGGGTGAAAACCACGAATCCTAACCACTAGACCACACGGGATATAGCATGCATTGAGCATACCGTGGATAGACTGTAAATTAATATGAGGTGTATTTAACTAATAGATAGTACAGTATACAATAGGCCTAAATAAAAATAGAAATCTTCCCGTGCCGGGAATCGAACCCGGGCCGCGTGGTGAAAACCACGAATCCTCTAACCACTAGACCACACGGGATATAGAATATGTATGGAGCATACTCTGGATAGACTGTACATTAATTTGAAGTTGTGTTTAACTAATAGACAGTAGGCCTACAGTATACAATAGGCCTAAATAGAAATCTTCCCGTGCCGGGAATCGAACCCGGGCCGCGTGGGTGAAAACCACGAATCCTAACCACTAGACCACACGGGATATAGCATATGCATGGAGCATACTCTGCATAGACTGTACATTAATTTGAAGTTGTATTTAACTAATAGACAGTACAGTATACAATAGGCCTAAATAAAAATAGAAACCTTCCCGTGCCGGGAATCGAACCCGGGCCGCGTGGGTGAAAACCACGAATCCTAACCACTAGACCACACGGGATATAGCATGCATGGAGCATACCGTGGATAGACTGTAAATTAATATGAGGTGTATTTAACTAATAGACAGTACAGTATACAATAGGCCTAAATAAAAATAGAAATCTTCCCGTGCCGGGAATCGAACCCGGGCCGCGTGGGTGAAAACCACGAATCCTAACCACTAGACCACACGGGATATAGCATATGTATGGAGCATACTCTGGATAGACTGTACATTAATTTGAAGTTGTGTTTAACTAATAGACAGTAGGCCTACAGTATACAATAGTCCTAAATAAAAATAGAAATCTTCCCGTGCCGGGAATCGAACCCGGGCCGCGTGGGTGAAAACCACAAATCCTAACCACTAGACCACACGGGATATAGCATGCATAGAGAGCATACCGTGGATAGACTGTAAATTAATATGAGGTGTATTTAACTAATAGACAGTACAGTATACAATAGGCCTAAATAAAAATAGAAATCTTCCCGTGCCGGGAATCGAACCCGGGCCGCGTGGGTGAAAACCACGAATCCTAACCACTAGACCACACGGGATATAGCATATGCATGGAGCATACTGTGGATAGACTGTACATTAATATGAAGTTGTATTTAACTAATAGATAGTACAGTATACAATAGGCCTAAATAAAAATTGAAATCTTCCCGTGCCGGGAATCGAACCCGGGCCGCGTGGGTGAAAACCACGAACCCTAACCACTAGACCACACGGGATATAGCATATGCATGGAGCATACTCTGGATAGACTGTACATTAATTTGAAGTTGTATTTAACTAATAGACAGTACAGTATACAATAGGCCTAAATAAAAATAGAAACCTTCCCGTGCCGGGAATCGAACCCGGGCCGCGTGGGTGAAAACCACGAATCCTAACCACTAGACCACACGGGATATAGCATGCATAGAGCATACCGTGGATAGACTGTAAATTAATATGAGGTGTATTTAACTAATAGACAGTACAGTATACAATAGGCCTAAATAAAAATAGAAATCTTCCCGTGCCGGGAATCGAACCCGGGCCGCGTGGGTGAAAACCACGAATCCTAACCACTAGACCACACGGGATATAGCATATGCATGGAGCATACTGTGGATAGACTGTACATTAATATGAAGTTGTATTTAACTAATAGATAGTACAGTATACAATAGGCCTAAATAAAAATTGAAATCTTCCCGTGCCGGGAATCGAACCCGGGCCGCGTGGGTGAAAACCACGAATCCTAACCACTAGACCACACGGGATATAGCATGCATAGAGCATACCGTGGATAGACTGTAAATTAATATGAGGTGTATTTAACTAATAGACAGTACAGTATACAATAGGCCTAAATAAAAATAGAAATCTTCCCGTGCCGGGAATCGAACCCGGGCCGCGTGGGTGAAAACCACGAATCCTAACCACTAGACCACACGGGATATAGCATATGCATGGAGCATACTGTGGATAGACTGTACATTAATATGAAGTTGTATTTAACTAATAGATAGTACAGTATACAATAGGCCTAAATAAAAATTGAAATCTTCCCGTGCCGGGAATCGAACCCGGGCCGCGTGGGTGAAAACCACGAATCCTAACCACTAGACCACACGGGATATAGCATATGCATGGAGCATACTCTGGATAGACTGTACATTAATTTGAAGTTGTATTTAACTAATAGACAGTACAGTATACAATAGGCCTAATTAAAAATATAAACCTTCCCGTGCCGGGAATCGAACCCGGGCCGCGTGGGTGAAAACCACGAATCCTAACCACTAGACCACACGGGATATAGCATGCATTGAGCATACCGTGGATAGACTGTAAATTAATATGAGGTGTATTTAACTAATAGATAGTACAGTATACAATAGGCCTAAATAAAAATAGAAATCTTCCCGTGCCGGGAATCGAACCCGGGCCGCGTGGTGAAAACCACGAATCCTCTAACCACTAGACCACACGGGATATAGAATATGTATGGAGCATACTCTGGATAGACTGTACATTAATTTGAAGTTGTGTTTAACTAATAGACAGTAGGCCTACAGTATACAATAGGCCTAAATAGAAATCTTCCCGTGCCGGGAATCGAACCCGGGCCGCGTGGGTGAAAACCACGAATCCTAACCACTAGACCACACGGGATATAGCATATGCATGGAGCATACTCTGCATAGACTGTACATTAATTTGAAGTTGTATTTAACTAATAGACAGTACAGTATACAATAGGCCTAAATAAAAATAGAAACCTTCCCGTGCCGGGAATCGAACCCGGGCCGCGTGGGTGAAAACCACGAATCCTAACCACTAGACCACACGGGATATAGCATGCATGGAGCATACCGTGGATAGACTGTAAATTAATATGAGGTGTATTTAACTAATAGACAGTACAGTATACAATAGGCCTAAATAAAAATAGAAATCTTCCCGTGCCGGGAATCGAACCCGGGCCGCGTGGGTGAAAACCACGAATCCTAACCACTAGACCACACGGGATATAGCATATGTATGGAGCATACTCTGGATAGACTGTACATTAATTTGAAGTTGTGTTTAACTAATAGACAGTAGGCCTACAGTATACAATAGTCCTAAATAAAAATAGAAATCTTCCCGTGCCGGGAATCGAACCCGGGCCGCGTGGGTGAAAACCACAAATCCTAACCACTAGACCACACGGGATATAGCATGCATAGAGAGCATACCGTGGATAGACTGTAAATTAATATGAGGTGTATTTAACTAATAGACAGTACAGTATACAATAGGCCTAAATAAAAATAGAAATCTTCCCGTGCCGGGAATCGAACCCGGGCCGCGTGGGTGAAAACCACGAATCCTAACCACTAGACCACACGGGATATAGCATATGCATGGAGCATACTGTGGATAGACTGTACATTAATATGAAGTTGTATTTAACTAATAGATAGTACAGTATACAATAGGCCTAAATAAAAATTGAAATCTTCCCGTGCCGGGAATCGAACCCGGGCCGCGTGGGTGAAAACCACGAACCCTAACCACTAGACCACACGGGATATAGCATATGCATGGAGCATACTCTGGATAGACTGTACATTAATTTGAAGTTGTATTTAACTAATAGACAGTACAGTATACAATAGGCCTAAATAAAAATAGAAACCTTCCCGTGCCGGGAATCGAACCCGGGCCGCGTGGGTGAAAACCACGAATCCTAACCACTAGACCACACGGGATATAGCATGCATAGAGCATACCGTGGATAGACTGTAAATTAATATGAGGTGTATTTAACTAATAGACAGTACAGTATACAATAGGCCTAAATAAAAATAGAAATCTTCCCGTGCCGGGAATCGAACCCGGGCCGCGTGGGTGAAAACCACGAATCCTAACCACTAGACCACACGGGATATAGCATATGCATGGAGCATACTGTGGATAGACTGTACATTAATATGAAGTTGTATTTAACTAATAGATAGTACAGTATACAATAGGCCTAAATAAAAATTGAAATCTTCCCGTGCCGGGAATCGAACCCGGGCCGCGTGGGTGAAAACCACGAATCCTAACCACTAGACCACACGGGATATAGCATATGCATGGAGCATACTCTGGATAGACTGTACATTAATTTGAAGTTGTATTTAACTAATAGACAGTACAGTATACAATAGGCCTAAATAAAAATAGAAATCTTCCCGGGCCGGGAATCGAACCCGGGCCGCGTGTGTGAAAACCACGAATCCTAACCACTAGACCACACGGGATATAGCATATGCATGGAGCATACCGTGGATAGACTGTAAATTAATATGAGGTGTATTTAAATAATAGATAGTACAGTATACAATAGGCCTAAATAAAAATAGAAAGCTTCCCGTGCCGGGAATCGAACCCGGGCCGCGTGGGTGAAAACCACGAATCCTAACCACTAGACCACACGGGATATAGCATATGTATGGAGCATACTCTGGATAGACTGTACATTAATTTGAAGTTGTGTTTAACTAATAGACAGTACAGTATACAATAGGCCTAAATAAAAATAGAAATCTTCCCGTGCCGGGAATCGAACCCGGGCCGCGTGGGTGAAAACCACGAATCCTAACCACTAGACCACACGGGATATAGCATATGCATGGAGCATACTTTGCATAGACTGTACATTAATTTGAAGTTGTATTTAACTAATAGACAGTACAGTATACAATAGGCCTAAATAAAAATAGAAATCTTCCCGTGCCGCGTGGGTGAAAACCACGAATCCTAACCACTAGACCACACGGGATATAGCATATGCATGGAGCATACTGTGGATAGACTGTACATTAATATGAAGTTGTATTTAACTAATAGATAGTATACAATAGGCCTAAATAGAAATTGAAATCTTCCCGTGCCGGGAATCGAACCCGGGCCGCGTGGGTGAAAACCACGAACCCTAACCACTAGACCACACGGGATATAGCATATGCATGGAGCATACTCTGGATAGACTGTACATTAATTTGAAGTTGTATTTAACTAATAGACAGTACAGTATACAATAGGCCTAAATAAAAATAGAAATCTTCCCGGGCCGGGAATCGAACCCGGGCCGCGTGTGTGAAAACCACGAATCCTAACCACTAGACCACACGGGATATAGCACATGCATGGAGCATACTGTGGATAGACTGTACATTAATATGAAGTTGTGTTTAACTAATAGATAGTACAGTATACAATAGGCCGAGATAAAAATAGAAATCTTCCTGTGCCGCGTGGGTGAAAACCACAAATCCTAACCACTAGACCACACGGGATATAGCATATGCATGGAGCATACTGTGAATAGACTGTACATTAATATGAAGTTGTGTTTAACTAATAGATAGTACAGTATACAATAGGCCTAAATAAAAATAGAAATCTTCCCGTGCCGGCAATCGAACCCGGGCCGCGTGGGTGAAAACCACGAATCCTAACCACTAGACCACACGGGATATAGCATATGCATGGAGCATACCGTGGATAGACTGTAAATTAATATGAGGTGTATTTAACTAATAGACAGTACAGTATACAATAGGCCTAAATAAAAATAGAAATCTTCCCGTGCCGGGAATCGAACCCGGGCCGCGTGGGTGAAAACCACGAATCCTAACCACTAGACCACACGGGATATAGCATATGCATGGAGCATACTGTGGATAGACTGTACATTAATATGAAGTTGTATTTAACTAATAGATAGTACAGTATACAATAGGCCTAAATAAAAATTGAAATCTTCCCGTGCCGGGAATCGAACCCGGGCCGCGTGGGTGAAAACCACGAACCCTAACCACTAGACCACACGGGATATAGCATATGCATGGAGCATACTCTAGATAGACTGTACATTAATTTGAAGTTGTATTTAACTAATAGACAGTACAGTATACAATAGGCCTAAATAAAAATAGAAACCTTCCCGTGCCAGGAATCGAACCCGGGCCGCGTGGGTGAAAACCACGAATCCTAACCACTAGACCACACGGGATATAGCATGCATAGAGCATACCGTGGATAGACTGTAAATTAATATGAGGTGTATTTAACTAATAGACAGTACAGTATACAATAGGCCTAAATAAAAATAGAAATCTTCCCGTGCCGGGAATCGAACCCGGGCCGCGTGGGTGAAAACCACGAATCCTAACCACTAGACCACACGGGATATAGCATATGCATGGAGCATACTGTGAATAGACTGTACATTAATATGAAGTTGTATTTAACTAATAGATAGTACAGTATACAATAGGCCTAAATAAAAATTGAAATCTTCCCGTGCCGGGAATCGAACCCGGGCCGCGTGGGTGAAAACCACGAATCCTAACCACTAGACCACACGGGATATAGCATATGCATGGAGCATACTCTGCATAGACTGTACATTAATTTGAAGTTGTATTTAACTAATAGACAGTACAGTATACAATAGGCCTAAATAAAAATAGAAACCTTCCCGTGCCGGGAATCGAACCCGGGCCGCGTGGGTGAAAACCACGAATCCTAACCACTAGACCACACGGGATATAGAATTCATGGAGCATACCGTGGATAGACTGTAAATTAATATGAGGTGTATTTAACTAATAGACAGTACAGTATACAATAGGCCTAAATAAAAATAGAAATCTTCCCGTGCCGGGAATCGAACCCGGGCCGCGTGGGTGAAAACCACGAATCCTAACCACTAGACCACACGGGATATAGCATATGCATGGAGCATACCGTGTATAGACTGTAAATTAATATGAGGTGTATTTAACTAATAGATAGTACAGTATACAATAGGCCTAAATAAAAATAGAAATCTTCCCGTGCCGGGAATCGAACCCGGGCCACGTGGGTGAAAACCACGAATCCTAACCACTAGACCACACGGGATATAGCATAGTATGGAGCATACTCTGCATAGACTGTACATTAATTTGAAGTTGTGTTTAACTAATAGACAGTAGGCCTACAGTATACAATAGGCCTAAATAAAAATAGAAATCTTCCCGTGCCGGGAATCGAACCCGGGCCGCGTGGGTGAAAACCACGAATCCTAACCACTAGACCACACGGGATATAGCATATGCATGGAGCATACTCTGCATAGACTGTATAGATAGTACAGTATACAATGGGCCTAATTAAAAATATAAGTCTTTCCGTGCCGGGAATCGAACCCGGGCCGCGTGGGTAAAAATCACGGATCCTAACCACTATACCACCACACGTGATAGGCCATATACATGGAACATACATTGAATAGACTGTTCATTAATATGCAGTTGTATTTAATTAATAGATAGTACAGTATACAATAGGCCTAAATAAAAATATCGAACCCGGGCCGCGTGGGTGAAAACCACGAATCCTAACCACTAGACCACACGGGATATAGCATAAGCATGGAACATACAGTGCATAGACTGTACATTAATATGAAGTTGTGTTTAACTAATAGATAGTACAGTATACAATAGGCGGAGATAAAAACATAAGTCTTTCCGTGCCGGGAATCGAACCCGGGCCGCGTGGGTGAAAACCAGGAATCCTAACCACTAGACCACACGGGATATAGCATATGCATGGAACATTCAATATAGAATGTACATTAATATGAAGTTGTATTCGATTGATAGCTAGCAGGCCGAGATATAAATAGAAACCTTTCCGTGCCGGGAATCGAACCCTGAAAACAGGAAGGTATTACCTCCCTGCTAAAAAAGTGCGTAGACATTAATTTAAGGTGTTTTTTGTATGTAATTTAGGATGATTTAGATAAAGAAGATCATTATCTGCTTGGAAAAACAGACAACTTAATTGAGATGGCGCAGGCACTTCATGACGCGCACGTAGCAAGTCCTGAGAGTTTTTCATCACCCGTAGCGTCATCAACTCCCGTCTCTAGTGGAAACAGTTCATCACAGCCAACATGGTCGTGTACACTATCAAACGGAAGTTACGTAACAGAGTCGGTGCCCACAGTAAACACAACGTAAAAGACTGGACACGATTGCAGCATTGTATGGCAATAACTGTAACGGTTTCGCACCGCCCAGGCCTACCTGATGGATTACAGAAATAATTGCGATCATGATATGCTTACTTCAGGAGGAGTATATTACAACAATGTAATATAGGTGGAGTTTTTTCGCCATCGAGCAACCCCTTGTGTATCGTTTTAAATGTAATATATTAATTTGCATGGGAAAGAAGATTATACGAATATTAACTGTTAAACTAAAAAGTTTTCTTGTACATAATGAACGAACAAATTCTTTATAATAGTATATTCTAATACAAAATCTATGCAAGAGACATATTTTGAATTACCAACTATCAAAAATGAAAATAATAACTTTATTGTGTATTTTTATTGCATTTCTTTGAATTTTCTGTGAAAATCGTTCTGTACGTTATATATTGTTTTGTGTGCTGAGTTAGTATCTAAGTTTATGCTTATATTTAATGTCATAATGTGTTCTTTGTAGAACTTAAATATTGTAAACAATACTGTGCTATCATCATATTATGTCTAATGTAATATTTCATGTGATTCTTAAACAAAGCAATATTTTATTTATTTTGTTGGTGCAATTTAATAATAGAGAATATATCTATCTATCTAATGTTTATTTTGTTTAAGTCATTTTCAACAAATAAAATACAACGAACAATTATTTTGATATGCCTAATTTAAAAGGAACAAATGTACGTTTCGTTTTTATATAGATTTACTTATGATTCGTACAGACTTGAAAAATAAGCTTTGAAATTGGCTTAATATGGTTTATTAATAAATTTAGAAAAACTTTTTTCTGATACCCAATGCAATGTTATTTCACTTTACCGTTTGAATGCTTTTACCTGGTTTCATTCATCCTAGTAATCGATAGAGAATGTTACTTTCAGTGTTTTTCCTGCATATTTTACGTTACGCTACAGCTTGGTTCCCACTAGCGACGCAACGTAAGAAAATGTTTTTCCGATTGTGTTTTTCCCCGCCTGCGTGAAATCAAACCTGTAATATTTTCAGCATTGATGCGTCGTCGGTTCCCACTTGTGATTACGTAATATAACACTTTGCGTCAATACGCCGTAACGTTCCGTAACGTTGTATGTAACGTTGTATCGCAAGTGGGAACCATGCTTAACGACTGGACAACCGTTTACGTAATATAACCGATAACAATAAAAAGCAACAACGAAGAATGTAGGCGGCCAGATAGTCAGATGAAACATCTTACATCATTACGCAGTAACACCGGTAAGTTACATCATGGAAATATATACCTCCATTATTACATTGTCATTGATAAATTAACTCCTGTTCTGTGGGTGAAATATCACTATTGGTGAAGTATAATGTTAAAAGTAATGCTAGGCTAGATAGCCGATCAGATCATAAAGCCTGTTGGGGGTGTGATCTACACAGTGCTTTCAATGTATTGTTTCGGCTATTCGGGGCTACGTGAACAGGTTAAACACATCTTAGCTTATTAGTCGGGCTTTTGGTGATCCAATGGGAGCGTACAACTATACCATCATTGGACATTTTCTTCAGTTATTTGGAATAATGGAATGCAAGTATAAAATGGGTGATTTTATATGATAAACTATATATATATTTACGTGAATGTAGAGATAGTAAAGATCCAACTGTATCTGGACGATTGTGTTTGTGTTCGCACTGAGAAAAATATATTTAAACACAATAGGCATAGAAATTAATTGTAAACCGCCGCCCGGTGATATACTGAAATTTAATTAATTAATGAGGAAATTTGTGAGAATGAGAAAATTCGCCCAACAGAGATTCGAACCCGGACCTTCTGCTTGATATACAACTAGAATCATCCATTCAAAATACCATTTGACTGAAACATACATTTATTCAATGAGATATTTTGTTTAGGTCTACGCATAGTTGTGACAATGAAGTTCACTATAATTCTCTGGTCGGTAACGGGACGATTCGGCCCTGAGACGATTCGGCCCTGAGACGATTCGGCCCTGAGACGATTCTGCCCTGAGACGATTCTGCCCTAAGACGATTCTGCCCTAAGACGATTCTGCCCTAAGACGATTCTGTCCTAAGACGATTCTGTCCTAAGACGATTCTGCCCTAAGACGATTCTGCCCTAAGACGATTCTGCCCTAAGACGATTCTGCCCTAAGACGATTCTGCCCTAAGACGATTCGGCCCTAAGACGATTCGGCCCTAAGACGATTCGGCCCGGGACGTTTCGGCCCGGGACGTTTCGGCCCGGGACGATTCGTCCCTGAGACGATTCGTCCCTGAGACGATTCAGCACACTTAAATTTATCGGCTTTGATATGCATTTTATAAGCATAAAATAAGCTTTTTCCCCCAAACTTTATTTTCAGAGAGACGATAGGGTAGTACTACTAGGAATAAAGATGCAATAAAGCAAACATTTTGAAAACATTGTCGAAAATGATCTACTCAAGGCAATCAAACAACTGGTCTCCTTTACGCGAAAATTATTAGCCTTGTTCATCCCCCATAGAGCGCCCTCTCTTTCGTCACACATTTCGGTTGTCTTGCGCTTGTCATCCGTTCGATGTATTATTCCCTTTTTTCGCAAGTTTTCCTCCTGAAACAGTTGTTTTTTCAAGGGACAGATCTTCTTCTTCTAATTATTTTTATATTTTAGTTCATTTAGGCGTAGTTTTGAAGTTTTTGTAAATATGCATTATAAATACTGTGACATACTGTTACAAAATAAAGACACTGTGTGTTAAACAAGACTAAAATAATCGGTGAAACATGAGTCAAATGTAAACTAATCGGTCGATATTTAACAATTTATTAATACAAATACATGAAAAATGTCTATATTATATAGATGTACAGAAATGTATATATGTGTATTAACGTCCTTAAATCAACTTAACTGTCGGTCTAATAAAAATTATAAGTGAAGTGCTCAGAAACTCATCGAAATACTTAAATAAAAAGTACAGAGGACGTGCTATTGTTGAGCCCATATAGAAGCTACAGATATAGCTCAAGATTTGTGTGACGTCACCAATATATTGATTTTACTGAAAATCATGGTATGTTGGTAGCATAATATAGCTGTTCCAGACGATTGCTTAACACTTGTAGACTTTATCATGCAAATTTTGCAAGTAATTGTTGTTATAATATATAATGATAACATATATTTATTTTACTGGCCATTTTCATAAGGGGAAAACCACCCACCGTAGCCTGTAGGATATACCCGCTCTCCCCCACCCCCCCTCCTAAACACTGCACACACAATTAATATTATCTTAAGTCTACCCTTGCATCCTCAACATACAGTATGTTGAAATCGTCATATTAGAAACTAAATAGCTTAATATTATCATGGTGGAATCATGATACTGTATTACCAAGCATGTTTATTTATTGCTTAGAATCAAGCCTGAATAATCATACGTAATTGTATTATTCTGGGAAATGGTGCTTATTGTCCAATTATTTCCCGAACGCCTTCGTGTTATGACGTAACGTTCAGGAGTTAATTCGTTTGGTTATCTCTCATAACACGATTATAACAGAAGTTAATCTTCCCTTGATTGTATTATGTGCGTTAAATCCAACAAATAATGAATTATTTTACTAACTCTACTCTACTATCAAAGCAATATTGCCTTGATACAGTACATATATTTTCAAAGGATAAGATAAATATGGTCAGAGACGGCGGTCAATGCAAAATTGTCAAAGTAGGTGGCAGGCGAGTGATCTTCTGAGAGACGGTCACTTCCGCCGATAAACAGATATAGATACTAAATACGAATAATATGTCACTAATTCAATTGGTAATAAATTAAAATCACATTAAAATTCATTATTATTTTCCATAATTTATAGCATTGCGAGGTAATAATATACATATTCAACTGTATTTTTGAGATGCAATGATTTATTTTCAGGAAAATAACAGTTTATTACACTATACACGTTTTTACACTAGTTCAATGTTTATTATTATCTGTACTCTGCTTATTATTACGTCATAACGCATAGCAGGTTTTATCGGAAATTTCGTTTAACTTTAACGTTTCGTTGTATTTGCTTGCAAGGACATTATGTTCCGTACTGGATACTGAATTCGCAATGATTATACCAGATGATGACTTTCTTCGTTTATGACCAGTTCTAGCACTTCGAAAATGACTGAATTCACTAATTTCACCCACGCTACTTCGGCGTCGGTTGAGGTAGGCCTCTGGATGCATCAAGTCCGGCTTCGTAGATTCAGTTGAACCACTTGGCTTCCCGTACCACCCAAGTGCATAGTGACTGGACGTTGACGATGTAGTTCGATCTGATCCCCCCGCCTTGAGCAAATTCTGCAAACTAACTTTGGATTCGTAAAGAGAAAGAAGTTCTCGAGAACCTGATTGATTTCTTTTATGTTTCCATTTTTGGTGAAGTAAGTTGCCTGATGGGCTAAGATGATCTCTAGAAGAGTAAGCCATAGACTCGCATGAGTTTGCAAGCTCGCTACAATATTCTTGAACCCATTTTATCTCCTCTATACCGTCATGTATGTACATAAACTGTTGCATAAGTTTGCCATCTGACTCTTTTATTTCCGCCTGCAACAAAGTAAAGGAACAAGTCAACATATAGGCTTAAGCAACAAATACATATACATATACATAAAGTAACTAGACATTGTCTCTGTCCCTAATATGTATAAACGCGATGGCATAATTTCTGAATTAAAAAAAAAGACGTATGAACTTATCGGGACTAACAGATAAACACCAAAGGTCTATCGAAATGTGAATACTCCCCTAAAAAGTGCATTCACGTGTTGTCTGGTTGGCACGCGATTTGTTACACTTGATTTGGCCCAGTCGCTCGTTCAACTGCGACTAATAACCACCATTCCGTTTCATAAATCACCGTGAGGAATCGAATATTTCTTTTTTTTTTATTGCATAATTAATTTAAGACTGTATAAAATAAGAGCTTTGAGAGTGGCATTTGTCTGAGTGGAGTACACAAATTATCAACAATGGTTTTCAAACTCAAAGGCTTTTTAGTCAGTGAATCCAATAAATAGCACTATGCATAGGCCTATCTGTAACAAATCATCAAATCAAAGCGATGTTTTTTAATGTCTTTAATAGTAGTGTACATGAGGTTTTTGTATAAAATCCCCGTATAAATAAATGTTACTGGCGTGGATTTGGATAATAAGTCTAGAACTTTCCAATTATTAAGGATGTAGTGTAGAACAGTACAAGGGGTCAGGTTGTTACAATGGAACTAGCTTCTACAACTGTGATAGACAATATTTATGTTCAGGGGTGAACAAGTGTTATCTTAAAGCGATACTTGGTGAGTCGCTGATTCATAGTCCTGGTATTCTGATCATAAAGGTTAATAGCTCAAACTGTATTCATTGACGGGTAAAACACGTTTTACAATACAGTACAATTACACTTACATTTACTAGTTCCACACAGTGATTGTCTGTTTGTTTCATTTTTTAACTTCTGCGTTATGAAAGGGATAACATAATTTTTGATAGTGTATTAATATAGAGTCACACCAGAATTGAAACGGCATAATACTTTCGAAGCGAAGGAAATTATTATTGGACATAAAAAGTGTTTTCTATAATACCTGTAGGACGAAGATTAGATTGTTTTTTTTTTAAACCAAAGAGCCCTCGAATTCTTCTAAATGCATCCTCCAACCTGTTATGTTGATGGACATACATATAATAGCGATTGTCACTACTTTCTATATTCATTGTTTTGACATGACATGTTTATTGAATGTTTAAACAGAAATGACACTTAAGCATACTAATTGATATTTTAAACCAATGTCTATTCTACAATAATTAGTATCATGTTCTATTGGTTAGTATCAGTTAGAATTCTATAGTCAATTTTATACTTTTGTATTTGTGTTTACAATTAAGTAGAACACAATTTGTTATAGCATGAATTTGTATTAGCATACATGGTGATCCATACATTTTATAAACGGTGTTTATTTTTCTGAAATTAATAAGACAACAAACATACTTGGGCATACGTGTTTTTCTTTTTGTAGCGATGATCCATGCAAAATGTATATATACGAAATTGTTTTGTTTACAATAGGCCGAATAATAAGTTTAGCGTGAAACTTGTTAATGTTATTTAAAAGTACTGTAATGACCTTTTCGATGATATGCAATAGTTATCGTTTACCCAACGTCAAATTAGAAATGTTCGGATTTAACGTCATAACCTAAAAATAACATCCGCAATAGTATGAAATCAATTGAAACAAAACGTTTGGTAATGTTTAAGGAGAGTAATTAAGTATACTCCCTTTCTCTGGTAATGAATATGCGATATATCAAACATATAATTTCCAACGGGGAATTCCCTAAACTTATGTCATACTTAAACGTTGTACTAATGATTTGTATTTCTTTAAATACAATGTACAGACAAAATGTAAACAACAGGCGAATCATGTAAATGTGTGTGGCCAGACTAAATAGATCAAAGTCCTCGATCATAATATAGTGATTATTCAAAGAATATAACCATTTGTTTGCGAGTATAATCAATCGTAAATGTTAACGTTCATTTTATGACTAAATGTACAGGATGGTATATACCATTAGTACCAGTCATTAGGCGGTAGGAGGTAATGTCCATAAATATTCAGAGAATTGCAATAGGCCTACTATACTATACGGTATTACAAGAAAATAATGTAACTTGGTGGTACAATGTGTTGTACGTGCTCATTCATGTTTGCATATAGTTTTCACTTATAACATATAACATGACAGATATGGTTGATGGATGTGACAAATTTGAAGTACTGTATTTGATAGGCCTATATATTTGAACTATTGTTAACAAAAAAAAACACTTAATACTATAGGCATACAGTATATTTAAATTCTAAACACAAAACTATGATCGGTCTTATGTTTATGCATGCGCGAATTATCTTTGACGTTTTGATCTATTTGATAATTTTCAAAACGAATCGAAACGTCAAATACTCAATAAATGATCTTCCTCCTTATTTATTTGGAGTTACGTTTATCTGAAATTATTCAAGTGGATCTTATGGTATGTGACTATTACGTCACATACCATTTTTTCACTCGATTCTGCAGCTGTCAGTAGATAGATTCTGATTGACTATCGCAAGTCATCTAGATACTGTACAGCCAAACTCGTATCTCGGATGATTTGCGATCTGTCAGTTAGACTTTATTTACTGACAGATGCAGGATCGGGTCTTTTACTACTAACATGTTACTTTTACCACGGCGATGGGCCACTATTTGTAATATTAACTGTTTTAGTATGATACCTAATTAGAATATATTTCCACTTACTATCATATGTTTTATCTTCTTTAGTTTGTTGTTAATTTCTTGTATTCGGCCATTCTCTTTTTGTACTGTAGCACATTCATCTATCGATTGAACGTTGTCATTCTTGTCAAAATGCAGTTGCTTAGCATCACGACCAACAAACTCATCAGACTCGTCGTTTAGGCCTATGCCAAGAATAATACCCGAATCTTTGCTTCCTTCTTTGCTGAAATTCGTTTGAGATCGTTCCTTATCCGCCATTTCTTCCTCTTCTTGAAAGTTCCTGGGGCCACAGACAGCGGCTGGTAAAAGACTTGGCGGAATCGGTCCAATCTTCATCTCCACTTCTCGTATAAGATCAGCAATGTAACTTTCATCGTTGGACGATTGAGAGACGTAAATCGGCGGTACACCATCTTCTTCCATCGTCATTTCTAATATCGGTTGCCTTCGTCTAGGTTTTGTTATCTGAAAAGAACAAACAAGAAACATTGATGACGTCTAGGCTTATAAAGGCCTCAACCACTACATGAGTGACAAGATGTATAGTTTGCAATGTACGCTCAGAAATTGAACTTGTTAAAAACTGACGTAGAAAAAAAATACAATAAAGTGATTTTAATGTTCACACCATAAATATATTTCACCTCATGTGCCATCATTTACTCTTAAAATTGGTTCCTATTTTGGCGTCACGCAGCGACCAATCACAAGCGACGATCCATCGCGTCGTGATTGATCAAGTTGCGTTGAGTCTAGTTGTAACCAACACGAATGGAGATACAATCGCATGCACTTCGGTATCATTATGATATACCAGATTTCTATATCGCTTTGATCTTACATAATTCCTGATCATTGTTGTACAAATTGTTGGTGTAACATGATACTATACCACGACATATCCAGTCTAACCGCATCAACTAATTTTCCAGCTAAGCGAAATATCATAATAGTTAAGTTATGCTAATCGATATAAAATAATACTTCAAAATGTTTACAATAGGCATGGAAGTGTTAAATGCAAGGTGATTTACCCCTATGCCAACGTCATCATCAATGCTTCGAGGTGTTAATACCAGATTGAGTTGAGCTCTTTTAAGGTGTGAGGTTAACAAGCACGCTATTTAGCGCTTCGATGACTGCAATTAAATTTCTATTAAACGCTACTGATCCAAGTTACACGATGCTGAGTTAATTAACTTGCAAAACAAGAGATACAGCTGCCAGTATACGATAGCCCATGGAAAAATAATACTCATTATTTATGGAAACGTATTTTATATCTCTAGGCACATGTGACCAAGGATTATAAATAGTAAATCAATCACTGACCTAGGTACTGCAGGTGGTAATCCCCCTGATACAGGAGGATATTTTGTGCCGATTCACCAGGGTAATCCCTACTCGTCTCAAATTATTAACTGGGTAAACTGTGTACACTGAATCTACGGTTTTAATTGTTATCCAAGAGGACTTGTTCTACCAGGAACGAGTCGGCCTCGAACCCATGCCAATATTGTTGGCTCTTTAGGTACGGTAAACAGTGCCCCTGCCTTAACCGACCATTCGACTTAATAAAATGAACCATTCAGTTGTTTACAATATTAATGTCATAACCAGTGTTACATTTATCCCAATGATAATGATACAACTATGTCGGTAGGCCTATGCACAGTAAACGCCGTTTTATACTTAATCATTTCACTGTATTTAACATACTTCAGTTTGGTATATGGTAAATTGGTTCCACAATAAAGAGTGAAATGTGCTCAATCAATAATCAAAAAGAGTAAATGTGTAAAACCTAAAAGATAACGATAAACAACAAGCATGCTAAATTGACCACTATTAAGCCGTCGAAAAAAATGTTTAAAATTGTAAAATTTAGAACAGTTCATTGAAATTGAGAAAGCAAACCGAAACCTGTATTAATATCACGCTTCTTGGAACGCTAATAGTTACTGGTTGTTAATGTACCATAGATCGTATGATTACGATTATTATATGTATACTTCTTTTATTTATACCGTTTTTATAATACAAACAGGCTGTGGTTTATTATAGGAATTTGTAATAAACACAACCAAATATTTACTGTTTTTATACAATGTGGTTATTTGCATGATTATAGGCCCACGTGCAACAAAACTGCTTTTAAGCTAACCATTTCCATTGTTACATTTAACATGCTTGCTTACTGTATTAATTGGTAACTACAACACATTCGGTAGTATGTATGGCATACAATACTAACCAACACATTCCCTAATGTGGTTAAGAATTTCACATTTACGAGTTTCTGGTAATCCTAATAATTGGAATCACATGACACTCACTCGCACACACAATATTACAATTAAAACCTTAAACACAGGCATTTTACCGAATATTTGTAAAACCAAATACCACAAACACACATATAGGCCTACAATTTAACATTAAATAAACTAAACTAAACTAATGACACGTTTTTGGAAAGCAATGTGAAATTAACGGCAATTAATATATATATATATATATATATATAATTATATTATACCGTACACACAACAGGCAAAGAACATAAATTATAAACCGTCCAGTGATATACTGAAAATGTATTAATTAATTTGAAACGATAAGATGAGGAAATCTGTGAGAATGAGAAAAAGTCGTATATATATATATATACATATACTGTTTCGTTTATGTTCCTAACATTAATTAATAACAGTCGTAATTCAAATGTGAATAATTTTGAGTACTTACATATTCAGATTTACAGTAAGACTGAAAGTTTATGACGAGAAATACTGTGTAAAATAAAATCAGTTGAAAAAAGTGCGTTTTTCGCACACAGATTATGTTCCAAAATTCACCACTGTTATACGTACCGTAATTCTAGGCCAACTGAAAGTATCCCTTTTACTGAAAATAGTTGAGATCTGCACTTTTAATCGCTTGATTGGTCCGTCAACAGAAAAAAGATACTCGGTAAAAAGACACAATGGAGTAGATGAGCCGAAACAACATAAACACAGAATCAGAGTGTTGTTTCTTTAATCCTGTATCATTGTAACAGGAGCATAGTTGATGAATACCCCCTCTTGTTCGTGTTTGTTTCTTTTGCAATAGCAATGCCTTCGATTTGATAATCACCGTCCAGTTAACTGCTTCAACTCAATAGTAAATTGTCTCCCGTTAACAATTTCTATAACTCCCATGTATTTAGTAATATTCTATCAATTAGGCCTTTTAAGCGGAATGGAACCTCTTGCGTTGTTATAAAAAGAAGTCTACCTTTTACGAACTGAAGTCAGCGTGTAAAATAATATCGGTTTCTAATAGTTTTGTACCTGATTTAACTAATTCCCCTTGACTACCGTAATTTCCTTTTGAAACCACATGATATCAACAAATCATCCATGATAATAGGAAGTGATAACTATTTATAAAGATACCAACAGCCTTTATCTAGAATTGTATCCGTTATTGACTAATTACTACTACTCATCATTCTTAAGATTGGTTCCCATGTGGACACAACGCAATGACGCGACGTTAAAGCGCGGCACAACGCAAGTGACTTTAAGCTTAATTCCCACTAGAGACGCAACGCAAAGACGTAGACGCAACGCAAGCGAGTTGACAAATGAAAAACGACACTTCATCACTTGTGATTGGTCAAATCACGTTCCGTCTCTAGTGGAAACTACGCTTTACCAATCGCAGGCGATAGTTTGGACAACTCCGTCCACCATCGCGTCGTGATTGGTCAAATTACACATCCTTGCTTTGCTTGGAAATGTGAACCAATCTTTTCTGTATCGATCATTTAATTTTAAAAGATTTATATTTCATAATATAATTTGTTTGACTGATGACCAATGCTATTACAAAATGAATGTGAACGTTATCTTTCTCTATTTCTTATTTTATTATAATTTGTTTAACTCTCTCCCTCTTTACTATACATTCGAATGTAGTACAGTATAAGTTTATCTTAGAAATACGCCCCCTGTTGAATCATTTTGTCACGTGGGCTTGATAAGTTCCGCAGTAATTATGCTTGATTCCCACTTGGATGCAACACAAGTAATTTAACCAATCACAGGCGATTTGTTATTATAACTTTCGCTTGTCATTGGTCAACTTTCTTGCGTTGCGCTTACGTCATTTAATGAGTTGTGTCCTATTGGGGACCAAACTTTATGTAATGTCGCGCTTATATGCGTTCGTACAAGGATTATCTTATTTGAAAATTAGTTTATTCATGCAGGTTGTATTTCTCACTAATTTAGCCTAAGTAATAATGTTTACTTTTATCTTCATTGTTTTTCATTGTATGAATGGTTATGAAACTATATCACTTGCGGTACTTGACCAGAGGAAACTTTACCGTTCTGCTTGACAATGGCAACATGATTGAGACCGGTGTTTTAAGGATGTATGTGGCGCTGTATTAATTCTTTTAACTTCCAATCGAAAGGTTAAAAGGTTATGCTAAGTTCAAAAAGTACTAAATTGTTTTAATCAGAATTATTGTTATATAGAATGTATAGGGTATATTATTGACAAATATTATTCCTTATAACGTCGCAAAAACGTTATTAATACGAAATTTTTTCTTATGCGATCGAAAATTGTAATGAAAACTTTGAATTAAATTGTTATTGCCCATTCATTTAAATACATTTCTGTCGTTACAATACAGACTAGCTTCCGATACACTGCGTAAACGATAACGGTAATTTTTCAAATGTGGTGAGTACGCAGTGAATGTTTGTTTTCTTACACTATTTTGTTTATAAAATATTCGAAAAGAAGAGGAAGTTATTTGAAATTGCTGAATAACTTTCTGTTTCTGGGACCAATTACCGAGCTCTGAGGAAGTACAACACGTCTAATCAATATTTAGAATGTTGACGTAATACATCGATGAAAATAGGATGTTTACATGGCTTGGACGAATTTTTGTTAGAGCAATACAAATCAGAGGTTGAACATGACAGTTTTCTCCACCCAGTCTCAACCCATTAAACTTTGTTTTAATGTATGTCTAACCAGAGCAACTATATAAAAATGTCTAATAAGTGTTAACTTGTTGAAAACTCCGAATCAGGATTAGTTCACACGTCACCCCAGCATGTCTACCGTAAAGTGATGAGTTGCAGGAATAGGCTGTTTTCATGGAGATTCATACTAAAACGGCTAATTCCGATTAAAATATTTCATTACTTAAGCTCAGCCTACTATTTCTCTACATATAATTATAAGCATTACGTTCAAGTCAATATCATGGGTCCGTTTCTGGGTCTGTTTTATTTTATTTGTATTTATTTATTTAACAACTTGTTTATACAGGATTACACAGGTAAAAGAACACCATTGTGTGACGTGGTCAATTATTATAACTGTTTTTGTGCATGCAGTATTATGGAATTATTATATTTTCATGCATTGTATCAACTACCCAATTACAACATCCCTTGGCAACTACCCATGTAAAGCCTTAAGGACAACCCCCTAACAAATACCACTCATGAAACTACCTCGGACAACTACACCCCACCCCCTAGAAGCATTACCTCGTAGGACAACTTATTCACGGAGAAATACTGTATCTAGAGGTTTATAATATATACTGTAGGGGGTAGTTGTCGACAGGGTAAAATTGTGTTAAGATAGATAAGTAGATTTCCGGGTGTTAGGGGGAGCAGTTGTCATAGGGCAATGTTAGTTATTTACATAAAATGCACAGCAGCAATAGCGACTATTCTACAGAAGTACGAACTTTGTGGACACTAATTATATTGCATAACAATCAAATTTAACAGTTTTTGTTTCGACGAACGAATCGCAATTACCATATTGACCCTGACGTCAAATTGGCATAAAGCCACCCCACCCCCGCCCTCACCAGTAAACGTCTCCTAAATAGAGGTGTCCCACAAATGTGCATCTAACTGTGACCCTGACGTCTTATTGCCATAAAACCCACCGCCCCAACCAGTAAACGTCCCCTAAATAGAGGTGTCCCAAAAATGTACATCTTACTGTGACCCTGACGTCTTATTGCCATAAAACCCACCGCCCCAACCAGTAAACATCTCCTAAATAGAGGTGTCCCAAAAATGTGCATCTAACTGTGACCCTGACGTCTTATTGCCATAAAACCCACCGCCCCAACCAGTAAACATCTCCTAAATAGAGGTGTCCAAAAAAATGTGCATCTAACTGTGACCCTGACGTCTTATTGCCATAAAACCCACCGCCCCAACCAGTAAACGTCCCCTAAATAGAGGTGTCCCAAAAATGTACATCTTACTATGAACCGGAATACATACGGTTATACAGAGTCGACCTTTCATACTACATACGACATTATCACGATTATCAACATAAAATGATATGATAACCGAATTATCGATTCGATACTTAAGACTATTGTTTGTTCGTAAATACGAACCTTGACCCTAAGATTTTAATATTAATCATGGTGACTGATTATTCGGTCTGGATTGGAAATGTGTGAACGATTCCTTGGTATTGTTTTCAAATTGACTTCATTGGCTAAAAAAAGCGAGTGTCTGGTTCAAGTTCAAGTTTAATTACTTGTTTCTTATCATAAGAGGACCATTGGAAAGTACCTTTACCCTAGATATAAATACAAAATTATAAACTTTTTAAAACTATTTTATTGACAATTTGGCCTATTTCAACCATTGTGATTCTACAACGACAAAGACATTTGTTGTTATTTGTATTTGATGTCGATATAATGTAGGAAGACATAAGAACATTGAATATAAGAACATATTTATCCTGGAAACAACGTTACCCACAAGGAACCCCTCACGTGTTCAATCTCCTACTTCTTACAACCCCAGCGGACCTATCCCCGCGTCACATCACGGTCGGTATATAGGCCTACCTTTACAACTCCCTGGGCCTACCGAGGTCCTTGCTTTGAAATTGAATTTACTTACTTTTTTTCTTATTGATCGAAGCATGGTGTATTTGGTTGTTTCAGCTTCGTATGAAGTTTTTCTTCTGTTGTAGTTCTCTACGAATCGTAAATGCTTGTAACTATTTTCGAAAGAGAGGATACAGCCTTTTATTTTGGTCGTCTGCTCTAGAGTGACTGCGCTCTAGAGTATTGACAATTATTTCTAACCACAGTTCTACCATTAAATACCAATGTGTTTGCCTCTTTAAATGTTGTGAATCGATTCAACTAATGTTGCGACGTAAAGTTTATTCTGTAACGCCTGTTGCTACCGAGAATACGCTACGTTGACAGCTTCCACTTTCATATCGTCTGCTCAATGTGGTGTCAATTGTTAATGTTCTAGTCTACGCGCTAATGTGCTCCTCGATAATGTTCTGGATGTATTTTGACGCTACCACTAAATTTGACCACCTACAATCCAAGTCTGCATTGATTTCAACGCGTTCACAAATGTTTGATTTAGCTCACAATGTCGTCATTACGGTTATTTCCATGTCAGTGTTTATAGGTCTATGTGTCATAATGTTTGTTTTTAAAGAGCAACCCGTCACCTTTAAACTATGACTACGTTCCCAATAACTCGTAGTCACTACAGCTATATACCAAATCATGATAATGATAATTGTTATTATTTTAAGGATTCGGAGAAATGTTAACTTTTAAAAATATACTGACTTTTTAAGAGATTTAATAAACTTTGAATGACGTTTCCATTTACAACTGTTTCTGATAATTTTTCGTTTCGTGAATTGTTCTGTCAATTTTTCAGTACCGGTACATCTAAATGTTCACATCATGGCTCCTCTGACTTCCCTATTATTTTCTTGTATTTCTTTTCCTCTCGATTATTTCCTTTAATTTTCATTGAATATCCACAATTCATAAATAAATCTAATTGTTATAACTTCGGTCTCCAGATGGCGCTCTATCATATGAAGTTCATCTTCATTCATTTCAGGACGTGTTTCAGTTTGCTTCGGATATTTAAACAAGAATGCTTCGAAAATGTAATAAACTAATTGAAAAGTATAAAACGGGGAATGTCGATATTATGATGTTTGCATGCTCAGTACAAAGGTTTTCCGTCATAGCTACCACCAGAACATCGATTCCAAACCAAATTTAGATG
Organism: Antedon mediterranea; assembly: GCF_964355755.1. Taxonomy (NCBI): domain Eukaryota; kingdom Metazoa; phylum Echinodermata; class Crinoidea; order Comatulida; family Antedonidae; genus Antedon; species Antedon mediterranea. Next base: position 19,455,127 of record NC_092675.1, read on the forward strand.
ACGTTCGCTAAGGTTTTCAAGCAAGTTATAATATATTGATTCGACAAAACTATCGAATATATAATAATATAAACTAGGCCTAAACAATATTAGACCTTGTAAATAACGTTTTTAAAGTGAAGCCAAAACCAAAACGTAAAAACAACTACATAGAAGAAAATGCAATGCGACGTAACGCATGAGATATGAGGCCCCCGGTTCAGGAAAGTGTCCAACGATGGAGGCCTCGGGCGTTTTTAGCCTTTTCGGCATATTTTATGCCTTGTTTTTGCTTCTGGGCACTGCTCATAACCTCCGGGGCCCCTGGGTTCAGCCAGTGAGCGCTCAGATTAAAAACAGACGGAGCAAAATATGCTTTAAATATAATTATTAATATAAAATATGAAGATCTGGGGTAAAAATTGAAAAAAATGGCTGGCTCCGGCCCTGGCCACTGAGAAAAAGACAATGTTTAGCATGATCGTTTGCAGATTTACAGAGCATACAACGAAACTTTCCTTTCGATAAATGCTGCCACCAATGCGAACTTTTATTGAAACAAAAAACATTGTGGACCAATAAAAACAATTCTCTGGAAAACCACCGGTGCATTTTATGTCCTTGACTTTTAATATTTACAATACGTTCCATCGGTTGCCTTGCCTGAATAACTATTTACCTTTTGAGGACACCAAAATGTTATGGAATTAAAATTCGAAATGTTAGCGATAGGTTCTGTATTTTCAGACCAGAAGGAAGATTATCAATAATAAGGTCCTGAAAGGTGAGTTTCAATGTTGGTTTATGCTAGGCCTATGTTACTGTATTAATATTATTATTTTCCATATAAGGTGCATAGTATCATATTCTAACACAGGGAGTTTAAACGTTTAAAATAGCTTCCTAACCAATAAAATGTTAATCTAGTTTGTGTAGTTGTAAACAAGACGATAAAATGGCACTAAAAGTACCCTCGCCTATTAAATAACTACTAATTGGCACCTTAATTTTCTATCATAACGTAGAGAGGTATACCTCCCTGACCTTAGCTAGGCTATAGATATTTTTAGTATTGATCAAGGTGATTATTTTTGTGTACTAATTTTATTCGTGCAATGTCTGTTATATTACTAACTAGCAATTATACCCGCCCCAGGGCGGGTTTTAAAATTAGTTTAAAGCCTTCTCAGTACATAACACCCGACGCCAGTAGGCCTACTTCCCTATATACTCACCAACCCCCACCCCTCTTCAATAAAACCCCACACTCGTTTTAAAAAAAAAATTCTTCCCAGTACAAATTCAATTCAACTTCAAATTGAGAGTGTATACATAGCTACGATAGGCCTATGGTTTAAGTACGTTGTAAACTGTGTAAATAAATAGGTTTAATATTGGCTGATAATTAAAATCTCTAATGTTGATACTGCGGCCCCCTAGCCTTCTTTGTCCTCTAACCATCCAAGCCACAATCAACAAACCTTAACTCCTCCCCTGGACAGTTCAAATGTAGTAACTTTTCCTATTACAATTCCAATCATATAGGCTACTTCATTACGCCAGCATTTTCGGTCCTCCTCCTCCCACTTCAAACACACCCCAGATACTGGGTGATGTGTTTAAGAAGGTTCCAATAAAAATTATGTTAGCCATCACTCCCAACCCATAATCCCTCAGTAGCAGTTTTCATAAGTAGTTTAAAACATTCCCAATACAGTTTCGGTCTTGGTGATAGGCCTACATCCCCACCCCAAACTCCCAGCCCCTTTGCAGGGATAATTAAAATACTTTAAGATTTTGCAACCACAATTGCGATCATTTTGATACCCCATGGTTACATGCAGAAACAGAAATTTGTAAAACGAACAAACATCGAAAGTGGGCGATTTTGACCTTGTATTGTGGCCCCTAACTTCGATCCTAGATGGCGGATGATGTTCAAATATAGTAATAGAACACAGTAACAGTAAAGAACGTGTATATGTTCACTTATAATATAGATACTATTATTAGGCACTGAGAACTCTAATCTAAGCATATGAATGTTCAGATGAAAAGGCGAATTATCTTGGACTCGGATCTTGTTCTCATGACGCACTTCCATTGTACTACTGTGTGTGGGTTTCTGTTGTCTCTCATGGTTTTCAATGCATGTTCAAATGTTTAGATAGGAATTGAAATAACACTGTTTCGGGATATTGAAATAGAGGGGGCGGGGGGAGGGGGAAACCAGGGCCTAAAGTAGTGAAATGCTGACTTAATTTGATGACCAATCCTTTTCCTTACAGTTTGTGAAATTTAGAGGGGGCTTGAACCTGCCTCAGCCTGTTGTTTATTGTATCTATAAACAGAGGAATATTTAGTTTAATTTTTTTAAATATTTTTTTATTTTAACCATATTTAATGAGGGTGATCCATCCAGCATTTGCTGATCATTTGGGACCCTCAGTTTATGACCCCATTTACACTTCAGCTTTTAGCGAGCCCGAGGCCGGCTCGAGGCCGGCTCCGAGCCAAAAGTGCACAAGTGTAAACACTCTGGGAACAACCGAGCCGGCCTCGAGCCGGCTCAATTTTGAGCCTAGTCTAGAGTAGGCTTCGGGCCGGCAATTGCGGGCTTCGGGCCGGCACTTCGTATAGTGTAAACACTCGCGGTCATAAAATGAACGTTCTGGGTCAACTATAGCTTTAAGTTTACGAAACTTATTGCTGATGAATCGGAAATTCTTCATTGAAATTAAATTGGTGAAGATAGTATACGCCTTTTTCACGAAACGAAGACATCTTCGATCTATGACAAACAATGCCGTGCAACGAAGCGTAACCAACAGAAATAAGATAGCGTTTTCATGGGATTTCAGGACACCATGCGGCGCCTATGCTTATAAACTGTGGTGTTTTTTTCGATGGACTTAAGAAGTGAAAAAAAAAATTTTAATTTTTTTCAATCACACAGTTATATAGGCTAATCTTTAAAGAACATTTTACAGTACAAATTTTGTCCATACGACTGTCCGTTGAGGAGTTACGAATTTTTAAGTAACTTGTCCTCCGAAAATAGGCTGAAAACGCTATGTTATTTCTGTTAGTTACGCTTCGTTGAACGGCATTGTTTGTGTTTTCATCGATCGAAGATGTCTTCCCGTTTCGTAAAAAAGGCGTATTATCTACTACTATTCTTTAGAAAACGAGACGCAAACATTAGTAGTAAAGCAATAATACAATTGTTTTGATCCATATTAAATACCGTTATTTGATTCTTTTTTGATAAAGTTGATAGGCCTAGGCCTTTTTAACATGAGCGGATATGACGTGAATGTAGCGAAATCGTACCATCGAGCACTCTTCCGCGAGAGCAAGTGTAAACACAATAGTAGGGGCCCGAGGCCGGCTTTTTGGGTAAGTGTAAACACATTGCTGGCTAAAAAGAAAGCCGGCGTCGGGCCGACTTCGGGCCGGCTAAGAAATCGTCGATGAAGTGTAAATGGGGTCCAAGATATGTGTGACTGATGAACTCTTATAAACTCGGGCCTACTTGAGTTTGAATGAAATCTACTGTTAAAATTCTATATAATCGTAAAACCCATGCTTTATGATCAGCCATAAATCATTCATTTCTATGTGATAACTATCGTATACAATGTTCAAAATACACGGTACCAGCTGATGAAAACTGCACGGTTACCTCATTGTAATGTTTTATTCGTGAATCGTGAGGGGTCAGATGTATGAACGTTCAGTTTAGATCCGGGTTCATTAATGGGTTCACTAACAACAGTTTTTACCTTATACACGTACGATTATAAAAAAATAGAGTCGTCCTGTAACCGAATATCAATAAAAGTGTATTGTCTGTTTAGTGAGCTATATCGTTGTTTAACGGTGTATCGAGGTCAGAAGGTTCATCGTCTGAAAATTGAAACAAGATGTTGGTGGTATTGAAAGAATCACGTTATACCCTGCGGGATTCGATGATAGTCATGTCATTCCGCTCAGTTTGTGTATTTACACTATGCTGTACATGCAGTATTTATTTTTTTGAATACATGGAATACAATGCATTTTTTCCACTCTAAACAAGATTTGTGTACGTTGTGTGTTTCATGTTTGAACAGTTTGTACATTATTATAAAACTGTTTTCTCGTCAAAATAAACAGAATATCACAATATATTTGGATTTAAAACGGCAAATGTATGTATTGTTATAGTGGTTTCCAAGAATATAAACGATGGTTATATTTATTTTAAAATATGAAAAATATTCATAATACTTTCCCGGCTAACTACAGACCGGTTAGTTTAACGTCGGTCATAGGGAAAATGATGGAAAGGATTATTAGGGATAAACTTGTAATGTATCTTGAGAGTAATGGTCTTTTGTGCAATGAGCAATTTGGATTCAGACAAGGTAGATCATGTGCATTACAACTACTTGATGTCCTGGAGAGTTGGACTACTAACCTGGATAACCATGATAGCTTTGATTGTGTCTATTTAGACTATAAAAAGGCCTTTGATAGTGTGCCACACCAAAGGCTTCTAGTCAAATTGAAAGGTTTTGGTATTATGGGAAATCTACTAGGATGGCTCTCTAATTATTTGTCAAATAGAACACAACGAGTTAGTGTCAATGGTCAATTGTCATCACAGGTTCCAGTATTAAGTGGAATTCCACAGGGTAGCGTTGTGGGCCCAATCTTATTTTCAATCTTCATTAACGATTTACCTGATGTTGTCGAATCTAGTATACGTTTATTTGCAGACGACACCAAGTTGTATAGAGTGGTCAATAACATTGATGATGCGGATTTATTTCAAAGAGACATTGACAGTGCTTCCCATTGGTCTAATGTTTGGCAATTGCCTTTTAATGACACTAAGTGTAAGGTATTTCATTATGGTCGTGATAATCCCAATTTCTTGTATTCAATGGCTGGTAATTTACTACATGAGGTAAAGCAGGAGAAAGATCTAGGTGTTACCTTTGATCCTAGTTTAATCTTTAATTTGCATGTAGCGGATATTTGTAAAAGAGCTAATAAGAAACTAGGAATGATTTATAGGTCTTTTAAATTCTTGAATAAAGATGGATTTTTGAAGCTGTATAAGTCTATTGTCAGGCCAACGCTTGAATATTGTAACACTGTTTATAATCCTATTAGAAAACGAGATCAGGATGAAATAGAGAAGGTCCAGCAAAGAGCAACAAGATTGATTCCTAGGTACCGTAATATTCCTTATGAACAACGTTTGAGAATTCTTGGTCTTCCTACCATGAGATATCGAAGGCAGAGAGCAGATATTATCCAAGTTTTTAGGATTGTTAAAGGTTTCGATCGTATTTCGATCAACACATTTTTTAAATTTGATCTAGAATCTCGGACCCGTGGGCGACGCGGACACCCATATAAACTCAAGTTTAAAAGCTCTCGTCTTAATATTAGGAGGGACACGTTCTCCAGAAGAGTTATTCTCTTATGGAATGCTCTGCCTACGGATGTAGTTTCATGTGCTACGGTGAACTTGTTCAAAGCAAAACTTAACGTCGCATGGTCTAACCACCCGCTGAAGTTTTCACCCTATTAGCCTATATAGAATATGATTTTATTGCTAAGAGGGGCTTTTAAGCACTGAGTGCTTCGCCTCGATCCCGTAGACGAAAGTGTACGGGAAACAAGTAAGTAAACAAGTAAACAAGTAAATTTTAGATACATTTACAGGAACTGCAATGATTGCATATCATCATAACCTTAATTAATTAAAACAATGGGATATGACGACCTGTAGCGAAAACAGGACATGGAGTGAAGCAAAAATAACCTTAGCCAAGCAAATTGAACTCTATTTCCAGGTATATAGGTGTTGTTTTAAGTTTAATAGATAATATGGATGCCTACGCCTACGTGAAGTCTCAAAGAACGAAGTAAACAACATACAACTATAGAGGTAATTGTCTACCTCCATGATACAACTATAAACTCTGTGAAATATAACACTGATATATACACAATAGACAACAATTACTTTATGCTGCTGCTATTTTAAAATAACAGTCAATTTACACTGTGGTTTTTAGTTTTCTATTCTATTAAAATGAGTAAAAGTGACATCAAATTAAAATGTATTGGCGTAGACCCGCGTTAATCTTTAATTTAAAAAACAACCAATTAGAGACTATGTTCAATAGAACATTAAATCCAGTCTTATGAATTGTTTGTACACTTTCAACACACCATGAATTTTACTATTGGTCAAGAATTTCAGTTCCAGCTCATTCGGAGCAATTTTGAAATTTTTCCTTAACCGTTGACATCGCATGACTTGGATGGCGCCCTACTTGATACCGAATTCAGACTCCTCCACCCACTATCATCGGGATAGTTTTCTTCAATTTCAAGTTTCAGCTCGATCAGAGCTACTTGAAAATTTCAGATTTGACCTTGGCCTATGACCTTGACGATCTCGTTTTTTCTTCGATCTGCACCCACCCACCAAGTTTGAAGAATTCTTTCTGAATAAACCCTTGATTTACAAAACAAACTATAGTCCCTAGGTTTTTAGTATACAAATCGACCAATTTAGCCACCTTCCCGACCTCCGATCAAAACCCCACGAACAAGATATGATTGGGAAGATAAGCCGGACAAATTAGACCTGATGGCAAGTTTGTAAAATTGAAACTAGTAGGCTTTTTCGCAATTGGGGGAAGGAAAGTAAGAAGGAAACAAAGTTTCGTTTGTGGAACAGAATCGAGAAAAATTAATAAAACTCATAGATAAATAGCAGATTTCTTTGATTTACCAAAAAAAATACAGTATTAATTACAAGTACTGTATTCAAAATTAGAATAGATATTATTTTTTGCAAAATACTACAAAATTGTCGAAAACAACACTTCGTATACTTTGAATGTTGACTTCGATAAGGAGGAAACTTGCTAGCAAAGTATACTCTAAACTGAAATTTTGAAAACCGTTTTATACAAAATAATACCATAGTAATCATATTTAAATATAAATGCTAACTTAACCTTGGACTAGACCTATGCCAATCTTCACTTCACTAAAACTACAATAACAAACATACACAATAAGTAAAATAAATAGATAAATAGATAAATAATCATTGGATTTCTAAGTGTTATAGTTTAATACAAATCCATATTCCTTGTGCTATTGTGTATGTTTTACTTTCTGTGGTTTTTGTTTACAGTCTCCATTCTGAATTTCACCGACTTTTATTTTCGTCATGGTTACTTACTCCACCCCAATTAAACTGTGCATCTGTGTTGACGTCAGACTTGACTTTCAGTCTCGAATTGTTTCTATATATAGATGTATGTAGATTTCTTATATTATGCAATGTATGATAAAACAAACAGGTTTTTTTTATCTTTTATGGGTCTCTCCCATCTTTATTCATTCAATAATGTATATACAAAAATTCATTATTTATATAATAATATAATAAAATAATATTATAGAACAAGTTGTTAATATAAGACAAAGAGTTTTTGAAGTTGTGTTTCACGTATGCGTTACGCATTATCAACTTAACAAAGATTTGTTTCTATGCTATATGACTTGCTATAATGAGTTAGAATCTATCTAGTAACATATGTATAATCGGGTGTTTATTTCAGACATAAAATACCAGCAGGAAAAATGATGTAAAATTAAAGTGAGCAATATCTCAATTTTAATTAGGTTACTATCTATTCGCACCATCCTAATAAGAATGTGATGATTTTCGTATGGTATGTGTTTACATGTAAAATTCAGTTGGATGGTATGCACTGCAGGATGGGTTGAAACTTACCGGTCATCCGTAAACACCCTTGGCAGTTCTATATATATTTCATTCACATAGAAAGGATAGGTTCAACCAATAAGAAACTTACACAATGAATACAGTTTAAAAAAATAAAATGTTAAACTACATATTTGTGTAAGAATATTTTGGGCTGAATGGACCAAAAATATTAGCATCTAAATTTTAAGCCTGAGAAAAAAAAATGATTTGTAAACAAAAAATGTAGGCCTATACAATGTAACTGCTGATGGCGATCCACGTAATCATTGAGTTTCTCTATTAAAATGTGATTGATATCGCTATAAGAATTTGACAGGCTTCTGATTATCCAATATTGCAAACCAATGGCGCCCTAATTAAAACTAAATGAGATTTGCGTTGTTATCAATTATCCTATTACTAATAGAGCCATCGCAGCGGTAATATTATTATTATTATTGGTATTTAATAAAACAAGTATATACAATAAAGAACATTAAATTGCAGCAGCAAAATGCTGAATTGAGTTTTATTTACAAAATTTGAATAATATACAAATTTAAAACATCAAAATAATAATACAATTCTTTCATTGAAAAGTATAGTTGCTCTATCAAAATGGAACATTATAAAAAAACTACATTTATTCATCAAATATTAATTTTTTTTTAAACACATTAAATTTAAAGCATTCTTCATCTAATATCTTATTTAAAATTATGATAATTGACAAGAAATACTAATAAAAGTTCCTTCAAAACATACCAGTAATAAATTCATTTTTTTGTAAACTACCCTGGTTTAAGTCAAATATACGGAGTGTTTGAAATATACACTATATATAGATGGTACATGTATTTGTAACCCAACGCCCAATACATTCAGGGAAATCCCCTAAATGGTTTTCATTTTAGTGATTGTTGTCAATACCAGATGGAGAAACTTCACTCACTTCCCAGTGGATTAATTTCCTTCCATTCCTACCGGTGCGTTAATCCATTATTCCACATAACATACAATGATGTTCACCAATAACTTATGCAATTATCCTGAGTAGGATGATGAACTTTAGTAATGGAAAGATAACATTTTAAATATTAGTTTTGGTGTGTGGATCTTCCACATGAATGACATCTGCTGTTTTTCCTACGGTGCGCGTACCGTGCATTTTGTTAATGAACTTGCTTACTATCATAAAACGATTTAAAATTCATTCAATTCAATTTCTCATGACGTTTCAGTTGAGTCGATTTATTAATCATCCCGAATCATACTTTTTGATTGATATCTGTCTGTAAATGGGCCGCCTCCGTTTTTATCATTCAAACACATTTTCCAGAGGCATGGATGTTCTTAACTTGTCGGTATTTACTTATTTCCGATGTGTCAATACTATACATCGTAAAGTGATTCATTTATTTGACATAATAAGCTATACGAACTCTGCGGGTTATCCAGATCCAGCCCTATCAAACATTCTCCATTTTCGTTGTTGTTTCACTCAGAAGAGGCTCCTCACAAGACACAGCCTTAGACCCCATTTACACTTACGTTTGGGTCCAGGGCCGGTCCTGGGCCGGTTGCAAATATTTACCTTTTAGGCCGGCCCAAAAGCGTTTACACTAGCGACGCAGATTACTGGTCGTAAATAATTTTATCGGAAGTACCATTGCATGCTGGGATACGAAGTACAGTTTGTTTACATTTTTCTCTCTCTCGATCGTCAATTCAACTCTCCGCGCGAACCGACCGTTTTATATTTATACTGTATTGTTGTTTTTTGTCCCATTAAAAACAAAATGAACCCCACTGTTTTATATATAATATGGCTATATTTTATGTATATGCGAAACAAGCGGAGGAATACTTTATTGAAAGAAGATGTCTGAAAATAAATTTAACTATATAATGAAGAAAACAAATTGTCGCCCGGAAAGGAGGAAGGTACGGTATGTACTGAGAATGTCGGATCGTCATAACAACAACCTCATAAAAAGGTCAAACGTTGTTCACGGTTCACTGCGTAAGCCGGCCCAAACGTAAAAGCCGCTCCTGAACCTACCTGGAGAGGTGGCCCAGATCTGCGTCCGGCCCAGGGCCGGCCTAACTTTTTGGAGTATTTACACTTATCAATTGCCGACCCAGGGCCGACCCAGGGCCGGCCTAAATCGTAAGTGTAAATGGGGTCTTAGTCTCTAGGAGCCTCTGTGCAACATATAACAAACATTAGCTTAATACTACTGATGAATTGTAACATTTGGAATTCACAAAAATGTGTTAAGTGATATAATGTTATGTAATGACATGAGATAATATGAATGTAAATAAAAGTGGTGTTTGCGCCACAATAGAAGGTGGAAATATATAACAACAAAATCTAAATGTAAATATTTTGGTACCAACTAAATATTCCTGAACATAAAATATGCTATAAATAACATAAAAGTTGATGGTTTAGAAGTAAGAGTAGAGTCTTGATCAAGTAAATATTTAACAATTGTGTCAACACTGATGAGTAGTTCATGTCTTTGAATAGAGAATAAAAGGCAATTTTAAACCCCAAATGAACTTGTCTCTAAATTTGTCCCAAAAGAAGCACTTCCGGGACTGAGTTTATTAATAAATACGGATGAAATTGTCCGATTCGGAAATTTCTGACGCAGAACCCCTGGGAAATGTGATGACGTACCGGTAATGCAGTAGACGTAGGAGCTGTCGATTAAAATAGCTTTCGTTTATTTTATACCTGCGAAAATTGAGCCGACACATTTCGCTAATAAATGCAATGTCTTTCCAAGAATCTTGGCATCAATTGAATTATACTAATAATATTAAATAATTGATGAGCTGTTTATATTAGGTTAATTATGTTCATAAATTAGTATTGATCTATCTATAAACAGTCAGTGTGATCTATAACTAATAAAGTTTTCCTAATTATGGTATATGTGTGCACTGTGGTACATGTAGTAACCTGGTATACTGTAATTATTTATTTTAGACGTTATTTCAAACTTAGCCTAGTTACCATTTCGATAATTTAAATCTATATTTGGGCCTAAATGATTATGGTAAATTCCCAGAAGAGGATTTACATCACTATAAGTGTCCCCTGTCATAAATGTGTGTCGGTCCATTTTTTGTATTTGGAATATTGCAATAATAAAAAGAACAAATACAAAACATTCACTGCCGTCTGACGTTGTTTCTAATTTTAACATACGATTAAGAATGTGCGCTAGCCGTGACATGCAGGTAGTTTGTATTTATCTAGTAATATACATTATCATAACTGAATGTTATTCTTTCAATAGAAATAGACCTATTCATCTTTGAATCCTGGTATTATTTTACGACCGATATTTTGTTGACATATAAAGTTGAGTCTGAACGTGTATTTATTCAAATAATATTATACTTGTATTTAGACCGAACGCTATACCACTCCTGTATAATACACTACTATGGAACGCCGTTTACGCAACATTTCAATGATATGAATTTTATGACGCGATATGTGAATGAAATGCATCGATATGAATTGAATGGCGCGATATAGGCCCTATGAATGAAATGTTTTGAATTGAATGCTTTGAATTGAATGTTTTGAATGAAATGTTTTGAATGAAATGTTTTGAATGAAATGCTTTGAATGAAATGTTTTGAATAAATTGTTTTGAATGCAATGTTTTTAATGAAATGTTTTGAATGAAATGTTTTGAATGAAATGTTTTGAATACGCCGCCAATAGTTTGACTTTTCAATTCAATTCAAACATTTCATTCAAAACATTTCATTCAAAACATTTCATTCAAAACATTTCGTTCAAAACATTTCATTCAAAACATTTTATTCAAAACATTTCATATCTCGCGCCATTCAATTCATATCGATGCATTTCATTCACATATCGCGTCATAAAATTCATATCATCAAAATGTTGCGTAAACGGCGTTCCATACACTACAGCATGCTAGGCCTAATATTCAATACTTGATATCCGATATGATATACATTTTTCATATTCATAACCACTTGGTTCACTGCCTTTTCCTGTAGGAGGTCATTGCACATGCGTAGATATAAGCTCAACTAAAATAGTGAGATATACTTGTTCTCGGATCATTCTTCGAACTGCGTGATATAGCTAGTGTATGTCGATATAAAGTGCTTTGACGTTATACCAAATGGATGCTATTTGTTACTACGCTTAAACTTCCAACAGCCGGCAAGACATACAGGATTAAATAAATAGTTGTGGAAATAACACATAATGATGTCTTATTCATTGAATCGGTTGGTTATTTTAGCCTAATGTCGTTGAAATGTTTTAAATAGTCTTCTCTGCAGTGTTTGTTTGGTGGTAAGTTATCGTCTTCCAGTATAAATTGATAGTCACGTCATAATAATTATCTTAAAAAGTTGGGTTTTTTTTTCGGAGCGTTTGAATTACGTTTTCCTTCCCAAATTTGTTTCTTGCCTATCGAGGAAATCGACCCGACGTTATTTATTTTTTCTATTTTTTGCAAAAATGACCCCTCTCTTACCAAAATATATGATACCTGACGAATGCAATGAACATACCATGATAGTTACAGTAATAAAAATATAGTTAGTTGATCCTAATAATTATTATTATATGATTATTCTGTATTGTGTATAGGCCTAATTATATTTATAAGGCCTATACTGCGTTGATATATTCCCACCTAACTACTGCCTTTAAAAAAGAGGACGATAAACATTTGGTTAAGTTGGACCTTCACATAATATTTACAGCGCCAGTGAATGCACTTGAGCGTTATATTAAATGCAATATATTACGTAGTCAATAATACTCGTAGGTTTGAATCCTACACGAGAACTGTTCTCATTGCGCACTGAATCCCTAAATTAACTTGTGTTAGTAAAGTTAAAACTCTTATTTAGACCACCATAAACATCTTTACGTCACCTGGTAGGATGTTAATTAAATTAATTAAAAAATGTGTATGAATTATTAAAAATTGTCATAAAAACATCTAATCTAGTTTAAGTGCACCATTCAAGTTCTAGTAAACAGCTACTCTAACATGAATGGTGTTGTTTCTATTGATATGAAAGGCAAAGAGAAACTCTAAACTACTCAGCAGCCACAATTAATGCTATTAGGCGAAACTGAACTTTGAGAGTGAAATAAGTCATCCCGCCCCCTCTTTGGTCTTACGGTATAACATGGCGGTTAAGACAGTGGAACCGCAAGACCGTAATGGTTAGAGCCTCACTCGCTCCATGGTTCTGGTGGTAGAACGAGTCTTCTCGAAAAAAGACTATAAACCGTAGGTCCAGCATACACATCTAGCTATGTGCACTCAACCTAGTACAGTACATCTTTCGAGACGAATAGGTGGTTAGCTCGATGTACTAGACTATGATCGTCGCCAGTTTACTGTATTTAGGTGGCTAGGGTTATGGTCTATGCTACATGCATCTGTTATTACAAAATGTCCCTATGATGATACTATAGCCTAAATATTATAATATTTAGGATACAGTATCATCATAGAGAGATACGCTACAGTACCAATCCAATAATTGGCCTTTTTCTGTCAGAAGTTTCTAAATTTAATTACCAATAGTTGTATAAACATCATATCGAAGTATCGTGTTAATAATATGACGTCAATTTTATTTATGTAGGCCAAGCAATTCTGAAATCTAAATACTAAATATTTAAATACAACGTCATATCTCCTTTCCGCTGTTAGCAATTATTTGATGAAATGCAATCAGACGTTAATAGAAGATGTTTGTGTTGATCAAATTATTATTTATGATTAAATTTAAGTAATATAATATCATTTGTTGTATGGAATATAAATTATAGCTACCTGGGGTTATTCTTTATTCGAGTTTGAGAATTTTGTTGGTAATATTAGTAAGTTTCATACAGAATCATTGTACCTTGTCAATAGAAGATGTTTGTGTTGATCAAATTATTATTTATGATTAAATTTTAGTAATATGACATCGCCCGGAAACAAATTAACTGTGATTTATTCTTAATAGGCAATATAAATTGTAGCTCCCTGGGGTTATATTCGAGTTTGAGCATATTTTTTTTAATCATTTATTAGGAAGTTTCACGTTACATTTTACCTTGTGCATCACCACCAACGCAATATTTCAAATAATTGGAAGCTTCTTGGGAAGAATTAATCTAGGCAGCCAAGACTCGTTTTAGTTTATATGTAAAACAACAACACCCCTACCTCCTCTTCTACTATGCTACCAATAGACGGATTACGATGTTATTATTGATGGAATGTCCGTAATAATTGACGTCTCATCCGTAATGATTGACGTCTCATCCGTAATGATTGACGTCTCATCAGTACGCACATAAACATCATCATATTATTATTTCATTCTGGAGTGATGGCTGAGGAACCTTTTTTTATCCATGTCTACAATCAATCTTGTTCATCAAAATTACATCATCAAGGGGTTCCGAGAATTTGAAACGTTCATGCACCAATTGTAATTGAGGCAATACCTACGTCATTTCTAAACATGCAGTGACCGATTATAGACCTATTTTGTATACAAAAAATCATTTTTTATACGTAATTCTACTGTTTACGTCACATCAGTGAATATCATGTTTTCTTTTTGTAACACAAATAGCTAACTAATTCAGTTCTTGGCCTACTAAAAGTATTTTAATGAAATAATGTATTAGTCTATTATCTGATATATAGACGTGGGCTGTGTCTTACGAACGTGAAATGCCATTTGATTCGAGTTGATGCACATAAAAGCGCAAATGATCCAATTATTTAGCCATTAAGATCCTATACCTGGGTCGTAAGAAATGGTTGTTACTGCGTCGTATACCGTAAAATCTGGAAATTGAATACGAGAATCAATCAATCAACGCATTGTTCAATAGTTATTACATTTAATATTCTTATCCAATCGGTCAATAAATTAAATGTCAACACATCATTGGTGCTTGATTATAATATCCACGAATGCAATTAATTTGTATGGTAATTAGCAAAGTTGATTTGCTTTTTTATATGTTCTAGTTTATTATCTGTTTGGAATATAATAATAATTATTATTACTTTTAAAAATATGGAGATACCTGCCTCTCGAAAACGTTTGCCATTAATCGATGGAATGCATCAGTAATGTGTACGACAATAATGTGGTCCCACAGTGTTAGCACTGCGATTGACTGTGGAACCAGAAATGGTAATACAATTTTAATACTGTTGACTTCTAACTTTGTTCAGATGAAGTAGGTTGATTAAAGTTCGCCTACAGCTGCGTGTAACCCAAGTCTGGATCGATGCATTTTCTTTTGGAACTGGAATTGGAAGTTTTTGAGTGAACAGTTTTTGAGTGAACAGTTTGTGAGTGATCAGTTGTGAGTGAGCAGCTTGTGCATGGACGGTGTGTGAGTGAATTTTCTGTGGATGAGCAGTTTGTGAGTGAACAGTTTGTGAGTGATCAGTTGTGAGTGAGCAGCTTGTGAGTGGACGGTCTGTGGGTGAGCAGTTTGTGAGTGAACAGTTTGTGAGTGAACGGTTTGTGAGTGAACAGTTTATGAGTAAACGGTTTGTGAGTGAACAGTTTGTGAGTGAACGGTTTGTGAGTGAACTGTCTGTGGGTGAGCAGTTTGTGAGTGAACGGTTTGTGAGTGATCAGTTGTGAGTGAGCAGTTTGTGCGTGGCGGTCTGTGGGTGAGCAGTTTGTGAGTGAACAGTTTGTGAGTGAACGGTTTGTGAGTGAACAGTTTATGAGTGAACGGTTTGTGAGTGAACGGTTTGTGAGTGAACAGTTTGTGATGTTGATGAATCCTCTTATTGTTGTATGGAATTTATCTTTCATTTCACATATAAAGCACGACTGTAGATTAGCTTCCTGGATGTTGCATTTCATATAACATGCGTAGGCCTTTTTCCCAGGCACATTTATCGACAAACTTGTTTCCTCCTACGGCTGTCAAATAATAAAGTGCAATGACAGCTGATCAGCATGCAGCCTTTAAAATCATATAACATGCTATATTCATTCATATTTTAATATTTTAACACTTAAAAGTGCTTTTAATAGGAATACCATACAAATGTTATTGTAACTGTAACTTCCTCCTACGGCTGTCAAATGATATAGTGCAATGACAGCTGATCAGCACGCAGCCTTTAAAATCATATAACATGCTATATTCATTCATATTTTAATATTTTAACACTTAAAAGTGCTTTTAATAGGAATACCATACAATAACAATGTTATATATAATAATTCTGTATGTAGTTTCATAATTAATTGAAAAAAAAAAGTGTTTTAACCGTCCGTTGTAAGAATAAAAGACACGACGAAGACCATTTTTGATACTAGAAGGTATGTTGTCAAATAAATATATCGTTTACAATGTTCTTTTACACGTTTTTTGCTAACACAATCTAATTTTATTTTTTAAAGGATTCACGAAATGATAATTGATGAACAAGAAACGACGACTAACACTCCTACCTCGGAGTTACTTAGGACTACCGTCATGAGAAACATGTGTAACTTTAATGCGAGTTACCCACCTTTCAAGCTTACTGATACTGAAAGATACTTATCGATCATAATGTTTCCTATAAGCGTTATTGTCTTACTCGGTAACGCCTGGATTTTCCAAACAATCGTGAGGATGAAGTCACGAAAAAAGTATTACCACATTATTGCGAGCCTGTCAATGACTGATTCATTTTTAATGATAGCGTGCATATTTGTAGCAGTTGAATGTTTGAAGAATAATCGTAGTTTTATATATTTAGACTATTTACCCGACGCTCGATGGGTCATCGCTTCGTACTTCGAAGTCACGTCGTTACTACACGTTATTCTACTAGCGTGTGAACGTTGCGTTGCTGTGAAATATCCGTTTAAGCATCGTCAATTACAGAAAAAGCAATTTATCTACGTTATCATAATGCTTTGGATTGCATCGATTGGAATTAATGCATGTCTGTATGTTTCTGGGCATTTCGGCTACGCAGACTGTCATTACGGTACAGTGTATCTCAACAACGGTATTGTAGCATTGACTATCGTTATTGCAGTTACGTTTCACATAATAATTTACAGAACTGCTACAAACTCTACAAGTCGTATTGTGGGGAGCATAAACAGAAAAACTCTCAATCGGAATAGGTCGTTGAGCCGACTTAGTGGAAGTGATATTAAGGCTGCCAGAACTACAGCCATTATTCTTTCTGGATTTGTAGTCTGCGTAACGCCATATGTTATTTGTTCAAACATTGCCTATTTTACTAAGGACTTTGATGCAATTAACTCACCAATGCTTGCTATTGGCTATTTTCTAGCTATATTTAACGTTGTCATAAATACAATAGTATACGGACTTCTGAACGCCGAGTTAAGACGCGCGGCGTTGGGATCATTGAAGGCGTTGTGCCGCAAAGGTGAAGCGGCACACAGCTATACGCGGAGACCGTCTGACACGATTTATCGTTTACGTATCAATCAATTAGAACAGTGTAAAATAGGTGGTGGTAACGAAAAGTGCTCAATTTAGTCCATTACGGTATCAATGTTATGTTTTATTTATTCATTTTTTATATCAACAATATTTACAGAGTGAGATCCTTCCATTTGTTTGTTTTTTGGGAATGGAATATACCTCTGGATGATAGCTTTATTTATCCACATCCACGATGTGGTCTCAGACATATTTTCACGACATGAAATGTATTTTTCGAACTTGATCTTCGACTTGTTTTTGCGTTAGGAATGAAATAATAAATCTTGTGGAATAATGACAGATAAATCATGTTATAGACCTATCTGGTTATTTAACCCGTCACGTTGTCCAAACATATTTTGTTAGGCCTATATATGACATGTGGACTGTTGTAAAGGTATTACATACTTACACTTAAAACATTATAGATTATTTAAACATTCTAATATATCATTACACTGTACGTATTTAATTTTTTACCTTTGTTGGTTCTGATTTTACTTAAAATGAGACCATCTTCGTTATTAAGTCCGCCTGCGCTAGACGTTGTTTGACCTATGACAGGCCTCTGTTGAAAAGGCGTCTATAGGCCTAAACATAATCTGTTACATGCAATAATGTATAAGTTGGACCATCATATAGACCTAGTTATCAATCATTTTATTCCAAGCTGTTAATTAATGACACATGGTAATTAACGCGAAAAGGAAGTCATTGGTGAATGAACCTTGACATCTATTAATGGTCTAATTTTAGATTGCGATTCCTTTGTGTTTTTTTAATAATTTTAAAATATTAAATTAATTGAAGATTCAATTTGCATTCGTAAATGATAGGGCTAGTGGATTGCCGTGCCGTAAGCTATTAATTAAACGTACAAGGAACGTAAACTTAGTAGTCTTATGTATTACTTTAAAATTAAATCGAATTCGTTCATTAGTTTAACAAGGGAAGAGTTAAATAACAATAATAGTAATTTAACTCTTCCCTTAACATTCCGTTATAACATATAAACCTTTGAAACAACATTGATATTATCCCACTTATTTCCCATTATATATATTTTAACTTACAATCGTTAATGTATTGTCATCCAAAACATGAAAAATGAAGATTAATTTTGCAATTTTAATCAAGTTATTCACTTCTGTAAAAAAACACCAAAAAATAATTATTTCACTTATAAAAAGAACCAAAAACCATTGTCTGACAGACATTTTAAGTATTTTTTACTTTGAATTAAATTTTTCAGGTAAATTTGTTCTCTTATTACGTGACATTAAAATAGCCTATTCAACAACAAATTTGAAAAAAAAAGTAGTTTTTTAGGGAGACAATATATCTTTAACCGACAACTATTCGTAATAAAAATAGTATTTTGCTATATAAAAACTGACTATTCGTCCGTTTAATTATGTTTCCACTTAAGATGCCTAAAATGTAGGCGAGAGTCAATTTCAGTGATATTCCTATCTTTTAACACTAGATCAAAAGTTTAAACCCGGAGCCACCCTTTAAAGGTATGATTTTACATTTTAACACAATGAAAGGAAATAGAGTTGTCCTCGTACTGTTTTTCTTTTTGGATTGGTTTTGTAAAACTGTCTTGAAATACGGATACTAATTAAAGGTCATTGGTTATAGGTATGTCAATGTCATCAGCAAGTTAATAGTAAAATATAAGCTGTGTTAGTGGATCAATCAATAATTGGAAATATTAGAAATACTATAAAGACTTATGGTGAATTGATGACTTAACGTTTTTTTAAATAAATTAATGTATCTGTTTCTTTCCCTTTATGGGCTAAGGTTTAAAAAACAAATAGAACTGAAGTCCAATTCTAAATATTTTTTTATACAGTATTGTTATATTATGGAACGCAGAAGTATGGTACTTTTTTTTTTTTTTTCATTTCAACACATACATAACGTAACTATTAAAACGAATAAAAGAAACACGATAAAATACTCTCTCAAAAATAAGAGAGTAATGAAATTAAAGAAAAAAAATAATGTATCGCAAAAATACACTTTATAATAGTCATTTTGTAAATAATATGGTTGCCTTGTATTTTTTGTAAATGTGAAATAAGTGATTATAATTAAGTAATTGTTTTTTGATTTTGCAACTAAAAATGTACCACTTTGTAATTAAATTAAATTTTTGCATCACTGTGTGTTTTTCCAAAACCAAAACATATACTTTCTTTGGTAATAATTAAGTTATTGTTGATATTTCGATACATATATTGTTTTACATGTTCCCATATTTTCTTTACTAGATCACATTCAAAGAACATATGAAGCAGTGTTTCCTGCTTTTCCTTGCAAAAACTACACATTGGTGAATAGACCTTTGACATCTTAAAGAGCATTGTATTTGTCTAAATTATACGATGAATAAATTTAAATTGAATATTTTTTAGCCTAGTGTCATTTGTACAGGCGTGTAAATTTGAGAAAAGGTTTTTCCAATTAAGTTCGTTGTCAAATTCCTTTACCCATTTTGATTCAATTCCAATTGGCTCTTCAACATTTTCGCGCCGCGGCTCTAGCCAGCTATGTCCCAGGAGGACACATTCATTAATAAGCTGTTTCATAGCGGTAGCTTTAGTATCTAAGGCTGACAGTTTTGTGAATTTGGAAACTCGACTATAATTTATAGGTAGCTGCTGGACCCAAACAACGTCTGGGAGAAGAGAGTCTATATGAAAGCCTTTGCTGATAATACAGTATTATTGAGATGTAGACGGAAATCTGTAAAATCTTGTTCAATAAATAATAACTTCGTTTTTGCTGTCAACCAGGCCGGTATTATAATAAGTCACTGTCAAATAATCATTCGATAATGGTCAAAACTTTATTTTGGCTCTGTCAACATAAAGGGAGGTATTTACAATGACTTTCTTTTGACTGTCAATCTAGGCCAATGTTATAATAATACGCCGTCAGATATTAAATCATTGAAACAGTCCTGGTAATTTTTTTTTTGGTTATCAGATGCCGTGGGGGGGGGGGGGGGGGTCCAATCAATTATCGTCAGAAGGTGAACAATCAGTCTAGGTAGCAGCAGCAGATTATTATTAACGCCTGCTCCATTAATTAATCCAGAAAAAGGTTTGTACATTATCTATTTGTTTATTAGCCTTCTCCTAACACAATTATATTTTCTTTAAAAAAAGGTTTTATAAGTGGTTTCAACATTTATGATAGTAATGTCACAGTTCTGTGTCTGGACGCAAGTTCATAGACCTGCTAGTTATATTATTCATATTAACTGATACTTACTCTTCATTTACCGTAAAGTTCAGTTTTAATGAAATATATAATATAAATTGGCTTCGTAACAATTAATTAGTGTTGAAAAGGTTAGTTTTTTGGTGATAGGTGAAAATGACATGTAACTTCGTAATCAATTTATTTTTTTTGTATAAAGGCCCAATTACACTATGACGATAACGACGGACGATAAATATATAGCATGCATTTTTTTTACATAAACCAAAAGAAATTAGAAAGGTTTTCGTTCTAGACCTATAGGATAATCATTTATGCTGTCTTTGATAAAAATAATGTTTTTCAAATTCCAATCAAATGACTTCATGATAAATAAAAACAATAAAATCGCTGTATTGTCACGATATTATTGGTCTTACTAATCATGGCGTCATTTTATTGGACGTGTGAAAATATAATTTTCATCAAAGGAATTGTTTATATTTCTTTTGGTTTATGTATTAAAAATGCACATTTGTCTATTTATCGTCGATCGTTATCGTCCTAGTGTATGGGCCTTATGCTGTAAATGTTCAATTAATTGATCATTCCGATTTTATTAGTTGTCTTGCACAGTTGCTGTCTAATCGTTGTAGTGTAATATCATTTAGAACCATATTAAAATCATAAAGAGATTCATATTCCTTAACATGTGGCTGTGCATGGAAGTCCGGTCTACAAAAACTCGGGCCCGGGATCATTGTTATTGGGCCTGAAAGTGTTGGTGAATTCATAATTATACTTAATATTATATTTATATATATATATATATATATATATAATTATATTATTGAAAGCAAAACCCGTTGAATCTCAAATCATTAGGACTAGAAATTTGGCTTATCAATCAAATAAATACTTTCGTTCAAAATGAAACTCCAACCTCTCTAATCAAAAGATTGAACTCGAAAACGGACCGTTTTTTTAATTGGGTATGTTGAAACATTTCAATATTCATTTAAAAAAGTACATTAATTATGGTATTGATCAGTGGCTATAGAGGCGTAAAAACCCTCGATCAATATCATGTAAAATGCACTGTGGAAGGGTCATTATTAAGACTGCAAAATTGGGCTTATCAACAAATAAATACTTTCGTTGAAAATGTAAAATCAAGGCTGAAAAATTGGGCTTATCAACAACAAAATATTTTATTATTAGACGCGATAACATCAAGGATAATCAGTATAATTATTAATATAGCCACTGTTATTAGTTTTATTCTACATGCTAAAGTAAATAAAAATCCACTATAAAACAAACCAGTCTGAATGTTATGCTTATTAGCCACTAGCAATTATACTACCCGCCCCAGGGCGGGTTTCAAAATTAGTTTACAGCCTTCTCAGTACATAACAACCGACGGCAGTATCTGTCTATACTCACCAACCTCCACCCCTCTTCAATAACACCCCATACTCTTTCTTAAAAACAAATTCTTCCCAGTGATGGACAAATTCAATTCAACCTAAGCTTCGAATTGAGAGGAGTATGCATAGCTACGATGGGTCTAATAATGGTTGAAGTACGTTGTAAATTGTGTAAATAAATAGATGTCATATTGGCAGATAATTAAAATATGTAATTTAGATACTGCGGTCCCCCAGCCTTCTTTCTCCTTTCAGCACCTCAGCAGCCACCATCAACAAACCTTAACTCCTCCCCTGGACAGTTCAAATTTAGTAACTTTTCCTAGTACAATCCAATCATATAGGCTACTTCATTACGCTAGTATTTTCGCTCCTCCTCCCCCTACAAACACACCCCAGATACACTGGGTGATGTGTTGAAGCCGGTTCCAGAACAAATTATGTTATTATCACTCCCAACCCATAATCCCTCAGTGGCAGTTTTCAAATGTAGTTTAAAACATCCAAATACAGTTTCGGTCATTGTGATAGGCCTACATCCCCACCCCAAACTCCCATCCGCTTCCCAGGGATGATTAAATACTTTAACATTTTCCAACCACAATTCTGGTGTAAGCAATCAAAATCCCCACTATCACCTGAACCCAAACTCCCAAACCCTATCTCCCAACCCCACTGGGTCTGTAATGAGACAATCCAAGAGACCGATACATAGCTGGATAATGGTAAAAGTACTTTGCTAAATGTGTAATTGAATAGGTGTCATATTGGTTAATGAATAAAATATCTATATCTATATCTATATTTCCCCAAACGCCTTGCTGAGGATAATTAAAATACTGTAAAACTTTTGTAGTATAATTTTACAATTCGATAGCCTACAACCCCGAGCCCTAGCAAAAAATGACATCACAAACCACCACACCACCCCCCCCCCGCCCCCACCCCTCCCACAAAAACCCCAGGAGTCGGGGAAATTTTTTTAAATGTAGTTTAAAACCTTCCGGGTACAATTGCTATCATTTTGTTACCCCATACGTATGGTTACGTGCAGAAACAGAAATTTTTTATAACGAACAAACATCGAAAGTGGGGGTTTTTACCACATTTTGGTCCCTAACTTGGATCCTAGGTGGCGGATGATGTTGAAATATAGCTTAGAACATTCCCGGTACAATTGCGGTCATTTTGATACCCCATATGTAAGATTATGTGCAGTAACAAAATTTTGTATAACGAACAAACAAACAAACAGACAGACAGACAAACTCTCTCACTTATAATATAGATGTTATGTTTGTTACTGTAGGCCTATGATTGTTTGCAATGTCCACATATTATTTCCGTGGGCATATCCATAGTGTATCACTCACAAAAAAGACGTGTGAGGTTCTTTCTTTAGATTTTGAAGAATGATTTGTGTTACAGGTTGACACATGAGTCAAATGCTCAAGATATCGGCTAACGCCATGGGACCCTTGGCTTATCAATGAATAATAAATACAGTACTACTTTCGTTCAATTGAAATCAGAATCTGACCGTTTCATTAAATTGGGTGTGATTAGGCCTAAACATATAATAATTTATTAAAAAGGTACAATAAAAACAAATGCATCAGAGGCGTAAAGAACCCACGGTCAATATCATGTAAAATGTATATGGTATAAGCACTGTGGAAGGGGTCATTATTATTAAACTGGAAAATTTGGCTTATCAACAAATAAATACTTTCGTTTAAAATGTAAAATAAGACTGCAAAATTGGGCTTATCAACAAATAAATACTTTCGTTCAAAATGTAAAATAAGACTGCACAATTGGGCTTATCAACAAATAAAATACTTTTTTTTTTCAAAATGTAAAATTAAGACTGGAAAATTGGGCTTATAAACAAATAAATACTTTTTTTCAAAATGTAAGAAAACATTTTTTAAATATATTTCTTAAGCTATGTCTATACTATCAAACTAAATATGATGTGCCCATATTATATAGACATGACGATGTCATATCACTACGATATTCGGGCATATCACTACCATATTTGGGCACATCACACTTTTTTTGTTAAACTAGTTGAGACAGTGTAGACACAGAACTATGTGATCGAAACATAAGTCGGAATTGGACTGACGCGATTGATTTAATTGGGTGTTTTTATTAATGTAATGATTCATTAAAAACTATAATACCGATACGCGTTTGGTATTGATCAATGGTGCAAAAAACCCTGAGAAATAATGTTATAACGCGATTTGGTGATAGCTTAGCAATAATACAACCCATATACTATTATTATAAATACCTATATTACAAATCCATTCATATAACTTTTCATCGCGAACCGAAAATGTATAAATGTTATTCTACAGACAGTAATTATATATTCAAAAGCCTTATTATTATTATCAATACCTAAATGCGATAGTAATAACCACATAAACATACATTATTCCCAATACAAGTTTGTGCGTTTAATTCTAGAAAGAAACGACTGTGCTGACAGGCCAATGACATAAATCACAAGTAAAGTCCCAATTGTTCACTTGCGTTTTGATTGGCCGACCTATTTTTTTTTTTTTTCTTTTTTTCTTAGGTATATTTATTCATAAAAAGACATCAAAATACAACGGCAGCCAAAAGGCTGAAAAGTAGTATTTTACAAAATTTGATAAAAATATATAAATACAGTATGTATAAAAGGTAAAACTAGTTTAAAAAAATTAACACATTAAAATTGGTCCACCTGTAAGTTAAAATAGTGCCAGCCTATTCAATATTCATCATTAATGAGTCGGACTAAAAAAGGGACTGGTGAAGATCTAAATCTTTCTGTACGACCAAACGGGATTTCGAGTAGAGGCTTACTTGCAGACCTCAGGGTTCTGCTAATGTCACGAACAGGGGGAAGAATGCTTCTAAATGTATCAGACTTTATTATTCCTTTACCAAATTTCAGTAAGAGTTGGACTCTTCTGTTAATAGTCCAGTCAATCTAATGATATACCCACCACAAATTGCAATAGTAACAAAGCAAGTATTTTTGAATTCCATATAAAGTGTAGAGCAACATACTAAAAGTCACCGAAAATCCAAGCATTGGGTCAAGGGGTCAGAGGTCAATAAAGGTCATTTTAAGTCAAAATTAATATGCCCCATTAATTACATATATTTAACCATTTGAAATACATTATATACAAGTGTGATTTATGTCATCCGAAAGCTTATTAAATTTCCTATTCAGTGATATCAAACTTATAGTCATAACATGTTATTTAGAATGTCATTTTTGCGGAAAAACACAACATAATGTGTCAATTTTGGCAAAAATGTTGTTTTAGCTGTAATCAACAATGGTATACACACAGGGATACCCTGGGGTGAACATTTCAGTCCAAAGCGATACACTAATGACCAGCTCAAGATGCAGATGAGTGACATCTCCGTTCCTGTTGCTTCTGGATGATCTACATTCCATTTTTTCCAGATGGCATTTGTGTTGCCATAGTTACAGTATTTATATTGGGATGTATAAGTATTTTAACGATTTTTTAACCAGTAGAAATACAAAGATGTTCAACAGCAGTTTGACAATGACCTCCATGTTGTATGACGTTCGCACCATCTGGACTGGATTGAAAGGGTTTCTATGAGAAGCCTCAAAGAAAACCAGAGGTTTGGCAAGAGATATAGGAATGAGTACATCCAGACCAAATCTGCGCTGAAATGTATGTAATGAAAAATAATGCAATAGTATCAGGGCGTTACTCCAGCAGCGGCCAACATAAGACCTTATGGCCACACGTCAGGGACACAATGGCAATTGAAAAATACATTTGGTTACGACTCAGAGACTTCATACCATTGATACGGGAGTTACTGCAGGTGATTCGGAATATAAGCAATGTGGTATTAAGCATTGAATATTTTGGCCTTGCAATGTATTCAAGATCCTGGCAATCAAGTCATATGTACATACAGGCAAATATGTGTGCATTGATCCTACAGTTCCAGAGGAGACTCGAGGTGACAACACATGAACATGAACTTTGTTATCCACCAGCACTTTTTGAAACTACCAACTTACAATACTTTCAGCTAATAAACCAACATGATGCTATGTGGAAACAACTTCTTCTGAATAGTCTAACACATCCAAATCACTGAATGATGTCCAGTAGGCCTACATTCTAGATGGTAGTGCTCTACTGCACAGCATTCCATGGAATAGTGTAGAGATCTGTAAAAAATATTGCTCTGCCATCATAGTCTTTGATGATTATGAAAGCGGTTCATACACCAAAGACGGCGCACATGGTAAGGCGTGTCAGGTGGTAGTGTCCCTGTACATTTTACCAGTGACATGTTCCACAAAATTAGATCACTTTCTGTAACAAACAACAATTTATAAATCTTCGTAACTAGTATTTGAACAACATGGCAATGAGTGAATGCAACTGCTGATGCAGATGTTCTTTCGGATAGTACAAAAAACCATTGAATCAGCAAACAGGAAAACATCTGTCATTATCCGATGACACGGATCTACTAGTGCTCCTCTGCAGTCAAGCATTTAAAACATATTGTGATATTCTTTAGACTGGAACTGAGATGCTGGACTATCAAACTGGTTCAAACAGTACTTTTGAGAGACATCTGTGATAACCTTCTGTTTGCTCATGCGATACTGGTGACACAACATCCAGAGTTTTCAGAATTGCCTCTAAAAAAAGCTTGTCATTGCACTTATTTCTTACATTATGCTGTAGTCTTCAGATGCAAACAAGCTACAAAGGATGACATTGTGATTGCTAGAGAAAATGATTTAGTGTGTCTGTACAATGGACGACCTGGAAAACGTGGAATGCCTTTGAATCCATCCCATCTACAAGTACAACCTCGCATATCGCCAACTTCATAATCGTACCACAACCAAGGTACTTAACATCATTTCAAGTTCAAGTTATCTTTTAGCAATGGAGTGGGGTTGATATGTGTACCGAGGATTGGGGATGGAAGATCAGATGATGGAAACATGGTTCCTCTACGCACAGACTTAAAGCCAGCACCTGAGTATCTCCTTGAAGCATTCAGGGGTAACTAGAACTACATGTGGTGAATGCAATGGCATTTCACTGTACTAATACCCGAACAAGAAAGTGATACTGATGACATATAAGTTGTGAGTCCTTTTCTATTTGAAGGGTTTAACAATATCATCCCACACGGAGCAATTCAAATAAAAAGGTCTGGATTAAAATGATCCAAACAAAATATACAAAAATATCACAATACACAGTACAATATAACAAGAGTCAAAGTTCAAGAAGAGTCGGATGGCAACTGGCAAAAACGAATTTCTTTTCCGGTTTGTTCTACATGCATCGAAAGCGACACCCATGAGGCATAAGCTCGAAATCACTGAACAAGGCACCCAGGTAAGAATTTGATCTCATAGTGATCTCATGTTGATCTCAACATTGATGTCAGCCTCTGAGATATTTTAGAGATCACTTATGATATCATATTGAAATCACAAATAGATACCAGAGTGATATCAGCAATTGATATCATAGAATGATCTCATGGTGATCTCAACATTGATGTCAGCCTCTGAGATATTTGAGAGATCACTTATGATATCATATTGAAGTCACAAATAGATACCAGAGTGATATCAGCAATTGATATCATATAATGATCTCATGTTGATCTCAACATTGATGTCAGCCTCTGAGATATTTGAGAGATCACTTATGATATCATATTGAAATCACAAATAGATACCAGAGTGATATCAGCAATTGATATCATAGAATGATCTCATGGCGATCTCAACATTGATGTCGGCCTCTGAGATATTCAAGAGATCAATTATGATATCATATTGAAATCACAAATAGATACCAAAGTGATATCAGCAATTGATATCATAAAATGAGATCATGGTGAGATTGCCATGAAGATAATAAGGAGATCATGGTGAGATCGCCATGAGATAATAATGAGATCATAGTGAGATCGCCATGATATACTAATGAGATCATGGTAAGATCACAATGAGATCCTGATGAGGTCGCCATGAGATAATTATAATAAATAATCATAGGAAATAATGGTGAGATCACTTTGAGCCTAACAATAATAAATATACCATAGAAATATCTTTGATTTAGTGCCTATTCTTGCGGACTAGATGTTACACTCTCAATAACATGATCCTCCCCTACCGCGAGAGTCATAAATAAACCAAATACAA
Organism: Antedon mediterranea; assembly: GCF_964355755.1. NCBI lineage: Eukaryota > Metazoa > Echinodermata > Crinoidea > Comatulida > Antedonidae > Antedon > Antedon mediterranea. The sequence goes on from NC_092675.1 coordinate 19,483,329, forward strand.
GTAATGTAATAATAGGCAAGTAACATTTTATTATTACAAGCTATTTTAAAATCTTGATTAAACAAAAAATAGTAAGCAAAGTGTCTATTAAAATTAAAAAGGAAGCTGAAAAAAAGTTGTTATTCTATGTTGGTTTGTTGGTATATTTTATCGGATCTACGGCACGTGGTTAAAGCGGAGTTATAATGATGTTAGTAAAAAAAATAGTAGTTCCATGTGTGTCTTGGAGTTGGTGGGGCTGCTTTTCTTTTAATTCTGCTCGCAGCATTTGAAAGAAAAACCTCCATCTGTTTTCCGGCTTCCATTTTTACTGTTGTATTGATGTACTACTTTCCCCTCTTCACTTTTATGTTGTCATCCTTGTGGAAGTGTTTCACTGTAGCTGCAACAGCAAAATAAATAATATATTATAGGCCTATTTCATTTTATTAAAAAATCAGTTATTGCACTACCCAATTTGAGAAATATGTGCCACCCCCTTTCAAAAGCAAATCTAATTCGCCGAGATCCGGGCCACTCACAGGACTAAAGCATTTCTAGCTTTAATTGTGTACAGTACTGTACACTTATATCTTGAGTGAGATCTGGGTGCAGCACAGCATCATAAGAATTGGGCTACAGATTTTACTCAACATCTGCATAGGCCTATACATAGTTCAATATGTAGTACCTAGTAAAAGGATTTAAAACTATTTTAAAATTATTTTATGAAAAACTACAGAGTTTGGTCAGTAATATGTTTAAAATTTAAACATTTTTTAACGGATTTAAAGTTAATAGTTATAGATTCCAACAACATTATACGTTGAAAATAGATAATTTAATCTCGTATTTATAATACGCATTGTGCTACAGTACTTTTTTTTTAAAGGTTATGTATGGCCTATAAATAGTTCAATATGTAGTACTGTACTTAGATAAATAATGCATACACAATCACTATATAAAGTCTCAAATTATAAATGGATATAAATAATATTACTGTAACAGTGTAATAATTATTGCACAACATAATTATTATCAAGTCAATGAGTAAAGCACTAAATACCAACCTTTTATTTCTGAAATCATTGATCATCCCATATTAGATATTATCTCAATGGTCATCTGTATACTGTATTTAGATGCACATCATGTCACATCACCTTCACCTCAGTGAAAGCTAGGGCAAATCGGACCACTGGACAGCAACACTTGTTTATACTGTAGTAACTCCCGTTAGAAATCCCATTAGAACAATTATAAATTCCACAATATACCAACTCAGTGAAAAGTTAATAGATTATCATTATTCTCTCCAGTCTTCGGACAAGCAAAATTAGTTCAATTCAATAAAGCTCATATACATTCAACAGTATTATTACTTCTTTTAATGTAAAACAACCGTCAACGTATATCAGAAGATATTACAGTTTACTGTATTAAAACAGTTATTATTCCATTGCTGTCTTTTCTAGCTAATGGCTTGTTATGGCCTACTTAGCTACTTACTAGGCTATAGGCCTACATCTGAAAAAAAGAAAGTGAGTGAGTGTATTGTATAGCTGTGATACCTAGCATGTGTTTATAGGAGCTGCAGACAGCCTAGCCAGGCCTACAACATACCATTTTATAACCTTCATAAAAAGTACTGGAGTTATCCTTGGCATAGTATCCAGTAATTATAATACAGTTGAGTTCAGCACCCTGCCAGGCTCTAGTTAGTTTCTTATTATCACAACACAAGCCAAGTGGACTAAGGCTATAGTTATTATTGTAAACTAGTTAAACTGTAAGGACTACGCTTATAAATTAGTAGATTACTAAATAAAAACAAGACTGTTTTCTTACCTGTATTTACAATTATCAAAAAGATGAGTCTTTGTCTCAACACCACCACCATCAACACCAAGCAACTGACAACAGTTTAAAAAGTGTATCAAAATGAAACGAACCAATGACAAGCTTGTATCTTATGAAATTTGATCTTGCGTGAAAGGTCATTTTGATTCAATACAACTGGTATAGGCTATACATTACTATATGTAGAACATTTGTATTAAAACAAATACTGTATAATATATAAAACCATGTTGTCATTTTAACCAAAATTGTCAAATGAATTTCAACGTTAAATTAACGTTAAAATAACACTGATAAACAAACAAACTTAATAGTTGGTTAAAAACACTACATAACTTCAACCTTTTTTGACAAAAATGTCAACTAAATTTGAACATTATTTCAACGTTAAATTAACATTGATAAATAAACGTAAAAGGTTAGTTAGAAAGACAATGTTATTTCAACGTTGAATCAACGTTTAGAATACGCTGTTAACATCATTTCAACACATCAACGAAATTTTAACGTTGATTCAAACGTTGGAATTATGTTCTGTGCCCACTGGAATATATTTTGTTAGAGTTTAATGAGCATGGCGAGGTATGAAATAAAATGTTATCCCAAGGTATGAGACTGATGTAAGTCTGAGATTATCGGATGATATCATAAAATTAAAAGTTTCATATCAGAATTGATCATTGTATTATATAATTAGTATGAGAAGTTTCTGATAGACTGATATCTAAATTATATTATGTATATGATATCATTGTGTGAGAGGTTGCCGATATCAAACTGATATCTGAGTTATATCATATTGTATGATATCATTTGTGTAAGAATTTGCCGATATCAGACTGATATCTTAGTTATATCATATTGTATGATATCATTGTGTAAGAAGTTGCCGATATCAGACTGATGTCTGAGTTATATCATTTTGTATGATATCATTTGTGTAAGAAGTTGCCGATATCAGACTGATATCTTAGTTGTATCATATTTTATGATATCATTGTGTAAGAAGTTGCCGATATCAGACTGATATCTTAGTTATATCATATTGTATGATATCATTGTGTGAGAGGTTGCCGATATCAGACTGATATCTAAGTTATATCATATTGTATGATATCATTAGTGTGAGAAGTTGCCGATATCGGACTGATATTTTAGTTATATCATATTGTATGATATCATTGTGCAAGAAGTTGCCGATATCAGACTGATATCTTAGTTATATCATAAGTATGATATCATTTGTATAAGAAGTTGCCGATATCAGACTGATATCTAAGTTATATCATAAGTATGATATCATTTGTGTAAGAAGTTGCCGATATCAGACTGATATCTTAGTTATATCATATTGTATGATATAATTGTGTGAGAAGTTGCCGATATCAGACTGATATCTGAGTTATATCATAATGTATGATATCATTTGTGTGAGAAGTTGCCGGTATCAGACTGATATCTTAGTTATATCATATTGTATGATATCATTGTGTAAGAAGTTGCCGATATCAGACTGATATCTTAGTTATATCATATTGTATGATATCATTGTGTGAGAGGTTGCCGATATCAGACTGATATCTTAGTTATATCATATTGTATGATATCATTGGATTTGTGTAAGAAGTTGCCGATATCAGACTGATATCTTAGTTATATCATATTGTATGATATCATTGTGTGAGAAGTTGCCGATATCAGACTGATATCTTAGTTACATCATATTGTATGATATCATTGTGTGAGAAGTTGCCGATATCGGACTGATATCTAAGTTATATCATATTGTATGATATCAAAGTGTGATAAGTTTCTTATATCAGACTGATATCTGAGTTTTACCATATTGTATGACATCAAAGTGTGATAAGTTTGTGATATCAGAATGATATCTCAATTATATCATATTGTTTGATATCATTAGTGTGAAAATTTTTTGATATCAGACTGATATCTGAGTTGTATCATGTGTATGATATCATTAGTGTGAAAAGTTTTTGATATCAGACTGATATCTTAATTGTATCACATGTACGATATCAGTCGTGTGAGATGTTTCTGATATCATAGTGATATGTGGTTTATATCATGTCTTGACTGGGCATGGTTAACATTTTTTAGAATAGCTCTACTTTTTTCTAGAGTTTGCATGTCACAGAAGGAAGATAAGCTACAAAGTTGACAACCTATTAATTTAGAACTTAAGTTAACAATTCTTTGTAGTGAGTTTCTCTCTTTGACCCTAAGACTAAAAAACCAGCATATAAAGGAAAAAAGTTAAAACGTTCTTAATAAAGGAATTATAAAAAAAGCCTGAGAATTACTTTATCTATCGACATTAAAATGGTTCAGCTTCCTTAACAGATAAAGTCTCTGGTGTCCTTTCTTTACTATTCATGCCTCTGTATTTAATTCCCAGCTGAGATTTTCCTCAAATATAGTACCTAGGTATTTAAAGGAATGGACAATATCGCTGGTTCGTCATTTATGATGGATACCAGAGGGCTGCGTCCTTTCTCCTTCCTAAAATCTACAATCATGTCCTTGGTTTTGGTCACATTGGGTTCCAAGTAGAAGTTTCCACAAAATTGGATAAAACAATCTAATGCGGAACCATGACCGTCCTGTGAATTTTGAAGGAGAGACAGCAAGACAGTGTCGTCAGCAAATTTGACAAGATGACTATTGTCCTGTTCTCTGCGACAGTCATCATTCTTCTAGCTAGCATTATTTTTCCTATTTCATGATGATACAATTATAGGTACAGGAAAAACATTATTTGCACCAAATACTACCAAAATATAAATAAAATATATATAACCATGATTTAGTTTTACGTAAAAGGTCAATGACCTCTATAGTTACATAAAAACTGTTGTATCAATTAGTTTTTAGAGTAAGCAATACATATTATACACATTTGTAGTTATTTAGATGTTATTGGCAGGCATAAAATAATGTTACCTACTACTACACTACCTGTTGTTGATAACAATTTATCATTATTATAGGATTATTTTTATTATTGTTATTATTATTTATTTATTTATTATAAGTGCATAATTAATTCAAAATACTTAACATCATTTTTCCTAATTCATATGACGATAGGTACAGAAAAAACACAAGTTACATCAAATGCATCGACAATTATGGAATAAGACATTGCATGTTAATAATTTTGTTAGGAAAAATTTGAGTTTTTGTAAAAGGTCAATAACCTTTTGACCTCTAGTTACGTATAACTGTTGTATTAATTGTTTTTTTAATGTATATTAGTAGGATATATATACTCTACACATTGGTACTAAATCTATTTAGATATGATTATAAAATAATAGATTATAGGCATAAACGCTACCCCCTACCCCAAAATTGTTTACATTACATTTGATCAAGAATCAATTTCAATAATAATAGTACATCATTACTTAAAATTCTTCTAGTTAACATCATGTTTCCTATTTTATATATCGATAGGTACAGAAAAAACACAATTTTGATTAAAATGCATCCACAATTATGGCATACGATATTGCAGTTAATCATTTTTTTAAGGAAAAAATGATTTTTTGTAAAAGGTCAATAACCCTTTGACCTCTAGTTATATAAATAAGTGTTGTATTTTGTTTTTTTAAATTGCATTTTAGAAAGAAATATATATTCTACACATTGATATCAAGATTATTGAGATTGGATTATAAACCCACAAGTTATGGGCATAAATGTTACCCCTACCCCAAAAATATTGACGGAATAAAATCACTATATAGTTGTTGAGATTACGTAAAAAATAATGTGTTCCAATGCTTCAATTTTCGGTGACTTTTAATATGTCATTCTAAACTACATTTGGAATGAAAAAATTAATGTTTCGTTACTATTGCAATTTGTGGTGGGTTTACCTCTAAATATCACTAGATTGACTGGACTAGCGGTGGAAGGTCTGACAATTTAAGAGCAGACTCGTAGGATACATAGTTCATACCATAAATGATTCGTAGAGCTCTTTTTTGAACTCTTTCTATTGACTTAGTTTGGTCTTTCGTAATTGAACTGTGCCACACAGGGCATGCATATTCAACTAAAGGACGTATATAGCGGCGTTTTTTGTAAGAAATATTTCTTGTTTAATATAATGTGTTTATAGATATAATGACAATTTCTCGTGTTCACAGAAATGAATGTCTGTAATTTAGATTCAACTTCATTAGTTGTGTTTACACTTTGTTCAATTAATTTATGTTTCCAGAGCTTTGGAATTGAATTTACAATCTGGTGATATAATAAGAAGTCTGGTTTAAAATTATATTTTTGGTTAAATTCGTAGTTCTAATATTTTCTCTTCTTTGTTCACGATATCTTTTGCATAGTTTACATTTTTATCCAACCAATTTTTTTCAACTTTAAATTCTCTTTTATCAAAACATGAGTTGTTCCATAAAGATTGATTTAAGATGTCCTCTATCGTATACGGTTCTACAAAATTGTATTCACTCCACGCAGAGAGTATATCTTTATGGAACCTTTCAAATTGTTTTAATATTTTTGAAGATTTAGAAAAGTTGGTTTCGAAAACAATATTTCCTCCAACCTCTTTAATCTTACTTTTTAAAAACACTTTCCACTTGGATTGATTTCCATCAAGATATCTTTTCACCCAACATGATTTGAGAGATGTACAGTAACTCTTAATATGGGGAATTTTTAACCCTCCTTCGTCAAAATTGTTAAGCATGACTTTTCTTTTGACTTTATCGGGTTTTCCGTTCCATATAAATTTAAATATTTTACTTTGAATATCTTGAAGGAAACAATCGGGTGGATCTGGTAAATTCGAGAAAACATACGTGAATATCGGGAGAAACAGTGACTTAATAATAGTTGCTTTTCCAAACAAAGTAAGTGAGCGTTGTTTCCACATATTTAATACTTGTTCAGCATTCTTAGCTTTATCTGGAAAATTGAGTCTGAAAATATCATTAAAATTACAAGAAATATTAACACCCAAGTATTTTACTGGGCCTTTGGTCCAAGAAATACTTTTCTCAGATGGCGTTTTATAGTCGCAGTTTCTTAACGATCCTATTCTCATAATGTGCAGAATATATAGAAAATTCATCCAGTATATCTAGAATCTGTTTAATTGAGTTTTGGTCTTTGAGAAAAAACACAGTGTCATCTGCAAATTGGCTAATTCTTATGTCTACATTATTGTACTCTATACCTTTAAATGTGTCTGATTGACGTACCATGTTACCTAGTGTTTCTGCACAAATTATAAAAAGATATGGGGATAAGGGACATCCTTGACGCAGGCCTCGTTTTAAATTGAAGAATTTTGAGGTTACCCCGTTATTTATAACGCAACTAACAATGTCTTTTATCCAATTTATCATATTTTTACCAAAGCCAAATCTCTTAAGAGACATATCAAGGAAGTCCCATTTTACCTTATCGAAAGCCTTTTCGAAATCTACAAAAAATAGTAAGTTTGGCTTGTTGTGCATTTCTGCATATTCTATTACATCATAGACCAATCTTATGTTTTCTCCAATATAGGCCCCTATCTGCCTTTAAGAAAGCCCGTTTGATCAGGATTAATTACTGATGGCAGCACACATTTTAAACGAGTCGCAATGGCTTTTGCTACAATTTTATAATCCACATTTAAAAGCGAGATGGGACGCCAGTTTTTCAGTAATAGCGGAGATTTATCTTTTTTCGGTATAAGTGATATCACCCTAGTTTCTGGGAGATACTTAAAAACCCGGATTGGAAAGAATAATGGTAAGCGTTAATTAGCGTATCTTTTATATCATTCCAAAAATAGTTTATAAAACTCGGCAGGAAAAGCATTTGTCCCAGGGGTTTTATTGTTATCCATCGTTTTTAATGCTTCTAAACATTCTGTATCTCTAAGGGGCTGGTCACATATAGATTCATCATCTTTATTGATTTTATCTATGTGTATCTTGTCAAAAATATCAGCAGGGTTGACATTGTTATTTTTGCCTTCAAAACTATATAATGATTCATAGAATCGTTTTTCTTCATTTATCTGTTGTAAGTTTAGTTATATGCTTTTTATTATAATTCCTCCTCTCTAAATTAAGGAAATATTTCGTGCTTTTTTCTCCTTCTTCTATCCAACGGGCTTTGGATCGAATCAGTGAGCCACGTGTTCTAATGTCATAGATTGATTCTAGTTCGTTTCTTTTAATTTGGATCATTTCGGTTATTTTTTCATTACTGTTTACGCAATATTGCTCTTCTAAGGTTTTGATTTCATTGTTTAATCGATCCACGTCTTTTTTAATTGTTTTATTTAGTCTACCAGAATACGACATTGATGTTCTCCTTGTATTGTATTCCAAATGTGAACCAAGTTGTTTTTCATAATTATCTTTTTTAGTACTGTAATTGCAAAATATTGTATCAAACAATCGCTATGAAAAACACTACGTGTGTTAAAATATATTTAGTGGTACTTTTAGCGCGGTTGCAGCTAGCGACAGAACATCATTTGTAAACGTGTTTCTAAATAATAAACATGATTGTCTATTCCTGTCGATCAGGTGGAATGTCATACTTTAAAAATGTAAATATATATTTTATGTGTTATACTTTATTTACGAGTGGCTGGCCACTATTATAGAGCATTAATTTAATGTATATAAAATAAAAATATATTATATATTATTATTATTATTATTATTATTTATTATTATTATTATTATTATTATTATATATTATTAAATAATAATAATATACTTGGCCTCGGAATCAATAACTGTATTTTGGCATGATAATTTTGAAACTTGTAACTATATCTTAATAAAAAACAAACTACAGTAACCTCTATCCTTGTATTTTATTGTGTGTTTATGTTTACTTAAAATAACTAGGAACTCACAGAAACAATTAAGAATTTAGATTTTTTTTTTTATTGCAAAATTTTTATAAATCTCATTTGAAAAAAAAAATCAATACACGTTATTTTTTCTAGTGTTTTAACCATAATTGGTCCAGATTTATGAGGATACATCGCAATTGACCAATTTACAACTTATCACGGAAGTTCGTAAACGAGTTCGAAATCCATCATGATTTTACAATAAAAACCGTTGTCAACAAGTACTTCAGTCTGAACCATTGTCTGATCCTTGTATTGTATGTATTGTATGCTTCGTGTACGCGGTTGGCGCCTGTACAATGGGTGATTTTGTATTTTATAATTATATAATAAATAATAATAATAAAATAATTCAGCTGAGATGTTATTTCATTATCATCATCATTCATTGCTATTGACGAATTTTTAATAATAAAGCAACATGTTTCCGCATGAAAGGAAGTTTTTTTCAGGTTCAGTGAACGTAATGATGGCAGATTTTTTATTTTATTTCCTTCCTAATCGTCTTCCCAGAATCATCACATGAATCTTGTAATAATTGTATCCGGTACTATATAATATACCAGTAAGTGGCACACGATCTTCACATAACATAAGGATAAGATTATAATAGGCTAGTAGGTACAGAATAACAACCACTAAATAAGTTTAATGATTTATTGCATAGCATGTGAGTCGTTGAACTTTCAATTAATATTATATTAAGAAAAAAAAACAATTACAATATAGACATATTCAGAAGAGTAAGACGAATCGATTTTAAAAAAAAGATATTACATTATGTATGTTTGTTGCTTATACAAAAAAAAACATATTTACTAAAGCCATTTAAATTGTCTTATTATTTTTGTTGTCATAATTTTGTTATTGTTAACATTTCTGTTTTCTAATTCTTATTTACCTTTTTTAATTAATGCTACAATGGTAAGTTAATAATTTAGGGCTTTACTTTGTTATTTCTTTTTATCTGGCTTTCTTTGAAGAGTATCAATCAAGCCCTAATTGGAACATTTTTTGTCCGACATTAAAAAAAAAAATGAAAATTAAAAATGGAATCTAATTTAAAATCTCACCAGGTAGTACTTGTAAAATCAAACATTTGCGATAATGATTTAGCAACTCGAAACATTTGAATTAAGATAAATAGACAAGACAAAGTAAACAGCATTAGGTATATTGGTGATTTTGGAACTTTGTATTGCGTTTTTATACCCTGCCTTTTTAAACGTTTCACTTCTCGTAAATTTGCTAAATCAAGCTCATGAATAAACGGCGAATTTAACTTTTTGTCGTCGTTAACTGAAGATAAATTCCATAAAGGATAGTGAAATCTAATGTTATTATATCGCTTTGCCCAACGTGCAAACACTGCTTTTTCTGTGATAAATAAATGACCCGTGTCCAAGTTGATCTCACTTTTCTTATAGTAAGCACACTCTTTGTGCCCATTTTTCTCATAGTAGTGGTATAAGGTTGGGTCTGATTTTCTGAAAAGGAACAATGAACACTTGTTTATTCTGTATGAGACATTAAGCCTAAAGATTTGTTTACCTTGTTTTGTATTGGTTTGTAACAAAGATATAATAGTATCATATGGATTAGGATGCCGGGATCAGAATCAAACTAGTAGCATTTAGTAAAATACCGGTTGAATAGTATGAGCCTAGTAGTAGTAGGTATTGTAGTAACTTAGTTAAAAGTGTGGTCATTTTCTTACCCATAAAAGGAACAATAGGCTATGAAGAAGATTTCCTTTCCCCTAACTCATGTAATGTTAACTGATGTGTTGTTTTTGTTCTCCTCTTTTTGTTAGAAACTGCAAATTGCATTAGGACTTACTTTTAGGTTTGAACAGAATATAGTTTTTGATATTAATTATGTTTAGTCAATTATTTCAAACATTTTATTCTAGATTGAGTTTTGCTTGTTAAGTAGGCTTAACGTGTGTAAAATACAAACGGAATTCATTCGATTAACGAACTACAAAAATAGAGGGCGTGGGTTTATGTTTTTTTTAAACCAAGCCAGTGTAACTTGTTTTGTTAAATGTTAGGCATTAAGTATACATTGTTTCTAGTAAACGCAATTAAATATTACGTTCTTGAATCTGAAATTGATTTTGACCAAAATAAATGAAAGGCCTACCTGCACAACTCGTACTGCGTCATACCGTATACGTGAATCTCACTACAGATACTTAAAGAGAGAAGCATCGTCTGCCATCCAGTTGTAAACCATGTTTTCAACTTTGACCTGACAGGAAATTATACGATACATTTAACATACATTTAATCACCCTCAGATCCGCCATATTTTCAAGTGAGATAAGAACAGTGTATAATGTTTCGATTTTATCAATATTTTTTTTTAAAATTTAAGTGACATTATTTTTACCTTTGAAAGCCAGTCTCGATCAGAAATATATCCTCGACAACCATTAAAGCACGTTTTAAGGGAATGTAAAATTCCAGATTAGAAAACTGTTTCGATAACTTCTTTGCGATCATTATTTCAGGCCCAGTCATGTTAACTGTATCATTATACAGCCAAGGCATTATAATAAGTGTATGGTTCGTTTTGTTTTTGCTAATTTCCCCCCGTGGATTTGGAAAGAGTAATTTTGATTTGTTTTGCAAGAATTTAGCATTCGCGTTTCCGACTACTCGAATGTCTGTTCGTCTTCCGACATCTTTTTCGTATCCAGTCACCGGTGCGTTGTTCATTCGAATAACACAGTCTGATTCGTCAATTTTCATCCCGGCACTTTGATTTACAAGTCTGCCCGAACTCATGACAACTGCGCATGTGGAACATTTGCGATCTAAAGTCTCGAAATCAAGTGAATAAATATTAGCACTTTAAAAAACGGTTACGAATTTTTTTAAGAATTAAAATCAACAAACAAGATACGGTATTTAAAATGACTTCCAAAACAGTTTTGCTTCCAAGTGTGTCTCCAATCTTAAACGTTTGGTGGACCAATTTTGTTTTAACAAACCTCTCTAGGCTAGGTGGTCTCCTTGATTGTAAAAAAATTGTAAAAAATTCAAAAACCTGTTTAATTTCTGATTTAGGCTATAACAAACAATCACAGTTCCATTTTTTGATATATACATCAAATTTGATTTAATCTACAAGATTTTAATCAAAGGTGGTTTGAAATTTGTTCAAATCAATAAGCGTGTAATATAAATAAGGCTCAACAGAAATGGGCTATTGTTGAAGAACTGAATTATACATAAAATTCAAATTTCGTTTTATAAGCTTTATATTATTTATAGACATGTTATTTATTTTATCTGTAATTAGCCTATATACTGAAAGTTGAAATTAAATAAAATGGGCTTCCCTTCCTCACGAAAATAAACTCCACAAGTTCTTACCTGTTTTTTATATAAATGTGTATACATTTCGGCAAGATTCATTATTAGCTGCGTAACCAATAGGTTTTTCTGAGATAAGTTAGGTGAGAACTTCGGCGGTAAAAAGTTTTTATTTTCTTGTGGAGTACGTAACGTCTGGATGTCATTCTTTTCTGCCGCCGATCGAAGACTAATAAGTTGGTTGAAGTCAAACGAACTTTGAGGGCGCAATGCATCATCTGATTTTATATACCGGTATATAATAAACATGTTGAAAATTGAAAATATAACAATTGTGAATATCCATATCTTGTGTCGTTGTTGCATATCTATAACTCATGTAATCTATTTCTGTAAAATAAAATCAAATCAAGAGCAGAAGTAATTTCTAATGTGATTATTTGAGAAGTTCCTCCACCACTCATACGCTCGTATATAATTTAGGTATGTGCGCCAGGTAAAAATCAAAGGCGCTTATATTGGATGTTAAAAAGATGCGTTTTAAATTCTTTTTTAAAAATAGCAAAAGAATTTGAATGAGTAAAATGACGAGGGAGAGAATTCCAAAGAGGAGCAGCATATGTGCGTGTTTCCACTTTGTTTGCATGTTTCCATTTTGAGACCATTAGGCCTACAGCATCGAACCTTTCAGAATTCTGTGATGATTCTATAGTAGCCGTATAATATTATATTGTGACAAATATTACTATTTGAACCATTTAATTTCCGGTTTCATCAGGGTATAAATGTAGGGCTACTTGTATGAAAATTATCTATCATTAAACTGGAGGCCTAAGTATAAAAATAATATGAAAGCTTACCTATATTGAGTAACATAGCTAGGAACAGTGACGTGTAGACTTTGGAATGTCAAAACTAAATCGATATGGTGTTCTCGGTCACAGTATCATCGTATCTATCAGGACGAGTAAAAAATTGTATTGTTAATAATACCTCTTCAATCTTGAACTTCAATTCTGAACAAATGTGGGCCCGGATGTCTCACCATAACTAGGTAGGCCTACTACTCTCGTTTATACAGGTGTATCAATAGTGGGTCTATAGGTTATCATTATTCAAACAATACCGTCTGCTTTATAGATACACTATTTTGTGATGTCGAAATCGAGATATCAACCAAGATTGATAAAGAGAGATTATAAATTAATATACTGGTAGCACATATGTCAACCACTGCGGATATGATATGAAAACCAAGGTGTCCGATACACAATTACAGTATGAGTCATACACACCGTAATGTTAAATCTTAATCATTACCAAATACATTATTAAAAATATATTGTTCTCCAAAAACATGAAAAATGAAGATTAATTAAATCAGACCTTGAATATGTTATTTTGTAGTTTTAATAATGTTATCACTTCAGTAGCAAAAAAATATGTTTTCACTTATAAAATGACAAAATTAATGGTTAAATTCAACCAAAAACCCATTGGCTGGCACCCAATTTGACCATTTTTTTGCTTTAAATTACAGTTTTTTCAGGTAAATACATTTTTTTTCAATCCAATTTTTGGTCTGGATAACTATTATGTTACATTAAGTGCAGAACAATATTTATACTATAAAAGGGATGAGATATATAATCAAGATAGAAATGTCTGTACTCACCTGATATTGTTTCTCCCATACGAGATAATGGGATTCCAAAATTTTGTTAAGAATTATTTTTTCAGGGGGACAATACATCTTTCCATTAATTGTTAATAACAGCATAATTAATAACTTGTTTTTTATCGAGATTAAATTTTTAAATGTACATATGATTTATATGAACCAGCCCCATTGGGTCACCGTTGGTCACCTTTTGATGAAAAATGGGCTAATGACGCGACAGCGCTATCAAAATAAGGAAATTATTTCTTCACTAAACAAAACTAAAATGGACATAAAATATAGCCTACAACACAGTGAAAAAATCGATAAAATATTTTGAATTGTAAACATGTAAAATTGTTAGAAAAATAAGTAAACCAAATATCAAAAACATACTTCCACATCAATCAATAACTTGGCTTCCACGGAGTGCCTCAAAGTATTGGTACCCATAGCGTAGCAGCATCCAAAATAGAGATCCGAAAAGATCTAAGATGAATAATGAATAATACTGAGATGAGTTACACAGGCAGATGCACACAGCCAAGCCTCAAATCAATGATCATTATGCAATGCACGATTGCGTATTCTGCATATATTTATGGTTCTTTTTGTGAATGAAAAATGCAGATGAATGATGGGGAATAGAAGAAGCTTTCTGTTTCTGTTTCTGTTTTAATTTCTGTAACCAATTCAGGTTTTTTACTAGGAAATATACCCTTATTGGTAATTTATAATGTTTTTTTTTAACATATCGCCCTCAACACTACATTAAATTATCTTAAATCTATTTAAAAGGCGTACACTGAGCGCCCTCATATTTTACCAGTACCATTACACTTGCATTATTGCAGTACGTGTGGGCCCTACTACGGTTTTTTTTTTCAACCAAATTTTGTATAGTATTAGGCCTATATATTCTAACGAATTGTTTTTATTCTTGATATGATTGTTCTTAAATTATTAAACGTTTATGTAACATTTAACCTGTGTTTGTCTTTTATGAGCCCGTCCCACTTTTATTTCAATAAACGAAAAACCAAAACATCCGCCCGTTACAACTACAGGTACTGTCAACCGACATTGTTTATAAAAAATTATACTAGGTCTTTGTATTTTACATTCTTTTACAATCTTGACACCAATTTGAACACATTACTTTGTTTAACATTTTGAATTTTTAAAGAACTTGTTTTCTGTAACTGATTTGTTTACACCATGCTTACATTCAGACACTTAAGAATATATTTTAAAAAGCCCCAGTTCACAAATGTTGTGAACGCATGTGGGCTACAAAGTAATGAATTGAAAAGTGAAAATATCCCACAATATTAGGCCTAGTATTAGTAAAGGGTCGCATTGTAGGCCCTATAGCGTGAAATACCAGTACCAGTACTACTACAAGACAACCAATCGGTGTTTCTTCTTTTCAACACGTGATGTTTAATAAGTAATCTTAGTCATTGTCGTCTTCACTCCCTCGACTCATTTCCATATAACAAGAGCTAAATTAATTGAATTCATACTTTTTCACATTCTTCATAGGCGAGGTCAAATGAAGGTCTGGTCACGTTTCCATCTCGTCTCATGTCTTGATTAGTAAGCCAATCTTCATGGTCCACAGTAATGTAATCTACAACATCTTTATATAACTAGAATCGTGCTGATTTAGTGTAATTAAATTAAGATAATATTTACTTTAATAGTTAAAGGTTACATTGTATGTTGACTTCTTGTTAAAAGTTTTACGTAGAAGTAGACATATATTAATCAAACTATATAGTAATTTATAAGGCCCGATTATTTCTATCATTATAATTAGAATTCATTGAGTTTGTTTGTTTTGTGAAGTGCGCCCTCTTTTCACCCAAACTTCAACTTCTTGGTTGGTACATTGATTTTAGTTATTGTTATTATTGAAGAATTGCTATTGCTATTTTTTATTTTGAGAAATATTTTATGTTTGATTGAATACTATAATAACTCGCTACACTGTGCTGTACTACTTGTGTGATACTTACAGTGCGGTATTGTGTTCTTATTTGCTACATTACTTTGCGCGCCATACTTGTGTGATCTACTTTGTTGCGCTACTTGGTCTGCTACTTGCGACCTATTGAATAGTTGTATAGGAGCTATTGCCAATAGTAAATTGGAGAGATTTTTTCAACTGTATGATAAATTGGTTTTCCATTTAATTCGAATTGTATTACTCAACTTCCATTGTATTTCTAATCATCCACAGTACTACCCGTACGATGACCACAATACGCTTGTATACACTGTATCTATTTATCCAGCTGTCGTAAACGACAATACAGTTGTATGTGTTTTTGCTATTAAAACGTCTTAATAGATTGTGTTGATATGAGATATTGAAAATTATTTTACGCCTCATTGGCGAGCAATACAGTAGCTTATTTATTTCGACGATCGATATAGTTTCTGGATAATGCCATGTTATTTAAAGGAGAAAGTAGGCCTTTGGTTTCCTCTAATTGAGGTTGCATTTCTCCTAAATTAGAAACGAAATTCAATCAATATTGTATTAATCAAAATGAAATCCAGATGAGCTATATAGAAATTAAAAAAATGTAGAAAAAAATTCGAAGACTTATTTATGATAATTTAAACTTGTATAGGCCTACATGGACAGGGTTAATCAATACTGGTACTACAATCCTTTAAATAGTGTATAGTAGTCCATCGTCTGCATGCATTCAGTTGTTCAATCATGTCTCAATCTTATAGTTTATTCCGATTCTATAGTTGTTCATTAATGAAATTACTAAATTGTGCATTTACAAGCTAGCTTGGTTCCCATTAGAACGCGCCAAGGACGTAAGTTCAACGCAATAATTTGACCACCAATCGTCGTCGTCATTGAATGCACGCGCAACACAAGTTTGTTTGTTTGTCCAATTTGCCCAATCACAATCATTCGAATTTCATTTTTGATTTGTCAAATTACTTTACGTTCTATGTTACGTCTATGGGAAACAAGATATATAATTGATACAAAAATTAAGTTTAATTACTGAAAATGTAGTTTATAATGGTGCATAATAACAAAGAATAACAGGTAATATAATATACATTAGCGATAGTCACATTTCTCCTGTTTTTAATTGGGAAAAGTATAATAACGATTTTTTAATGGACCTTTTGAATGAGACTGAAAAGACTGAACCTTAACGGTGATTTACAATCTACTATCGATAATATATCTTTTATTTAATAGTATTTCCATTCACTGTGGAATTACCACTACATTAGGCCAGTACTACACATAAGAGTTTCATCAAGGCTGTTTATTTAGTGCTTTACCTATTTCATATTTCACATTAATTATGAGTTGAGTATAAACCAAGTATGGCGTTTAATTTGTTTTTCTTTTGTACTTTGCACTTATGCTTAAAAATAATATGACCACTTCTGAATGATGTAGTTTGCTCGTACAGTAGCATACTGAGGCCTATGTGGTGCTATTATGCATTATGTTTATTTTATTTCCGTTTTTTGTGTCATGTGTATACGTATATTGTATTATAAGAAACCTCAATAATCCAATTAAATTAAAATTCAAATCTAAAATGGCGACTAAAAGGTGAATCTAGTTTCATTTGTGTGTTTGTTCAATCCTCCTATTTTTTTATTTGTATTTAAGAGACAAGAAATATAATTTCATATCGTATTTCAATCAATAGAATCTCAAGGTCATTCATCATTTAATTTCCAATTATTGAGACTTTAATCGTATATTTCAATGGAAATATTATTAGGATACGCATGTTTATAAGCATGTAACGTGAATGCTAGATATACGTTAAAGATTGAAATGCTGATTGGAATACGACGTCACATTCTGTTTTATTCGAGATCTTAATAACGATATGTTTATTAAACGCCATTTTATCATGTCAATTTTTCCATTTAGCTGACTTAAATGTTTATATTCACATTTCTAAGACAATGTATTTTGATAAAAACACCTGTAATTCCTACTGTTCTGTGCTACTTCCGAGGCAGCTGATATGTTTTATAACGCTTTATATACATTCATCTGCACTTTGTTTGACTAATGACAACGCGAAGTGTCCTAATAAAATCTAACATTATAATAATTAGTCTTGTCGTCTCGACTAATATTTACATTCGCCTTCTTAATTAAGTATTGATTACTTTTACGTGTAATTATCACATCATAATTACCTAAACATTCAATAAATACCTCAGCTGTACTACCGTAAACAAATATCAAAGTAGGCTAATGATAACTTGTCTTGTATTGTAACGTATGTGTTGATGTGTCGTGCCATTTTAGATCAAAATTTACATACCGTGTCCGAATTACTGAATTTGAAAAGACGTCACCCACCCTTGCTCTGCCAGTGCAAGCAAGGAAACCGTTTGACATGATTATTAATATTATTGTGGAAAATTTAATTTCGGCCATGAAGCCATTCATGCTTGTATGAACATTTATATTTCAAAATGTCAATGGTATATCATAACGTAGGCCTACACTTTTGCATACTAT
Organism: Antedon mediterranea; assembly: GCF_964355755.1. Lineage (NCBI taxonomy): Eukaryota > Metazoa > Echinodermata > Crinoidea > Comatulida > Antedonidae > Antedon > Antedon mediterranea. The sequence continues at coordinate 19,501,610 of NC_092675.1, forward strand.
CCATATCATGAGCCAGGCAACAAAATATTGCACTGTAAGCATCCATCCCTTCTCCATCCCCTTTAATTTAGAAAAATAAATATTGAATATAATAATAGGACTATAAATATAAATTGCCGTTTTGTAGATTACTATTATTATTCAACGTGCATTTATTAACTAACTTAAAGCTGCTGGCTTTGCGAATTCTAAAAATAATCTCAATCGTTACGCGTAGTATAATAAAGATAATTAATATTTCCGGTAAAGACTAAACTTGATGCATTAAGATATCGATGGAAACAGTATCTGGATCAAATATAATCATTATATATTTTCAAGCTCTGTCTACACTATCAAACTAGTTTGACAAAAAAAAGTGTGATGTGCCCAAATATGGTAGTGATATTCCCAAATATAATATCATGTCCATATACGGACACATCACATTTTGTTGTCACATAAAGTTTGATAGTTTAGACAGAGCTTAAGACTTGATTAGATGGATTCAACATACCATGCAATACAGAAAAATAGGTTAAAAATCTACATTCCCATATAATTTTAACTGTAAGTATCAAGGCATTCATTAAGGATTTTTTCTAACGATGTCCTTGGCAATTAAAAATATTTGATGTATAGTTCATTTTAGTAGCCTTTGTCATTGTTTATAAAGTTTCTTTGGTAAAACATTCTCTGAGGTGTTTCCTTAACATCATCAGTTTGTTCGTCTGAGCTCTCCCTACACTAGCAAACTAGTTTTACAAAAAAAGTGTGATGTGCCCAAATATGGTAGTGATATTCCCAAATATAATATGTCTATATACGGACACATCACATTTTGTGGTCACATAAAGTTTGATAGTGTAGACAGAGCTTAAGACTTGATTAGATGGATTCAACATACCATGCAATACAGAAAAAAGTTAAAAATCTACATTCCCATATAATTCTAGTTCTAACTATTTCCGTGGAAATTAAAATATTTGATGTATAGTTCATTTTAGTAGCCTTTGTCATTGTTTATAAGGTTCCTTCGGTAAAACATTCTCTGAGGTGTTTCCTTAACATCATCAGTTTGTTCGTCTAAGCAAGTCGGTACAGGATACCTGGAAAATAAATCTGCTTTTGCTTCTTCGTACCTAAACTTTCCATTCTCAACAAAACTAGCTCTTCTTTTCATTAATAATTTAAATTCTTTTGCTTTAACCAACTGGGCTATATGTCGGATGTTTAACATTGGTGTTTTGTTGTTATATTCTGAAGGTGCCATTTCTGCAATTTTGGATAGATTTTCTCGTACTATTAACCAACCTCTAGATTTTAGTAATTTAACCTTCTTGCTGTTGTCTTTTTCTGATATGTTTCCAGCATTTGAATGCATATCTCTAGCACTCTTATTTCGAACTAATGCATTCTTAGCTTGGAACCTTGTCTTTAAATTATTCCATCTCTTCTTCGAAGATTTTTTCTTTACATTTATTTTTGTATCATTGTTATTGTTGTCATTATTTCTTTCATTTTCTCCATTAAGTTGTTCAATGACTAGTGAGTATTCTTTGCTACCTGGTGACACAGAATCCATACTGCTTCGTCTTAACATATCAAGTTCAGACGCATCATAATGTTTAGCAGCAAATAAATTATCCATACGTTGGGTGGTATAATCCAACATATTATGTACATCCAAACTTGTATAACATTGTCGTGAACACATACTCAGCCTGGACACTCTGTCCGGTATTTCTATCTCCATTTCCAATGATTTCTGTTGGTTTGTTTCGCGTCTGCTTGTTCCCCAAACCTCTTTTACAGGTTCGTTCTTGTTTTCAGTAGCCACTAAATCTGGTGTCGCCATTGAAGAATCACCGGTGGTAGGCCTGTACATCTTTGATCCTGTTGTAGGCCTACGAGTCCCTTCCGAATTAGAAACAAACAAACAAGTTTCAGGCCAACTTTCGGGATCCTCATATCCTTTAAGAACTCCAACAGTTTTTTGCTTAAATAGGCGACTCCTAACCTTCGTTCGTTTTTGGTGATTACCATCACCGTATTTTCTCGATTTTTTAGATCCACGATCAATATTTTCAGTGCTCGGTACAGTAAACCGTCTAATAAATAGCGGGCTAGGTGTTTTATCTCTACTACTTCTAAATTTTGGCTCTGTGACGGATCGTCGTAGAATTGACGATTTTTTTCGTACGTCAATTTCTTCTACATTTGAAAGATCCTGATCCTTCTCCGCCATTGCACAATTGAATTACACGCTAAGCATTGAAGTGTACATTTATTTCCCTTTTTGAACACTTCAATTTTACTTCATAATGCGAGAACAATCACACGATTATGCCCATCATCAATTAACAATTCTCCAATTAAAATCGAACGTCGTAAAATTGTGAATTCATTGTAAGGAAGTGCATTTGCGCACTTGCACAGTGATAACATTCAGAAATGATAATGCAGTTCATTGAATTGGCGAAGATGAAACTTTCCAACGTTATTTTTTCTTCGATACGTCTTTTTACGAGTAGGCTATATAATGGTATGCATTAAAACAACATATGATACCATTACAGTCATATGAATCTTCAATCGTCCAATATTGTACGTTTTTGTGTAATATTCTGAATAGATTGGTATTTGCTAAAGCCGGTGGCGAAATTCGATAAGGACTCTTACGCTGTTTACCATAAACAGTTTTCTCAAGCTAGAGTTTATCATGAAAAGACTGCAAATGGCAATACATAAAAGAAGAATTGAAAAAATCATCTGAAAAAGAGTGTCAACACAATTTCACCGCCTTCTAAAATGACTTTCTGAAGCACATAGCGTGACGGAGCGGCGGTGATATTTTTAGTCGATATAGCGCCACCCATTAATTTCGCTTTACAAATTCACCTATCCGTAGTCCGTACTGGCCTATTAAATGGTATACAGTATAGGCCTACTACTGATTGGTTAACTCCATTATTATTGTCGCATTTGTTATATGTTATTGCCTTGGTCAGGTAATATGGAACGCCGTTTACGCAACATTTCGATGATATGAATTTTATGACGCGATATGTGAATGAAATGCATCGATATGAATTAAATGGTGCGATATATGAATGAAATGTTTTGAATTGAATGCTTTGAATTGAATATTTTGAATGAAATGTTTTGAATGAAATGTTTTGAATGAAATGTTTTAAATGAAATGTTTTGAATGAAATGTTTGAATTGAATTGATAAGTCAAACTATTGGTGGCGTATGTCATTCTCGCTCGCGATTATTTTCTCAACCTCTTAGGCCTAAGCCTGGGTACCCTCATCTCCTTTCTTCCACGCTGCCTTTACAGAGAATCCTAACAGACCTGGGTTCGAAAATATGTATTCCAATGTTTCAGGTCTCAATTCAATTCAAACATTTCATTCAAAACATTTAATTCAAAACATTTCATTCAAAACATTTCATTCAAAACATTTTATTCAAAACATTCAATTCAAAACATTTCATTCAAAACATTTCATTCAAAACATTCAATTCAAAGCATTCAATTCAAAACATTTCATACATATATCACGCCATTCAATTCATATCGATGCATTTCATTCACATATCGCGTCATAAAATTCATATCATCGAAATGTTGCGTAAACGGCGTTCCATAAGGTAATATTGTATTGCGATAGACGAGCACCAGCTATGTTTCAGAATGAACGTCAGCAAATGCCTACGCGAGTTAACTCTCGAATTTCACTCGAAAGGTCTCATCGCGTATTAGTTAGTAAAGTGCTGTACTAATATTTCGTATATATTATTTAATATTTAGTAGGCATACTTCCGTTGCTATTGTTTTGATATTGTCATTATCTGTATTTCATTTCCATTAATTTTCCTATTATGACCTTACAAATGCCATTCGGGCATTTAACCAGCGAGGAATCTGAATTACGGACTTCAGTTATACGCAATTAATCATTAGCAATGTTAAACATGAATTCACATCAAGTCTATATCCACAATACACTGACCTTTCTATGAATTAACAAGAATATACAAGGGAATTAGGCGCGAGGTTGAATCAGATCTCGAGCGTTTTATTATGCGTCACTTAGTCACGTGATTAATTTAGGCCTATAGGCCTATAACATTATTAATATATTAATAAACGCCGCGGCATGTTGAACTAGAACAATAATAATAATTAGCAGGTAAGTACTACTTGATGTGGTTTTACACATACAACATCATTTGTATTAGTACTAAGGTACAAATGATGCGATCTATGATCGCTGTATGCCTATATTTCAATGAAATTGTTTTATAGAAAAAGTTAGTCATAGAGTCAGTACACGTATTACTTTAGAGAAATTAGGCCAGTTACAGTGCAGCAGAATACTGGCCTAATACTATTGTAATATTTGCAGTTCTAAATTCAGAAAATCTCTTAATGCTCGCCCCTTGATCTAAAAAAAAATCAATACCAGTAACCGTTACAGGTTATAATAGTAATAGCATATAATCTTTGCCAATTATTATTCGTATTCAACATAAGCCTAAATAATATTTATTATTTTATTTAAAATCCTATAAAGACGTGACCTGTTAGTTAGACCTGTAGTATAGTTAGAATTGTCCAATTTATTAATCGTATATGGCAACGACTGTTAGTGTTAGTGTTTGTTACTTGTACAGGATATATCGATTAGTACTAGTAGTAGTAGTCAACTTTGTTTGACCTTCAGGTCAGACGAATTATATACAGTACTCAGTGTAGACTTTGTTGTTGTTTCAATATTATATCGGTGTAACTTTAAATAATATAAAAATAGAGGCGAAGATCATACGGTATTATTAATTTTTTTTGTTTCCCCCCTTATGGTCCCGGATATGCGGGTCTAATTTCAGTAATATAATTACTTTATCTGTAGGCTTATAACCTTTTATTTTGTATAGACTGTACAGTTATTAACGGCCATAGGGAGCCGTAGTATTATGTTGTCATATAAAAGTATAGAACCATCGGCGTTTTACACTCTTTGTTCTACATTTATTGGCGATTTCCTCCCGAAAATAAAACCAATTGATATGGGTTCAAGTTGTTTATACGTTCATATTAATTAATAAATTACCTATTATTCATATGTGCTCAGATTAGTGTATTACAAGGATGTTCCCGGTTTCCTGTGTCGCTTTATCAGACACTAGCTGCCATGATATTTAAATTTTGCCACGTTTTGCCACACAAACTCAAGCACGTATGTTTACTCTATTATTAAATCATAGGGCTCTGTGATTAAATCTATTACTTTATGTCGTTTCGATCAGGATAGGGTGAAAGTTCAAATGATGACCTTTACCATAAGCTACTGGAGCAGAGTTGTCGATGCAGCCCTATTTTCACTTTCATATATTCAGAGGTAGACACTGGCTAAAATACACGGAAAGGGAATGGAAGAAGTTACGTACGGCTTGAGGAATGTGGAAAGGTGGGCCTAGCTATTAAATAAACGGTAATTATGTGGTTAACATGTTAAAAACTAAGTTTATAACCGTCTTTAGTCGTAATTGTATTGTGTTGAACTTGTGCACGGACAGTATGATAGCGCTGACAAAATCCATGCCATTGATTGGCTGAACTCACCCTTTCCTACTGTTAACTAAATTACTAAAATGTACGGCCGCTGTTTCTACATTCTTGTTCAAAGTTTATATATTTAAATTGTGTAATTTATTGGGAATTCAAAGTTTGACTCAATAATTACGTCGATTTCATATTATTTATTGTTTGTCGATTATCCAATAGATACACTGGAATGTGGCATATTGTAAAACAATTGACAATTCACATTTTATATCAACCTGTCCTGTTTGTAAGCTTGTTGTTTTATAAATATTACGTTAAGGTATAATGATCAAAATCCTTCGACATTGCTAAAATCACTCTCCAATAATGGCGTTTCCGTCAAAACAGTTAGACTTCCTGTCGTACTTATCAGAAAACTGCATGTTTTTGATATTTACTTTGTCAAAAGGTTTACAACATCTGGTCATGTTCAGTTATGTTGCCTATAGGGAGAAGTTGGATCATAGGTATTGTTAATACAACATGAAAGTTATTAAAGTTATATGTAAATAAGGCCATGCAGGAGTGATCGATTCGTTTTCTCACTCCCGAAGAAAATAGTCTAGGGGGTCTCGGCGCCCCGACCAAATCGAAGATCTAATGCTCGGAGACGACTCGTATTTGTTGGTAGTTATTTTATAAACTTAATTTAATCTCCAAATCCCAATGGTTATGGTCACCTGAACTTGTCACTTGATTGCCTTTATTGATTATAATAAATAATAACTATTAATTAATAATAATTATTTTTCAATTTCTTTATTTTTCTACAGATTGCGATGCGTTTCAGAGCCTTCACGTTTTTTCTATCGATAATAATTTTATTGACCGTACTCAATATAATTTTTGTTTACGAGAGCACGAGGAATTCTACCTATGACGTCAAAACGAAACAACATGAACGAATTTTGGCGGAACATTATGCTGCGTCTAAAGACATCATTCATACATTTTTTAATGATACGCAATTTAGGTCTATACAAAACGACTTCGACGCGTTTATGAGGATTGAACAACGCAATAATTCCCTAAATGTGGATGCAGTAGATTACATTCCTGTAGAAAATACAGACATTATTAAATTATCTTTCCAAGACCTTTTCGAGCTCCTTGTTAATAACACTAATAATAATAATAGTATTAATAGACGCAGGAGAAACCAAACCAGTAATCTAAAACACTTTCCTTTTAAACATAATATGTCAAAGTCAATACAACCACAGTTTAAAGCAGAAAAGATAAATGTATCTTCCACTGAAAATACATCGTTATCATTGAATGAAACGTATGTTAGAGACCTAATAAAAAAGACGGTAAAATGGTACCATAATCTGAATCAGGACCAGGTTAGTACGAGTTATTTTAGTATTAATCCAAATGCAAAAGGCGCTTAAATGTTCTCATCTTTAGCCTACCCAATCCATCCAGGTGGTGCACGAATGCTTTATGTAGTAAATATGTTAAAACTACATTCTGCATAAAATAAAATCCGTCAGTAGTGTTAACCCGCCACATTTGTCCCGTCAATATTGACATTTCAGTGTTAACCCGCCACATTTGACCCGTCAGTATTGACCTTTCAGTGTTAACCCGCCACATTTGACCCGTCAATTGACCTTTCAGTGTTAACACGTTAATATTGACCCGTCAGTATTGACCTTTCAGTGTTAACCCGCCACATTTGACTCGCCAGTACTGACCTTTCAGTGTTAACCTGTCAGTACTTCCCTTTCAATGTTAACCCGCCACATTTGACAGTCAGTATTGACTTTTCAGTGTTAACCCGTCAGATTTTATCCGTCAGCATTGACCTTTCAGTGTTAACCCGTCAGATTTGACCCGTCGGATTTGACCCGTCAGCTTTCCCGTTCTAGATATTGATTTGAAGTTACGAACATCATGTAATAAAACTACATTCTAGTTAATCACCTTCTATTGTTCTCCTAAAGGAATACAATCATCATTGCAGAAGTTGTGCTCTCGTGACAAGTTCGGGTCGTCTTTTGAATCAAAGTTCTGGATCAGAAATTGATTCCGCTGAATGTGTCATTCGAATGAACGACGCTCCCGTGATCGGATTTGTCAACGATGTCGGAAATCGAACGGACATACGGGTAATGGGTCATCCAAACCTGGCTACTCTAAAAAAGAATCCTGAGAATCTCTTAGAAATATTTCATAAAAGCTCAACAAAAACAAAATTTCTTTTAGTACCCTGGCTTTACAACACAGATGTGAATAAAACATCAGATAAGTATTATGGAATTTTACGAAACTTAACTCGAATGTTCCCGGATGTAAACATTTACGTTCCGTCAAAGGATGCAATGGACGCAGCTGAATCTATCTTCGAATTTGAAATTGGACTCCAAAGGTAAGACACATTCATACTAATACTTTAGAACTTACTTTTAATATTCAATTTGTGTTAGTAATTTACCCCATAACTAAATTGTAATGTACCGGTACCCTTAGTCCCGCCTCTTGAAATGATGATCGTCTTTGCTAATGCACTGATAGCCATGTTATGACTGGTTGTGCACACTTTAAGCTGATGAACATATCCCAACCAATTACCAGTTCAAAAGAAGTTACTTATGTTTCAAAATCTTAACATCAAGTCAGTGATTATAATCTTATATACAATTTATATTAATTCAGGTCTAAAGTGAAGACGTGGTTTACAACAGGTTGGCAGACGATGTTGTTGTCAATTAGTATCTGTGATAGGATAAAGGTTTATGGTATGCCGCAGGTGTCTCATTGCAGGTAAAGCTTGGTTCTCACTAGCGACGCAACGTAACGCAAACGACGCAACGTATAAAAATGCCGTTCTAATAATTGTGTTTGCCCCGCCTGCGTAAAATCAAATCTGCGATTTTTGCAGCATTGTTGCGTCGTCGGTTCCCACTTGTGATTACGCAATACATCACTTTGCGTCAATACGTTGCTGCGTTGCGTTCTAGTGGGAACCACGCTTAAGAATCACACAACATTAATGAAGCATGTTACACGTGACACACGTGACATTTATTTGAATATCTGTTAAGTGATGATAATATAATACTTTTTTTACTTTAGTAATTCGTCAGACAGAACGCCCTACCATTATTACAATGAGCATGGGAAACGAGAATGTGATTATTACATGAGCAGTGAACGCCGTCTCGATACCGGGCATATATTTCTGACCGAGAAGGCCGTATTTTCTAGATGGGCTCACAAGTTCAACATTACGTTTCATACCCCAAGTTGGAACATGACATTTAGCGAAAATGGAACACTTGATACACCGTTTATACATGCATACAATCAGGCGCATGACAGAATTAGTAGAATTGATCGAGAACGAAAGGAGTGGCGCGAAAGGATTAGAAAAAGGCGCGAAAGAAATATCAACACTCCTACTGAAGAGCCACTTTATTTTCTTTTGTTTTCTGTAACACTTCTTGTGGTTGTTTTAAAAGGATGTGATATTTTAACTTTCATTGTGACATTAATAGTGCCAGAGTCATGGCAAAACTGGTGAAGCTGTACAGATGCCAACTATCTATCTGGACAAGCGTGACGACAGTTGTTGGAGGAAAGATGTGATAATGAATGGTCATTGAAACATTCTTTTATGACGTCAATGTTGTCCAAACTTCCCCAACGAGGAAACAGGTGTTTAATATCGGTCAGCATCTCACTTTTATCTTGGAAATTAAGAACAGATCCTTCCCTAGATGTTTCTGGTTCAACATTAGCAAGTTAAATTAGTTGCTTTTCTTTATGACAAAAAAATGTAATGTTATGTAAAAAGAGAGGTTGTATGGTGACATCACGCTAGCGCTAGTATAACAGTATTACGTAATGTACGAATATACCCGAAAGTGGGACATCTCAGTCAGTCGTGCAATGTAGTAATACAGTTCATTATAATGTAACGATGTCGGATCGTCATACTTAAAATGTAAGGGGATTGTGTATCAGCAATTCGCCACTGTTTAAACAACGTGTGCTTTAGTAGTGCAATATCAATATAGGGCAAGTTGTGCTTATTTTAAATGGTGCTATAATAATTGTGATATTGTAATATATAGGCCCCTAAAGACAATCAAAATGTGTTTTTATGAATTTGTTACAGGGAATGATTTTTAGTGGAGGGGAAAATAATACAAATATTACTTTATAGAATCAGTTGATTTGATTCTAATGCAGTGTTTGGTCGTAATATAATTTTAGGATTATGATTGATGAATACATTGTCTGAAAGAAATATATAAAATATGCCTGTGGCCTAGTAAACATATTACTTTACAAATGAGTTGAAATAAAACTCTCAGGGAACTAGATTGTATAGGACATTAAAACGTCTACATCAAAAACATTTGAAAGTTAACATATAAAAGTCGATATTTTTGCCATTTTTCGGGAAAATAAAACAAAAATAACAATTGTCGGTCCTTTCTGGTTACTATATCATATTTCATAATGTTCTCAGCGCATTTTACCTCAACATGGTTACTATATCATATTTCACAATGTGCTCAGCGCATTTTACCTCAACATGGTTACACTATCATATTTCACAATGCGTTCTGCGCATTTTACCTCAACATGGTTACTATATCATAATTTAAATCCGCAGAAGCACACAGTGTGTTCTGTGCATGTTACCTTAACATAATACTTTAAGAAGTCAATATTTTCGCCACTTTTCGAACAAAATTCCCTAGGTCTAGGCCTACTACAGTAGGACAACAGGGACATTTTCTAAAAATGGGCAAATTTCGACATGCGCAGAATTATCTAATGTGTTCTGCGCATGTTACCTTAACATATTTTAAAAAGTAAATTTTTCGCCACTTTTCGAAAAATTTCCTGTACAGGGAAATTTTCTAAAAACAGTCAAATTTCGACTCTTTCATTTTTTTGACAAAACTCACTGCTTACTATCATATTTGAGATCCATCCGCAGGATCATAATGTGCTCTTCAACATATTGAACTGATTACTATCATAATTGACATGCGCAGAATTACAAATGTGTTCTGCCCATGTTTCCTAAAAAATGTAACTGGTTACTAAATTATCATAATCGACATGCGCAGAATCACATAATGTGTTCTGTGCATGTTCTCCTAACATATTTTAAAAAGCCAATAGTTTCGCCATATTTTTTAAAAAAAGGGAAATTTTCCAAGAATGGCCAAATTTCGACCCTTTTATGTTTTGACATAACTGGTTACTATTTCATATTTGAGATGCACATAATTATGATATACAGTAGTAACCATGGTAGTAACCAATCAAAATGTACCGAGATTTTTTCAATAGCCAAAATATGGTCCTTATAAAATTAGTTTTTTTCTAAATTCAATTATTATCACTCAAAATTCAATTCAATTGAAAACGATTCACAGTCATCATCTGGAATAGCAGACACATTACATATTTATTACACAAATAATAGATTTTGTTTTTTGACAGACATTGTTATTCCATAATAGAAAGACTAATAAACTTTAAAAGCTTTGTCTTTGAAAACAATCTGCATAGAAAACACAAGTACAGTACTATTTCAAGTTGAATGTTGTTTCTTTTTTAAGCTTATAAATAAAGTATATAAAATAGAGCCACTATCGACAGATGAATACAAATAAACCTATTTAAACAAATTGTGCTTTTTATAATATTTAAATAATAAAAAGACCACTTATAGAATGTAATATAATGGTTGCATATATAAATATATTTAAATAAAATGTGACATGCTCTGGTCATAAAATTATATTCAATGGTTGCATATTATACAAAACATACAAAAAACAAAATTCTAAATATAAGTATCCATAATGAATATAAGTTCAACAGATCTTTTTTACTAATAATATTTCAGTCCATTTTGGCCTCATTTGATGTTCAACAATTCAATTTGTTTTGGAAAATTAATATATCTGACAGATTATACATACTAGATACAAATGAAGTACATGAAAACAATAAGGTGCCAATTGGGTACACTAATTTCAGAGTTATTCATTCAAGGCAATTAATTCGATTTAGGCCTGCAGTCCCTTGCTGATAAGGAAGGATTCTTGGCTTGGTTCACGGCCTAGAAATTTCTTCAACATATCAATAGCATCCTGAAAAAGTAAGTATTACTTTGGTATAATTGTATAATAAAAGTGTAGCAAAAAAAACTGTAAAACAAGAGGCAGGTTTTCCAATAGCAGAAGCTTCAACACAATTTCTATATATTTATACTGTATATAGTATGTACTGTAGGAGCTGCAATAGTACAGTGCAGTGGCAAAACAATGACACCACTATTAGAAGAATATTAACAGCATGCAAACTAGCAGTGTGGGAACATTAGCAATAGGTATCTTTTGATTTTCAACGGCCAAAATGAGCTAAGAATTTTGTGTCGCTGGTCATCCATCTGGACTTTTGATTGGAATTTTGAGCGATAAAGCAACTTCAACTTTCCCTGAATGCACATGTTACTATGTTGTGCAAATCATAAGCTCCCTGTAGCAAGCTTTAGTTTCAGGATGTCAAAATAGAAGGTAATTTAATAGACTGTAACGGCTGAAATATACGTCCTGGTTACATTAACATCTTTTTCGTCTACCATCCTGAAACGAATACTTGCTACCCTTACTGTAGCAACAGTGATAGTATGACGATACTCACCATAGACCCACCAGGCTGAAGGATGTATTTTCTATAATCCATTCCCACCTTTGGATTCATTATACCTTCCTTCTTGAAGCGGGAGTGGAACATATCCATGCAGTAAACTTCACTCCACTGAAAACAAAATAGATAGAATTCAATTCAAAATATACTTGTTCAATATCATTATCAAATAATCGCCTGATTGGTGGAACAAGTCTTCTCGGATAAGGACTATAAACTGTAGGTCCAGTGTACAAAGGTTGTCCATGTGCACTTTAAAGAACCAACTTTATCTTTCCAGAAAAGATTACCCCGGTGAACTGGTTCACAAAAAAGCCCTGTGCCGGAGGGATTACCACATGGTAGTCCTTGGCATGTGCCCAAAATATAAAATACATAGTCAGTAATTATCATAGTAATGCATACCAAATATCCATAGTACTGTGCGTCATATCCATCAGCAAGATGGCCAAATGCTGCACACATGTTGGTGTTTGGAGTAGCAGGAATCTGCAGAACATCTTTGGAAATCTCAGCATAGATGGATTGTGTATCAGCCTAGCATAATAAATACAAATAACGATTAAAATAGATATCTAAAAATAACCTTTTAGTCTGAGATTCTAAGTCAAGTAGCAGGCTTAGGTCGTGACCTGTGACCTAAGTAGCAAGTCTTTATGTTACTATACAGGTAAAGTTCATTATTTGTTTGTTCTTACTTTATCTTTAGTATGAATGGTTTGGTCAAAGGTTCCAAGCAAGATTTGACGCTGGTTAAACACTCCAGCATTTGCGTTGCGTGCCTTCACCAGCTTATCCATTAGTTCATCAGGAATAGCGCTTCCGTCCTTGTAGTGTTTTGACATACGCGACAGAGATTCCTTCTCCCACACCCAGTTCTCCAACATCTGTGATGGCGCCTCCACAAAATCACGCTCCACGCGTGTTCCACTGCAAGAAAAATGAATGAATTCACTAAAATGATTGTACACAGATCTTCGTAAATAAATTTCACTTTTATGAAGTCTTGGTGGTCTTTGTACAGCCTAAACTTCAATAGTGTACTAAGTTTATCATAGGCCCTCACTGGCCCAAATACTTGTTCAATCCCAAGATGGAGTGGGTAGGTCTTAAAACTGTTTTTCACATACCAGTTCAATTATTTAAAATAATGTCTCATCTAAACAATAAATTTTTGAAAAATATAATTTCAATAGAGTAACAATAATGTTAATAGTAGACTAATTTTTTCATGGTCTTGTTTGGTTTGGTTGGTTCTACACAAACCTGAAATATGTGAAGTCTGTTTGTCCCAGGATATCATGCATCACATGACCAAATTCATGGAAGAATGTTTCCACCTGTATTAACAAAAAATAAAAAAGGTGATCTAAAGTAATTTGAATATATGCAAATACCTGAATAAGCTGATCTCAGCCTGGGAACAGATCTGATGCATCACATGACCAAACTCATGGAAAAATGTCTCCACCTGTTGGCAATGGTTAATATAAAATAAACAATATTTTAAAAACATTTGAAACTATACATACACAGCGTTTTTAAAATACAGTATTAATTAGTAACACAAATTAATTAACCATCACTTTTTATGGCACCAATTTCTTATATATTTGACTAGGATATTAAACTGCTAGTGTAAGGCAGCATATGACTAGCATATTGTCAAAATAGCTTACGAGTACCACTAGTTTAATAATCTATCGCTTGTGATTGGTCAAATCACATGCATTGCGCTTACGTCGCATTAGGTCCTAGTGTGAACCAAGTTCAAGTTAAAATTTATTGTCAAAAATGTAAATGAAATTTGCCTTCCAAGGTTCAAATTACATTAAAAATAACAACAGTTAAAAACATACAATACTATATAATGGAAAAGATAATATGCTATGTATAAATAGGTAGGCACTAATTCCTTTTGTTTCATTTGTATCTCCTTTTCCCGCACTAATCTGAATTATGACATGTACAGCCACTGAAGAAGATATGTTTTATAAACCACTCTACTTTTTATTCATTTATTTATTTATCTATCTAATTAATAATTGTACTGTGACCTCAATGTAGGTATAATGTTTTTTTATTTGTAAATGGTGCTTAAAGACTATTTTTAGACTTATTTTGACTCTATCCACATTTATACTTAATTATTTATACAGAAATATATTATCTATTATTTGTGGAAATAAAATAAAACAACAACAATACACTAAGTAAGAGAACATGAGCAATAGGACTGCTACAACAAAATGTCTCAATCCAACAAGTTTCTAACTTCTTTTTCTACCTACATCATCATGAGTGAGAAGTGATGGTTGGTCTGAGGTAGGCTTGGTGAAGTTAGCCACCATGGCTGCAGCTGCAGACTGTCTGCTGCCATCTGGCTCTAAGCAACCAGGCTAGAAAAACGAAATGAATGATGAAAGCAGGTTAAGATACTTATACTTTAATATAAAGCTATGTCTACATTATCAAACTAGTTTATAATGTGTATTGTTCCCAAATATGGTAGTGATATGCCCAAATATGATAGTGATATGACATCATCATGTCCATATATGGGCACATCACATTTTTTTTTCACATAGTGTAGACAGAGCTTTATAGAGAACAACATCTGTTTTAAAACTTTCTAATGGATTAAATCTGCAACTGGACAGGAAATTGAACCAAGTTTCTAACAGATACAAAAACTGTGTAAATGTTTACTTAATTTTTTCTATAGAAATCAATTATATAATAATTTTACCTGCAATCCAAAGCATGCTGCATGGCTGAACTTGCCTTCACGTGGGAAGAGGTCAAGAAAGAAATGACCCATGAACTGGTCAGTTGCTACATCAATTACAGTGAACTAAAGACAAGGACAAAAAACATTTTAAATTACACATATTTAATTAATTAATACAAAAAATAATTACTTCAGAACTATTCAGATAGCAGCGCATGTAAAAGGTGTTACAATATTATACAACAAGTGGGGAGATGGCGAGAGATGGGGAAGTGTATTACTCACCATTTGTACATCCTCATGCCATACTGGGGGGTTCTCAACTTCCTTGAATTTTAGGCCGAGAAGTTCCTGTAAGAAATAAAATAATTTTAAACAACCTTGGACTTTCAAGATTTGTGTATATTCCCAATTAAATTTAACACTTTATCTATAAAGAAACATGGCAGGTGAATACTATACCTGATATATGTTTAATAATCCAGTGGTCACATGATCCAATGGGAAGTATTCCTTCAGTTTATTGTGATCAATGGAATATTCCCTTTCCTCAGCGATTGTCATGTAGTAACGCATATCCCAGTAGTTAATCTTGCTGTCAAATTCAATGCCTAGTTCTTTGCACTGTGAATAGTAATAACAATAATACGTTGTTCTTATATAGTGCTTAATGTTCAAAGCCTCTGAAAACATTATTACCAAACACATAATTATGGACACATATTTCCATAAATGTTGCAGCTAGTAATCAGCGCAGTGTTCTTTTTATCTTACCAGGTACAAATTTGTACACTTGGGTGGAGAAAATAAAAGTAAGTGTCTTGCCTGACATGACACAAGCAATGCAACAAGCATTGGACTCAAACTTCTAATCTCGAAATCAGAAGTCAAACACATTGTACCACAAGCTCTCATCCATAGTAAACAATACTAAATGTATAAATATTCATTCTGACATAAAATCACTACATGTTGATTCTATTTATAGCAGTCATATACTTCCATGCTATAAATCAAATTACCTCCTCTTCCTTGTATTGTAGAAAACGCTTCAATTCCTTATCCTGTAGAGGACGCAATTTCTGAGACAAATCCTTAAGAAAGGTTGCAACAGACTCTGCTTTCTTTGCCATACGCATGTCTAGGATGAATGCGGCATGCGTTGGGAAATCAAGTAGTTGGGATTTCTGGAATTAAAGAATATAAATTATTAATTCATAACTTGAATTATTATATATATTGTAACTGCAGATTGTGCTAGTATTCTTAGTGGTCTTCTGTTCTTGTAAAATGAATCATTAATGGCAATGTACTTTAGGGCAAAAATTCTAGCATTCAAAAACTCAGGGTCATGGGTTCAGTAACAGGAATATTCCCATGATCAGAACAGTTCCACTAAATGAAATTGATGAACCTGTTTCCACTAATAAAGTCTCATTGAAGATACTTAAAATTTGTTGCTAAATATGTGAAGTTGGATTACATCAAAATTATTCTCACCTTATGACGAATTTCAACTAACTCTTCCATTATCTTTGTGTTAGCTTCTTTGCACCTAAAATAAAAAGTGTAGATTTACAGTATATCCCTATAATGTACATTCACATGGTCCCTTTTAATACCCATCAAGTGACCAAGAATTTGTGGGTATAATACATAAGGCAATCGTATAAGAACAAATAGAGACTGAAAATATGTGTGTGTATGTATAGGATTACCTAGAGTTAAAGGCAAACTCCATCTGCCGTCTGGTCTCTGGATTTCGACATTTCTTCATGACAGGGAAGTAGTCTGGGTACTGGAGAGTAACTTTACACTTGCCATCACTGGTCTAAAATATGACAAAACAATTAGTAAACAAAGTAGATAGGTAGAGCCACTATTTTCCTTAACAGGAATTTGCAACACTTTGTTGTGTCATTCAAGTATAAGATTCTATTAGAAAAGTTATATTTTCATTTCAAGAACATTTCTTACCTTTTCAAACCTCTTGATAACATCTGCTGGTACACCATCTAAACAGAAATTAAAGAAGTTGATGATACCAATCAATAAGAAATATATGAAGCAATCAAATTAAAGTTGGCATTAAAGTATTAATTACTGACAAGGCAGACATGGTAACATTGAGCCGCTGTTGCAAAAGCATTACTCCAAATACAAATATTAGTTCTTAAGAATAATAATATCCTGAATTTATATAGCGCCTAATGTTGTGAAACCTCTAAGCGCTATACAAAATCTAATACGATAAAAGGGATTCCAACCATGCCAAAAAAAAAACCCAAACGTCGCTAACCAGGGATCAGTCAAATTGAACCCCGGTCAGCACCAGTTGTGTCTCGGCCATCCCTGACTCAGGTGCCTCCTGCCCTACTTACACTAGATCTAAAATAAAAGAGAAAAAAGACCCCTGACTTGTAGAAGAGTGAGAGAAACTCTAAACTTTCCTGGAGTATAAATACCCTTGCTTCTCTTACCTAATTCTTTCTCAGTAAACTCTAACACAGTGTTCTCATCATTGATATTCTTGTTGAAATCAATGGCAATGTCACTAGCTCTTTTCTTCATGGCTTTTATCTGATCTTGGATATCTTTTGCCAGATGCAGTCCTGAAGTAAACAAAGATACAAATGACAAATAATGTAGGCCTACTTCACAGATCGAATTGTAAATCATCCCAGTAATAAAGGTAAAAATCTGTGAGGCAGGTGAGTATTTAATTTGATGGCTACAGTACTCCCAATGGTTTTAATAAGTTAGTAGCAAACAAAACACAAGCCAAATCATTTGTCATTCCTTCTTCACCTAAAAACCCCATCCCAAAACTTGTTTGTCATCAATCAAATGTTACACTTACCGTTTCGTCGACCCAATTTGATGAGTTTCTCCAAATAACGTTTGGCTTCTGGTTTAAGTTTAGAGACATCAGTTTTACTCTGAAATGCTACCAAATTATCAAAAACATCTTGCCTCATACTGGAATAAAATAAATGTACTCAATTACAGACATACAGTTTAATAATATGGACTCATCTTCATTAGTTCTGTCTTAAGGTGGTCCATGCTTTAACCATAATAGAATAGTAGCTATTGCTAACAGTACTGTATGCTGTCTCACTCATGGACTGTATAGTTATTTAAATAGGCCCAACCTATGCAGTTGTTTTGAGAGCTTTAGAGTTACTATAGTAATGGTACTATACTATACCAATGTCATTAAGGCATGTAGGAGCTTCAATTTTCAATCACCAGGTAGAATTCAATTTGTGTAATAATTATTTCATATTTTTAAAATGTATATATGCACACAAAAGTGTATATTTTTAGATATATCATATTGCCATACCTCATCTCAACATCAAATTCAGATAGTTTTTTATCTGCCTCCGTGCTTGCCTCGCGGATCTCTTTCTTGGCGGAGACATGTTGCGGAAAGTCTAACATGTTCCTCTGCACACTGTAGTAACTATCATTGTTTGTCATAGCCTGAAAATAAATTTTTATATTATAAAATAAAAAATGTATAAATTTTTTTTAATGTTGTCACCATATTTATGTTTTTGTTTGGTGTTTGATGACGTAGGCCACACCTTCTTACCGACTCTGAAATTTTAAATTATGTTCTGCGATTGTTTTGAACACAAAAGATGGGTCAAGTTTGGGGTTTTGGGAGGGTGTCGATTTAATTTATCGATAAACAAGTAGCAGTTTCCAATAAGGTTAAACTGAAGCTGGTCTTAGACTGGTAGGGAGAAAGGGGAAAAATTCATTACATATAATTTATAATTATAGCGTAACTAACTGTGTACTTCTTAAGTAAGTCTCTGGCAGGGTGCAGGTCAAGTCGGCCCCAAACCGTCTCGGCCAAAGTCAAGTCGGCCCCACGTCAAGTCGGCCCCAAGTCAACTCGGCCTCAAGTCAACTCAGCCAAAAACTAATCGGTCAACTCGGCCACAATAAAGTATGGAACGCAAAAAGTGCTTAATATTATTACGATTCTTACTATCCACGTTTTAAAAAAAATGAAGAAATAAAAAATATAATATCATATAAAAAAATGAACTCATTGCCGATATGAATAGAAGTACCCGCGTGTTACAAAAAACACGTGCAGGTACCGTATTTTAGGAAATCGAAGACGGAGGCCTACGTTCCACCATTTGGCCATAGAAAAAATGATCGTACATCGTTTTTGTGCATGATTTGCGTTTTAAAAAAAGGGGAATCCCCCGGTCAGCGAAAACACGTAGCAGTTGTAGATATCGAAAAAGCTGGCAAACGCACTGCTACGAAATTTTATTAAACGTAAATAAAGGAAAGTTGGTGAAATCATTCCTATTTTTTTTGCTAAATATATTACTGTATTGTCTAAATAATAATATTCAATTCATTAAAAGTCAGAATTATTCATAGTTAAAAAATTGTGAAGAAATATTATTTTATCAATCCCCTTTATTTGCACTTTTTGCGTTCCATAGTGGGCCGAGTTAACCGATTATTTTTTGGCCGAGTTGACGTGAGGCCGAGTTGACTTGAGGCCGAGTTGACTTGCGGCCGAGTTGACTTGAGGCCGAGTTGACTTGAGGCCGACTTGACTTGAGGCCGACTTGACTTGGGGCCGACTTGACTTTGGCCGAGACGGTTTAGGGCCGACTTGGATCGAAACCCTCTGGCATATAGGCCTAGCTAGGCCCTACTTCTGTATTAACTATGCATTTTACTGAGCCTACTTAAGACTAGTTAGTCTGTCTAGTAGGCCTAAACAAAAGATCATAAATATGAAAGAATTAAATACATTGGGCGTGGAGGTAGCAACATAAAATTATAAAAGAACAATAAACAAAGCAAACGGGAAACCGAATAAACAAAAGGATAGGCTATGCTTGGTAACCACAGACGCTCACCAGCCACCTGCTGCTGCTGCACATGTTTGCCTTCGAATTCTTACCTGAATGGTGTTTTCATAAGTCAATTCATTCTCCTTTAGATTTCCAACCTTATCGTATACATCTCTAACAGTTTTTATCAAACTATCTACCCGGTTTTTTATATCTTCAGCGCTTAAATCCCAAGTCAGTTTAATACGGTCCAAAAATGTATCAGCCATCTTTCGTTCTTGTACTTGGTAAAAAGGACGCTGCACGTCTAGTTCCGGATGTTTGAAGAAATTAAATCATTGATCGAATCTTAAATTGAAACACCGCCCTCTAAAATTAGTATATAAGATCTTTGACGGAATACAGAAAGTGAGATACCCCCTCTATCGGCTGTTTCTATCACCGTTTCCAATATTCTGCAATGACACCTGGGAATTGTTTTATGTTATTTAAAAAACAACATTTACACACATTATATCACGGCAAAAATACAACAGGAGACACAGGAACATTTTTTTTTACATGCCTTGATTTTAATTTAAAACGAAAAATATTTCTTACGAAAAACGCCGTTCGACTTTTTAACAGTTTTAATTATTGTTCTTTCTTCATTAATGATGCTTTTTGCTATTCTATTTACTTACTAATTCAAGAAATAATTATTTATTATCTTAAATGCTCTATTTAATCATAAAGCAACTGTTTTGAGGATGAATACTATGATTGGATTCAGATTTCCGTCTGTAGTTGATTATTGATTATATCAATCAATTAATTAAATCTGCAATCAAACAATTAATTTTATTTTCAAGTCTTTGCAGTAGGACTAAGTACGTAAACTTAAAGTCGACACCAATTCAAGCAAATTGGAATGGCTATTAAGAAGGTAGCTAGTATGATTTTGTTATTCTATAAGTGCAATTCAGCTCTATTTTTTTAATTTGTGTGACGGCGGTATGGATAGATAGAAGGCAAAGATAGTTTACCTATTTCCTAAATTAAAAGAAAAACATTATTTATTTTCCATTTTTAAAGCAAAAAAGAGAGAATCCGTAAAGATTTGAACTGTGAGTTCTCGAAACAGAACATTACCGTTATGCCACCAAGTACTGACTGAACAGCTGACAATAGTCTATTTATACGTGCTTCATAATATTACGTAATTCATCGTGGCGTCATAAATATGCATATTCATGAACGTCACCTTGAGGGAACAAAGCTTGTATTAACCTTTTTATAAAAAAATGACCGCCGGTTAGCTCAGTCGACTGAATGTTGTCGGTTCGAATCCCATGCTGGTGGTCCACGGCGGAACATTCCGTGGTGGAATAGAGTTCAAGCTATGCGAGCTTCACAGAATTATACGTCCCCTTTCCACCACGTCATGAGGCGGTAACATCAATGCATCTGTTGTGGTGGAAACGACCCTCAATGCTGTGGCAGAACCTTAGTGCTGAGGCAGGGAGAGCACACCATAACATTTTTTTTTCTGTCGCTTACGCTATCTCCTTTGATCTGGTAAATGCTATGTTTATCGCCCTCAATTTTAAGAACACCCGCGTTATAATGTCAGAAAATTTAAAACAAATATTATAAGAACATTAATTTGTAAAGATGCAGATCTCTAGACCAACTTCGAAGTTGGACTAATTCGCCATAGGGTTAGACTAGGCATATGATTCGAAGCCTAGAATGTTAACTAGAGAGTCGCACCTGGATATTAAAATTAATAACTAGGCTTTTTTTATCCACAAATAATTATAATACAGTAGTAAATATGCAACGCAAAACAAAAAAAGTAATCTTTTCTGGTTTTATTCACCAACTCTGATTAACAAACATCAATAATTTTAATTACATAATTTTCTCTTTATAATATTATGTACATCATCTACCCGATAACTAATTTTTATTTCAGTTACCTTTTATACAAAAACTCAATCACAAAATATAATAATTACTGTATTAAAATAACGTGCGAGTATTTCGGCAGTAAGTGTGTAAAATTTACCAAATTGATAAAAGTTTACATAAAATTATCATTTTTCAAATGTTAATCATGTATGGATCAATTTAAGTTAATACTAAATATAACAAAATTACAGAATGTTAAATTTACAATATTTATAATATTCTATACAAACATCTTTATCAAGGTTAATCTTATCTACTTTAATGTACAACGGCATTGGTTGACAGTTACAATGTCATTTTAAACAAATACCACGTACTAATACTGTATCGGTAAAAAGTCGCCTGATTACTCATGTTTGCGCAAAAGAAAAGAATCCCGCAAAAAGGTAAGCAAGCAAATGAAGATAAAAGAAGAACAGAATAAAGAAACCTATTAAACACCATAAAAACATTGTAACAATAGGCAACCAATCACTAAATACGGCATTGTAGTATTTATGTTTAAATATAATTACTTGTTTTCGTTAAGTTCAAAAAACAAAGAATTACATTACCAGTAAAACTTTTATTATTAAAATAAAAATGAATGCATCGTTTTACCATGGCTGTACAAAGTGCAATTTAGAAATTTAGAAATTTTTTCAAGAACATAAATTATCTTATATCTTACATATACTACTTAAAAATGGTATTTATATTAACATATATGAATAAATAGTGTGTGTAAGAGTGTTAAAAACACACTGTACATAAAAAAAACGGTACAGTAGCTCAGTGAGAAGACATTCTGAACAAATTTTAAGCGCAAATAAAACAAGAAAGCATTATATTGCACTCGAAAATAACTCGACATACTCAAGGAAAATATATAAATAAGTAGGGTAAACATATTTACATTCACAAACATACATCAGCTCTAATTATTAGAGCACACTTTATTTTTGGTACAACATAAAGCATCAATTGCCTACAAGTTACCAAAACACAAATTCACACACATTTTTCAAACAATGGGATAACAAACACACATTATAAATCATGATAACATCACGATATTAAAATTTTAAATAAAACAGAATCACCTGATTTTTCTGTTTCAAAAATATAGAATTGTATGCAAATTCACTCTTATTTAATAATTGTTCTTTGTAGACTTTTAAAGTTTATAATATTTTTAAAAGATCAATTAGTTCCAAAAGTGCTTTATGATAAATTTCAAAATTTAAACAATTTGATAAATCAAAGTAATCTAACAAGAGGACAATGAGCTCGCCTTGCCAAGATAGTCTTTTGATCTTACGACTGGTTATGACAAATACAAATACCACGGTTTCTGTAAAGGTACGTGGAACTGATCGTTTTGCAGCCATAGATAAACCCTTTGATGTCCAGAGCTCAGCATACTGTTGTTAGATTGCCTTAATTAGACTATATTGTGAACTTTCATGAATCACTGGCCATTTGACAAAAGTATAAAACAAGTAAAAAAAGTATATTAAAATCCCAGTGGAGTGAATGCTTCCCTGAGACACCTTACAAAATAAACATTCATTATAATAACACAATAAATGCTTTTTTATACAGAGTATATTTCTTGTTATACAGGTATAGAGAAAATAAATATTTTTTAAAAGGGAACAAGTGTGAATGAAGTGTCCATAGTTTCTTAAAAAGCAGCTGGTCTTTTGTGGCATGGAAGTGCCTAACACACACCTAGAATGTCCCTCATGTGTGCTATTTAAAGCACAATTACATTCTTGGTAAACTTCTACACTAAGATACCAATTACACACCTACAGTGCCCCTGAATGTGTTTGTATAAAACCTGCAATTTCCAAAGGGCAAGGCCTGAAAAAGTAAAACTTTATAAAAACAAGGTACTTATTCTTTTAATTATATAATGTATTATAACTATTCTTAATAGTTATTTGTAATTTAAAAGTTACTTCAAGACTTCAGCCAAGAAAGATCTTCTACAAATACAGTTCTTGATTAAAAAATCTTGAAGATTAAAATCTTATATTAAAACTAATGGATGAATCAACAAGTGAACTATGTGAATGTCTGCACAATACTATTAATATGTACACATGGGAGAATTCTTCAATATTTGGTTTAATGATTTTATAATAGATGTTGTTGTCTACTATCTTATGTAACCAAAGTCCTTAAAAACTAAAGATGCGTTTTTATATAGTATATATTAAATAACCCGCTAATTGTAATTTACAATATAATCCAAGTTACACTGGATTTGTCATATCACCACAATGAATATACTGTAAAGAAAATACTGATTTACCAATATCTAATTAACCACTAGACCAAAACATTTATATACAAACCTGAAAACAATATCTACTTATGTACATAACACTCTTATGAACAGTTTATACAAATCAAGTTGTCAGGATCAGTTAGAAATTATAAGAGCATAATATCTCTATGTTACTTAGAATATCATAAATAAATAAATATAAATTTATATACGCTGTACAAATCATACAAGTTTATGTATACTGTATTAGCACCATCGAAACAACGTCACATGACATCTGCTAATATCTTGGCAGCAAGTAAATTCACACACTATCTTTCTTTTTTACATCATCTGAAAAATAAAATTATAAAATTTATACATTGTTATATATTCTAGAAGTATACAATATTATTTATTTTATTAAATTCTGGTTAACAGCAGCAAAATCCCTATCTATGTTCTGTCCATGAAACTACTGTTTTTTTTCTATTTCTTTATTATCTTCTTTATACTTATAATGTTTGAAATTGGGGTCAGCCTTAAAGCTCAGGTACAGGCATGAATTTTAAATATAATATTTGGTCAATTGTACATAAATCAAATATTTGTAACAGAAATCGAGACAAAAAAACATGAATTTCCCTTAATATGGTCAAATCCAAAATTTGGCAAAATTCTTCCATAAAAACCAGAAAGACTTTTTTTCAGTAGTTAGGTAGTTAACCTAATGTAATAACATGTCTGATGACTCCCTAGACGGTGAAAAAAAATGGTGGATATACAGTGGATAACTTTTGCTATAGCATGAAATGAAAATAAAAATCTGAAATTGAATAAAAATATCAGAAATGTAATATTCAAGTTATATTACCTATATTTAGTCATCTGATAACATTTTTTACCACACCGTTTATTTTTCATAGCTTTTTAAAATGCCTCTCTATTTACAAAATTTGTGTACAAAAGAATAGAGATTTTACTGTGTAATTTGAACTATCCCCCCACTGATAAGAAAGTGCTTATTTTCAACAGGGATTTGTTTTACAACTCCCTGTTTTCAACAAGCTCGTGTAACACAAATAAAAACATTCCATAGGGGAAACTAAAGATCGATAATTATTGGAATGTATGATCAATAGAAATTTTTTGCCCGCACCTGGCCTTTAAAGTTGTTTAACATATTTGAGCTCCATCCACACTCATGTTTCTTATTTGACCTCCATCCACACTCATGTTTCTTTTAATCTAATTAATTAATCTATGTTTTATTAGAATGTACAACTGTATTATTTGATGTGTGTGGACAATTTAATAAAACAAACAAACTACAGTATTTAGACTTCCAGAATGGTACATTTGTTTCAAGTTTTTACCATTGTACTGTACTATTAAAAATGAATTTTAAATGAATAAATGTCTTACATATTTACAATGTTGAGTCATCATCATCAACATTATATTCCAATTCTTCTATCTTCAGATCGTCCTCTTTTTCTGTTTGATAAAAGTTCTGGTTTTCGATGTCATCAACACACCCGTGAACAATTCTTACACATGACGTTGTAGTCACAGTAGTTTCATGTCGAGGTTGCGCGATGGGTGGTGTTGAATGCATAGATGTGTTAAAGTTACGTGAATCTCGATGCGCCCTTCGTGATTTTCTGTGAGAATGCCGTCTTGAGGACCGTCTTGTCTGTTGAGAAAATTGAAAAATATTTAATTGAAGAATAATAAAAACCTGCTGTTAAATTGTACAAAAGCTAAAAATGAGAAAATAAATATTTAATATTATTAACTTACTCTGTAATCCTTCGGCAACCTGTTTTCCACCACTACTTCTGGTCGTAAAATTTCAACGTGCTCTTCATGCATCTGCCGCCGTCTATTATCACGCATTCCAGACACGGACATACCGGTGAAGTCACGGTTTTTATCATATTGACGTGTGATGTAATTGTGTTCTGGCACTGGCGATGGTGGAGGGGATGGAGTGCTTAGTCTTGTGGCTTGGTGGTGCGGTCGAACCTCAGCATCAGGTCCTATTATAGATAATATGACTGGGAAAAGCACAAGTCCATTCAACAGGCCAATAACCACAAGTGCTGACATGACTTCGAAAAAGTACCTATAAAATACAAAGAAATAACCAATAATGATTAATTGATGAATATTAGTATGTATAACATATATATTACAGTATTATCAATTATAAAGGTGATCATCAACCGGAATACAGTAATAAAAACTAAAAAATCATAATTGTCCAAATTCCATACTTTTTAATTATACCAAATCAATTGCATATTAAATTACCTCTGCATGAATTGGTATGCTTTGAAATAAAAGTAAAAATGTCATCATAGTTATGATAGGATGTTGGAGAAAATCCAGATACAAGGGTATAACCTGACAATTTCAGTAAACACTGAAGAATCTTATTTTCTAAATAAACAAAGCCTGAAGCCAAATTCCACAGCTTCTATGCTACTGATGTGAGCATACATAGACAGAAAACACTACACAACAGCCATCAGCCAAAGAACGTTTTCTTAGCAAATTGCCTGCTTCGGGATGCTTCACTAATTGCTAAAAAATCACGAAGCATTCTACTCTTTTTTATGTAAACGCTAAAAGTGTAGCTAAAGGGTGTAATAAGATTTGTCAAATTTCCATCAATGTAAAATCTGATGTGGTTTACAAAATGGAAAGGATTTTATGCATGTGCATTCACATTAAAAGGAGGTCAGGTCCTAGGCCTTGTTAACGGCGGGTCAGAGGTTAAGGCGTTTCTTTTATGCAGGTCACGATTCAGCAGGCGTTAAATCAGTTTCATTTGAAGATATGACAGATAGATTTATTCATTGTTAACAAAAAGAATTTACACACATCAACACAAAAGCAAACAAAATCTTGTATAAATAAACTTTTCCTACATCTGCGACATACTCATAAATCTACACATTTTTATATACTTTTTTTTTTTCCAAACAGAAGCATAGGCCATCATCAAATAAAGGCTGCCGGTGACAAGTGGTCTTGTGTGTCCTGCTAACTACAACAATATATCCATTTTTAAAGAAAATGTATATTAAGGGTACAGTAGTATTAAGATTAACAAGTTTTGACTAAAAATAGATCTCTGCAGGCGCCGAGGTTCCTTGTGAAAAATTAATATCAGGGAACTATTATATAAATGCTAATAATTATTAAGGCAAGCTACAACTAAACATAATAAAATACATAAAACAACAAATACATTAAAATCTTAAATATATTATTATATTAAATATATAAAATAATATTGCTTACATCACAACAATTTCAAAATCTGAACGGGCAAGCAGAACAACACCTAGCAAAGTTGAAATACCGCCATCAAGAACTGGAGAGAAAGTACTTGCCAATGCCATGGAAACGCGTCGATCATGATCTCCAATTGAAGTCAGAAAAGCCTACAAAAGATTTAACAAAAAGACTTAATATTGATGCAAATATGAGAAATAATTGATAGAAAATAATGATTAGTATACAGAGCAAGAAATAATTCTCTAAATTGTGACTCTATGATAACAGAAATCTCTGTTAAAATTATTTAATTTCCCCATCGTATACATTTGAAATACTAAAACCACACCAAGTAATATTGTAATCCACAAAAGAAAACAGAACAACGAGAAAACCATCTTCACTTAACTTATCATACCTGTCGTCAACACACTCATCAAACCCTATATCAACAACAACCACTCAAACTGAAGACAAAAACGATGATCTCAACATAGTTTGCAGAATCTAACCAAAGTAAACAAAATGAACTTACATAGAGTGTGTGTACAGTGAACTCTACTCCAAATCCGACTGATATTATGAGTGTTACTGCAGGGATGGCGCTCATCTTTACGCCAATGAAGCCCATAAAACCAAACAGTTCTACCGTAATCATTAAAAGTACCAAGACCTAAGATATAGAAAGGAATTATTAAATTATGTATTAAATATAAAAAGAAGACTCAAGTGGTCTTAATCTTCCAAAAATGAGATACCATGATTAAATTTTACTATTTATTTTATATGCAAAATCATACTTTGAATAAATAAAATAAGTTTAACTTACCAGAAGAAATGCAGCCCATGGATTGAAGAGAAGCACACCTATGATGATGAAAGTTGATGTAAACACACACACGAGCGATAACAACAGGTAGTGACGAAGCTTGATGTACTGCTCCCAGAATGTGAAAGGAATACCACTTGGATAATTAGGAATTCCCTTTGCGGCATAACGTTCAGATATGTTGCGTACCTCTTTTATCAGGCGAATGTAATCTTCTGTAGTGTAGACATCATGAACGTAGAAAGGCAACTGTGTGTAGTTCAATTCTTTGGCAGCAGCAACTAAAAACATAAAATATTAAAATAAATAATTTGTAACAAATCATTCTCTGCATCATCTTATTTTTTTATTATTTTAAAAATATTTCATGGACTCTTTTTTGTGTAAAGCGCTTAGAAACATTTGTATTCTGACATTGCTATATAAGAGTAAGACAACCATTATCATCATTTTATTTGTAAAGGCATTTAAAGTTAAATTGGAAGCTGCATGTACAAACATAAGACTCATAGTCTAGTAATTTTTGCAGCCATGATCAATATCAGATACCAATTCAATATATAAATAAAAACAACAAAATCTACACAAACATACCATTTGATTTACAATATTTTTCAAGCGTATGAGATGCAATTGGTGGAACAGATGGATGAATTGCTCCTTGAGACACTTCATACGACATCGCATCTATGTTAACCCACGCTGTCAGATAGTTGTAGAAAGCTTTTGGGTTGATTATACCTTCACTGTCCACCAACCGTTGAGTATGAAACTAATAAGTATAAAAGTATTACCTCATTATCATCTGCTTTAGTTGACTGTATATTTGTAAAGATTAATCAATGGTTAACTACAGTAGTAGTATTATAGACTCGGAGGGTGTGAAGACATCTACTAAGCCGCGTCTATACTATCTAACTTTATGTGACAAAATGTGGACATGATGATATATCACTACAATATTTGGGCATACCACTACCATTTTTGGGCACATCACACGTTTTTTGTCAAACTAGTTTGATAATGTAGACAGAGCTTAAGGATTTACCAACAGCATGCAATAAGGAGCTTTTTATTTGGAGATGAGCAAGGATATACACATAATGTGTATATCATTGCTATGTAAATGGGATCAGATGGTCAACCCAGAGTTAGGAACATCGCACAACACTTGCCCATGTAATTGAAGATGGCTTCCTTACAATATTACTAACTTTATGAATAATTTTGTCAATTTCATTTTATTTAACTGTACTGTTTCTACTGTAGTTTCCAAAAAAATCAAAAGCTCCTATTGCATTTGTCAGTAGTGTCTGCTTTTTGGTTTATATACAGTTTAGTACATTATGTATTTACCAGATCTGTATTTATAGGTCTCAGTACTTCTCCTGTTTGTATTATGAGGTTGTATCCTATCATTCCTTTGTCTGAAGCTGTGACATGACACCCATCTTGTGTCAATGTCCCATTTGCTTTATTCATATCAAAAGCTTCTTGGATATCTAAACATCAATAATAGAAATTAAATCATCTTTATTCATCATATTGTATAAACAGTGTGACATTAATTAAGTTCATCCATGTACATTTACTGTTACATAGCCTTCTGGACTAAGAAAAGTAAATATTTTCTACAATTCAGTAATATGTATTCTCAATCTTTAACATTATTTTAAACAAATACTGTACTGTACTTTCTAGTAACATAAACTTGAAATAGTAGTTTTTGACTGAACTTGCGGAAAGTGTGAGAACTTCCTTATCTTCTGGGTTTTAATTTAGTACATAATTTACTAACTTAATTATAATTTATGGGCTGTTCGTCACACAGAAAAATTTAAAAATACTAATAATAAACTAAAATAGAAAAGTAATACTGAATGTAAACTATACTCACGCAATAACCATTCTCTGAAATAATCCAACCAAAACTTAGGTAAAGATCCATCTGCATTTTTAATGATTTCTGGTATATTGCGAAACTCTTGGTGGTATTCGTAAAGCAACTTCTGATTGTTCGGGTAGTCAAAATCACCCATTGTTACTGCATAAATGTCATAATAACTAAAATATTTCAGCCTAGACTGTAGAAAGTCTTGTTCCCTTGTTCCAGTAGGAACGACATCTGTCAAATCAAGCCCGTCTTCGACCTGCATGACTCCAAATACGCTGACGCCAAGAAAACCAGCAAATATCAATATTACAAAAGCCTGAAAACAAATGATTTACAAGTATTATTTGGTATCGTAAGTACCTCTTAAGACTTAGGGTAGGAATCAACCCTTATTATTGCAAATAAGGAGTGTATATGAAAGCTTGTGACATTGAATATATTTAGGAGAATAAAGCAATAACAGTATGCATACAGTAGTTTTGCGCTGAAAAGTTAATGAGCTACAACATTTCAGACAAGGGGTAGTACGTTTGGTGGAAGGTATTAAGTGACTTTTAGACTGGCTAAACAAATTTAGTATTGGTGAAAAAGTATACGCTGGTTAACCTGTACAACATAAATGATTATAAATGTTAACAAAAAGACAGAAATGGTAAACTCAAACAGTACTATTACTGGAGTAACAATAAATAGTTCAATTTCCCATGTGTAAAATCTATTAAATAATTCTCACCTTTACAAATTTATTCATTAGAAATGGTGCATAATATTTCTTGACAAATCCAGACAATGACCACTGCCAACATTTAAATTTCTTCCTGTTATCTCTCCAACAAGCGACATGCTCATTTACAGAGTCCTGTCTTAATAAAGTCCTTGTGGAGGAAGAACGCACTCCTGTGCGCATGTTAGAAGAATCACGACCATCTGGTGTAGTCGTGCATGTCATCGTAGTTGATGGCTGAACAACAGTGACACAGTGGTCAGATACATTGTCACCAATATGGGTGACGGTCTCCACGGTTGAGTGAAGCGTTATACGCGTTTCCATTGGAGTTTGCTGGTTACGTCTATTCCTGTTTAAGTCTGGGCTATCTGATATTGGGGATGGTTGAATTGTGACAACTCTATTTGCACTTGAACTGTAAAAACCAATAATGAAACACTTAGGGGTAAACATTAAATGGGTATAAGAAATATTGGTAATTAGTTCCTAAACTTGACCCAGTTTCATGGTCATGCAACGTAATTATATTAAGATTAGTACGATATATTTGGAACACATTCTTTTTTAGAAGAGAAATTATCCTAATTAAAGCGGCAATAGATTTCTTAATTTCATAATAAAGCAGATAAATCTATTAAAAAGTTTAATTTTAATTTACTAATTTATAAATAAACATATAGCTCAATTTTACCAATTTAGACATTATCTTCGTATTACCGTAATAGATTGGTATAAATTGTTTCTATGTATAGACTGGTGGTATATCAATTTTGTCACTGTATAGATAATAAATGACGAGTTTAATAGCATTTAATATTATATTAAATAGAGTTTAGCTTAACGGCTTACCTTGTGAGACAGCAGAAGATATCTACCCGTTTTTTATCTCTTCTATCTAAGTCTACGGCTAATATTGCAGGGAAGATGAGGATGACTGATAAAAAGTTGAAAACTACTATGATTGCAAACTGGAAAAGAAAGAACATCCATTATATCAATATTTGAAAATGGAATATACTGTACATAATTTTAATAATAGAATTCTAAATTAATATGCTGAAAGTTTAAAAAAATAAACAGTAGGATTCTAAAAACAATTATTAATAACAATATTATTATTCGAACAATACGATAATCAAAATTATGTTTGTTTTTCTTTTTAGTAAAAATACATTATCTTTAATTTGTTAAGTTACATATAATATTCTATTATCAACTGTAAAGTACACAATATTAGGTCATATGCAACCAAACAAAAGTTCTTTATTATTTCAATAAATTCTTGGATGATGTTTGGCATATTGAAAAAGTGCATATCATAGATTTAATTTCTATATGATAATAAAATGAAGACATTCTTGTACAAGAGTGATGTGTGGCCATAATGTGAATTGCAATTTGATCCTATCAAGTTAGCATTATCTGGCAAGGTTATGATCCAATGCACCCCAGGCCCTGAACTAGCATAACAATCATCAAGATTGGAACAGGCTATCTCTGTTAAATTTTCTTTAATGTAAAAAAAAAATGTCATGCATACACATGTATTCTGATTCTGGAATATATCACAGTGATGTAGCCACAAGAAATACATTTTTTTCAAGAAAAAAAGTTTACGTATTTTTTTTTTTTTAACATTCGTATTTAATGTTATATCTTGGGGTGGGTCAAACTTAAAGTCTTTCTGACTTATATGACCCCCCCCCCCCCCACATGGTTACTTCATTGTATTTATTATCCTGTATGTTATTGTGTATTGTGGAAATAAATTGAATCTCAGTTCAAGCCATTGTGTTGTCACAGGCCTCTGTGAAAAAGTGGTCAACTTTCATTACTAGTAGATTATTTATTTTGTTTCCATTTCGTGGCCAATACATGTATGGGGTAAGTGAAAAAAACATGAACAAATCTTACTTGAATACAAAGAGATCTAAGGGCTGGTATTGGAATTATAGCAGCTAGAAGAAATGCACCCATGTTGTTGAGTGATGTCATAAAGACACACACACCGGTCCTTTTCAGCAGTTCACCTGTTTTGATCTAGTAAGAAACAAAAATGAAAAATTAAAATACATTTTTTAATAATAGTACGTTACCATATATATCTAATTTATTTTATAATAAAGCACATAATTATGATAAAGGCTGGAAGACAAGTTTTTTTTTATAAGACACTTCTGAAGCAACTTACTACCGATAGATGATAGTTCAGCACAAAGAAGTTTCTTCTAAACTTTTAAACACAGTCTAGTCTAAGCTTAGACATTTTTATTTTTTCTTCTGAACTACTGTATGACAAACAATTTACTAACAACCAATTTATAATGCTTTTTTTTTTCTTTCAGCCATAGTTATATTAATTTAATTGGGATTTCATAAAAATGTTTCAAGTCAAGAAAGACTTTTTCATCACTCTAAAATTTGAGAACTGCGAGGTTAATTAAATACATAAATATTTTCTGAGCTGATACCACCTGGGGAGTTGCAAAAAACTCTAGCAATCACCTTATGAGTAAGTTGACTTACAAATATTTATACCAACACCCTATCAACATAAACAGCCTTTCACAGAAATCCTAACAACTTCAAGTTATTTATGATAGTGCCTAGCTTTGTATATGTGAGTGCAACAGACATATAACAAACATAATGGGCTATATATAATATAAACAAACACAATAAAATACACAACATTCTTTTAGAGTTGGGAATCTGTGTATTCTTTCCCAAGATTTTTTTTATGGTTTAAACTTTTGTAAAAGACCCAGAAACATTTTTACACTAGTTAAAATGTATTATATTGCCTATTTTTATCTGATCTCATTTTCATTCATTTCATATCTTCTTATCTTTTTCAGCTGCAATGTACTCTATAATATCATTTTTCAATGTGTATGTAACCAAATTGTAAATTATCTTTCATTTTAACTGCATTTTATATTTTTCAAACAAATGTCATTTTATTTATTTTTAAATTAAATGCATTTTAAAATGAGTATATAATAAAGGAAAGATTTTTTTTACAACTTTTATCAAAAACAAAAATGAAATATAAAATTCTCAATCAAAACAATAAAAAAAAAGTATAGGCTTTTATTAATTACTTTTTAATATATACAGAATTTATTTCCACATAATTTGTAATATTTTTCCCAGGTACTGTACAGTATGTTCTTAACCGAGTTATTACAGTGGACTATTTTGGCTGCAAATAGTACATCTGAAATTGTAGGGGACGATACGATATTACTACAGCTGCTGCTACCAATAGGAAATAATAGCAGCACAAAGGGTGAAAGAAAACTGAGAACACAGCGTCATGTAGACCAGGAGAGCTCACAAACACTCAAACATATGGCCAGTTGGAGATATATATATATCCCCCTAATATGATTATCAATAAATCAATTTAGTAAACCATTAAACCACAGTTCCTGAACTACTGAACTTAATTTTTATATAATAAATGGTATTTTGGTAAAAATATTTTATTATAGGATTGCATGTCTACTACATTACAGCTTGTGTTCGGTTTTCAAGAGTGCCTGTAGATATTTATGATTGGCCAATCAGAAAGCTCCTACAAAAGTTAGAAACTGAGAACCAATCAAACGCTTTGGTCTGTATGAGGTTGTGAAATTTGGCTGGATCCCATGCATAACTGGAGCATGCCAAATATTTAGACCACCCACTAAGATTTCCCTACTAGCTAAGAATATAATCTTGGGTGGTAGGTTGGCCAATTTTAGCTTTACATTTATGAAATCATTGCATGCTCAGTTCATTTTTGTTTGTGTTACTTATAAGTTATGATTGGCCTCTCTGGGCAACCTCAAAAATAGATGCATTTTGTTTGGTTTGATTATTTTACTAATATTCACAAATTGCAAAACTCCTCTAAATACAAAATAATATGCCCAACATTTATTGATAAGTGACCTAAAATGGAAATTCTCTTTTGAGCTACTTAATTTATACAGTTGAATCATTCACAAGATATTAAAAATGGTTGGGATTGATAATTATTGGAAATCTATTGTGAGAACCTACTATTTTAAATAGGTTACACAATAATTATTTAAATGTTCACAAAATTGTTACAGAGTAAAGTATAATTTTATAAAGTTGTTAGCACTACATTTTAAAAATTAACTCTATACTTTTTATATCTTGCTTAAAATCAATTAATATTTATTATAAACTATTTTAAACATTAATCAACAAATATTTTTTCTTAATATAGTAAGATTAAGAATCTGCTTAATAAATTTGTTTTGAAATAAAAGTAGGCTATAATTAGTTTGATTTCAAATAAATTGATTATCTTATTACTCAAGTTTGTTAAATTGTACGTTAACATGTTTTATTTTAAATATTAACTGAGTTTGTTGTCATAATTTACCAATTTTTTAAATGAAAATTAATTTATAAAGTTTTGTTAATATCGATAGATTATCAAATTTATTATTACCATTATCGATTTTTAGGTAAATGGGTTAGGGTTTGTTGTTTATTCTTTTATTCAATTCAAAAATGTTAATTTATCAAATTGTGTTGTTGGCAAATATCCTTGAAGATGAAGCATAAGTTGATATGGTAGGCACCATCTGCCATTAGCAATCAACACTACACACAATTCAATAAGACCATGCCTGCCAGTTGCCTTATTATAGACCCCACCTTGAGGCGGCATCAGACTCATTTTAATATAGTTAGAGCACAGTATTAGTCTACAGGCAATAGTATACCACTTTAGTAATCATGTCTTATAATATCATGCAACTCTCTATGTGAACGCTATAAAATTGCGGATATAAAAAACAGACTATTATATAATTAGTTTTTAAATAAATTCTTTTCAATTGTCAAAAAGTTACAATAAAATATTACAGTGGGAATGGGACAACCAAGCAATGTACCGAATCATGTCATCTAAATACAATTATGTCATATGTTTTAATTTTATGAATCCAAATATAGATTGTTTATATATTAATTGGCTAGGCACACTACTACACCATTTTTAATACTGTTTGGAGCCATTTTTGCCAGTAAATGACAGGCTTTTGGAGAACACTGGATGACAGATACTGTACCATTTAGAAAAGTATAACATCCATTTTAAAATTAAAATATCAAAACTATAATTTATATTAAAATTATAAGAATATTTTTTTAAATAGACCACACACTATAAAAGCTGGTGATTAAAAAAAATTGAAAAAAAGCACAAGTGTTAGCATACTAGACTTAATTTCACACTTGATTGGTAACTATGTTTCTAGGGGATTAAATGTTCAAATTCATGGGTCATAGTAGCATACAGATAATGCCAGTTTAGCACAAAGAATTTTCTTGTAAACTTCATTATAAGAAAAACCAAAAGAGTCATGCACATGTACACTGTCAAGCAACCAAGTATAATTTGCATACTATTATACACAAGATGCATACTTTGAAAACTTTTCAATGGCAAAGAATGACATTATAAAGACTTTACAACAATTTCTGTCGATTTCAATCGTCCAACTATTTGCAAATCGTCAAACTATTTGCGTCATATCAAAATGAGGCCTTTCTCATAAATAAACTGTTTTTAGTTTTTATTGAACACATAATGAGCTTATATTAATGGTGAAATAAATACTGTATACCCGACTGTATAAGAATATATAAAGCACATAAGGCTTACCAGGGTGGGCATTTCTGCTGGTAGTGATGCTGAGGAGTGCACAAGTAGAAACATATCATCAACTCCTAACCCCAATGCTAAAAATGGAAGCACCTGAAAAATATATTAACATTTAAAGATTAATCATAAACATAAATAAATTATGAAAAATGAATTTGACAGGTAGTTCATAAATTGAATTAATTTGTAGTAATAATGTTGATCAAATATCCTGATGAAATCAAACTAGCCAACATCAATCCTCCGAGAAACAAGTCAATCATGACAAATGTCACATGACGACATTTATGGTGAAGGAAACTGACAAGCTAGCCAATTATCAAGCAGGTAAAAAATGAGTTTTATATGCACTCTTTACTCATGTTACACTGTCTATACTCCCTTGGGTACAATGTCCTATCAAATGACACTGCCCACCATAGCTGTCCCTCTACAACCTTGCTACTCTTGTCCCCATTTGTGTAAGTTCACAGTCAAAGCTATGTGTTTCATTGTCTGTACTTTCATAAATAAAGGTTTGCCCCTACTTTGCACCAGCTAATAACATTTTCACAATTTATTACATGTAACACAGTGACATATATTTATTTCAATGGTAAGGGAAAAATAAAGAATGATAAAGTACCAAACTTCTTGTGAACAAGTATTTTATACTTTGAAATATATCACTACAATTTATGGCCCAGTCTATGGCACATTCTGGGAGAGGGAAATTAAAGTGGCAATTAGAGGTAAAGAACAGAACAATAATTTTACCATACAACTTTAGGTTTATGTAAAAGGTGTCAAGTTCTTATTAAAATTAATAACAATAAATTTTACGTATCAAATTACAATTACACAAGTCTACCTATATGCATATAATGTGTTATGCACGTACACCTCATTTAAATGTGGTCTATTGAAACTAATTTATATGTTTATAAGTATTAATGGAAAATACACCCAAAATGTAAGTAAACATTTAATTGTTTTAACTGTTTTTTTTTAACTTGCCAACTATTATGGATATGGTAGATTTTTTTCAATGATTTTACAAGTTGAAGGACCAATTCCACATACTGTGGACTTTAACATTGACATGTTATGATACAGTATACAATAGCTATTATAGCATAATTTCATATTTTTTTCATGTCATTTAATTCCATTATGTAGGTCGCTTACATTAATCATGACCCAAATGCATTATATATTTAACATTTGTGCTGCAGGTTTGTGACCCAGAAAACCAAAATATAGGAGCAACACGACCTACATCTGGGACAATTCAACACAGAAACAGAATGTATTTCGTGTTATGGTAATGTTCTTAACCTGTTAGTGTGATGAGAGCTTCGATTTGAAATCCATTGGTAACAATAGGAATAGTTGTAATCCACGAGTGCTCGTGGCTACCGACCCATGGCATTTGACTAGAACATTTGCCTTCCAGTCATTGTGTCTACATATATAATAAATTGCACACGCACCTCATAACAACAAAAAAGTGTCCATAATAAACTACCTTCCTTTATTATTTATTCTGATTTCTCTTAATGTTCTTGTTTAACATACTTGGTTTCATAATTTAATGTTACAGTCGTTGAAATGTACTACATATCATTTGGCAAAGTGGGACAAATTCTAAAACTTTAAATAACTTTTGTAATAATAATATTTGTAATAATATGTGGAATAAGGTGTTTAGGTCGACTAATTAATAAGGTAAAAGAAAGCATAAAATAAGCATACTGTACATACATTTTAGCATTCTAGTATAGTTTAAGATATTGATGCCAACTGTTAGGTTTTATAGTTGCATTCTCAAACCAATGCCTTATAATATTATATGGAATAATAGCCATAGAGATATAGTGAAAATGCTAGTATATGGTATCAAGGGAAAAAAGATCTATATATACATGATATACTACTAACAGCAAAAATGTTCACTCTTTCTTAAAAAGTATGTCAGAGAAAGATATCTCCTGGGTAACATCATTCGCTTCCAAAACTATGTTTGTGTTATGACCCGATTCTCTTGTGCATTTTTTTCTCATTTTTATAAATAATTTAGATTAATTCGATTATAACAGACTGGTTGAGTGATCCTAGTTAAAACTAAAACCATTATTTTGAAAGAAATAAACTATTGCACTGATGTTAAAAATCACTTTTACACTGGTTTCTGCAATTTATGTGGGTGGAGTTTTAGTGATAAATGCATCGAAAAGCGGTTTGGTTTCTTGCTTGGGGCAAAGTCGCTAAGCTTAATTCTTCTGGCTTAATATCAATACCAGATTTTGTTCTACGAATTTTACTAAACCATAGACCAGTAAAAGAACCATATGTCTTACCTGTGTTGTAGATGCATTAAACTGAATACCAATAAAGGCACAAAAACCTAAGCTCGCTACCACTGTTGCGCTTATTAAAAGTACTCCAAGAAGTCCTACACCACCCTGAGACTTGACACCATCAGTAAATTTCACCATGGTTAGAAAAGCAAATAGCACCTGAAATAAATAAATGTAACAAAAAACGTCATGATTAGGTAAGCAGTGAACAAACCATAGCTCCGCAAATTATTAAAAATCCAGTTTTTATATCATCTTTATACCACAATTGTTTATAAGTATCGTAATTATAATACAATATTACTTAACATGACAACACCATTGAACCGCCCATAATTTTATTCCAGTTTTTTTGTTAAGCTCTGTCTACACTACAAAACTAGTTTGACAAAAATAAAGCGTGATATGACATCATGTCCATATATGGGTACATCACATTTTTTTTTGTCACATAAAGTTTGATAGTGTACACACAGCTTTAACTAATCTATAATAATTGTTTGCATGATATGTTTTTGACTCTCTATATCTTCAGCATTCCAGCACTTCAATAAGCATTGAAAATAATATGTTTTTAATACTTAAAAACATGTGTTATTTTAAAAAATGGATTTGCTGAATTTATACAAATAAAGTACAAAGCCAGAAAGATTGGGGTGACTTTTTGTTTATTTTATTTCTTATTTTGAAAGATTGTCTTTTTCTACACAAAAGAAATGTAGAAATTCTAAACAAAATCTATCTAGTACAATACTCACCATCAACAAGTAGCCACCGATAACATCAGGAAGGCTAGTCTCAGAAAACTCTGCCAGCACTTGGTTCATGGACGCTTCAGAAAATGCATTGACATCTTGGGTAGGATGATTAGGTTCGCTGTTCCGGACAACCTTTTAAGAAAACAAAAACTGGTTTTAAAAAGCTGGACACTTTCAATACGAAATAAATATAGTGTTACAACAGTTAGCAACAGATAATCATAGCAACACCTTAAGATATATTGAAGTGTGTATGTTAGGTTACTCCTACCAAGTGTGGGGCTAATGGAATACTTCCATGGATATAGAGTGTTCAATAATAGAGGAATAGGCTATTGTGGTTCCCACTATAACACAACAAGCAGGTTTGATTTCAAGCAGGCGATGCAAACACAATTATTGGAAGGGCATTGCTTATGTTGCATCACTAGTGGGAACCAAGCTTTAGCAAATTTGATCATGTTACCTTAGTAAACTCCTTCTGCCAGGCATCCAGTATCTCTTTAGCCTTCTCCTCTGTCCATTTTATGTGACTGACTCTCTGATGGTTCTTCCAGTTATCATACATGTTCTTTTCACTTTTTAACAGAAAAATTGTTTCAAGGGCTTCGGCACTGCAAAAGGTAAACCAACATTTAAACTTTATTTGAAAATTGAAAAACATTTTTAAAGTTGAGCTCCACTCAGATTTTCTCAGCTTTTATATTAAGCATGATTAATTGAAAGTGATTACATAACAAAAACCGGGAAAATACGGCAATATTTTTCAAAAACTCATTTCTAAAAATCGGTCGGAAAATAGTGTTTTTTAATACGTTACACTTTTTCAGTAACTTAGAGGTTATTAGTTTACAATACGTCGCAACATTCTAATTAGCAAAAAGACAGACAGCAATGAGGAAGTAGACTATACTTAGTACAAAAATAACAATATTTTAGCTGAACAAGAGCAAATTAAACACTCTTACCTTATTATATGATCACTCTCATTCTTCTTGATTCCACCCATTATAAGTTCTTCTGGCCAGTCCATGTACTCTTTGGCATAACCACTGCATCCTCCCGTCATAAGTGATGGGAAATTAGGAATCTACAATAAAGAATACAGAATTTAGGGATATATAAATTGTTTAGCAGAAGTTAATGAATATAATGTACCACTATATATAATTAGTATTTGAGAAGACTAATTAAAGGATCTTACCTCTTTCGAAATCTTGTTCGGTGCTTTTGATGGGCAGTCGGGATCATATGGGTTGAGACATGGCCGGTCCTGATACCCGTGACCGATTCCAGACTAATAACAAAATGTATACACGAGAAATTAAATCTTATAATGCAAATTCAACTTTATTATATTTTGTATAAAGTATATGTTGCTCTTCAAGGAGAATAAAGCTATTTATTGTTTATCTAAGTTAGATAATAATAAAATAGACTTACTGTTTTGTATTGGTACAAAATAAACTTAGATAATGGTAAATGTGAAAACTAAATGTGTATGGCATAAAAACAATTTCAATTTACTTACATCATCCAACATGTCTTTTATGCCTTCAGGGAAATAGCTTTTTAATGTTGGATGCTCTAAGAGTGCATAAGGATCTGTTTTTGTCCAAACTAATGGCTCATCCAATTGACTAAAATAACAAATAAACCATTTGTAATCATCTCTTTGAAATAGACTACCATAGAGCTATAACAAATTAGAGTGAGGATTGCAGCATAGAGTACGTAGTTAGCAAAACGCCAATTATTTTGAATTTTTAAATAAATGGTTTATTCTACTTATTCTATGCAGCAGAAACATACAAGGTCAGAAAGATGGCTTTTTAGTGAAAATGAAGTTGGGTTGGTAGCCTGTAAACTAGGTTGAAGAATCAAACCTGGGGATAGTGACAAGCTCAGCCTGGCAAATTGCATACATGTTTCATTTTATTGTTGAGTGTCTGTAACTGGTCATCCTCGAATGGATTCAATGTAACTAGTAATTTCAGTAGCCTCTTTGAGCATGACCATTCAGGCAGATAATTAAGTGCCAAACAGACTTGACTAAATTTCGTGGTAAACATCCTCAATGGTACATGGCTAACATAGCAATTATCGGTTTTGGCATCTAGGGAGAGGCAGTAAAGACATCCAAAGGGACAAAAAAATGAAGTTGACCGAAGAATTAGCAAGACATGATGAATGTACTTATTCTACAGTATTATTAAAGGTTATACCATTGTCAAAACGTTTTAGGTGAAAGATTTGGATTTAACTTTATTCAAATTAAGAAAGAAATAATTTTTGGTAAGGGCAAGGCTTTGTTTTTGAACATAGCACAGTAACAAAAATGTTTTTACTTACGGAATATAAATTGGATTTTCAGGTCCTAGAAGTTTTGAACCCTCCCAAAAGCAGTCCAAAGGCGTTATAATTGTACAAGGCATGAGATTTTCAAAGATCTATAAATGATTAAAAAGGTATTAAAATGAGCACATAACAAACACAAAAAATGAAAATAACAAATTAACAAAAACAACATACTTTAAAATCTCATACAATTTCTAAATGATATTTGTTAATAATAATAAACAGAATAACTTCTAAATGTTCCACCCATATCAGCAAACAATACAATCATTGAACAATAAAAACAGTTGATAAAACAACAAACTACAGTATATCATTATCAGTCTTTTTTAATAAATTAAACACAAAATAAAACTTAAACTTACATAATCTGCATACGTTTCAAATGAAGGAAAATTTTCTACAAAACAAATATCCTTGAATTTCCACGTTCTGAAAAGCAAAAATACCAACAAGTATAATAAATTAGTTTTGTAATATACAGACGTGGCTAAAGATAATATTATTATGAATATAAATTATTCATATGATAGCAAATGGGCAAAACCTATTATTATTACAATGGAAATGGTAAACCCTAATTTTGAAGGTAAATTTTACCCACCATTTTGCGGATCGATGTATGAAATTAGGAGAAATAGAAATGTACAAATCTTCATTCATGTTATATTCTGAATAAAGAAGAACCTTTCCTTTGAGACACCTCTATTAAGGGAACAATTTTTCTAGAAACAATAAAGGCTAATATATATTTGACATAGCGGCAAGCCCCATTTAGAGCACACCCACATGGAAACACTTTCTTGCGTTCTGAATATTTCCTATTAATAGGGGTTTTACTGTAGTAAATTGTCATATTTCAATATCAAATAAAAATGTTACTTTACTTACACATCAAACATATCAACAGAAACTTGCGTTGCTAATAACGATACATTCAGATGTAGTTGTATGTGTTCTTGTGTTAATATATTCATCTCGCTATGTTTTGGCGATTGGATTATTAGTTGGCTTGCACTCCTTGCCCCCTTCCCCAATGTGTCAAAGGTGTACTGCAATTCACGTTCAAGTCTTCCTCCCTCTGGAAAATAAAATTAAATATAAATATTAATTAAATTATGTAAAAGAATAATATAAACAAGGAGATGCACTAAACTTGTTTACATTTTTTAAATCGTTATAAATCGCTGCTCTTCCTCTCAGAAGGGCATGGGCCACTGTTGGTTTATTCATGTAAGTATACTTCCATCCATGGTTTATCCAAGCATGAAGTAACTTATTTCGCCATGATCTAGGTAAGCCACTCTAAGCACTAAATAGACATGTTTAATTAAGATGATTAGGCTAATAAGCAAATGTGTCTTTAACCAGTAAAATAACCAGGTCTACTGTAATAATAGTAAAATTTCAAACACATGTTGTAATTTCTATGATCACAATAAAGTAAAGACTTTGTCTAATTAAAAGATTTTGTGAAGTTCTAATCAAAGCATGCATTTTGGATTACAGGTATCTATTTCAAACTGGATGATCTTGGTGAAAACAATCTATCACGATTATTTTGAGCCTACTGATAAACCCAATGTGTTTAATAAATGCTCCTTGTAATTGATAAAAAGGTTATCACTATACTTGAACTATATTAAGTCATCAGAGGCATGCATGATGGGGGTAATGCCTTCTTATACTGTACTAAAAAAAATGTTAAAGACTATGTTTACAAAAGCTGTTTCAAAATTCTTTTGTTATGTTTAGGGCAGGTAATCAAACCTTACTCATTTGAAGGTTATAAAATAGGTTTCATGTTGAATTTAAACTTTTATAAAGAGGATGGATACAGTAGTTAAAATTGATGGTTGTACTTTTAATCCAATTTGCTAATATTCACGCTACAAAATAAAGTTCAGTTTTCACCAAAAAAAGGTATACATCAGTTTAAATTTTGACAAAACAGTCAATCATCAAGAACTGATTTTGTAAAACGTGTTTGGTATCTAAAGCATTATGTAAGTCATATGATGATATTTTATCTGTGTTACATTATGTTATAGCATAGAATGTGCCAAGAAATTTAAAGGGAAAACAGTGACAATTGACAAGTGACAATCATGAATTCAGCTCTAAAGAATTCAGGCGGTTATTTAAACTTATTTTTAATAAGACGTTTTGCCATACAATTCATTGTTTATTTAAATTCCAATTTATATTAAAAATATGAAGAATCTTTCTTTCAAAACTGAACACCTTTTTAAATTATTCAAATAAAAAAAAATACTGTAATGTACAATAACGGTCCAGTTACAGTAGTACAATATAATATACTATGTTATTAATACATTACTAGCACACTAACCTAAACTACCTTATAAACAAATTATTTTAAGATTACACTAACGACCACAGTGACTACACTGTCATAATGGATTCACAGACATGTAATTCAACATATGAAAGTTATTATACCAATAATTTATCATAAACAATTTCAGTAAACTGACATGAGTACTTGGCTATTAAACCTACAGACATGCATTCAAGCTAGGCCACCCCTGAACCATATCTAAAACCCCTTCCTCTTTCATGATTTTCGTAAAATATATATTTTCACATTCTTAGTCACATGGGAATATTAACTTTAGGTACAATGAAGCTTAGAAATGCTATAGGTAATGCAAGCATTCTCATTTTGAGGATCTTGATTTATGGTGTTAACCTTGATAAACTTACTACTGATGGCAGCATGGTATTTTATAGTAAGAGCATGTTATTCTATTAATAATAATTTTGGTATACACTTTCTTTATATACAGTTATACTGCAGTACTCTACAGTAAGCGGATTAAATAAGATACAAATGAAAAAATAATTTGTAATTTGAAGAATTATTAAGTCAGAAGTCAAAAAGTGAGTTTTGGTTAAATAAATTAACCGTATATTTTATCTTTTTTAAAGTAAAATCATGATTTATGCTTTTTTTCTTTTGTTGTTAAAGTAAGTTTCATGGAACAATACATACAG
Source organism: Antedon mediterranea (assembly GCF_964355755.1). NCBI lineage: Eukaryota > Metazoa > Echinodermata > Crinoidea > Comatulida > Antedonidae > Antedon > Antedon mediterranea. Next base: position 19,546,576 of record NC_092675.1, read on the forward strand.
TACAGTATTTATATTTATTGTATTGTAATTTGTACATAAAGATATTTCATTTAAAAACTGACCACTTTATTGTTTTCTTAACCACTGTAATGAAAGGATTTTGGATGTTAGATGGGAAACTACAGTAACATTGGAACAAAGAATACTAGAAGACCCACTGTAGAGGGATGCAAAGTCAAGATCTTCGTGACATGGACCATCTGAAGGTAAGCCATACTTTTTCAAGTTGTTTTCACTAGCAATGAAGAAATTATGCTCATGTGGTTATGGAGTCCATTCTGTGTGTGGTTCATCTCAGCGGTAAAAAAAGGTTACCCAACTAAACCAGTAATTTATAGAAGTAAAAATAACAAAAGTGATAACAGGCAAAACTTTGAATTTTGTGGGATGAATTATTATCAAAGACATTCTTGTTTCAGTAATAAAACTCCAAGATAAAAATAGATATAAAATAAACATCAGGAAAATTAAATATATTTTTAAAATCTCCAATAAAGTTATAGTGTTTGTAAAGAAGATATTACAGTACAGTACTTATAAATAAATGTGTATTTATAAATAATAATAGTTTTAGATAGACTGTTTTAAAACTCTGAGCACACTGTTTTAAAATTGTTACTGTAGTCTATAGTATTAAGAATTTACCAAAACTTTACTAATCTCATACCAGTTCATGTTTTTGTTAATACAGTACATTATCTACTTTCTGTTCAGAATGGGTCAAATTTTTCTTTCACATCTTTTGTTTTATCGTTCTTAAGCCCCTTTCACACAGAGCTGTAAGACGGTAATATGGCGGTAATTCGCGAACGCCGGCTTATGTGTGAAAGGGTAAAAACCCCTTAATGCCGGCTTCCGTTAGACCGCCTCTGGACCTAGTAAAATTGCGGTAATATTACCGTCGCGGTCGTAAGCCTGATCTGTGTGAAAGAGTCCACGATATAACGCCTGCTTACGCAGTGAAGCAAGGATAAATTCGGGACATTTTCCTTGATTGAGAAAGACTGTGGCAATTACTTTAGGCCAAATTATTTCTGATTATATCCATAATTATATATATTTTTAGGTTAGTTTGTAAATAATACAATGGAAGAATACGGCCAATAGTAATAAAAATATAACAGATGTTGGTCCAAAGATTATTTAACTTGCTGTAACGTACGTAAGCCTAGGCCCTAGTTAGCATAGTTCTAGCAGGAACATCCTCCGGTGCGCGCTCCCGGTGCTAGCTCATAACAGCTTCTGATAATTAAATTCGCGTCCATTTGTAGGCCTAATAGATTTTGTTTCTGTAGAATGGCCATCACGATCGGGCAGTTATTAGCACGGAGTGGTGTTGGGCAAAAATATAGATTTTATGCATCGTAAATAAAAAAACTAAACGACGGACACACAAAACAACATCAGCAAACATGTGCGCGCATGGCATGTTTTGTCGCCGGCGGCGGGCGAGGTGCCCGCCATTTTTTTTTCTCAAAAAGTGCGACCTCTATTTTATGAGGACAGTAATCTTTAAATATTGCGCCTTTTCACTGTGGCCTTTCACACAGAAGACGGTAAAATTACCGTAATATTACCTTCTGTGTGAATGGGTTTAGACCGGCAATAACGCCGGCTTGCTTACCGCAATATTGCCGAAGTTCTGTGTGAAAAGGCCTTTACATAGGTGATATAATACAAATAGACTTGTCAGTCATCAGAGAGATCATGTTTGTTTAGGCTGACAGACGTGCCTAAAATACAGTACATATAACAGTAACTTCATTTATTTTTTCCAACCAACAACTGTGAACCAGCTAGGGTATTGACAGTTTTCCACTTTCATGATAAATTAAACCATATAACTATGGTTGGTAGCAAGGTCTAGTAGTAAATGGGGATGACAGTTCTACCATTATGTTTATTTCTTTAATTCCTTATTCACTGGAATTACTATTTGTTACCACAAATATCTATTGCTTTGTACTTGTATGGATATTGAATAGCCTTCAACAACCACATTCAAAAGTTCAAAATTGAGCATCTACTACAGTACAGTACTGTACTAAAAACTACAGATTTAGAACATTTATACAATGTACAAAGATATCTTCTATAAAAGTATAATGAAATTTAAAACATCACAGCAACATTAATTTGAATTTGGAAAAGGGCCCAATTCTTCTTTTATATTAAGAAAAGATAACTATATGTTTTTCTACATTTTATAGACAGTACTGTAAACTATCTTAACATTCGTTTTATGGAAAAAGGAAAATTCTCACTACATTTATTGACACAAAGACCCTGAAATAGGTCACCACTCTTCCAACCAAGGCTTTTCCATTTGGCTTGGATTATCAATTATTACAGTAGAATACTGGAAGTGGTCTGTAAAATACACCAGTTGACCATTTGGATGAGATTGTGGAATTCTGAAGTTGTCTTGGCCTTGAGACATTAACTATATTTTGACCAACATCATTAATAACTTGCACTTCATTTAATAATGGGTTTATATTTCTGTACAATCTATACTAGCAAAGTACTATAACTCCAAAACTACACTAATGGCATTTAATATAACAGTATATGGATATTACAGTATTTAATATAAATATAAAAAAATTAAAAAGAAAACAACTCATATATTGGTAATTTATAACCCTTTAATGAAAATGGACAAAAAAAAACTTTACTATATACCACAGGTACACAGGGTCACTTCATTTAATAATGGGTTTATATTTCTGTACAATCTATACTAGCAAAGTACTATAACTCCAAAACTACACTAATGGCATTTAATATAACAGTATATGGATATTACAGTATTTAATATAAATATAAAAAAATTAAAAAGAAAACAACTCATATATTGGTAATTTATAAACCCTTTAATGAAAATGGACAAAAAAAAACTTTACTATATACCACAGGTACACAGGGTCAGTCATCAAAACTGATGTGTGTTTCTTCAACATAAATACCTCAATCTCTAACCTTGTTTATTTGTCTAGTATAGAGCAAATTGTTGAGAAGAAGATAAAAACTTTCATATGGCATGATGTAAGCCTATTTCAATGGGTTGTTACTATCAGGCCACACATACTTTATTTATTATTCAGCAAGGCTTCTCATAATTATGGAAGGCTCCGTGGAACATAACCCCTACTAAGTATAAAGAGGATAAACTTAGCATGTACCATATAGTAAAGTACATGTACAGACAGTTTCAAAATGGCTGCAAGTACCTACATTTAGTAGTATATTGTAAAAACAATTTTGATTCAAATCTAGTAATACAGTAGTTAACATTAGGTTAAAGTAAAATCTCTGGAAGTTTGGAAGTTTTAAGCACAAAAACTAAATTAATTTGTTTAATAAAAAATGTCGTTTTCTGGGTTTGTCAGAAGATGTAATTATGATAGTGACCTTGAATAGAAGAAATACTAGACTAGGAGAAACTCTACACAGATTCAAATTACCTAAACACTTGCCATAATTAGGTTCTATCTTATGGACCAGGTCACAGATGACCCTACCTCCCACTGATATCAAACTGACCCCAACACCTGTCAAGATGAGGTCAAAGGTTAGTATCCACTGTGCATCATGTTTCATGATTGCATTAAACAAGAATTTGTTAGTAAAAATAGATTTGTTGACATTCACAATCACAGAACATACAGTACTGTAGTAAGTGTATTATAAATATGATGAATGCCCTTTACTAAACTATTCAGGGGGTATAATTTAGCAGTGGCTTGGTGGTGTAGTACCGTACATGCTAATTTTTAGTTAAAGTTACACTGCTGCTACAGTATATAATAGACATAAACACTGTACCTTTCATTGTCCTTGGTTAGGACATATATATTGGGGTTTTATGCAAATTTCTAAAAATGCTTGCATATGCTGTATCAGCTACAGTATTATTGTCAGCGAAATCATGATCTACAGTACGTATACCAATGATTCTGCACATCAGAATCAGTGTTGGAAAAATTAGCACGGACTTGTGCAATAATTAAATTTGAAAATATTTGTTATCTTTCCTCTGTTGTACACATTTTGATGTACTGTATCGGAATATACTGTGCATATATGTCCCTGTTGGTTGGCAAGTAAAGATTACAGTACTGTAACTTTATCGCCACAACACATATCTACTGTGTTTTATATAAAAGGTGTACTCTTGCACTGTTTAGGGTAGGCTACTATTTTAACATGTACTACTGTAGCATGTGTATTTATAATTAAACTTCTAAACACAGTAGTACCTGTACTGCACAATATACTGTATTGGTACTACTGTATATGAAAATATTGCTTTACTGTATAGTATAGTATAGTAGTAGGTACTGTAGATCCTGTGTTGGAAAACTTTAGAATACATATTTGAAGACATACTGTAGAGTACTGTACGATAAACACAGGATCTACTGTACTGTACAGTAAAGCAATATTTTCATATCATACCAATACAGTATACTGTGCAGTTACAGGTACAGTACTGTGTTTATTTATAAATACACATGCCAGTACGGTACTGTTAAGTAGCAAGAACTATACTAAACTTAGTAGTCATGCTGTATTAAGAATTCCCTTACAAATTAACCTAAAATGAAGAAATTTGTGTTTTGTTTTTCTTAGTTCATACATATGGGTGGTTGAGTAAGGCTCACGTTGGCTAAACACCGGGGAGAAGCATTGCAACTGGGTGGATTAATTCTAGGCCTGCAACATAACACCTCCAGCTCTAATATGGCACAGCGTGAAGCGCCGACACAGCAAGTTCGATTACCTCTTTTCTTCAGGAATCTTATTGAAAGCATGGTATATGATAGAATTTCAGATGACATGGGAGTTAACAATTAACAAACTTTTAACTTTTAGTCAATTTGTGGAGACTACTATTTAATGACAAAAATCCAGACAGCTTTTGTAACTCATCTGCACATATTGTGTACAAGAATGAATAAATGTTAATTTATGTTGATATTATTAAAATATTGTAGAAAAATGAGTTATTGAACAATCAATACAGTATGCACATTTTCAATTTACACTACACTTACAACAGCATGCTACAGTAGTACTGTATGATCCTTAGTTTCTTTAAAATGTGAACTTGTTATAAAAATTGGCGTTTTGTGTAAGTATACACTTACTGTAGATATTCTCTGCTGAAGTACATTAAAAACAGACAATATAACAGTACCGATGATTGTAATAATACAAATTAGAATTGTACTACAGTATATGCTTCAAACCAAATTTTAAATTAGTTTTCCGGTACACATAAAATCATTAAAAAGTTCAAAAGAGGATAATACACTCACAGTGAGTGTATCGGTTTCTCTGTAATGTGCATTTTGAACACATTTCGGCAAATACCTGCAAGTAAAAAGGTTATGTTTTTTTGTGCCCACAATGTGTGCCTTGTCTAAATGTGGTTAGTGGGTCTAATTTCCATTAAAAAACCTCATTAACTTTTGATCATTTATAGGCTTGACAGAAGTCAAATTTTGATACAACATTTTCAAAACTGCCTCTGGAAAAATTGTCAAGAATGCTTAAAATAAGAAAGACCTAAAGAACAGTAAACAAAGACTTTTAATTACAATACAACATTACTAATTATCTCTCAATGTGCAAAACAATATTAAATGTTATACCTTTCTGTACACACAAGAGTACAATATACACCGAACAAAAGATAGTTTACTTAATACACATATCAATAGATTTGAAATGCTTGTTAAGTATTCAAGTAAACAAGTTAATCTTTGAATTAGTTTAAAATAAACATATTAAATTGTAATAGTAAATACTTACTTACTTAAATATACTTACTACTGTATGTTAACAATGATACATTATGCAAGCTAAATTAATAATACGGTACATGCACACGTTTTGAAGAACAAGAAGATGATAACATATCCATATACTGTACTTCAAATCAAAGACTTGCTGTATATAGTATTACTAGACTTTCTAGAATGCTTCTGGGGGTTGGCGCTTAAACATCAAGGTGTGTGTGTGTGGAAAGTCTTAAAATGTTTTATTGCCTATATAGAAAAAATTTACATTTTCAGGGATACTAATTTTATATAATATAATTATATATTATAAATAAAACATTACAATTACATAATATGGATGTAATTGTCATGATTGGAGGCGGCCGTTGACAACCACTTCTAAATCTTTTGCCAAAAAAGTACAGTATGTTTATCCATCGTGTACAAGAGCCAAAATGACGGAAATGAAAAAGTCAAATTAAAAAAAATTATACTGTACAACAATACATTGATATTTTGGAAGTTTTAAACTTTATACAATATTAATGGTTGAATTTCTTTTTAGAGTTTATAGTCTGTCCAGTTACGGTTGAATACTTTGAATCCTGCACTTTTGTAGGTTACTTCAGTGCAATATTTTGTTGACTACTTTGCCTAATTTAGTACACCCATCTTTCTGGAAATCGACTCATTAAAAATACAGGAAATCTTTCAATTTCAATTGAGAAAATACCCAGTTGAATTGAACCTTTCAATGAACAATCAAGGAAATAATCTGATGATAAGATAAGTCTGTAAACCTCACCATTGAAACCCTACAAATAAAAGATCTGTACCTGTTACTATTCAGGTTCCAACAATAAAAGAAAAAATGTGGTTCAAACAAATTTTTATTCTAGATCGGATTTAAATAATTGTTAATAAAATGTCCATACTGCAATTCATAGATAGTAGTTAGTACACAGTATAGCATTATTCGATAGGGGTGCTATTTTATATATACAGATCTTTCTTTTTTGTAAATTGTATCCTCTCTTCGGAGAGAGAGCCTATATATTGTCGGTTTATCCAGGTAAGCAGGCACAAAATAGACTGCAACAACCACATATTTAACTTATTATAGATTTCATCAGTAACGGTTCTTTACTTATGTACATAATTTGGTTATGATGTTTACATTTAGAAACAAAAACTTTACAGTTTTATACAATTTTAATACATGTATATGTTGTTGACCTACATTTGTGCCTACAGACTGGTGTTCAGAACTTTCATTCTGATTAAATACATAAAAAGGATGTTCAGTATTATATGGAAAAGGGTTTACATACTACAGTATATGTTTATCACATCATCAAGACATACTGTAGAAGGTTGCAATCTGATACATTATTTTAATCAGGACTTCCTAGACCACACACATCAATTTTTACCACTCATTGAACTTAATTAAAAGATAAATATAGAATAGTTTACCGAAATCATCAGGCTCTGCACTTTGTATTTTGAAATCATAGAGTCAAGTATATTTTAGATACAAATGTTTATATTTCATCATAGTATTCTGAAATCACAGTACAGTATGTTTATTCCTGATAGCATTAGAGAGGTTTCGCAATCTTACGAATACGATAACGAAAACGGATACGTCACGCACACGTATTCGTTTTCGTAAGCCATAAAAAAATCTGTTTTGCATGGCAATGAAATATTGATGCGCGTCCAAAATATGACTGCGATAAATTTGAGCGAAGCGCAGGTACGTGTTGCTTGGTGCTTGGCTGCCTAGCCTAGGCCTAGCGTAACATCAAAGCGAGTGAGGACTTTAAAAACTGCTATTTATCAAAATTTACTTGGCATTTTAGTAAATTACTTTAGTAAATTACTTTCAATAAATCTATAATTATATTATAATCATGAATCTGATTCAAATGCAAAATGTGCAAAATAGATCAAAAACTATATTCGTTTTGTAGTTACGAATATGACTGGTGATATTCGTCAACACGAATACGCTTTACGAATATGAAATGGGGATCAGCTCAAAAGTTTCACAAATGTATGACGTATCCGTTTTCGTTATCGTATTCGTAAGGTTGCGAAACCTCCCTATTAACTGCTAAAACACAAAGCAACCCATAACCAGACATTATTAAACTTTCTTACTGCGCCGGCGGTATACAGTCATAGAACATATTAATTTAATGAATTTAATTTCTTATCGCCTGTAGTATCTCCATAGAAGGTGTTACTACTGTACTATACAGTATTTAATTACTGTAATAGGATTTTGTATTTATTTTTTTGTTTGTAAAATGCTTGAACTAAAGGCTTTAGTTTGAATGACCACAGGGGTGTTAGCACATGCCCTTGAAAAAAAGCAATATTCAAGTAGAAAGTTGTTCATTGCCTCAAGATCACATGTGGTAATGGAGTTCGGGAACCTTTCATTTTGTGATAGCATAAAATGTTACAATTTGTTTTTAAAATAGTAAATTTTGTTGAATCAAAATTCTTAAGCAAGAATTCTGAAAACTAAGATTCTATTACTATCAGTAAATTATGCTAAACTAACTGTAGTGTTAATAAAAGTATACAACCAATTTAAAAGTTAAAAGTTATGGATAATATAAAATGTTATCAAAAATATTACTGGCATCATATACTTAACTATTGATGGCATCATACAGTAGTGTAGTATGTATGTGTTTTAAAATTATATTTTTAACATAAAATTTTCTGCAATAATAAAGTTGTAAAAAACAAAAATGTCTACCTACCTTCTACCCATAATTTTTCTACATTTGTTTCCAATTTGGCTAATTTCATTCCAAATCCACAAACAGCTAAAAAGAGAGCTCCCACAAATATAACTTTACTCCTATGTAGGTGTATATAACATCCAATACAAAACAGTATTGACTGAATTTTTGCTCTCCACCATAGGGCCAATTTGTTCCCATCAGCACGCCCCTATAAAACAAACAAATGTTATTAATTGTATTTCATTTCAGAAGTAACAAGATTTTTGTGGCCAAATTATGATTGAAATCATGCCTTTAGGGCGCAAAGTTATTGAAAATATTGTTTGTTCAGAAATACAACAACAAATTGTTAATTAAAAAGCATAATTATGTAGCAGCCAATAGGCCAAGTTTTTGTGGTCTTATTCACTTCAGGGGGTGCCAGCTGTCCGGAAATAACGACACATATTTTTGGAGAGAGATGAAATAAAATGATTTTAGTTGTCTGTAAACTTTAAACTTACATAACTTATTATGAAGTGTTTAATCAATTAATATACAAGATTTAATATAGCATTATTTTAGCTATACAGTAACATAGAAAGTACTATACAGCCTACAGGTATACATATACACAAAATTATAATATTTATTTAATACTCTACAGTAACTCTAGTCCTGGGGAATTTAATTCAACTTTTTTAAACTTACATTTAACAAACACAATTAAATTAAATTGTATAGTGGACTCAGACATTGATAATTTATAGATTTTATAACTTTGCAAGATAGTAATGTTTATGAATAATTGTATAAACTAAAGCTTCTACATTCAAAATTAATTAAAGTTTAATTAGATCTTTGAAATAAGTTTCTATCCATGACAATTAAACTTGTTATATACATTCCACAAAGCAGACAACAATGACATCAAAGGGTAAATTCCAACTAAATACAGTATGTATAATCAGCATGTCTCCACTAATAAATATAGAGATGTTTTAATATCTACTGTATGTATAAGCTTAATATATTTCAAAAGACTTTATAAATTCACGATTTCTTATAGAGTACAGTTTCCATTCATAAGCGTGGATTCTAATCCGCATTTAAGTTCCCACACACGATGAAATAAGTTTTCACATGAGATCGCAAATCCAACAACCGGACCAAAAACAGAAAAAGAACAAAAGTAGTTGATCGAAAAGCTCACCCTTTCTATCTCTCTATAGGCATATTCTGCATTGCACCAACTTGTTTTGGTTAATAAGTCCTCGTAACAACATTCGTTTGATGTCCGACGAGGAAGGGAATCCTGAAAATAAGAAAAGGAAAATCAAAATATGTATACTTCTCTGCGAGTACATAGCAGAGGCAGTCTGCCGCTGGGCCTAGCTAGCCTACATCCGTAAGCACATTAACTAACTTCAATCCTCGCGATTGTTTGTCAAACGTCCCGTATACCTTTCCTATGAGCTTAATACAAGAATTGTAACAAACCTCAGATTCTCTCCTAGCTGGTCGAGCCCAGCGTTCCATTCTAGGCCTATCATAAGCCTAAAATCAGGCCCATTCGGTCGTATGATTCCAGTGTTTCATTCATTTAGCACGTACTTTCTATCACCCAACAAACCTTTTTGAAATGAATGCCATAGCCAGCACAGTGCGAGTTGCATTAGATTTCAACTAAGCCCCGCCCCCGGCTGTCAGACTGGCACATCTTCAGGTCAGATTTCCCTTAGCTGATTGGTCCATAGTGGGGCCCACATTGTTGATTTTACATTTTCGTGTCATTAGTTGCTAAGTTACGACGAGGAAGGCGATCAAGACCACACAAGTCAAAATGATGAAAGATAACGATTCTTTCGGTCAAACCACATAAACACCTGAACCGAACATGCATTAAAATTGAGCCAAGAAAAATCAACATCACAAGAAACCCATGACAAAACTAAAATAAAGGATTAACGATATCACGAACTAAAAAAATATACACCCATGTCAAAATCATCTCTACCCCAAACAGAATGTCATAACAAATGATTTTAGGATAAACAGTGAAAGTTTTTAGGCAAACAATGAGAAATTGATGTTTCTGATCTTTTATCAACAAAACAACAAACGAAGAATCTTTACCGATTTAAAATTATCGTTTGCCTGTAATGTAAATGTTGCGACATGAAAATTGGGCCTGTATTTTTAACGTTATAATAATGTGTAGCTACCGAATAAGATTACATTACGAGCAGCTACCCGCCATGTGGTCGATTCTTCGAACTCTTTAATTACGTACAGCCCGATAATGCACGAAACCAAGGCAACTTGGGTGGGCCTAGAGCAGCGCTATATCGAGTCGGTCTTATTAATAACTAACCCGGGTGTAACTAGACTGCCTGATAAGGCGTTAACATTTCGTCACTAGTAAAAAATTACCCCTAAAAACACTTTTTGACACAATATAGGGCATAATACGGACTAATATATTCTAAAGTTTTTCTTTCAGAATAAAAAATGAAATGAAAGAAGACACAAAGAAAGATTTGTAAAGGGCCCCGGTTTTACACAAAATTAAATGAAATACTGAAATCATTTTACAGTATTATTTATTATTTTCCTTTTTTAGGGGGGACACGGGTCAGGTTCCCTATGCGGCTGGTTATCGAGCGGGCGAATAATATGCCGATGTGCAAAACTAAACTTATGCGCTTTTAATATCATAATTTCGTTCGGCACTGTTCTACCGTCAATCGACGTACAGGCATTGTAGATTTTAGGTCACCATTCCTGAACGTGGAATGTGAGATTATATTAGCTGACTTGATTAAATTGGGCATCAATCGCCCTTGACTGTTGCGAATGAATCGAACAAAAAAAACCTTTCTAAACATTAGGGCCTACACACTAAAAAATATAAGCCCCGCATTCCTTCGTTTGATTCATAGGTCATGATGATTTAAAATATTTGCAGTCAATTATTAAAAACATTAATTGTTCCTGTCGCACCATAAACTAGGCTTATGCCTACCTAAAGTTTTTATCCTAGTCAATTTTCCAAAGTTATCACAAAATCAACTTAAAAATCAGATAAAAGAGAAATCATGAGAAATAAAATACGCTTCTTATTTAACATAGTAAACTAACAGTTGAAGAGGCTCGTTTCTGTGTACTCAAACAATAAAATAATAATAACATGTAAATGGAGTTGATATAAAAAGACCCTAAGTTTGGAAAAAATCCACTGGTATGAACCATGGATGAAGCTGGGGACGCGGTTCAAGCCACCATCCCTTGACAAATCCTAGTGAAATATATATAAACATGATGGCTCTGCAATTATAAAACTAGTTCAGGTGCTTTTTGTGCCAAAAAATGTGATTTGAATCTTCGATACACATTTCATGTATTCATGGGACAAGGTCTCCTCGGCAACTTTCCTGAGGCAAATATCGGCCTATTAATGAAAGCGTTGATTTATTCAAGCAATAACTGTGTTATGTACCGTAGGCCTAGTTGTTCTGGACAGCGGTGGGCAGCCTGAATTTCGAACACCCATTTCAATTTAGGTAAAGCTTGATTCCCACTCTCCAGTGGACGAAACAAACACAAGGACGTAAAGCGTGGTTCCCACTAGCGACGCAACGCAAGGACGTAACGCAACGCAAGGGAATTGACCAACCACAAGCGATGGCTTATTTGCTTGTGATTGCTTACTGTCTATAACTTCGCTTGTCATTGGTTAAAACGCTTGCGTTGCGTTTACGTCCTTGCGTTACGTTCTAGTGGGAACCAAGCTTAATGGCAAGCGAAAGTTCGAATAATACGAAGCTTGTGATTGGTCAACTCGCTTACGTTGCGTTTACGTCTTTGCGTTGCGTTCTAGAGGGAACCAAGCTTTAACTATAGTCTTACATTCCTTCATCACGCATCCTAACAAATTAAATTAAACTTCTTAAAAACTGTTTTACAATAATACATTTATAGAATTATAAAATTGTAGTGTGTTAGGCCAATTAACTCGAGGAATTAGTTTATAACCTACAAGTAATTGAATTGCTACGTGACGTTACGTAACATTACGTATCAATAAACGCATTACCATCAGCAAATCATGAATATAGTAGGCCTACTGTTATGTTGATGGTTTTTACCTACATCAATGTTTGAATGGGTTTTCATGCGATATTGCTTTCAAATGTCGACAGTAGACACGACATCGACAGAACGACTAGGTTTGTTACAGTTTCAACTAAAGTAGGTCTTTTACAATTGAGAAGTCATTTGAGTTAAAGTGAATAAACCAGTGGTCTGAGACGGTGGAACACCCTAGGCCTTTATGTTTTAATTCCCGTCCACGACACCAAGCCTTGAACCATCAACAATAGTTACGTGGGATTGGTGACAGGACTGGTTAAAATTCACCGCTTATTTCAAATGACCGAGAATTACCTAGAAGTTACGTATGACTGACGTCATCATATATTACCATTTAATGTTATAACATACGTTTGTGTTTGTGTTGTAGTGATAAAAAAAAATTGCTATATAATATAATTAATTCAAATAAGTATTGACATTCACCTCGCTAAAATAATCATGGGTCCGCCGCGCCCATAAGTATAACCGGTATGGAGTATACCATTAGGCAAACATAAATGATCAATATTTACACCTAAGTTCTGAACTTTTATTATAAATTTATATGTTCTTTTGGCCTTCTGTTGATTCTATATAAGAGACATATAGGTACAACACACGACGCAAGTGGTAAGGTAATCCGGGATTAAATGCCAAGGTGTTCACACGTACGGTGTTAGTTAATCGCGTTAAACCAGAAGTTCAAGTTTATCTTTGACGTTGTAAAAGTAGTTCGGGGTTCCTATTTATACCTTTTTAAACAGTCTTTGTCTCTGAGCGTAATCAACCGATATCTAAAACTATTTGATTCTAAAAAAAACTTCTTTTCTAAGATTCCATGAATGTTCATAGCATGCAGCAGTTTGTTTTCACAACTGTTCTAGCTATTGCTTTTAGCGTTACTATATTAATCTGTTAATGCTGTGTATGAATATAATGTATACCTAACATCGGAAGCATAAAGTACTACAGATGTTAATAACATGATTCGCGCGCTATATCTGTACTATATGCGGAAGAGGTACAAGATGACGCGCGTTCGTATAAAATAATCGAAAGCGTCAGCTTATACGCATGCGTATTCATGTTTCCATCTTCCACATCCCTTTCTACACATGCGTATAAGCTGACGCTTTCGATTCGCGCGAAAACAATTCGCCGAGTGTGGAAAATAGGCTTTGATAAAACGCGCTTCGTGTGGTGTCACTAAAATGATTTAGGCCTATTTATTAAAATTTCTATGCTATTGATTATATTGATATACCGTTTAAAGTTATATTTGATTCTAGAATGATTCTAGGAACTGTACAATGAATGAGTAGCTGTACTGTGTTTTCCACTTTCCTATATTTTTCATTCATTCATTTTAATTATTTGTTCTATTCATTCTTTTTAATTTAAATTGTAATCTTTTTAATGGAAAATAATAGATTACCAAATATATGCTACCAAACTCAAAGATCGTGGGCGGAAAAATGGCAAAAACTGTTGGGCGTTCGAAATAAAACATGTTCTGGATAATTTCGGTTGTGGTTATGTGGAATAGTTTAATCAATGAAAACATTTTACCTATTATCTCACAAAGAATTAGGGATGTTGCATTGCAGAAATCAAATGAAAAAATTGATAATAATACACGTCTCAATTTTTATAACAATATTAAAAAAATTGCAATGCTCACAGACTGAAACACCACTATGTTAGATTTGCTGACGTGATCGAATACGAAAAGCGAACATTAGCATACGGTGGAACTGTATTGAAAAAAAATAATCAAAGTAGACCTAAAGAAAATGAATATTGATAAGAGGCTATACCGCTATAGTATTTCATTACTTCCAAGATGGTCTGTATTAAAAAGCCTCGCCTACCCCGCTGATTCCTTGCTGTTCCTCTGTTGATTAAAGCATTTTGTTCAGGTTAATAAAGGGTCATAATAATAGTTTTCTTTTGACAACGTTGGTGGTTTTTGTGTCCCCCACCCCGACCGTTTGAAAACGCCGTAGTGCGCGACGCGATATCACGCATGCCGACAAGATGGTTGAGTGTGAACACAAGGTTGTTATCAACGCCAAATAACAATACTCTAGTTATTTTCATAACGAAACAAGTGAGTTTGTTTAAATAATCTGAATTGACATGGACAAAAATGTATTAATGCTATTATTTTGAATACATATTAATACATACTTACTAGTGTTAAAACATTCGATAAACCATGATGGTGGTGGAAATAATTTCTGTTAATAACCAAATTGTTATAAAAAGATTGAGAGGTAGATCATATACATTAAGATGTGTTTTATATTTTTAATTTTTGGCAGACATAATTATCTCCACTTTTCTTGACTCAGACGTGTATTTATTTTCTTTCTTTTACTATTCGGACGATTTTCTTTTCACTGATTTGACAAACTTTGTCAAAAATTTGGAAACATTTAATCCAATTCCCCCCTTTGTTTGGCAAAAACAAACACATTACCATTGTCGTAGACCTATGTAATTGTTTCAGACATTAATTTATAGTATATCGTGTATTTTACTGATTAATAAAGTCTTAATTGTTTCAAGAGATTTTCTGTCAAACGAATCCAGTTATGCGTTAACTATTCGTAACAATACGTCATATTGTGTGACGTGATACTCGTCAACGGTGATACGTTTCAGATCTAAGCCCAGGGGGTATGCACACATAAACCACATGAAAGAATGTAGGAAATTTAACATTTTTAAAACTGTAATGTAGAAATGGGATTCTATCTTTATACTTTAATTATCTGTTTGAAATATGATCTAATCATGTTAATACATACGGGATGTTTTGATAGATTTCTTAATGGAAAATACTTATTTTCGATTTTTGTTTCATATCTTGTAAGATCTACCTAACTAAATTCATTTTTTCTTAATTATCTGATTTTACAATATAATAATAAGGTGTACAGGTATAAAGTATAGTAAGTAAACTAATGGCACTGTACCAAATAGAATATGTATGAAATCGTGAAATCAATATATAATCATGTTAAATTGAAGGCATGAAATGCAAAGTTCATTTACGATTTAGTTGGGCAGCACGAGAAGGCCACATCAAGTTCGCAGGTCGCTGCAGTGTGGGTTAAAATAACAAAGAGTGTACATTTTGTGAACACAATCTGCAGGGGGCGCGATTACTCTAACCCATGCTATCGAAGCACGATAAACAACCCTGTTATTCCATTCAATTCAGTGTTATTTTTAGGTTGATTGATATGACAAATAGGGCAAAATGAGATGATATAATAACTACAGTAGTACCATAGTATCACGTCTATGTTTTGTCTTCTGCTTGTTTTACATTCCCATCGTTGAACTGATTTGAAATTCCTATGATTTACACATTTAGGCCTATACATGCTTGTCTTCTACGCTCAGTAAGAAAACTAATGCTTTGAAATCGCCAGAAATTACAAGTACATATAGACTAAATTTAAAGTAGTATTTTAAAGTAAGTAGGCCTACAAATACAGTAAAATATAAAAAAAGCATATGCCTATATACAAGGCTGTTAGGCCTACTATTAGAGCTCTACTTTAGGCGTCATTTTAGTGAGTATTATTGTACGAATGCATTGAGAAAAAAAATTGACTGAAAACGATCAAAAAAGCTATCGAAATTTGTGAAAATGACCAAGTTCTATAAAATAAATTCCCGAACGAATACAGCAATTGAATGTGAACACATTCCGTATTGTTTTGCTTGTTTTAAAATTGATGTTAATCACACATTTCTAACTAAGATTAAAAAGTGTAAACGGCAAGGTTATTTCTTTGTTTTTAATTGTATATCCATTGCCACCAAGATATGGTAAAAAAAAAACCTTGGGCAACCCACCTATCCCGTATTGTACCTTTATTTTAGTAGAAACAACAAAAATGCATAAAATCATAATTGTCTACGTGGAACATATTATTGATTATTTAATTAAACATTTTACAGATGAGATGTACTGTAAGTATTTTATTTATTTTTTATTTAACGATTGCATAATGTATTTTTAACCTTTTTTGATAATGATGAATTTCAAGTACCGGTATTTAATTTTGTTACTGACTATTTATATATTTTTTGACGGTTTAGTTTTATATCGTTGGCAGCGACTGGCTAAGCACATAAATGATCAAATTAAAGAATGCGCTGCTTACACAATACAATATCATAACATAACATTTTGTACACTAGAGTAAAAAATACATACAAAAACTTCAAAAGACAAAAACACGAAGGTGGTAAAATACAATGCATTATACAAAAAAACAAATATAATTACTGTACATCAGTGGTTACATTTATCGTATTAAAAGATTGTAGGCAAATTAATTTATAAAAGTTATTAGAGACATTTGTAACCGTGATGGGAGGTCCCAAGATGAATGGTTATGGATCTATGCGTCTCATAGCTATTGGTTTGTGTTATCTATACTATATAAAACAATTGGTGCATTAATACTTATAATTCGACATACAATTACATGTACAACAGACCTATATAATACACGATGACTGTGAGCAAGAGACACAGATTCCTGCTGCTACCACGTAGACCCCTCAGGACAACAAGATATATCTTGTCCCCCACATGATGTCAGATACAGATTTGATTCTGAGATTACTGAGATGCCCTGTGATTTGAACTACTATACTTGGATGGGGCGCCGATAGAGAAATGTTTATCTCTCTTCTTTTGTTGATTCTATCTTTTTTATTTCATGGTTTAAATTTCAAGCAATTTGTCTATATAATGGTAGGTCATATACACATTAACAGTTTGGAATTATGGATCTAAACAATATTATGATAACAACTATATCTTCCTGTTAACATGAAAAAATAGTGTATCTTTAGTATTTAATCTCTTTCATACCTTAATATGAAAATGTGAGGCCTATTTCTCTTTATTATAGTAGTAATAAGTCAGTAGGGCGGAATTTGAAGGGAGTGGTCAATTGACCATATCTAATCTAATTTATAATGACACATACAGAATGTCTTTGGTAGTGAATTCTAATTGTGTAGGCCTAATTAACTGTATATATTGAATCTAGGAAAAAAGGAAAAATACTGTACGATATTATTCCGCGTAATGCCTGGTTTTTCTTTTAATACAATACGTCACTGAAATAAATTTGTTTCATCAGTGTATACACTTTTCAATAAAACAATCAACGAAAGTATTTATAACGGAATTGTTAAACACTTATATGGTTGGTATCAAGTTAAAATTTGAATATCAAAATGTTAACAAATCAATGAATGAATTAAGTTGTTTTGAACTGGATGTCATACGCAAATTCAAATTATTATTTTGTGGATAACTACACCTCCTGTCGAACTGGTTTGTAATCTGCCAGGAATGAAAAGTTAATAAGTAGGATGCGTGTTTTATGTCAATTACATCCTAATATACTGCAGGTTAATTAAAGAAATCAAAGGCGGTTTATTCAGGTAATGAAAACACAAAAGGTCAGTGCTGATGTACATTGTTTATTGTTTATACACTGCATTCACATTTTAGCTGATCATAATACATGGAATAAGGGTACGTTCACACGTATAAGGGTACGCAACAACGAGGTGTTCGCACGGCGCTCGTTAATGAATGAAACTGTTAGTAGTTAAATAAGGGAAATGTTTATCTCTCTTCTTTTGTTGGTTCTGTTGATTTTATTCATGATTTAAATTTCAAGCAATTTGTCTATAATGGTAGGTCTACCCATGAACAGTTTGTGAATAAGGTTTTTTTTTATTCAAGATTTCTAAAAAAATTATAAAGATATTATTGTATAAGGCTCTAGACCGAATTCTTTACTAATATCACTTTCTTACACTATTTTACGTTCATTTGTGTACTTTTAAATGTACATTTTAGACATTTACATGATTTTTATTTGTATCTTTAATAGGGGCCTATGGTATTACATCTCCCTGGGTTAATCAAATACCATACAATGTTGGCTGGGATGTCTCCTGCAAGTTGCCAACAATTCCTAATTTTCCATTTATAGGTTGGGAAACCCATTTCCAAATAGCTGTGGGTCTACATTATTCGGATATGTATCTTAAAAGAGTGAGTAGTAGGCGGCCTTAATACAGTTTAATATAGTTTTTAGCCTTGGGGCAAATTGCTTGAAAGTCGTTAGAGGAGACTCATTTGAAAATGCGGCTCAAATTTAATTTTTCAAATTATATGGACTACCATCGTGCCTATGTTCAGAGGCTAATCAACCTCAGCAAGACATCGTTTCCAGAATATGCTCAACATTTGCCCAAATAATACCGGTAATCATTTATTGTTTATACAATAGAAAAAAAAGAACTTAACAATTAAGTGTTATACCATTGTTTTCTGTTCTTTGATCACATTTGTTTTTCAATACAAAAAAAGCTATAAAGAATAGAAGATAACGCTTATCAAGTATAAAAGAGATAAATAAAGTCATTGTTAAAATACACATCATTAATGGAGTAAAGAAGTTATAATACCATTGAAATAATGAATAATGCATTTGCTTTTGTGTCATCATAATTGTTAGTTGGAGGAATATTTTTAATTTTTAAATTCAAGCATTTCGGCTACCATCCATTACCATTCAAAGGCCAACGACTGTAAAAGTATGTAATGGATTTAAAATATAAACTAGAAATTGCCAGTCAAAAAAATGTTTTTAACATAGGTTATTAAATAAATATAAAGTTTGATTAATATTTTTTTAACGAGCCTCTTCTTTTGCAAACACATGATAATTAACAAATTACATAGAAATAAGCAATCAACATCATACAGCTTTTCAAATTTAGAATCAAAATATGCCTTAATAGAATTAATCTGTACGACAGAGTAGGCCTACATAGTCTTGGTCAGTTAAAAAGTACCAATCCAATATGTGCAAGAACGTTCTTAGTCCATGTCAAGTAGTATAGAAAGAAGATCAAACAATGAGTATTCCTAATATCTTACCTCAGTAATGTTTGAAGTATTCCGAACTTGTGGATGTCCATGTTTAATGACGTAATCCTTAATACCAGCTGAAAACCCCATAATCTTTCAAATATCAAGTCTATTACAAATCCAGATAAAGACACTGACCCATTCAGTTTAATTAGTTGATAAATCGATCACTTATCAATCGATAAAAGACAAAATATGTTTCTAATACTCGAATGCATTTTAAACACATTATCAAACAACAGAGTGTGCATACAATATTGAACACAAACAACGTAAAGAATTGAAGATAAATGCGTAGAATGTACAAACTGTATAAAATTTCCACCAAAAAAAAAGTATTCGGTATACGTATACGAAATACTGTAAGTCCTGTAAAGCGTACTGAGCTATAATTTGTTAGTCAGTGATGCTATTTTAAATGAGCACTACACGATTTCGTAGAAGATAGTACATAAAAAGCTTGTCAAGATTGCGTATACCTCCCACTTTCGACGGCATCCACGAGTGAGTGAGAATTACACCGATACGCCTGGTTGAACGACCAATGCAGCAGGCATTAAAACATTGTTTACCTCCGGCGACCACACAAGTTGATGGACTTGCTTAGCACATTGCGAATGATGTTCATACTTACTGACCTTCACAGTCAAGCGCGCGCTTGTGGCACGATTTAAGTTTTATACAATCTGCGCACAATTGGTTATAAAAGAGACGGAGTAAAGGCCTTAACGAAGACGTTGAAGGAGAAACGATGAGGGGTGAAGGGTGGGGGACCACTTTGGAGCTTTGTAGAGAAAAACTTCCTGGTTTTTTTAAACCAGTAATATAACTATATAATAATTATTATATTATGATTAATTAATAAATATTTCACGAATATTCGTTACGAATAAAAGTATGAAAGAGCGTGAGTGAACAGGAGAATCTATATTTTTTAGAACCGTAGTTAGCCAATAACATTGAACGAAGATATGGGAAGGGACCAGAGTAAAAACGAATACTTTGTATTAGTTTAAATCCATCGATAATAACATAAAAGAGACTTGAGAATAAAAATTGATAAGGCCAAATACAAAATGTTACATTTACGTCCGGGATTTAGCTTTTTTAGCAACACTCAAGCACTTGAGGATCTGAACTCTTTCTTTTTATTGATTACCAGCTTTTTTAGAAAATAACAATTATAGCTATAATAGTAAAAAAACGTAATGCTGCTTGGATGGGATGAGCGAGTTAAATTATTTTTAATATACTGTAAAATTATAAGATCACTTGCATCTTGGACATCTTTATTTTCTAAATGTTGATGACATTTGGGCATTTAAGACAAATAACAATTAAATCTGTGTCTATTCCATCTTTAAAAAGACCAAACAATACATGGATAAAACGGACTGTGCCATTCATGTCAGAGACAAAATGAACTCGTAAATTACGATTCCGTGTGTTTCTGAGGAAAAACTACAAGATATAATCGTGCACCAGACACACAACTCAATTCAACCCAGACATGATATATTTAATTATACTTATCACTTACACAGCGTATCTATCTGTGCTATAAATCAAAAATAATTTTGATTAAAAAATTGGAAAGTGTTTAAAAAATTGTACGCATTAGCCAATTATTTTCTTTTTCATTAACAAAAAAAAAAAAAAAACACACAAAATACGTCTAGTTATCTGAAGCATCGAAAGCGTCGACGACGATGATTTGACTGCGAATAATTAAAAAAACTGGTTGAAAAAGTAACTTCTTCCTCCTTATTGATTTTAAGAAGTTTGTTGAGGGTCGTTTATTTCACAGTGTACCGGTAGTATGTGAGAAGTGTTTAAACGTCTTTTAAATACATTCGCTCCACTACAACAAATGTTTCAGTACCTATATCATTATTAAGAATTTATCTGTAACTTCGATATTTTTATAATTATACAAAGTAACGTGATTGACTTATTTATTTAAGTAAAAAAGTTAGTTTCATTACAAATTAATAATGAACATTTTGTGATTTGTGGAAAAAAGTCAACAGAGGGTGCTGTTGACTAAAGTAGGCTACTAATAGTAGGCAGTAGGCCTACCATTTTTACTAAGTACTGTACAGTAAAAATACGGTACAGTATATTGATTATACTTTACTGTATTTTAATGTAATTCAAATACAAAACACATTGCTATTATTACTGAATAAATGTACAGCGCTGCTTTTATAAATATTACATTAGACATTTGTACACAAAATACTACTGTACTCCAGAATATATATATATAATAGGCATACACCGGGTTTTTTCAATTATTTATTAAACTTTACAAGGCACACATAGGCCTAGTGGAAAAAGGTGAAGACCTTCCACCACAATAGATGACTATAAGCCGGCGTTCGCGAATTACCGCAATATTACCGTCTTACAGCTCTGTGTGAAAGGGGCTTAATGTTATATCTTTTTATGGGGTTTTTGATGAAATACTGTACTTAATAATGCTTACATTGTGGATTTTCTAAGTTAGATTTTATCTATAAACTAGTTGTTTATTTTATGGTTATTCATTTTTTTTTTTTTTTTAGAAAGTTTCAAACATGAACGAGGCATTTAACTATGCTAATGAACTTCAGCTATCTATAATGATTTGTTTTTCATGATTTCCTCATTCTTATAAATCTCTTCTTATGATATATGGGACGCAATAACATGTATACTGTACTTCCCAATCTTCCAACAAAAATGGGCGTGAAGTTGCTTATTGCTACCTCGCTACATAATATAGGGGTATGACTCATGTGGCGCCAGGTCGGACATTCAAGGCCCTATTCTGGACAATAATTTCATATTATTACCTCATTTCTAAAAAATGCACTTATTCATATTGTGCGTGTTTTTACACCATTTCCTGTTAACCAATACACAAGAAAGCAAGGTTAATGAAAGTGAAAATAGTCAATGAATATTTTGTAAAAACTTTAGATTAAACTTTAAAAACGTAATTAACATCAATGCAATTTGGTAAAGGTTTGTTCTTAAATAGTTTTCTTTTTTTTGTTCGTTTGTAAAATTGCAAAGGTTTGTAAACGATTCCAGTTTCATTTCTTATTTGTTCTTATGTTTTATCTACAATTATTTAAATCATCAACGTCTGATTCTATGGTGTAAGATTATTCTTGGAAAGAATTACAAATATACACAAAACAAGAAACATGCATAACATTATCTGCTGTTGCTAGTCGACTCAGCCTGTGGCACAGCGTTACTTTCACCCTTGCACAACAAGCGTGTCCTTGTTTTAAATTGATGTATGGGAAAGTTTAGATCAAAGATAAATAGAATAACAAGAAGGGGACCAGGAGTCCATTACACTGTCAGTCACAAGAAAAAGGCAAATATCGTAAAAGAAATAGTATTGGATTTCCTAGGTCGGTGAATGGATGGGCCATCAGTGACAGCAGCTGCCATGCTCTGTCACAGAGATGTCCGCTGATCTACGTCAGTCAATGTCATGTTAACTTCTGTAATCAACAGGGTACATCACGTATCGACTAGACATAAAATTTGAAAATCATGATATTTGTTTTTTAAACGGTGTTAATAGATGGAGACTATATTAGAACAATTTCCACAAAAAATATTAATAAACCAAATACAAGTTTACTGTTAGCTAGGCCTAAAGAAAAAAAACCCGTTATATTAAATTATGTGCACACATGCTCAAATGTAAGCTCATTCGGATATTTATCGTTATCGTTTGGTAGCGCAAAGTTGGTGTGCGCACGTAGGCCTACAAAAGTCGTAACACTTCGTCTATAATGGAATAATTTATAGGTGCATGATTTCATAGGATTCTATATAAAGGTTATTTAAATAGTGTTTTGATAAAGGGTGAACTGTTAGGTCCCCATAATAAAATAGTTGGTTATATTATAGACCTATATAAGCTGAAGCTTCTTAATGTCAAAGGTCAAACTCAGTGCTGAGAACGAATAGGCCTAGATTTTATTACAACGACGTGGGTGGCGAATTACTTGATGTGATTCTAATTGTTGTAACTTTTACGTCAACACGAGTGAAATAGCTTGACTAGCATCAATCGAACCGATCTCCTCATCAATTTGACAGGCCCACGTTCATGGTCATAACATCCAGTGTTAACACCAATTCACCTATGACCCCTTACAATCAACCGTACAATCATATTACACTTAATAATTATAAAAACGGTTGGTTTTTAGTGATATGTCGACATTCTTAAACCAATCAATCAGTAAATATAATTTACACTTTAAAAAGTGTTTTGACTTTTTAAAGAATGGTAAAGTAGAAATTAGTGGTGAGGGAGTTTGAGGCCCGTTTGTGGTTAGGCCAAGCGTGTGCAAGTAAACTCGGGTATAAATAAGGTAAAGAACACC
This sequence comes from Antedon mediterranea, assembly GCF_964355755.1. Classification (NCBI taxonomy): domain Eukaryota; kingdom Metazoa; phylum Echinodermata; class Crinoidea; order Comatulida; family Antedonidae; genus Antedon; species Antedon mediterranea. Next base: position 19,570,631 of record NC_092675.1, read on the forward strand.
TCGAAACGCACTCTTATATCATGCGTGGCAAACGGCTCCAAGCCAAGTCACCCACTCGCTTAAAAACCCATTTGGTAAAGAGAACGAGACCACCCAATCTTTCACCAAAAAAAAATCAATGTGGTGTTATATGAATTACATTTTATAGCATTTTTTTAGTTAACATGGAATTTGTTTTTCTGTAGGTCATCTTTATGATACTTTAACTTCTTGAACAAATAGGCCTACCTACAATTTCAAACCATGTAATGTGTGTGACTGGAAAATAATAAATGAAATGAATGAAATCATTATAAGAAAAACATTCAGCCGTGTAATGCCTACAATATTTTAATACATCAAATTGCCATGCCATGGTTTTTATTTTGAATATAAACACTCAGGCACAAATAATATTGATAACAATAAAACAGGCCTATTTTGAAAAATATAATGGCCGACTTTTTCTATTTACAGATTTCCTCATCTTAATCGTTTCAAATTAATCAATTACATTTCAGTATATCAACGGGCGGTTTAGAATTCATGTTCTGCCTGCTGAGTTTATATAATATAAAAAACTAAATAAACATGTATTAAATTGGTACATTTTCTGACGTTATAACGCTTTTTTCATAACGAGTTTGCATGAGGGCGCAATGGATCAAAAGCAAGCCGCTTTGCCATTGATTGATGCGCTTGCGCATAAACAAATCCAATGCAGTAGTTAAGATGACAAATGTCTACACAATTCATACTCACTCGACATGTTGATTTATCCTCTAATTCACATTAACAACAGTTACAAGTGTTACCAACAGCAATGTATAAATGTCACTTTAAGAATGAAATATAGTCTGAATACCTGTACTGTATACATGGCGGCACCATCAATTGCAGGGTATACATTAACTGAATATCATTCGATCGATATTTTCAAGAATGTTCACAAACGTTCAGGAAAACTGTGTTCTGGATCTTTCAAAACAACGATCTGAAAGTTTTAAAGAACGTTCTGAAACTTTCAGAACATCAACGATCTGAAGAACTTTCGGAAATGAAAAATGTTCACAAACGTTTAGAACAACGTTTTGAACAAGCTCTTCAGAAAACAATCACACGTTTTCGAAATGTTCACAAACGTTCATAATTAATTAATTAATTAATTCAGAAGAATGTTCTAAACGTTAAGAAGAACGTTTTAGAACATTCAGAGTAATGTTATAAAATATTTGAAGAACGTTCGAAACTTTTAGAAAATAGTCTAACTGAAAGTCCTGAAATGTTATGTTAAATGGTGACAAGACATTCTAACGTTTACAAGAATTCTTAAACAAAACACACAGAAAAAATATATATATAAGAACGTCACAAAAGCTTAGAACCACAATTTAGCAAAATTTAGAACAAACTATTACTATTAAATACAAGTAGGCTTATATACAGTACCGGTATTGTATTTTGTGTCTATTGTTTTTTAATCTAATTGTTTTTCTTTTTAAAATTAAATGTGTCCGATGCAGTGTAGGCCTACTTTCCCGCCCTTTTGCAAGCTAATATAATCAAACGGACAAATCTCGTTTTTCCTGAAACACGAAGTAGATTGTTTAAAATAATAGAATACACACACGTTACCACACATGAATTGGCGCGTTTCCCATCCCTTTTTACGACGGAACTATGGTCCCCACCTCTGTGGAAACCTGTTTTCATAAGAGCCCAGCGTCGCTTTGTCGAGACTGGGGAAATAGATTATAATAAATCAATGCTTGTTGATGAGGAAGGAAAAGGCAGTTGGAATGTAGGATCTTCGTCTAATATATCATTCAATCTGTCATTTTTTACACGAGTAGCCTACAAGGATGGACGCGTGATATAATTTATTGCAAGATATAGTTTGATTCATGGTGAATCAATAGAAACACATATCAACGAAAGAAGAAAAGAAAAACTATCATTGTTTGAAAAAAGTGTGATGTGCCCAAATATGGTAGTGGTATGCTCAAATATGGTAGTGACATGACATCATCATGTCCATATATGGGCACATTGCATTTTTTTCACATTAAGGTTGATAGAGTAGACAGAGCTTTAGAATGATTTGAAAAAAAGTTACATCAATACTTTCAATGTTTATTCCTTAATCTTTATATTATTTGGAATTTGTAATAAAAGTGGGATAAATGTTGATAAAAGATAATGAATGAATGAAAGAAAAGAAGACAAAAAAATATAATTATGTTTATGTAATTTTGTAGTGTTTGTATATGTATTGTTTGTATCTCGTTTGAATGTATACGAAGGGAACACCTCCTGTAAAAATTAATTGAAATAAATAACACATTTAACAACTACGTAGAATGAGTCATTTGATTTATTTCTAAGTAACTGTATATATTTTTTCATTATCGTTTATTATTGACAAATTGACAAGTGACAGTTGTTCAAAATATATACAAGAAAGACTTAATTTTGTTAAGTTACTTAGTTTTAAATAACTTATAGTAAAAGAGCGCTAAAAGTAAAGTAGATATTGCAATTTAGCCAGAGACACAATTGTCGTTAGTTCTAGTCTAAAAAGGTACGTAATAAAAAAAAATTCGTGCATTTGGGGAAGCTTTTTTCATAGGTGACGTTTTTTTCCAATTCCATGCAATGTTTGCAATGTTATTTTTATAATAAAGAGACAGAAATAAAACTACATTTTTGGTGAACTTTGAACTTGCCACAAATACTGTTGTATTTCTATTCAAAATTTCTAGTAAGTAAAGAAAATAAAATATAAAAAAATAGATTTGACGAAGAAAACAATTTAATTCCAAATTGTTTAAACTGAACTTTTAACTGGCGATATGAAAACGAACAGCTCTGAATTATTTCAGCTGTATAATAAGAACATGAGAATTGCGTTTGATGACCAGACTGCAACCTCTCGCGCCGTGGGTTCACAAGGCCATCCAAACGTACAGCTCGACCACACAATATACGGATTTTGAACGCTAGAAAATCAATTCCGATGATTGACGTGACGGCCTTAATGAAGATGATCGTCGTAGAGTATTATTTCATTTATTTATTCTGCAAAGTACAGACTGACACCTCTAAACTAGTTTAAACATTTTCGGCCACACACAAGAAAAATGAAAAATGCATTCTAATAAATTAGAAGGTTTTAACCAGGGAGCTTATTTTACAACTCCCTGTTTTAACTAACTAGCCTACAGTAATTTAAATTCTAAATTCGCATAGCACACTTACAATACATTAGTTCGTTACGGATAAGCTCAATTAGATAAAATCGGTAACTGTTTAAACGTTGGTGTAGCCTACTAGGAATGAGAGACTCTTCAAATCAAACACATCTATGTTTGTTTCTACAATATATATATACAGTAATAGTAATAGTAATGGCTCCCTTTGTTATATTTCTTTTATTCCTGTCCACCCAGGCAGCACTTGCCAGCTTTATACTATGACGTTATCCAAATTCCTTCACTTGCACTGATGAAGGGCTAGTGTTGCCCGAAAGCTCTGCTAACTTTTCTGGCTGTTTACTTTATCGTTTTGATTTAGCTTTTCGCTTTTTATTTTTGTATCTCCATTGAGATCCAGCCACTGATACCCACAGCATTGTCATTTTTTTCAGTAATTTGCATTTGGATTTATATAGTAATAGTAATATATAACTGCAATGTGTTTTTGCAAACAAGAAAGCGTGAAGAGGATGAAAAATCCAACATTTAGTTCTATAGTTTAACATCCTTAATAGAATATACACAGTAAAAACTAGTAGCATTCGTTAAAATTCTATTTATATCAGTAATAGTTAATAGGTATATGAAAAGAATTAGCAAAATTGGTTCCCATGATACATAAATAACAGAACAAAATGTAAACTTCTCATAGGGCTATTTTAATTTGATGTGGTGCAGCAATTAATGTACACATTCGACATGACTGCAGTTAATACTCTAATAGGCTAAACCATTAATTCTCTCATTAAAATGACTATGAACATAACAGAACATTTAGATGCAAGTTCAAGACCTATGATAGAACACGTTCACAACGAAGTTTGCTTTCTTAACAAGTTGAGCCCACCATGGGTCTAGCAGTACTAACAAACTATGTTCTACAAACCGGTGCAATATTCTAGAAAGAAAAACACAGTTCGTTGTCGGAGAAAGGTGATTGTGTGTGGGCTAGTGAGTGAATCGGACCAGACTGAGTGTTGGCTTAAAAGAAGCCCTACCTCGTGCAAGGTTATAGGTATTTTGATATAAAACAATCATCCAATATAGTAAAAACCATAGAATTATAGTGTGAAACATTCGCGTAACTAACTTCATATTTTCAAGAACATTTTAAAATGAACTAAATTACCTATAAGCATGTTAAATATACACTATAGTTAGTAAGTGGTTACTTATTTATATTTGTAATGAACACACGAGTTAACTTCATCTGATTAAAGCTTGGTTCCCACTAGCGACGTAACGTTACGCAATCTACGCAACGTAAGCAAATCCCCTTCTAATAATTGTGTTTTCCCCCGCCTGCGTGAAATCAAACCTGCAATGTTTGCAGCACTGACGACATAGAAAAGAAGAAACCATGAGATTAAAACTACAATTGCAATCTTCTAACCTTAATCATATTTGGCACTTATTCATAAACTCTAATACTGATGTTAAAATACACCTAACACTTGGAAGTGACTATCATGTGTTCAGTAAAGAAACCCATCTAATACTTGATACATTTTGCAAAATATATGCCAAAAGAGCATGGAAAAAGCGCTCCGCAATTATCAATTAATAGATCTAGAGATTGTACCAGATTTCCGTTCTGTATTGCAGAGTAAGACTTGCATAGTGTAAATTTCTGTTGTTGTTTTTTTTTTTACTGTATCAGTTGATTTTAAAATGCCTTGTCATTCATTTATTTCTTATGTTTAACTTTATAATGTAATTTGTTAATTTTGCAAATGTAATTTCTGTTCATTTTAGGCCTTTTATTTATATCTGTATTTTGTATCATCATTGTAAACAACACTTAACTGCTGCATGGAGACTTTAAATTTATATTTACAAAACTTTAAAAACACAATTAAATCAGGATTATAATTTGAGGTATGATGGTTAATAAAACACTAAAAATAAGATTAAATATTAAAATTAGGAAAATCGAAATAATAATAAAAATAATACTACTTTAACTAAATAACAAATAAAGATCATAACTCATAACATAATTAAATGATATACAGTATTAACAAGAACATAAATAATAAAATAATAATAAACAATATAATATTTAAATTAAATGACATTTTTAATAATAGGTCTAATAATATTTTCTTTAAAAATAACATATTAAAAACATTGATAATAATACTAATAATAAATAATAACACTCCATCAAAGTTAAGTATTGTACTTTTTGCTCTTTAGTTTCTTTTTGTACAATCCGTTTTCTTTCATTTAAATGTTTTTTCTTTTATTTTCTCTTTATACTTTTATTTAGCCTTCAGGCTAACATAATGTATGTAATATATGTAAGAACGCACCGTCCAGAAGAACGATTTAAAGGCGTATGTTCAATAAAGTTATTATTATTATTATTATTGCGTCGTCGGTTCCCACTTGTGATTACGCAATACAGCACTTTGCGTCAATACGTCGCGTTCTAGTGGGAACCATGCTTTAGAATTCATAATAGAAGGACGTTTGTATTTTGTTGGCGCTTTCCGACAAGCCTTGATGTAAAAAGTGTACAGTATTGCATTCAATATAATCAGAGAACAGAGATATTTTACTCGCCTTTCTATGATATAAAGAATAGTGTAACATATAGCCTATAACTTAAAACAATTATTTTAAAAAAAACACCACACTCAAATTGAAGAGCAGCAACAGCAACATCAATGAGTTTTAATTTCTTTCACCATGTGACCAATACAATAATATATACAAGCAAGTCACTTTGGGCATCAATTATAACCAGAGAGAATATTATACACTGCTATATTTCTTATATAACAAACAATATCACATTTGGTATACGTGTATTGTGTATTCTTCCACGGTTGTATCATGGAGGTTAGTCTTGGCGTATTTAAATATTTAAGAGGCAACTACCACGTAATACCTAATATAGCAGATATAATATGAAGTTTTGAATATTCTTAAGTAAATGGTATATGGTAAATTTTCATAGACGTATAGCCCAACACCTAAAGTACACATATTCCCTATAAGATGTTAGTCAGTGAAGTACAATATATTAAATGCCAAGTCAGACTTTAAAACATCTAATTTAATAGTTAGGACACATTTATCAGTGACACTGAAGTACAATATTAAATGTCAAATATCAGACTCTCAAGGATCTAGCAATAGCTTTCAAAAGATCTAATAGCACATCGATGAAAAAAGTTCCTATTTTTGTTAAATATCATCAAATATACTTAGTATATAGACTTTACAGTAATGTTAAGTCAGGTTCAGTTGTCAAAGATCCTCCACCTAGCACATGCAAGTTGTATTTGGAAGGTATATGCTTACAGTTTAAAAAGTCTGACTGTTGTTGAAAAACACAATGCCTATAACCACTTCTAGCAGAAAAGAAAATCTTTATCTAATATCCTTTACTTGGCTGGTCAATTTCAATATATTATGTATATATTTCTTTGAATGTTTCATTTGTGTGTTCACATATAGATATTTGATTGCATAATATCATTCTGTATATACATGTTCATGTTAGCATGATACTTTACAAAATATACTGTTTGACAGTTAATTAATGTGAAAAGCAATGATGGGTAAAAAGTATGCAAAGAAAATAGGCCTGATAATACTAAATTCTAAACCTAGTATTCTCAGACATTTTAATTACAGTAATACTGTAGGCCTACTACACAGAAGTACAGTATGTGTATATTATAATATGCTCATTGCGTGTAACATAGAAATACCTTGTCTTTTCGTTCTGATCACTTTAGTTTTTCTTTACTTTAAATTAAAAAGAAACATACACAAAAACAATCTATAGTTTCTAATCTGTCTTAAAACTGAAAACGTATACAGGTTGAATGCCCAAACTAAATATTGTTATTCACACTAAATGGTGAAGCTGGCACTAAGGCTTTATTGGCTCCAAATCTCTTGGAATGCATTTTACTTAATGAATAAATATAGAAACATGGACGCCACACTTCAAATACATAGTAGCGATATTTCGTTTTCATGACGCGCCATTATACTACGCAGCTATAACAAAAAAGTCAGAAACATTTGAGCATAGCAGAATCAATAGCTGAGTGGTCTAGTGGCGCATACTGAAAACGGAAATTTGCCAATACATAAGACTTGAGTTACAAAAAAAAAAGGTGCAATCTTTTTATAATAATAATAATAATTATATACATACAAATACAAACAGTATAACATTAACACGTCAAGCAGCAAGGAAATAGTTTTTTAAAAAATTTGCGTCCACACTGTAACATGGTTTTATAAACCTTACTTAAATAATAGATATTTGTAGCTCATAGCAAAAACCTCTCAGTAACAAGTCTTGAAGCTTTATAAAAACCAAACTTTTTAGAAAATCAGACTTTTTAGTCTATAGTCCAAGGTTTTTTTTAAACTGTATACATACAAGGTAACCTATTCCAAATAATGACAACTGAAAATGTGTGTATTTTAACTGCAAGGAAAGTGCTAGTAACGAAAGTGAGAAGCGAATATAAACAGCTTTAAAATAAAAAAAGATAAAGAATCTTTGGTAAATCTAACAGATTTTTATAAGCACTAACACTTTTTTTTTTACTTTATATATACAACATGCCTTAAATATTTGTAAAGCTGTGGAATTCATTTTGTTTCCCAACAGTTACAGTGTCACAACAACCAGAAAAATACTATTCACCACCACACATGATACGGATTGTGTTCACATTTTCTAAGGTCCAATTTGCAAAAGCTATCACAATCTACTTTGTAGGAACGGTCATCAAATCAAATATAATTAATTAATACTAATTCAACCAATATAAAGATGAATTAATATAATGAAAAGTGATTCGTCTATTGAATAGTAAAATAAATTAAATTTGCTAGAATTTTGTATCACTCTTCAGATAAAAAAAACAAGGTAATTTGTTTATGATAAATAGTGGTAAAGAACATTTGGGGGGGGGGGGGTACCACATTATAACAAGCACAATAAACAACATATTTCTTGGGTTTTCGTAATTGTGTCATGGTGGTTGAGTAACAATCACCATTCATTTATACGACACACCAAGCACGTACACAACATTGTCTTTGGTCTGCCAAATGCAATATAGTAATTATATCTATTCTATGCATGTTCGGACATTTGGAATTGAAGTATTCAACTACCACACTATATATACACACTGATGTACTAATTCATATCTATGGTATGCCAAGAATGTCAAAATATGAATAAACACACAAATATATCCCATCTCCCGAGTACACGACACCTCACATATATTCATAAACAAATTGTAAAATGTTTGCAAGGTAAGCGGATTTGAATATGGTCTCTAATAGTGGTCTCTGATAATGGTAGCTCATATATCTAATGGGCTGGTGGGCGTTTGATGTTTTTACTGGCGTTCTCTTCTTCTTGCAGATTTCTCTGGAAGTTGTTGACCTTTTCACGTAACCTACTTAACATGTCAATCTTGCGTGTCAGAAGATCATCTAGGTGGGTGCAGTATTCTGAAATCATGAAATTAACAGTTGAACATAATGAACATATAATAAAAAATTTATTATTATTTATTTATTATTTTTTATGTTTGTATTTCAGTGTTTTTTGTTTTATCTTTTGAAATTGTGTATACGCAGCCCCTGCAATTTATTTCTTTCAAGCTTGAATACAGTATGTATATTTTGTTATATGAAATAAATGGATTAAATGTAATACATTCTTCTTATGCATCTTAATATCTTATCTATTTCATCTTAGGTAGCTATGTAAAAACTCCTGTGATTTGGGAAGCAAGGAAGAACTGTGATGACGATGGTTAGCAAGTTTATCAAGCATATTGTACCTTCTACATCATAGTCCACTTCATCAGTCATTTCTAATAATCTCTCTTCATCAGCCAACATCTGTTTACTTTCCTATAATGTCAAGAGAAACAGTGTAAATAGACACCATACAAAGTGTAAATAGACACCATACAAACAAAGTGTAAATAGACATCATACAAACCAAGTGTTAATAGACATCATAAAATGCACCTTTTTTCTGAAGTGGCCTTTTAAACTATATAGACAAGCAGCGAAAATGTTGGTAAATACAAAAGGCATAACTAGCTTAACTCACAGCTACAGGCTTTCGGGAGAGAGAGAGGAGGAAGGGTAGACAACATTGTTATAATATAAATTACCTCAACACATGTCCTGTGTGTATCAATAACCTGTTCTTCAATCTCATGTAATTGGTTCATAGCTTCATGGAATGTATACATTTCAGCAGAAACCTCCTCTTCCTAAAATCAATAAGAGTACATAATATATTTAGCCACTACAAATCATGTAAAGTCTCAAAACAGATACAATACACAAAATACAACAATAACAGTAAAGTTAAAGAAAAGCAAAAGCTGATAAATAAAATAATTTACATGAGTGAAAAATCTGAATAAGAAATTTTGGAATATAGTAAATAACTGATGTTAAATTAAGCAAAAACAATAAAAATATATACTTAGATCTAATATTTTACAAGTATATATTTTACTCATATTACCTAAGACATAAGAAAATCATTATGATGCCCGTACCAGTGGTACATTTTGTGTTATGATGTAGCACAGAGGTAAATGGATAAGCATCATATTCAATATCTTACATTGTGTGTACATAACATAGCTAAATCACTGTTGCTTGGTGAAAGGCTCTTCTCTGGGCTAGGTAAAGGTACAAGATTTGGTTCTCCATTGGCTGCTGAAGGATTACCTGGGCCTAGCTCCTTTACTCTGAAAGTTAAAACAAAGTTAATTATGACAGATATTATTCATATGTATTGTATTCATTAGTATATATTGATGCAAACAGGGTTGAGAAGACTTTGTGGAGAAGCATTGGTATTAATGAATTGCATAATCAACCACAATTTTATACCTTAATCATCAGGCTGCAACCCTTCAAAGTTATATATTATATAATAGAATGAATAGATGGGTGGGTGCATAAAATGACTTACCTGTCAGCATATCGTAACGTATTGAGGGTATGTTCACAAGAACTCATTCCAGGTGATATAGTAGCAATCTGAAATAGAAGAAAAACAATGACTTTACTATCTATCTTATCGACACATCTACCTCATGTGCACCTTAAAGAACCTAGTACATCTTTCGAGACGAGTAGGGGGTTACCCCGGTGTACTAGTACATCACAGCCACTGATCATAACTGCACTCTTTGATTGAAGAGGTCGCTCAGTATAAATAGAATATTTCAAACAATCAGTTACATGCAAGCGCTTCAAGATGTTGGGTAAAGGATTGTAAACAAAAAATTATATAAAAGTTGGAAGGTGAACATTATTGACACTAATGATGTATTTAACTGCTTCTGCGTTTATCAGATACAACTATTTTACAGACAACTTCAATAACAATAACTTCTATTATACTGTATAGCACCTAAATAAATTCCTGTAATTTTATTGGACAATTGTGGGTCACATGGCGTGCAATAGTCTGCACTATTATTTAAACAATCGTTTAGCAGTTTCACATGATATATAATCTTTCATCATTCACCTCATGCCATTATTTGTACCATTACACTCATATACATTCATTATTTGTATATTATTGACTAGTACTTCTCTGGAGTTTTGCTAGGCGACATGAAAGGGGTATAATTCAAGACTGGCTTTTTAAAAAAACATTTGAAATAACAACTAACCATGCATGTTTTGGCATTTTCTGCTATAAACGAGTCTCGTAGGACCTGAGTAAGCTTACTGGCTCGGAATGGTACATGAACACCTTTATTACTAAGTGAACGTATACACTCCTTGAGTGCTAGCAGGCTCTTGTTGATCTCAGCTCCCTCCATTCTGGTCTGACGGTTAGAACTCTGTGTATCTTTTCCTCTTTCGTTTCCTAGAAGTACAAAGTATAAGTGAATAATTATTTATTCTCAAACAAATAATTGATGTACACCAACTGTCTATAACTGTGCATTTGTGAATAAAGTATCATTGTCAAATGCTCATAATCATTTTTACAGCAGTAAAATTCACAAACTTAAGTCAAGTCAAATCATAAACTAGGGTCTATCAACTGTTTGACATGCGGGCAAACATAGCTATATTATATACAATAACTATTTAGAAATATGAGGTTACTTTTACTATTCACATTGGCTTATACAGTATCGATGGGTTACATAGTACTACTAACCTGCCAAATCAATAAGCGAGAATTTGCCAAAAAGGCGATTATTCTTGCGTGACCGCAAGATTATCTGGAAAACGGCATGCGACCTGGACGAATGCTGATTTGCCGATGTTGTTCCAGATGTTCTGCAACAAAATTGAAACATTATTTGTTTACATAGAGTGGTTAGTCCTAAAGCCTTGTATACACTATCAAACTTTATGCGACAACAAAATGTGATGTGCTCATATATGGACATGATGTCATATATTTACCATATTTGGGCATATCACCACCATAATTAGGCACATCACACAAGATGGTGTGTTGAAAATGTTATTCTTAATGACGTTTCATATTGGTAAAATTATGATATTGATGGTTATTATGTCATAATAGGGACTTTACGAAACACGACGGGAAGCTAGGCCTATGCTTTATCACCAAAGCCAAGCGATTGAAAAGTGCCCCACGCCACGACACAGGGAGGGAGAGACTGCCGGTCGTCGTCTTCCAAAACGAAGCGTAACTAATAAAACGGCTATGTTGACTGTATATGATTTTACGCTCTAGCGAACACAGGATATTCGTCGTTCTCCCCTAACCGTCATGTTTCGTAAAGTTCCTAATATCATCTTTGATGATGAAAATATAATACTATACTAATATATTATAATACCTACCTAACATTATTACCATGAGCAATAAGTTTGAGTACATTGTCCACATTAGTAACTGGTTCCTCTTTCAAACCAACAACTTGTACTATTTGCTTCCCATCTTCAAGAACTCTCAGCTTGGATTTCTTATTTAAAAGATCAAAGACCTAAAACAAAGGATTTGAATAACTGTTTAATTTAATGTTGAATCAATAAAACATTATATTATAACTTTACTGTTTCATTGACAACATGTCAACTTCCTCTTACTGATGTCTGAGGAGACATGGTCGTTATAGCTTCATCAGTCTTTTGTATCAAAGCATTAACTTCACATTAACATAAATTGGGAGCTGGCTTTGAGAGATTGATTCGACGAATCCCTTCGATACCCTTAAAGCCCGACGCACACTATAGCTATCGACTGAGCCAACTGGCTCACTGTGTGCGGAAAATATCTATCGTGTTAAATATTTTTTGTCATGCATGTCATTTTGTGTGTGTGCCGAACAGCTTACTAAAAAATTCCACTGTGCATGACATATTCTAATTTATTAAAATATGTCAGCGCACGTTGTTTTTTTTTTTTATTCTCATTTTAGGCAAATTGCCAAGGATAAACACAAGTGAATTCATTCACTATCCTTCTAAAAGGTGGCAATCCCATTCACAAGACAAACATGTACACAAGATGTTGTATAGCGTATTAAGTGATTATCCAATTAGAAAATCGGGTACTAAAGCCGTTTAGTGCGTGTACGATAGAACGTGATCACAGTTTGTGGAAAATTGTTTGAGCAGAATGTGATAGCTACAGTGTGTGACGGGATTTATTAGATTTGCGCACCTTTCCGCTGTAGATTTCAAAGAAGCTGCAGCCCACTACTAGGTCCTTTTTCTTGTTTTCTGGTTTTTGTAACAACTTGAATACATCATGGGCAGAGAGTGCATAAATTCCCTTTGTTACATCTTGCTTTTTACCATCAAAATCACCTCCCATTGTCTGAAAAAAAGGTTTTGCCTTTTACTTTTTTTACTCAACTCAAACATTTTTTAAAGATGTATTGTCTCCCAAAACTATGAATATTCATAAAATCAGACTTTGAAAAGGTTATTTTGTAGTTTTAATCAAGTTAATCACTTCCATAGAAAAAAAACCCCCCAAAAATGAAGTTTTTACTAATAAAATAAATTCAACCAAAAATCCATTGGCTGGCAGCCAATTTTACCATTTTGTGCTTTAAATTAGTTTTTCCAGGTAAATATTTTTAGATCCAATTTTTGGTCAAAGTGGATAACTATTGTGACATTAAAATAGCTTTTTCCAAAAAAAAATTGTAAAATTTTTCCAGGGGGACAATATATCTTTAAGGGTTTCTACAGAAAAAGAGAAAAGAACTCTCAGATATGTTCAATATTTGTTAATTGTTACAGGTACATAACCTCACTAACCATTCCAAGAATTATAAAAGATATAATGAAGAATTTGAGGACTAATTAGGTTGAAGCTTATGAAACACAATTTATGATATTGATATTAGTGATGATAATCATAACGGTGATAATGATATCATTTTATTCACATTTATATTGTTTTACCTACAACAAAAGATTTAGATTTAGAACCCATTGTTTTAACATTGACTTACATGAGTCTTGCCGCTGCCAGTCTGACCGTAAGCAAAGCAGGTTGCCATACCTTTACTAAATATACATTCCACTAGCCTCTTAGCAGTAAATCTGTTGAACGATTATATAAGAAAAACAATTATTGAACTGAATTCACAATCACTTGAATAAAATAGATGCAGAAAATCATCCATCATATTACAAGTAGCAAATCCAGGATTCTGTAAAGTGGGAAGGGAGAGTACTGAATTTGAATACATTAATCAATATGACATAGGGGTTTGGGAAGTTGAACAGGGCTATAAAATTGTAAAACGAGGGCGGGCTTGGTGGGTTTCCATCCCCATTGTCTATCCACACTAATTCTAAAGTAAGCCTACAATTACGACCGACATACAAAACTCTTTGTATTAAAACAAAATTACACAAAGATCAGACTTTTGATTTAGAAAAAAATATGTTTAACTATATACCTATAAACCATCTCATTTGTGGCGTTTTCATCGAGGGCAAAGTCAAATCTGAAATGTTGATTCTCTAAGTACTTAGTCAAGTCCACTTTTAGTTTTGGTTCATGTACTAACACAGACTCTTTCTGTGGTATAGTAATTACATCTATATCTTTTTTATTCATCTCTGAAAGTAAGTGAAGAAGTTTGATATTGAGTTATTATTATCATTCATATTCCTATAACAACACAAATAACAATAATGTATTGATTGATGTTGATATCTTTCTAAATTAAAATACAACAATAACATTACTCATTAAGTCGACATTACAATTTACAAGTGGCTGACCTATTTTTATTGGAAATTATTATTTATATTATGGAAAATAATTAATTGGAAATATACATGATCATTGTAAAACCATCTACTCCATTTCAATATAATAAATATGTATAAAATGTATCAGCAGCTTTGAATTGTTTAGAGTGGAAATAGAATGTTATCAGTCTTGGGTATAAAGCCTGTTTTCCTGTCAACATTATTCGACGCTATCGTTAACAATAACCGGAGATCTTCTACGTAAACATTGAAATGTTAATGATTTACAGGAAAAGGTACTCGCTATCGTTATCATTTCAACTTGATCGCTTTCAAACGATCGTCATTGAAATGTTAACGATCAACGACGATAGCGTCGAATAACGTCGACAGGAAAACAGGCTTTAGTTACCACTGCAATGAAACAATAGATGAATGACGAAAATGTTATCACTACCTGGAGGATATTGCTCTATGGTTACACCTACCTTTTTTGTTCATTGGACGTTTCCGCACACAGACTGTAATCTGGTGGTCTTCCACCTGAATGAGAATCAATAAAGAGTATGGGTTACTGCTGTCAGATCAACGAGTAGAGGACTATTGTTATAGGGTACTAGACCGTTGTTAATATAGCCATCCATCCGCCATATCTAAGTACTAATGTGTTTAAAACATTGTGTATAGTTAAATGCTAAGTAACAAAATAAATTGTTTGGGATTTGGAAAAGAACATTTCGTTTTTAAAAATAGTTATTTATTCATTCATAATGTGCTGTTTTTTATTAATTTTTTTTTTATTTTAGTGGTATCCTAACACAAAAACACTACAATTATATGAACCAGCTTAGTCACAAAAAATATTACAAATTGTTTGCAACAGAGTTATTATTAGTTTCAAAGCAAGTTCTACTATTCAACAAATATAGTAAATACAAAAATGTTAACAAAGTTAAGATCTGTCTACACTATCACACTTTTATGTGACAAAAATATGCAATGTGCCCATATATTATGGATAAGATGATGCCATATCACTATCATATTTGGGGATATCACTACCATATTTAGGCATACAGTATCACATTTGTTTTGTCAAACTAGATAGTAGACAGAGGTCTGAAACCATCCCCAAATATTACAATTGATAATGAAATAATTTAGAGGTATGTGCTATACTAACCCGATCATGGTTACTAATTGGTTGGTATTCTAGGTCAGCTTGGCAGTCTCGAATCATACGTATAAACTCCCAATTAGGGTGATTTCCAAGTTCAGCATCCTAGAAAATGAGAATAAACTGTGAACCAACTTGATAATTATATGAATATTGTAATTAAAACAACTATTTTTCCTGTTTAAATTATTAATATAAGTTATGGTAGAAATGATTTTAAAGACCCTTACTTTGTTCCGCTGCTGTTTCTGTTCCTCTTGTTTTGCTCTCCTTTCTTCTCGTTGCTTCTTGATTCTATCAACTTCCTTTACAACATTAGATCTTCTTCGAGCTATTACCAAAAAAATAAAAAAATAAAATAAATTCAGTTAAGTATGATGTTTGCACACCGAGAGACGCACCCCCTGGCGCATATACCCATGTGGTCCTTCGCCAGTATCCATCCAGATCCAGACCAAAACAACACTCATTGACATGTTATTACTTGCCAAAATAGAATTTACTGCAAATATTTTGAGTAACTTAGCAGGAAGATGCAACTTAAATATACAAATAATGAATGTTTTGAATGCGGAAAATATATTCATGGATTGGAACATTGACTGAATATAAAATTGAATACAAAACATACATTAATTATTTATTTTATAAAACCTCTATATACAGTACCGTTTATTAAATTAATAAACTGCTCCCATTATGAATAAAAAATGGCCCTCAGCAGAGCAGTTACAGTATAGACGGCGCACTCAGGTGGGTTTCCTGTCGCACAATATTAAGGCTAAAGCAAGCGTACAATAGTACCTTCAATCATTGAAATGGGAGATTGAACAACCATCAAATTTTGGCAAGGATACACTCATGCAAATTATAATAATTCATTATTTTAGGCGCTGCTTAAAAAAGCATATTTTGCTAAACTAGCAATCAATTCTATTTCTTGCATGTTTGCTGTACATCACCTTCTCTGAGAGGGATGATGTACTGTATTTGTGATAAAGCCTTGCAGAAACTTAAGTAAATCATTCTTTCATATTCTTTCATGCACAGTTATAGCCAGTAAATTGTAATATTGTATGGGTTACAGTTCATGCTGTATTGCCCATGTACTGTACACAGTTAAGTTAAAATGTTTGGGCAACTACAGTATGTGCATAGATTTTCTTGACAAGAGGTACTGTATCTAATTTCTAATAGTAGATTTTCTTTCCTCCACCATAAAGTTTTCAACACACAGTATTCTTACCGCCGTGATACTTTTGTCCATCTTTCAATGGTACAACTATGTTTTTAAAGAGTACAATAATACAGATTTAAGAATTTAAATGACATACCTGTATGAGTATATTTATAACCAGAATTATGGTGAGTTATATAATTATTAAGTTAATTATCACTCCTTTAATGTATTAGTACCCTTACCTGCAGGAATGGATTGCTTTACTAGATTCTGAACAGGGCCAGCAGGAGACGGGTTGTTTGCGTTACCATTCTGATTAGCAGCACGGACAACATTAAGTCGAGCTGACGGTACTGTTGGAAACAAAATCACAATAATTTATTCATATTCCAAAACAAAATTAAAATACTGTAGATAGTACATTAGATAAAAAAATAGACAATAGATAAAAAAATATTAAAAGACAACTGTAATTTAAAGTCTTATTTTTGTAGCTTTTATTTTTATTACAGCAGTTAGTATACAGTAGGTTAAGTATTTTAAGAGGGCGTTCCAACTAAGTTCGCTGTTTTGGAAATGTTTTCACCAATTGAAATGAAAATGATTGCCTTTAATACTGTACAGTACTACTGTATAAACATTGTTTCATTTTTACAGTATCCTTAAATTGATAATTCTAAATTTTGTCTGATATTTGTGGTACTGTATAGTTGTTTATGAATATGACACATTTATTAATGGCATTAAACAGTTATCATACCATGCATTACATTTTACAAGATACAAATAACCATCACCCCTAGCAACAAATGATGCAATACATATAAAATACAAACAACACTGCTACTATATAGCAGGCAGTGTACAGATACAAATACCAAGCTCATATCCGTTTGTTATTATAGTGACTGTACAAAAAATGTGTAAATACTATACTGTATAATCTTTAATTTATTTTGGCATGTTAATTTACTTAAAAATCACATGTGAGAGTGTGCTAATTAGTTAAAAAATGAAGTTTCTAAAAAAAAATCTTTAATAAGCAAGTTTAATTTCTCAACTGAATTTAACAAATTTAAACAATATTCATATGTCATTATCAGTATTTTTATCAATATGAAGAGATGCCTCTAATGAGCTTTGATGCATGTATAGTAACTAACTGTATTCACAAAAAAAAAGAGATCATAGACATCGGAATGTTTTCCATTTCCGAATAATAATTTGTTAGAACGCCTACAGTATAATCAAATTAGGTGTTGAGAAGATCCCTACTTGAAAAAGATGAACTAAGACTGAAAAATATTATTTGAGGACTGCATGATTAAAAGCATGACTACTGTATTGTACAGCAGCAATAGGGTCAACATGACGAGAATTAGTTACAGATCATGCTATGTATTCACTGTAACATTTATAAATGTCAGTGAATTATCTGATCAATAGAATATATTTAAATTAACTACTATAGCAGGGAGCACCGGTTTATTTTATAATATTTCAACAATTGAATTCATTATGATCTGCATTAATACATTACTATGTAATGTATTATTAAGTGAAAACCATAATTTTTATAATACTCTAAGTCTGTACTATATGTTACTACTAAACATACATGGGTATTCTTAAAATCTGTTCATTTGAAGATTGTACTGTATACTGTAGTTTTTATTTGTATTTGTGTCCAATTTTGATTCAATTCGCACATTAAAAATCAGCAACAATTGAATTAAACTAATTAAATAATTAATCATGTTTTGTATGAATGAATGCTAAAGCTCTGTCTACACTATCAATTTTAGGTGATAAAAACATAAAACATGACATGTCATATCACAAACATATTTGAACATATCACTACCATACTTTTTTTGTCAAACTAGTTTGATAGTGTATAGACAAAGCTTATTGTGCTGACATTTATCAAGTAACATATTTTAATAAAACGTATTATTACATTTTAAAGTGAAAAGTAAAATCGATCCCTAAATACCGTTGAAGCATGTGTAATTAAAGAATGATTTTATGAACTGTGCACCCAGGATATGATACAGTAGCATTTCCACTTCTTTAAAATGTTGTTACTTTGCTACATCAAACATCATGCTAAACTACAACATAGAAATGATGACAAATAAAAACCATCAAAATTTTACATGCAAAATAAAAGCTAGCAAATTAACATTACCATTTTCAACATCATCTGCTTTTTTAACGGCATGAAAAAATGGTAAAAATATATTGTTTTCAACTTAATATTTCAATCGCTGTAAATTTTCTGTTTTTTTTTTATACATGGACTATGCATAAAATCAAAATGCAAATCACAAAAAAGAAAAATGTCTTTAGAGTTTTAGAATGGGAGAGTTTTAGAATGGATGGGAGAGTTTGCTCACTTCAGACCAGCATACAGGTAATTTAGCAATCCAGCTAAAATTAGAACAATATTTACAGTAATTGTATGTTACACACTTGGCTTTGGAAGATGGGTGGAAAGTCAAAAGCTGGTTGGAAGGATTTATAATAAAGTGTGAATCTCTCCACCCTTGTCTTGACAAATCTTTGGGCTATGGTATAGTACAGTAGCATGATGGTACTGTACCAATCCACAAGATAGCCCATTGTCACTGTCAGACTTAAAACAAGGTCAATTACAGGTATTTCTGAACAGTTGAGTGAAGACAAATGTTATGATTGGCTGCACAGCAACAAAAGAAATCAAAGAAATTATGCAGTACAAATAAAAACAGCAATGGTTATTGGTAAATGTACCTTGATGCGATATGTCAGCTGGGATAAAAATATTATTAAAAAATCAAACTAAACAGTATAACTACTAGTACTAGACATCTCATAGATGGCACAGTAATTACTGAGACTCAGTTGACACATTCTCGCTTTGTAACTGTATAGGATGAATATATTGCGTGGTGGTGTGATTTTTCTTGGTGGTCAACAGAGAAAGTTGAGATCAGATACAGTACTTGCCCTCACCAAAGTTAACTTTCCCTAACATATTGATGGTGGTTTTGTACAGTATGTAAGCAGTAAACTGCTTTCCCAACATTAAACTCAAATCTGAATATGGCCTATTAAGTATTATATGCCAAATTCTTACAAAATTATTGCTCCTTGTTCATGGTTCTATCTACCATCTTGTAAAAATGATCATCACACGGAAAAGTTTTTTGAATACTGTATTTACTATTTCTAACTTTATTCGGGACCCTCTTGTCAATATTGTTTCAAGTCAAAGACCGAACTTCTTTGTGACTCTAACATGACCAGAGATACTGTAGATTTTCTACTACTAAATAATAATAGAAATAATTTGTTTCAAAATATACAAAACCCAAATTAGTAAGGTGAGTAAACACAAGGACGAAGTTACTTGCAAGCTGTCAATTTTTTAAATTCCAACCTTAGTTTCAGGCAAAATAATTTGAATTCAGTCTACTGGGTTTTAATTCCATACATTTTTAAGAAAACCCTATTTTCATTATTTTTTAAAATTTCATAATTTTTTGATGATACAAATTTGTTCCGAAAAAAATAACCAAACTTATTACATTTGAACAAAAAAAATGTCCATTGTTGAGAATTGTGCATATAGCTGTAAAGAAACAATAAAGTTATTCAGTAATTACTATAATTATAATTAACTATCTTCTGATCAGTCAGTACTTACTTCGAGTTTCTTCTTGTCTTGGCGTGTTATTAGATATTGCAGATTTGCGTGCATTGGTGATGCGGCTAACTTTGGCAGATGAAACCTGGCGCTTTGGTTGTACCGGAGCTGGTGCAATTGGTTCAGGTACACTTAGCTCAGGATTTAAGGCAAAAACTTGTTCCACTTCAATCTACAGTATTCATACATGAATATAAATTACACATTATAAATATTAAGTAAATAAGTGCAATATTTAAGCAGCGAAATTTAAATTATCTAACTCTTCCCTGAACTGGAAAGCCACTCCGAGAGTGCATACCTCCGCCTACTGTAAAATTCTATTTCTCCGGTAAAAAAAAAATATATATATATATTTGTGTGTGTCTTAATGCTGTTTGTGATTTAGGCTAATTTCACTACAAGCATGTGTATGCGAGTTTGGTGTAATGGTTATGTAACAAGCCTTTCAATTAACAATAGCTTCAGTTGACTAACAATAGAACAGCATCGCGAAAATCAAACAAGTGAATTTGAAAAGAAAATAGGTTTTTTAAACTACTGGCATCAAAATACGTGCACATTAAATCAAATTATGTTTTAAAATTACAAATCACAAATTATAACTCTTGCCTCTTGTACAAAAATGAAGTTTTTTGGACAAGTAGTTCTCGAGAAAATGCAATTTCAGTATACTTGTTACTTTAAGACTGCTCGCCGGCTTTTGAAAAATTCTGTCCTATCTTTTAACACTAGCAGGTCTGAAAAGTATACTAAAAAGTGGTCCAGAATTGGGACAATGGTCCCAAAATTTAATGGAATGGTCCTTGACCACATATCTATCTGTATTTTCATTTTGGTAAAGATCTTGTAATTACTTTTTGAGTAATCCTGCTAACAAACAAACAAACAAACACACGCTACCGATTACATATAAATTAAGTAGATTAGTTACCACTTTTTCTTGGGCTGTCGCACAATTTGGATTTTAAAGACTTTATGACTTTTTACTGAACAAGTTTTAGATTTCCTGGGTGTCCAGCTTTAGAATACATAGTTAATCAAATATTTACAGTGCATACAATTAATGTTTTTATGAAAGAATGTTGCTTAATATACAGTTCATTATACAGACAGTGTTTGTAAAGCTAGTATTATTTTGTTCAATATCTTGTGATATGTGATAAAACTGTATAAATAAATGTGGGTTTAACAATACATACAGTAGGTAGGAACTAGAATTGATGTGTTATCAAAAATTGTTATAAAATACAGTTTACCTCTTTTCCTTTGGTTTCTCCTTTTTCAAACCACTCAACGGTAACACTCTGTGTATTGGTATTTAAGCCACTTATACAGGCTGAATGGACACGGCCTACAAAATTAAATTTGTTTAAATATCAATACTTATAGTTACTATACTGTTTTAAAAAGTTAATTAATATTTCATTACCATACTGTATACATTTATATACAGTACTGTAGCTATAACAGGATATTAAATTTTACTAATTACACAAATATGAATTATAGATTTAACTCAACAGTTCTCAAGTCAGTAACAATTGATTTCAAATGCACCTGCCAAGAAAAGCAAATTGTTCATCATCAACTACAGTAGCAACCATTTACAAACCGTATATCTTCTGATCTACGGTAACCACTGTATATCAGAAAATGTATTATTTCTTTAAAATACAGTTACAGAACTGTGGAATAATGTAGATAGAATTCCAGTGGTGGTACATACTTGTTTGGAAGGCTTGGTTGAGAAATGTAATAATAATTATATTCTTTTAAAGAAAATGTATTTTTTTATGGCCAACATATAAAACTAGGTATAGCCCTGTAATAAAAAAAAGAGAGACCTAAATGCTACTGAATGCTTAATAAACAAATAAGGTCTCCACCTCTCTAATTGGCAATTACAGAATTAAATGTGTAACAAAATTCTACTAGACACATAATTTAGCCTCAGGTAATGCAATTAGAATTCCTGAATTCTATGAAGTTTGTTGGTCATCTTAGTTTGGGAATTTCAACCTAATTATTGATTATTAGGGAGATCCAGATTGTAATCAATTCAATTTATTGCGTGAATCATACATACTGTTATTCACAAGGCTGTCAGGTGACTCACACCACAGTGAATATGAAAAGTACACCGTATACATGAAAATAAATCAATAATATTAATATACAGTAGTATTCTTAAATAAAAATATCAAATTATATTAATTAATAAACATAAACAAAATAATTACACATTAACTATTAATGTATATATCCATAGCGAATCGTACTTAACCACACACAAAAATAAGAAACTAAGAAAGCATAGGCATAGTAGGCTACAGTAGTAATAGTACACTATACACATATAGAATATCAATAGTATAGAGGTCCTAGCACTGTAGCAGGCTAGTAGCCCAGTCCTAGTAGACCCACAATATATGCCTAGTCTAGTAGTACTGTAGGCTAACTACTAGTGTCCTCTTTAGCTAGCCTAGGCTAGGGCTGCTGACTGGAACGGCTCCATCTCTGTGTTCTGTGGTCTGTCTGCCTGCTGCTGATGTCTGGCTATTTTCAGAGTTTTCTCTTTAAATTAGGCCTAGCTACGCTAGGCCTAGGCTATATTCTTTTTTTTGTGAATAACATTAACAGTGAATATGAGCTGGGGCTGCTGGGGGACTGGTCCTTCCTAATGCTAGGCCTAGCCTACTAGGCCTAGCCTAGGCCTACTACTAGCCTACACAAAAGTGAAAGTTATTTTAAAATCCCATCAATATATTTGTTTGGCAGTTGTCAGACATCGGGGTATAAGACCAGCTTAGCCCTTTTGACACAAACCTATTGAATGTTGCTGCAGGAAGGAAACCCAGATTACCCGCCGTTTTTCTATCCCCTAACTGTATGGCTATGCTAGGAGGCCTAGCTAGGTCTAGGCCTAGTAGCCTAGCCTAGCCTAGCTAGGCTGGCACCTACACCTCACATCAAATAATAAAAAAGTAATCATATTTACCATCACTTCGTTGAATGTCAACGTTCATACCAACTTTCAAATTTGCATAATCCATAGTGATATTTATTTAATGAGAAAATTACTGAAAACTAATAAAATCTGAATTCCAATGTTCTAGGTTTGTTTTCATTGGTCCCATCACACAGCGGAGCCTAGAAAATCGCCTGAAAAACATTTATTTTTGAACGTCTCGAAAGCCGTTCTGCGCATGCGTATAATTCTTAGACGTGTTTTCCCATCATGCAAAGTTTTATATAGGCCTATGTACAGTTGTTTTTTAGTCGCGTGGAAGCGACTCTATAGTTCACTATGTCGGTCGGTCGATCTGTCTGTCTGTCGGTCTGTCTGTCGGTCTGTCTGTCTGTCTGTCGGTCCGGTATCACTATGCGTTTTATCGCTTTCTGACCTTATCTTGATATCAGTTTAATCTAGCTAGGTCAATTTTTCACAGTATATTCCTTATGGCCAGGAATCAATGTGGTTATGTTTTCACGGTGCGCAATAAAAAATTACGCGGTCTACGCACGATTTAACGAAATCACGTTTGTAATCATATCTTCACAACCATGAATCACAATTAAATAACATTTGGTACTCATAAATTTCAGGGCATAAATCAACATATGGCAATACAATTACGTGCGTAGCGCATGTAACGCATGCGTACGCGCGCTTAACATTTTCAAAATTTATTTTCGATGAAATAAGAGTACATTTCAGGCAATTTTAAGCGTTTACAAAATTGCCATGAGTGCGCATATTTTTGCGCGCGCACTGCGCGTTAAATGTTATTGCGCACTCTTTTTGCCCGATTTCTGTTTTCTTGACTTACTTTTCAACTCGAAATTACGTTATACGAGCACGTCGAAAGTGACAGGCTACGCACGTGTAAATTAAACAAAAATAAATGTTTTTAAACATTTCAACATTTTTAAACATGTTCAGTAATTTCGGTCAGTATAGTTCACTATGTCGGTCGGTCGGTCTCTCTGTCTGTCTGTCTGTCGGTCTGTCTATCGGTCTGTCGGTCTGTCGGTCTGTCTGTCGGTCCGGTATCACTATGCATTGTAGCACGCGACTTAATGGCTGTTGGCCTTGTTTACTATAAAACAAGAATATTTCTTACAAAAAACGCTGCTCGCTTATTGTTATTGCTAAAGTCAAGTCTGGGGGTCACTTCATCACGCCTAGATACTTCAAGTATCCTATTACAAACAAAAACTTCAATGTACTGTTTTGATAATAATTCAATGATTATCTCACAGCGAATTATAGTAATATCATGGGACTCATAAATACCAGAAATGCTTTGGGATTTGTCTTTTCCCAGCCGTTTTTGGATTCAACAGGTGGTACCTATAAATTATAGTGGAGTTTCCATTTTAACAAAAATGTCAAAGTGTAGTACTATAAAGCTGCTTGATTTCATCTAATGAATGAGTCATCTCATGTGACGTAGCGGGCTAGAGCAGCAGCGTGAAAAATTAGTACCCTATATAATAGTATTCACACGTATTTTTTTTCAAAGTTGTTTGGGCCTACCGATCCACATTGGATATTTGAAGCATTTGAGAACAAACTAAGCAATATACTGCTTCGACAGTATTTATTTTTCATTAAATTTATATTTGCTAACATTTGCTCAGATCATCCAAACAAAAGGAATATATGCTCGGTTGAGTTTGGTGGAGCAGGGTTAGGGTTAGGTTGGAATATATTATCGTGAGACTGACTGATTTTTTTTTCAATCATAAAAAAACGAATATTAATCCATAACAGCCAGTACAAGGCTGCGGGCTACGTAGCTGCAGGTACAGGCTTTCTGGAAAATCAATTAGACTACTGATTCAACCGGAAAGACACTGTCCTATTCTAAAAAGACTCTGTATATGAGTCAGAAGACAGAACAACGACGAAGGGTAAGTGCTAGTTTCATGTTTGTTTTAAAAGAAAATTATGTTATATTATAGAATTATTTTTTGCCTCTGTTATTGTTTAATTGAAAGTAGAAGTTACAACAATTGACACAAAAAATGTCATGCTCATTTTTTGTCTGTATTGAATCTGACCAGAAAAGTTTTTTTTATGTTCAAAACGTGATTGTTGTGTACGATCCTTATGTTAAAACACATAGGAACTCTCAAGTATTTTTCGAGATGTATTCGGCCGATTTTGTTCTAACTGATTAAACATACAGTGATGGTCACATGAACTAGTGGTCGTATTCACCATTCACACTGACTTAGGCTAGGGAAACACCACCCTTGACATTTAAACAAATTTCCTATCTAAGTGAATACAATTTAAGTGAAATACTTAAATACTTATTGAATTAAGTGAAATACTTAATATTTAAGGAAAGTAGCTCACGTATTAGTGTGATTGGTGAATACGATTTTATTATAATTGACAAATAGGCCTATTAGAGGGCCTATCAATTACACTTACAATCTTTTTAATATCATGATCACTATTTATTAGTTGGTTGCTATGATAAACGAGTAAAGGTTGTAAATGCTGTAGGCCTACAACCTTTATCAAACCTTTATGACCACCATAATATTTGTTCTGTGGTTGTTCATTTTTTTAAATCATTTCGAGTGATGTACTGTATGCCAGATCCTGATGGTTGTATAGTTAGAATTTCTCATCATTATTGGTTGGCATTGTCACCATATCATTAATATTGTAAAAAAAAAAAAACACCATATAATCCTGTGGTTGTTCATTTTTTTTTTCTAATTTTTGCGAGTATGTTTTGAGTGATGTACTGTATGCCCGATCCTGATGGTTGTATAGTTAGCATTTCTCATCCGCATCATTGGTTGGTATTGTCACCATATCATTAATATTATAAATTTAAAAAAAAACACCATATAGCCTAATACTGTGGTTGTTCAATTTTTTTCTAATTTTTGCGAGTGTGTTTCGAGATGTAAGCGCCCTCCTCGATTTTATATTGGCATGTCTCCATGTTTCATCATAGTTGGTTTGTCACTATCATTTGTCAGAGACCTAGTGCTACTGTTGTTTAATTTCTCATCCTACATGTCCATCAACATTGTCAATTAAACCATGGACCTCTAATTTATAGGTCCATGATTAAACAATGGAGGAAGTAAAGAAACTTCCTTGACATGATTGAACGATTTTGATTTGTTTTATTTTCAGAAAATAATGTACGTGTTAAAGATAGTGCTGCTACTGGCATTTGCCGTAAAGCCGTCAACAGCATTTTTCTGTAGTGCTGGCAATTATTGGCAGATTTGTCAAGCTCCAAATATAGTGCAAGGCGATTACAATATCAAACGTATGAGATACATGATCAATATTCAAGATACCGAACCAGGCAATAAATACGTGTGTTGCTTTGCCTACTGTTGCTACGATGATTCTGGATGCGGCATCCATTGGCCTTTTTTCTACCCAGTTTGTGGTGTATCGAGGCTAGCCATCACTTATTGTAATGCTTGGGAGAAGGATTACAAACCCAGTATCATGTGTTTCAGCAACTGGAACAGGCCTCCGGCTCTTTCTTGGGATTATGGGATCGACAAATATAATTAGCATTATCAACTTATAAAAAAGGATGAAACATAACAAAAGCAGAACAAACTTTTAATGAAATTGTTTAACGATGTGTTTCCTGTTTTTAACTAACTACCACTTTAGAAAAACATCTGGTGCTGAACTGAATGTTTATTTTTGTCTTATTAGTTTGACTAAAGAACTTTTAATTTTTTTGATCTGATGTCAGAGACTCAATTAGAGCCTATTGTCAAAATCTTGTAACCTCAGTTTCTGAACACATCCACCAGTTGATCTAGGTCTAGCGTTATGAGATTCAGCATTTATGATTATTGTACCCCGGTGGTACAGAGAAAACACTGCCCATCAATAATTGCATATTGCTTCACAAGACTCCAACTTTGTATAATCGTGATAATTGTGAAAACTAATCATGAAAACTTTGTGTATTGCATTCATGTATTAACAATTTTAAAAGATCAATAAATATCCAATTATTTCTTCTATCTCCATTGGCATTAGTTTTATTGTACAGTTTGCATGTTATGATTTTCTCATTTAAATTCTATCTAAATAAAACTTTTTTATCACATGTGATCTATGCAGATTTTGCATTCCAGATCGTGACCATGCCATGACGTTATTCTAAACGCTTCATATTACGCAATTCATCGTCATCTTGAGGGAACAAATCTTGTATTAAAATTTTTGTAAACAAGATGACCGGCTAGCTCAGTCGACTGGCGTCGTGTTAACAACACGAATGTCGTTGTGGAATAGAGTTAAAGCTATGCGAGCTACTGTGTTTGGAGTTCACAGAATTATACGTCCCTCTTTCCACCACATCATGAGGCGGTAACATCAATGTATCTGATGTCGTGGAAACGACCCCAGGGTGTGGTAGTGATGAAGCTGGGAAAGCACACCATAACATCTTTTTTTTCTGTGGCTTACGATCTTGTAAATTTTATGTTTAGCGCCCTCAATTTTAAGAACACCCGCGTTATAGTTTTTAAGTAGAGAAAGCCCCACTTTGATGTCGCATCTGGATATCAAAATTAATAATTAGGCTTTTTTGTGGCTCGCGCTGTTTGTATTTTATAATTTTGTTCTGTTGAATTACCGTCATGGCCGCATGAATTGCATGCATTTGTATTCCTCGCTGGCTCGTATTATGTATTATAATATAGTAGGTAGGCCTACTAAAGAAAGATAATTGATTGAAGAAAGAACAATAATTAAAACTGTTACGTTAAAACTCGAGCGGCGTTTTTGTAGAATTTCTTGTTTTACACTATTCTGTAAGTTGTCTCTATTCGCCCATAGCAACCATTACCGCATCACTTTGCAACAGAACTGAATGATGGCGTCATAAATGAAAAAGCACCATCAAAACAGGAATTCAAGAGTTGAATCATGGAGAAATAAGTTAATTACTTATTTCTCCATTATTCAACTTATAATACCAGGGTTCATTCAAACAGAAGAATTCACGCTTGAGGTAGTTTGGTCGATACCATTAAGGAGTTCAATATATTAGTGTATTTAAAATATTACATAACGTTCTCAAATTAATAGAATGTGATCAATATAATCAATAAAAACAAACCAACTGAAATCATGTGAGTTTTATTTCAATAATAATAACAAACAATATTATTTTATTTTAATTTTTCTACCAAAGACTTAGTCGAATAGTCACTGAGCATGCCCAACAATGCGGTAACGTAGGTTCGTCAATGATCATTTACTTATTGAGGAATATCGATACAGTATCATATAGTATCAGTTTAGACCGGGGATTTATTCAATTGAGACAATGTCTTTTCATGACAATGATGCGTTTAGAGTTTTTTGCACATATGCTGGACTGACGACAGTTAAGATGATGTCATTATCTGTGTACACGATAATGTTACGAATGAAAAATGACGTAAGTAAACCTTTTTTACGCCTAAACGACAAAGAACGGTGAGCCAGGTCATAAACGTGCGTCCATTCTTTAAAAAAAATATCGGCGTGCTGCGCAATTATAGGCCTAGCTATATTAATCATTTTAACCAGTTACTTATATAGGCCTACCGTACTATACTAATATACTGTACTTATAGTATTAGACATGATCTAGTAATGGATGAACTATATATTTTGTGTGCACTACAAGCCTCTTTCCTGTTATTATTGTCTTTTATACAATGGACCGATTATAAATATAAGTCAGGGTTAAATCGTTCCGGAAGGCCTGGAATACAAAACCGGTTATGCAAAATTAATTCCCTTGAACAAGCTCCCGGTATTTTGTTTACTCCAGTTGTAGACAGCTTAATTATTTTAAAAGGCAAAACATGCCATGCAATTTGTTTACTCTTGAATGCAGGTGTTTATGAATACTGAAGACAAACAATCAAAAGATTCAAAAGTTGGAATCAATATTAATGACTATATAGAAAGAGTACGACGGTGAGTTTACTAATCTATTTAAACTTTTGAAGGCTTTAGGCCTAATTAACACACAAAAAACACCGATAATAATTAGTAAGAAATTGAAATTGATTCATAATTACTACAGCAATGTTGTGATAATCGACGACGGTTATGACGATTGATATACATATCATTATACTAATAACCTTGTCATTGTCATATCTATTTCCAAATATTCTTATGATACTTCGGAAATATAGATTGGCACTTGGAATTGAACGATAAAAAGGCCTATACTTTTAGTATAGCATCGTCATCACGGTGTTACGCTACTTTTCGATATTGGTATCGTCGCTTCTAACAGTATAATATTGTTAAAGATGTATTGTCCCCCTGAAAAAATAGTATTAAAATTTGAATTGTTTTTTTAAAATACAGTATGCCATTTAATGTCACATAATAGTTTCCACTTTGACCAAAGATTAGATCAAAAACAAATTTATTTACCTGGAAAAACTGAATAATAGTCAAATTGGCTGTCAGCCAATAGATTTTTAGTTGAATTTAGTTTGTCATTTTATAAGTGAAAACATTTCATCGTCCCGTCCTCTATCAACTACATCGTCATTGTTTACATCAACGTAATCATTACTTTACATATTCAGCAATGGCGTTTATAATCATTTAATTATTTCATTTTTAGATGTCATCGAAATGACCTGGAGAACATTGTGCCGTTTCTCTCTTTAGGCTTTTTGTATGCCATCACTAACCCAAGTGTTTATTCAGCCACAATGTGCTACCGAATATTCTTCGCATCACGGATTCTTCACAGCATCGCCTACCTGACGCCCCTACCCCAGCCATCTAGGGCACTTTGTTTTATTGTTGGCTGGTTCGTTAATGCAACAATGGCTTGGGGCATTATTAGCTTTGGTATGTTTTAAACAGAGTTAATATTATGAAGAACAACATTGTTTGAAATATTAATATAGCACATTAATTTAGATCCATGCAATAGCCTACATGCGAATATATGCGAATACAATGCAGATTGATTTATAGTGTGACCATTGTAAAAGTCGCATTTAGTTATAATTGTCATACTTTGTAATACAGTACCTGTCTCAATATGAATACCCGTTGCACTTTGTAAGAAAGTTTTTACTTTATAATAAATTGAGCGTTCGCACTCAAAGTGGTTGATAAACTAATTTTTGAATGCGATAATTCTTTACACTCATGCAATTAATGATTAAAACAAATTAGTGCTAGTACTATTTGTATGCGTATTTTGTGTTTGTTTATCAAATTATCGGAGGTGCAGACACGAACGAAGTAAAAATGCATAGTAGCGTTTTGACGTGTTACAAATCTTGAAAAGAACCCGTTTAAAATAATAATATCCCACTTTTGTTAATGATAAATAAGAAAGAATCATTATGGAATGTGGTGTGACGCATTACGAAAAAAAATCAAGTTTCCACTCATTTGCCTTTAAAATATAATATATGATATTTTAACACAAAAAAGTCACATTCTATAGATTGAACAAAAAAATGGGAAACACTCAAATTCAATACATCTTTATCGTTTGAGGGGTAATTGAAAAAGTATAGAAGAAAATGGATTATAATAATATATATAATGCTATTTTATTGAACAAGAAGTCCGTAACACTCGACATCAGTCTAGTAGTAAGATGCACTTTAAATAACTTGGCCTATATAATAGTTTGCGGTACACTACGTATCTTAGTTCTGAAATAAACTGTTGAGTTTCTCGACGTTTCGATCAATATACTTAGATCGTCCTCAGGAGTGAGGAACTCAACAGTTCTTTTCAGAACTAAGATACGTGGTGTACCGCTAACTTTAAATCAACATTTGATTTCGCCATGCAAACCTTCAAACAATATATAATAGTTGTTATCTAATATAGTCATTATTATTTAAATATGCCGAGATTGCGCTACCTAGGTATAACGTTCATTCAGGGACTGCTATAGATTCTATACGTTTCGGGCTCGCTTTCAACAGGATTACATTTACTAAAGCTGATCTTGATAATTTAAGATGTCTTCTTATGATGAAGATGTGTTCAGACTATTCTGCACATATGCAGCACTAACAATATTGAAGATGATGCTATTGTCTTTTTACACTGCAAGATTTCGATTTGCAAAGAATGTAAGTTTGTCAGAACAAGATCATCTGTAATTCTAGGCCTACTTTCAATATGGGTTATCACGTAGAGAAGACCAAGGTCCAAACGAACGTCATGCCATGCGACAACAAACAAGATACGGTACATAATTCATATCGTTATGCCTTGCTTATAGCAAACAAGATACCAAATTCTTATGCCGCTTTGTAACAATTGAAATAAAACTCTTACTTATTTTCCCACTAGAGAAACCATACAATGACGTAACGCAACGTAAAGGATTTGACCATTCACAAGTGATGAATGATTCGAACTGTCGCTTGTCACGGTCAACTCGCTTGCGTTGCGTCTACGTCCTTGCGTTGCATCTAAAAGCGTGGTTCCCACTAGAACGTAACGCAAGGACGTAAACGCAACGCAAGCGTTTTAACCAATGACAAGCGAAGTTATAGACAGTTAGCAATCACAAGCGAATAAGCCATCGCTTGTGATTGGTCAATTCACTTGCGTTGCGTTACGTACTTGTGTTGCGTCTTCCTAGTGGGAACCAAACTTATGGATAAAACCATTGCAACGTAACCACTGAAAATCCAATACTTTAAAAAAAATGGAAGGTGGAACCTATAGATATGGATGGCAGTCAATCTATTATCCGTCGGCTTTTAGACAAACTGACCATTGTGAAAAATCTCTGATACTTTGAAAAACACGCACCTTGTAAACGGCCCGAAGCGAATATAGTAGGCATATAGGTCTACTAAAAGCCTTTAAGGTAAACAAGAAAGATTCAATAGGTCTACATTAAGGCACAGTTTTTACAAGCAATATATCGGATATTTCAGGAGAAAATTGGTCTAGATATTTTATGGACAATTGGTTTTAAAAGCACAACACTTAATTCCTATAGGCGTTTGCAAACCGTGAAGACAGAGTGAGTAAAGACTCAAAGATTGGGGTCAATGTTGATGAAGACGTAGAAAGAGTACGACGGTAAGTAATCTGTATCATCTTCAACGTCTTTGACACCACTATCTAGGTCACTATCTATGTTTTTCATAGTCACTGTCACCAAACTGCGCAGATCCGTCTTGAGGGGATAGCGAGCACTTTTGAAGAGTGATGGGGGCCATAAAACCTCTCTTGATATGAGCTTTTGCCACCCAATCCTTTACTTACTCCGTTTTTTGTCAAAGTTTACTAAACAAAAGTGGTCGTTTTATGGAGGCATTTATATTAAGGTGCAGGATATGATTCAGTCCCAATTATCGGTGCTATAACAATTTCTTGTATTGGCATACATTTATTTAAGCTTAATTTTCTTAATTACAACAAAACAAAGAGGACCTATACATTATTTTTGTAATTTTTCAGATGCCATCTAAATGATCTAGAGAACATCGTGCCGTTTCTTACTTTAGGCTTTCTGTACACCCTCACCAACCCGAGTGTTTATGCAGCAACAATGCATTACCGAATATTCTTTGCATCACGTGTTCTTCACAGCATCTCCTACCTGACACCCATTCCTCAACCATCTAGGGCACTTTGTTTTTTTGTCGGCTGGTTTGTTAATGCATCAATGGCTTGGACATTGATTAACTTTGGCATGTTTTAGATAAGTAGGCCTACTGATATACATCATAACGAAACCTACCAATAACCTGGATTCAAGTGTAACATTCAATAGGTTGTTGCTACAATTATAATTTTTTAAATTACGTATATTGACTACTTCAATGTTGTATTACGAATTGTATATTATTTGAATAAATGTCATTCTGTATGAAATGAAAGTGAAATAAATATAGGCCTACCAACCAAAATAGCACGTATTTAAATTGAAGTTTGATCCTAAATGTCACTAAGGGCTAATTATACATAACGATAATAGAGAAATGGTACAAAATAAAGATCATGTATTACTTCTACTTTCTGAAAGTACTCGTGAGGTTTAATTGCAAAGTACTCGTGAGGTTTAATTGCTAAAATTTACATTTTGGAGGTAGAGCCTCATTTTATTACCCACACCTTGGGTAGATTATTGTACAGACTAAAAATTAGCGTTAAAGTTTGAATAAATTGTAACATAAGAAACAAAACTAAAATTAGAAAACTGTTCTCAAAACACTATGTTTCAGCTGTGTGTTTTTTAAAATTTTTTTTCAATTAAGATCATATTCTTTATGGTGAAATATTATTGCCAATTCCAATATATTCATATATCGACTGCTTTATCCAAGATTTACTGGTGCACTTGGTTCTGTAATAAAAAAAAGTATTTTCTAAAAATACCAAATCATGTAACCATGAACTCTAAACCATTGAATTACCATGGATTATTCCGTCATGTTATTATTAAACTTACTTAGAAGAAATGATTAAAGCTATAATAATTACACTTTAATTTACTAGCTTGCCTTTTTTAATAGGTTCCAATTGAAAATCTTGGTTTACAGGAAAAGAACAGTAACGTCTGAAAGTAATAATAATTTTATAAAATATGGTCATTAATAAAATTCAAGTTAGTCAAACCAAGGCAATCTAACAAAAAGACATTGCGCTCGATAGCTACTCGTAACAGTCTTTGATCTTATGTCTGGCTGCGACAAAATACTACGTGCTATGTATATATTATCCACGACGCGCGGTGCCGGTTATGGGGGCGTGGAACTGATCCTGTCGCAGGCACAAAAACCCGTTTATCTCCGGAGCTCAGCATCCTGTTATATTTCCTTTGTCAAATGGGATTGTAGTAACACATAGGCCTAATGTTATCCGCAAAATATTAAGAACTTTGAAATTTAATTCAGTCTTTCTATCACTCAACATGGAAGTATGGAACGTTTAAATTGCCAATATGAATGTTGATACTGCAGTTCCCTTTGATTCTACCTCGTCAGATGATCGTTTAATACTGTACTACTGGTTATAGATTGTCAATTTCAGTAATAGGGCTTTAAAATTATGTTATACAAATACATATATCATGAATGTTCTTACTTTCTCTTAAGCGTTACAAGAACCAGTATTAAAATAAGTACAACAGCAGCAACAAACAACGACGATGGTCCAATGATTATTCCAAATTTTGTAGGCGATTGTTCATCTGTGGATCAAAATGCATGAAAACAATAAATCTGTTGTATACTTATTTATCGATAATTTTAAGTGTGGTGGACATGACAATTGGACAATTTAATACATATGTATTTTATACCTGTGGTTATTATAGTTTCTGCTTTTAGAAAAGTTCCACGTTCAGTCGGTGATAATTCCTGTTAAACAAAGATGAAAACAGATAACACATTATAGTCCTACATCCGTCTAAGACTATTCAATATTTTTGGTTATAGGAACATATGGAACTGAATCAGCTTGGGTTCAATTCCGTGTGATCACTACCGTACTTTAAACAGTGATTGCCTATTTCGATCCTATCAGGTTTTATTGGCAAATTCGGAAACGTTTAACCAGCAATCCATCTCAAATAATAATAAAAGTTGACTTTACGGAAACAAAACAAGGAAAGAAGAATGTTTAATAATAAAAAAAAATACCTCAGTTTCGTAACCATGTTTTTCAATGAAAAATGTCAAATAATAACTTGAACCTTCGGTTAGAGGAGCGTTGTAGTAGTCAGCGTAAGTTTCTCCGTTACCAATAATGAACTCAACGGGTACATTGTTGCGCGCGAAAGAAGCCGTGATATAACGATTAGGGTTTTCTTGGTAGTTCAGGAGAAATTCGTCAACAATACCCTGTCGTTTACCACCAGTTTTCTTTTCAACTAATATTGAATAATTTCTAAAAAATAACAAATAATTGCTTGATTACAATGACACAATTAAATACCAAATATTTTAATCTTATAAAGTCCACACATATCAGTACACTATAATTAATACGAATTAATACCTCAATATTAGTAATAATAAATTACCTCAATTCATAATAAATGTGTGTTCGTTTCTTTTTTAATAGATTTATTCTAAAATTTGAAGTATTAATTTTATTTTCTCATATGTCATGCTTAATTATAAATAGGGTGTTAGTTGTTTAGTAAAGTACGATAGATAGTATGATAGTCCCCCTTTTTATTTATATTATTTATTTTAGACAAGCCAAGGTTTATTAGCACTGTAAATTCCTTTAATATTTTGGACAATAAATGAATCTGCATCTGTATCTGTATATGAGATGGATTGTGATTATCGATCGGTAAATGAGTATACAGGGGTAATTCAACATACAGAATTGTAATTTGTGAATCAGCCTAAGCCTAAATCATCTTACCTTACATAAATATAATCATCAATGGTTTTCAAATTTACTGTAATGGTCGTATCTGATCTGGAAACTATTGTCATCTTCGGTTTCCTTTTGGCTATACACAAAAATTAACGATATTATATAGTGAAAATATAGTGTTATACACTATCGAGCGTAAAAGCACATCCCAATGCCCTCGCATGCGTACAATTAAGTAATATGTTTTGATCTTCAAAATAGGGAGCATTCGATTATTTGTGACGACCTTACAACCTACATTAGGACCACGCATATTGTTTCGTTGTTTGTCGTCTAAACTTAGAATCCACAAAAACTGTGTGAGGAACTTGGAGCGTAAAAGCACATTTCAATGCCCACACATGCGCACATTCAATTAATATGTTTTGGTCTTAAAAACTAGGGAGCTTTCGATTTGCGACGACCTTAATTAAAACCTACAGTAGGACCACGCATATTGCTTTATTGTTTTGTCGTCTGAACCTAGAATCCACAAAGCTGTATGAGGAATGAAGCGTAAAAACTCATCTCAATGCCTACGCATGCGCACAATGAATAATGCATGACTGGTCCTTGTATTCGTTGCAATTTCGAATAGCTTCCTAATCTCAGAAACTAAGACTAACCTGCTGGGGCTAGAGTTGTTACAGTGAAGTTCACTGGTTCTCCTTCTCCTGCGGAGGTTCTGACAAATATTTCTATTTCATAAACCGTTGCTGGTTCCAAATATTTCAACAAATACGTTTCAGGAGATTCATTAAGCAATATTGTTGGAAACCAGTCAAAATATATTTCTCCATTAGGCTCAAATATTTTCTGCAACTGCCTATATTTAATCTGTATAAAAATGTACAAAATATTTATTAATTACTTTAATAAAATGTAAAACATTACAATTCATTGTAGACATTATAAATGTTATTAACGACTGAAGATTTGTTTAGGCCTATACATATAACTGTGAATTATTTTTTTTGAGTCGCTGTTTTTTGCATTGCTTATTTTCACTAACACCAGGGAATAGCAATAACCCGGCATTGCAGCCACACAACACATTTATTATTACGCTTTAACAAACTTAAAATTTCCATTCCCGGAGTATTAATATAAATGTAAAATATAATAATATAATTACTTACATAATAGGTAACGTTTCTACCCCTTGGGTTGAGTTCATTTTCTAATGATAGCATTACAGCCTGTTCATTCGTGTATAAAACACTTACGTAAACAATATCTGGTTCTAAAAACAGAAACACATTGTAATTATGCCTAATTCAAACCTTATCAAAATGTGCTTCACTGACTTGTACAAAATAAAATTGTTATCATTTTCAAGAAACAAGTAATCATAAGTTTAATATCAAATATTAACGCAGAGCCTCCCTTTAACAAGAGTTCAGTAACTAAAAAAAACACAAGTAGGCCTACTATTTGTTTTTAAAAAAACTATTTCTTGAGATAATAATAATTCAACTTCAATAAGCTGATTAACTTAGGGAGGCTCAGAGACAACTAGAAACTAGGACTACTGGAAAATAACAATAAAACAA
Source organism: Antedon mediterranea (assembly GCF_964355755.1). Classification (NCBI taxonomy): domain Eukaryota; kingdom Metazoa; phylum Echinodermata; class Crinoidea; order Comatulida; family Antedonidae; genus Antedon; species Antedon mediterranea. Next base: position 19,608,118 of record NC_092675.1, read on the forward strand.
AGGTATTTACTGGTATAAATTTTAGTTTCAAGACTCATTGGTCCGATTCCCACAGATGTAAATGCCGCAACCTAGAACAAAATAATAATAATAATATATATATAAAGTAAACAAGTAATAAATTAGTAAAAAGTCTTTGAATAAATTGGTATTGATATTTCCGCTACTTCCAACAAATTATCATTGTCATAATTGTTATTACTATAATCATCATCATCATCATCACTAAAGTAATCGTTATCTTGTCCCCACTGTTATTAACATTATCATTGTAACCATCCTCGCTATCCTTACCCACGTAAATGCCGTTTCATCACCGTCATTGACATTACCAACCAATATTAACATTACCTGAACGGCGTAATGCTTATTTGCCTGTAGGTTGTCAACAGTGTACCAATATCGGGTATTAGCACCATGGTGTTCTATGGTATCATATTTGAGTTGATAGGTACGATTCCTTTTGTCTAGCGTGATGTAGTTAATCATGTAACCGATCACTATACCATTTGTTGGATTTGGTGATATCCAACACAGACGGAATGAAAATGCTGTCATATTAAAAATTATTACATTTCTTGGTACCGTTGGAACTAAATAAATAGAAAATGTTATTATTAATAATTTATTTTGTATAGTTTAATTTGCATGGTAGGGTACACTAACTGTTATATATTTCATATATATATTTATGAAATGTGTGAATGTTACTGTGAGTGAATGGCCGTAATTACGTGGGCTTAATTACGTAGCCATAACATCGGCAGGGGTTCGAGGTGGTAGAACGAGTCTTCTCGGATAAGAAATATAGACCGTAGGTCCAGTGTACACATCTAGCTCATGTGTACTTTAAAGAACCTAGTAGTAGAACATCTTTTGAGACGAGTAGAGGATTATTCCGGTGTATTAGTACATCACAGCCACTGATCATATCTGGGCCCTCTGGGAGACCAGTCTTTGACTGAAGAGGTCGCCCAGTATAAATAAAGTATTTTAATTCAATTCTACTTCTCTTACTTGATTCAAGAGTTTTTATTTGTAGTTCACTTGTTACACCTTTTCCAATAGATGTTAATCCAAATATATAGATAAAGTATTGCGTGAATGGTGTAAGATATGAAATTGAACAGTTCAATCCTGGTCTTTCCACTTCAGTAAAATATATAAGCGTGTCTTCAGCAGACAGAACGTTCAATTTGTAGCTTTGGACAAATCCATTCCTGTATCCACACTCTATTTCTGTCCATGCAACGCTTACAGAATCTGCCGTTACCGATGTAATGCGTACCCGTGGACCTCTTGTTGGAACTACATTACAAAGACAATTATATTAAGCTGTTACTGTTAGTGATCTCTGTATCACCAAGTATGTCACATCGTTTCGTTTGGATACCATTACACAATGACAACTATTGACATGTCATTGCTTTTGACAAAATATAGTAGTAGTTACATTTACTTTTTACCTTGTTGTGGAGTCATAATTTCCACACTAGTCTGTGGACCAATTCCCGCTGCTGATTCAGCACTAATAGTCACGTGATATGTTGAAAATGGCTCTAAACGTAACAAATCCAGATTAGGTTCTTTCACTGTTAAACTTTGGTTTCTATCTGATGGTTGACATTGGTCTATTTTTATCAAATTCAAATGAATGTGGTATTGTAACATTTCACAGGTCAAAGGTGAAGGAGCATCCCATACCAAGTTTGTTTCGTTTACTACAATATTTGCTACACGTTCTGGAACTAAACAGAATTAGTTTGTTAAACTTAATAAATTACAAAAGAAATGATATGCAGTAATTGTAAACGGTTGCAAAGTAGAAACTATGGAATTGGAAAAGTCAAGGAAAATATAAACATCAAATAATTAAATAGAAATACCTTCAGCTGCCGTTATTGCTGAAATAGTTTCACTGTTTGGTCCCTGTCTCCCAGAACCTCTTCCACTAACAGTGAATGTATAAGATGTACATGGAATTAAGTGTGTTATCGTCACAGACATAGTGTTGACCACATCTTGTTCTACAACACTGGAGTTGTTTCTTAATGTATAATTGTAACTTTGTATAACGCCTCTTCTTTCTCCACATGGAATCTCTTGCCATGAAAACATCAATGCTCGTGGATTGGTTGAGTTCTTGATTGTGACATTAGCAGGTGATGCCGTTGCGTCTAAGAAAAATAAAGTTGTAATTCAGTATTAGTCATATACTGGTAATGATGATACGTCACTTACCGAAAATATGTTCATATTTACCGTTTTTTATGTAAGTATTTAAATTGTTTGAAATGGTAAATTACCTTTTGGGGGAGTTATAATTTCCACAGTAGTCTGTGGACCAATTCCCGCTGCTGATTCTGCACTAATAGTCACGTGATATGTTGAATATGGCTCCATATGTAACAAATCGAGATTAGGTTCTTTCACTGTAAAACTTTGGTTTCTATCCGATGATTGACATTGGTCTATTTTTATCAAATTTAAATGAATGTGGTATTGTAACATTTCACAGGTCAAAGGTGAAGGAGCATCCCATACCAAGTTTGTTTCGTTTACTCTAATGTTTGCTACACGTTCTGGAACTAAAAGCAGAAACATTGTTTAAAATTGTAAATTACTTTTAAAAAAAACAAAAGCATGCAGTTGCGTTGTAGAAACTATGGAATCGGAGAAGAATAGAAATATCTAATATTAAATTGTAATACCTTCAGCCGCCGTTACTACTGTAATATTTTCACTGTTTGGTCCCTGTCTCCCAGAACCTCTTCCACTAACAGTGAATGTATAAGATGTACATGGAATTAAGTGTGTTATCGTCACAGACATAGTGTTGACCACATCTTGTTCTACAACACTGGAGTTGTTTCTTAATGCATAATTGTAACTTTGTATAACGCCTCTTCTTTCTCCACATGGAATCTCTTGCCATGAAAACATCAATGCTCGTGGATTTGTTGAGTTCTTGATTGTGACATTAGAAGGTGATGCCGTTGCGTCTAAGAAAAATAAAGTTGTAATTCAGTATTAGTCATATACTGGTAATGATTATACATCACTTACCGAAAATATGTTCATATTTACCGTTTTTTATGTAAGTATTTAAATTGTTTGAAATGGTAAATTACCTTTTGGGGGAGTTATAATTTCCACAGTAGTAGTCTGTGGACCAATTCCCGCTGCTGATTCTCCACTAATAGTCACGTGATATGTTGAATATGACTCTAAACGTAACAAATCCAGATTAGGTTCTTTCACAGTAAAACTTTGGTTTCTATCCGATGATTGACATTGGTCTATTTTTATCAAATTGAAATGAATGTGGTATTGTAACATGTCACAGGTCAGAGGTGAAGGGGCATACCATACCAAGTTTGTTTCGTTTACTCTAATGTTTGCTACACGTTCTGGAACTAAAAGCAGAAACATTGTTTAAAATTGTAAATTACTTTAAAAAAAAAACAAAAGCATGCAGTTGCGTTGTAGAAACTATGGAATCGGAGAAGAATAGAAATATCTAATATTAAATTGTAATACCTTCAGCTGCCGTTATTACTGTAATGTTTTCACTGTTTGGTCCCTGTCTCCCAGAACCTCTTCCACTAACAGTGAATGTATAAGATGTACATGGAATTAAGTGTGTTATCGTCACAGACATAGTGTTGACCACATCTTGTTCTACAACACTGGAGTTGTTTCTTAATGTATAATTGTAACTTTGTATAACGCCTCTTCTTTCTCCACATGGAATCTCTTGCCATGAAAACACCAATGCTCGTGGATTTGTTGAGTTCTTGATTGTGACATTTGGAGGTGATACCGTTGCGTCTAAGACAAATGAAGTTGTAATTCAGTAAGACATATACTGGTAATGCTACATCATTTACCGGAAATATATGTTCATATTTACCATTTTGTTATGTAAGTATTTAAATTGTTTGAAATGGTAAATTACCTTTTGGTGGAGTTGTAATTTCCACAGTAGTCTGTGGACCAATTCCCGCTGCTGATTCTGCACTAATAGTCACGTGATATGTTGAATATGACTCTAAACGTACCAAATCCAGATTAGGTTCTTTCACTGTAAAACTGTGGTTTCTATCTGATGGTTGACATTGGTCTATTTTTATCAAGTTTAAATGAATGTGGTACCGTAACATTTCACAGGTCAAAGGTGAAGGAGCATCCCATACCAAGTTTGTTTCGTTTACTACAATATTTGCTACACGTTCTGGAACTAAACAGAAAGAGTTTGTTAAATTTCATAATTTACAAAAAAAATGATATGCAGTAATTGTAAACGGTTGCAAAGTAGAAACTATGGAATTGGAAAAGTCAATAAAAATATAAACATCAATTAATTAAATTGTAATACCTTCAGCTGCCGTTATTGCTGTAATAGTTTCACTGTTTGGTCCCTGTCTCCCAGAACCTCTTCCACTAACAGTGAATGTATAAGATGTACATGGAATTAAGTGTGTTATCGTCACAGACATAGTGTTGTCCACATCTTGTTCTACAACACTGGAGTTGTTTCTTAATGTATAATTGTAACTTTGTATAACGCCTCTTCTTTCTCTACATGGAATCTCTTGCCATGAAAACATCAATGCTCGTGGATTTGTTGAGTTCTTAAGTGTGACATTTGCAGGTGATGCCGTTGCGCCTAAGAAAAATAAAGTTTTAAATGAGGATCTCATTATAATGGTAATGATACTTTATTTACAGAAAAAATGAAAAATGTTACTATTTACCGTTTATGTTATGTAAGTATTTAAATTGTTTGAAATGGTAACTTACCTTTTTGTGGAGTTGTAATTGCCACAGTAATCTGTGGACCTATTCCCGCTGCTGATTCTGCACTAATAGTCACGTAATATGTTGAATATGGCTCTAAACGTAACAACTCCAGATTAGGTTCTTTCACTGTAAAACTGTGGTTTCTATCCGATGGTTGACATTGGTCTATTTTTATCAAATTTAAATGAATGTGGTATTGTAACATTTCACAGGTCAAAGGTGAAGGAGCATCCCATACCAAGTTTGTTTCGATTACTACAATATTTGCTACACGTTCTGGAACTAAACATAAATAGTTTGTTAAATTTAATAAGTGTGAACGATTGTAAAGTTTGTAGAAACTATGGAATCGTAAAAGTAAAAATAAATATATATATATATATATATATATATATATATAAAGAAAACATAATTATCTTGTAATTAAATTGTAATACCTTCAGCTGCCGTTATTGCTGTAAATATTTCACTGTTTGGTCCCTGCCTCCCAGAACCTCTTCCACTAACAGTGAATGTATAAGATGTACATGGAATTAAGTGTGTTATCGTCACAGACATAGTGTTGACCACATTTTGTTCTACAACACTGGAGTTGTTTCTTAATGTATAATTGTAACTTTGTATAATGCCTCTTCTTTCTCCACATGGAATCTCTTGCCATGTGAACACTAATGCTTGTGGATTTGTTGAGTTCTTAAGTGTGACATTTGCAGGTGATGCCGTTGCGTCTAAGAAAAAATAAAGTTTTAAATCAGGAAATCATTACAATGATAATGATACATTATTTACCGAAAAAAATGTTACTATTTACCGTTTGTGTTATGTAAGTATTTAAATTGTGTGAAATGGTAAATTACCTTTTGGTGGAGTTATAATTTCCACAGTAGTCCGTGGACCTATTCCCGCTGCTGATTCTGCACTAATAGTCACGTGATATGTTGAATATGGCTCTAAACGTAACAACTCCAGATTAGGTTCTTTCACTGTAAAACTTTGGTTTCTATCCGATGGTTGACATTGGTCTATTTTTATCAAATTTAAATGAATGTGGTATTGTAACATTTCACAGGTAAGAGGTGAAGGGGCATCCCATACCAAGTTTGTTTCGTTTACTCCAATGTTTGCTACACGTTCTGGAACTAAAAGCAGAAACATCATTTAAAATTGTAAATTACTAAAAAAAAAAGAAGCATACAGTTGCGTTATAGAAACTATGGAATCGGAGAAGAATATAAATATCTTATAATCAAATTGAAATACCTTCAGCTGCAGTTATTGCTGTAATAGTTTTACTGTTTGGTCCCTGTCTCCCAGAACCTCTTCCACTAACAGTGAATGTATAAGATGTACATGGAATTAAGTGTGTTATCGTCACAGACATAGTGTTGACCACATCTTGTTCTACAACACTGGAGTTGTTTCTTAATGTATAATTGTAACTTTGTATAACGCCTCTTCTTTCTCCACATGGAATCTCTTGCCATGTGAACACCAATGCTTGTGGATTTGTTGAGTTCTTAAGTGTGACATTTGCAGGCGATGCAGTTGCGTCTAAGCAAAATAAAGTTGTATTTAAGGAAGTCTTATGGGTATTAATACATTATTTACCGGTAAATACTGTATGTACATATTTACCGTTTTTGTTTTGATAGTATTTAAATTGTTTGAAAGGGTAACTTACCTTTTTGTGGAGTTGTAATTTCCACAGTAGACCTTGGACCAATTCCCGCTGCTGATTCTGCACTAATAGTCACGTGATATGTTGAATATGACTCTAAACGTAACAACTCCAGATTAGGTTCCTTCACTGTAAAACTGTGGTTTCTATCTGATGGTTGACATTGGTCTATTTTTATCAAATTTAAATGAATGTGGTATTGTAACATTTCACAGGTCAAAGGTGAAGGAGCATCCCATACCAAGTTTGTTTCGATTACTACAATATTTGCTACACGTTCTGGAACTAAACATAAATAGTTTGTTAAATTTAATAAGTGTGAACGATTGTAAAGTTGTAGAAACTATGGAATCGAACTATCGAAATATATATATATAAAGAAAATATAAATATCTTGTAATTAAATTGTAATACCTTCAGCTGCAGTTATTGCTGTAAATATTTCACTGTTTGGTCCCTGTCTCCCAGAACCTCTTCCACTAACAGTGAATGTATAAGATGTACATGGAATTAAGTGTGTTATCGTCACAGACATAGTGTTGACCACATTTTGTTCTACAACACTGGAGTTGTTTCTTAATGTATAATTGTAACTTTGTATAACGCCTCTTCTTTCTCCACATGGGATCTCTTGCCATGAAAACATCAATTCTCGTGGATTTGTTGAGTTCTTGCGTGTGACATTTGCAGGCGGTGCCGTTGCGTCTAAGTAAATTAAAGTTGTAATTTAGGATTTTTATTATAATACATTATGTACCTGTAAGTATTTTTTTTCTTTTGTGGTTCACCACCACAACATTTATTCATTCAATGTTTCATTACATAATTTCTAAACATTTTCTACCTCTTTTCATTATTTTCTGTTTTTCATTAATATCATAATTTTACCGGTAAATATCTTCATGCAGTAGCAGCATCAAAGAACTATTTGTGTACGTGTAATAGTGCGGCTCAAAACATATATATAGAAACATATTCGTGAAATAAGTAAGTATTTCTTTTTGTATTTACCTTTTTGTGGAGTTGTAACTTCCACAGTAGTCTGTTGACCAATTCCCACAGCTGATTCAGCACTAATAGTCATGCGATATGTTGAATATGGTTCCAAAATTAACATGTCCATTTCTGTTTCCTGAACTGTTACTTTCTTCTGTCTGTCTGTTCGTTGACACTGGTCTATTACAGTTAATCTTAAACCAATGTGGTACTGTGATATTTTACAGGTCAACGGCGAAGGTGCGGTCCACATCAAGTTGGTTTGAGCTTTAACAATATTTTCTACATGGCTTGGAACTAAACATAAAATATCTTGAAACTAACGGCTCAAATAACAAATTACAAACTACTATTTTTTTTTTAGGAATTAGACGATTCCACAAACATGTCTTTCTTTATTCATTATACGAAAAGCCACACGGCGCATTTCACATTTTGGACATGACGATTTCTTTTTCTAAATACGTGTAAATAGATGTTTAGTTTGTGCTGCTTGGTTTGTATAATTATAATCATGTAGGCCTACCTACAATAAAGCTATGAACATGATTCTTACCAAGACAGGGCACTGTAAAATTAACCAACGGACTTGGTGGACCAGTTCCTTTAACACCGGGTCGCACGGCACGTACATCAAATGTGTATGTTTTCCCGCGCTGCAAATTTCTGTCTATCACAATATTGGTTGTTGAACTCAAAGAACCTTCAATAAACGGAGTCAAGTAAGTTCTGCCAGTCACTGATGAATATGTCACGTAATATCCTATCACTGGACCATCTCCTCTGCCAACACTCCATGGAATCCATGATATTGTCAACGTGGAATCTGACGCCGTTACTCTAGGTTGACTGGTCATTATAGGTTGATCTAACGGTTAAGAAGATTTTTGTTTTGCTAATTTTTTTCTGCTCAACATTTAATATTTTAACAGTTTGTTTAATTGAAAAAGCATTGATAATGCAATTAATAATAATATGTATTTAGCAAGATCAAACATTATAGTTCAAATACAGGCATAGCCGGGGTTTAGGACGAAGTAACATCGACAATGGCATATTGACGAAATGTCGGAATTACTGCATGTCAATATGAATGGTGAGAATAACGAACGGCCACTAGTGAGGTTATTACATTATTGTATTGTATGTTTCTTTTAATAATTCTGAAAAAAGGAATAGCATTAGGCTGTAATACCATAAATTGTGACACCCATTTTAGCATCAGCATCACCGGAAATACTTGAAAATGCTTGGCAATTGAAAACGTCTCCTTTTTCAACACTAACATCTTGGAACTCTACGGTTCTTGTATTCTTGCTTTGTGATACCATAGACACACCATTCTCAAGGATTACATCATCGTTTTTCTGTACTCGTATATCTCCAAGTGGAGGTATTGGATTAGCCTTCACAATACACGTGATAGTTATCGAAGCTCCGCGATTACTCTCAGGAATGATAAGTTCCACTGTTGTGGGTTTTCTTCCATCTATAATTGATCAAATATATTTGTAGTAACCCAATGGTTTATTCAGCAGAATTAAATTAATTATTATTGTCCGCCAAAATTATGCGTTGTGGTTGGGGGGGGGGGGATACTTTACGTTTGAATATATAATCAGTAAGTAATTTTACAGTATTACAGATTGGGCAGTAGGGTTTCTGTTTATAAATCATCAGTGGAATACTAGACCTTACCGAGTTGGCAATTATTCCCTGTCCATGGAGGTTTACATCCCACACTTCCACAGTTGCCGGTGTCTTTATCGCATGGTCTATTATCGGTACAGTGACAATGATATCGACATAGTTCTCCATGCCATCCATTGGGACAAACGTTATGCACTACAAATTAAAAATACTGCTACCTATAGTTGGCATTTAGTGTACTGTATTGTTTGTAATGTTTGGAAGGTCTGCCTTCAATAACATGTGAAGTGTACAACGTTGATGAACTACACAAAAGACATTTGCATTGTTATATACAAGCATATCCTGATTGAGTTTAATCTAACTGTGGAATATGTTATTCTTTACTTCTGTAGACCATGTTTGTTTGGTTTCGTAAATAATTGTTAAGGCCAATTTAAACAGGCGAGCGGTAACAGTAAGCAGTAAACGGTAGTAGGGAGGTTTCCCAACCTTACGAATACGATAACGAAAACGGATACGTCATACATTTGTGAAACTTTTGAGCTGATCCCCATTTCATATTCGTAAAGCGTATTCGTGTTGACGAATATCACCAGTCATATTCGTAACTACAAAACGAGTATAGTTTTTGATCTATTTTGCACATTTTGCATTTGAATCAGGAATGATTCGTGATTATAATATAATTATAGATTTATTGAAAGTAATTTACTAAAGTAATTTACTAAAATACCAAGTCAATTTTGATTAATAGCAGTTTTTAAAGTCCTCACTCGCTTTGATGTTACGCAACACGAACCTGCGCTTCGCTCAAATTTACCGCAGTCATATTTTGGACGCGCCTCAATATTTCGTTGCCATGCGAAACAGATTTTTTTATGGCTTACGAAAACGAATACGTGTGCGTGGCGTATTCGTAAGATTGCGAAACCTCTCTAATATAGGCGGAGAACAACAATATATGATCTATGTTATTTCTTATGATCATTTACACAAAACGCAGAAGCAGACAGGCGGTTGAGCAAAAAAAAACACGCTGAGAATAGATACAGATTCTATGTGGGACAAGTTACGCGGTTTTCTCTGACCGTTACCGCTCGCTGTGTAAATTGGCCTTTAGTCGAATCCTTCACGTTATAATGACGAAAGGGCGTGGTAAAACATTGGCGTTATATATTTTTCTTGTGAAACGCTTATTATATAATCAGGGAAGAGTAAATATAATAATATTAATCTACATATTTTGGGATTGTAAACCTTGACAGTTTGTTCCAGAATATCCAGTCTCACATGGTCCATTTGGACAGCCTCTGCTTGGATCACATGTCACACCAGGAGCACAGTGGCATACTTCACTACAAGTTGATCCGTAATAGCCAGTTTTACATCCTGAAAGACAACGGAGTAGGCCTATGCTTTACAATTCAACTATAATTACATAATCGATATTTGCTACTTTATATTTTGGAATGTATTTATCTTTTTTTATTTTGAAATAATGAACCGACGAAGTAGCGACAAATAGACAGAAAAAAACAATTCATAACAAACTAATCTAAGCAGCAGAACTACAGTACATTCTGTGTCCTAATTTAAAGGCCCATTTACACTAGGACGATAACGATCGACGCTAAATAATATGCATTTTTCCTACATAAAACAAAAGAAAAAAGGTTTTCAGCCTACAACTATATATAGAATAACCATTTTATGCTGCCTTTGATGAAAATAATATTTTCACACGTCCAATCAAATGACGTCATGATTAAGGGCAATAATATCGTGACGATACAACGATTTTATTGTTCTTAATAATATCATTTGATTGGATTTGAAAAAAAAAAGAAATTGTATTTTTGTATATTTTTGTATTTTTACCTTCTGTACAACCAAGACCTGTATAACCAGCCATACACGAGCATCCAATTGGGTCTGGAACACACATCAACACATTAGGACAACCCGGGTTAGAACTGCTACAAACATTACGACACGACAAACCCCAATTGTTGTTACCACAACCTAATCATACGGGGGAAAGTTAAGAAAAAAAAATAAAACCGTAATCATAATGGCATTCAAGCATCTGTATGATATTTCCAATAATACAATAGGCCTACCTTCACCGCAATTACTACCCTTGAAACCAGGCGGACAGACACATAGACCAGTAACATCGTCACATACTCCTCCATTGTAGCACGTAGGGCATCGGTTCTGGCACGTTGGTCCCCATTGAGACTCTGAGCAGCCTATATGGAAATGGTTAAAACAGATATTAAAGGTTCGTATTATTGGGCGTTCATGCGATTTCGAACAGTTTCTTGAGCTTCGAGTTAAAACCGCTTATGGATCAATAGTGTTACCATCGTATGGATTATTGCGATATTGATAATGATACCGCATCACTTGGAAATGACATTGACTTAGCCTAATATCTTTAACAATGAATTTTAGTATACATGTCATTTCTGAAGACCGATAAAAACGGTCACACGTACAGTATGTCAATTAAAATTATTTCAACGAGTTTGTTGTTTACATTATTTAGATGGTACGTCTTTCACACCAAATGCTTAGACTTGTAGTCTGTAGTTTAAGGTTTAAGTTTCGAGGCTTTTCGATATTTGTCTCAAGTAGTATACCTATGAAACGCTATATGTGCCTAAATATTTATCTTTTTACTAATATATATGTCAAAACTCCGTCTGTAACCCAGACTAACCAAATGCTGTACGCGCAATCTGATGCAAACTGAACCGAGCCGAACCAGAGCAGCTTCTGATGTGAAAGACTCTTAACTGAATGAATAGTTAACACTTGAGAGTAAGCTAGGCTTACTTTTTGTTTCCGAGTGCTGGACAAGAAAAGCAAGTAACATCGCGTCTGCTGCTCCTTCCTCGATCATAATTTTACTAATTCTAACGGTTGCTTATTTATTAATTGATCTATTTCGTTTTCTGCTTAATATGCCTACCCGCACTGAATATTTTTATTAATTCTCACTGATTTGCGAATTCTCAATTAGTTTGTTTGACATTCATTTATAAATAGGCCCACACTGGGTCGCCAAGCAAGGTGACATCAGTCGAGTGTCTCGAGGCAACAATCATAAAATATATTAAGATTAAGAACATGAGGAAGGACTACATAATTTCTGTCCGACCTATTTAGAGTAGACAAATATATATGTACCTCGTACTATGAGCCTCATGATAGCATGCTTGGCTTCACTTCTTCTGTTGTTTAGATAACATTCATATATCCCAGCATCAGCTTTCGTTACATATGGAATTGAAACAGTATCCAATCCTGACCACTTTTCGATGATGTTTTCATTCAGCCGCCATCGCAAATCAGAGGCGCTGCCACGTATCTGGTTCATTTCTATTGTAACTGTTTCACCAAAACTTGTAGATTGCGTCTGTTTTCCTGGTGTAATATATGCTAAAAGGTTAAAAAGCAAGATGCTATGTTGATGGTACATACTCGGTTGCTTTTAATGATACGGATCAGAGGTGTGTATGTATGTGTTGGGAAATCGGTGAGGTTTGCAAATCACCTCCTATCATTGTTTTGTTGAGCCTTTTGAAGTAACATGCGGTATGTTTGTTTTTCTTTTAAAGTTACTGTTAAGATATATTGTCCTCTTGAAAAATGTTGTTAATTTGTTGAGTTTTTGTTGTTGAATACGACATTGTAATGTTACATAGGCCTAATAGTTATTCACTTTGACTGATCGAAAACAAAATTATTTACCTTTTTTTTTAAATTGTCAAATTGTCTATGACAAATTGACAATGGGTTTCTGTTCAATTCAAGTATACATTAGTAAAAAATATATAGCAATAACAATAATAAATTATGTATTTTTACAGTTCAATTTCAATTTCAATTTAATTTATTTCCACAATATGATAACATACCGTAGGCCTACATACATAAATGCAATGAAGTTATCATGTGTGGGGAGAGTCATATAAATCAGAAAGACTTTAAGTTTGACCCACCCCAAGAAAAATATGTCAAAACAAATTGTAAAAAAGAAATCGAGATATTCTTTTTGCAAACCAATTATCGGTCTTCTTATCTTCTTTTACAATGACTGAATTATCATGAATAAATATTTGATTAGATATATAGAATTACTGATACAAACCATCGCTTGCCAACGTGATTGTAGGAATGTATGAAGAGGTCCCTGCTGATCTTACTGACTCACAAAAAAATGCACCAACTCTTTTATCTCCGTTCAGGTATTGACGTTTAACATACCGCTTGTTTGAAAAAGATCTAGTGTACACACTACCGTCACCCGTCGGTAAATCCATTCCGCTGCCGGTATCAACTACTCGTCCAAAGGATGTGGTAACTTCTGTTTCCTTCATATCTAAATAGCTACCAATAAAGGCGGATGTATCCTTGTTTAAATCCAGTGAGCGAATTGGCTTAGAATTAAAACATGTCTGATCCGGAATTTGGCCTAGTAAAACAGATATAAAGAATATGTTAGAATAAAATTTAATTTAAACAAAGGATGTATACAAAATAATTATTGTGTAGGCCTGTTAGTATATACAGTATAAGAATATATTATCCTTAATTGTTACAAACAATCTGTTTTCAATTTTTGTTTAATCCTATCTAGCGAAGGAAATATAATCTTTGAAGAAAGGATAATTATTAATTAAACAATGTTGTGGTATTAAGGCCTAATGAAGACTACTTACAATTTGCATGTTTGATGCAATCCCTAAATATAGTAAAGTATATACAACATTCAGATCTATAGCTATCAGGTATGGCATGTGACCAGTCACCAGTCAATAAAATCGTTTGATAGTATAGGCCTACGCACAATTTTAAATATGTGTTGTCCCACAAACATTAAAAATATAGATTACTAAAATAAGACGTTGAATAGGCCTTTTTGTAGTTTTCGTAACCTAATAGTTTTTTTTTAAAGTTAAAAACGAATAAAAATAATGATTTCATTTATAAAAAGACAAAAAAAAACGTTTAAATGTAACTAAAACCCCATTGTCTGACAGAGAAATTTTACTTATTTTTAAATTTAAATGACAGTTTCTTAAGTAGGCCTAAATAGATTTTTCGATTCAATTTTTAGTCAAAGTGAATATACCAGGGAGTTCAACTCCCTGAATATACTATGTGATATTAAAATGGCATATTAACATGACAACATTAACATAACAACAAAATACAAACTTACTAAGAACAATCCCGGCAAATGAAAACATAAAGATATGATAAATATTAATCATCTTTGTGTCTCACGGATGACGGTTGGAAATATTTCTCTTCCAAAACATGTAGATGTATTGAAATGTAATTGCATCTAAGCTTCACGTGGTTGTGACATGGTTATTTTATATGGTCTTGAAGTGTTGAGAAGACAATGAAAACTCATTATATGAAACTTGATATAATAATTATACAAGGAAGTAGAGATAAAATGTTGGTTCTTAAAAGGTCTTTATGTGAAAGTATTCCCAAAGATTCGAGTTTCTCTTTCAAATATGAAATATCAGAATATCAATGAGAGAAAAGGCTACTGAGTCTGTAGCTAAAAAATATGATGAAGGGACAAAGTAGGAACATTGTTCAGTTGAATGAATGTATTATGTTGCCCTGATCATTTACAACGCATCAACACTCTGCCATCCAGGTAGCCCTCATATGCAAATGAGCATTTTTATGGCAACCTCTATGTTTTCATACCCAATGGACACATTTAAACCATTTTCAGTATTAACTATGTATAACATCTGGATAAGCGATTTAAAAGTATAGCTGACGGGACAAATTGGAAACGCCCTTCCCCTTCGGCACACCCTTCATCATTTTCTTGAAAACAATGTTGTTGCTATTTGTCCCCTATATAAGGATGTCAGATGGAAGAGATTCTGCTGTAATTTTTATTTTAAATTTTTTTGTTTTTCTGTCTTTTTTCGTATTTATATGGTGGTTGATTATTTTGTTATATCACGAACTTGTGTAAAAACAATCAATGTTGATTGAACGAATTGTACTGTGTATCAGTCTCGTATCTAAATGAAGATTATATATAATTAAATGAATATAAATCCAAAGACAAAATACTGAAAAAATGACAATGCTGTAGTTATCAGTGGCTGGATCTCAATGGATTAAAACAGCTAAAAAAGTTAGCAGAGCTTTCGGGCAACACTAGCCCTTCATCAGTGTATAATGTAATAACATCCTTGGCCACAATCTGGTGTTTAGTAGGTTTCAAGTTGTTATTTTAGGCTAAATTTCACACCAATGTCCAATTTATAACCTGTTTATCATTTTAGGAGTGTTTATGTTACCGTTTAATAGCTACATAAATATCACATGGAATTTCCAAAGAAAGTTGTTGTGAATCACCAGCCGTTATTAAACTTGCTGCGTAGAGCCAAATAAAAAAAAATTATATATCCGTTAAGCCTACTCTCGATTGGCGGAATGGCTCTACCTCATGGGAATATCCTACATTGTTTTCTTTTAAAACTGATTGAAAAAACTTATTTTAATATCAGAACCCAACAAGTCCCAAGTAGGCCTACTTTTTGTTTAGTAATTTATTATTATTATTCAGACACCCAACAAAGTCTTTAAGTATTTTTTATCGTCTCAAGAGGGCGCTACAAGGATAACATGTTTTTTTTTCTCCTCTGTCAAATTGAAGATGGCTGCTTGCATGAATGCTTTGGATGAAAAGTCCATGTTAGAAGAAGAATTTCAGACATGGAATGGTCTCACGAAAGATCCTACCGAAACCATAATAATGATTGATGTAAGTATATTGATCACAGTGCATAAATATTGTTGCAGGTTCCGCTCACAATATAATAACTACTAGGCTAGTCTTCTTGACAGGAGTAGGCCTAGCCTAGGCTAGGCTAGCCTAAAAAAAGGATAAAGAGTAGGCTAGTGTAGTGATGATGGTGTGTCATTCAACTACTCCCGGCCCTCACCCCGTCCTAGCACACAGAGACATCATTTCGTCGTGTCCCACCAGGAACCAGACCAGAACAGTTTCCACAGAACTGCCTTTAAATCCCCCTACTTTCTTGATAAAATGCACTAGGCCTAGGCCTAGGCCTACTCTGTACATATTTCCTTGTAAATTTAATGCATGGCTACAAGATTGCAGATTTTACCATAAATATGAATACAATATTTCATTCTCTATTAAAGTATTATCGTACAACCAGATTTGAAGAATTCTTAACATTTTAGGTGTTAATTTTTTTTTCAGAGTACAGTTGACAAATCTGGAAGTGTATGCCTTAATCTACTTCTAGCTGGTCAACATGAGTTCAAACTTTTTTGTCCGAAAGGTATTGTATTGACAAAATTGTTGATTTGTATTGTGGACATTTTTTTTTAACGACTTCTAGTAATTATACAAAATGAATTCACAAAACAATTGCTGACAAAAAGAATCATGAATTTGTATTTTATAATATTTACGTATGATTTTATCAACGATTTTACAGGAAAAGGGGGTACAAATTAACATTAAAAATCGTTAAAATATTCTATTTTTTTGTTTTGAAGTTTAACCGAGTTCAACTTCAAGGTTTAACGATCATTAAAACTAACCAATCAAATGGTTCATAAATTACATCGCCATAGTTTGTGAAAAAATATGTATGCGCTGACAATTCTTGAATTTTTACAATGCGACAATGTTTGTCTTTAGTGTAAAGCCTAGATTAAGATATCAGCGAAAGCATATCCTAGGCTGGGTTGAAGCATAAAAAACCCGTAACTTTTCAATTTTAATACAGGCCCGGCTGCGCGTGATTTTGTAAAACTTCATGTCCGCATGTCCCAGCAATGCATGCGAGAACCAAGAAACTATGAACAATCGCATAAAAATGTGTAAATATTCGCGGTCTGGCTCGATCATCGTTATTTATTTTCAACGATTTGAAAGTTCAACGCAACTTAGCGCAACTAGCAACACGACTACCCAGCAAGCTAGCAAATATTTTGGTAAATGTATACTGTGTCAACTGACTGACCAATCACAAAAATTGAAAACTCTCTAATATACATATTGAGTGAGACCCTTTAAATTTTTAAAAGATTTTGAATATCATCAACTCATACAGGTGTACACAGTTACCTACAGTAGATGAGGGAGGGGACAATTGAGTCTGAAATAAATAATTCTGTAACTTTAGAATAATCAGTAGATTATTTTCTTTAGGTTTCATAAAATTGTCTTCAAATTTTTTAGACTATCCAAGATACAACTCCGGATGCACATTCAATGTTGATACAGGAAATGATCATTTCTTCTGGAAAAAATCATTAAATGAGGTATTAATACAGTAATAATACAGTAATAATCATTAATTGAGGTATTAATACAGTAATAATACAGTAATAATCATTAAATGAGGTATTAATACAGTAATAATAATTTGGTAATATAAAATTGAAAGAGTAAATAATGTATTGAAAAAATAGGTAATAATAATATGGTAATAAAAAAATAAAAAAATAAATAAAAAAGTAAGAACAATTATAACATATCAGTATCATAGTATGCAATGTTGAATATAAAGCTCTGTCTACCTCAAACTTCATGTGATGTGCCCATATATGGACATGATGATGTCATATCACTACCATATTTGAGAATATCACTTCGATATTTGGCACATCATACTTTTTTTTATCAAACTAGTTTGATAGTAGAGAGGTTTTGCAATTTTACGAATACGATAACGAAAACGGATACGTCACGCACACGTATTCGTTCTCGTAAGCCAGTAAAAATCTGTTTCGCATGGCAACGAAATATTGAGGGCGCCGTCCAAAATATGACTGCGGTAATTTTTAGCGAAGCGAAGGTACGTGTTGCTTGGCGGCCTAGGCCTAGCATAACATCAAAGCGAGTGAGGACTTTAAAAACTGCTATTTATCAAAATTGACCTGGCATTTTAGTGATATTTGTCAACACGGATACGCTTTACGAATATGAAATGTGGATCAGCTCAAAAGTTTCACAAATGTATGACGTATCCGTTTTTCGTTATCGTATTCGTAAGGTTGCGAAACCTCCCTTTTGGAGATAGAGCTTAAGACCATGATGATTTGTGTCGCTTTAGATTTTGTAATAGCAACAGTCTTAATTCCAAGATCAGCAGCTGCACTTTTACATATTATCTTTCTTGACTTAGTTTTTCAGAGACAGTAAAAGAAAACTTTTGCTGACTGATGTCTTAGACAAAGCACTAAGTTTGCATGTTACATTGCCTGCTAAGCCAATAATCATAGATCTGACATTAGACCAGACTGAAGGGGATGAAGACGAAGATGAAACTACAACAGCTGAAGATGAAACAACTGCCGACGAAGTAGGTCCAACCTTTTCCACAATGTATATAAATTAGCTGTCTTAAAATGTCTCGTTTCATTTTTACCAATTTGTTTCCTTTGTTCAAATTGTGTAGTTCTTGAAAACAAAAATATGTTTTTTTAAAAATTCAATAGGATTTTTCTTTGCTGGATGATGATTCATACTTTACAACTGAATGGGAATTACAAGTAACAAAATTGAGGGTAAGTTTGTTGGTTATGCTCTCTAGTTATCACTGTAAATTTTCTTAAATAGTCCCTCAAAATCCTACCTGCAATGTAGAGATGTTTTTTCCCCCAACCTAAATATTAATCTGGAATTCACTCAATTGACATCTTGTAACCCCTTTGTAACTATATCCCAGGACCTAATTATATACCAGCATATACTTACAAAACTTTCTTTAAAAGATGTACATGATTTCTGTAAATGGAATCACAACATAATATAAACAGTTAACAGTAGTGGAGCTGCTTGGTGGTGAACGTGCTTGCCTTCCAATCCCAAGGTTCAGGGGTCAATCCTGACCTACTGCCAGGGTTGTAACTCACAGCTATTTCAACTCCACTCCCAAGCCTTTCAAATAAGACTTAGTTTATGAGCATGATAATTTATAAAATAGTTTATCCATCCTGTAATTGGCGAGTTACTCGCTGGATGCATATGAAATTTTAAAAATAATGTAAAAAGGCAAAATGTGAGAGTTCAAACTGCCTGATATTGTTGTAAATTAATAATTGTAAAATAATAAAAGTAAGAAATCCGCTATACACTCCAACCAAGACTCAAACTCTGACCTTATGCTTGTATTATATATACCAGTCATTAGCTTACTAAGTCATTGTTATTGTAAAAGATTACAAATTTGTATGAGATTGTCTTTTAAAATAGAAAAATTGGGCAACAAAGGAAACAGAAATACGAGAAGCAATGAAAAAGCAACCATCCAGTTTAAATGCTTCACCGATTCACAACAGTTTGATTACAATGCCATCATCTTCAAAAGCTCCACACTTAACTCCAGGTATGTTAAGCTCTGTTTACACTATCAAACTTTATGTGAGAAAACAATGTGATGTGCCTATATATGTACATGATGATATCATATCACTACCACATTTAGGAATATCACTACCACATTTAGGAATATCACTACCATATTTTGGCAAAAGTTTGATAGTGTAGACATAGCTTAACTCTATAGTGTATTACTCATATACCCTGGTAATTTGATTGGATGGTTTTGTATCACATGGTATTTCAAATTTTTTCCAATTCTACAGTAAAATAAAATACATTGGTTTTATTCAACATCCAGCTTGTCTAAATTATAAAGTATCTGAATTCATCATGTGATCGTTTTTTCTTTGCAAATTATTATTTTAATTAATAATAATATATTTATAGCAGTATCTCTTCAGAGATCTATCTTGTGATGTGAATGAATCTGACACACTGTAGAGCTTTAAGATGGGTTAGTTTCGTATCATGTGCCGCCGTTCAATATTAGTTCTATTGCATGGGAAAACTTCTTTGTAATCGCCAAGATTGTACAGCGATTTCACTGTGTGCAAAAACTCCTAATGAGATCTATTACATATATTAATTGATTAATATACTATATCATTTTTTATATTCAATTATTTTAATGCAGGTAAATGTGATAGTCAAGGTACTAGACAGATATTCAGCACTAGAGCTGCTTCAGGAGTTCTTGCTAATGATCTCATCTCCATTCTAGAGTCAAAGGTCAGATACTTATTTATTTAGACTTTGCCTGCCTGCATTATATTCTTATTCACTCTGTGAAGACTGCAAAATGAGTTGAGGATGTCTTACACAAACCCTAGCATACAGTATTTAGTCTTTTTTTAACTCGTCTTTTTCCGTGTTTAAAGCTTGATTCCCACTAGCGACGCAACGTAACGCAACATAAGCAAATGCCCTTCAAATAATTGTGTTTGCCCCCGCCTGTGTGAAATCAAACCTGCTTGTTGCGCGTCAATGTTAGCATGCCGTAGACTTTGACCTGGTTCACCCCATGTACCTTTGAGTACGCGCTGTTATTTTGCCTTGCGTTGTTGCGTGAAAGCAAACTGATTTGATTTCCCGTAGCGATGTTTGCAGCACTGTTACGTTGTTGGTTCCCACTTGTGATTGCACAATACAACACTTTGCATCGATACATTACGTTGCGTTCTAGTGGGAACCATGCTTAAGTGTCCATAATACAAGATCAGGCACAGTCTTTGTTCTAATAGTAATACTTTGTTTCTATAGAACATTGCCTAGGATATTTAGTTCCACAAAAATACATCATCTCTGCCTGGTTATGTGTGATTCTTGTTCTTGTTCTTTTTCCACGTTGTGTAAATTGCATTTTTATGGAAACAAAATAAATGAAATGAAATACACTGACCAATCTTGGTAGTCACATAACGTCACCATAATTTTGATATTTTTAGGAACTAAAGTTCTCTGCTGACCCAATTAAAGACAATATTTACAAATGGCATGCAAAACTGTTTGATTTCAAGGAAGACAGGTAAACAAAAATAATAAATTCTTTATATTTCTAAAGCTCTGTCTACACTATCAAACTGTATGCGACAAAACAATGTGCCCAAATATGGATACATCACACTTTTTTTGTGACTAGTTTGATAGTGTAGACATAATATAACTATAAAAAAAAAATGTGAGCTTGCTCATAATTGTAATTAAAAATAGGTTCTGGTATTTCTAGAACAACATTGGTAATATCCCTGCTTATTGTTCTTCTTCTGGAAAGCTTGGTTTCCACTAGGACACAACACAAGAACATTGCCTCCTAATAAGAACCAAGCCAAAAGCTGAATAAGCATCATGAAATTAGCCACTTTTTCATTTTGTAGAAATTGTAGACCTGGAGCTACTCTTTAAATAAATTTGAATTGAATTAATAACATTATATCTTTTTAACAATATTTTTTCCCAGTGATATTGCTGCAGATTTGAAAGAAATAAATTTAAAGTTTGGATACAACTACATTGAACTGCAATTGGAATTCACCATTGGCCTTTACCCTTTCTACCCTCCATTAGTCAAGGTCATCAGGCCAAAATTACAGGTTAGAGTTCACTAAATATTTCATAACTTGTTCATAACACATTGTGACTAAAAGAAAGTACAGTAAAAATTACTGTTTGGAAAGCAGTCAAATATGGCCAGTACTGTACTTTGATTTATACTATAAATGATACTTTCTAAAATACACAGACATGCCTAAAGCTCTGTCTACACTATCAAACTTTGTGTGACAACAAAATGTGATGTTCCCATGTACAGTATATGGACATGATAACACTACCATATTGGGCATATCACTACCATATTTGAGCACATCACACTTTTTTTGTCAAACTATTTTTGATTGGTGTAGACAGAGCTTTAAACACAATTTCAGAGACATTCAATATATTATTTTTCAACTAAAGGTATATAAAGCAAATAACTATATTGAGGTATTTATTGTTTATAAGCAAAATATCTTAAAATGTCACACTAAAACCCCAAATAATTGCTAAACTTTCTAATTAGAAACTGAATCATTAAAGAATCTGAATGTGTCATTTCTATCAAATAAATGGTTGAAAATTTTGCGAGAATTGTTTCTTATAGAATTGTCATTTATCAGATATTTGACTTCTTTTTAGGATTCAATGATGCAACGTGTTACAAACTTGGACATGTTAAAGCTATCATATTGGTGAGCTTTGATTTTACTCAATAAACCTCACGTGTATGGACATTAACTAAGGTTATGTTTATACAAAACCCTTCTTACTTTACACGCCTACTATTTATATGCGTGTTTTCACAGACATACATGAACGTTAACTGCCGTGTTTTGAACAGGAAGGTCAGTCACAGCCAAACGTCTGCTGCTATAATTCATGGTAACTGCTCCCCTAAGATTACTTAAAAAAGCTCACCAACCAGCTGGCTGGTCCTCAAATAGCCTTTCTTTATACAACGCCAACTTAGAACCGTGTTGATTTAGTGTGTTGTCGATGAATTGAATTGAATTGAATTGTATAGCCCTTAGTCTTAAGAGTAGACTGTTATCTTTTGTATATTTATATATAATATAATACTATATTTTAAAATGTTGCTTTTCTTTGCTTCTAAGGAATCCGACTAAAGACATGAAAACGGTGTTGATGGAAATCTGGGATTATTTAGAAAAATGGGCCAGGTAAGTGATTATAGTTTATATAATTATATGCATACCTTTCTATAAGCTAGGCAAGGAATTGTGTAAGACTTGTTTTATTTTCAAATACGCCCAAATCTAGCATGAATTTAACTGAATACTAAGATTATTAGTGCGTTGAGAACGTTATTCCCACACACGAGGGTTCTCAATCTACTGCATTTCGTACAATGGGGTCAGAGTTAGGAAAACACCTGTGCAATAAACTGACACCAACCTATGTTATGGTAGGCATATCTAATCAAGCCTTGTTTTCTTTCATGTTTGTAGAGTTGATGTTGACAGTGCAAGGAATGATCCACAGGTTTACTGGGAAGGTGCTTACACAGACTTAGAACATGATTTAGTCAAGTTAGCATTGGTAAGTAAACATAATTCTTCTGGAGCTGTTTTCACCACAGATTTTGATCTAGTCTGTTGACTTGGAAGAATATTAAAAAAGAATCAATCTTTCTTTGTAAAGCTCTGTCTACACTATCAAACTTTATGTGACAAATGTGGTGTGCCCGTATATGGATATGATGATGTCATATCACTACCATATTTGGGCACATCACACTTTTTTGGTCAAACTAGTTTGATAATGTAGACCGTTGCTTTAAGAATGTAAACCATAAACACATTAACAGACACATAGTTAACATGTAAGATGAATTTTTTGTTTTCAAGACATTAATGTTCAACCAATAAATTAAAAAATTTAGTAGCTGATTTTTTTAACTCTTTTTTGACCATGCAAATAAAAATGTAAATTTCTTGAAGCTACTTTAAGCTCTGTCTACACTATCAAAGTATCATCGTGTCCATATATGGGCACATCACATTTCACATAAAATAATAGATAAATTGTGTCTTCATACTGTAGGTGAGTGAAATAAATCCAAGAGCAAATCAAGAGTTTCTATCAATGATGAACTCAAAGCCGGTACACTATAGGCCAAATCAGCAAGTGCCACGAAATCAGGTAAAACTTTGAATTTCTACAATATTAATTTTAATAGTTACCAATGCAATCAAGGGAAAATATCCATATAAACAGTCGGACAATACAATATAAATAGAAACAATTTTAATATCATCTGAGAAAGCAGAAAAGTGGTTAATATTGACCTTATATAGGCAAGAGAGAGTGAATGCTGAAAGGGTAAAGTGGAGGAAACTCTACCGGAGGTCTGCGCATCAAATCGGAGATGAGAGAATTTCATGTTGATTGATAGTAGTGCACTCATTTATCTATTATAACTTAACTGAGAACTTCACAATGTTTTTCAACTGACAACAAATTAACTTAAATAAGAGACAACATTTTAATGTTTTGTGATCATTTCTTTTAGGGACGGGGCAATGAATATTGGCAAAAAGGAATTGGTTATGGGCATAATAATAGACCCGGTAAGTTTCAACCAAAGACCTTACACTGAGAAGATACAAAATATTTTTTGTAAACAATGTTTGTAAGGTCTTGGGCACACACAAGAATATCTTACTGTTTGTTTGAAAAAATGTACTTAAAATAAATACTAAACATCACTAAAATGAATACCCTAAAGTCATACTTATATATGCATATAGTATTCAACTAAATGTTTACCTTAAATTACTTTTCTATTATAAGGCTGGGATATAAATGCATTTATTGCTGCTCAGAAGGAAAAGGATAAACAAATAGTTGTAGTGTTAAACAATATAGTGGTTCAACTTCGAAACATTTGCTCCAATCAGCTACTGTTAGAATCTGAAATGTCTGACGACCAGGACATGAAAGAGATGGTCTCACTTACATATCTCTATGCAATTATTGAAGGGTCAGCTCTTTTAACATTTATGGAGGTAGTGTAAACATTTTATTCCCACTAGCGACGCAACGTAACGCAATCTACGCAACGTACGCAAATATATATTAAGGTTTATTTATTTCAATTGTTCTTGCAGTTAAAAAAAAACACTCATGACAATTTATAAAAATTGGATACATAATATCAAAACATTTACCATTAAAATTAACATCTCCATTTATCAACAACATACAATTACAATTTAAAATATACATTATATAATAAAATACAATTATTAAAACAGAAATTTTGAACTGTCTGATATTGAATAATATAATATTGCCCCACGTATATGAATTGTAGTAAATTGCATTAGGCTCGATTATTTAAAATATTTACGAGGTAGGGAATGGGGCTACATTTGTATCGTTCTGTTTTGACACTGGGGATCGTATTGTGTTTTCTATTTCTTATGTGTTTCTTCTCTTAGGGGTGGTAACCATTCTTTAAATTCAGAATTAAGTAAAGAAGTACCAAACTTAATGTTTGCCCTTCTAATAATTGTGTTTGCCCCTGTCTGCGTGAAATCAAACCTTCGATGTTTACAGCACTGTTGCGTCGTCGGTTTCCACTTGTGGTTACGCAATACAACACTTTGCGTCGATACATCACTGCTTTGCATTCTAGTGGGAACCACGCTTTAGGAAGAAATATATTAATGGAACAAGCATTTGTGTAATGAATTCATTATAGCCTAGTCATTGGTTGACCAAGTTCTTTAGCCAATAGTGACTTGTTTATAAAGGATGTGCCTTTAATAATAATAATAATAAACAGTATTTATATAGCGCCTAATGGATCACTGACCCCTCTAGGTGCTTTACATTAGACCTTAACTAATGGTAATAAACTATCCCCCGCCGGACACCATTCCGGTATTTCTTAGTCGAGGTTTCGGGGATGGAGACAATCAATAATGTGAAAAAAAATGTAACTAAGCTTAACTATGCTTAACTAGGTAAAACTATCCCCCGCCGGACACCATCCCGGTATTTCTGAGTCAAGGTTTCAGGGCCAGAATTAAGAATAGAGAGTAAATGAAGCATGCACAACTTAAGCTAGGGTTAAACTATCCCCCGCCGGACACCATCCCGGTATTTCTGAGTCAAATGATACTTGTAAAAATAATTGTCTAACTACTCCCCAAAATGTTCTTACCCTACTCGCCAAAGTAGACATACACTCCTTCCTGAGCTCATGTCTGCTGTTGTTTCTGGTATCTTTTATCTTGTAAACATGTAATGCATACAATTTTTTTTTCAGGCCAGTTTAAAGGATGTGTCGTTACTTGAAATATGTCGACACACATCTGTAAGTGTAATATTTCAATTTTCTACAAATTGAAGAAATAAAATGTCATTAATATACAATGAAATAAAAAAAAAAGTTTATGTAGAACGAAATAACATATTACAATACTCATTTATCTCACTACTCTACCAACCAAATATAAGAAAAAAAGATACAAATTGATACCAAGTTAGAATAACCATGAGATAAGGCATCTGAAACAAATATTTTCTTTAATCTTTATTTATCTTTTCTATAATAATGACAATGACAATATGCCACATGGATGAAGTACTTGAGCACTGAGCCCCTAGTGTTTCAGTTTGTTTTTCGTCCTGTCCATTATTTTTTATGATAATTTTATATATATAGTTTGAATATTTTGCTAACTTTTTATATTTTTATATATACTTTATAAGTTTAATAATAAAAATAATATAATGACAATAATATTTCACTTTTATCTTCTTTTTAGCTTTACAAAGTTATACTCGACATAATTAAAGAAATTGGTAAGTTTTAAAAATTATATTGATATAATTTTAATTATATTTTATCATACATTCTGTATTAGAAATTACAACTATTATTTGCAACACAATATTTGCACTGCACGTTCGGAAAGAAGCTTAACGTTTGGCGAATATGTTGTTCATTTTTTTCATTTTTAGCATTAAAACCAAAATTAGTAGGACTTTTGGGCAACTTACCGAATCAACACAAATCTATCAGCCAGCATTTATCAGTACTAGAAAACAGTGTAAGTATGAGTACGAAAAGAATTCTATTTCATGTGTTTATAATCTATTTTTCTTATGGTTTAATCAATCCAAAAAACTGGTCTGTCATGGGGTCCTGAGATAGTATTGAATATAAAACATGTAATACAACATCAACTTTAGTTTTCGAAACATTTAATTTGAAATTTAATTTTATAGGCTTCAGGGGTCCTTCAACATGTGGATAAAATCGGCAATGGCAGTATTCCAAAGGATCAAGACTCCAAAAGAATGAAAGTGGAACAAGGATCCAAACCATCGCTCCTTATGATGGCAATATCATGCGGAATGGTGGACTCTGAGGAAATGAAAGAAAAGAGTGAGGAGGAGTTACTGATGGAAAACTACAACACAACGGTCGCTGGTGAAACGTTAGCAAGGTGTGTGTATATGTACATGAAATTTGTTTAACTGATACATTAATGTAGTTTAGAATTTCAGAAATAATATATTTTAAATATTTTTATATTTTACTTTATCATGTAATCATCATGCAATGTGTTTATATTAATTTAAATTGTCATGTTTTTCAATTTAAGTATATTAATTCATCATAAAACATACATACATTTAATAATATACAGATTGCATGCTTAGAGGTAATAATCGGGAATGATATTTTGCTCTCGAGAATTATATTTCCCTCAGCTGGCACTTCAGGAAATATATATTCCCTCGTGCAAAATATCATTCCTCAGTGATGTCAAATCTTATATTTTACCGATATAAAAGGCGATATCTGTTATATTATATAGCCAACAACACAAGTAGCTAGTAGCTGGATTAGGTAGCTAGGCCTCCTTTATGTAAATAAGCCTTGCCTTGCGAAGAATAATAATACAGATAATTACTAATTAATGATTCCTTGGCAATACAATATTCACTTAGGCCTAGGTCTTGTAAATTAACAGAAGAATTGCCATCAATAAGGCGTACATTAAAGATGTATTGTCCCCCAAAAACATGAAAAATGAAGATTAATTAAACCAGACTTTGAATAGGTTATTGTGCAGTTTTAATATTAAAGTTAATCACTTCCATTGAAAAAAAATAATGTTTCAATTATAAAATAACATGATAAATGGTTAAATTCAACCAAAAATCCATTGGCTGGTAGTAGCCAATTTGACAATTTTTTGCTTTAAATTCCATTTTTTTCCGATCCAATTTTTGGTCGAAGTCAATAACTATTATGTGACATTAAAATGGCATATTCAACAAAAAAAATTGTAAAAAATTATTTTTCAGGGGGACAATACATCTTTAATAATAATATTATTATCAGGTTCAACAATTTACAAAAATTAATCATGTATACAGATAAATTTAAAAATGTTGTTTGTTTATCATTAATTTTATAGACAATTTCTCTGTGTTTCACACCTGGTTCGCACAAAATTACAAGACGCAATTACAATTGCGGTAAAAGATGACTCTCCGTCTAGCGCTGATGCAGAAAGCACACAAGACTCAATGGAAAATGTCTTGACAAGTGACAGTAGTCCCTGTTGTAATGGTGCATGTGGTGATGCATCCACTAGTTCTGATGAGGTATGCCATTAAAATCAACTTATAAATTGAATTTAAATAATAAAATTTGGAAAAAAAGGAACAATCTTTTATTTTTCAAATACTTAAAAATATCTGCGGTTAAACTGCTTGAGTGCATCTACATGATTGTCTTGTTTTGTCACATAGTTTCTTATATTGAAACTAGTAATCTGAAATTTGTGGTAGGTACGGTGAACAAATACATAATGTTGTTAACAAAGATATAAATTCCATAGGAGCAAACTTATTAAATATCTAATAAATATTGATTAAGTATTTTTTTTAAAAGAAGGTAAGGTTATAATGTAAGTTGTCACTAATAAAAATATCCCAATTGACATTTCAATTCGTAAAATATTTGAGAACACATGTTTGATAAAGAAAGCAAAATGAACACACTAAATAAATGTATATTTTTTGCAGGGTTCTATTAATGGTAACATAGAGGAGTTGTATTACCAGCACTTACATTGTCTACAGTTTATGCAGTTTACATTTGCAAGTAAGTCTCTCTAAATTGATCATAACATTTGTAAAGCTCTGTCTACACTATCAAACAAATGTGACAAACAAATGTGATGTGCCCATATATAGACATGATGATGTCATATCACTACCATATTTGGGCACATCACCACCATATTTGGGCACATCACACTTTTTGTTTGATAGTGTAGACAATAATATGCCGATTGTCAAAGCATGAGAATTCTTAATTTCTACTTTACCACAATTATTTTTACATGTGACCAGAAAAACCATAAATAGTTCAATTTTTATTAACTACCTGTTCCTATTACAAACTAATTACATTCCTTTATATAAGTTTACATTTCTTATACATTTTGAAAAAAAATGTTTGCTTGATTATTTCAACAGCAACAGGTGCTGGCCGTAGTCTCTATTCGAATACACAAAAGATTGCCAAACCACTTCCATCTCAGATTTTCCGAATTGCTCAAGAACTTTCAACATTATCATCATCATTACCATTTTCATTGTCATCCACAATATTTGTGAGATCTGTAAGTTCAACTTCAATTAATTATTTTAATTTTTTTTTTTCAAAAAAACTACCAAACCATATGCATTGTACTATTACAATTGTAATTTATTTCAACCACAGAAAGTTACAAACATTGTTACTGTTTTTTTCTTCTCTTTATTATTATTATTTATATATATTTAAAGTAGCAATATTTTTTATTATATTCAAGATTGAAGACTGAGTTATACTTGGCTAATTTCATATTATGACCATGAAAAACCTTCAATTTTGTACACATTTTTGTATTCAGCTATGGGTTTTTGAACTAACATTATGCATTATCTTAACTTTTTCAATTTAAGGATGAAGAAAAAATCAACCTCATGAGAGCCCTAATTACTGGGTGTGTATACAATGTGGTTTTCGTATTAACATATTGAATAATAGATAGTAGCTAGTATTGTTTGTTTTGTTGAAAGATAATGTGTGTTGTTATCAACCTCAATGGCGCAGTTCTGTGTTCTTTAAAACTGGAGAACATTGTATATTCCTGCCATTTAAATCAAATGTTAAAAGCTTCTTTAGTATATTTCTATAATAATATGTTATTATAATTATAATACAATGTTTTTGTAGGCCATTCAATTAGTGTGTAGCTATGACAGTGTTTTAAATTAAAACTGTTATTTTCATTGTAGGCCAGAAGGTACTCCATATTCAGGTGGCTGCTTTGTATTTGATATCTTTTTTCCTCCAAGTTACCCAAAGGCTCCTCCAATGGTTACTATTCTTGTAAGTTTGGCAAAATAATTAGGTGCTCATTTAGAATAAAATGATCACCTATTGTTATTGTATAAAATCTTTATTCTTATGATTCTTCTTTATTTCTCTCTGTACAGATTTTGTGTAACAAATATCTCAAAAAGTTTAATGTTAATGATTACCAAAATTTCACAATGTCTTTCAAATACTTTAACTTAGTCCTAATAAGCTTTTCAGCGTGATCACTAATCCGTGAAGTCATTTATACGCCATTTTGTGAAATCACATTATCAATCATATCTCCATAATTCATTATCACATATTAACGAAATTCACAACACGTAAACTTCAGGTCAAGGGTAAAAATATTAGCAAATAAAAACGCACGAGCACGTAGGGTCATGCGCGTGAAATCGCGAGTTAAAAATTTATAAAGCTCAAAATTAAGTTTGACCATTTGTGTGTTTAAAAAAATTACTGCGCAAAAACACGTTTTTGCGCGCGCGATATTAAAAAGCGTAAAAATACGATTTTTTTTGTACAAATCGCATTCTACTCACCATCCTTAGTACATTCACCAAATTTGAGTCAGTTCCGATTTAAAATAACGCTATACGAGCAGGTTAAAAATGACAAAATGCGCAAATTAATTGCATCAAAGTGCTGAAAATGGTGAAAAATTAGGCATTTTTTAAATGAAAATATTTCTTCAGAATGCACGATGACCCCCAAATTTTTTAACTTATTCTGGAAGCTATTGAGTTGTAGATATGAATTCATGTACATATTTTACGTATAAAATGTTATTACGTCATCAAATGGCCACTTAAATTTAAAATAAAGTTTTTTTTCTTTTTAGTCATATTTTATCACATTCAATGGAACGCATATCTGTTATTTTGTGCCCGATTTTCGCTCAAATTTTAGTATGTGATTGCTCAATTAATTGACTTTCTCAGGACTTTTGACGACATCATCACGCGTAAAAACTTGAATAACGTAGGTCGTGTAATTTCACCTTCGCCGTAAATTTGAATATCTTACAGCTCTTCAGAATTTAAGGTTACCTTGATGATTATAATTTATTATGAAAGCTGATGAAATGTAGATATTAAATCATATAAAAATCAAGCATATCGGATGTTGTGACGTTAACATATGGCCAGTTGAAGTTAAAAAGTAGTTTTTTAATCTTTTTCGTCAAAGTTATACAAATTTCAAAGAGCGCGCACAGCGCTTCTACGTGCCAAATTCTCTTCCAATTCTTATATTTATTTGCTCAATTCATTATCTTTCGAAATTGTCATCATCGAGTTTATTTTGATAATTCTATCATAACAAAAAATTAGAACATGATGTGTGTCCCGTAATTTCACCTATGCTACACTGTATATGATATACATTAAATATATGTACATATTGTATATGGCATATAATAGGCACAACTCAGTACTATAAGCATATAATAGGACGTCATACATCAACATTTTCTGATCGTATGATAACGTACGTGCATGTAAAAAAAATTAATTTCAGTAAAATGATAAAATGATCACCTATAATTCGTCAAAGTGACGAATTAAATTCTAGTTACAAATTACTATTGTCACATGCTCAACACGTCTTTATTTCATTTATTCCACATTTATGTAGTCATCAATTACATCATAATTGCAATACAACTGATAACAAGGATCCTGCATTAAAAAATCTGTAGCTTGGGGTTTTTTTTGTAGGACCCTTTTACATAAGAACAATACAAGTAAATAGAACTTAGATAAAACAGTCATTTCCCATAAACAAAGGTGTTGTTAATCAGCATATAGTGATAAAAAAAAGTATTTTTTGACATGTTTTTTTATACATTTATTTTGTTTCTTTAAAATAATACTATAAAAACAATAAACAATGTTATAACACACCTATCTTTACCATTTGATTGGTTAATTATGTGCTGTTCAGTATTAGTTAATGGTAGTTATTGCACGTTCAGGTTTACAATACACATTTTTTTATTCAATTATTCAATTAAAACCAACAGCGATAAATACCGCCACTAACAGGTTTAAAACATAAAACAATACAACACCAAAAACGGTTAACAATAAAATACAGATAAAATATATAAATATTTTGAGAATTGTGTGTAATGTAAGACCTGCAAGACTGATCCTTGTTCACCTGCCTCCAGCATTGATTCAAGAGTGAAAGCAGCGAATTAATTAATAAAGTTTAGAAAGACAGAAACAGCAAACACAGCTAAATAATTTCTTTTCATTTTCTTTTTAAATTAGACAACAGGTTCAGGAACCGTTCGTTTCAATCCAAATCTGTACAGGTAATATATATTTCTTATGATGAATAATGGTAATTATAATTATTCATAAATAGATAGCAAATAGAACAAACATTTTTGCACTCAAGCGGGAAATTACCTCACGACATTTGACCAAAATTTCTTGCGGAAGTCTTAGTAGTGTTACCATGTTGAATTCTGCTACATTTTGCTAACAGGGCAAAAATGTCAAATTGACGCTTGAAAATATTGAATCATTGTATTGTAAATACATCTAAACAATACATGAATGCCATCTTAATCATTATCAAATGTTGATATAAAATTTACGGTACACCATGTATATTTAAGCCTGTTTTCCTGTCGACGTTATTTGACGATCGTTGTTGTTGTTAATGATCAACGACAATAGCGTCGAATAACGTCGACAGGAAAACAGGCTTTAATTCTGAAAAGAACTGTTGAGTTTCTCAACGTTTCGATCAACATACTTGAAGAAACTCAACAGTTCTTTTCAGAACTAAATATACGTGGTGTATCGTAAACTTTATATCAACATGATGAAAATAATTATTCCCATTCAAATCATTCATTATTTGTGTTTACCTGTTTATGCTAGTATCATTGTATCTACTACTGTAATTTCTGATTTCATAGTAACAATTTTATAATCATTTATCTATCTACTTCTTGTAAACTGCAGTAGCGGCAGGGTATGTCTTTCATTGCTTGGAACATGGGAGGGTTTCTCCGGGGAGCAGTGGAATGAAACGTCAACGATTCTTCAAATTCTAGTATCCATCCAGTCGCTCATACTGGTATCTGATCCATTTTTCAATGAGCCTGGAACTGAGAGGGAAATTGGAACAGTTCAAGGTGATAAACACAACAAAGAGTACAATAGAGGTGCTTAGCTTTTTTTACTGTGTTAATTATGATAATAGGAAAAATGATAATGTTGATATATAGTTTGCGTTACACCAAGTATATTTAGTTCTGAAAAGAACTGTTGAGTTTTTTGACATTTCGATCAATACACTTTGATCGTCCTCAGGAGTGAGAATGCAGAAAGTCCAGGAAACTGGGAATATAAGTGAAATTAGGTGTGCCTGGTGTGAAAGCTAAAAACAATAGCAAGGTTCACAGTGAGAGGGATAGAAACTAGCTATAGAAGAGCATTGTTTTTCATGAACAATGATGAATTGAAACTAGCTATAGAAGAAGAAATATGATAATGCTTAAATCTTAAAATCAACAGATTTTCATAAAATATATATTTTTATGTGAATACTTTCTGTCATATAAATGGTTTGGAACAGAAATTCTTATTTGTCAAACTAGCTTCAATTGTTTGTCGATTGATTTTAACCATTTTTTTGTTACCCATTGATGCTAACATGCCATCATATATAGTATTATTGATGATAATTATTTCCATATATGGTGTGGACTGGGTAAAAAATTTGAATTTTTAATCATACTCGAATTGCCTTAACAATGGATTTCCCCAGGGCCTGTGTCCAAATTTAGCCTAAATAAGGCACTGGGATTATATTAATTATGAGGACAATGTCATGCGTGAGAGACGTTTGTACAAACGGCTACGGCACCTGGACTATTCCATTTTCCTTTCAAGAGGTGTCCATATTGGGAATAATGGCATATGTCTATACAGGTAGGTATCTCACTCGAATAGACTACCGACACCACTGTTGGTTTGTGTTGTTTATAATATGATAATTTTTAAATTTTACAGAAGTGCGAATGAACTGCATGAAGTGGGCTATCTTACACTACCTTGATTATCCAGCCTATGGATTTGAAGATGTTATAATGAAGCATTTCTGTCTGAAGAAGAACAGGATACTAAAGGTAAGTTTAATTAGTCAACAAAGGAGCATGTCATTTGAATAAAATTTAAAAAAATAACCAATAGAATAACGATGAAATTGAAGAGACGAAAAAGAAAGCCTTAAAATTAAATTGGAAGAAGATTTTGAAGACAATTATAAGAAGTTGGGACACAGAATTACAACACGGGATGAGTGACAATCATCCACTAAAGCAGTAATAATATGCGGATGAAAGAGACTTTGGTTGTGTTTCACATGTGTTTTCATGGTTTTTTTTTTTTAAACATTGGATATAACCATCGCGTCAAGTTTGAAACTACCTTTTGAAGTAATCATTTCCTAGATCAAATCTTAGGAAGATTATTGCAGCACTGGATGTCCTTGGTATGATATGGCAATAAGATGCTTTGCCAATTTCAATGTAATATTTCTTGTAGGAAGTTGATCAGTGGATCAAAGAAGATTCAAATTCAAAATTCCGAAAGTCATGTGAGAAATTTAAGACGGAATTCAAATTGAAGGTGAAGACACCTCCAGAATTTCAAATCAGTGACAAAGAACAAGAAGAGAAGAACAAAGATCATCACAGTCACCACACCTGAACATAAACCATTCTGTAGATATGTGTGAGAACATTTATTTAACAACCAATACATAAAAATATGTTGTTATTGAAAGTCATGGTCAATTAATTCCAGATTTCACATGAACAATACAAACAATAAATTAACACACATGCTAGACCCCAGGGACTCCCAACAGCGAACTCAATCATAATAACATGTATCCCTCTAGTGTAGAACTGAGCATGCACACTACAACACCATAAACCAACATAATCTTAACACTAACCATGGAAGAATTATTTAGAATTATTATTATTATAACTAAACACATTTATTCACTGGAACTAAGTATTGATTGCGTCTAAACTGGTATGTTGAGATTATGGAGCGGAAAGGCCCCAGACAAAATATAAAGTATATTAAGAAAGAACAAAATTTATTTCTATAAAGTAGAAGTAAAGCATTAAAATTGTTTTCCATTTTCAATCCATATAAGGAAGAATACAATTTTGTCTATACATATTTCAAATTCATTTTTAAAGCAAAATCTAGAGTAAAAATTGCAACCATAGAACGCAATGCAAGTAAGAGGTCAGTCCACTATAACCTTTAACCTTCCCACCAATATCATATCATTACCAATTTTTGATATTTTTAGGACCAAAATAATGTTTTTGTTTTAATATTGTTTTTTATATTCATATTCAAAATGAATAAACAAATCATATCAGAACTAAAAAAAGTTTGTAAATATTGAGAAAACAATATCGTTGTACATTTATAAAAAAAATCAAATCAATGTTTTTAAATATATTATAAATGTTTTTTTAAAGAAATGAGAGGTTCTTTTTACCATTTTTTTTCCTTTATTTTTTTTTTTACTAAGAAGCCAATGTAGATATTCTAAAGTGATCCAGTATTTTTATTCATTGCATAGCCAGCCCAATATAAGTTGTAGAAGCAAAGTATGTGTATGTTTTTCAATTCTTTTGTTGATCAAATAAAAAATGATAACAATAGTTGACTTGTACCTTGTGAAGGAACTGGTTTATAAACAGTATATATATATTTTTTTTTTTTGTATTTCAGCAGTGTGTGATTTTTTTTTTTCGTTTTTTAAGTGCAATATAACATTTTATTTTAAACTTATTGTTGTAGTGTTACTCTACAGTACCCCACAGTTTTATGTTTCACCGATTGATATTGCACCCTCTGTCCCAATGTAGAGCAAAGTTTCTTAGATTTATTATTTATTTTTTCTTTTTTACCAATAGTATTTATTTGCTTAGCTAATTTTTATAGAAAATATATAATTGATATATCATAATAATAACTAAAAAGTAATATAATTATTATTAAAAATATTATTTCTTCTAATCACAAGTATAAATATATACATCTGGAATATGTATTTTTGCGTTTTTAGCCAAATGAAGTCATTATAAATGAAGCCATTAATGTTTTTAATTGTATAGTTAGAACAAAACAAGCTTTTATTGTATTTTAATATTCTTTACCTTTGATTTTTTTAATTGCTTTTATACAACTTAAATGTTTGACTGTAGATATCACACATGAGAAAT
The DNA here is from genome assembly GCF_964355755.1 of Antedon mediterranea. Lineage (NCBI taxonomy): Eukaryota > Metazoa > Echinodermata > Crinoidea > Comatulida > Antedonidae > Antedon > Antedon mediterranea. The sequence continues at coordinate 19,644,410 of NC_092675.1, forward strand.
ATAATATTCTGTTATCTTCCTCTATATTATTCATAGTGAAAGTATGAGCTATCAAGTTTGTTTATTTTGGAAAATAAAATAAAGAAAACTGAAATTAATAACTAGAGTATTTACTTTTTAAAATTTTATGTTGAAGATTTATACAATAAATAGTGTTATTCATTCATTCCATTCATTAATCCATTCATTCATTCACTCCATCCATTCATTCACTCTATTCATTCATTCACTCCATTCATTCACTCATTCACTCCATCCATTCATTCATTCATTCACTCCATTCATTCATTCACTCCATTCATTCCTTCACTCCATTCATTCATTTATTCATTCATTCATTTACTCCATTCATTCACTCCATTCATTCACTCCATTCATTTATTCACACACTACATTCATTCATCCATTCATTTACTCCATTCATCCATTCATTTACTCCATCCATTCATTCATTCACTCCATTCATTCAATTTATTCACACCATTCATTCATTCACTCCATTCATTCATTCACTCCATTCATTCATTCATTCACTCCATCCATTCATTCACACACTACATTCATTCAATTCATTTATTCACACACTTCATTCATTCATTCACTCCATTCATTCATTCACTCCATTCATTCATTCATTCACTCCATTCATTCATTCACTCCATTCATTCATTCATTCACTCCATTCATTCATTCACTCCATTCATTCACTCCATTCATTCACTCCATCCATTCACTCCATCCATTCATTCATTCACTCCATTCATTCAATTCATTTATTCACACACTTCATTCATTCATTCATTCACTCCATTCATTCATTCACTCCATTCATTCATTCATTCATTCACTCCATCCATTCATTCATTCACTCCATTCATTCAATTCATTCATTCACTCCATCCATTCATTCATTCACTCCATTCATTCATTCACTCCATTCATTCATTCATTCACTCCATTCATTCATTCACTCCATTCATTCATTCATTCATTCACTCCATCCATTCATTCATTCATTCACTCCATTCATTCAATTCATTTATTCACACACTTCATTCATTCATTCACTCCATTCATTCATTCACTCCATTCATTCATTCACTCCATTCATTCATTCATTCATTCACTCCATCCATTCATTCACACACTACATTCATTCTTCCATTCATTTACTCCATTCATTTTTTCATTCATTCATTTACTCCATTCATTCATTCACTCACTCCATTCATTCATTCACTCCATTCATTCATTCACTCCATCCATCCATTCACTCCATCCATCCATTCATTCACCCCATTCATTCATTAGACTGAAAACTTATTGAATTCTTGTTCTGGATGCATTAACAATACAAGATCAAATAAAGTGAAAGCATTTTCTGAGGGTTGGTATCATTCCGTATGTAATTTCAATATTGGCAAATTATAATTTAAAGTTACTTTTCAGTTCCATGTAATGTGTTTGTAACATGCATATGCATTAAAACCGACAAGTCATTTTATTTTAAACTTATTGTTGTAGTGTTACTCTACAGTACCCCACAGTTTTATGTTTCACCGATTGATATTGCACCCTCTGTCCCAATGTAGAGCAAAGTTTCTTAGATTTGCCAGTGGTGTGACGCATGTGCCTGAGACCCCAGGCTAAGCAACGCTGGAGGCCTTGGTCATTTTTAGCCTTTTTCGACATATTTTAAAGCCTGTTTTTTTTCCCTGGCCACTGCTCAGGGGCCCCTGGGCTTAGCCAGTGAGTGCTCATAGCCGTTACGCCACTAAACACTGCTTACATATACAATACCAACTTCAGTACCGAGGTGGTAGCAGGGGTAAAATATTTATCAACAAAATATCAATTTTATAAGTTAACTTAACATGATAATCAAAAAGATAAGACAATATTGTTATTTCTTGAGTTTATTACGCATACACAGCTAAAAACAATATTTACAGTTTAAATAAACAAAATGTCAATGATAATGGGGACAATTATTTCTTATGGCCAAACTCCGACCACAGAAAACGAGAATTTATAGTAGAATTTCGAAAGTTGTCATAAAACTGCTAACCCATAAATGACAGACAAACAATAGAACAAACGTGCACCAGAATAAAATCCTAAACATTTGCTAAATGCTCTTAGCTTATGAAATAGATTTCAACTACAACTAGATTTATATAATACTGTACATGCTTACTACTTGAATCATATTTCTGCTATTAATAACATTTGTTTTAAATTTATATATAAAATATGTATGTAATTAATAGCTTCAAATTTATATACAAAACTAATGCATAGTTCAAAACAAATAAAAAATCTATTTTACATTAAATTGTTTAATGATTATATAACACATCTTGGTATGTAATAGAATAATGATTAAAAACTACATTTTTATGTTATTATTACTTAAAATTTGTCATCATATTATCAAATATATTTTTGTATATCATTGTCGAAACAAATGAATCATGTTCTCTACAACCTTGTTAAACTTCTGATTATACTTTAGTTAGTAGACATAGCATACACCATTCATAATATTATATGATTCAAAATACAGCAAAATAAACACTTTTTTGGTCATAATTAGCTTTCTGACAATTTCTATATACAATAATGTTTATTAGTGTACAACATAAACTAAATAATATCTAATTTATGCCAAATATTATACTGATGTTCACAACTAATCGGTTTAAACTAAATAAGGCATAAGCCCAACAGATCATGGGATTAAACTATACTTCCAATATGATTTTGGTTTTTTTTTTAAATGGAGGGGGGGGGGGCCCTATATGAACATGGATTTAGAAAACAAAGACACAAGATATCTTTTTCAACCCCTCAACATGTGATCATTTAAGAACACTTAGTATGTCTTGATATCCAACAATTTAAGTGCTCATTTTAGTCAGTAATATAAATCACTACGATTGTTTAATATTAAATTTGTACATAATTGGTTTTTAATCACTTTTTACCCAGCTTTCAGTCTTCTGTCTTCATTAAATTAGTTGTGTACAGCTAAAAAAAAATTGCAAGAACCAGGTTAAAAGAGAAACAAATTTCATTTTAAAGGGTTTTTTACCAAAATATTATTCTTGGCCTAGCAGTTTTAAAGTTTAAGATTGACTTATAAACAAATTACAAAACAATATTCGTGTTACATTTTCACAATTTGTATTTTAAAAATTATTTCCAATAGAGTTGGACGTTTTTAATTTTTACATAATATATAGTTACTTGGTCTATGCTAGTCAATCATATTATAGCCCTATTTGCTGGCCAATAATTTGATATTCTCCATTCTTTCTCTGTTGTATTTATTGTACTATATGTATACCTGTACTCACCAGTATGGCATCTTTCACCAGTGAAGCCAGCAGGACATTGGCAGACATTGTAACCTACACAAATACCACCATTACGACAGTGTTGAGTACAGATTGGTGTTCTTGGATAGTAGATGGCATGTAGAGCTTGGAAAAAGAAAAGTTAAATGTCTTGTAGATCATTGGATTGTCACTGACACCATAAACACAAACTTGGCAATTGGAAGAAAGGAAAAAAGCTTATGTGTGATGTTTGCCATTAGACTACTGGAGCACCCTTTACGATTAGACTACTGGATCACCCTTTACAATTAGACTACTGGAGCACCCTTTACAATTAGACTACTGGAGCACCCTTTACGATTAGACTACTGGAGCACCCTTTACAATTAGACTACTGGAGCACACTTTACAATTAGACTACTGGAGCACCCTTTACAATTAGACTACTGGAGCACACTTTACAATTAGACTACTGGAGCACCCTTTACAATTAGACTACTGGAGCACACTTTACAATTAGACTACTGGAGCACCCTTTACAATTAGACTACTGGAGCACACTTTACAATTATACTACTGGAGCACCCTTTACAATTAGACTACTGGAGCACCCTTTACAATTAGACTACTGGAGCACACTTTACAATTAGACTACTGGAGCACCCTTTACAATTAGACTACTGGAGCACCCTTTACAATTAGACTACTGGAGCACCCTTTACAATTAGACTACTGGAGCACACTTTACAATTAGACTACTGGAGCACCCTTTACAATTAGACTACTGGAGCACCCTTTACAATTAGACTACTGGAGCACCCTTTACAATTAGACTACTGGAGCACACTTTACAATTAGACTACTGGAGCACCCTTTACAATTAGACTACTGGAGCACACTTTACAATTAGACTACTGGAGCACCCTTTACAATTAGACTACTGGAGCACCCTTTACAATTAGACTACTGGAGCACCCTTTACAATTAGACTACTGGAGCACCCTTTACAATTAGACTACTGGAGCACCCTTTACAATTAGACTACTGGAGCACACTTTACAATTAGACTACTGGAGCACCCTTTACAATTAGACTACTGGAGCACCCTTTACGATTAGACTACTGAAGCACCCTTTCCATTAAACTAATGGAGCACCCCTTCCATTAAACTAATGGAGCACCCTTTCCGTTAAACTAATGGAGCACCCTTTCCAATAAACTACTGGAGCACCCTTTACAATTAGACTACTGGAGCACCCTTTACAATTAGACTACTGGAGCACCCTTTACAATTAGACTACTGGAGCACCCTTTACAATTAGACTACTGGAGCACCCTTTACAATTAGACTTCTGGAGCACCCTTTACAATTAGACTACTGGAGCACCCTTTACGATTAGACTACTGGAGCACCCTTTACAATTAGACTACTGGAGCACCCTTTACAATTAGACTACTGGAGCACCCTTTACAATTAGACTACTGGAGCACCCTTTACAATTAGACTACTGGAGCACCCTTTACAATTAGACTACTGGAGCACCCTTTACAATTAGACTACTGGAGCACCCTTTACAATTAGACTACTGGAGCACCCTTTCCATTAAACTAATGGAGCACCCCTTCCATTAAACTAATGGAGCACCCTTTCCGTTAAACTAATGGAGCACCCTTTCCGTTAAACTACTGGAGCTCCCTTACCATTAGATCATGGTATGATATCTGAATAGTACTTTTTTCACCCTCTATGTGGTACATTGAATAGCACAATTTCTAGAGTGTGTGCACATTTTTTATACTTACGAACACACTGAGGCAAATGCCCTTGCCACTGGTTGTTGATATTGCAGTACATTTGACTTCGATAATGTTTCATTACATAACCATTGGTACAAGTGTAGAAAGCAGTTTGATGACCTCTTGGCGAGACTCCCAATCGATAATTACCATTCTGGATATCAGGTGCTGGTCCACAGCCAGAAGTCTTTACACATTGTGGTTTAGGATTATCCCATGTTCCATCTGCAATACATGTGCTGCTTTCAACACCATTGATTTCAAACCCAGAATTACATCTGAAAATAACTGTTCTGTGTCCATTTTCATTTTCGAGTATGGTGACTTCGCCATCCGTAAGGTTTAATGGAGGACAGGTTAATGGTTTACATACTGGGATTGAGCCATTCCATGCACCATTACTATTACATGTTAATGAGGTTGGTCCATGAATTTGAAAATTATTCTTACAACTAAATTCTATAACTGCTCCAACTGAATGATTAAGACCACTAACAGTGAGATGTTTGTCATGCAAGACAAGTGGAAATGGACATTCGATTGCAATACATGGATTAATTGTAAAATTCCATGTTCCATTAGCTTGGCATATCATAGTGTTTCCTTGCGGTTTGAATCCAGGACTACATACAAAATTAATGATGTCTCCAAAGCTGTAGTCTGATTTTGTATTTGCAGGCGATGCATTTGTGAATAGAGGGGGTGGTGGACATTTGACAGAAGAGCAAACTGGTGCTGAATCACTCCATGTTTCATCAATTAAGCATGTCCTTTCAGTTGGTCCATCAAGATTGTATCCAATATCACACATGTATGTGACAACATCCTGATATGTGCCATCTGCATAATTGATAACTGAATGTGTTGGTTTGTCAGGAACTCCACATGAAATGATTTCACATGTTGGTGGCAATGGTTTCCATCTTCCTGAACTTGAACACCTTGTGGATTTATCACCATGTATTGAAAATCCTTCATTACATTCATAATGTGTAACTGATGTATAGGTAACTTCATCATAACGTATTCTTCCATGCTCTATTTCACGTGGTATTGGACACGTAACTGGCTTGCATGTTGGAGCTGCTTCTGTCCAGACACCATTTTTGCTGCATGTGCGTTTGCTATGACCTATTAGATCATATCCATTCAAACAGTGGTATCGTGCAAGACTGTTGACTGTTAATAGATGGTCAGAAACACCTCCATTTTCTGGAGCATCAAGCCTTGAACAAGTTATTTTAATACATTTCACGTGTCCACGACTCCAGTTAGAAGATTCCAGGCACACTTTTTTTTTTTTACCTTCGAACCTATAACCTATTTTACAAGAGTAAATAACAATACTTCTAAATGTCGTTCCATTACGAATAGCAACAACATTTTTTGGTTTTGGTGGAAGTGAACAATCAATTAATCTGCATTGAGGTTGGGCACTGCTCCAGCGCTGTGAAGAACACATTGATGATGATTCTCCAACCAACGTGTAATTTTCTTGACAAGAGTAATGACTATGTTTTGATCCATTTGGTAAAACTTCAACTCGCACAAATCCATTAGACGGAGCAGTAGGCTGCGGGCATGAACTCCGTCTGCACAGTACACGACCACCACTCCATTTTCCATTCCATCCACATATCTGTTGCCTGTTTCCTTGAAGTGTGTAACCCTGATTACATGTGTATACTAATTGATCAGTAAACAAGTAACTTCTTTTTACAGGTGTGTAATATCCATTTGGAAAGTTATCTGGTCGTGAACAAGTATTTGGTTTGCAACTCTGTGGTCCCACACTCCATGTACCATCATTTTGACATGTTGAAATGCTGTTTCCTATTTTATGAAGAAAAACAATTATCTTTCACCATATATTATATGACAAAAATGTTTTATCTAATCTGAAAAGAAATTATCACATGTGTAAATTAATAATAAAAATACAAACTAACATTTATTTGAAATTTAATGCTCTTACACCAATAATATTCAATTTTAAAATTCATAATTCAAATTATAATATATTTTAATATAAACTTACCTATTAATGTAAAACCTGGTAGGCAGTAATAGGACACATTGCCATTTACAGTGAAATCACCATTTTCTAATACCATTGGCTGTCCACAGGTTACAGCTACACAAATTGGTTGCTCACCACTCCATTGTGAATTTTCCAAGCATCTTAACTCATTGCTGCCCTCAAGTTTAAATCCTTGTATGCAGGAGAATATTGCAACACTTCCAAATGTGTTATCATTATTTCGTATTAAGCCATTCTTAAGAATTTGTAAGTCTGGACAGGACACTTTCACACAGATTGGAATCAGAGGGTTCCATACACCATTAGATCTACAAATAATCCGTTCTGCTCCAATAAGTTGATAGCCAGCATTGCAACTGAAATTTACTTCACTACCGTATTTGAAACTTGCAGCGATGAACTGTCCATTTGGGAAGTTGGTGATATTTGGACATGAGATAAGCTTACATGATGGCATGATCCCCTGCCACTTGCCAGAATGCGTGCACACAAATTTGTTCCAATCAACTATTTGATACCCATCCAAACAGTGAAACAACAAAGTTTGATTCTCCCTGAAATCCAATGCATCTGGAACACCATTTGGAATATTCGGAGAAGAACAAACAATATCGATACATTTACCAGGCTCTCCAGACCATGACCCATCCTTTAGACAGGTTATAGTTGACAGACCTACTATCTTTTTACCTCTATCACAACTTAGGGTCAATGTGCTATTAAGAGTGAAGACGCCACCCTGACTGGTAATGATAGTGTTTGGAGGAAATACAGGTTTATCACACATAGCCAAGCAGACGGGTACATTTGAGCTCCATTTTCCATTTGCTCCACATGTTATTGTTGAGTTCCCATTCATTAAATACCTATCCTCACAACTAAATGTCACAGTGCTTCCATATGTAAAATTCTGTCCATTCATAAAACCATGTATAGGAATAATAGGCCGTAGACAAGATACTATTTTGCATGATGGCAGCTCTCCGATCCATGCGCCATTGGATCCACATGTAAACACGGTCCCAGTTTTTAACGGTCTGTAGCCTTCTTTACAGAAATAATTCATTTGACTACCATAAGTATGTCCAGTGATGTAATGTGCTACTCTATCAGGTGGCATTGGTGGCTTTCCACAATCAATGATTCGACATGTTGGGATTGTGGCATTCCACTGCTTTTCAGCACCACATTGTATTGTACTCTCTCCGTCTAACCAATATCCTTCCTGACAAGTAAACAATATAATATCATTGTATTGGAATGAGTTGCCAACGATATTCATATAGTTTTGTTGTCGAGGTGGTGGACATTCAACTGGTGTACACCTTGGCATCGTATTACTCCAAGTACCATTAGCAAGACAACTGCGGTGTACATTTTCAGTGATTCGATAACCAGAATTGCATTCATATGTTATAGAATGCTGGAAAGAAAAATCTGATCCAATGATGTGTCCATGTTCAATCTCCTCTGGTGGAAGACAAGTTAGAGGAACACAATGTGGTGGGTCATTATCCCATGTGTCCATAGCAACACAAGATAACACTGCAACATCTTCTATATTGAAACCCTGGATGCATGTATATTGAACAATGTGATGAAAGAGGTATTCGGCTTTGATGGGACTGTATTCACTGTTTGGCACAGTTGGAACTGAAGAACATCGAATTCTTCGACAATGTGGAACACTACCGTTAAATCTTAAATCTGCTTCACAAGTTAAAACTGGTTCTCCAATCAGCTCAAATTCCCGATCACAGAAATAAGTCACATGATCACCAATTTTAACAGGGTCTGTGTTCTGCTTTCTATAACCATTTGAAATTACTGATGGTTTACAGGTCAAAGGCCGACATCTCGGCATTCTAGACCAGTGGCCATTGCGCTGACATGACACTGTGTTTTGTCCCTCTAACATGTAGTGCTGGTTGCAAGACACGTTGAAGGTAGATCCTTGTCTATTCTGTGTTTGGCTAATAAAATTCACCTGACCGTTTGATATTGTTGGAACCTTGTTGCATAGGATTTCTTAAAAGAAAAATAAATTTAACAACTTCATTAAAGAAACCAGTGAAATATAATTTTAAATAATTAAATCAAATGTTGATGTTGATTTTGTTCCAAATTGATTGGTCTTCTGGCTTACCCTAATCCAGAACCTTGTTGCATAGGATTTCTTGACAGAAAAATAACTTCATTAAAGAAACCAGTTAAATACAATTTTAAATAATTAAATAAAAAATGTTGATTTTGTTCCAAATTGATTGGTCTTACCCTAATACAGAAGAAAATCCACTTATATATTTCAATTTATTGTTCATTTAAATTACCTAAACACTGAGGAGGTGGAATATCCCATTCACCGTCTTCTGAACATCGCCGTGTGTCTGCACCATCTAATTTGAAACCATCATAACACTGATACTTGATTGTGTCATTGAAATCAAAGTTATCCCCAATGAAATCACCATCATCTATGAATCCAGGATGTCCACAGAATTTTTCTACAAAAAAAATATGAAAATTTAGAGGTAATTATTGGTAGTAAGAAGCATTACAGACTAGAGATTGTCTCAAGGCACTAAAGTTAACTAGATTCCCCTAAGAAACATGTCATGGCAGCCACTATGAGCACTTTCATTAATCCATGTTATTGGACTGCACTGCAAGACCAAAATCAGAGTAAACACCACCTCTTTTTTGCTGAAATCCTTTCAAATCAGAGACTATCAGCAGAAGTGATGGTAAATAGGCATAAACTAGCTTTGTTCAAGACAATTTTTTTTCCTATTGTGCAAAAAAGACTCCTCCTCCCATCCCTATAAAATATCTTTACTTCAAACTTTTGTACTGAACTAAACTTACTGGAACATCTTGGAAGTTTTTGGAACAGCCAATGACCATAGACTTTACATGATGCTTCAGGGATTCCAACCATTATATAACCAGCATTACAGCTGTATGTAATCGTTTGTAGAGCAGTTGATGGTAGGTAGCCTGACACTGAACCATGATCAATCTCAACAGGCTTAGGACAACCTTAAAATACAATTTAAAAAAGTAAGTATTGATCATAAGTTTCAGTTATTTACCTTAATTGATATGACTGAATGAATATCTTCTTCTTTTTAACTTATAAAGAACGTATTTGTCTATTTCGTTTATTCACAAACCTGAACAAAAATGATTGGGTATAGATTTGACACGGCCATACATGCCTTTCTTGACATCAGGCCATGCAATCACATTGCCACGAACGTTGCCACGAGCCTGCTCGCACGTTTTTGATAATGAGGCGATTTCACGTGCACTAAATGCATAATCCCAAACATTCAGATGACTAATATTTCCAATGAATGCTTCACGAGAACTGAATCCACCACCTAAGGTGTCTTGTTCCTGACCAATCACAAACACACCACCACCTGTATTTCAGAAAGGTAAATATTTAAATATATTTTTTTATGGTGATTATCTTAAAAGTGTAAAAAATCCTATTATACTATACTATATAGATTTATAAAGCGCTTTTCCAAAAAAAAGACCAAAGCGCTGTACATTAATTAGAGCAGTATACAAGGACAAATCTAAATTATTCCTTTGGGAAAAGAAAACTTTTTAACAATTTTTTAAAACATTGTACACTTGGAGCTATAATAGGTAAATTATTCCATAACTTAGGTCCAATGACAGAAAATGATTTATCATCAAATAGTCTACTAGTTTTAAGAACAGCAAGACGAGTAATATCTCGTGTATATCTGAGTCTCTGGCGACTTCTGAATTAGTTAATGTTAGACGGGTGCTGAACCATTGATGCAGTTATATACTTGTACCAAGATCTTAAATTCAATCCTTTGTGAAGTGCAGTATTTCATTTTTATAATACTGAACTCAATATTTGCAAGATTTGAAAATGTCATTTTAGAAATTTGATCAAAATATTTTGTGTGATTTGGTTCAATATTAACAAAAACAGTTTTGTAATACTTTCAGACTCTCACCTGGGATAATATCGTTGACTGCAAGAGGTACAGTTAGTTGCTGAATTACTTCATCTCCATCTGAATACAGGTGCCATTCTCCACCAATACTGCTCCAAGTGAGAGCCATGTGATGCCATATGCCATCGTTAGTCTGTAAGTCAGTTATTACTGTTGTATTACGCACCTTTATTACCCACCTGCAATGTCAGTGCAAGACAAATTTTGCCATAATATTTAAAACCTTAACTGTTAACTGTCTATTGCAATTATATGTAACACAAGATTAGAATTGAGTCAAATATAAAAAATAGAGTAAAATTCAAGAAGAATAAATATGTAACGTTTAAAATATTGAAAATGTCTGTCACAGTCTAAAGTAGCTTAAAGATTTTTACTCATTATACCCTGTATTTTAAATTGTCTGTCTTTAAAGAGCCCTTCCAGCCAAGTGGTTTAACTTAGGAGCCCTAATTGATAAAATTACAATCAAGTCTGCATTCTTGTTATCTAAAACTCTCAGTTAAAGAAATTCTTGTCACACAAGATAAATTAAAATGTTCATTCATTGTGTCTTGTAGAAACAGCCACCTACAGTACAGTGAATCTTCACCGTTTATACTCAGCACTTACCCAGTGTAATCCATCAAAACAAGATCATCAAACGAGTCCTGATCAACAGTGTAGGAGATTGCAGTGCCCCAATTTTCAGTGTCTGAAGTACGCATCCAAAATGCAACAGTTATGGCATGCAAATCGGGAATTCCATCAAGCAGTATATAGTCTGTTGTACCAGTGTATTCAAAAGATAAACTGAAGTTGGAAGGTAATTCTAAAAAAAAAGATTTAACTTATTAAATTATTTGACATGTGCAGGTACTCAAATTATTTGATATAAGATTGATATAATTGTTTTAAAACAAATTATTAGTATTTTTGGTGCTTATTTGTGGTTCAATGGTTCTGGTTCACTTTTGGTTTAACTTGGTTTGGTACTAAAGTTAAACAGACATGAACTGGTTTAACTCTGGTTTGCTCAAATATCATCATTTTTGTCTTTTCCATTATAACATTGTAGGTAGGCCCAGAAGAAACCTTACTTTGCTTTATTATGGAAACAATAGTATGGACACAATATATATGTCATGGTTCCTGGAATCCTAGGTTGCACATAAGATAATAATTCACTTTTACATGACAAACATGTTTTCTTACCAATGTCACAAACTTTACCCCCATAGCCTGGACGACATAAACACTTAAAATCATTGATAAGATCTTGACATGTGGCACCACTAACACAAGGTTCATGCTGACAATCATTTGTGTTGATCTCACAACGGTCACCCTCTAAACCATTCAAACAGGTACAGCTTGTATGGAAAAAATATAAAGTTATTCTGAGTGTACAGGTATGTTCTTATTGCATTTCAAAGAAAGTAATATTTTCTTTGTGATATATATTTTCTTTGTGATATATTCGGGCACTGAATGCTTGTCAGTATACTGTACAAGAGTGATGTGTTTTTGTTTGTTTTTTATTTAAAATTATTATTTTGTACATTTCTATATTATTTAGTGTTTAAATATACATTACACTGCAGGGTAGACCATGGTATAGAAAGTAAGATTACCTGAATCCATTCACTTGATTGATACAAGTGCCTCCATATTCACATGGAGTGCTGTCACATTCATTAATTTCTAACCCACACCGATCACCAAAATAACCATCAGGACAAAGACATCTAAAACCACCGATTTCATCACTACATCTACCGCTATTGGCACAAGGAGATGATAAGCATTCATTCACTTCAATCTCACAATTTAAGCCTGGAAAATAGTAATAAACTTGGTGGTTAACATGCTTTTTTTTTGCTTTTTTTAATCTTTATTTAATAAATACATTATTTTCCTTAAAATAACTTTTGACACTTTCAAATTGGCAATTCCATTTATAGATATAGGTTATCTAATAGATAATACTATTTTTGGGAAATGTTAAAACCACATAAAAAAGTACCAAAGTTAACATGCTTGTCTCCAATCCTGACCTAGTGCCAGGATTAAACTCACCATTCTTTCTACTCTACTCCCTAAGCTTCAAATCAAACTTGTAGTTTAGTTACTTGCTGTTGGATTTACAAACATTTTTAATCAATTAACATAAATAAAGTCATAAGCATTATTTAATATATATGTTGACACTTTGGAATAATTATATTATTAGTATTAAAGGTTGAATTCATCAAAAGATACCTGTATACGCCTCTGGACAATCACAATAGTAATTGTTGATGTCATCAGTGCATCTGCCTTGGTTTTGACATGGGTTTGACTGGCATTCGTTTATATCCTCATCGCAAAGGACACCTGTTTATTGGTTATTAAACAATATCATTTTTTTTATCTATTAATTTTTTTTGCAACATATTTTTCCACTGTGATGAGTAGAAGTTTCTAAAAAAAAATGCACAAGATAGATAGCGACTGCTAAAAAAAATGATGTACAACATTACAACATTAAAAATAACAAAAGCAGATTTTCCAGGGTTCAGTACTCCTGGCTGCATTATTTTTTTTCCTATTAGGTTAAGGCAGAAACTATACAGGGCATGCATATATCATGACTATTCATGATGCATGCTCATGACGTCATACTGTTAAAACACACTTGAGTGTCTGATGCACATCGGAGCTACTTTAATGTACTCTTTTTCTCTCGACGTTGTTAAAGACACTAGACCTGCAATTGTTGAGGTTTTTAAAAAATAATGCCTTGGTTCTGTCATTGTACCAGTATGCCTAAGCAGTGTCAATTTGAATTGAGTTTACCTTGATATCCTGGTTCACAAGTGCAGTTAAACACATCAATTCCATCATGACATGTTCCATTATTCATGCAGACTACACCATCACATTCATTTACATCTACCTGACAATGCGCACCTACAGATAAAGCGTATACATTATTCATTGTTTAAAACATCAAAATATGGCACTGTAGATTGGAAAATAACATGCATGCTTAGTTAGTTTCTGGATTTCTCAAACTTTACTAATACAGTCAATTTTAGGCATTTAAAATCATTCCTAAAATCATTTAAACATAAACTTTCTAAAAGCTTTTAAATATTTATTTATATACTGTACATAATATTGTAAAAGCATTGTTGAAATTGTATTTTTTTTTTTTTTTGTGCCAGCCCCCAGGGAAGAACCACCATGTGTTGATCTGGCCTCCATGGCTAAATATAGTTGAATTGAATTAATTTAGCACAGTCACTTTTAGTTGCATTTATCGATTTTTTCTGCATAGATAATTACTTGCAAAATCTACCAAGTTCCATTAAATACCATTAAGAATACCAAGGTTCAGCCATGGTTATCTTAAGATATTTTATGTGTGTAAAGCTCTTGAAACATTGTATTAGGCGCTATAAGACTACCATTATTATTATTATTAGAAGATGTCATACCTTCAAATCCAGAGCGACAAAGGCACACATATCCTCCATCATTCTTTTGGCAGGTTCCATCATGTTTACATGGTTGTTTGAAGCACTCGTTAAATACTATTCTTGGTACAACATTAATATTTGGCTTTTGAGCTACTTGTTTCTCAACTGAAAAAAAAAGTTTTATTTATGTTCAAATGTAACTAATTCTAAAAAATAAATTAGTTGGCTTGTTCCAATGAGTTATTTTGCCCTATCAAATGAGTTTCTATTAATTTGTTTTAACAAAAAATATTGTTTAACTTTTATCCTCACCATGCAGTAAGCTGCCTTTTATTTGTCTAATATTTTGAAAAGAATAATATTATTTGAAACATACCATTGCAATCTTCCAACAATTGTGATCCAACTGAACCTGTAGTAGACCCTGCTGGGCACTTATCACAGTATTGTTGTCCCACTTCTGACTGGTAATACCCTTCTGGACAGGGGTAGCAGGGAGATAACCCAGTGTCCGAAACAAACCCAGGCTGGCATTGTGCTGAAAATAATACATAGGCATAACTTTTATTGTTATGGTATATTGTATTTTTGAACAAATATATTCTGTAAATATAAGTAACATTTATTTTCAATTATGCTTACATATACAGTTCAAATGAGAAACAGCACCAGTAGATGCAGTTGTGGTGTTATATGGACAAGGCTGACAATCTGTACTATTGGCATTGGGTTGATAGGATCCTTGGCCACAGCTCTCGCACTGTTCTAAGCCAGTGTTGGAACATGTTCCTGGTGGGCAAATGTCTATCAGAGGAGAAAGAAGTTTTATGTAGATAAGTAAGTATAAACGATCACAATGTTTCTTTCTAAGCACTGTAAGTATGGTAAAGAGTGCTTCATACATTTTCAGATAATGATTATTATCATAATTACTATACTTTGATCAATAAATAAAATGTATCATCTGAGGTATCAAAATAAAAAATTATGGCCTTTTCTCTATACATGTGATGAGATGTGGTTGATAGTGAATACCATTGCTCCCTGTTGATATTTTAGTATTAAGGCTTAAAAACCCACCTTTGCAATCATCTTGATTTTTAGATCTTTTATATAAAGTTGACGAGTTCGTTGGACATTCTTGACATTCCATTGAGCCCTCTACAGTCTGGTAAGTTCCAATCTGACATTTGACACACTTACCATTCTTATAGTATGTGCCCTTTGCACAATTCACTAAAACAAAGTGGTGTTTCAAATTGTAGTTATTTATGTGTATAAAACATCACATTCACGTTTTCCATTTTAGTATACGACTCAGCAACAAAATTAAACAAAACATTAAGATGCATTAAAATACCAAGAACATACTGTACAGGGAGGAATCATTGGTTTACCAAATGCTTGTTTTGGCCTCACAACATACTCAATCTACAGAACTGTTTTGGCACCTTTAGTATGTAAAATTTAAAATTATTATTTGAAATTAAAGCTACAGTATTTTTTACCACATTTATTGCCTTCTTTTAGCACTGTTCCCTCTGGACATGTCCCCTTCACATGTTCAAAAGTTGCTTGTCCACTGCCTTGTGTTACATTCAAAACATCAGCAGTTATTTCAAAGTTCAACAGTGTTTTTATACTGTCTAGTGCATTTGCCAGGTTCTGAAATTCATCAGGTTCACCAATCTCACTATCAGAGGTAAAGGATGTTGCCTGATTGGCTAAAAATAAATATGTGTACTTTAGTAAATTTTGCAGAAAGATTTTTTGGGGTTTTCTACTTTTCCCATATTAATGTGACTATTATTTTTATTATTAACCGAGCCCTGTATACTTTGTGAACTGTTTCATACTGTTTATGTAAAAATGAATAATAAGTACAGTTACCATTAATGATTATTTCAACTATAACTTCTGGTTCTAATTGTGAAACATTTGTGTTGTGTATATTCAGATTTTGATCAAAAGTTCTGACATTCCCATCCTCTTGTTCAACACTTCGTTTTCTTACAAAATGTGAATCATCTGCAAACATATTAAATACATAATATAATAAATAATGTGAATTGTAACTAAATAAATAAGGTTACTAAATAAGCTTCCATGATGTACAATATGTGCGTTTCCCATTTGAATCCCAATCTATACTGTAATAACACATGGCCAAATTTATTTTATTGGCATATGGTGTAAGTGCCCTATGTTTTCAAGTAATTTATCTACACCCATGTACTGCTTAGATTTCTAAGTTTTGCTGTTAAGACAACATTATGTTTCGCTTTTACTAAAGTACCATAGTGGCCTGTACACTATTGAATAAAAATAATTATACCTTGATCTTTGCAATTAGCCTCTATATAAGAGACAATACATTTATATCTCTGACCGCAGAGCTTGTTTAACTACAATAAAGAAATGTAGATAAATAGGGTTATTAAAATATTACATTAGTATTAACACATAATAAACCTCTTAATCAATTTAATGCCAAAATGATACATGTTAATTATTTATTACAAACCTGTACGTCAATGCTTGTACTTATTTTGTCTCTAATCTGTTCAATGCTTTCTTCATTACACTTTGACAAGGAATATTTCACCTTTACTGGCAACTGTACACTCTTTATGTACTTATACTCTATAGGAGAAAAAAGAGCAGGATTTAATGTATTTTAGTTACGTATGACACTTTGCAAAATTATACTTCTATACTAATTCGTATTGAATTTTTTTTTTTGTGTTGCTGTTATAGTAATAGACTCACCATATCTGTACAATACATTGCTATGATTTAATCACTCATTTATTACGTTAAATAGCAAAAGAAAAATACAACAATTAGATGATCAGAAAAAGTACCTGAACAGTCCGGCCAAGGCATAGAATCTTCTGGACTCCAGACTCCATCTGGTGAGCAGGAGTACACTGGATGTGGCGTGATGGCAAAACTGAATCCATCTTTACACGCTATTGTACAATTTAAAGTTTGTCCGTGCTGGTTACAGTCTGTATGTCCAGCATATGGACTCTGAGGAACCTTACATGCACTTTCTATAAATTAAACCGAAAATATAGAAATAATTTAGTTTGTCTTTCTGTTGAACATTTTTATTTTTGTCTGTTCACAAATAAGATAACAAAAACTGTCTACTTTTAAGGTAAAATGTCTTTTTAGTTACTCTAATTTTTATAATTAAGCCTAGTTTGGGTTTCTTGTGTTTTGTAGTTGCCTTTTTCCTCTCCCGTAGGTCTCTTATATTGTCAATCAAGTTGGCAAAATTGCCAGTTGTTATTTTAATAAAACTGTAAAATGTTCAGAGTTTATCCAAAATAAAAATGTGAATTTGTTTTTTACCTTGAACTTCAATAATAATATCACAAGTCTTGGTGTTTCCAGAATGGTCTGCAGCCCTGTACTTTACCACTGTTGTACCCCAGGGGAACTGGTCCCCTGGTCTATGTGAAGACACTATTTCAGGCTTCAATCCTGAATTGTCTGAAAACTTTGGTTCTTTCCATGTTATACTTGTCATTGGTTTTGGGGACAGAATTGGAGGTGGAGAACCACACTTGACAACTATCGGTCTCTCAATATCTGTAATCAGAAATATTTTAGATGAACAAGCACTTTCTTACAAATTTTGTAGAAAGAGGTATAATATTTAGTATGTTACATAACTTTTGTTACTTGGAATGTATATTGTTATAACTAGATTTTTTAAATGGCATATTCACTAAGTATTTTACATCCTTTTCAGCAAAGTCCAGTATGATTGGTTATCTCTGAAATTAATATTTAATAATCAGTAATTTTTTCGCCAACAATTGATAACAATGTATCAAAATAGTGTAATATTTTAGGTTGTGATGGTGGAAGATGGTTAATTTTCTGGTTGATTTTGTTCTTTGTTTTGTATGTTTTGTTTATTTATTTTATTCAATTTTCAGGCACAAAAATACATGACAAGACAGCGGTGCAGCACCCTGAGGATTGCCATGAGTGCAAAGCACTATCGAGATGGCTCTCCATATACTGCACTTGAACATATAAGTAAACAATAAAAATACAAAGATATAAAAATTTAAAAATTGCGAGGCATCAAATTGAACAATCGTTAAAATTGAATCTAAAAAATATATAAATATAAATATTATGTACAGATAAAAATGATTGTTTAAAGATAAAAAAAAATAAAAAGTTTAAAGTTGCCTGACATAAGACCGGATATGCTATCGGAAATAAAAGAAATGAATGAATGAAATCATAGTTGCTGTAGACAATGTCTTATATAAATAAGTTTTTTTTTAAACAGTCTACTTACCTTTTACATACACTATAAAAGAACAATGGGCTGTGTTCCCTGCTCTATCACGAGCCTCGTACGTTATATTATTTTTACCAATAGTAAAGATGTAGGGCGGTAGTGTTCTGTAAAGGACTGATATTGTAACATTGTTGGAATTATCGCTAGCTCTTGGCACACGCCATCTACGCTGTGACACTTCTGCCTTGTTGGTATGCAGCTGAGCTTCTAGGTATATATCATGTGGACAAGTAATATCTGGTGAAGTGATATCTGCAGAGATAAATTCAACAACATAGTATTTAAATAAACCTTAAATAGTCACTAATTGTTTGAAACTATGCTAGTCAAGTCAAGTTAATTTTTTTAAGTTACAGAATAATACCTGACAGATTGTAAATAATGTACACATTGTTTGTTGTAACATTTCTCCTGAAGCCTATGTGGACTTTACTTTTGATTTAGTGTATAGTTACTGTACAATGGATTTGCTTTATTTCTAAACAATTTAGGCATTCCATAGACAGTTATGAAAAAAAGTTTAAACAAATGTAATTTTCATTTTTAGAGTAGAAAAACCAAATAATTGTACCAGGAACTAGAAAACAAAATATATATTTAACAACATTATTTTTCTGTAGTTAGATTTTTGAATGAATCTTCTGCACATATTCACTTAAAACTTTTTTTTTTAAATCGTTTAATTTAACAAACTACACTAATTTGTTTGTCTCCTGTGTTTCTGTTAGTCTCTAGACATCAATATACTCACCGCATCTGTACAATATATTGTTATGATTTAATCACTAGAAAAATCTTTTAATTTAACAAACCTCTACAAGGATTGAGTAGGTCAAATTTTCTGTCCCATTGCCCAGAATCCAAGCATCTATAAGAGGGGTTTCCAATGACCTCATACCCTTGATTGCAGCTGAATACGCACTCTTGGCCTATACTATTCGTTTCCTTCGTACATGATGCTGGTGAAAAACTGCCGAGGGGTGATTTCAGCTTAGGTTTGCATGTTACAGCTTTTTTTGGAAATAAACACATTAATGTTGAAATCAATTTATCTGGTTTTGTGAAATAAGTTTTACAAGAATACTTAAAAATTACATTATCTAGAGTATATACAGTATGTATAATTTGGAGATAATTAACAATTTTAAAACAATCAATATGTAATTGTAATTAAAGTATATGGGTAAAATTTCTTCTGGAGATATATCAAGCAATTTTAACTTGTTAAATTACATACGTTTACAGATTGGATTCAGACCATCCCACTTTGCTATTGGAAGACACACTCGGCTAACAGAGCCAAGTAGCTTGTAGCCTTGGTCGCAGGTTGTGTTGCACACTGTATCAAAAGCATAATCTTCTCGGCTACACTGTATCTCACTATTTTCTGGTGTTGGAAACATTTCACATTTTTTTACTGAAACAGAACAAATTTGATTTAATACTGACTGATTCACACTTAAATTATGGTTGTTTCTTCATTGTAGATTAGCTGTTTTAGCTACCCAGGAATAATATTATAAACCAGTAGAATTTGCCTAAAATATTGGGTTTTCTTTTGTAGCTTATTATGTAGCTTAAGCTCTGTCTACTGTATCACACTTTATGTGAAAACGAAAACTAGTTTGATAGTGTAGACAGAGCTTTTAGATTATTTGTTTTTAGTCTTGTAACAAATACTATGCAAGGTTTGAGTGAAGGAGGAGGAGTGAGATAATAAATAGACCACAACATTCATTTAAACTACATTTAGCTATTGTAAAAGGAAAGATTTTGTTGGTATTTTTATTCTAATAAAATGATCAATCACCATTAGTAAAGTAATTAAAGGTTATCACGATTATGAAGTAAGATGAACTGAAAGGTGTGTGTTTATTATCTTTGGAATGTTTTGTACATAATTATATCAATATATAGATAGTACACAATAAAGAGCACTAACCCGCCCTACCTTTGGATGTACGGTATTTATGTCAACAATTTAGCTACTAATTTATAGCATTGTTGCTTAAATTATGTGAGTAGAAACAGTAGATAGTAGGTAGTTACACTTACAATTGTAGAATATCTTAGCAATAAAGTGCACTAATCTACACCCGTCCTACTGCTGTACTGTTCAACAATTTAGTTACCAATTGTTGTTACTTTAGTTTGTTACCAGTTTTGCTTAAATCGTGAGTGTAGAAACAGTAGAAACTTATCAATTATTAAATTATAAACTAACTTTAAGCAACAGCAATTATTGGTTTACAATCAAGATGGACTTTTTGCTCTATTGCTTTTGCTTTATACTCTTTGGTTCAATTTTCTATGGATCTTCAAGATCTGCAAGAATCTTCGTTTTTCTCAGATTTACCCTGTTTGATTTGATTTGATTTGATTTATTTCGGCATCAGGAAAAGACAACATGGAAAGAACCAAAGTTTTCAGACAATTCAGGATTGAAGCCTGAAATAGTGTCTTCACATGAATTAATAGTCTTTTTTCAGTCGCTTCCAGACTATTTTTCCATCGTCTTTATACAAAATACTGATAGAAGCTATAAGATAAGATTAACTACTTACATTCGCAGTCTGGTATCTGCTGGTTCCATGTTCCCTTTGGAGTGCAAAGAACGAGGTTAGCTCCACCAGTAATCCTGTAACCTATCTCGCATGTAACAGCACAAGCTGAATGGATCTGGTTGCTACACTCATTGATGAAGCTACCATGCTCTGGAGGAAGCAGTGAAGGGCATCTGATAGCTGTATAAAAAGAAATGATGACGGATCCAAATTACAACTCATGTTGTTGAAGTTCAGTTGCGTATTGTCAGGAGAGTATGCAAGAGGTTCCTCTCTGCTCTGAACTGGAATTGCTCTGTGGTTGTATTGTTAGTTTGAAAGCATGATGTTTCAGATTATCGTTTCATTTTCGGAAGAAAGGATACACCATCGGGAGATTCATGATCATTAGAGATCATCATTAGAGACAAAAATCAGGAATATCTGTAGACTTCAGTCCCAATGTTGGTGGATGTGGTCTCATAAGTGAGTGGCTCCTCTTATGTCACTTATAAGGAGATTTGTTATCATTGAAGATCATAGAAAGACAACAAGACATACGTCTGTTAAAGTGTGTTTTAAATCTACTGGTTCCATTTTCTTATATGAAACATTAAATACTATCTCACCCACACATCTGCCACTAAGGTCCTCGGCATAGCCTTCGTCACATTTACAATCTATTATTGATGTACTTGCTATTGGACTTGAACGATAAGGTTGTGGACATGGTACACAGGTTCCAATACCTCCAGGAGAAGATTCACTCTTATACGTATTGGTTGGACATGCTGAGATAGATACAAAATAGACATTATATTCAAATGTTGTTGTTCGTTGTAATGTATTGGTTTTAAGTAAGTTAATAAAAATATACAGATGTGGGAGTGGAGTGAGGTCGTATGCTCAAATCCAAGCACTGGTAATTTGTATTTTGTGGTTTTCAACATGAACTTTTCTATTGAAAATCTTTTATCGAAATGTATTATTTATGAATATATAATTTACACATGATTTTTATACATTATACCTTGGCATCCTCCTTTCAGACCAGTTCCAAAGTAACCAGCGGGACAAACACATTCATACTGGCCACTGATTGTACCACATTTGCATATTGCCTCAGAATCGCAACAATCTTCTCGTTCTTCACAATTCGTCACACATTTCTTGTTGTTCACTTTGATATAATCTCCAGTCATCAAATCTGAAAAATGTACAATTGATTTCATAATATTAATAATCGATTGATTAATTTTGATTTTAGTAGATGAAGGGGTGTGGTTTTTCGGGATACCGTGGAAGGTTAAAAAAAAGACCAAATGCGAGAGTTTTCTATCGATTTCATATATGTTGGGGCTACAAATAGAAATAAGTCGAATTCGGATAAACATATAACTGTCCCTTTAAGTGAGTGCTTAGAACGATAACATCACATTGATTGATACCAGACTCGTAATGATGATACTAAAAGAAGTGTGCGAAAGAGCCAAAGGTCAAATGTATCGCATACAATTTTAACTTATTATATCCTTTGGGGTTTCTATATGATATATGACAGATTTCATTATTCATGTAATATATTTACATTCATTTCTTCATTAAAACACTAACAATATTATGCAAAAAACCTCAACGTCACAACTTATTCTCTCCTACTACTATAGGCTACTGAAAGTCGTTCATATCGGGAATTGAACCCGGGTCTTCTTCCCCTCCCTCCCTCTCCTTCTCTCTCTCATACTCCCTTGCTACCTATGCCAATGCCCAGAATACCTTCATATAATGCCCTTCGTGCCAACGATTCAAACTCTTCAAAATCCTGTAAAATATAGCAATGTTCGTGTTTAGGTTCCGATGACATTTCAAACAATTCCCGGATGTTTCCATTTGATATGCCGAATGTGAATATCTCGACTCCCCTATCGCGTAATTTTTTGGCCACTGATCGAGGGTCGCCGCCGTTTGAATAGCCATCTGTTATCAAGAAAACAGCCTTTGTGGCCTCATTACGTGCCTTCTTCAAAATGCTCTGAAAATTAAATAATAATTATCCAATTTCAAAGAAAATTTATTATCAAACTACCCCTGTTAAGAAGACATTTTCGGGACGTATGTGTTGGGATTGGCCATTCCCTTAGTTTTTCACATGAAAGTGTTGCCTAATAATAGCGGTGTCCCAATGGAGAAGTCATATTTTTTTACAGTAATTTATTGACACATAATAACAGTATGTTGAGCAATTATTCAAATTCCAGCATTATCAATCATTTAAAAAGTATAATTTACGATATACGAAGGATATATATTATGTCATATCCTGTTAAATATATCATTGCTGATGTGAGAGGCCTACATGATAATTTCATAATTATCTTGTCCGTGGCCTATATCTGACCTGTCTTGATTGCTATAGCAACGTAGCCTAAGATGATGCGTACTCGGTTGTGAAAACATGGTTAGCTTCTTTCACATCATGACAAACTAGGTGTTTAAAAGGTTAAATAACCAATTAAATTATAACGTACAAATCGCTCCCCAGACAACCAACTTTCGCCAATTGGAAACAGACGTCAAATAAAATTAGCATAGACACGCTAAATATTTTGATAATTGTTCTCTGTCAACAGGACATTTTCAAAGCAATTGTTTTTAAATTAAATTTTGGACAGTAAATTAACAATTGTTTATTGATTTCGGCCTTATAGAACCGTTATTAAAATGTTTTTAAACGTCCAAACTCTATTTTTTTTTTCATAAACCAATGTTACGGTACGGTACTTTTAATTCTCATTTGGTTTGACCAGGGAAGAGTTAATGACCTTTTAATCGATCGATTAATGAGCCTACCTTATACATTGCGAGTCTATGATGATAGGTTATTTTGTCTCGATGTTGCATTGATTTAGGCCTATAGACCCGTGTATTTATCATAAATTTCTACTAATTTCAAGCAAGATCATTAAAATTACGTATCAACATAAAAGTGTTTGTATCTCATTTTTGGATTGATAGTAGTCGACATATTACGACACTATGTGATTGGTTGTACGACTATAGGCCTACTGTTGATGCCTTATATAACTTACGATCATACATTATTTGAACATGCCCCTTCGTTGATAGATATTGGAAATATTTGTCGATTCCAACATTATAATAATTACAATCTGAGTACCCAATGTGTGTAAGTGAAAACAATGGGTATTGGAGTTTAATGATCACAATTAAATGATACTTGTGGATAGTTGGCTCAGGAACAAGTTTATAGATTTAGGAAGGAAATATCTGTAGGGTTGTTTATTAATTAAGCAAAACCTTTTCCGTTAACTGAAATAATATTATACTGTACAGGTCAACATGGACAGCATGTTCACATCTTCTATATAAGCGATGACCCGCTTATTTAACCGTGATAAAACTAAATAAAAGAAATTTATTGGAAAAAATATGTGTGCAAACTTTTTTTGGCAATTACTTGATTCAGACATTGAGTAAACAAACATGTTCCATGCTAGGTTTATGCGGCAAATACATACATTTTATTTAAGGGTTAGTTTGGCAAGGCAAGTTTGTTACAAAACTACTGAAAATGACCATAAGAAACAAATTTATTTTTACCATACAATTACAAAACTCTGAAAATAAGTTAATAATTTAATTATCAGCTCATACAGTCGAAGAATAACAAGTAGTGGAAATAGATTTTAATTTTTAGTCCATTGCATAGATAAGGTTTAAATTACTCTTGTTTTGGGTCCACCTTCAATAGGCCTACCATGATATGACTTTCGTGCTATCCACGAAATTTTTTACAACTTTGTAGGCTGTTGTTGTATTAGGCCTATTTGTCAGTTAACTATACTGAGTCGCGTACCAATTATCAACATTTTTAAGCACGCTTAACATTAATATGAGAAAATCAATAATACAATCAATCCTTTCGTATTGATTATTATTATTTGGTTTTCTCATATTAATGTTAACAGCCATAGTAAAGCGAGTCAAATGGCCGAGCGGTTAAGGCAGGGGCGCCGTTTACCGTACCTAAAGAGCCAACAACATCGGCAAGGGTTCGAGGCTGACTCGCTCCTAGTTCTGGTGGTGGAACAAGTCTTCTCGGATAAGGACTATAAACCGTAGGTCAAGTGTACACAGTTATAACCTGTGTGCACTTTAAAGAACCCAGTTCATTATTCGAAAAGAGTAGTGGGTTACCCCGGTGAACTGGTTCGCAAAATAGCCCCTGTATCAGGGGGATTACCACCTATCTGATAGGACAGTGATTAATTCACTATTGGTAATCTTTGGCCACTTTGCCTAAAAACATAAAATAAAATAAATAAATAAATAAAAAAAACAATTTTGACAAACCGTTTCAGATTTTCAACACGGTATATGGCATGCAATTTATTTAATCAAACATTTAAAAGATAGTAACTTGTATTCATTTATTTATATATTAGTATCACTTTGTATAATTTAATGATCTACTATGTTACAAAACATATCTCAAAATTGTAAAATTTTGACAATAATGTAGATTTATATCTTGTACTTGTATTCAATTTTACCCAATGAAATTGTTGTGGTCAAATAAATGATTCATCTCACGATAAAATTATGTCGTTTTTATTGTAGATCGGGAAATTTGAAGACCTTTTGGTAGTTAAAGTAGGCAAGAGTGAAATTTTGTAGTCCATTTTTTTAAATAACTGATTCATGTACTTGTTCCCAATTTTCAGTTGTGACGATTACAAAGCTTGTCAAATTGAAACATCCAGACCTTTCCTTGTTATGATTGGTCAGTGACTGAGGTACGCATGGATCAGCGCGTACATTCAATTGAACTCATCTACTTTAAGTTACCTGACCGGTTTAACTTCATTCTTGCTGGTGAAACGTGGTGAAACGGTTGTTTTAAGGTACATTCTTTGCATTTGAAGCGTATTGAAATCATTACTTTGGGCTAAGCTGTTAAAGCTGAACTAATGAGTGTAATACATTGACTAAATGACGGACGGGTCAAAGTTCATCAAAATTTGCGTGCTTCCCCTTAGCGACAAAACACCCCGTTGGTTTGATTCGATTTGATAAGCTTTTCATTTATATTTTTTTCTACTGTATATTCCAGGCATAGTTCAGTTTATAACTTTTTTTCCCACAGAAGGGATGGTCAATTTGAAAATTGCAATTTAGGGATTAATGAACTAATTTATTGAAATTATTGATCACTTTATAAACTTTATTGTATTTACTGGCTTAAATGTTTTTAAACGTTTTACGTCTCAAAAGACGTAAAACGCATAAGCTTTTTCTTGTCCTATTTAACATTTATAGTTTACGCATGTTTTTTTGTGTGTCATATTTATATTAAGGACATCAATACGTTTTGCACTATTCGTTGAGTTCATTGACGTAACTTTATACAGTCTTTATTGTTTTTTGACGAATGAAAATACTGTATCTCTCGCGGTTTGTGTAACATGAAAATATTACGAATGACTAAATTAGTCTCAAATTAGAAGTCCAACCGCGGCTAGTGTTTAGATGTTTAGGCTAAGAAACCTTAGGTATTTAGTGTGGTATGTCGATACATTTTTGACTTGGTCTAGCTTTTGGTTGATGTTGCTTGCTGACGTATTTTTGACGTTCCTGATTTATACAATAATGTATTCCTTGTAGCCTGGCTACAACTCAGTCAGTGCATTCAAATTAGAATGCAAAATTACATTATGATTCGTCGATAAATATAGGCTTAGCCCAAACTACAGCAGCAATGTATCATTGTGTTGCATTTTATTGTTTCCTTGTTACTAGATTAAACTATAAAATAATGTTATAATCTTCTAAATATATAATATTTATCATTGTCATTTTAATACATATATTCTTCTTTATAATATAAAATATAATGAATAAAATGTATACGGTATATAGACAATACAACGGTAGTGAAAACATGTGCATGAAACCAAAGTAGAGATTCGATTGTGAACTTGAATTTTGTTTCTGTTTGGCCACGTACTGAGATTTTGGCTTTCCTCCTAAAGTTTCCATGGCCTTTGTAAATCTTAGTTAAAGAGAGGATAATACGTTGTGGGTTATTTTAATAGCATCCCCGCTGAAATGTATTTTCTCACTAACTTGTTCAGACCGTCTGCCAGTGCAGTGGACACAGGGGTTAGACAATAGTGTTCATATTTAATGTCAAACACCTTCCCATGAGCATGGGGTTGATGTTATGCCAGCATTTTGGCACACGCTGGGATGGATATTTTTATATCCTTGGTGATAGAGCCATAACCAAAGCTTGCTATTTGAAACCTTCTATTAACTGACAGTCGTACGATTCAATCATGATTCGTTGATAAAATAATGATAAAGTTTGCGATTTTTTCTCGTTTTTGGTCAATACACAATCGTATATTAACAGTGTCTATTGCGTTGTGTAGGCTGTGTAAGTTTAAGATGTATTACATTTATCACCTGGCAAAAAAAATACCTTTAAAGCTATACATGTACTCGATTTCATAAAATGTCTATCTTTTCCATGAATGTTTAGTTTATTTATTACCAATTAAGAATGTCATTTTATATTAAATGGATCTTATTCATAATTTGTGATCAGAGTACAGTAAGCCTACCGATACCTTATACACCGTATTCACAGTACACTTGTTAAGGACCAATATTCTTAAATATTTCTAGTATCATATTTTCTTTCATTTTACATGATTTCAACATAAAAATGTTTCTTATTAGGTTATTCTCACTAGAGGAAAACCTATAACATGTTTTTGACTACATTCTGTGTTATACTGTAGTATACAACATGTATTCTATCCGTTTATTCATACTGTTCTCAATGTTTAGGAGAGTGCACCCTACTACATAAACAGCCACTAGGAACAACAGTCTGTTGATTGTTGTCCGACCGTTTTTGCTTTAAATAAAAATTGTATTCTATGATCACTTTTTATGCAATTCGGTAAAAAAATGGTTGAAGTTGAAGTTTATTAATTGTGGTTGCTGGTTACGCCGGTGATGTTAAGTTTCTTAATCCCTTCACAGCAAACATGAATTAAAATTGGTAAATCTCTTGAAATAATGTCAAAATTATTTCCCGTCACCGGAGTTACAACGCTAAGGATGTATATTGAATGGCGCTAACAACGCAACTTCATTGTTCACACGCAAAGGCGAACGATATGCCATCCATTCTTACGTCGTATACGTGTGAACATACCCAAAGTAAAAGAACTGGCGTACAGAACAACTAATGGAATAGTCTTTCTCAACTACTGCAATAATAAATAGCAGGCCTAGTTATACAAACATACATACTGTCAAGAAGGCTTATACTATATTATTAGTTGAAACTAGAGAAATGAAATGAATGTTGAAAAGGGACGCCATGAAAAAGCGTATAAATTGAAAAAAAAACGCTTAAATGAAAAGTAAATAAGAAGATTAGACTATCACAATATAATGTATTTAACACGAGACGGAATGCAACTATGACACTTTCTAATACAAAATATAGAAATGATCGATTTATGAAATGTAACATGTTCAGTCTAATCTCAATGATCAAGGTGTGGATTGGGTTTATGGCTGTTGTACCTATCCAGTTTTTTCTAGTTCTTTCAACATTATCTTAATTTGCTCGCCATGGGTAATCTGGTGATTTCGCATTATCAATGAGTCGGTTGTGGAAAGATTAATGATTGTGCCTTCTGTTATTCCTAAAGCCTTAGTTTAGAAAGTCCCGACATAAAAGCTTTACACCCCTTATTCACTATATATATATATATATATCTGTATAACTAGGCGTACTACTAATCTATTACTGCAGGTACTTCAGTAGTTGAGAAAGAATATTCCGTTAGTTGTTCTGTTCACATTTTTGTTTTATTGATTATCCAATGTGTGATAGTTGTAAAGTATTAGTTTATTGTAAATGGTTATTTAAACTAACTGGTTTATACGTTTAATGTAAAATACCAGTTATTTGACTTTGGGTATGTTCACACGTATACCACGTAATGGCGTATCGTACGCCTTTGCGTGTGAACAAGGAAGTTGCGTTGTTAGCGTCATTTGATACACCACTAGCGTTGTAACTCCATGGACGCTGATTAATTTTGACATTATTTCAAGAGATTTACCAAATTTAATTAATTTTTATTTATATTTATATTTATTTGCCTATTGAAAAGAATCTACTAGGCCCCATCTGCTAATGTTAACCAAATTAAGTATGATCCGATGATCAAATTATATTTATGCGTCTATATTGGCTCAGTACTCGTAAATATCATTCCCTTGACAAAAACCACTCCCTTCAAATATCAGCCAATGTTTTTGGAATTTGGTCTAGACTAAAAAAATTAAATAATTCAGTAAATCAAATGTATTCATAATTTATTAGTAGACCCAAGTGATCTGTATTATTTAATATGTACAGTATAAGAATATATCAACTACCTAAACATTTTAAATGTTACATTTACTAATCACGTAGTCCTAATAACTGCCAACTTTTCGCGGAAATCGGAAGCTTTTAAATGTAGGATGGAAAATTGTACCGTTATGATTTTAATCTCTAAGCAGTTATCGTATTTGATATTATCATAAACCTTGACCAGTTTACATTACAGGTTACTATTGATCACGTTCATTTAATGTTTGTTAATTTTAATTCTTCCAGTACACGTGACTCGGAATAGGCCTACACCAGCATGCGCTAGCCCATTACTGGTGCTGTACCTAAACTTATCATCCAAAGGTAACGGCACAACCGTAGACCATAACAAAACCCTTAACATAACCTTCCATGTTACATAACCACATGTGATACACATGTGATGCTGTATTCCGGAATTTGCCTAGAGTAACTGTACATTTGTCATTGTGTCGACAGACTTACTAAAAATCGGGTGGTAACGCGCAGCGTACAGTATTAAACTGCTATCTACGGTGAACATAAAACTGTTAATATCACACCAGACGCAATGCATTCCAAACGCAATGCATTCTAAAATCATCAGAAATTTCGCCTCAATTCATTTAATTTTACATTCATTACAGTTCTACACCAACGTAATAAACGCGTTTGATTTGCCTTAAAACGTTACATTGAATGTATTCCCTGAAGAGTTTCATAGTAAAACACATAATTCATTACAATATGACATATCATAACACGAACATGTTTGGACAAATTCCCAATACATATCGCACGTTACTACTATTATTGACAATTGATGACATTCCAGAATTATATTTCTGTTATTAGGTTCAATTGACTGAAATGTAGTAGACATCCGAAGGGGTTTATAAAATAGACGTCCAACCCGATGGTTCCTTGAAGTAATAAATCGTAAAAGAGAAACATTATTAGCTGTTAAACTTTGTCTAATGGTGCCAAAGGTTCACAGAGTTTAACACGTTGAAACGAGTATGTCCTTATAAAAAATGTATACAGACTACACAGTACTCTTTCTCTGTGCGTATAGTATAGTATCCACGTGCGTAGTGTGCGCTCGCCCTAATTGCGCATATACACAACATTTTTTTGTGTATTTCTATTTCAATGTCAAAAGTTCAAACTTTTGAAATTTGCATGGCCACGTGCCATACTATTCATACTATTCACTTGTGAGATTAATGTGAGAATGTGCATGTAAAGTATGATGATGTGTTCCATTTCAGCCAATCAAAAATAGACATAATAATTTTTGAATTATTATTTTATAATTTATTTATAACTTTCCTCCTGGGATAATTTTCTTTAAACTAATGTTATTTAGGTGAAACATGTGCCAGCCTCAAATGAATGTGACTAAACCGCATCCGGAATTATCCATAAATCATACTATTAATATTCAGCGTCAATGAACAGGTTGATAATGATCGGCTGATATGGTGTGATGTGATCATATGATTTACATAATCCCGCGTTTTTTTATAAATCACCGTGTTACGATAAACTATGTTTTTTTTTTTAGTAATTGAATTATGTTTACTATGCCTCCTACGCATATTTCTTTAGATTATTTACGACGATTTGTATTTCATACACATAGTATAGATAAACACTTTGCATGACAGTTTTGTTTATCTAAACATTTTTAAAGATCCAGGTGGATCTTCGCCCTGGCAAAAATGTTATTTTCCGCTGGTCCCACACAGTAATACCGATATTCTTATTTCTTAAAAAAACAAAAAGTCAACAAATATAACTTTAGTACTGCCGAATGATGTTTGCAGTTTTCGATCCTTCACTTTCCTTTAAGTTGTTGGTAATTCGATATTTCGTTACAAGATGTTTTAAAAATAATTTAATTGCAACTCTAGTGTCAATCATTTTCTGTATTTATTATGTTTTTTTTTTCAAACTTCACGACCCTATTTTTTCTAAAATTGGTTTATTTGTGAATTCAAAGAATGATGTTTCCAACATGTTTCGCAATACTTTTACATGTTTGTGTTTAGTGTCTGTGAAATTGCTGTTTGTTTTTCTGTTGGTATCACATAATATATGTGTATAGTTGTATGCAAATGATACATAAATAAATTATGTTTAAGACGATATGTTAAAACCAGCGGGACGTCTAATACTTGCGGTGTAGATTTCTTGAAATCACTACCACACGTTAGATCTGGGCAATTTTTTTTGTAAATTTGATTGTAAACTTCTTATTTCTTTAAACGTCCTCAGTGATTCATTACATTTTAGCCACGAACGTACTACTCCGTACGGACTTTGTAAATTGTAGTTATTTAAGACTAAGAATATTTATATATTGTTTGCATGGCGAAATCAAATGTTTATACAAAGTTTGCGGTACACAACGTATATTTTTATTAGTTGTGAAAAGAACTATTAAAGAAGATTTAGTTATTTCCGTTTATGGTCCTAAATTCTTGAATGATGCCAACCTCAAGAATTCTTTTCGTAAAAAAATATCTCTCTTTATATTAATTGAGCACAATAAGCCTTGTATACACTATCAAACTTTGACAGACCAGTGTGTTGTGCCCATTTATGGACATGATAATGGAACATCACAATGTTTTTGTCAAACTAGTTTAAATTGATTGTTGCTTAAGATTGAATGTATACTTATTACTATTTATATTAATTAACTTATGTTTATTAAGGACACTTCAAACAAACTGAGAATCGATTGATATTAATAATAAATAATTGATATATCATTGTAAGAATTGTCTGCAGCGGTAAAAATGGTTCTTTAAAAAAATGTGTGCAATGAATAATTATTATTAAAATATTGAATAATACTGTAATTCAATTAAGCAGACACACATTTTAAAAAAGACATTTTTTGATAAATAAATGAGGGTCCGAAAGTGAACATAAAAAAATAAATGCGTGAAATAATGTGAATTTAATAAAATAGAACGATGAGGAGATAATACCTCCAGGGGTTTGACTCTAAGCTTACAGGTGCTGTCACAACAACATTGGTTTTGCTTGTACGAAAACAATTTGCTATATACCGTAAATATCAACGTATTTATGCTAAGTAACTTATTTACTTATAATAAGTATACCTTAGATTCAAAGTATATAATAAGTATAATAATATACCTTTCCTCGCTACAGAATGAAGTCAAACGCCTTATTTTACATGAGTTGCAAATCCAATCTGAACTGAAGTAATGTTACCTCTTTTATTCCCATGTCCATGCTTGCAATGCCAACCAATGAACCATTTATTGTCTATGTTCTGTTCATGTTTATTTTCATAATTTTAGATAGATTGGAATCCCTCATTTGGGACACCCCTATTCAGGCGACGTCCCTATTTTAAAAAGAAACTTTCCCGTGATAATAATGTGGGTCCCTTATTAAGGAATACTGTCTTTGGATCCAAAGGCGTTTTCTTAATATGGGCTCTAACTGTTTCTTGTAACATTATTTTCAATCAAATAATGCTATTTATAGCTGTATTGTTTTTTTTAAATAAAAATATGCTTACTGTATACTACTATATACTTTATAACGAGTTGTAAGCCTTTTTCCATAAGAATATTTCCTAAACTATATTATATATAGATATATACCTGACATCTTTAATGATTGCCACAACCATAACAAGCAAAAAAACTTACATATGCATTCTCAAAAGCTCCCTTGGTGTACGTTCCTCCTCCAACATACGTAATATTTGGCAGTTCCTCTGTGAATAACGAACATTTATGATTTTCTACTGTTGGAAAACTTATCTGGTCCGTGACATTTAATACTCTAGATCTGGATGCAAATGTAATGACAGCAACTCTAGTCGACCAATACGAGACAACAAAATCCGCAAGAACCTTCTTAACAAATTTTAATTCGTTAAAAAAGTTTGCTTTCCCAACACTCGCAGAACTGTCAACGAGAAATACTAATTCTAGTTGGCCGTTTTGAACATCTCTCAATCGGTCGATTCTACTCTTTAGAATTGCCCCCAACACGTCCACCCTAGTGGCACCGGGCATG
The DNA here is from genome assembly GCF_964355755.1 of Antedon mediterranea. NCBI lineage: Eukaryota > Metazoa > Echinodermata > Crinoidea > Comatulida > Antedonidae > Antedon > Antedon mediterranea. Next base: position 19,678,426 of record NC_092675.1, read on the forward strand.
CTTGCAAAAGTCGTATTATACATATTTCCTAGAAGAATCGACGAAGTAATGTCCATATTGAGCTGATCCTCTGTATTTAACTTACTATTATAGTTGTCATCATCATAATCGTAGTCCGATTCTGTTTCTAAGCTGTTAGGCCTCGGCTGGTCATTTTGAGGAACGTTAATATTCCGTCCTGTATTGTTTTCATCTGTTGACCTACGCTGGACATTGCTAAGTGGTCCGGCTTTGACAGGTAGACTTATCAATAACATTAATACGAGACAACACCTAACAACTTTGAAGATTCCTTGCAGTTGAATGTTAAACATGGAAAACTGCAACAGTTTCAAACAAAACATAATGTTTTTAATAACGATGTTCCTGCCCGCTAAAAATCAAAGAAAGAAAAGAAGATGCTTTCTGTAGATTACACACTATCGGTTTAGTAAATAAACAGGTTTGAAACGACCTTGTAGAATATTAAGGATGACACCATCTTTATACAAACTCATACATGGACCATCTTCACCTTCAAGCGACGTTTTATTATTTGTGTGTAGCGATACCAAACCATAAACTTAAGTTATGACTACTCGCCTACATTTACACTAAGGTGCGTTCCTTATCACGATCATCTCTTAGACAAAATTCTTTACACCCGCTTGAACAAAAAAAAATCAACCAATCTGTTCACAGAAGAGCATCCTATAAAGTTGTCTCTCGTCACAGCATTCTTGGAGAATGATGAAAATAAAAGAAATGACCAAACACTCACGCTTGCTTTTGATGTTTTATGACAAAATATCCCACAATCGGATTTTAGTTAAGAATATCACGAATTTATAGATAATAGCGTGTATTACTCATGCGTCTAGGACATCACACAGATAAAGGTGAAACAACATCCATCCATACCACCACAAATTACCACTATACAAATATCCGATTCGCAACTTCCGAGTATAAACTATCGCAATAGTACGAAATAGTTCATGTGGAAGAATCACCTTCTGGTCTCTGTTAAATGCAAAGCACGTGATTTCAATGGATTATTAATTCGTATTACCATTAGTGCGAACATTACATGTTTTCGTACTTATTTGTTTAAATGCAGCATTTCCTTCACACAATTGTCTGTATTTACGTACCAAAACAAGTTGTTTTTTCAGTAGTCTGGTTAATGTTTACTTATACATAATTAATTAACCATAGGCCTATATTTGGTAAATCCATCCATTAAGCCATACCACCTTATGGAAGAGTCCGAGTTTGGCCTCAAGATGTTCTTATTTATGTAGGCCTACTTGTTATTCATTTACCAATGTCGGTATTGGAAACGGTTAATGGTTAAACATGGGAAAAGCATCCTTCTGCGAATCCTAACGATTTCGATATTTATATATTATTATCAAATTATTCACAACACTTTTGTGTATATGTTATCTTATGTTATTGCAATGTATCCTCGATATTCTCTATTTTTGTGTGTGTTGATTTCAGCCTGGGTGTTCTATACTTATGGTACTATAATACAATTTGTAGGCCTATGTCAAGGTTTTCGCTTAAAAACCCCGTGCAATAGACCTACTGGAATTTTTACTGTTACTGGCGAAAAACCGTGGTATTATCACGTATGAACGAAAGGCATCTGCCAACATTTAGTGAGTCATCGTGTCTTTAGTGCAAGTAAAATTATGTCATTTAAGCCTAATTACTGTGATGGACTCTGTCAGGTTTAAGTGGCTAAAACTTAACCAATCCAAAATTGTAAATAAATATTTAGAATTGGCTTACCGATTGATTTATTTATCAATTAGCTTATTTTATTACGTGTTTGTGAGATACGGTGTAGTATGTGTGTCAAGGGATAACATGATGTAGGCCTAAGGTAGGCCTACTGATATATTTTTTTCTTGATGTTACAGTGTGAATGATCGAGGATCTCGGATAATAGCGAATACGAAATATAAATACAGCAAAATATACAATTATTAATGTAGTGATAATGTAAAGGATTGTAATAATAATGTTGTCTAGTCTAAACTTCTTCTCACTTTTACTTTTTTTAAATCACAGAAAAGATCACCTCAAACCTGAATCATGTGTAAGAATAAATTACGACAGACGTAAAACAAAAAAAACAAAACGAAACTACAACAAGAAGTTACAATTCATTACGTCATTATAAACATGTTTATAATGTAAGAAATTCATTTATTTAAAATTGAAAGTTATCTGAATCGCTGTAAAGTAAACTTCATTGGACGCTGAATGGTGGCGCTATGCCTGACATTCAGACAGCCGAGACAGCCGCGTAGTAAAGACAATTTTACGAGCCTGTTAAAGTTTTTCTTTATGCATTTTTGTAATAGAATAGCCAATGTAATAAACACTGTCACTGTTTATGAATGTTAAGTTCCAAGATGACACACTATAGATAGACTACCGGTACTTTTGTACTTATACGTTGCGTCCACTAATAATGATCATAAAGCGAAGTAGATAATATTTTGAAATTCCCCGGAACGCTTGTATTATAAAGTTCAAGTGTGAACTAGATTTCTAGAGTAGTACAATCGGGAGTACAATAATCAATAGGCTTGAGAGTCTGCTAATTGGTTGTATTTTGGATTATCAATTCATTGGTTGGTTTCGGTGGTCAATAGTCCATGGTAGCCGTCGTGTAATCACAAATATGCGAAGGAGGAGAAATCAATATAGAACGGTATGGACTTCAGTTACAAGTGTTGGCTGGATTTGTAGGCCTACTTCCGCAAGAGAAGTATTTATTTCAAGGTAATAACTTCCAATAAGAAGAAGTATGTATGCCTGCATTAATTTTTTTTTAAAGGTACTACCAAGACAATTTTAACAATCTACAAATAATGTATAAATCGCTAAAAATTACTGTTAAAATAATACAGCACTATAAAATATGACCTTTGACAAGATCGGCTAAAATTTATAAACTAACTTACGATACTTATTATTGTATATTCAGGAATAGCCGCCCTATCTCTTTGCTATTTCTTCTTTATACCTGTTTTTATTAGGGAATTTATACTAACAAATATCATTTTTATTAATAATATAGTGTGTAAAATAATATAGGTTAACCAAACCAAAACGACATGGAATAAACATATTAACTATAACAACGCGGAACATCAATTCTATATAGACTCTTCCACACATAATTACACAATATTCAAACCAGAAACTATGAAAATAATCTGTTGTATTTGCCCAGATGTAACCTCGAAATATACAAACGTAGTTTTGTTTATTATGGAAGTTCACTCTGGAATGGCCTACCTTATGAATTAAGAAAACAAAACAATTATAACCGTTTTAAATCACTTGTTAAGATTCATTTATTGTTGCCGGTGGTCTAGGATGGTTCCAGTGAAATATATTTAAATATGGTATAAAAGTATAATAATAATGAGAACATGCATTGAAGTTTAGTTTTAGTTTAAGTTTTAGTTTAAGTTTAGTTTAAGTTGTTTTCAAATTTTGTTTAAATGTGCCGTAGGGCCCCTCGGAAGAGCAGTTTCATTTTATTACTGAGAGGGCTACCCTACTAAAAGAAAACGAAATAAATAAATAAATAAATGTAACAAATAAAACACTAATGTAATCAAACATCGTATACTCTATCTCTAACAATTTTTTCAATCGTCTATCGACTAAAGCCGAAGTATAGTCGTTATCTCGGGACCGTTCTTGGTTACCACCAGGTAGGCTTACTTCATCAAGGCTTCTATGAATGGATGTAGGCCTACTGGTTGGGAGCAGAAAAATTAGTAGACCATGCCCAGTACCGTTTTGATTACGATCAATCGGGAAATTACCTCACGATGAAATTACAAATTATGGTATTTAATATAACAAAATAGATTTAATTAAGGAAAATAACAATATTTACATACGTGTTGCATGGGGAGCGAGCAAGATTTTTAACATTCTTTAATATTTTTTTACTATTTTTAAGAAAATTTTATTATGTATGTTGTAATGTTTTATGCTGAACCTTTTGAAAAACAACAATTTTACCTTTGTGGGACAACGTTGATATTGTTATCCAGTGGAAATGTTTATAAATAAATAAAAAAGATAGTCAGTCGATCGAGATTAACTTATGCATTTTACGCATGCTAACCAGTTACATTTTTCCGTGTCTATGCATAAAGAACAATATTTTAAATGGGTGGCTTTTAGGCCTATGTCTCTCATTATATGCATAAGACCTACTGTCTCTCATTATATGCATAAGGCCTACTGTCTCTCATTATAATAGGTTTACCTGACAAATAAAAACAAGTAGGCCTCGGTTTACGGTAGGCCTACACCAAAAACGTTATATATGATAATGTTTCAATGTTTATGTTGTTAATGTTCCGCTACAACCATCTTCTAGAGGTTTAGGGCCTAGATATAACAACATTTGAAACATTATTGGTTCATTATATATATGTATATGATCATAAACAAAAAAGCTTAGCCATGTAGTTTACGTATAGAACTTTATACGCATACCTTGCGCCAGAGTGAATGATCGATCATGTTGCGTATGTGATGACGTACTTTAAGTCTGATTTCGTATACATTAAAAAATTAGTGTAGATATGCTTTTGTAGTCATGGTATTTTAAATACAATCGACAAAGGAGATTTTTAAAAAGTTGTAAAGTAAAAAGAAGTCGTTGCTGTTTAATAACTAGTCATAATATAATCCAAACGTCATAGCAACAGCGCATAAACCTTTTCCATAGTAACTTGCCGATGCAAAATTATCGTAGTTTTCGTCCCAAACGCAACGACTTGCTATCTCAAGATCTTGTCCCATATTAGGACACAACACAATATACACAACCAGTTTATGTCTATGGAAACCAAGAAGTTTGACTTTATCTTTAACGTGTTCTGTCAAAGTCATCGTCATTGCTGATGCTGTCAATGGATCATATACTTTGCCATTCAATTGCATTTCCAAAATCTGTTCCAATAACTCTTTAACTTTAGTGACGTTAAATTTTTCGTCTTTTTCTGGCTCCAATTGATACGAGTTCTCTGTTTTATTATATAAATACAGTGGTTTCCCAGCGTCGATAGAAAACTTCCCCATTGACTGAAAAGAAGCTCGTCTTTCAGGAGAGGCCAAGCGTCCTCTTCCATCCAAGGAGTATCTTCTGGCTGATGTGGTAGAATCGATGCTACTCCGTCGAGAAGCAGATGTTGCCATTGAGAGTGCTGCATCATTCAAACTATTTCGTCTTAACTGATTGTAAGAAGATGGTCCGTAGATATTTTTCCCGTTCTTCGTTGCAGTGTCTTTTGTTTGATGTCGGGAAATTGGTTTAGTCACAATATTTTCTTGTATCGTTCCAAGTTGCCGTGCTGGTTTTGTTTTTTGTGACGCTGCCATTCCAGATAATCCTAATTGAGCAATCGCAATAAATGGACCCTTTACACTCCTGTTTTATGTTTAAGATGTTCGCATGCCAACACCAAGTACTATTTGATCCACAATATATGATCTGATCTAATGTTTCACTGTGTGATTTCAAGAAATCTGGCAATGAATAAACTTTGAAATGTAAATTTGTCAAACTATCGTTTCATCACAATAGGATTTGGTGGCCAATCACCTTCCGTATGAACCGTTTTGCTTTGTTCCTTCATAATGTTGATCAAAATACTCGAGAGTAAGTGTTATAAATTCCAATTGTCAGTTTGTGGACATAACGGTAAGAAGGTCCTTCCACTCTGTTTGGACTTCTCTGTGTTTTTACATAATAACATTGTAACTGTGCTAAATACGATTGTGTAGTTAACAGATTATGTCCTTCTGAGTTGCCTAACAACGTCGTATACATTTAAAGGAATTACGAATAATAAATATTATTAGCCCTAAACAAGGATTAATTGTGTGAATCAGTCGTTGATAAATTAGTGTTGCTTTTAACAGACTGAGTTGTCCGTAGTCCTCCTGTCCATGGTAGGCCTATGTCACTCAAATGCGAATAAATATTTATCAATTCAAAACCCAGTATATAGCTTATACAGCATAAATAGAGCGTTCACTTCTTACTGTTATCACAAAAAAGCACAACCGAGAACAAAACTAGTGTATACTCGTTATATATACAAGTAGGCCTTTGCGCAAATAAAAATTAACAATTTGTTGTTTTTAATGCCATAGTTATTTTTTTACCTAATTTGCTTTTTTCGTAACTGTTTTGATGTTCAATTAGATGTAGGTCTATATATTATTTCTGCAATTCAGCTCTTTCTGCAATACTAGTCATAAATATGTTTTATTGATTTATATGTTGAATAAAATATACCAAAATATATAATATAATGGGTAGGCCTACTTGCGAAGTTGAATAGGTACATTCCCAGAACGACATGAATGAAACGGTAACACTTATTAGATTCTGGTATTTGTTGTTTAGATAAAGAAAGATTAGATATCTGACTTCAGTATTATATCTATTAATATTTTAATAGGTTTTTAAATTTAGTTTATATGGTAACCTTTGTAGGCCTATAATTATTGTGTAGATGCTTACATACGGCGGCCGGAGCTGTAAGCTGTTTCCCCCAGAATGCAATGCACTGTTGCCAAGCGATGATAGACAGATCCATTTTTGTATGAACCACCGCTTGTCAAAAGCTTGATATTTTGTATTACAGATGATCTAAATAGTGGGTTTATGTGAATTAAATTCATCTACAATGACTGACATATTATGTAAATGGCTGAATGGGTTGAAACTATCGCAAGCCATTGGTAAGACAGCATTTCTTGCTGGAATTATTTAGGCCTAACAATCTACATTTTACCCGGCCGTCAGAGGCGCTGGCGCTGGCCAGATCGCAGGAGCGGTCATGTGCTGTAACTAGCCTAGCTAGGCCTAGCTAGCAAGCCTATAGTTAGGGCATAGCTAAACCTAGCGTTGTGTATGACCGACGTGTACTAATCTATCTGGCAGGTCTACTAGCTAGGCCTAGCCTAGTATTATTAAAAATGTAAAGTAAAGACAGGATGACAGACAGATTATAGGCAGGCCTAATAATAAGGCTAGGCTAGAGCCTAGGCTGCCTACCTAGCCTAGCCTCTACTAGCTAGTCTAGCTAGGGCCTGGCCCTAGGCTAGCCTAACCAGGGAGGTGATATTTTCACCTCCCTGCCTGGCCTAACTAGGCCTAGGCCTCCCTAGGTAGGCCTAGGCCTAATTCTTGTTCTGATTCTGCACTGACTCAGCTCAGTATCTCTCCACAACAACATACACAAACAGCTCAGTGACTGTCTTCTCTATCCAAAATTTCACCTCACACCATTATTTATAATAGCCTAGGCTAGGCCTGCCTAGAATCTAGGCTTACTTACTGTCAACCTAGGCATAGAGGCTAGGAGATACATACAGGATGCTACTGTGTCTGTCTGTGACTTTTCCACATGCCTACATGCTAAACTAGGCCTAGCCTAGGTCTATTACTGTAGTATTATAATAATTACTTAGTTTTACCATTATTTAGTGTAATTTTTACAAGGCCGTGTTGACATAATAAAGTTGTTTTTATTTTTTATAATACGACAGATAAACATAGTTTTGGTCATCAGTTTGCAACGGGATACATGATTGGTGAAGTATTACAGTGTTATGAACTTCAAAATGACTTCAACCTCTTCTCTCAGAGCAAGTAAGTTACCGAATTAAAGCCCCATTCCCTACGTTTTTTAGATCTAATTTAAGATCACAAACTATATTTAATGTAAAAATAATACTATAATATGGTCCTATTGCGATAACTTTTTTCGTCTTTAAACGGTTAAAAATGTGAAAAATAAGTCGATTCTAATAATTATAGCGGCCCGCTATAAATCCCAAAATGCATTGCGCGCGGATTGATATTTTTGTTTTTCACCTGTAATTCGCCCACTTTTCGATCGATCGTGAGGCCAAAACAAATGGAAGACTCCTAACTTTTCAGCGAAAATACCGGGTTTTCCCCAATTTGTATCAACGGAGTCTGGCAAAAATAGAAAGACAATTAATGCAGCAACTATACAACGTCAGGCTAGGTATATAGCTCGCGTACGATGTTCGTACGTTACCGATGTTTACCAGCTAGGCCTACAAAACTAAGCCTAGCTAGGCTAGGCCTTAGACCGTCCACGAGAGGTCGATCGCCGCGAGCTACTTAGGTAGTGCATTGTTTCTCACTTTTTATCATAATTTACCATAAAACGTACATTTAAGACAAGAAATGACATAGTTTAATGTTTTTAAAGTGATATATATGTATAATTTTCCAAAAAACGTCCAAAATTGCAGGGAAGGGGTCTTTAAATTAATATTAATTTTTATTCATTTTTAGTTGCTGAATTGTACTGTAATTATTTTTACTGTATTCATTTAAAATAATAATTTTATTTATCATTGCATTATTGTATTATCAATCAACAATTCTATGATTTGTACTTTGTAGTGTTTTCAACTTTAGTGTTCAAACCATTTATATTCTTCTAGGACTGCTGATTCAAAGCTCAATAATTTTACACGGTTGGAACCAACGTTAAAGTTGCTTGGAATTGCGTTCAACACAAATATTGCACATTCTATAATGACAGAGGAACATGGATGTGCCACTCGTCTTCTCTACCAACTGTACATTGCACTAAACAATAAAAAGGAGGCCAAGTTGACGGGTGTGGCTATGGAAACTATGAGACCCAGAGCTCCAGTCAAACTAGAAGCAATGGAACGTGTACCTTATAAGGAGGTGATGATTTTTTTTTTAAGCTCCAAATTATTACAACATTTTGTGTGTGTGAGCTAAAAGGCTCTTTTTCAAGATAAATATTGTAAAACCAAGAAAGTCAATTTGAATTCTATGTAAAATAACAATTTTTAATTCATCAAACGTAATGTTTTCTTTACCACATTACAACATATTCTCTGGCCTTTCTTTTGGTAATGAATTCTAAAAAAAAGTGAGAGAGAAAGCCAAACACTATGTCACTGTATATTTAGCCCTTTGTTTAGTTATTTATTGGACCGAGAACTCCATACCATAAATAATAATAATAATACTGTTTAAATTTGATTGTGTTATGTTTTTTTTCCCAGCGCTTGACCTTGCTAACACCAAGGCAGACTGACACAAATTTAAATCAACTAGTAGATCGATTCAGAGAACGAAAAAAGCAACATCTTGACATTGAATTCCGCACAAAATTTGAAGAGGAAGAGAATTTAAGAAAATGGCAACAAGAGCAAAGAATGCGGGAACTGCAGAAGGCAGCAGATGCTAGACAGAAACAGACAGAATTAGTGGCTAGAATCAGGTAATTCATTATTTCCTTAACCTTTACACTAATTAATCAAAATTGTATCCAACTTTGAACATTACCATGTACAGTTTCGAAAGAACACCCACCCCCTCCCCCACTAAATAATCTCAACAAGGAGCCCATTTCAAAAAGAATACCACACCAGAGTCCTTATAAAAATACCATGGGCTTCTTTTTGATGTTTTACCGTATGTCATTGAGCTATTAAATACTGTACAACATTCAGGTTTTCATTACTCATTCGAGTGTTCATATTCATGTTGTTTCTGTTATTATTTAAATAGCAGTTCAAGAAGTTGTAAGAGGTATGTATTATTTGGCTTACACTGTAGAAGGCTATTAATATTATTATGTTTTATATTGGTAATACAGTAAAAGCACAATACTTCGTAAAGTACAGTATCAGTCAGAAAAGTCTATACTACAGTACATTTGGTAATATTTAAATTGTAAATACTGTTTCTTATATTTGTGAATAATTAAGCAGTTACCTTTTTTTGAAATTTTAGATGAACATAATTATATTTATTTTTAGGCTCAAATTGTTTAGGTGCATTGTTCTCTTGTTTATTTTGTATTCATCACATTGTCATTATACAAATGTCTACACTATCAAACTAGTTTGACAAAAAAAAGTATGATGTGCCCAAATATAGTAGTGAATGATATTCTGAAATATGATAGTGATATGACATCATGACCATATATGGGCACATTACACATAAAGTGTGATAGTGTAGACATAGCTTAAGTATTTTTTTGTTGCTCATTATCACGGAAACTATTTTCACCATTTGTAGCACATACAGTTTATAAATTAAATGTCTAAATACTTTTTTGTAATTGAGCAGACTTTACATTTATTTAGTTATCACAGCACAGATTAGTTCTAAGCATGTGCAAACATTAATTTATTTTATTTATTTAATCTAATTCAACAGCGGGAACCCCGCCCCTTACAGAATGGAATAATATCCAAATTCCTTCACTTGCACTGATGAAGGGCTAGTGTTGCCCGAAAGCTCTGCTAACTTTTCTGGCTGTTTACTTTATCGTTTTGATTTAGCTTTTCGCTTTTTATTTTTGTATCTCCATTGAGATCCAGCCACTGATACCCACAGCATTGTCATTTTTTTCAGTAATTTGCCTTTGGATATATATCTTAAGACCTATACAATACAAAGTTATACAATCTTATAATTATAAGTCATTTGCTACACATTATGCAATCAAAAATTGTTTAACGCTGTAATTATTGCAATATTTATTGTAGGGCTGCAAAGGTAGAAACACTGAAACCACCAGCAAACAAGACATTGAAGGCGCTCACAATGCGTAAGGAGATGAAACGAACACAAGAAGCTGCACAAACCATGCAAGAGATATCTGCCTTTGAACAGCGTCTGTCGCACATGCTTCCAACAACTGAACAGGAGGATGATAGGTAAGGTACTATTGAGGAAAGCTAGTGACAAGTTTAGTGGCGTAACATAGAGACCTGAGACCCCTGGTTTAGGAACCCCAAGTGGCCCTCAATCTTTGGAGGCCTCAGGTGTTTTTAGCCTTTTCAACATATTTTTAATGCCTCATTAGCTCAGGGGCCAATTGGTTTAGCCACTGGACAAGTTTCCCTAAATCAGCCACAGTTTTGCTAAAAGTTTTCAAATTAATGTCACATTGCAACCTTAGTATAGTTAGTTTGGTTTAAAGTTTGAAATAAAAATTGACTGTGGACAACCTTATCAAAGCAGTTGTCCTTCATGTTAATTTGCATAATTATACAAGAAACAGAAACTGAGTATGTGTAACATTATTCTGATTTTTTAAAAAAAGAAATGTGTTTATAAATGATTATATTATTGTTATAACAATTCAACCCAAAATTCTCTTTTAAATAATTGACTCGTCGTTCTACTCATATCTGAGTACTCGTGACCATTCTGATGAGGTGTCTCCATTTTGCCGATCTTGAGCTTCATTGTAGCAACTGATTATTGGTCGGTTAGCAGCACCACTTATACCATCAATCCATCTGAGTCTCTGTCTTCCTCTTTTTCGTTTCCCTAACATAATCATTTTCTCCATACTATCTCCATCCAGTCTGGCAATATGTCCAAAGTATTTTAAATAATGCCCTCTGTTAATTGCAATTTGAATTTTCATTTTTCAGAGACAATGATGAAGAAGTAGCAATGTATTTAAAAACAACTGAGACACAAGTCACAAAAGTTGATTACACGATGGCATTCACCCAGGTAAACAGTGTTTTACTTTCGAATGGTCTTGACATTTTTATTATTATTTGTCACAATCTATTATTTATACTATACTGAGATAGATGCTGGCCCTCATAGCGGTTTTCAAATATGGTTTAAAACCCTCCCAGTGCAATTCGCGTCATTTTGATACCCCTTGTTTATAAATGAGTGCAATAGCAATAATGTGTTTAATGAACAAATGTAGAAACACTATTTTAATTTTTCAATTATATGATTATTTCTGCCAAGGGTCAGTCTTCAAACGATGAGTACATCAACAAGATACGCAACCGTCTTCAAGAAGACTCGGTTGCCAGGAAGGAGCGAGAAAAGCGACGACGTAAGATTCTTGTTGATCAGCTGAAGGCACATGAAGCACAAGAAGTAAGAAAAAAACATTTTCCTTTGAGCTCTGCAGGTTCTTGTAACCAATATGACTCTTTTGATTTTAATATTACACAAGAATATGATAATGCTTCTTACTGATATTTAATATGTATATTCAACTCTATACTCCCTTGGACCAGCCTGAAATTATGATTTCCCAAATGCAATTTCTATAGAATAAAATTTGTTTCCTTTTGGATATTAAAAGAAATCTTGATTAAGCTGACTGTATTTTTTATGAAGGGGGAAAAAAAGTAAAGCAACTAATTTTGATTATACAACTACTTTGCTATGTTCTAATCTTACCTACAGTTTGTCCCATAATAGAAGGCCTACATAAGTTCATAATAAAAATGGCTTATGACCTTTGATTTTAAAAGTCTTTCAAAATTCTCTTTGTAGAGTGCTCGACGTGAAGAGATGCTTGTGAATCGTCTGATGCGCCAGTCACAACAAGAGAAGCGCATTGCTGTGCAACTAATGCAGCTTCGGCATGAGAAGGCCATCATATGCCAGAACCGAATTCTACGAGAGAAGCAGTACGAAGAGCGTCGAATAAAAGACTTTGAAGATGCACTCAACAAAGAAGCCGTGAGTAGTCATTACATTTATATTCTTCTTTTATTTATGGTGAGTGGCTGCAGAGAATGAGTTAAACAGTTTTTATTACATTTTAGGAACTTGCACGCTTGGCAAAACTTGAGTACGTTGACAAGACAAAGAAAGACAAGGAACTACATGAGAAAATAATGAAAGAGAGAGCTGAAGCCAAGTATCATAAACATTACAACATCTGTATGCAGATTTTACTTGGTATTGTGGATTTCTCCAGCAACATTGCTGAATACAGGGAGCTCACAGAAAAGTATGTCATATATTTTGTTTATAGTGTTGTTTTGTTGTTTCTAAATTTTACTTTAAAAAAAGTTTTTTTTATTCTCTACTCTATGTATTTTGATAAATAACAAAAATAATTATATTAAACATTAAAAAGTGTAAAAATATTCATTAAAATGTATTCATATAATACATAGATTATATAGGTAACATGCGTTTATTAATTATTCTTTCTATTATTATAACTTTCAGATTGCTTCCACCTAAGCTTATGAGAGAATGGAAAACCTTGTTTGTTGAGGGTAAACCTTTACATAAACCTGCTAAGGTAAAGCACACATTTTTTACAGAATAAAAACTCATTGTCTTCTAAAAGTTGTGATATTTGTAGGAAAACACTCTTGGTAACCCCTTTAAACTATTTATTAGTTTATTTATACTGCATGTGATTGAATAGGTAACTGAAGGTGATGAGGTTGAGGAGTCATCAGAGGATCAAAAGATAGAAGAAGACCGTCAACTCCTTTTGGATGAGGGAGACTTCATGGAATATAAGGTATGACTCCATAATATTATTAGAAACATCCTGCTATGATTTTAGCAATAACTTATTTTATAAATTTTTTGAAACATTAGTTAAACATTGTCTTTAAATTGTGCCAGTGGTAGATAGATGATTTCAAGTTTTATTAAATTTTTGTTTTATGTTAATCTGGCCTGTATAATCAAATTGTCAAACATATATCTTTGTTAGTCCTTATTTCTCATTTAAACACAAAGAGTATGGTTGGTGAATGGCAGCCACCAGAAGATTCTGAAGTTGTCACCCCACAGCCAAATGCAGTTCTTGGACATATTCTAGCGAGGCTTTTTAACATTGTTCATCCTCCAACAGTTAGTATTTACATTTCTAAGACATAAAGTTAATTATGATCTGACCACCGAAAGAGAGTTATGGAAAAGAATAGAAAATGTAATGTATACATAAGTGGAATAATGTAAAAGATGATGATGGTGGTGGTATGGTAGATTGTACTTAAATAGGGAGGTTTCGCAACCTTACGAATACGATAATGAAAACGGATACGTCACACATTTGTGAAACTTTTGAGCTGATCCCCATTTCATATTCGTAAAGAGTATTCGTGTTGACGAATATCACCAGTCATATTCGTAACTACAAAACGAGTATTGTTTTTGATCTATTTTGCACATTTTGCATTTGAATCGGAAATGATTCATGATTATAATATAATTATACTTTTATTGAAAGTAATTTACTAAAGTAATTTACTAAAATGCCAGGTAAATTTTGATAAATAGCAATTTTTAAAGTCTTCACTCACTTTGATGTTACGCTAGACCTAGGCAGCCAAGCACCAAGCAACACGTACCTGCGCTTCCCTCACATTTACCGCAGTCATATTTTGGAAGGCGCCCTCAATATTTCGTTGCCATGCGAAACAGATTTTTACTGGCTTACGAAAAACGAATACGTGTGCGTGACGTATCCGTTTTCGTTATCGTATTCGGAAGATTGCGAAACCTTCCTAATATATCATTAGTAGCTTGATTTGGAAAAACTCACAACCAACTATAACAAAGGCTGTCTGTCTGAAGCTGATCATAGAACTCCAAACCAATATAATTTTGGTTTGATATACAAGTATAAATTTGTAATTATTCTTACACACTTCAACAAATACTTGTAATTTGTTTTTAGTTAGAAATCTACTATTCATTACACTACAGTACATAATTAATATAATCCTATTTTTACTATTTTTTTGTTAGCCACCACCAGAAGTACCTGAGATGCCATCGTTCCCTGTCAAAGCTTGTTTCCTTGGAAAAAATTTTGCAGGGAAGTCTGTTGCTGCAAAAAGAATGAGTGAAAGTAAGACAACATAAATATTACATCCCCCTTGCGATGATTAAGCTTTAACAACTACATCCGGATAGGACGATCTATAAATGTTTTCTGTTTGGTAATTATTTATTTACCTCTAAACACCCAAAAATATATTGATTGATTGTTGTGCCTTTTCCTACCTTGCTATTAGAGCATGGCCTAGAGGTTTTAGACATTGAACAGCTGGTGATTGAGGCAGTTGATGCTTACAAGGCAGGTGAAATCAATGAAGAGCAAGATATAGCAGGAATAGATTCTAAAGCTCTCACAGACAAACTGCCAGACAGTCTTCTTACAGAAGGTAAGACATCAACACTGATTTTAATTTTATGATTTGCACTACAATCAATTGAATTTTTCTGTAGATTTTTATTTTCAACATTACCATGTGTCTTATTCTTCTTGAGGCATTCCTTTGAAAAAGAATTAGTACTAAAAATAGATCATATTAATTTTGGAAAAACAGTAAATAAAGATGAACTTCATTATTATTGTTTATATTAGTGAACATTTTGCCACCAACACCAAAAACGGGTTCAACTGCTGAAAATTTAGACAGTAACATCAAAGCTGAAGAGATAAAAGATGAAGGAAAAGAAAAGGGTAATTTAAAAGAACTTTGCTGTAACTTGTGCTCTGTCAATTTTGAAACAGTGATTTGATCATTTTGGGTTGGTTCACAACAAAATGATAATATAATTCATTCAGCATCATACATCAATGTTTATTTGTAACTTTATTTTAAAGTATTTTGTGGTTTTTTTTAGGAGATGAAGAGAAAAAGGATGAAGAGAAAGATGTAGATGGTAAAATATCAACAGAATCTCTTGATAGTCAGAATTCTAAATCACCATCTGGTAGAAAATCCAAGCTCAATGTACGTTAATACGATTAATGGTATTTTAAAAAATGGCATATTTTGTGGACCAGCTTTAAGAATTAGCAATTATTATTACCAATGGTAGTTTTGTACTCTGTTTATTATTTTGGTTGCAGTTATTTCTAAATGTTATTTCTTGTTTTTTGTTATTACCAAATATTGGTTGTTTCCTTTAGTTGACAACTAGAGCCAAACTTGGACAGAAGGCTAATAAGTTTCTTCGTAAAGGACTGCCAGTGAAAGATGAACTGATCGTTGAAATTATGGTAGAGGCAATAAAGTAAGTACTTAAATGATTAATACAATTGTTTCTATGCTGAGTATTTCCATGATTTTCTGATTGTGCTCCTTTGTTAATATTGCCCTTCATCTTTTATGCTCACAATGGTTCTTTGCAAGTTTCTAATGATCTATTTTATCTTCCATATCTATATATTAGCTTAATTTTTTTTCTAATTAGTTCTATGTTAAATTTACCAGGGTCTTTCACACGTGTTCCAGCATATTAACGGGTGTGAAAGACCCTTAAACCATTTATACCAGCACACAATATAAACTTTTACTTGCAAATTGTGTATTCATATTTCAGGAGACTGCCAGAAGCCCAGGGTTGGATAATGGATGGTTTTCCAGCAACAGTTGCTCAAGCTAAGCTGCTGGAGAAGGCATTGACTGGGTATGATGCTAATGCTAAACCAGTCAAGGCTAAATCAAAGCAAAGTCGTTTAGCACCAGACCCTAACCCACCTAAGGATCCTCCACCCCCTATCAGTGGCATTGATATTGTGTTGTATTTTGATGTAGTTGATGAGGTAGCATTAAAAAGAGCAGCTGGAAGGACAAGTAAGCAAATTTTAAAACCTTTTTATTTCTTTGTGACAAACATAGAAGGCTTATATAAGTATTCAACATTTCAAATATAGCCTTATAAATTGATTGATTTTTTACTTAACTTAAAGCTGAGGTACAGGCATAAATTTTAAATATAATATCTGGTAAATTGTACATAAATCAAATATTTGTAACAGAAATCAAGACGAAAAAACATGAATTTCCCCTAATATGGTCAAATAAAAAATTTGGTAAAATTCTGCCAAAAAAACTAAGAAGACTTTTTTTCAGTACTTAGGTAGTTAACATGTAATAACATTTCTGGTGACTCCCTAGAAGGTGAAAAAAGATAGTGGATATACGGTGGATAATTTTTGCTATAGCATGAAAATAAAATTCTGAAGTTGAATAAAAATACCAGAAATGTAAAATTCAAGTTATATTACCTATATTTAGTCATCTGATAACATTTTTTACCACACCATTTATTTTTCATAGCTTTTTAAAATGCCTCTCTATTTTCCAAATTTGTGTACAAAAGAATAGAGATTTTACTGTGTAATTTGAACTATCCCCCCCCCCCCCACCCCTCTGATAAGAAAGTGCTAATTTTCAAAAAGCTCATGTAACACAAATAAAATCCCAAAAATTATGAAACATAGGGGAAACTATAGATCGACAATTATTGGAATGTATGATCAATAGAAATTTTTTGCCCGCACCTGGCCTTTAAAAGTAATGTATAATATCTTTACATGTACTAATGCATTTGAGTTTATATTTAACAGAGCATAAAGAACATTAGGAAATGCCTATACATTTTACCTATATATACTATCACAATAGATCCCTTCATTTTAGGTACCCTGCTATTCAAAAGATATCCACATTGAGAGGACACTTTGCTGTAAAGCGACAGGAGAATATTTTTTTTTGTAACACTATGGTCAACCCTATTGAGGAGAACCCTTTGGTGGAAGGAGTTCTTATGTATATCAAATTGATAATGTTAAAAACCTGGGCTAAATCCAGACCTAAGTGAATTAGCTTTAGTTTTTTTAAATTATTTTTACAAAGTGTCTTCATATTCTTTTCATTTGTTTTTCTTCAAGTTGCATCGCAATCAGAAGAAGAATATCAACAGGAATTTAAACCACCGCCAGAGGGCAGTGCAACAGGAGTTGGTAAGCAGGAAAAAGTGGTGCCTGTAAAAGATGCAGCTCACGACCAGGAACAGATTCAGCACAGGTAAAGAGAAAAATACAGTAAAGGTGTAGTGTATCCTATATAAATTAGAAGTATATCATGATGTTAGATTAATGTACTCTGGTATTCATAACCTTAAACTAATTTGACAAAAAAAGTGATATGCCATCATGATGACATTTTTTTGTCACATAAAGTTTGATACTGATAGTGTAGACAAAGCTTAGGTAAAGTATTAACAAATCATAGGTTGTGTCCAACATTATAGTAAAAATGATAAGGTTTCTTCCACACGCTAAATGATGACTATTTGCCTTTTGAAGGTTTTGTAAAAGTAGAATAATTTCATACTTGGATGAAAATTATTATGTTGTTATTTATGTTGCTTACTCTAACTTCGTTTAACGTAGACTTACTGGATTTCAAGACAACTGGAAGAAGTTGGACAAGTGGTTTAACAGCTTTGGTCTGCTACAAAAAGTTGATGCTGGTCTTGAAAGAGAAGCAACATTTGATATAGTTGAAAATATCATGATAGGAACTAAGGAAAAGGTATAGTGTCAGGGTAGTATCATAAAATTAGGATTTTGATGTAGGGGTTCCAGGACCTAAATAAAATGAAGTGGTTAACTTTTACATTTAATTAAAGTGAGCCTTAGTCCTTTTTACAACACCAGCACCAAAACAATAAGACAATCATGCTTTGTAAAGGCTGGTTTCCTGTCGACGTAAGAAGTCGAATTTTGTAACGATTCTTGCGTTTCATACGTTTCTTACGTCTCTTACGAAAGTTGAGAAAAAATTGACGTCGTTGACGTTAGTCAAGATCGTGTCGGGCCGCAGAAAAACATCTGTAGTTATGCTGCTCCCGAAAGTTGAAATTTTAGCTGTGAAACACACGTCGTATGCTTACGTCGATTTTAGTGTTGTTACGAAAGTTGAAATTTTTTTCTTACGTCGGTCAGATTTATGACGTATTTGAAACAACATCTCTGATTGGTGTTTCTTTTTAGAGCGGGTTTTATCATTTTTCGCGCGAAATGTTGAATGATGTTATTGTACCTGTAGCTACTCAGCATCAGTGTCAGTGCAACTCAGCATCAGTGTCAGTGCAGCACACCAACATATTATTTATAGTAGATAGGCTAGGCCCTAGTATTAGTAATAATACTTAATTAATACTGTACTAATAGGAATTGATTTGACCAAAATCTAATCAAACTAGCCTATAAGGAGCCTAGGCTAGTAGGCCTATGTATTATTGTATGAATCAAAATATGAATGAATTATCCTGGCCCTTTAGGCCTAGCCTTAAATAGTTTTCAAAATTAAAAAAAGGCAAATCATTTTGGGATTCCTATTATTATTAGACCTACTTATGCCCTAGGATAGGCCTTGGCCTATGGGCCCAGGCATACTCTAATCGAGCATGAGATAGTACTACCGCAGTAAGATACCCATTATTTACAGGCCTATAATAAGAATAAATTTAACAAAACAATATAAATTATACAAAATCAAGCAAACAATTTTTTTTTAAAGTTACATAATAATATTATATTGTTTACAAAGGGGCTTTCTATATCTTATCTTGTTGCAAATGTTCATTTTCGTGACGTTTCTACCGATGCTGATTGTTTATTGCACGTCCATAAATAAGAGTATTAGATTTTGATATGAGTTGTAAACTCCCTGATTAGAACATTATTAGGCCTATTATTGACACTACTGTGCATTTGTAAAGTATGTACAACATCGTAAAGTGGGCTAACATTATAGTAGTAAATACATACAAATGTTATTGTCCGGCTTTATTTCACTATAAGGACATACACATTACGTCATAACTCTTGTCACTCATTGGTTGCTTGTTACGATTGCGCTTACGTCTCTTGCGAAAGTTGACTTCAAGTCAACTTTCGTAAGAGACGTAAGAAACGTGACGCAAGGGCGTTCATTCAAGCGTAAGATAAAAAATCCCGGTTTCCTGTAAAATCGGGAGAAAACGTCGTAACGCAACAATTGTTAGGTCATCGGTTTCCTGTAAAATCGTTTGTCGTTACCATTTTTCTTACGTTGCGTCGATTTTGTAAATTTTCGATCGTAATCGGTTTCCTGTAAAATCCGCATTTCTTACGACAAATCGACGTAGTTGCAACAAAAGTGATGTTCTTACGTCGACAGGAAACCAGCCTTAAGTCAATGTGTTAGTGAGTTTTACAAATCTATATGATTCCTCTTGGTTTTTTTTTTCAGATTCAAGCTGTCAAGGATGAACTAGAGAAGGCAGTAGAAGATGCCGATAAAACAGCACTTGAACCTGTTGATCAGTCATCCACATTACCTACATCAACAGATGGCCAGGACTCTGCTGCTGCCCAACCCTCTGAACTGGTAAGCTATTTCATTTTTCTTTCAAGTTAGTTAGGCCTAAGTTTGTGCCTGCTAAGTAAATTGCTCAACATATCTAAACCTTTTATTTTTCTTGTTGTACAGACAGCTGACATACTTTCTGATGATAAAAATTCTGTTGGCTTGGTTTCTCCAAAGGTCGTATCGCGTCCAGGTAAATCCAATATCTGCCTCATTTAAGTTTTTATACATAAATTAAGAGGTTGGTTGACCTGTAAAGTGACAATAGCTATATACTTATTTCCTTTCCTCTTATGAAAACCGAATCTTATATGTAATGATCAACCTTTTACTTGTGTTAATTTTTTCAAACAGTAATTTGTTTTAATTCTATTTAAAGCTTCTGGAAAAAGACCTGGTTCAGGAAAATCTAAAAGAGGGCGCTCTCCAAAGGGCAGCAGAGGAGCTTCAAGAGGTGCCAGTCCTAAAAGATCTCCGTCATCGAGCAAGTCTGGTAAGTATTCATTATTTTATTTTGAATTGTTCAATTGTATTTTTGCATAATTGTTTTCTTTTTTTTTTTCATTTTATTTTATTTGTTAATTGGTTGTACTTGGTATTGGTTTTTTTTTTACGTTGTCGTTTTTAAACTTCTTGTTATTTTTTATATCTTGTTTATTATGTTTTATAATTCTTTTAATATTTTTTATCGGTTTTATTTTCTGTTCTATTGTGTTTTTTTATACTGAATATGTTTTGTTTTCCATTATATTATGTTTATTGAATTATTATTTTTGAATTTTGTACAATTGTGGTTCATTATTTTGTTTTATTTGTTTTATCTCTGTCATGTTGTCTTGATTGTTACTTTTCTTTCTTATTCACAAATGTCTGATGTAAAGGCAAGAAGGGCAAAGCAGGTAGGTTTACTATTATTGTACAGTGTCTACTGATAAGCCCACTGTGGATGGGATTATAATCGAGCCATCCTTAAATTTTAATGAAAGCTAAACAGTATGGTTTTTAGAATACAATTTCAATAAAATTTCAGTTATGATTTTAAGCACTTATTTAAAAAAGAATTTATATATTTAGTATTAATTACTCTTGGACTACATTTTACATGTTTCATCAGTTTTTATGTTTTGAAGATAGACTTTTATACTCCAATGTGAAGACAACCTTTAGGGGAAAAGATTAAATGCATGCATCAAAGTTTGTTTTCATTTTTTACTAGTTTCGCCAAAACGTGGGAAATCCGGAAGGAAATCTCCTAAAAGAAAAACTCCAACACCAGAACCTGAACCAGAACCAGAGGTTCCTGTAGTACCTACTGGTCCGCCACCACCACAACCAGGTTCAGAGGATTGGATATGGGTTGATGAACCAATTGAACAAGTAAATTTTTATTTTTCAATTACCTGTAGTATTTTTCAATTATTATTTTTATTGTTATTTCAATTGTAAACAACTGTTGTTTTTTTTAGGAATTGGCAGGTGCCTTAGTACCCTACTGGGAAAATACAGAGGCCACGTACATATCCTCAAGTATGCATGTCTTCCGATGTGTACGACTGGAACGAGAAACCATCTACCGATATTTCTACAAGATACGGCGAACCTTTGAGGAGTATCTACGCCGACCAGACTCAAAACAGGAATTTATTGCAAACTGGCAGATTGAGTATAACGAAATAGCAGAGGACGTAAGGGATGATGAGGAGACTAAGTCTGAATTACACCAACGTATCGAGGTACAATGTTTTTATGAATTTCCTGAGATCATTTATTTAATGTCTGTACTTATTGTCAATATTCCATACAGGAAAAAGACAAAGGTTCATAGACAAATTGGGAATGTACTTGGCCAAATACCTAAAATGTTTATTTTAGGTTCATGCACCTAAATTCAATATTTATGTATGTTTCTCTGCTATTTTATTAATCATTACTTTAATATAATTATGAAGGATTTGCGTGAACGATTGTGGTCAATATCTGACAACCGTAAACTGGACGCCGAACAAGAACGAACCAGTGTGATGGATGAAGGCTGGTTGGAAGATAGGCTAGGTTTACTGACAAACCATTACCTTACACAAATGCAGGTAATACATTTTTTATATTACTAATAAATTTAAGGTATAAAACTCAAATTATATAAGTCACTTGATAATGACCCTGAGCTATTGGTACAATAAAAAGTCACTTTACCTTTTCAATCAATACAGAAAATGTATATTATTCGGAAATTTCATGAATGTTGTTTTACACATAATCCTTATGCCTTGACAATTATACATGTTTTAGGCCGAAGTAGATCGATATCAACAGACACTTCACATGTTGAAAGACTACTATCAAGGCATGGAAGGTAAAACGCCAGAGGAACCAAAAGAAGACTTCATACGTATTCCACTGATTGACCTGCCACCAATGGAAAGGCCTGGATCGGCTAATGCTGAGGGTAGGCTGAAACAAAATAATTGTGATCAAATTTCTAGATCTAGGAAAGAATAATGATAATGTTGTAATGATTTAAGTCTATCATTTACCTTGATGTTGAGACAACTTGTACAGCGTGTGTGTCCAGTCCAACAACTCTAGACAGATCCAAACTACATGGATATGGGTTACAGCATTCCTGTTTTAACTGATTGCTGATATTGACACTACTTTCACTACTATATAAATAACTTGAATTTCTTTAAATATTTAACCAATTTTATAGAATCTGTTACTGTATCACCTCAACCAAGCACACCTGGACCAGGTAAGCTACCATTGTCGGCTAAAGGAAAGAAGAGCAAAGACCCATTAGATGAGGGAAAGATGGATGAAGGTGATCTGCCTGAAGAAAAACCAAAGTAAGAGAAACAGTTCTACAGGCTGAAACATTTAGCAATAATAATTAAATGTAATAAGTATATCATACAGAGGGTTTCAGGTTTGAATGGTGCAGCATGATCTTGACTGTTTAAAAAGAAATTAAATTTAATCTCACTATAATATATCACTGGGCGGTTAAGAGTTTCTTTATAAATAAATAAAGCAAATTGAAAATAGTTATTACATTCTTCTACTTCTGAGCATGAACAATAAAGAAATATTCATCTACCATGTTGTTTACAAGTATCAAGATTTACAAAAAACTACCCGATATATATGTTTCAATTTTCATTGATTAATTTTGATGAAATGAATTACAGGAACTGATAATTGATATCAATAACAATTTATTCCAGGATTCCTCTGGTTGCACGTCGACCAACATCTTCTGAAGGATTCTTTCCAAACCAGACTTCTGCTGGTGGAAAGATGGATAAAGGGAAGATCAAAGTTGGTGCTAAAAAGGAAAAAGATAAGTCTGTGGCACCAATGTCTATGGAAGACACACAAGAAAGTCCATTGCCACCAACAGACCCAGATGAAAGGGTATTTAAATGCATTCTTTTTATTAGCAATTCTCAGTGTTGAGAAGGGTTGAGGCCTGTCAAAGCAAGCAATGATGCTGTGGCCAAAATCACATTACTCTAGAGCAATTTACCAAAGAACCTGTGAGCCTAAAAGTGAAAATTACATTTGTATTATTTTATTTTATTTATCTTTCTCTAGCTTATTTTTGAAGCACTACAGTTTGGACTCTTCAAAATCAGTGAGATGGTGAGTATAAGTTTAAGAATTTCTTTACAGTTATTCATCAATTTAAATTGTGACCTTTGTATGTATGTCACTTGAAATTGTACATTTAAATGAAGTGTCTATTGATAATAATTGGTTTTGTTGGGGAATCGAGAAATATCAAACCGTGATTGTCAATGGACTTGTTTCTGCTGAGCGGTAATTAAAAGCCAACAAAAGCATGGTTTTTATAAAAAAAAAAACAATTTAAAAAACTTAAAATGATTCATCTCCATTCAAATACCGTATTTTAAAATGGTTTTTTGTTACTGAAATTGATTATATCATGTTAAATTTGTAATTGTTTTCTTGGTTGTGTATACAGTCAACAGGTTTTTCTACAGCCCTTTTGGTAAGTTGCTTCAAATGTCATGGTAGACAAGTGTGTTTTCAGTGCAGTTTACTATTCCTTTCAACATAAATTCAAAACTCTCTCTCTTTGCGATTCTGTCTGATTAAAAGTTGTGAAGAATAAATCAACAAGCTTACTATTGCTTGCTTTTATGCTTTTATTTTTAAAAGAATAAAAAATAGTTGTAATTAATTTATATTAACTGTATCTGTGTTTTAAAACTAACAGATACTAACCATGAGTGACATATTCTAAAATGATCAGTCAACATCTAGCACTCTACTCAATACAACATGTTATAACATCCAAGCCCTGACATGGATTCATTATTATATTTGAAATATCAAACATGAAAAGAAAAACGACAAATATGTATCATCACTATCCTATCTCACCAGCTGTCTCGTTATTGATAATATTCACAATCATCATTGTCATCTTCAGTATCTATATACACTGTTTTTATTTATTTATATCCTGTATCTGCAGTGTATTTGCTTCAAGTCAAACTCTCATCTCTTCAATCAGCTACTCTCACAAGCTATTCAATTTGCAGTGAATACTCATGTCATTTATTAATGATACTTAACTGATTTTGTGTTTAATGAAAACAGTACTTTATTCTTCTTGTGTGACTTTGCTTTCATAACCACTATATATACTGTATAGTGTATACTGTTGTACTGTTTATTAAAATAAAATTACTTCAGATTTTGATACTTAATTTTTAACTGTATTCAAAGTTTCCTATTTGTAAATCTATAATAAAAAAAAAACCTTTTGTTATTTCAGCAAGTCCAACTTAACAATTTCAGGTTAGGAGACAGACCTTTTCTAAGAGGGCTAGGTAGTGGCACTAGTCTGGCCATAAAACATATTGTGGTACTATATGAGAAGTATGTTGGGCCCTAGTTGCTAAGCTAGCAAATTTGTTTTTTTAGACGGCAGCTGAACTTGCAGCCAAGGAAGTTGAAGAAGAACTTGAGAAGCAGAAAGAGCCTGAGAAAAGCAAAGATGCAGGCGGCAAGAAAAAGGTTGAAAAGAAAAGCAGCAAGAGCAAATCACCGTCAGCTGCTCGAGGCAAGAGTCCAAGAGCAAGATCAAAATCTCCCAAGGGAAAGAAGTCACCAAAGAAGGGCAAGAAAGTTGCTACGCCAACTCCTCCTCCAACACCACCGCCAAGTGAGTTCATCACAAAGATTTATGTGCAGTGTTATCTTATAATTTCTATTCTATTTACTCTGTCTACACTATCAAACTTTATGTGACAAAAAAAGTGTGATGTGCCCAAGTATAGTGGTGATATGACATCATCATGTCCATATATGGTCACATCAAATTTTTGTCACATAAAGTTTGATAGTGTAGACAGAGCTTAACTGACAAAAACACAAACATTCTGTGAAATTGAGTAAATTGTATTTTTAGCTGAAGACACACCAGAAGAAAAAGCAAAGAAGAAACTGAGAGAAAGGATGAAAGAAGAATATATTTCTGCTATTAACCATGAAGGTATGTTTAGAAGAGACTTGTCAATACACTTTTAATTATTTATATGTTCTGTACACAAAATGAATGTTCATATTAATGAAAATAGTATTGCATATTAAACAAAATATGATTTACGAACAGAATAATTTGATATTGGCAATGTTTTTGTACATTTTACATACCATTAACTATTCTAACACACATGTATGTATCCTCAATTGGTGAATTATGATTCATGTGTCCTTCAGTATTAGTTCAGGAAAATCGATATATAATGGTGATACTTTATTTTTAAAGTAAATTAAAGAATTATATTCCTAACAATGACACATTTTAAATTCTTAGCTTACTAACCTTTTTACATTTTTGCCTTTCAATTTACATTTATATATTTATACTTTATTGAATTTTAACTATTGTGATATATTTTTTTTAATGTTTTTATGTTGCTTGTGTTGTTGAGGGCCTCTCAAAATCAGCTTATGCTGGCTGGATCACCCTCTTGAAATATTGTCAAATAAATAAAAATAAATAAATTGTATACATGGAGAGTACAAAGAAAACAAAAAGTATTGTGAAAGAATTAATGGTAATCATGACATAGTTGTTTCTGAATTCAACTCCTAAACTGGAAAAAATCATCATCATAATCATTTTTGAATTATTTAGAACATGGGTTAAGGGCTCGTATGGAACTGATCAAGGTGCACGCCATAGCAGTACTACAGGATTTGAAATCAAAAGCAGATTCAGCCTATAATGACATGAATGACTGGCTTGGAGTCAGATTCCTCACTGAAATGAAGAGGTAGGCAATGGTTTTACTGAAAATAAAATACTATTATATACTACTCGCATTATATTTAGAAAATCACTTAGGACAAGAAAAATATATATGATACTGTATTTTATTTATTTTATATATTTTCTTTATGAATAAATATTTTTTGTATCTAGCATTGATTCCATGTGTGACCTGTACCATAGAGCAATTGAAAAGAGAGAGAAAATACAACAGGAGTTGATTCTATTTCAAGATGACTTCCTTGTCAATAAGGTGAGTAATAAGAAACTTTTACCTATGACCTAGACATGGTCGTCTGGGCCTAGAAATCGGCCTAAAACTACGTGACGAAGATATCCTATGTACACAATGAATTAATTTCTTATGTCATTGTGCTAATCAATATTGTGTATACTTAACTTGAATAACTAACATTGATTAATTTATTGAACAATATACGCTTCGACATGAAGTGTGATGTGCCCATATATTGACATGATGATGTAATATCACAACCATATTTGGTCATATCACTACAATATTTGGCCACATCACACTTTCTCTTAAACTACAATTATTAACAACCACATTACAATGCTACTATATTAAATATAACATTTATAACATTAATAATAACAATGTAATAATGATGACACAATTATATTATAATAATAGGAGGTGAAGGTATTCCGTACACCAAGCCCACCACCCAGGCCATCACCAAGAGAGTATGACTTGCCAGACCAATATACAGTGGAAGAGATCAGGATGCTGTTGGCACAGTTCCTTAAATCAGCGCCGTCTGGTTTCCTTTCAAGCAAGGCTTTCATTGACACACTGTCAGATCTCACTGCTCTCACTGTAAGCTTTTTCCATGTTAATAGTGGTATATGGTACAGTATAATTGTAATTGGTACTGCCTTACTCCTACACAACATGTGAAGTAATTCCTGGTTGCTTATTTATCAGAGTTATTTTATTCAATGCAACAGTGCACAGAATGAAAAAAATGATTTCCAATAATTAATTAGTTTAGGTTTTACAGTATACTTAGCAAAATATATAACTTTATATTATGTTTTCTTTTTTTATTTTACGATAATGTCCATAAAGAAGTCAAAGTTTACAATATTTGTTTACCGCATGCTTTAAAAATGAACCGGATTGGAATAGTATGTATATTATAAACTTTTTATTATTATAAACTGAATGTGTTTTGTTACAGCATGGAATGTCTGCTTTACCTGATTACTGGATGGCATTAACACCTGTACAGGTCAGATTAATATTTATTTTAAGTGCAAATACATGTTTATTGTTTCCTTAACTGTCCAGGGCCGTAGCCAGCATGAGGCAGACTCTCCCCTTGTGTGAAATTTTCACTACCCACCCCAATTCCCCAGCAGAGATCATATTTTATATTTAATAATTACATTTAAAGCATCTTTGCCTCGTCTGTTTTTAAGCCGTCGCTACGGCCTTGCCTACCAATGGCACAGGCCTTTAGTTCATACATCTGATTATGGTGGTGTCTATATTCCTTAGTTAAAATCTTTTATTATGTTGACAGTGTCTATCTACCAACATGACACATGAAAACTCCACTCCCAAAGTCTTTGTTTAAGCAGAACATCTGCTGTCCTGTATATTTGTCAAGCGAATAGATTGCAACCTATTGATCAGATTTTTTTTGATCATTTTTTTTAAAGCTCTGTCTCCACTAAATAAATGTGATGTGATGATTTGGTCATATCACTACCATATTTGGGCACATCACACTTTTATTTGTCAAACTAAGTTTGATAGTGTAGACATAGGTTAATGTTCATTTTTATTCTCTCTATCATCTACAGCTTGAGCAACTCTCCAGTACCTTGTCTTCAGATTCTGAATACATTGATTGGAGAAGGTTCCTGTTGCAAACCACTCAACCATGGACACAGCCTACACAAGCTCAGTTGCTGGAAACTCTCAGCAAATACAAAAGTATTGACAGTGAAGGTACTGGTAAAATCAGCAGACAACAGTTTGAAAAAGTGAGTACACAAAGTAAAACACAGTATAGCCTTCATTTTTTGGTTGCCTTTACTTGTTCCAACGAAAATAAAAGGTCGCGAAATAGTTGGATTTGTAAAATCATGACCATTTAGAGCAGCAAAATGGGCTATACTTTATTGTACATATGCCTTGTCATTACACTAGAATTACTGTACCTTTAAATTCAATATAACAAATTATTTGATAAACATTAAAATTTAAAAAAAAACAGCAAAGCCTATTTCATTTGTAACAATTTTAATGGGCATGAATAATAAAACAACATCAATAAAAAACAAATAAAAGAAGCACAAAATGCTAATAAAAATATTATAGGTGGCCATAGATATTTATTTAATAGATGAATGGCAAGGTTTGTTATAACAAGAAAAGTGACCTACAGTAATTGTAAGTACAGTAGTATTACAAAATATAAGTAAATGACAACATTTGCAACGAAATAGTTTTGTTTCATAATTTGAGATCTACAAAAAAAAACTTTCCTCATCGAATATTTATAACTTTTTAATTTTTTTTTTATAGGTTGGATTATGGTTTCTATCAGAAGGGGTCACATCGACTCTACCCATTGACCCTAATGAACCTCTGCCTTATGATAGACTAGCTAACATACTTCCTCTTGTATATGACATTTTCTGTGACTGTTCAAATCCACCTATGTTGGACTATGTCAACATGGTTAGTTTATTTATTTATTCACAATATTTAACCAGGGTGGCCCAATCAGTCAAAAAGACTGGTCTTCCTTGGGGCCCTGGGTACAATAGTACATAATGCTTATAGTACTCTGTTCCAGGGAAAGTGATTTGCAACTATTTCTTGTAAAATGATCATTATTTTCATTAGAAAATTTAAAATATGATTTAAGGTATACATCACAAAGGTTTAACCAACCAAGAGATGTGAACATATCTTTAGGAAATGTGCATTTAATATTAATCTTTTGTCAGTACATCGATTGAATAAATTGAGGCTTTGTTTTACATTAATTTTCCAAAATACTTGACCAAAAGTGAGTCGAATAATCAAAAGGTCAAATTTCTCTCTGCCGTGTAATATTAAATTATTTTATTAGCATGACTTTATTATATTGATATTGATTTTTTTTTCATAGCTTCTATACTTCAGCGTTTCCCCCGATTATCAAAATGGATTCTTCCGAGCACTTAGTGTTACTGCAAACACACACATGCCCAGGCCTAAAAGTGATGAGATTTTGCCTTTACAGTTAGATCCTGTTAACCCACCAACTGTCAAGGAGGTTGGTTTAATTTGTTATTTAATTAAGTACTTGATATACAGTAGATTACCAGTGCAAAACATCCTTACAGATAATACAATAATCTACTACGTCACTAAAATTATGCTGGTAGGCCCTATTGAATAACTATATTTCAAGAATACTTACCTGGATAAACCGGTATTACTTTTGCACCTCTATCATAATGGAATGATCTATTGTTTATTTATAATACATAATGCTTCAAATTTGCATGTATAACCCATTGGAGTTGAATAGCTACAGCTAATTGCTTGATATGTGTTTTTGTACAGATTGCTAAGTTAATGAGTGAGGCACATTCGACCGTGTATGTAGGACCACCAGAGGAAGATATTCCACAAAGTGCTACTAATGCTACTGTACCACTTGATGCTCTAGTTCAGGTAACTACTGCTAACCAGGACAAACTACTGTATATACAAGTATAACACCTCTAAAAGTCAAACTAAAAACTTAACGTCTAATAAAATCTTTATATAGTATGTTGGATATTCAATGAGTTGGACGAACTACTGCTCAAGACAAAGTATAAACCTTTAAAATCAAATAAAGAAATACTTTGGTTATAGCCTACTAAAATCTTTATACAGTATATAGTATGTTGGATATTAGCCTAGCCTATAGCAAAGAATATATATCACAAGAATGAGTAATCCGCGATTTTTGCATTAGAAATTTGTAACAGAGAGTGATGCCTGCCCTCATAAGTACTAAATAAGATTTGGTTTAATAGATATTAAATAGTAATGTCACATTAAATAGAATTATGATAATAATATATTTTGCAATTGTAAAACATTTTATAAAACATATTTAATAACTAGTGAACATTCTACAGAAAATTATTTACCACCATGCTAATTTAAATCACAAAGAAAGGCCGAACATCAACAACAAAAATAAACCAAAATTATTCAGCTTGGCCTATGGTAAACAACAACACGCCCGGTAGCACCCGCTTGATGAAGCGAACTGTTTATTCGGCATTTTTTTACTAAATAAATAACATGAAACGAACAATTAAATATCCAAACAGCATTTAACATAATGTTGCCATGTAGTTGAACATTTTTTATCATGAAAACACTACCAGTGATCCAGGCTTAGATTAGTGTGACCGTCACAAAAAGCTGTATACATCCTGACTTATGGCGGCACCCTACCGCATGGAAAATTTTACTGTTACATCGAAAATCGCGAATTACTCATTCTTGTGATGTATATTCTTTGCCTATAGTTACATTCAATGAGTAAGACGAACTGCTGCTCAGGACAAACTCTAAAACCTTTCAAAATAAACTGAATACTTTGGTTATGGCCTACTAAAATGTTTATACAGCATATGTTATGTTAGATATTCGCCTAGTTACATTCAATAAGAGAAATACTCTTTATTATTATTATTATTCACAAGAGTCAACTCAAGAGCTATGTAATTCAAAGGCTTAACCAGCTAAAACAAACAATTCCTACTATACAGGTTTTACATCATGGTCAGCCATTGCTTGGTGACAGTCACCGGTTCAGTGTAACCTCCGATCCAGAAGATACTTTCTCAAGAGAACGTCTGGCAGGAGTCTACCAGGAACTTGGTAGTGAAAACTTAGAGCCTATATGTTTTTATACGTTGATGGAACATCCAATCATTCAAGATTGTCTATCGATGTGTCATCGGTTTAAGACACCAGTAAGTTGTTGGAAATTGTTTCTATTCTGGTATAAAACAGCAAAGACAACTAAGTAAGTTGGCAGGAAACAAAAAGACAACTGAATCCCTGCGCTAAGAGCCTGTGCTCCCTGTTTAACTAGTAGTAGCATATGAAGATATGCCTAGGCTTAGACATATTTTTGTCCATATTTCTCAAACTTAAACAATGCATTTAAGGTAATTGAGGTTGTTCAGAATGCTTATCTTTTTTTAGAAACTGAATTGGATTAAAATGACACTTTTTGTTTTTAATTTATTCTTTTTTTTTAATCTTTATTATCAACAGGACATCAGGAATGTGTTGCTTTCTAATAACCCAGTATTGCAGTTGAATGACACAGACACCCAGAGTATGATGTCATGAACAGCTATATACATACTGCTGTTTTAAATATAATATATATATACAAATACAATGTATTGAATGGAAAAAAGTGAAGAAAAATATATTACCTATTTTTATTTTCATGAGATTAGATATCAATTTTATTTGTATATAAGTTATATTTTAGCTGACAGCAATTGTTTAACTTGAATTATTAAATCCGTCCATGAAAGTAATTTAAAATGTTATATTCTAAGAAAAAAAAATATTTGTACAGTAATATAATTGGGATTATTTAAGAAGTGATAAGGTCAAATATAGTTCATGATTACATTGCAAAATACTTTATTACTCCAGTTGCATTGACAAGTAAGGTGTTAATCAGTTTGGTACCAGTAGTCTCATAATGGAAGTCGATTGGTTGCAAATTTAAAAATTGATTCGCAGTATAGTGCCATTACATTTAAAATTTGTCTTTTTTTAGTATTTGAATGAAATTTATTTATATCCAAATGAAGAGTATTTGAAATTTCAAAGAAAACATTTTTTTTTTTTACTTTTCAACAATGTAATACAATCCACAATACTTTACTCTGTGGTCCATTTACCAGGCTAGTAATCACAATGTTTACTCTGTGGTCCATTTACCAGGCTAGTAACCACAATGTTTACTCTGTGGTCCATTTACCAGGCCAGTGACCACAATGTTTACTCTGTGGTCCATGTACCAGGTTAATGACCACAATACTTTACTCTGTGGTCTATTTACCAGGCTAGTAACCACAATACTTTACTCTGTGGTCCATTTACCAGGCTAGTAACCACAATACTTTACTCTGTGGTCCATTTACCAGGCTAGTGACCACAGTGTTCACTCTGTGGTCTATTTACCAGGCTGGTAACCACAATGTTTACTCTGTGGTCCATTTACCAGGCTAATGACCACAATACTTTACTCTGTGGTCCATTTACCAGGCTAGTAACCACAATGTTTACTCTGTGGTCCATTTACCAGGCCAGTGACCACAATGTTTACTCTGTGGTCCATTTACCAGGCTAATGACCACAATACTTTACTCTGTGGTCCATTTACCAGGCTAGTAACCACAATGTTTACTCTGTGGTCCATTTACCAGGCCAGTGACCACAATGTTTACTCTGTGGTCCATTTACCAGGCTAATGACCACAATACTTTACTCTGTGGTATATTTACCAGGCTGGTAACCACAATGTTTACTCTGTGGTCCATTTACCAGGCTAATGACCACAATACTTTACTCTGTGGTCCATTTACCAGGCTAGTAACCACAATGTTTACTCTGTGGTCCATTTACCAGGCTAGTAATCACAATGTTTACTCTGTGGTCCATTTACCAGGCTAGTAACCACGATACTTTACTCTGTGGTCCATTTACCAGGCTAGTAACCACAATGTTTACTCTGTGGTCCATTTACCAGGCTGGTAACCACAATGTTTACTCTGTGGTCCATGTACCAGGCTAGTAACCACAATACTTTATTCTGTGGTCCATTTACCAGGCTAGTGACCACAATGTTTACTCTGTGGTCCATGTACCAGGCTAGTAACCACAATACTTTACTCTGTGGTCCATGTACCAGGCTATTAACCACAATACTTTACTCTGTGGTCCATTTACCAGGCTAGTGACCACAATGTTTACTCTGTGGTCCATTTACCAGGCTAGTAACCACAATACTTTACTATGTGGTCCATTTACCAGGCTAATGACCACAATACTTTACTCCGTGGTCCATTTACCAGGCTAGTAATCACAATGTTTACTCTGTGGTCCATTTACCAGGCTAGTAACCACAATACTTTGCTCTGTGGTCCATTTACCAGGCTAGTGACCACAATGTTTACTCTGTGGTCCATGTACCAGGTTAATGACCACAATACTTTACTCTGTGGTCTATTTACCAGGCTAATAACCACAATACTTTACTCTGTGGTCCATTCACCAGGCTAGTAACCACAATACTTTACTCTGTGGTCCATTTACCAGGCTAGTAACCACAATACTTTACTCTGTGGTCCATTTACCAGGCTAGTGACCACAGTGTTCACTCTGTGGTCTATTTACCAGGCTGGTAACCACAATGTTTACTCTGTGGTCCATTTACCAGGCTAATGACCACAATACTTTACTCTGTGGTCCATTTACCAGGCTAGTAACCACAATGTTTGCTCTGTGGTCCATTTACCAGGCCAGTGACCACAATGTTTACTCTGTGGTCCATTTACCAGGCTAATGACCACAATACTTTACTATGTGGTCCATTTACCGGGCTAGTAACCACAATGTTTACTCTGTGGTCCATTTACCAGGCTAGTAACCAATTTTTTATTTGTTTTTAATGTGGCGAAAGGTAAACATGTTAAGCTATAAACATTACGTAAACGAGCATTTCATGGTAAAACAAATAAACTCGGAATGGATGCTATTGTAAAGTCTTATTTTTTGTCTAATTTTACATTTTAGATGTCAAAGGCCTGGAAAAAAGAAGTTATAATAATGCATTTACCAGGCAGTTATTTTTTATCGTATGTAACATTTTAAACTGATGCATTGTGTCATGGTTTTTATTTGACAACTATTTAGTGGCTGTTTGCATAAATGTGTATCCTTTATTTAAAATATTATCCTTTGAATTCAATGAATAACAATTTTGAAAGGGTTAAATAAATGAATATTCTTATAACCATAAACCCTTTCTATAATATACTAATAATAAAATATTAATATTTATTTTGTTTTCAAATATTGAATTCTTTATGAGTTTCCTATTGCAGAATGAGGTCAAAAGAATAGTAAATTCTCATAAAATATTCTTATTGATAAAATAGCTTTAGGGGGGTGGATACATAAGCAGTAGACATTTGAAACCACATGGTCATGGAGACTATCTGGTTTCATCTTAGCAAAATAACAATACTGCATTACTTCAGACCTATTAAATATTTATATCTATCTTTAACCAATCAATTATACGTGTACGGTAGTCATGGTTACTTGTAATGCATTGGTTTTTTTAATGGATCTTTCAACATTCAAAACGCATCAACTTGTATGAATCAACATCATTAAGAGTTCGATCTACAATAATGTTGCTTTTTTACTTCTTTTCTGTTATATCTGGCATTGATAGTGGTAAGTTTATTTACAATTAAAAAGTAATAACTATAGTTTAATGTACCTTAATTTTTGTCGTCTGTTTACTGTACCTTATTGTTTTCGCCTTTTTATATGTACAGTAGCTTAATTTTGTTCGATTTTTTTTAAATGTACCTTAATGTTTTTCATCTTTTTTTTCCTGTACCTTAATGTTTTGTTTTCTTTCTCTTTTGTGGTTAACCACCACCTTTATTCATTCAATATTTCATACATATTTCGTTCACATTTCATTTTCATACATTAAATTTCCGTTTTCTACTTTTTTCGTTATTTTCTGATTTTTACTCTTTTAACCTTTATACATATAGTGTTTTGATTATATGCATACAAAAACCATAACAATCTACACTTCATTTTGTACATGATATAATACTGTACATTTTAAAATACAAATATGGATGCCACTTATAAGTTACAACATGCCTAGTGTATTCATATCTTTTAAAATATATTTAAACTGAATCCAGGGATTCTGGCATACAGGTTTTTTAGGTTCAGTTTTAATTTTAATTATGTATATGACGTACACAGCTATTGAATACAATTGATTTTTTAATTGACATTTACTTCCTAAAAGGAGTTCTTTGAACGAGCTACTGCTGTTATCTAGCTTTTTAAATATATTGTCAATTTTTTTCCACAGTATTTGATTACGTCTACAATAATAAAATATATGTTTTTCGTCTTCAATGACTCCACAATTGTTACATATGTTATTATTTTTCAGTTTCCAGTACCTTAATGTTTGTCTTTTCACTGTTACATACTTTTCGTCTTTTTAGTCGCGTGGAAGCGACTCTATAGTTCACTATGTCGGTCGGTCGGTCTGTCTGTCGGTCTGTCTGTCGGTCTGTCTGTCGGTCTGTCTGTCTGTCGGTCCGGTATCACTGTGCGTTTTATCGCTTTATGACCTTATCTTGATATCAGTTTAATCTAGCTAAGTCAATTTTTCACAGAATATTCCTTATGGCCAGGAATCGATGTGGTTATGTTTTCACGGTGCGCAATAAAAAATTACGCGGTCTACGCACGATTTAACGAAATCACGTTTGTAATCATATCTTAACAACCATGAATCACAATTAAATAAAATTTGGTACTCATAAATTTCAGGGCATAAATCATCATATGGCAATACAATTACGTGCGTAGCGCATGTAACGCATGCGTAAGCGCGCTTAAAATTTTCACAATTTATTTTCGATGAAATAAGAGTACGTTTCAGGCAATTTTAAGCGTTTACAAAATTGCCATGAGTGCGCATATTTTTGCGCGCGCACTGCGCGTTAAATGTTATTGCGCACTCTTCTTGCCCGATTTCTGTTTTCTTGACTTACTTTTCAACTCGAAATTACGTTATACGAGCACGTCAAAAGTGACAGGCTACGCACGTGTAAATTAAAAAAATATAAATGTTTTTAAACATTTCAACATTTTTAAACATGTTCAGTAATTTCGGTCAGTATAGTTCACTATGTCGGTCGGTCCGTCTGTCTGTCGGTCTGTCTGTCTGTCGGTCTGTTTGTCTGTCGGTCCGGTATCACTATGCATTGTAGCACGCGACTTAATGGCTGTTGGCCTTGTTACTGTATACCTTAATGTTTTCCATCATTTTTACTGTACCTTAAAGCTTTTCGTCTTTTTTCCTGTTAACTTAATGTTTTTCATCTGTTTTTCCCTGTACCTTAATGTTTTTCGTCTTTTTTAATGTACCTTAATGGGTTTAATGTACCTTAATGTTTTCCGTCTTTTTTAATGTATTTTAATGTTTTTTATTGTTTTTACAATACCTTCATGTTTTTTTTTCTTTTTATAATACCTAAATGTTTTTCATCTTTTTAATGTACACTACATTAATTTTT
Organism: Antedon mediterranea; assembly: GCF_964355755.1. NCBI lineage: Eukaryota > Metazoa > Echinodermata > Crinoidea > Comatulida > Antedonidae > Antedon > Antedon mediterranea. The sequence goes on from NC_092675.1 coordinate 19,715,180, forward strand.
TTCGATTTTTTTAAAACTGTACCTTAATGTTTTTCGTCTTTTTTAATGTACCTTAATTGGGTTTTTTTTACTGTACACCTTAATACTTTTCATCTTTTTTACTGTATAGGCCTACCATAATGCTTTTTATTATTTTTAATGTATCTTAATGTTTTTCATCTTTTTTACTGTATACCTTATAACTTTTCCTCTTTTTTACTGTATACCATAATGCTTTTCGTCTTTTTTCCTTTTACCTTAATGCTTTTTATCTTTTTTAACGTATCTTAATGTTTTTCATATTTTTAATGTACCTTAAAGTTCGTTTTTTCTACAGTACCTTAATGTCAGTGTGCTTAATGTGTTCCTCTTTTTCAATGTAACCACTGAAGTATACCATGTTTTTGTAATCAATTTTACTGAATTTTTGGTATATTATAATGAAAGCTTTCTTATTTGCAGCATACTTGTCCTACAAAGCACAGGCGACTTCAACTGCATATGTATATGCGAATGAGGCAGCATTTGCAACCGATGGGCTTGATTATTCAGTTTTTAATGCGTCCAATTGTTATCATTCCAGTAAGCTATTCACAGTCTGTGTCAAAGTGCTACTTATTATCGTGTGCTTAATCAACCTAAGTAATTGTAGTCTTAGTATAATGTTACCAATGAGTAGAATATTTAGTTTGCTGTTGTTAATTAGTAACAACAGTCAGCTGTCAGCTCTTAAAAAGGAATGGAAAACATACTACGGATGTTCACGAGATACTAGAGGAACAAATTAGATTCTATGAACATCTGTATTCAAATAAAATTCTAACAGAAAATGAAATAAATAAATATTTACGAAATACTACAGTTAAAAAACTATCAGAAAAAGATAAAATAGAATGTGAGGGAATATTAACAGAAGGAGAACTAACAAAAGCAATATCTAACATGAAGTTGAATAAAAGTCCGGGTTCCGATGGACTAAGTGTCGAATTCTATCGTCATTTTTGGGAATATCTAAAAGATATTTTGTGTAATTCTTTAAATTACAGTTACAACAATAAGAGTTTAAGTAACTCACAGAGGTTAGGTGTAATAAATCTTTTATTTAAGAGTGGAAAGAGAGAGTGTCTCGAAAACTGGAGACCAATTACATTGCTAAATGTAGATTACAAAATAATGGCACATGCTCTTTCAAACAGACTAAAAAAAGTATTAGGGTCTATTGTCAGTAATGATCAAAAAGGATATATTAATGAGAGATTTGGAGGAGAAAATATTAGACTAGTTGAAGATGTGTTGTCTTATACGAAAGAAAAGCAAATACCAGGAGCCATGATTTTTCTTGACTTTGCTAAGGCATTCGACTCAATAGATAGAAAGCTAATGTTAAATGTTCTAAGAAAGTTTGGTTTTGGTTTATCTTTTGTACATTGGATAAATGTAATATACACAGGCACTAGATGTATGGTTAAAAATAACGGATGGGTTTCAAACAGTTTTAATATGGAATGTGGAGTACGTCAAGGTTGCCCGTTGTCTGCACTATTATTTACAGTTGTAGTCGAGGTAATGGCAATAAATATAAGGAATAATCCATTGTGTAAGGGAATTGAATTACCTGAGAATAAAAATATTGATAATATGGTGAAAATAGCTCAGCTCGCTGATGACACTGTGATTTTTACATCAGGTGAAAATAGTTTAAAATATTTTTTCACTGAAATCAATGCATTTTGTAATATTTCAGGGTTGAAGCTAAATAAAGGAAAATGTAAAGGAATCTGGATTGGATCAATTCAGAATAACCTAGCAACCCCTTGTGGTATCACTTGGACGAAAGAGCCAGTGAAATTCCTCGGAATTTATGTAGGCTATAAAAAAGGTGTTTGTGAAAAAAAAAACTGGGATGATAAAATTATGGAGTTAGAACATACTTTAAGGCTATGGGAAAAACGACACCTTACCTTCTTTGGAAAAATGATAATAATTAAAAGTCTAGCAATTTCAAAATTAATATACAATGCTAGTATTATCAATGTACCAAAACATGTATTTCCAATGGTAGAGAAGTTACTGTATAGATTCCTATGGGGAAATAAAAAAGAAAAGATTAAGAGGAAAACACTTATAAATAAAATAGAAGAAGGAGGGGTTAATATGATTGATTTTTATGTAGTTGTGAACTCGTTAAAGCTAAACTGGGTTAAGAGACTACTTAGCCCAGACCCAGGCAAGTGGAAATGTATTCCAAAATATTACATGTACCCTATAGAATGTACATTAGAGATAAGTAGGCTTAATTTTGAAGAGCATAAACAATTACAAATTATGCCTGAATTTTATTTAAATATGATTAATGCAATTGTGAAAATAAATAATATTGAAATATTAGATCCTCAAAATGTACAGGAAATTAAATCTCAAACCTTGTGGGAAAATAAACATATACTGTCAGACGGAAAGTCTTTATACTTCAAAGATTGGTTAAAGTCGGGCTATAAAACAATTGGTGACATTTTGGTCAATAACACAATTGTAAGTCTTAGAGATTTAATTCCCACGTTATTAGTAAAGCATAATGGGATAATAGAATACTTCAAGCTCATGAATGCTATTCCTATTGAATGGAAGGAAGTATTGGCACGACATAGATTAGAGAAAGAACAAGTTAATGTTGATATTAAAAATGAATTATTCAAATCAAATGTTAAAACAGGTTTTTATGATAAGTTTATATTTGAACTAAAGACAGTGCCAATCTCCCAAGTAAAATGGGAAGCAGAGTTTTTAAATAAGACTATGGTATGGAACAAAATATGGAATAATAAAGTCAAAGATATGAAACATATGGTAAAAGTTGCGCAATTCAATTTTAAACTTTTACATCGCATACTTGTTTGTAATAAAAGATTACATATTTGGAAATTGTCTAAAACTAATATTTGCGATAGATGTAAGAATGTGATAGAAAACGAAGAACATATGTTACTTAAGTGTAAAGTGATTAAGCCAGTTTGGAGGAAATTCAATAATCTTATTGTTGAATGTTTTCCCAATGAAACGCCAATACATTGGTTTGATATAGTTACTGGTTCCAAAGATAAACTTGTAAATGAGCTAACATCTATCTTTACGTTTTGTATATACAAATCCCGCATAAGGCTTAGTTTATTAGATAACATGATGGGTAACGAATCAAAAAGTATCTTGAATATGTTTAAGTTTGAATTAAAAAATCTTATAGAAAATGAATACGCATGTAATCAGTATAAAGCAGTTATAAAATGGAATGATGTTAAAATTAAATTATTAGAATTCATAAAATAAGAAAAATATAAAACTAGTACAAGCTGTAGTGTAAAACTAACACCTAGACTTATACTAAAACTAATACATGATAGAAATAAATGTATTAGGGTAAAACATAGACTGAAACACACGGTCAAGCATATAAGTAAACAAACTGGTAAATGTAAAGGGCCAACATAGTAAGAAAAGAACTTTAAAGGAATAGAAATAGTGGAATGAAACAAATGTTATACAAGGCCAAAACATAAAAAGTAGCATATAATGTGTTTATAATAACTATATTAAACTGATTCGTAAATGTAAATAGGTATATTAATGTGTGTATGTGTGTATATATTTGTAACGGATGTAATATAAGGTCAAAAGAAATAAAGAAACAAATTGTGAGTACTGATTTAAGATATAATAAAAGAAACAGCTACTTTTTAATACATTTCTTAATATAAAGTAAATTTAAATGATAAATAGTTGTACTTTTACTATAACTTGCAATAAACATAAAATGTACGTTTTTAAAGCATACTTTTACTCCATCGATTTTATGTACATGTATAGATATAGTGCCTTTTTAGCTGTTATATTGCATTTTTATTGTTCTTTATTTTATAAAAATGTATGTATGTTATGTAATATATATTTGTAAAAGGAATGAATAAATGTGGGTGACCCCCACGAAAGAGAAAAAAAAGTAACAACAGTCAGCGTCAATCATGAAACTAATGTAATGACCTGCTAAAAGGCATTCATGTAGTTTTTTTGTTTTCTTAAGCCATATAATAAGTTAGCCTACACGTCATACATTTTTAATTTAGATGAAAGTTCAAATTAATTAATTTGTATTAAACCTTGTAGGTTACCACTATCAACCATGGATAAAAGTGGATCTTTCACAAGAACACAAAGTCACGAGTGTTACGATCATCAATATGGTTGAACAAGGTAACAGATAAAACTGTAACTTTTAGGCCTATGTGTAATAAACACAGCAAAATGAAATTACAAATGTGATCAATTCAATAATTGGTCACATGTACTTCTTAAATGAATAAAAGGTTCTGAACTGTAGTTTACAGTATTTAAAATGTGTATGTTTATATTCTGTGTTTTGTTATTTCTATACACTTTATTTGACAATATTTAGGACGTGTGTATCATGAACGATTACTAGATGCTGAAGTACGAATTGGATCTGATTATTCTTACCCAAGCACATTGTGTGGATCCGTTACTGATGTCCAGACTAGCCCTATCATCGACATAATCTGTCCAGTTCCAACCATTGGTCGTTACGTAATGGTATGGTTTTCATCAAAAACGCAGTATTTGAACTTTTGTGAAATAAAAGTCTATGCGGAATATGAATATGTAACTGGTATGTCAGCCTAAAGTGTCTTTCAAAACTTTATTTTAAATAGTATTAATGTTCAAAGTTACACAACAGTCTAACAAGCCAAATTCTTATTGTATTCTAGTTACAGTAGGCCTATTGTAATTCAATTAAAGTTTTGAACCATGTAATAAACGCATCTAATATATAAATTTACGTAAGGGCAAAATTCGATAAATCTCGGTTAATTTATAGAATTTTTACTCGATGGTATATAAAGTTGGTTCATACTTTCGGTACTGATTTTAACCATCTGACATAACCCTGTTTACTAATTAAATTGAGTTAGGTAATTAGTTATTGACGATTAAAACGAATTTAGGTTCAACGATTTGCCCCAAATAGGGGTGTTTTCCGATCGTGGTATACACTGTCTAATGGATGTCCATCTTGAAAAATACCCGCCACAAAAATGCGAGGAGGCTTCGCATTTTCCTATCTCCTCCTACGATAATTGTTTTTAATAGCTGAAAACTGGTTGAACAGCTAGAGTACAGCATCATAATGTTGAAGACAGGCCGATTTTCTTAAAAGAATACTATTTTGATAGATTTAATATACGATTATACAAATTAAGTCATCTTAATTATAATTGTGCCAGATATAAAATACAGGGTTCACATATTGACGATCTTCCATTGGTTTCAGGTGATTTTCAGAGAATTCTGAATCCCATCACACTGTTTACTTTGAGTATGGCTTGTTTGTTGGAAAACTTCTACGGAAAGCTGCCAATACGACCATGTAACTATGGTAATAATGAGTGTGCAGATGACACTTCAGAGTCAATTGAGGTTGCGACTTTAGACCCATACTCCAGCGGAACACAAACGTTGACAATCGCCTTCTATGTCTACCCGTACCAGAGTTCAATGGGCGATATTATTGGATTATCCGAAAAAGGAACCAGTCTACGAATACAACAAACGTATTCCAATGGTAATCTATATCAATCTGAGGTAACTGTATTCTATGGAAATCAGGAACTGACTAGAGCTCATGTTCTATTGCCTGAAGTTTGGACATTTCTTACTCTGACTTTCGATGGAATCAATCAAAACGTCAAACTCTGGAGGAATGGAGAGATTGCAAGTATTGGTTATACACAACGTACGCATTTAGATTTCTATTTCAATGAGACAACAATCAAAATTGGGCATGATGGCTCCGAGGCACAAACTAACGTCGCGATGTTTCAAATTTATGATAGAGTACTTGACGAATCCGAGATCAAAGCAGTACGAGATCGTTCTACTAATGGTAATAAATATAATACTTCTTAAATAATTAAATATCAATACCTCTCATATCTCCACCGATAGTTAACTGATAGCACTGTTTTTGTTGATGTAAATCAGTGCAAACTTGGGCTTTTGAGCTCTAAGCTCCGAGTGATATTGTCTCTCTTTGTAATAATTTTTTTATAATTTCTATATTAAATTTCAGGTCAAGACGGTCTTTACGAGACCCTGTTAACATTAGCGGACTTTCAGGGCAAAATTCTGCATACTGTATATTCTCGATCATTGGTTCATTGTGGTCAGATATGCAAATCAAAATGCTGTGACGTGTTCAAGTTTACAATGGCTAATAACAGTTGCACCTTGTATTCAACTCAGCAACCTCACGAAACATTTGCAGTAATAAACGGCGAACATTACAGACATGTTAACGTAATCTAACAGATAATTGATTGAGTCATGTTTAAGAAAATATAATTGGAAAAGTAATGTTATTTTCTTGCATATAACATTGAATAGTATAATACTGTATTCATATTTATCTCATAGCTCATCAGCTTCCCATTGGCGCGCCATACCAAATTTAAACTAGAAAGCCACTCCGAGTCCTACTGTAAAATTCTCATACATAAGTTTTCTCCGGGAAAAAAATATATATATATTTGTGTGTGTCTTAATGCTGTTTGTGATTTAGGCTAGTTTCACTACAAGCATGTGTATGCGAGTTTGGTGTTATTCATTTTGGTAAAGATCTTTTAATTACTTTTTGAGTAATCCTGCTAACAAACAAACAAACAGACAAATGAAAGCACTCAGAAACTGAGTGAAGTACTTGGCAAAATATATCCACTGACTTGGAGCATGATACATTTTTTTGCTTTAGGTATCAGCTTTACATGGTTATGTTTTAAAATTACAAATCACAAATTATAACCCTTGCCTCTTGTCCAAAAATGAGGTTTTTGGAAAAGAGTAGTTCTCGAGAAAATGCAATTTCAGTTTACGTGTTGCTTTAAGATTTCTCACAGGCTTTTGAAAATGGTCTCCTATCTTTTAACACTAGCCGGTCTGAAAATAATATCATTTGTGTTATTTGTGAAGTTATTAATACACCAATGTTGTTGATTTTCAATAAGCATGGTCTGAAAGTATATACCTAAATACACCTAAAAAATTAAGTAACGATAACTTGAAAACTGTATCGCTATCGTGCTAACAAACAAACATATATACAAACAAAGTAAATACTATACTTGGCAAAATTTCTTTTTGCCAAGAAACAAACACACGCGATCGATTACATATACCTCCTTGGCGGAAGTAAATAATGTGTCTCAACCAACGAACAGTATCGCTTTGTCATCAGAAGGGCATCAGTTGATGTTGATAAAAATAAAAAAACACTACTTTTTATTGATAAACTAGCAGCTTAACTACAAAATGCTAATTGTTCACTTGGTAATGTTGTTAGCCGTTGTAAATGTATAGGCGTAATTAACAAGTACGTCCCTTTTCGGCATTCTATTATTGTTATTATTATTACTTGTATAGCGCACATTTATACAACATTTAATTATAATCAGCGGCGCTTCACATCAATTAGTATCGTAACATTGTTTGAAATATAGTGCTTTTAAATGTTTTTTAAACTGATTATAGTCGTCTAAGTGTTTAATGTGACTTGGTAATCTGTTCCAAATTTTGGGTCCTGCTACGACGAACGAACGGTCAGCAAATGTCTTTCGTTTAGTTCGTGGGATTGTCAGGTTATAATTGCTGGTGCTTAAATAGTGTTTCTGTGCATATGTAAATAAACCTGTTAAGACAGAAAACAGAAAATTATTGAGAGAGCGTATGAATATGTATAATATTTTCTAATCGATTGTTCTTTAAATAGAGATAGATGTATTTTTTCTATTCGCAAGCATAGACCTCTTTGAATAGAAGAACGATCTATTGATTCTCATTAAAATAATAATTATATTGAATTATATATAAACAAACCAATCGCAAGCGTCGCGTCCGTTTTGTAGAAACAACAATAATTTGGTAGAGTACATTAATTATGGGGTGTTCACTATCTAAGAGTCTATTAAACACGTGCGTCACCCATCGTGTAGCCAAAACATTTATTTATTTAAATCCCTAAATGTACAATCGCGTATTCTGTAATTTTACTCTGACTCTATTCAATTGTTGTTTGACGTTCAGTATATTCACCAATTATCGTTCAACAAATTACACAAGAAACTCAAATTGCGAAAATAAAAGATCGCGAAATAGTTAAAAATGTAAAATCGCGAAAATTTAGGGCCGCGAAAATGTTGGACTTTACAATACTAAATTTATTAGTATTTTAAACCAGATTTACAGTAAATATATTCATTTATTTATATTAGTTTTCTTATTGTTTGCTTAACACAAGTAGAAAAATATAAATCAGGTTAATGATTTAAAAAACAAAACAAAAAAACTTACTTTTGAAAATAAAAGTATGTATGTAGGCCTATGTTGTCGTCGCGGATCGAAAGTTGTATCCGATATTGTCGAACCGGTTGGTGGCGTGCTTTGGTATGTAAATCTAATTTACATACCATGAGTCGGTTGTTATGATTGCGGTATGTGCGCATCCGAAGAAGACATTTTATTTTCACGAAAGAAAGATATTAACAATTTGGCTGCTTTCGTTGTAAGTAGATTGTTAATTATAATGCTAAACTGTATTGAAACTATTCTACCTTGTTCTGAACAATTTGACACTAAAAATAATTTCATATGTACAGTACAATATTTTCAAAGTTATGCGATTTGAACAGTTTGAGCCATATTGTGTGTCTCTCAGATTAGTGGTTGCTAAGATATGATAAATCAAGGTCAAAGGTCAATAATGTTAGAATCCGCCATTTTTTGCAAAAACATGCCATGCATTAGACTGGATATAAAAGTGTAGTTTCTGGACAATTTAAGCCCTAATTATCTCCGATTAGTGGTTGCTGAGATATGATAAATCAAGGTCAAAGGTCAATAATGTTAGAAATAGCACTTCCATTCATTTTTGGACAAACTTTTTCATTACAGTGAATATAAAAACATATATTCTAACGATTTTAAAACCATAATTAAGTTTCTGTGACTAGCGGTTTCCAAGATACATAGTACATTATTAAAAATGGCCGCCATTTTTAATTATGCAAATTAGGCTACTTTCTGTTGTCGAAAAATGTCCTAACGTTGATAAATGTGTTCAGTGAGGTCTAAAAAACATATTTCATAAAAAAAAAACTTTTCTTGCAATTTGTGTGAGTTAAAAGTCTAAATCCCATGGACTATTGGTGTTGTTGCATTGATATAGGACAAATCCTAGTTGTATTGAATGATCTTACTCTAAGGTCCATTTACACTAGGACGATAACGATCGATGATAAATAGATAAACATGCATTTTTCATACATAACCATCTATGCTTCTTTTGATGAAAATAATATTTGTACACGTCCAAAAAATGACGTCATGATAAATATGTTTATCAAATATCATCTGCAAAATGTAACAACTTGTAACAACAATTTTCTGGAAAATCCCCTGTGAAATCTCGGGATAAAAACACACCAACAAAAGGCCTGTGTTTTTTAAATGTTCCGAGATCTTCCGAGTTTTTTTACTGCGCGCATGTATTGCTCTGGTATTAACTAACCAATCATAGTAATCAAATAGCGCCCAACTATCCTTCCCACGAGATTTTACAAGGTTCGCCGATGCGTGTGTGGAAACATGTAATAAGTCGGCAGATTACAAGTTGTTAGAAGCTGTAATAATTTACGCAGATGGAATAACTTACCCATCAACATACATAAATCCACAGCGAAGAAAATCTTTTCCTATAATTTTAAACGCCATATTAGTTTAACTTATAAAATAATAAAGAAAAGTGAAAAATAAATACCTCTACTCATTGTAATCGATCAACTGCCTCTGTTTGTATCTTGTGTTTCAGTATTTGTGTGTATGTTTCTGTTTGTTTTTGTTGTGTTACTGCATACAGTATATGTATGAAACATAATGTATGAAAGAGCATTATTAATAATATCTACGGCTTGCCCAACACAAGTTTCTCTTGGGTTTTAGTCGCGTGCAACGCGACCCTACAGCTCACTATGTCGGTCGGTTGGTCGGTCGGTCGGTAAACACTAACTTGAGCACGCGACTGCAACCATGAATATGGCCGTGTTCCTTTTGATTTTACTTTTTGGGACCTTGCCACTTTAAAAAATGAATACTATTTTTTTTTAAACACTTCTTTCTTTTCCTGTCTGTTTAATTTCATAAAATATTTGTAAATTAAAAGAAATGTTCTTTTTTTATTGTTAGTTTGTTTTGAAAGAAATAAATGTTAACTTGACTTGACCTGAGATGTGAAAAGGGTATTAGACAGCATAGATGGTTATCCTATAGTTCTAGCACAAAAACGTTTCTAATTTCTTTTGTTTTATCCAAGACAAAAGTAGGCCTATGTTTATCTTTTTATTGTCGATCATTATCGCCCTAGTGTAAATGGGCCTTAAAGCTATATGTTATATTTTATCCATATAGTTACTTAATTTACTTAATTGTTGGAATATGCTGATAATGATTTCACTTTTCAGTAATAGTTTCAGTAGAAGTTGATTATAATCATTGAATATTATGCAATGATAGTGTTCATTACGAATGGTGATAATTATCGTAACATTTAATGTCGATGTTTAAATGTATGATTGAACGAAGATAAGTAAATATAACTAGAACTTAAACTCGTCACTTGAGGACGAGTTTGGTTATCCGCCAGCAACAAAGCGTATCTTGCGTATTCAAGTACTTCCAAGTTATGACTTTTCCAAAAAAAGTAGGCTATTCAAAATTAAAACTGCCCTCTCAGTGTAATAACCAACTAAACCCTTTTAATTAATTGTTTTCCCGTGACGGGACTCGAACCCGGTACCTCTGATACCAAAGTCGGTTGCATTACACATCGAGCCATATGACCACCTGCTGACGAAAATCCGAAGAAAGAGTCCTCGTTCATTCGGTATGTCGTGAACCCCCTCGATGCAAGTTGATTATTACATATCAAACTTAAATCATAAATTTTACTATGATGAAATCTTCAAAAATTTTAAACGCTGATATTTTATGAAAGTACATACTTTCAAGTTTTATATATTAACATGTAAAGAAAAAAGATAAATGTTATGTTTATTGTTTTGCTCTTTGAATAAGTTTATGTTTGTTTGATGATAAATATTTCAAAAATTATATTTAATATGCAAATAATGTAGCCATCAAACACGTTTTAGCATTCAACACTATAATAAATCAGACCTATGATTCATACACTGCAAGAAATTAAAATAAAAAATGGGGGTAACCTTGCATTCTGATGAACTGTTTCATTTTTAAAAGTAGACATATTTTGGAACATTTTCACAATTTGTTGACGTTTTCGTGCGCAACCTGTCATGTTTAACGTGCTCGTAGAACGCCATTTCAAGTTGAAAAGTGAATAAAATAACGTAAAATTGTTAACCGAAGATTTAAAAACACAAATCGTGTAAAAGAAATGCTCATACCTGTTCCCTGCGCCGTGCGCGCGTAAAAATGTGCGCACCAGTGGCAATTTTTTAAACGCTTAAAATGACCTGAATCGTGCTCTAATTTAATCAGAAATTGATTTGAAGCATTTTAAAATTTCAAACGCCATTTACGCGCGCACTTTCTAATGTTACAAATTGCGATAGCGTTAAAAAAGTTAACTATTGATGTGAAGCAAACGTGGCTGAAAATGACGTTAAAAAATATTCATTTGTTTCGAAGTTATAACCAATTTAAGATTTTCAGAAAATCACGCGTAACTTACGCTACGCGGCTCTGACATCGTCAAAAAGCTTGGCTGGACAACTTCAGTAAAATGTCTATATGTTGAACAAGTTAAAAAATGTTATGTTAACGCGTTACAGAGAAACAGCGTGCACAAATTAGGAGCATTTTAAAATTTCAAACGCAGTTTACGCGCAGACTTTCTAGTGTTCAAAAATTTGCTGAAGAGCGAAAAAGTTAGCCATTGATGTGAAGAAAACGTGGCTGAAAATTTCGTTAAAAAATATTTATCGGTTTCGAAGTTATGACCGATTTAAGATTTTCAGAAAATCGCGCGTAACTTACGCTACGCGGATCTGACATTGTCAAAAAGCTTCGCAGTACATCTTCAGTTAATTGTCTATATGTTGACCAAGTTACAAAATGTTATGTTAACACGTTCAAGAGAAAACGCGTACACAAAATCTGAGAAAGAAAGAAGAATAACTAGATCTGAACTCGTCACTTGAGGACGAGTTTGGTTATCCGCCCGCAACAAAACGTATCTTGTGCATTCAAGTACTTTTCAGTTTTGACTTTTCCAAAAAGTAGCCTATTCAAAATTAAAACTGCCCTATCGGTGTAATAACCAAACAAATCCTTTTATTTAATTGTTTCTCCGTGATGAGATTTGAACCCGGTACCTCTGATACCAAAGTCGGTTGCACTACACATCGAGCCATATGAGCACCTGCTGAAGAAAATCCGAAGAAAGAGTCCTCGTTCATTCGGTATGTCGTGAATCCCCTCGATGCAAGTTGATTATTACATATCAAACTTAAATCATAAATTTTACTATGATGAAATCTTCACAAATTTTAAACAGTGACATATTAGCAAAGTGCATACTTTCAAGTTTTATATATCAACATGTAAAAAAAAAGATAAACGTTATGTTTATTGTTTTGCTCTTTTAATATGTTATTGTTTGTTTGATGATAAAAATTTCGAAAATTATATTTAATATGCAAATAATGTAGCCATCAAACACGTTTTAACATTCAACACTATAATAAATCAGATCTACAATTCATAGACTGTAATAAAATAAAATAAAAAATGGGGGTAACCTTGCATTCTGATGAACTGTATCACTTTTAAAAGTAGACATATTTTGCAACATTTTCACAATTTGTTGACGTTTTCGTGCGCAACCAGTCATGTTTAACGTGCTCGTAGAACGCCATTTCAAGTTGAAAAGTGAATAAAATTACGTAAAATTGTTAACCTAAGTTTGAAAAACACAATTTATGTAAAAGAAAAGCCCATACGCGTTCCCTGCGCCGTGCGCGCGTAAAAATGTGCGCACCAGTGGCAATTTTTAAACCCTTAAAATGACCTGAAACGTGCTCTAATTTAATCAGAATTTGATTTGAAGCATTTTAAAATTTCAAACGCCGTTTACGCACGCACTTTCTAATGTTACAAAATTCGGGAGGGATAAAAAAGTTAACAATTAATGTAAAGCAAACGTGGCTGAAAATTACGTTAAAAAATATTTATCTGTTTCAAAGTTATGATCAATTTAAGATTTTCAGAAAATCGCGCGTAACTTACGATACGCGCATCATACAGCGTCCAAAAGCTTGGCTGCACATCTTCAGTTAAATGTCTATATGTTGACCAAGTTACAACATGTTATGTTCACGCGTTGCAGAGAAACAGCGTGTACAAATTTGGAGCAATTTAAAATTTCAAACGCAATTTACGCGCAAACTTTCTAGTCTCCAAAAATGTGCTAAAGATTGAAAAAGTTAGCAATTGATGTGAAGAAAACGTGGCTGCAAGTTACGTTAAAAAATATTTATCGGTTTCTGAGTTATGATCAATTTAAGATTTTCAGAAAATTGCGCGTAACTTACGCTACGCGGATCTGACAGCGTCCAAAAGCTTGGCTGCACATCTTCAGTTAAATTTCTACATGTTTACCAAGTTATAACATGTTATGTTAACACGTTGCAGAGAAACGTCGCGTACAAAAAGTGGCGGAAAGAAAGAAGAATAACTAGATTTGAACTCGTCACTTTGACGAGTTCGGGTTATCCGCGCAAAGGCAACATGCACATACTTTAAACTATATGAACTTCGACAAATATTATGCCATCCTATGACATGAATTAAACATGTTTACAGTGCTGAATTGTACCTATTATGTAGCATACAGCATGTTATAGAATACACTGTTATATGTTATATACAGTGTAGTATATACGAAATTACGAGACCATCTTTTAAATCCAATTGTTAACACGATGATGTCATCAAATTGACATATAAAGATAACTATTTTAGAAGATAATTATCTAAATAATTACATTAATACAAATTTGAAGAATGTTGGGCACGTAAAAGTGACATGCGCTCTCGTTTAAACGCAATGAACTTTTACGCAAAGGATAAAAATACGACTTTTTTTATTCAACTGGCCATATGATGACGTCACAGGATCTGGTTGGCAAAATATTTACATGAATTCGTATCTACAATTCAATGACTTCCAGAAAACGTTTAAATCATGAATATCACTTTTTATTCTGACGAGATATAACAGATTAAAATTCACTGTAAAGATGAAAATAAGTGACCCACGTTGTTTAGATTTTTAGACATGATGACGTCATAAGAATTAAAATATTTTAACTCCTGCGAAAGATAGTTGATTGACGTAGACAATATTAAAATCTCTGGGGAAATGGAATACGTATAAGTGAGATGCGCTCTGTTGAATGTGATGAGCAATAACGAAAGAGACAAAAATCCTATATTTTATATTTTAGTGGCCATGCGATGACGTCACAATGTCCGCTTAGCCATATCGATGCATGATTTGATATCTAAAACTCATCTACTTCCAGAATCTGAAATTTTGAAAATGTTAACCACGGAGTTTAGAATCTATGACTTTTTAAAGAAAGGCATAATTTTCACGAATTTTTGAACTTTTTCATCAAAAACGTGCGTAAATTGTTCAATTCTACGTGCTCGTATGACGTGATTTTAAGTCGAAATTGATTGAAAATTGGTATATTTACTATAAAAGGCTGAAAAAACAAAAATCAAGCATAACAAAGATGTTTTTGCGCCACGTGCGTACGCGCGCGTAAAAAAATTGCGCACGCGTGGGAATTTTTGAAATGCTCAAAATGACATGAAACGCGTAGAAAGTTGATTAGAAGTTGATTTTTCGCATTTTGAAATTTTAAACGCGCGTGCGCGC
Source organism: Antedon mediterranea (assembly GCF_964355755.1). NCBI lineage: Eukaryota > Metazoa > Echinodermata > Crinoidea > Comatulida > Antedonidae > Antedon > Antedon mediterranea. Next base: position 19,730,202 of record NC_092675.1, read on the forward strand.
GTAACTTTTTGCGCAATCTGCCATTTTTAATCCATAGAAATTTTGCACATGATATGACTTAAATTTTCACCAAGTTTCAATACAAAATGACTTTTGGTTTTTAATCTATGATCAATCATTGAAATTCATAAAATCGCACGTAACTTACGCTGCGCAACTCCGATATCGTCGAAAAGCTTGGCTGCAAATCTACAGCTATAGGTGAATCTTATGACAAATTTATACAATCTTATGTTGGCCAGAATTAGAGATACCCTGCGAACAAAATTCGTGGAAAGAAAGAAGAACTAGACATGAAACTCGTCACTATGACGAGTTAGTTATCCGCTCGACAAACGCCATGTGCACGTCATACGTTAGAATATTGCACACAGAAAAATATTAAGGCACTATGACCTGAACTGAAGAATATGATATGTTGTTATTTCTGAATTCTGTTATTTTGTGTCATATACATAGTATACACAGTACAATCTGTATACATATCACAAACAGTGTAAAATAGGTGAAATTACGGGACCCGTATTTTATTGTAATTTTTAACATCTTGACGGTTTCAAAATGAAATGCAAAAGTAGAAATTTCAGAATGAAATTATCTCAGCAACAACATATTAACGTGTAGAAGAAATTTGAATACGTGAAATATTGATGCGCGCTCTTTTAAATGTAATGAAATATAACGCAAAAGATGAAAATACGACTTTTTGTATTTAACTGGCCATATGATGACGTCACAACATTCGATTGGAGCAATTTTCACATGATTTTGTATCTACAATACAATAGCTTCCTGAAAACGTTTTAATCGTGATTATCACATTTTATTCTTACGAGCTATAACAGATTAAAATTTACTGTAAAGATGAAATTAATGACCAACGTAATTTAAATTTTTAGGCATGATGACGTTGAAAAAATTAAAAAAATTTTTAATTCATGCAAAAGATAGTTGATTGACCTAGAATATATTAAAATCGGGGTGAAAATGGACAACGAATAAGTGGAGATGCGCTCTATTAAATGTGATGAACTATGACGAAAGAGACAAAAATCCTATATTTTATATTTGCGTGGCCATACGATGACGTTACAATGTCCGGTTAGCCATATTAATGCATGATTCGATATCTACAACTCATCAACTTCCAGAATATGTAATTTAAAAAAAGTTCTCCATGTAGTTTAGAATCTATGACTGTTTAAAAATAGGCATAATTTTGACGAATTTTTGAACTTTTTCACCAGAAACGCGTGCAAATTATTTAATTCGACGTGCTCGTATGACGTAATTTTAAGTCGAAATTGTTTAAAAGTTGGTAACATTACTATAAAAGGCTGAAAAAACATAAATCACGCGAAAAAAATATGTTTTTAACGCTACGTGTGCACCGCGTGCGTAAAAAGTTTCGCGCGCGTGGGAATTTTTGACATGCTCAAAATGACATGAAACGCATAGAAAGTTGATTAGAAGTTGATTTTTCGCACTCTAAAATTTTAAACGCGCGTGCGCGCGTAACTTCTTGTGAAAGATGCTATTTTTAATCCATAGAAAGTTTGCGCTTGATGTAACTTAAATTTTCACAAAGTGTCAAAACAAAGTTATGTTTGGTTTTTAGTCTATGATCAATCATTGAAATTCATAAAATCGCGCGTAAGTCACGTTGCGCAACTCTGACGTCATTAAAAAATAGGAGGTGCACAAGTTCACGTAAATGTCGATATGTTGACAAAGTTACGATTTGTTCTGTTTACACGTTTCAGAGAAACGCGACGCACAAAAATGACAGAAGGAAAGAAGTATAATACAGAAAAAAAAAAAAAAAAAAAATATGATGAAACAGGACGATTACAAGGAGTTATCCGCTACTAAGCGGATAACTAATAAGATAGAAAAAAAAAAAGAAAAAAAAAAAGATCCTGACAATAACAAGGGGTTATCCGCCAAGTGCGGATAACCAACTAGATTTGAACTCGTCACTACGGACGAGTTAGGTTATCCGCAGCGCAAAGGCCACGCGCACGTCATACGTTAAAATATTGCGCGCAGAAAAACGATTAAGTCATTGAAACAATTTCAGTGTGCTCTCTATTTTTCGTCACGTGTGAGTATATACGGTATACACTATATACTGTATACGTACTACATGCAGTGCAGAATAGGTGAAAATAAGTGACCAAAGTTATTGACGCTTTTGAACATGATGACGTCATCACAATTTTGAAAATGGTGAATCGTCCAAAAGATAATTGATAGAGCTAGACAACATAAAAAAATGGGGGAAAATGGAATACAAATAAGTGGAGATGCGCTATATTAAATGTGACGAGCTACGAGGAAAGAGACAAAAATCATTTATTTTATATTCGAGTGGTCATACGATGACGTCACAATGTCCGGTTAGCCATATTGATGCATGATTTGATATCTGCAACTAATCTACTACCAGAATATGTAATTATAAAAAAGTTCACCACGTAGTTTAGAATCTATGACTGTTTAAAAAAAGGCATAATTTTGACAAATTTTTGAACTTTTTCATCAAAAATGCGCGTAAATTGTTTAATTCTACGTGCTCGTATGACGTGATTTTAAGTTGAAATTGTTTGAAAGTTGGTAAATTTTCTAAAAAAGACAGGAAAAACAAAAATCAAGCAAAAAAATGATGTTTTTGCGCTACGTGCGCACGTGCGCGTAAAAAAATTGCGCACGCGTGGGAATTTTTGAAATGCTCAAAATGACATGAAACGCGTAGAAAGTTGATTAGATATTGATTTTTCGCAATTTGAAATTTTAAACGCGCGTGCGCGCGTAACTTTTTGTGAATCATGCCATTTTTAATCCATAGAAAGTTTGCGCATTATATGACTTAAAAGTTCACCAAGTTTCAATACAAAACGACTTTTAGTTTTTATTCTATGATCAATCATTGAAATTCACAAAATCGCGCGTAACTTACGCTGCGCAACTTCCAAATCGTCCAAAAGCTTGGCTGCACATCTACAGCTACAGGTCAATCTTATGACAAAGTTATACAATGTTATATTTGCCAGAATTAGAGATATGCGACCAACAAAATTCGTGGAAAGAAAGAAGAACAAAGAAAAAGAAAAAGAAAAAAAAAAAAAAAAAAGATCCTGACAATAACAAGGGGTTATCCGCCAAGTGCGGATAACCAATTATTGTGGAAACTCATTTCGGCATACATCTAGGGCCGTGTTTCCGCAGCCAGAAATTAATCGATAAAAATTAACCGATGAACTGGGGTTTAACCGATTCCACTCGAGAAAAATTAAGCGATAATCTATCATGCAAATCGGATAATTATCGGATAAATGCGATACTTTTTAACCTTTGACCTGAGGACACATTTTTGTTTGGTAGTGACTGATCATGCGCACTTATTGGTAAACAATTTTATCGGATAATTTTGTTTTGGCTGCCGAAACACGGCCTAGTGGACATTACGCGCCGAAATCTGGGGTTTGAAACCATCCAGATTCTCAAACCGTACGTAATAAGAATGGATAAATGCGAACAAACAGAGTTTGTATTCGTGAAACGACTGTACCATCTACGAATTGTAAAAGAGGTACCAAATTAATTAAAACATACATTTACTAACGTTTACTAAGAACATAACATTTTATGAACAAAATATACTACTTTATTGTAGGCCTGTGTAAAAAAATGTCCCCACTCGTTAACCACATAATTTCACTGGTACAGTAGTCATGGATATTTGCAAACATATTTTTTATAACTGTATTTATGTGTTGTGTAGTTATGGTTACTTGTAATAAGCGGTTTTAATAATTGCAACTTTTTTATTAACTACGAAAAACACATCAACGTTTATCATTTCGAAAGGCAAGACTGTAACAATGCTGTTGCTTCTTGCTGTTGCCTTTGTTTATTTGATATCTGGCACGGACACTTGTAAGTTGTTTGTATATAATTAGAATAGATGGTAAATCATAAATTGTATGTTCCATTTTGTTAAACTTAGAAAAGGCCAGTTTTTTATTGCTTATTTAGCACCAACGTATTGGAATAATCTGGATACAACTACCGTGATTCGTTTAAATACTGTAAGCTCATTTAGAATGCATATGAAAACCTTTTATTTCTCTAGCTATCAAACCAATGACTACTAAATATGTTGCGCATTGTACATTTTAATTCATTTTATGCATTTTATGTGTTGTGTTAACGGCACCGATATGTTCTCTTATCTGTGAGACAAGTTGTAATCTTGATCCCTAAAATGGTAAATTGTTGATTATTGTTAAAATATTGTTTGTAATGAAAAAAATGACCATTTTAAAATAAATGTTTATTGAAACTAAAACTATTGAAACTAAGTACCTTTTCATTTGTAACGTTTTCAATGTGCTTTGATTGTATAAAGTATACTTTTAGTATGATTACATTTAATGTGTATTAGGCCTACAACAGGATAGCCTTTCTGTTGGTTATAGGCCTACAATTTTGTAGCTAAGGATTATTAATATTATGTAATTTTCAGCATACTTGTCCTACAAAGCACAGGCGACTTCAACATCAGTGGTTTATTGGGATTATGCAAGCTTTGCAACTGATGGAATAGATTATACCAATTTCGACTGTTATCATTCTAGTAAGATACTCAGTTAGTGCTACTTATCAGCAATAGCTTACTTACTAAACCAATAGTTATAATAGGGAACGTTCGATTACCGACGACCTCCCTATTTCAAGTAAATCCTGGACATTTGCATAGAAACCATCATAACTGTCGAGGGATTGCGCACAGTAAAGTCAATAAAACCAACTCATTACAATATTAGATACTCCGGACCCACATTATGATATAATCTACCTTCCTCCATTTTAGAATCCGCCTCCAAAAAGTATTTTTAAAACAAATGAACAATCATATCTTCTCTTATTATTAGCCTGTCATGTTCTGACCTGTACCTTTTCCATATTGTTTACTCATTTTTTTTTAAATGTATTTATTTTTTTAAGGCTCGCCGCCCATCTCAAGGTGTTTGTCTTCTTATTTCCGGGTATCTGCCTTCATTCTCTAACCTATTATCATTATATTATTTGCATTGTATTTTTCCTTTCTTTTTTTGTCAGAGTTTGTAAATAAATGTTATGAAACGAAAAGCTTGAAAATAAACAAGACGTACTTTGTTGGTTGTCGGTCGCAAATCGAAAGCTTCCTGTACAAACTACGTATACATGTGTTAGTTAAATTGTAAGCTGTAATAATTGCATATCCAAAAACTGTCTTTTTATTTAAATTTAACCTATTGTAATTATAAACTCACAGGTTATCACTATCAACCATGGATGAAAGTGGATCTTTCACAGGAACACAAAGTCACGAGTGTGACGATCATCAATATGGTTGACCAAGGTAACAGTACCACAATTATGTTTTGCACAAAATGTGTAGCCTATAATATAATATCAAAATCGCTAAATTTAGGTTTATATTTGGTGAGTTTTGATTTATAAATAATTTATTTCACAAAGGACGTGTCTTTCATAAACGATTACAAGATGCTGAAGTACGAATTGGATCTGATTATTCTTACCCAAGCACATTGTGTGGATCCGTTACTGATGTCCAGACTAGCCCTATCATCGACATCATCTGTAAAGTTCCAATCATTGGTCGTTACGTAATGGTATGGTTTTCATCAAAAACGCAGTATTTGAACTTTTGTGAAATAAAAGTCTATGCGGAATATGAATATGTAACTGGTATGTCAGCCTAAAGTATCTTTCAAAACTTTATTTTAAATAGTATTAATGTTCAAAGTTACATAACAGTCTAACAAGCCACATTCTTATTGTATTCTAGTTACAGTAGGCCTATTGTAATTCAATTAAAGTTTTGAACCATGTAATAAACGCATTTACAAAAGTCATCTTAATCATAATTGTGCCAGATATAAAATACAGGGTTCACATATTAACGATCTTCCATTACTTTCAGGTGATTTTCAGAGAATTCTGAATCCCATCACACTGTTTACTTTGAGTATGGCTTGTTTGTTGGAAAACTTCTACGGAAAGCTGCCAATACGACCATGTAACTATGGTAATAATGAGTGTGCAGGTGACACTTCAGAGTCGATTGAGGTTGCGACTTTAGACCCATACTCCAGCGGAATACAAACGTTGACAATCGCCTTCTATGTCTACCCGTACCAGAGTTCGATGGGCGATATTGTTGGATTATTCGAAAAAGGAACCAGTCTACGAATACAACAAACGTATTCAAATGGCAATCTATATCAATCTGAGGTAACTGTATTCTATGGAAATCAGGAACTGACTAGAGCTCATGTTCTATTGCCTGAAGTCTGGACATTTCTTACTCTGACTTTCGATGGAATCAATGAAAACGTCAAACTCTGGAGGAATGGAGAGATTGCAAGTATTGGTTATACACAACGTACGCATTTAGATTTCTATTTCAATGAGACAACAATCAAAATTGGACATGATGGCTCCGAGGCACAAGCTAACGTGGCGATGTTTCAAATTTATGATAGAGTACTTGACGAATCCGAGATCAAAGCAGTACGAGATCGTTCTACTAATGGTAATAAATACAATACTTCTTAAATAATTAAATATCAATACCTCTCATATCTCCACTGATAGTTAACTGATAGCACTGTTTTTGTTGATGTAAATCAGTGCAAACTTGGGCTTTTGAGCTCTAAGCTCCGAGTGATATTGTCTCTCTTTGTAATAATTTTTTTATAATTTCTATATTAAATTTCAGGTCAAGACGGTCTTTACGAGACCCTGTTAACATTAGCGGACTTTCAGGGCAAAATTCTACATACTGTATATTCTCGATCATTGGTTCATTGTGGTCAGATATGCAAATCAAAATGCTGTGACGTGTTCAAGTTTACAATGGCTAATAACAGTTGCACCTTGTATTCAACTCAGCAACCTCACGAAACATTTGCAGTAATAAACGGCGAACATTACAGACATGTTAACGTAATCTAACAGATAATTGATTGAGTCATGTTTAAGAAAATATAATTGGAAAAGTAATGTTATTTTCTTGCATATAACATTGAATAGTATAATACTGTATTCATATTTATCTCATAGCTCATCAGCCTCCCATTGGCGCGCCATACCAAATTTAAACTAGAAAGCCACTCCGAGTCCTACTGTAACAATTCTCATACATATATATATTTGTGTGTGTCTTAATGCTGTTTGTGATTTAGGCTAGTTTCACTACAAGCATGTGTATGCGAGTTTGGTGTTATTCATTTTGGTAAAGATCTTTTAATTACTTTTTGAGTAATCCTGCTAACAAACAAACAAACAGACAAATGAAAGCACTCAGAAACTGAGTGAAGTACTTGGCAAAATATATCCACTGACTTGGAGCATGATACATTTTTTTGCTTTAGGTATCAGCTTTACATGGTTATGTTTTAAAATTACAAATCACAAATTATAACCCTTGCCTCTTGTCCAAAAATGAGGTTTTTGGAAAAGAGTAGTTCTCGAGAAAATGCAATTTCAGTTTACGTGTTGCTTTAAGATTTCTCACAGGCTTTTGAAAATGGTCTCCTATCTTTTAACACTAGCCGGTCTGAAAATAATATCATTTGTGTTATTTGTGAAGTTATTAATACACCAATGTTGTTGATTTTCAATAAGCATGGTCTGAAAGTATATACCTATCTACACCTAAAAAATTAAGTAACGATAACTTGAAAACTGTATCGCTATCGTGCTAACAAACAAACATATATACAAACAAAGTAAATACTATACTTGGCAAAATTTCTTTTTGCCAAGAAACAAACACACGCGATCGATTCATATACCTCCTTGGCGGAAGTAAATAATGTGTCTCAACCAACGAACAGTATCGCTTTGTCATCAGAAGGGCATCAGTTGATGTGGATGCAAAGAAAGTCTTGAATAAAAATAAAAAAAACACTACTTTTTATTGATAAACTAGCAGCTTAACTACAAAATGCTAATTGTTCACTTGGTAATGTTGTTAGCCGTTGTAAATGTATAGGCGTAATTAACAAGAACGTCCCTTTTCGGCATTCTATTATTGTTATTATTATTACTTGTATAGCGCACATTTATACAACATTTAATTATAATCAGCGGCGCTTCACATCAATTAGTATCGTAACATTGTTTGAAATATAGTGCTTTTAAATGTTTTTTAAACTGATTATAGTCGTCTAAGTGTTTAATGTGACTTGGTAATCTGTTCCAAATTTTGGGTCCTGCTACGACGAACGAACGGTCAGCAAATGTCTTTCGTTTAGTTCGTGGGATTGTCAGGTTATAATTGCTGGTGCTTAAATAGTGTTTCTGTGCATATGTAAATAAACCTGTTAAGACAGAAAACAGAAAATTATTGAGAGAGCGTATGAATATGTATAATATTTTCTAATCGATTGTTCTTTAAATAGAGATAGATGTATTTTTTCTATTCGCAAACATAGACCTCTTTGAATAGAAGAACGATCTATTGATTCTCATTAAAATAATAATTATATTGAATTATATATAAACAAACCAATCGCAAGCGTCGCGTCCGTTTTGTAGAAACAACAATAATTTGGTAGAGTACATTAATTATGGGGTGTTCACTATCTAAGAGTCTATTAAACACGTGCGTCACCCATCGTGTAGCCAAAACATTTATTTATTTAAATCCCTAAATGTACAATCGCGTATTCTGTAATTTTACTCTGACTCTATTCAATTGTTGTTTGACGTTCAATATATTCACCAATTATCGTTCAACAAATTAAACAAGAAACTCAAATTGCGAAAATAAAAGATCGCGAAATAGTTAAAAATGTAAAATCGCGAAAATTTAGGGCCGCGAAAATGTTGGACTTTACAATACTAAATTTATTAGTATTTTAAACCAGATTTACAGTAAATATATTCATTTATTTATATTAGTTTTCTTATTGTTTGCTTAACACAAGTAGAAAAATATAAATCAGGTTAATGATTTAAAAAACAAAACAAAAAAACTTACTTTTGAAAATAAAAGTATGTATGTATGTTGTCGTCGCGGATCGAAAGTTGTATCCGATATTGTCGAACCGGTTGGTGGCGTGCTTTGGTATGTAAATCTAATTTACATACCATGAGTCGGTTGTTATGATTGCGGTATGTGCGCATCCGAAGAAGACATTTTATTTTCACGAAAGAAAGATATAAACAATTTGGCTGCTTTCGTTGTAAGTAGATTGTTAATTATAATGCTAAACTGTATTGAAACTATTCTACCTTGTTCTGAACAATTTGACACTAAAAATAATTTCATATGTACAGTACAATATTTTCAAAGTTATGCGATTTTATGTAGTGCAAATTTCAAAGGTCAATAATGTTAGAATCGGCCATTTTTTGCAAAAACATGCCATTAGACTAAATATAAATATGTAGTTTCTGAACAGTTTGAGCCATATTGTGTGTCTCTCAGATTAGTGGTTGCTAAGATATGATAAATCAAGGTCAAAGGTCAATAATGTTAGAATCCGCCATTTTTTGCAAAAACATGCCATGCATTAGACTGGATATAAAAGTGTAGTTTCTGGACAATTTAAGCCCTAATTATCTCCGATTAGTGGTTGCTGAGATATGATAAATCAAGGTCAAAGGTCAATAATGTTAGAAATAGCACTTCCATTCATTTTTGGACAAACTTTTTCATTACAGTGAATATAAAAACATATATTCTAACGATTTTAACACCATAATTAAGTATCTGTGACTAGCGGTTTCCAAGATACATAGTACATTATTAAAAATGGCCGCCATTTTTAATTATGCAAATTAGGCTACTTTCCGTTGTCGAAAAATGTCCTAACGTTGATAAATGTGTTCAGTGAGGTCTAAAAAACATATTTCATCAAAAAAAAACTTTTCTTGCAATTTGTGTGAGTTAAAAGTCTAAATCCCATGGACTATTGGTGTTGTTGCATTGATATAGGACAAATCCTAGTTGTATTGAATGATCTTACTCTAAGGTCCATTTACACTAGGACGATAACGATCGATGATAAATAGATAAACATGCATTTTTCATACATAACCATCTATGCTTCTTTTGATGAAAATAATATTTGTACACGTCCAAAAAATGACGTCATGATAAATATGTTTATCAAATATCATCTGCAAAATGTAACAACTTGTAACAACAATTTTCTGGAAAATCCCCTGTGAAATCTCGGGATAAAAACACACCAACAAAAGGCCTGTGTTTTTTAAATGTTCCGAGATCTTCCGAGTTTTTTTACTGCGCGCATGTATTGCTCTGGTATTAACTAACCAATCATAGTAATCAAATAGCGCCCAACTATCCTTCCCACGAGATTTCACAAGGTTCGCCGATGCGTGTGTGGAAACATGTAATAAGTCGGCAGATTACAAGTTGTTAGAAGTTGTAATAATTTACGCAGATGGAATAACTTACCCATCAACATACATAAATCCACAACGATGAAAATCTTTTCCTATAATTTTAAACGCCATATTAGTTTAACTTATAAAATAATAAAGTAAAGTGAAAAATAAATACCTCTACTCATTGTAATCGATCAACTGCCTCTGTTTGTATCTTGTGTTTCAGTATTTGTGTGTATGTTTCTGTTTGTTTTTGTTGTGTTACTGCATACAGTATATGTATGAAACATAATGTATGAAAGAGCATTATTAATAATATCTACGGCTTGCCCAACACAAGTTTCTCTTGGGTTTTAGTCGCGTGCAACGCGACCCTACAGCTCACTATGTCGGTCGGTAGGTCGGTCGGTTGGTCGGTCGGTCGGTAAACACTAACTTGAGCACGCGACTGCAACCATGAATATGGCCGTGTTCCTTTTGATTTTACTTTTTGGGACCTTGCCACTTTAAAAAATGAATACTATTTTTTTTTAAACACTTCTTTCTTTTCCTGTCTGTTTAATTTCATAAAATATTTGTAAATTAAAAGAAATGTTCTTTTTTTATTGTTAGTTTGTTTTGAAAGAAATAAATGTTAACTTGACTTGACCTGAGATGTGAAAAGGGTATTAGACAGCATAGATGGTTATCCTATAGTTCTAGCACAAAAACGTTTCTAATTTCTTTTGTTTTATCCAAGACAAAAGTAGGCCTATGTTTATCTTTTTATTGTCGATCATTATCGCCCTAGTGTAAATGGGCCTTAAAGCTATATGTTATATTTTATCCATATAGTTACTTAATTTACTTAATTGTTGGAATATGCTGATAATGATTTCACTTTTCAGTAATAGTTTCAGTAGAAGTTGATTATAATCATTGAATATTATGCAATGATAGTGTTCATTACGAATGGTGATAATTATCGTAACATTTAATGTCGATGTTTAAATGTATGATTGAACGAAGATAAGTAAATATAATTATTGTGGAAACTCATTTCGGCATACATCTAGGGCCGTGTTTCCGCAGCCAGAAATTAATCGATAAAAATTAACCGATGAACTGGGGTTTAACCGATTCCACTCGAGAAAAATTAAGCGATAATCTATCATGCAAATCGGATAATTATCGGATAAATGCGATACTTTTTAACCTTTGACCTGAGGACACATTTTTGTTTGGTAGTGACTGATCATGCGCACTTATTGGTAAACAATTTTATCGGATAATTTTGTTTTGGCTGCCGAAACACGGCCTAGTGGACATTACGCGCCGAAATCTGGGGTTTGAAACCATCCAGATTCTCAAACCGTACGTAATAAGAATGGATAAATGCGAACAAACAGAGTTTGTATTCGTGAAACGACTGTACCATCTACGAATTGTAAAAGAGGTACCAAATTAATTAAAACATACATTTACTAACGTTTACTAAGAACATAACATTTTATGAACAAAATATACTACTTTATTGTAGGCCTGTGTAAAAAAATGTCCCCACTCGTTAACCACATAATTTCACTGGTACAGTAGTCATGGATATTTGCAAACATATTTTTTATAACTGTATTTATGTGTTGTGTAGTTATGGTTACTTGTAATAAGCGGTTTTAATAATTGCAACTTTTTTATTAACTACGAAAAACACATCAACGTTTATCATTTCGAAAGGCAAGACTGTAACAATGCTGTTGCTTCTTGCTGTTGCCTTTGTTTATTTGATATCTGGCACGGACACTTGTAAGTTGTTTGTATATAATTAGAATAGATGGTAAATCATAAATTGTATGTTCCATTTTGTTAAACTTAGAAAAGGCCAGTTTTTTATTGCTTATTTAGCACCAACGTATTGGAATAATCTGGATACAACTACCGTGATTCGTTTAAATACTGTAAGCTCATTTAGAATGCATATGAAAACCTTTTATTTCTCTAGCTATCAAACCAATGACTACTAAATATGTTGCGCATTGTACATTTTAATTCATTTTATGCATTTTATGTGTTGTGTTAACGGCACCGATATGTTCTCTTATCTGTGAGACAAGTTGTAATCTTGATCCCTAAAATGGTAAATTGTTGATTATTGTTAAAATATTGTTTGTAATGAAAAAAATGACCATTTTAAAATAAATGTTTATTGAAACTAAAACTATTGAAACTAAGTACCTTTTCATTTGTAACGTTTTCAATGTGCTTTGATTGTATAAAGTATACTTTTAGTATGATTACATTTAATGTGTATTAGGCCTACAACAGGATAGCCTTTCTGTTGGTTATAGGCCTACAATTTTGTAGCTAAGGATTATTAATATTATGTAATTTTCAGCATACTTGTCCTACAAAGCACAGGCGACTTCAACATCAGTGGTTTATTGGGATTATGCAAGCTTTGCAACTGATGGAATAGATTATACCAATTTCGACTGTTATCATTCTAGTAAGATACTCAGTTAGTGCTACTTATCAGCAATAGCTTACTTACTAAACCAATAGTTATAATAGGGAACGTTCGATTACCGACGACCTCCCTATTTCAAGTAAATCCTGGACATTTGCATAGAAACCATCATAACTGTCGAGGGATTGCGCACAGTAAAGTCAATAAAACCAACTCATTACAATATTAGATACTCCGGACCCACATTATGATATAATCTACCTTCCTCCATTTTAGAATCCGCCTCCAAAAAGTATTTTTAAAACAAATGAACAATCATATCTTCTCTTATTATTAGCCTGTCATGTTCTGACCTGTACCTTTTCCATATTGTTTACTCATTTTTTTTTAAATGTATTTATTTTTTTAAGGCTCGCCGCCCATCTCAAGGTGTTTGTCTTCTTATTTCCGGGCATCTGCCTTCATTCTCTAACCTATTATCATTATATTATTTGCATTGTATTTTTCCTTTCTTTTTTTGTCAGAGTTTGTAAATAAATGTTATGAAACGAAAAGCTTGAAAATAAACAAGACGTACTTTGTTGGTTGTCGGTCGCAAATCGAAAGCTTCCTGTACAAACTACGTATACATGTGTTAGTTAAATTGTAAGCTGTAATAATTGCATATCCAAAAACTGTCTTTTTATTTAAATTTAACCTATTGTAATTATAAACTCACAGGTTATCACTATCAACCATGGATGAAAGTGGATCTTTCACAGGAACACAAAGTCACGAGTGTGACGATCATCAATATGGTTGACCAAGGTAACAGTACCACAATTATGTTTTGCACAAAATGTGTAGCCTATAATATAATATCAAAATCGCTAAATTTAGGTTTATATTTGGTGAGTTTTGATTTATAAATAATTTATTTCACAAAGGACGTGTCTTTCATAAACGATTACAAGATGCTGAAGTACGAATTGGATCTGATTATTCTTACCCAAGCACATTGTGTGGATCCGTTACTGATGTCCAGACTAGCCCTATCATCGACATCATCTGTAAAGTTCCAATCATTGGTCGTTACGTAATGGTATGGTTTTCATCAAAAACGCAGTATTTGAACTTTTGTGAAATAAAAGTCTATGCGGAATATGAATATGTAACTGGTATGTCAGCCTAAAGTATCTTTCAAAACTTTATTTTAAATAGTATTAATGTTCAAAGTTACATAACAGTCTAACAAGCCACATTCTTATTGTATTCTAGTTACAGTAGGCCTATTGTAATTCAATTAAAGTTTTGAACCATGTAATAAACGCATTTACAAAAGTCATCTTAATCATAATTGTGCCAGATATAAAATACAGGGTTCACATATTAACGATCTTCCATTACTTTCAGGTGATTTTCAGAGAATTCTGAATCCCATCACACTGTTTACTTTGAGTATGGCTTGTTTGTTGGAAAACTTCTACGGAAAGCTGCCAATACGACCATGTAACTATGGTAATAATGAGTGTGCAGGTGACACTTCAGAGTCGATTGAGGTTGCGACTTTAGACCCATACTCCAGCGGAATACAAACGTTGACAATCGCCTTCTATGTCTACCCGTACCAGAGTTCGATGGGCGATATTGTTGGATTATTCGAAAAAGGAACCAGTCTACGAATACAACAAACGTATTCAAATGGCAATCTATATCAATCTGAGGTAACTGTATTCTATGGAAATCAGGAACTGACTAGAGCTCATGTTCTATTGCCTGAAGTCTGGACATTTCTTACTCTGACTTTCGATGGAATCAATGAAAACGTCAAACTCTGGAGGAATGGAGAGATTGCAAGTATTGGTTATACACAACGTACGCATTTAGATTTCTATTTCAATGAGACAACAATCAAAATTGGACATGATGGCTCCGAGGCACAAGCTAACGTGGCGATGTTTCAAATTTATGATAGAGTACTTGACGAATCCGAGATCAAAGCAGTACGAGATCGTTCTACTAATGGTAATAAATACAATACTTCTTAAATAATTAAATATCAATACCTCTCATATCTCCACTGATAGTTAACTGATAGCACTGTTTTTGTTGATGTAAATCAGTGCAAACTTGGGCTTTTGAGCTCTAAGCTCCGAGTGATATTGTCTCTCTTTGTAATAATTTTTTTATAATTTCTATATTAAATTTCAGGTCAAGACGGTCTTTACGAGACCCTGTTAACATTAGCGGACTTTCAGGGCAAAATTCTACATACTGTATATTCTCGATCATTGGTTCATTGTGGTCAGATATGCAAATCAAAATGCTGTGACGTGTTCAAGTTTACAATGGCTAATAACAGTTGCACCTTGTATTCAACTCAGCAACCTCACGAAACATTTGCAGTAATAAACGGCGAACATTACAGACATGTTAACGTAATCTAACAGATAATTGATTGAGTCATGTTTAAGAAAATATAATTGGAAAAGTAATGTTATTTTCTTGCATATAACATTGAATAGTATAATACTGTATTCATATTTATCTCATAGCTCATCAGCCTCCCATTGGCGCGCCATACCAAATTTAAACTAGAAAGCCACTCCGAGTCCTACTGTAACAATTCTCATACATATATATATTTGTGTGTGTCTTAATGCTGTTTGTGATTTAGGCTAGTTTCACTACAAGCATGTGTATGCGAGTTTGGTGTTATTCATTTTGGTAAAGATCTTTTAATTACTTTTTGAGTAATCCTGCTAACAAACAAACAAACAGACAAATGAAAGCACTCAGAAACTGAGTGAAGTACTTGGCAAAATATATCCACTGACTTGGAGCATGATACATTTTTTTGCTTTAGGTATCAGCTTTACATGGTTATGTTTTAAAATTACAAATCACAAATTATAACCCTTGCCTCTTGTCCAAAAATGAGGTTTTTGGAAAAGAGTAGTTCTCGAGAAAATGCAATTTCAGTTTACGTGTTGCTTTAAGATTTCTCACAGGCTTTTGAAAATGGTCTCCTATCTTTTAACACTAGCCGGTCTGAAAATAATATCATTTGTGTTATTTGTGAAGTTATTAATACACCAATGTTGTTGATTTTCAATAAGCATGGTCTGAAAGTATATACCTATCTACACCTAAAAAATTAAGTAACGATAACTTGAAAACTGTATCGCTATCGTGCTAACAAACAAACATATATACAAACAAAGTAAATACTATACTTGGCAAAATTTCTTTTTGCCAAGAAACAAACACACGCGATCGATTCATATACCTCCTTGGCGGAAGTAAATAATGTGTCTCAACCAACGAACAGTATCGCTTTGTCATCAGAAGGGCATCAGTTGATGTGGATGCAAAGAAAGTCTTGAATAAAAATAAAAAAAACACTACTTTTTATTGATAAACTAGCAGCTTAACTACAAAATGCTAATTGTTCACTTGGTAATGTTGTTAGCCGTTGTAAATGTATAGGCGTAATTAACAAGAACGTCCCTTTTCGGCATTCTATTATTGTTATTATTATTACTTGTATAGCGCACATTTATACAACATTTAATTATAATCAGCGGCGCTTCACATCAATTAGTATCGTAACATTGTTTGAAATATAGTGCTTTTAAATGTTTTTTAAACTGATTATAGTCGTCTAAGTGTTTAATGTGACTTGGTAATCTGTTCCAAATTTTGGGTCCTGCTACGACGAACGAACGGTCAGCAAATGTCTTTCGTTTAGTTCGTGGGATTGTCAGGTTATAATTGCTGGTGCTTAAATAGTGTTTCTGTGCATATGTAAATAAACCTGTTAAGACAGAAAACAGAAAATTATTGAGAGAGCGTATGAATATGTATAATATTTTCTAATCGATTGTTCTTTAAATAGAGATAGATGTATTTTTTCTATTCGCAAGCATAGACCTCTTTGAATAGAAGAACGATCTATTGATTCTCATTAAAATAATAATTATATTGAATTATATATAAACAAACCAATCGCAAGCGTCGCGTCCGTTTTGTAGAAACAACAATAATTTGGTAGAGTACATTAATTATGGGGTGTTCACTATCTAAGAGTCTATTAAACACGTGCGTCACCCATCGTGTAGCCAAAACATTTATTTATTTAAATCCCTAAATGTACAATCGCGTATTCTGTAATTTTACTCTGACTCTATTCAATTGTTGTTTGACGTTCAATATATTCACCAATTATCGTTCAACAAATTACACAAGAAACTCAAATTGCGAAAATAAAAGATCGCGAAATAGTTAAAAATGTAAAATCGCGAAAATTTAGGGCCGCGAAAATGTTGGACTTTACAATACTAAATTTATTAGTATTTTAAACCAGATTTACAGTAAATATATTCATTTATTTATATTAGTTTTCTTATTGTTTGCTTAACACAAGTAGAAAAATATAAATCAGGTTAATGATTTAAAAAACAAAACAAAAAAACTTACTTTTGAAAATAAAAGTATGTATGTATGTTGTCGTCGCGGATCGAAAGTTGTATCCGATATTGTCGAACCGGTTGGTGGCGTGCTTTGGTATGTAAATCTAATTTACATACCATGAGTCGGTTGTTATGATTGCGGTATGTGCGCATCCGAAGAAGACATTTTATTTTCACGAAAGAAAGATATAAACAATTTGGCTGCTTTCGTTGTAAGTAGATTGTTAATTATAATGCTAAACTGTATTGAAACTATTCTACCTTGTTCTGAACAATTTGACACTAAAAATAATTTCATATGTACAGTACAATATTTTCAAAGTTATGCGATTTTATGTAGTGCAAATTTCAAAGGTCAATAATGTTAGAATCGGCCATTTTTTGCAAAAACATGCCATTAGACTAAATATAAATATGTAGTTTCTGAACAGTTTGAGCCATATTGTGTGTCTCTCAGATTAGTGGTTGCTAAGATATGATAAATCAAGGTCAAAGGTCAATAATGTTAGAATCCGCCATTTTTTGCAAAAACATGCCATGCATTAGACTGGATATAAAAGTGTAGTTTCTGGACAATTTAAGCCCTAATTATCTCCGATTAGTGGTTGCTGAGATATGATAAATCAAGGTCAAAGGTCAATAATGTTAGAAATAGCACTTCCATTCATTTTTGGACAAACTTTTTCATTACAGTGAATATAAAAACATATATTCTAACGATTTTAACACCATAATTAAGTATCTGTGACTAGCGGTTTCCAAGATACATAGTACATTATTAAAAATGGCCGCCATTTTTAATTATGCAAATTAGGCTACTTTCCGTTGTCGAAAAATGTCCTAACGTTGATAAATGTGTTCAGTGAGGTCTAAAAAACATATTTCATCAAAAAAAAACTTTTCTTGCAATTTGTGTGAGTTAAAAGTCTAAATCCCATGGACTATTGGTGTTGTTGCATTGATATAGGACAAATCCTAGTTGTATTGAATGATCTTACTCTAAGGTCCATTTACACTAGGACGATAACGATCGATGATAAATAGATAAACATGCATTTTTCATACATAACCATCTATGCTTCTTTTGATGAAAATAATATTTGTACACGTCCAAAAAATGACGTCATGATAAATATGTTTATCAAATATCATCTGCAAAATGTAACAACTTGTAACAACAATTTTCTGGAAAATCCCCTGTGAAATCTCGGGATAAAAACACACCAACAAAAGGCCTGTGTTTTTTAAATGTTCCGAGATCTTCCGAGTTTTTTTACTGCGCGCATGTATTGCTCTGGTATTAACTAACCAATCATAGTAATCAAATAGCGCCCAACTATCCTTCCCACGAGATTTCACAAGGTTCGCCGATGCGTGTGTGGAAACATGTAATAAGTCGGCAGATTACAAGTTGTTAGAAGTTGTAATAATTTACGCAGATGGAATAACTTACCCATCAACATACATAAATCCACAACGATGAAAATCTTTTCCTATAATTTTAAACGCCATATTAGTTTAACTTATAAAATAATAAAGTAAAGTGAAAAATAAATACCTCTACTCATTGTAATCGATCAACTGCCTCTGTTTGTATCTTGTGTTTCAGTATTTGTGTGTATGTTTCTGTTTGTTTTTGTTGTGTTACTGCATACAGTATATGTATGAAACATAATGTATGAAAGAGCATTATTAATAATATCTACGGCTTGCCCAACACAAGTTTCTCTTGGGTTTTAGTCGCGTGCAACGCGACCCTACAGCTCACTATGTCGGTCGGTAGGTCGGTCGGTTGGTCGGTCGGTCGGTAAACACTAACTTGAGCACGCGACTGCAACCATGAATATGGCCGTGTTCCTTTTGATTTTACTTTTTGGGACCTTGCCACTTTAAAAAATGAATACTATTTTTTTTTAAACACTTCTTTCTTTTCCTGTCTGTTTAATTTCATAAAATATTTGTAAATTAAAAGAAATGTTCTTTTTTTATTGTTATTTTGTTTTGAAAAAAATAAATGTTAACTTGACTTGACCTGAGATGTGAAAAGGGTATTAGACAGCATAGATGGTTATCCTATAGTTCTAG
Source organism: Antedon mediterranea (assembly GCF_964355755.1). NCBI lineage: Eukaryota > Metazoa > Echinodermata > Crinoidea > Comatulida > Antedonidae > Antedon > Antedon mediterranea. The sequence continues at coordinate 19,749,615 of NC_092675.1, forward strand.
CACAAAAACGTTTCTAATTTCTTTTGTTTTATCCAAGACAAAAGTAGGCCTATGTTTATCTTTTTATTGTCGATCATTATCGCCCTAGTGTAAATGGGCCTTAAAGCTATATGTTATATTTTATCCATATAGTTACTTAATTTACTTAATTGTTGGAATATGCTGATAATGATTTCACTTTTCAGTAATAGTTTCAGTAGAAGTTGATTATAATCATTGAATATTATGCAATGATAGTGTTCATTACGAATGGTGATAATTATCGTAACATTTAATGTCGATGTTTAAATGTATGATTGAACGAAGATAAGTAAATATAATTATTGTGGAAACTCATTTCGGCATACATCTAGGGCCGTATTTCCGCAGCCAGAAATTAATCGATAAAAATTAACCGATGAACTGGGGTTTAACCGATTCCACTCGAGAAAAATTAAGCGATAATCTATCATGCAAATCGGATAATTATCGGATAAATGCGATACTTTTTAACCTTTGACCTGAGGACACATTTTTGTTTGGTAGTGACTGATCATGCGCACTTATTGGTAAACAATTTTATCGGATAATTTTGTTTTGTCTGCCGAAACACGGCCTAGTGGACATTACGCGCCGAAATCTGGGGTTTGAAACCATCCAGATTCTCAAACCGTACGTAATAAGAATGGATAAATGCGAACAAACAGAGTTTGTATTCGTGAAACGACTGTACCATCTACGAATTGTAAAAGAGGTACCAAATTAATTAAAACATACATTTACTAACGTTTACTAAGAACATAACATTTTATGAACAAAATATACTACTAAAAAAATAAATACTTTATTGTAGGCCTGTGTAAAAAAATGTCCCCACTCGTTAACCACATAATTTCACTGGTACAGTAGTCATGGATATTTGCAAACATATTTTGTATAACTGTATTTATGTGTTGTGTAGTTATGGTTACTTGTAATAAGCGGTTTTAATAATTGCAACTTTTTTATTAACTATGAAAAACACGTCAACGTTTATCATTTCGAAAGGCAAGACTGTAACAATGCTGTTGCTTCTTGCTGTTGCTTTTGTTTATTTGGTATCTGGCACGGACACTTGTAAGTTGTTTGTATATAATTAGAATAGATGGTAAATCATAAATTGTATGTTCCATTTTGTTAAACTTAGAAAAGGCCAGTTTTTATTGCTTATTTAGCACCAACGTATTGGAATAATCTGGATACAACTACCGTGATTCGTTTAAATACTGTAAGCTCATTTAAAATGCATATGAAAACCTTTTATTTCTCTAGCTATCAAACCAATGACTACTAAATATGTTGCGCATTGTACATTTTAATTCATTTTATGCATTTTATGTGTTGTGTTAACGGCACCGATATGTTCTCTTATCTGTGAGACAAGTTGTAATCTTGATCCCTAAAATGGTAAATTGTTGATTATTGTTAAAATATTGTTTGTAATGAAAAAAATGACCATTTTAAAATAAATGTTTATTGAAACTAAAACTATTGAAACTAAGTACCTTTTCATTTGTAACGTTTTCAATGTGCTTTGATTGTATAAAGTATACTTTTAGTATGATTACATTTAATGTGTATTAGGCCTACAACAGGATAGCCTGTCTGTTGGTTATACAATTTTGTAGCTAAGGATTATTAATATTATGTAATTTTCAGCATACTTGTCCTACAAAGCACAGGCGACTTCAACATCAGTGGTTTATTGGAATTATGCAAGCTTTGCAACTGATGGAATAGATTATACCAATTTCGACTGTTATCATTCTAGTAAGATACTCAGTTAGTGCTACTTATCAGCAATAGCTTACTTACTAAACCAATAGTTATAATAGGGAACGTTCGATTACCGACGACCTCCCTATATCAAGTAAATCCTGGACATTTGCATAGAAACCATCATAACTGTCGAGGGATTGCGCACAGTAAAGTCAATAAAACCAACTCATTACAATATTAGATACTCCGGACCCACATTATGATATAATCTACCTTCCTCCATTTTAGAATCCGCCTCCAAAAAGTATTTTTAAAACAAATGAACAATCATATCTTCTCTTATTATTAGCCTGTCATGTTCTGACCTGTACCTTTTCCATATTGTTTACTCATTTTTTTAAAAATGTATTTATTTTTTTAAGGCTCGCCCATCTCAAGGTGTTTGTCTTCTTATTTCCGGGCATCTGCCTTCATTTTCTGACCTATTATTATTATATTATTTGCATTGTATTTTTGCTTTCCTTTTTTGTCAGAGTTTGTAAATAAATGTTATGAAACGAAAAGCTTGAAAATAAACAAGACGTACTTTGTTGGTGGTCCGTCGCAAATCGAAAGCTTCCTGTACAAACTACGTATACATGTGTTAGTTAAATTGTAAGCTGTAATAATTGCATATCCAAAGACTGTCTTTTTATTTAAGTTTAACCTATTGTAATTATAAACTCACAGGTTATCACTATCAACCATGGATGAAAGTGGATCTTTCACAGGAACACAAAGTCACGAGTGTGACGATCATCAATATGGTTGACCAAGGTAACAGTACCACAATTATGTTTTGCACAAAATGTGTAGCCTATAATATAATACCAAAATCGCTAAATTTAGGTTTATAGTTGGTGAGTTTTGATTTATAAATAATTTATTTCACAAAGGACGTGTCTTTCATAAACGATTACAAGATGCTGAAGTACGAATTGGATCTGATTATTCTTACCCAAGCACATTGTGTGGATCCGTTACTGATGTCCAGACTAGCCCTATCATCGACATCATCTGTAAAGTTCCAATCATTGGTCGTTACGTAATGGTATGGTTTTCATCAAAAACGCAGTATTTGAACTTTTGTGAAATAAAAGTCTATGCGGAATATGAATATGTAACTGGTATGTCAGCCTAAAGTATCTTTAAAAACTTTATTTTAAATAGTATTAATGTTCAAAGTTACACAACAGTCTAACAAGCCAAATTCTTATTGTATTCTAGTTACAGTAGGCCTATTGTAATTCAATTAAAGTGTTGAATCATGTAATAAACGCATTTCCAAAAGTCATCTTAATTATAATTGTGCCAGATATAAAATACAGGGTTCACATATTAACGATCTTCCATTCTTTCAGGTGATTTTCAGAGAATTCTGAATCCCATCACACTGTTTACTTTGAGTATGGCTTGTTTGTTGGAGAACTTCTACGGAAAGCTGCCAATACGACCATGTAACTATGGTAATAATGAGTGTGCAGGTGACACTTCAGAGTCGATTGAGGTTGCGACTTTAGACCCATACTCCATCGGAATACAAACGTTGACAATCGCCTTCTATGTCTACCCGTACCAGAGTTCGATGGGCGATATTGTTGGATTATCCGAAAAAGGAACCAGTCTACGAATACAACAAACGTATTCAAATGGCAATCTATATCAATCTGAGGTAACTGTATTCTATGGAAATCAGGAACTGACTAGAGCTCATGTTCTATTGCCTGAAGTCTGGACATTTCTTACTCTGACTTTCGATGGAATCAATCAAAACGTCAAACTCTGGAGGAATGGAGAGATTGCAAGTATTGGTTATACACAACGTACGCATTTAGATTTCTATTTCAATGAGACAACAATCAAAATTGGGCATGATGGCTCCGAGGCACAAACTAACGTCGCGATGTTTCAAATTTATGATAGAGTACTTGACGAATCCGAGATCAAAGCAGTACGAGATCGTTCTACTAATGGTAATAAATATAATACTTCTTAAATAATTAAATATCAATACCTCTCATATCTCCACCGATAGTTAACTGATAGCACTGTTTTTGTTGATGTAAATCAGTGCAAACTTGGGCTTTTGAGCTCTAAGAAGCTCCGAGTGATATTGTCTCTCTTTGTAATAATTTTTTATAATTTCTATATTAAATTTCAGGTCAAGACGGTCTTTACGAGACCCTATTAACATTAGCGGACTTTCAGGGCAAAATTCTACATACTGTATATTCTCGATCATTGGTTCATTGTGGTCAGATATGCAAATCAAAATGCTGTGACGTGTTCAAGTTTACAATGGCTAATAACAGTTGCACCTTGTATTCAACTCAGCAACCTCACGAAACATTTGCAGTAATAAACGGCGAACATTACAGACATGTTAACGTAATCTAACAGATAATTGATTGAGTCATGTTTAAGAAAATATAATTGGAAAAGTAATGTTATTTTCTTGCATATAACATTGAATAGTATAATACTGTATTCATATTTATCTCATAGCTCATCAGCCTCCCATTGGCGCGCCATACCAAATTTAAACTAGAAAGCCACTCCGAGTCCTACTGTAAAATTCTCATACATTAGATTTCTCCGGGAAAAATATATATATATATTTGTGTGTGTCTTAATGCTGTTTGTGATTTAGGCTAGTTTCACTACAAGCATGTGTATGCGAGTTTGGTGTTATTCATTTTGGTAAAGATCTTTTAATTACTTTTTGAGTAATCCTGCTAACAAACAAACAAACAGACAAATGAAATCACTCAGAAACTGAGTGAAGTACTTGGCAAAATATATCCACTGACTTGGAGCATGATACATTTTTTTGCTTTAGGTATCAGCTTTACATGGTTATGTTTTAAAATTACAAATCACAAATTATAACCCTTGCCTCTTGTCCAAAAATGAGGTTTTTGGACAAGAGTAGTTCTCGAGAAAATGCAATTTCAGTTTACGTGTTGCTTTAAGATTTCTCACAGGCTTTTGAAAATGGTATTTTAACACTAGCCGGTCTGAAAATAATATCATTTGTGTTATTTGTGAAGTTATTAATACACCAATGTTGTTGATTTTCAATAAGCATGGTCTGAAAGTATATACCTATCTACACCTAAAAAATTAAGTAACGATAACTTGAAAACTGTATCGCTATCGTGCTAACAAACAAACATATATACAAACAAAGTAAATACTATACTTGGCAAAATTTCTTTTTGCCAAGAAACAAACACACGCGATCGATTACATATACCTCCTTGGCGGAAGTAAATAATGTGTCTCAACCAACGAACAGTATCGCTTTGTCATCAGAAGGGCATCAGTTGATGTGGATGCAAAGAAAGTCTTGAATAAAAATAAAAAAACACTACTTTTTATTGATAAACTAGCAGCAAAATGCTAATTGTTCACTTGGTAATGTTGTTAGCCGTTGTAAATTTATAGGCGTAATTAACAAGTACGTCCCTTTTCGGCATTCCATTATTGTTATTATTATTACTTGTATAGCGCACATTTTTACAACATTTAATTATAATCAGCGGCGCTTCACATCAGTTAGTATCGTAACATTGTTTGAAATATAGTGCTTTTAAATGTTTTTTAAACTGATTATAGTCGTCTAAGTGTTTAATGTGACTTCGTAATCTGTTCCAAATTTTGGGTCCTGCTACGACGAACGAACGGTCAGCAAATGTCTTTCGTTTAGTTCGTGGGATTGTCAGGTTATAATTGCTGGTGCTTAAATAGTGTTTCTGTGCATATGTAAATAAACCTGTTAAGACAGAAAACAGAAAATTATTGACAGAGCGTATGAATATGTATAATATTTTCTAATCGATTGTTCTTTAAATAGAGATAGATGTATTTTTTCTATTCGCAAGCATAGACCTCTTTGAATAGAAGAACGATCTATTGATTCTCATTAAAATAATAATTATATTGAATTATATATAAACAAACCAATCGCAAGCGTCGCGTCCGTTTTGTAGAAACAACAATAATTTGGTAGAGTACATTAATTATGGGGTGTTCACTATCTAAGAGTCTATTAAACACGTGCGTCACCCATCGTGTAGCCAAAACATTTATTTATTTAAATCCCTAAATGTACAATCGCGTATTCTGTAATTTTACTCTGACTCTATTCAATTGTTGTTTGACGTTCAATATATTCACCAATTATCGTTCAACAAATTACACAAGAAACTCAAATTGCGAAAATAAAAGATCGCGAAATAGTTAAAAATGTAAAATCGCGAAAATTTAGGGCCGCGAAAATGTTGGACTTTACAATACTAAATTTATTAATATTTTAAACCAGATTTACAGTAAATATATTCATTTATTTATATTAGTTTTCTTATTGTTTGCTTAACACAAGTAGAAAAATATAAATCAGGTTAATGATTTAAAAAACAAAACAAAAAAACTTACTTTTGAAAATAAAAGTATGTATGTAGGCCTATGTTGTCGTCGCGGATCGAAAGTTGTATCCGATATTGTCGAACCGGTTGGTGGCGTGCTTTGGTATGTAAATCTAATTTACATACCATGAGTCGGTTGTTATGATTGCGGTATGTGCGCATCCGAAGAAGACATTTTATTTTCACGAAAGAAAGATATAAACAATTTGGCTGCTTTCGTTGTAAGTAGATTGTTAATTATAATGCTAAACTGTATTGAAACTATTCTACCTTGTTCTGAACAATTTGACACTAAAAATAATTTCATATGTACAGTACAATATTTTCAAAGTTATGCGATTTGAACAGTTTGAGCCATATTGTGTGTCTCTCAGATTAGTGGTTGCTAAGATATGATAAATCAAGGTCAAAGGTAAATAATGTTAGAATCCGCCATTTTTTGCAAAAACATGCCATGCATTAGACTGGATATAAAAGTGTAGTTTCTGGACAATTTAAGCCCTAATTATCTCTGATTAGTGGTTGCTGAGATATGATAAATCAAGGTCAAAGGTCAATAATGTTAGAAATAGCACTTCCATTCATTTTTGGACAAACTTTTTCATTACAGTGAATATAAAAACATATATTCTAACGATTTTAACACCATAATTAAGTTTCTGTGACTAGCGGTTTCCAAGATACATAGTACATTATTAAAAATGGCCGCCATTTTTAATTATGCAAATTAGGCTACTTTCCGTGGTCGAAAAATGTCCTAACGTTGATAAATGTGTTCAGTGAGGTCTAAAAAACATATTTCATAAAAAAAAAACTTTTCTTGCAATTTGTGTGAGTTAAAAGTCTAAATCCCATGGACTATTGGTGTTGTTGCATTGATATAGGACAAATCCTAGTTGTATTGAATGATCTTACTCTAAGGTCCATTTACACTAGGACGATAACGATCGATGATAAATAGATAAACATGCATTTTTCATACATAACCATCTATGCTTCTTTTGATGAAAATAATATTTGTACACGTCCAAAAAATGACGTCATGATAAATATGTTTATCAAATATCATCTGCAAAATGTAACAACTTGTAACAACAATTTTCTGGAAAATCCCCTGTGAAATCTCGGGATAAAAACACACCAACAAAAGGCCTGTGTTTTTTAAATGTTCCGAGATCTTCCGAGTTTTTTTACTGCGCGCATGTATTGCTCTGGTATTAACTAACCAATCATAGTAATCAAATAGCGCCCAACTATCCTTCCCACGAGATTTTACAAGGTTCGCCGATGCGTGTGTGGAAACATGTAATAAGTCGGCAGATTACAAGTTGTTAGAAGCTGTAATAATTTACGCAGATGGAATAACTTACCCATCAACATACATAAATCCACAGCGAAGAAAATCTTTTCCTATAATTTTAAACGCCATATTAGTTTAACTTATAAAATAATAAAGAAAAGTGAAAAATAAATACCTCTACTCATTGTAATCGATCAACTGCCTCTGTTTGTATCTTGTGTTTCAGTATTTGTGTGTATGTTTCTGTTTGTTTTTGTTGTGTTACTGCATACAGTATATGTATGAAACATAATGTATGAAAGAGCATTATTAATAATATCTACGGCTTGCCCAACACAAGTTTCTCTTGGGTTTTAGTCGCGTGCAACGCGACCCTACAGCTCACTATGTCGGTCGGTAGGTCGGTCGGTTGGTCGGTCGGTCGGTAAACACTAACTTGAGCACGCGACTGCAACCATGAATATGGCCGTGTTCCTTTTGATTTTACTTTTTGGGACCTTGCCACTTTAAAAAATGAATACTATTTTTTTTTAAACACTTCTTTCTTTTCCTGTCTGTTTAATTTCATAAAATATTTGTAAATTAAAAGAAATGTTCTTTTTTTATTGTTAGTTTGTTTTGAAAGAAATAAATGTTAACTTGACTTGACCTGAGATGTGAAAAGGGTATTAGACAGCATAGATGGTTATCCTATAGTTCTAGCACAAAAACGTTTCTAATTTCTTTTGTTTTATCCAAGACAAAAGTAGGCCTATGTTTATCTTTTTATTGTCGATCATTATCGCCCTAGTGTAAATGGGCCTTAAAGCTATATGTTATATTTTATCCATATAGTTACTTAATTTACTTAATTGTTGGAATATGCTGATAATGATTTCACTTTTCAGTAATAGTTTCAGTAGAAGTTGATTATAATCATTGAATATTATGCAATGATAGTGTTCATTACGAATGGTGATAATTATCGTAACATTTAATGTCGATGTTTAAATGTATGATTGAACGAAGATAAGTAAATATAATTATTGTGGAAACTCATTTCGGCATACATCTAGGGCCGTGTTTCCGCAGCCAGAAATTAATCGATAAAAATTAACCGATGAACTGGGGTTTAACCGATTCCACTCGAGAAAAATTAAGCGATAATCTATCATGCAAATCGGATAATTATCGGATAAATGCGATACTTTTTAACCTTTGACCTGAGGACACATTTTTGTTTGGTAGTGACTGATCATGCGCACTTATTGGTAAACAATTTTATCGGATAATTTTGTTTTGGCTGCCGAAACACGGCCTAGTGGACATTACGCGCCGAAATCTGGGGTTTGAAACCATCCAGATTCTCAAACCGTACGTAATAAGAATGGATAAATGCGAACAAACAGAGTTTGTATTCGTGAAACGACTGTACCATCTACGAATTGTAAAAGAGGTACCAAATTAATTAAAACATACATTTACTAACGTTTACTAAGAACATAACATTTTATGAACAAAATATACTACTTTATTGTAGGCCTGTGTAAAAAAATGTCCCCACTCGTTAACCACATAATTTCACTGGTACAGTAGTCATGGATATTTGCAAACATATTTTTTATAACTGTATTTATGTGTTGTGTAGTTATGGTTACTTGTAATAAGCGGTTTTAATAATTGCAACTTTTTTATTAACTACGAAAAACACATCAACGTTTATCATTTCGAAAGGCAAGACTGTAACAATGCTGTTGCTTCTTGCTGTTGCCTTTGTTTATTTGATATCTGGCACGGACACTTGTAAGTTGTTTGTATATAATTAGAATAGATGGTAAATCATAAATTGTATGTTCCATTTTGTTAAACTTAGAAAAGGCCAGTTTTTTATTGCTTATTTAGCACCAACGTATTGGAATAATCTGGATACAACTACCGTGATTCGTTTAAATACTGTAAGCTCATTTAGAATGCATATGAAAACCTTTTATTTCTCTAGCTATCAAACCAATGACTACTAAATATGTTGCGCATTGTACATTTTAATTCATTTTATGCATTTTATGTGTTGTGTTAACGGCACCGATATGTTCTCTTATCTGTGAGACAAGTTGTAATCTTGATCCCTAAAATGGTAAATTGTTGATTATTGTTAAAATATTGTTTGTAATGAAAAAAATGACCATTTTAAAATAAATGTTTATTGAAACTAAAACTATTGAAACTAAGTACCTTTTCATTTGTAACGTTTTCAATGTGCTTTGATTGTATAAAGTATACTTTTAGTATGATTACATTTAATGTGTATTAGGCCTACAACAGGATAGCCTTTCTGTTGGTTATAGGCCTACAATTTTGTAGCTAAGGATTATTAATATTATGTAATTTTCAGCATACTTGTCCTACAAAGCACAGGCGACTTCAACATCAGTGGTTTATTGGGATTATGCAAGCTTTGCAACTGATGGAATAGATTATACCAATTTCGACTGTTATCATTCTAGTAAGATACTCAGTTAGTGCTACTTATCAGCAATAGCTTACTTACTAAACCAATAGTTATAATAGGGAACGTTCGATTACCGACGACCTCCCTATTTCAAGTAAATCCTGGACATTTGCATAGAAACCATCATAACTGTCGAGGGATTGCGCACAGTAAAGTCAATAAAACCAACTCATTACAATATTAGATACTCCGGACCCACATTATGATATAATCTACCTTCCTTCATTTTAGAATCCGCCTCCAAAAAGTATTTTTAAAACAAATGAACAATCATATCTTCTCTTATTATTAGCCTGTCATGTTCTGACCTGTACCTTTTCCATATTGTTTACTCATTTTTTTTTAAATGTATTTATTTTTTTAAGGCTCGCCGCCCATCTCAAGGTGTTTGTCTTCTTATTTCCGGGCATCTGCCTTCATTCTCTAACCTATTATCATTATATTATTTGCATTGTATTTTTCCTTTCTTTTTTTGTCAGAGTTTGTAAATAAATGTTATGAAACGAAAAGCTTGAAAATAAACAAGACGTACTTTGTTGGTTGTCGGTCGCAAATCGAAAGCTTCCTGTACAAACTACGTATACATGTGTTAGTTAAATTGTAAGCTGTAATAATTGCATATCCAAAAACTGTCTTTTTATTTAAATTTAACCTATTGTAATTATAAACTCACAGGTTATCACTATCAACCATGGATGAAAGTGGATCTTTCACAGGAACACAAAGTCACGAGTGTGACGATCATCAATATGGTTGACCAAGGTAACAGTACCACAATTATGTTTTGCACAAAATGTGTAGCCTATAATATAATATCAAAATCGCTAAATTTAGGTTTATATTTGGTGAGTTTTGATTTATAAATAATTTATTTCACAAAGGACGTGTCTTTCATAAACGATTACAAGATGCTGAAGTACGAATTGGATCTGATTATTCTTACCCAAGCACATTGTGTGGATCCGTTACTGATGTCCAGACTAGCCCTATCATCGACATCATCTGTAAAGTTCCAATCATTGGTCGTTACGTAATGGTATGGTTTTCATCAAAAACGCAGTATTTGAACTTTTGTGAAATAAAAGTCTATGCGGAATATGAATATGTAACTGGTATGTCAGCCTAAAGTATCTTTCAAAACTTTATTTTAAATAGTATTAATGTTCAAAGTTACATAACAGTCTAACAAGCCACATTCTTATTGTATTCTAGTTACAGTAGGCCTATTGTAATTCAATTAAAGTTTTGAACCATGTAATAAACGCATTTACAAAAGTCATCTTAATCATAATTGTGCCAGATATAAAATACAGGGTTCACATATTAACGATCTTCCATTACTTTCAGGTGATTTTCAGAGAATTCTGAATCCCATCACACTGTTTACTTTGAGTATGGCTTGTTTGTTGGAAAACTTCTACGGAAAGCTGCCAATACGACCATGTAACTATGGTAATAATGAGTGTGCAGGTGACACTTCAGAGTCGATTGAGGTTGCGACTTTAGACCCATACTCCAGCGGAATACAAACGTTGACAATCGCCTTCTATGTCTACCCGTACCAGAGTTCGATGGGCGATATTGTTGGATTATTCGAAAAAGGAACCAGTCTACGAATACAACAAACGTATTCAAATGGCAATCTATATCAATCTGAGGTAACTGTATTCTATGGAAATCAGGAACTGACTAGAGCTCATGTTCTATTGCCTGAAGTCTGGACATTTCTTACTCTGACTTTCGATGGAATCAATGAAAACGTCAAACTCTGGAGGAATGGAGAGATTGCAAGTATTGGTTATACACAACGTACGCATTTAGATTTCTATTTCAATGAGACAACAATCAAAATTGGACATGATGGCTCCGAGGCACAAGCTAACGTGGCGATGTTTCAAATTTATGATAGAGTACTTGACGAATCCGAGATCAAAGCAGTACGAGATCGTTCTACTAATGGTAATAAATATAATACTTCTTAAATAATTAAATATCAATACCTCTCATATCTCCACCGATAGTTAACTGATAGCACTGTTTTTGTTGATGTAAATCAGTGCAAACTTGGGCTTTTGAGCTCTAAGCTCCGAGTGATATTGTCTCTCTTTGTAATAATTTTTTTATAATTTCTATATTAAATTTCAGGTCAAGACGGTCTTTACGAGACCCTGTTAACATTAGCGGACTTTCAGGGCAAAATTCTACATACTGTATATTCTCGATCATTGGTTCATTGTGGTCAGATATGCAAATCAAAATGCTGTGACGTGTTCAAGTTTACAATGGCTAATAACAGTTGCACCTTGTATTCAACTCAGCAACCTCACGAAACATTTGCAGTAATAAACGGCGAACATTACAGACATGTTAACGTAATCTAACAGATAATTGATTGAGTCATGTTTAAGAAAATATAATTGGAAAAGTAATGTTATTTTCTTGCATATAACATTGAATAGTATAATACTGTATTCATATTTATCTCATAGCTCATCAGCCTCCCATTGGCGCGCCATACCAAATTTAAACTAGAAAGCCACTCCGAGTCCTACTGTAACAATTCTCATACATATATATATTTGTGTGTGTCTTAATGCTGTTTGTGATTTAGGCTAGTTTCACTACAAGCATGTGTATGCGAGTTTGGTGTTATTCATTTTGGTAAAGATCTTTTAATTACTTTTTGAGTAATCCTGCTAACAAACAAACAAACAGACAAATGAAAGCACTCAGAAACTGAGTGAAGTACTTGGCAAAATATATCCACTGACTTGGAGCATGATACATTTTTTTGCTTTAGGTATCAGCTTTACATGGTTATGTTTTAAAATTACAAATCACAAATTATAACCCTTGCCTCTTGTCCAAAAATGAGGTTTTTGGACAAGAGTAGTTCTCGAGAAAATGCAATTTCAGTTTACGTGTTGCTTTAAGATTTCTCACAGGCTTTTGAAAATGGTCTCCTATCTTTTAACACTAGCCGGTCTGAAAATAATATCATTTGTGTTATTTGTGAAGTTATTAATACACCAATGTTGTTGATTTTCAATAAGCATGGTCTGAAAGTATATACCTATCTACACCTAAAAAATTAAGTAACGATAACTTGAAAACTGTATCGCTATCGTGCTAACAAACAAACATATATACAAACAAAGTAAATACTATACTTGGCAAAATTTCGTTTTGCCAAGAAACAAACACACGCGATCGATTACATAATACCTCCTTGGCGGAAGTAAATAATGTGTCTCAACCAACGAACACTATCGCTTTGTCATCAGAAGGGCATCAGTTGATGTGGATAAAAATAAAAAAACACTACTTTTTATTGATAAACTAGCAGCTTAACTACAAAATGCTAATTGTTCACTTGGTAATGTTGTTAGCCGTTGTAAATGTATAGGCGTAATTAACAAGTACGTCCCTTTTCGGCATTCTATTATTGTTATTATTATTACTTGTATAGCGCACATTTATACAACATTTAATTATAATCAGCGGCGCTTCACATCAATTAGTATCGTAACATTGTTTGAAATATAGTGCTTTTAAATGTTTTTCAAACTGATTATAGTCGTCTAAGTGTTTAATGTGACTTGGTAATCTGTTCCAAATTTTGGGTCCTGCTACGGCGAACGAACGGTCATCAAATGTCTTTCGTTTAGTTCGTGGGATTGTCAGGTTATAATTGCTGGTGCTTAAATAGTGTTTCTGTGCATATGTAAATAAACCTGTTAAGACAGAAAACAGAAAATTATTGACAGAGCGTATGAATATGTATAATATTTTCTAATCGATTGTTCTTTAAATAGAGATAGATGTATTTTTTCTATTCGCAAGCATTACCTCTTTGAATAGATGAACGATCTATTGATTCTCATTAAAATAATAATTATATTGAATTATATATAAACAAACCAATCGTAAAACAAAGTTAAATGGTAAGAGTGTAGTTTCATTGTTCTGTACACGAACATTTTTTTTAAATATTTATTACGATTGGGTTAAAATCCGTGTGAGGATTGATCGCTAAAATAATGTTTGAATTGGAATAAAATAGCATTACAACATTTCTTAGGAAATTTTTTATGAAATGTGTAGCGTACTTGCTTGGCGAATCCTTTGTCCATTAAATCATATAATAAGTTGTAATGTGTCCATAAAGTAATTATTCTACGTGCGTAAGCCTATCATGTGGTATGTATAGCATGCGGCAAAAATACCATCGCCATCGTGCTCTCCACCACTACCACAGAGATCCATCATCCGGCCAGCGTCGCGTCCGTTTTGTAGAAACAACAATAATTTGGTAGAGTACATTAATTATGGGGTGTTCACTATCTAAGAGTCTATTAAACACGTGCGTCACCCATCGTGTAGCCAAAACATTTATTTATTTATTTACATCCCTAAATGTACAATCGCGTATTCTGTAATTTTACTCTGACTCTATTCAATTGTTGTTTGACGTTCAATACATTCACCATTCGGTTCAACACAAGAAACTCAAATTGCGAAAATAAAAGATCGCGAAATAGTTAAAAATGTAAAATCGCGAAAATTTAGGGCCGCGAAAATGTTGGACTTTACAATACTAAATTTATTAGTATTTTAAACCAGATTTACAGTAAATACATTTATTTATTTATATTAGTTTTCTTATTGTTTGCTGAACAAAAGTAGAAAAATATAAATCAGGTTAATGATTTAAAAAAAAAAACAAAAAAACAATGTTAACTTTTGAAAATAAAAGTATGTATGTATGTTGTCGTCGCGGATTGAAAGTTGTATCCGATATTGTCGAACCGGTTGGTGGCGTGCTTTGGTATGTAAATCTAATTTACATACCATGAGTCGGTTGTTATGATTGCGGTATGTGCGCATCCGAAGAAGACATTTTATTTTCACGAAAGAAAGATATAAACAATTTGGCTGCTTTCGTTGTAAGTAGATTGTTAATTATAATGCTAAACTGTATTGAAACTATTCTACCTTGTTCTGAACAATTTGACACTAAAAATAATTTCATATGTACAGTACAATATTTTCAAAGTTATGCGATTTGAACAGTTTGAGCCATATTGTGTGTCTCTCAGATTAGTGGTTGCTAAGATATGATAAATCAAGGTCAAAGGTCAATAATGTTAGAATCCGCCATTTTTTGCAAAAACATGCCATGCATTAGACTGGATATAAAAGTGTAGTTTCTGGACAATTTAAGCCCTAATTATCTCCGATTAGTGGTTGCTGAGATATGATAAATCAAGGTCAAAGGTCAATAATGTTAGAAATAGCACTTCCATTCATTTTTGGACAAACTTTTTCATTACAGTGAATATAAAAACATATATTCTAACGATTTTAACACCATAATTAAGTTTCTGTGACTAGCGGTTTCCAAGATACATAGTACATTATTAAAAATGGCCGCCATTTTTAATTATGCAAATTAGGCTACTTTCCGTTGTCGAAAAATGTCCTAACGTTGATAAATGTGTTCAGTGAGGTCTAAAAAACATATTTCATAAAAAAAAAACTTTTCTTGCAATTTGTGTGAGTTAAAAGTCTAAATCCCATGGACTATTGGTGTTGTTGCATTGATATAGGACAAATCCTAGTTGTATTGAATGATCTTACTCTAAGGTCCATTTACACTAGGACGATAACGATCGATGATAAATAGATAAACATGCATTTTTCATACATAACCATCTATGCTTCTTTTGATGAAAATAATATTTGTACACGTCCAAAAAATGACGTCATGATAAATATGTTTATCAAATATCATCTGCAAAATGTAACAACTTGTAACAACAAATTTCTGGAAAATCCCCTGTGAAATCTCGGGATAAAAACACACCAACAAAAGGCCTGTGTTTTTTAAATGTTCCGAGATCTTCCGAGTTTTTTTACTGCGCGCATGTATTGCTCTGGTATTAACTAACCAATCATAGTAATCAAATAGCGCCCAACTATCCTTCCCACGAGATTTTACAAGGTTCGCCGATGCGTGTGTGGAAACATGTAATAAGTCGGCAGATTACAAGTTGTTAGAAGCTGTAATAATTTACGCAGATGGAATAACTTACCCATCAACATACATAAATCCACAGCGAAGAAAATCTTTTCCTATAATTTTAAACGCCATATTAGTTTAACTTATAAAATAATAAAGAAAAGTGAAAAATAAATACCTCTACTCATTGTAATCGATCAACTGCCTCTGTTTGTATTTTGTGTTTCAGTATTTGTGTGTATGTTTCTGTTTGTTTTTGTTGTGTTACTGCATACAGTATATGTATGAAACATAATGTATGAAAGAGCATTATTAATAATATCTACGGCTTGCCCAACACAAGTTTCTCTTGGGTTTTAGTCGCGTGCAACGCGACCCTACAGCTCACTATGTCGGTCGGTAGGTCGGTCGGTTGGTCGGTCGGTCGGTCAACACTAACTTGAGCACGCGACTGCAACCATGAATATGGCCGTGTTCCTTTTGATTTTACTTTTTGGGACCTTGCCACTTTAAAAAATGAATACTATTTTTTTTTAAACACTTCTTTCTTTTCCTGTCTGTTTAATTTCATAAAATATTTGTAAATTAAAAGAAATGTTCTTTTTTTATTGTTAGTTTGTTTTGAAAGAAATAAATGTTAACTTGACTTGACCTGAGATGTGAAAAGGGTATTAGACAGCATAGATGGTTATCCTATAGTTCTAGCACAAAAACGTTTCTAATTTCTTTTGTTTTATCCAAGACAAAAGTAGGCCTATGTTTATCTTTTTATTGTCGATCATTATCGCCCTAGTGTAAATGGGCCTTAAAGCTATATGTTATATTTTATCCATATCTTAGTTACTTAATTTACTTAATTGTTGGAATATGCTGATAATGATTTCACTTTTCAGTAATAGTTTCAGTAGAAGTTGATTATAATCATTGAATATTATGCAATGATAGTGTTCATTACGAATGGTGATAATTATCGTAACATTTAATGTCGATGTTTAAATGTATGATTGAACGAAGATAAGTAAATATAATTATTGTGGAAACTCATTTCGGCATACATCTAGGGCCGTGTTTCCGCAGCCAGAAATTAATCGATAAAAATTAACCGATGAACTGGGGTTTAACCGATTCCACTCGAGAAAAATTAAGCGATAATCTATCATGCAAATCGGATAATTATCGGATAAATGCGATACTTTTTAACCTTTGACCTGAGGACACATTTTTGTTTGGTAGTGACTGATCATGCGCACTTATTGGTAAACAATTTTATCGGATAATTTTGTTTTGGCTGCCGAAACACGGCCTAGTGGACATTACGCGCCGAAATCTGGGGTTTGAAACCATCCAGATTCTCAAACCGTACGTAATAAGAATGGATAAATGCGAACAAACAGAGTTTGTATTCGTGAAACGACTGTACCATCTACGAATTGTAAAAGAGGTACCAAATTAATTAAAACATACATTTACTAACGTTTACTAAGAACATAACATTTTATGAACAAAATATACTACTTTATTGTAGGCCTGTGTAAAAAAATGTCCCCACTCGTTAACCAAATAATTTCACTGGTACAGTAGTCATGGATATTTGCAAACATATTTTTTATAACTGTATTTATGTGTTGTGTAGTTATGGTTACTTGTAATAAGCGGTTTTAATAATTGCAACTTTTTTATTAACTACGAAAAACACATCAACGTTTATCATTTCGAAAGGCAAGACTGTAACAATGCTGTTGCTTCTTGCTGTTGCCTTTGTTTATTTGATATCTGGCACGGACACTTGTAAGTTGTTTGTATATAATTAGAATAGATGGTAAATCATAAATTGTATGTTCCATTTTGTTAAACTTAGAAAAGGCCAGTTTTTTATTGCTTATTTAGCACCAACGTATTGGAATAATCTGGATACAACTACCGTGATTCGTTTAAATACTGTAAGCTCATTTAGAATGCATATGAAAACCTTTTATTTCTCTAGCTATCAAACCAATGACTACTAAATATGTTGCGCATTGTACATTTTAATTCATTTTATGCATTTTATGTGTTGTGTTAACGGCACCGATATGTTCTCTTATCTGTGAGACAAGTTGTAATCTTGATCCCTAAAATGGTAAATTGTTGATTATTGTTAAAATATTGTTTGTAATGAAAAAAATGACCATTTTAAAATAAATGTTTATTGAAACTAAAACTATTGAAACTAAGTACCTTTTCATTTGTAACGTTTTCAATGTGCTTTGATTGTATAAAGTATACTTTTAGTATGATTACATTTAATGTGTATTAGGCCTACAACAGGATAGCCTTTCTGTTGGTTATAGGCCTACAATTTTGTAGCTAAGGATTATTAATATTATGTAATTTTCAGCATACTTGTCCTACAAAGCACAGGCGACTTCAACATCAGTGGTTTATTGGGATTATGCAAGCTTTGCAACTGATGGAATAGATTATACCAATTTCGACTGTTATCATTCTAGTAAGATACTCAGTTAGTGCTACTTATCAGCAATAGCTTACTTACTAAACCAATAGTTATAATAGGGAACGTTCGATTACCGACGACCTCCCTATTTCAAGTAAATCCTGGACATTTGCATAGAAACCATCATAACTGTCGAGGGATTGCGCACAGTAAAGTCAATAAAACCAACTCATTACAATATTAGATACTCCGGACCCACATTATGATATAATCTACCTTCCTTCATTTTAGAATCCGCCTCCAAAAAGTATTTTTAAAACAAATGAACAATCATATCTTCTCTTATTATTAGCCTGTCATGTTCTGACCTGTACCTTTTCCATATTGTTTACTCATTTTTTTTTAAATGTATTTATTTTTTTAAGGCTCGCCGCCCATCTCAAGGTGTTTGTCTTCTTATTTCCGGGCATCTGCCTTCATTCTCTAACCTATTATCATTATATTATTTGCATTGTATTTTTCCTTTCTTTTTTTGTCAGAGTTTGTAAATAAATGTTATGAAACGAAAAGCTTGAAAATAAACAAGACGTACTTTGTTGGTTGTCGGTCGCAAATCGAAAGCTTCCTGTACAAACTACGTATACATGTGTTAGTTAAATTGTAAGCTGTAATAATTGCATATCCAAAAACTGTCTTTTTATTTAAATTTAACCTATTGTAATTATAAACTCACAGGTTATCACTATCAACCATGGATGAAAGTGGATCTTTCACAGGAACACAAAGTCACGAGTGTGACGATCATCAATATGGTTGACCAAGGTAACAGTACCACAATTATGTTTTGCACAAAATGTGTAGCCTATAATATAATATCAAAATCGCTAAATTTAGGTTTATATTTGGTGAGTTTTGATTTATAAATAATTTATTTCACAAAGGACGTGTCTTTCATAAACGATTACAAGATGCTGAAGTACGAATTGGATCTGATTATTCTTACCCAAGCACATTGTGTGGATCCGTTACTGATGTCCAGACTAGCCCTATCATCGACATCATCTGTAAAGTTCCAATCATTGGTCGTTACGTAATGGTATGGTTTTCATCAAAAACGCAGTATTTGAACTTTTGTGAAATAAAAGTCTATGCGGAATATGAATATGTAACTGGTATGTCAGCCTAAAGTATCTTTCAAAACTTTATTTTAAATAGTATTAATGTTCAAAGTTACATAACAGTCTAACAAGCCACATTCTTATTGTATTCTAGTTACAGTAGGCCTATTGTAATTCAATTAAAGTTTTGAACCATGTAATAAACGCATTTACAAAAGTCATCTTAATCATAATTGTGCCAGATATAAAATACAGGGTTCACATATTAACGATCTTCCATTACTTTCAGGTGATTTTCAGAGAATTCTGAATCCCATCACACTGTTTACTTTGAGTATGGCTTGTTTGTTGGAAAACTTCTACGGAAAGCTGCCAATACGACCATGTAACTATGGTAATAATGAGTGTGCAGGTGACACTTCAGAGTCGATTGAGGTTGCGACTTTAGACCCATACTCCAGCGGAATACAAACGTTGACAATCGCCTTCTATGTCTACCCGTACCAGAGTTCGATGGGCGATATTGTTGGATTATTCGAAAAAGGAACCAGTCTACGAATACAACAAACGTATTCAAATGGCAATCTATATCAATCTGAGGTAACTGTATTCTATGGAAATCAGGAACTGACTAGAGCTCATGTTCTATTGCCTGAAGTCTGGACATTTCTTACTCTGACTTTCGATGGAATCAATGAAAACGTCAAACTCTGGAGGAATGGAGAGATTGCAAGTATTGGTTATACACAACGTACGCATTTAGATTTCTATTTCAATGAGACAACAATCAAAATTGGACATGATGGCTCCGAGGCACAAGCTAACGTGGCGATGTTTCAAATTTATGATAGAGTACTTGACGAATCCGAGATCAAAGCAGTACGAGATCGTTCTACTAATGGTAATAAATATAATACTTCTTAAATAATTAAATATCAATACCTCTCATATCTCCACCGATAGTTAACTGATAGCACTGTTTTTGTTGATGTAAATCAGTGCAAACTTGGGCTTTTGAGCTCTAAGCTCCGAGTGATATTGTCTCTCTTTGTAATAATTTTTTTATAATTTCTATATTAAATTTCAGGTCAAGACGGTCTTTACGAGACCCTGTTAACATTAGCGGACTTTCAGGGCAAAATTCTACATACTGTATATTCTCGATCATTGGTTCATTGTGGTCAGATATGCAAATCAAAATGCTGTGACGTGTTCAAGTTTACAATGGCTAATAACAGTTGCACCTTGTATTCAACTCAGCAACCTCACGAAACATTTGCAGTAATAAACGGCGAACATTACAGACATGTTAACGTAATCTAACAGATAATTGATTGAGTCATGTTTAAGAAAATATAATTGGAAAAGTAATGTTATTTTCTTGCATATAACATTGAATAGTATAATACTGTATTCATATTTATCTCATAGCTCATCAGCCTCCCATTGGCGCGCCATACCAAATTTAAACTAGAAAGCCACTCCGAGTCCTACTGTAACAATTCTCATACATATATATATTTGTGTGTGTCTTAATGCTGTTTGTGATTTAGGCTAGTTTCACTACAAGCATGTGTATGCGAGTTTGGTGTTATTCATTTTGGTAAAGATCTTTTAATTACTTTTTGAGTAATCCTGCTAACAAACAAACAAACAGACAAATGAAAGCACTCAGAAACTGAGTGAAGTACTTGGCAAAATATATCCACTGACTTGGAGCATGATACATTTTTTTGCTTTAGGTATCAGCTTTACATGGTTATGTTTTAAAATTACAAATCACAAATTATAACCCTTGCCTCTTGTCCAAAAATGAGGTTTTTGGACAAGAGTAGTTCTCGAGAAAATGCAATTTCAGTTTACGTGTTGCTTTAAGATTTCTCACAGGCTTTTGAAAATGGTCTCCTATCTTTTAACACTAGCCGGTCTGAAAATAATATCATTTGTGTTATTTGTGAAGTTATTAATAGGCTACACCAATGTTGTTGATTTTCAATAAGCATTGTCTGAAAGTATATACCTATCTACACCTAAACAATTAAGTAACGATAACTTGAAAACTGTATCGCTATCGTGCTAACAAACAAACATATATACAAACAAAGTAAATACTATACTTGGCAAAATTTCGTTTTGCCAAGAAACAAACACACGCGATCGATTACATATACCTCCTTGGCGGAAGTAAATAATGTGTCTCAACCAACGAACAGTATCGCTTTGTCATCAGAAGGGCATCAGTTGATGTGGATAAAAATAAAAAAACACTACTTTTTATTGATAAACTAGCAGCTTAACTACAAAATGCTAATTGTTCACTTGGTAATGTTGTTAGCCGTTGTAAATGTATAGGCGTAATTAACAAGTACGTCCCTTTTCGACATTCGATTATTGTTATTATTATTACTTGTATAGCGCACATTTATACAACATTTAATTATAATCAGCGGTGCTTCACATCAATTAGTATCGTAACATTGTTTGAAATATAGTGCTTTTAAATGTTTTTTAAACTGATTATAGTCGTCTAAGTGTTTAATGTGACTTGGTAATCTGTTCCAAATTTTGGGTCCTGCTACGACGAACGAACGGTCAGCAAATGTCTTTCGTTTAGTTCGTGGGATTGTCAGGTTATAATTGCTGGTGCTTAAATAGTGTTTCTGTGCATATGTAAATAAACCTGTTAAGACAGAAAACAGAAAATTATTGACAGAGCGTATGAATATGTATAATATTTTCTAATCGATTGTTCTTTAAATAGAGATAGATGTATTTTTTCTATTCGCAAGCATAGACCTCTTTGAATAGAAGAACGATCTATTGATTCTCATTAAAATAATAATTATATTGAATTATATATAAACAAACCAATCGCAAGCGTCGCGTCCGTTTTGTAGAAACAACAATAATTTGGTAGAGTACATTAATTATGGGGTGTTCACTATCTAAGAGTCTATTAAACACGTGCGTCACCCATCGTGTAGCCAAAACATTTATTTATTTACATCCCTAAATGTACAATCGCGTATTCTGTAATTTTACTCTGACTCTATTCAATTGTTGTTTGACGTTCAATATATTCACCAATTATCGTTCAACAAATTACACAAGAAACTCAAATTGCGAAAATAAAAGATCGCGAAATAGTTAAAAATGTAAAATCGCGAAAATTTAGGGCCGCGAAAATGTTGGACTTTACAATACTAAATTTATTAGTATTTTAAACCAGATTTACAGTAAATATATTCATTTATTTATATTAGTTTTCTTATTGTTTGCTTAACACAAGTAGAAAAATATAAATCAGGTTAATGATTTAAAAAACAAAACAAAAAAACTTACTTTTGAAAATAAAAGCATGTATGTATGTTGTCGTCGCGGATCGAAAGTTGTATCCGATATTGTCGAACCGGTTGGTGGCGTGCTTTGGTATGTAAATCTAATTTACATACCATGAGTCGGTTGTTATGATTGCGGTATGTGCGCATCCGAAGAAGACGTTTTATTTTCACGAAAGAAAGATATAAACAATTTGGCTGCTTTCGTTGTAAGTAGATTGTTAATTATAATGCTAAACTGTATTGAAACTATTCTACCTTGTTCTGAACAATTTGATTCGATTTTATGTAGTGCAAAGTTCAAAGGTCAATAATGTTAGAATCGGCCATTTTTTTTGCAAAAACATGCCATTAGACTAAATATAAATATGTAGTTTCTGAACAGTTTGAGCCATATTGTGTGTCTCTCAGATTAGTGGCTGCTAAGATATGATAAATCAAGGTCAAAGGTCAATAATGTTAGAATCCGCCATTTTTTTGCAAAAACATGCCATTAGACTGGATATAAATGTGTAGTTTCTGAACAATTTAAGCCCTAATTATCTCCGATTAGTGGTTGCTGATATATGATAAATCAAGGTCAAAGGTCAATAATGTTAGAAATAGCACTTCCATTCATTTTTGGACAAACTTTTTCATTACAGTGAATATAAAAACATATATTCTAACGATTTTAACACCATAATTAAGTATCTGTGACTAGCGGTTTCCAAGATACATAGTACATTATTAAAAATGGCCGCCGTTTCGAAAAATGTCCTAACGTTGATAAATGTGTTCAGTGAGGTCTAAAAAACATATTTCATAAAAAAAAATTTTTCTTGCAATTTGTGTGAGTTAAAAGTCTAAATCCCATGGACTATTGGTGTTGTTGCATTGATATAGGACAAATCCTAGTTGTATTGAATGATCTTACTCTAAGGTCCATTTACACTAGGACGATAACGATCGATAAATAGATAAACATGCATTTTTCATACATAACCATCTATGCTTCTTTTGATGAAAATAATATTTGTACACGTCCAAAAAATGACGTCATGATAAATATGTTTATCAAATATCATCTGCAAAATGTAACAACTTGTAACAACAATTTTCTGGAAAATCCCCTGTGAAATCTCGGGATAAAAACACACCAACAAAAGGCCTGTGTTTTTTAAATGTTCCAAGATCTTCCGAGTTTTTTTACTGCGCGCATGTATTGCTCTGGTATTAACTAACCAATCATAGTAATCAAATAGCGCCCAACTATCCTTCCCACGAGATTTTACAAGGTTCGCCGATGCGTGTGTGGAAACATGTAATAAGTCGGCAGATTACAAGTTGTTAGAAGTTGTAATAATTTACGCAGATGGAATAACTTACCCATCAACATACATAAATCCACAACGAAGAAAATCTTTTCCTATAATTTTAAACGCCATATTAGTTTAACTTATAAAATAATAAAGAAAAGTGAAAAATAAATACCTCTACTCATTGTAATCGATCAACTGCCTCTGTTTGTATCTTGTGTTTCAGTATTTGTGTGTATGTTTCTGTTTGTTTTTGTTGTGTTACTGCATACAGTATGAAACAGTATGAAACAGTATGAAACAGTATGAAACAGTATATGTATGAAACATAATGTATGAAAGAGCATTATTAATAATATCTACGGCTTGCCCAACACAAGTTTCTCTTGGGTTTTAGGCGCGTGCAACGCGACCCTACAGCTCACTATGTCGGTCGGTCGGTCGGTCGGTAAACACTAACTTGAGCACGCGACTGCAACCATGAATATGCCCGTGTTCCTTTTGATTTTACTTTTTGGGACCTTGCCACTTTAAAAAATGAATACCATTTTTTTTTAAACACTTCTTTCTTTTCCTGTCTGTTTAATTTCATAAAATATTTGTAAATTAAAAGAAATGTTCTTTTTTTATTGTTAGTTTGTTTTGAAAGAAATAAATGTTAACTTGACTTGACCTGAGATGTGAAAAGGGTATTAGACAGCATAGATGGTTATCCTATAGTTCTAGCACAAAAACGTTTCTAATTTCTTTTGTTTTATCCAAGACAAAAGTAGGCCTATGTTTATCTTTTTATTGTCGATCATTATCGCCCTAGTGTAAATGGGCCTTAAAGCTATATGTTATATTTTATCCATATAGTTACTTAATTTACTTAATTGTTGGAATATGCTGATAATGATTTCACTTTTCAGTAATAGTTTCAGTAGAAGTTGATTATAATCATTGAATATTATGCAATGATAGTGTTCATTACGAATGGTGATAATTATCGTAACATTTAATGTCGATGTTTAAATGTATGATTGAACGAAGATAAGTAAATATAATTATTGTGGAAACTCATTTCGGCATACATCTAGGGCCGTGTTTCCGCAGCCAGAAATTAATCGATAAAAATTAACCGATGAACTGGGGTTTAACCGATTCCACTCGAGAAAAATTAAGCGATAATCTATCATGCAAATCGGATAATTATCGGATAAATGCGATACTTTTTAACCTTTGACCTGAGGACACATTTTTGTTTGGTAGTGACTGATCATGCGCACTTATTGGTAAACAATTTTATCGGATAATTTTGTTTTGGCTGCCGAAACACGGCCTAGTGGACATTACGCGCCGAAATCTGGGGTTTGAAACCATCCAGATTCTCAAACCGTACGTAATAAGAATGGATAAATGCGAACAAACAGAGTTTGTATTCGTGAAACGACTGTACCATCTACGAATTGTAAAAGAGGTACCAAATTAATTAAAACATACATTTACTAACGTTTACTAAGAACATAACATTTTATGAACAAAATATACTACTTTATTGTAGGCCTGTGTAAAAAAATGTCCCCACTCGTTAACCACATAATTTCACTGGTACAGTAGTCATGGATATTTGCAAACATATTTTTTATAACTGTATTTATGTGTTGTGTAGTTATGGTTACTTGTAATAAGCGGTTTTAATAATTGCAACTTTTTTATTAACTACGAAAAACACATCAACGTTTATCATTTCGAAAGGCAAGACTGTAACAATGCTGTTGCTTCTTGCTGTTGCCTTTGTTTATTTGATATCTGGCACGGACACTTGTAAGTTGTTTGTATATAATTAGAATAGATGGTAAATCATAAATTGTATGTTCCATTTTGTTAAACTTAGAAAAGGCCAGTTTTTTATTGCTTATTTAGCACCAACGTATTGGAATAATCTGGATACAACTACCGTGATTCGTTTAAATACTGTAAGCTCATTTAGAATGCATATGAAAACCTTTTATTTCTCTAGCTATCAAACCAATGACTACTAAATATGTTGCGCATTGTACATTTTAATTCATTTTATGCATTTTATGTGTTGTGTTAACGGCACCGATATGTTCTCTTATCTGTGAGACAAGTTGTAATCTTGATCCCTAAAATGGTAAATTGTTGATTATTGTTAAAATATTGTTTGTAATGAAAAAAATGACCATTTTAAAATAAATGTTTATTGAAACTAAAACTATTGAAACTAAGTACCTTTTCATTTGTAACGTTTTCAATGTGCTTTGATTGTATAAAGTATACTTTTAGTATGATTACATTTAATGTGTATTAGGCCTACAACAGGATAGCCTTTCTGTTGGTTATAGGCCTACAATTTTGTAGCTAAGGATTATTAATATTATGTAATTTTCAGCATACTTGTCCTACAAAGCACAGGCGACTTCAACATCAGTGGTTTATTGGGATTATGCAAGCTTTGCAACTGATGGAATAGATTATACCAATTTCGACTGTTATCATTCTAGTAAGATACTCAGTTAGTGCTACTTATCAGCAATAGCTTACTTACTAAACCAATAGTTATAATAGGGAACGTTCGATTACCGACGACCTCCCTATTTCAAGTAAATCCTGGACATTTGCATAGAAACCATCATAACTGTCGAGGGATTGCGCACAGTAAAGTCAATAAAACCAACTCATTACAATATTAGATACTCCGGACCCACATTATGATATAATCTACCTTCCTTCATTTTAGAATCCGCCTCCAAAAAGTATTTTTAAAACAAATGAACAATCATATCTTCTCTTATTATTAGCCTGTCATGTTCTGACCTGTACCTTTTCCATATTGTTTACTCATTTTTTTTTAAATGTATTTATTTTTTTAAGGCTCGCCGCCCATCTCAAGGTGTTTGTCTTCTTATTTCCGGGCATCTGCTTTCATTCTCTAACCTATTATCATTATATTATTTGCATTGTATTTTTCCTTTCTTTTTTTGTCAGAGTTTGTAAATAAATGTTATGAAACGAAAAGCTTGAAAATAAACAAGACGTACTTTGTTGGTTGTCGGTCGCAAATCGAAAGCTTCCTGTACAAACTACGTATACATGTGTTAGTTAAATTGTAAGCTGTAATAATTGCATATCCAAAAACTGTCTTTTTATTTAAATTTAACCTATTGTAATTATAAACTCACAGGTTATCACTATCAACCATGGATGAAAGTGGATCTTTCACAGGAACACAAAGTCACGAGTGTGACGATCATCAATATGGTTGACCAAGGTAACAGTACCACAATTATGTTTTGCACAAAATGTGTAGCCTATAATATAATATCAAAATCGCTAAATTTAGGTTTATATTTGGTGAGTTTTGATTTATAAATAATTTATTTCACAAAGGACGTGTCTTTCATAAACGATTACAAGATGCTGAAGTACGAATTGGATCTGATTATTCTTACCCAAGCACATTGTGTGGATCCGTTACTGATGTCCAGACTAGCCCTATCATCGACATCATCTGTAAAGTTCCAATCATTGGTCGTTACGTAATGGTATGGTTTTCATCAAAAACGCAGTATTTGAACTTTTGTGAAATAAAAGTCTATGCGGAATATGAATATGTAACTGGTATGTCAGCCTAAAGTATCTTTCAAAACTTTATTTTAAATAGTATTAATGTTCAAAGTTACATAACAGTCTAACAAGCCACATTCTTATTGTATTCTAGTTACAGTAGGCCTATTGTAATTCAATTAAAGTTTTGAACCATGTAATAAACGCATTTACAAAAGTCATCTTAATCATAATTGTGCCAGATATAAAATACAGGGTTCACATATTAACGATCTTCCATTACTTTCAGGTGATTTTCAGAGAATTCTGAATCCCATCACACTGTTTACTTTGAGTATGGCTTGTTTGTTGGAAAACTTCTACGGAAAGCTGCCAATACGACCATGTAACTATGGTAATAATGAGTGTGCAGGTGACACTTCAGAGTCGATTGAGGTTGCGACTTTAGACCCATACTCCAGCGGAATACAAACGTTGACAATCGCCTTCTATGTCTACCCGTACCAGAGTTCGATGGGCGATATTGTTGGATTATTCGAAAAAGGAACCAGTCTACGAATACAACAAACGTATTCAAATGGCAATCTATATCAATCTGAGGTAACTGTATTCTATGGAAATCAGGAACTGACTAGAGCTCATGTTCTATTGCCTGAAGTCTGGACATTTCTTACTCTGACTTTCGATGGAATCAATGAAAACGTCAAACTCTGGAGGAATGGAGAGATTGCAAGTATTGGTTATACACAACGTACGCATTTAGATTTCTATTTCAATGAGACAACAATCAAAATTGGACATGATGGCTCCGAGGCACAAGCTAACGTGGCGATGTTTCAAATTTATGATAGAGTACTTGACGAATCCGAGATCAAAGCAGTACGAGATCGTTCTACTAATGGTAATAAATATAATACTTCTTAAATAATTAAATATCAATACCTCTCATATCTCCACCGATAGTTAACTGATAGCACTGTTTTTGTTGATGTAAATCAGTGCAAACTTGGGCTTTTGAGCTCTAAGCTCCGAGTGATATTGTCTCTCTTTGTAATAATTTTTTTATAATTTCTATATTAAATTTCAGGTCAAGACGGTCTTTACGAGACCCTGTTAACATTAGCGGACTTTCAGGGCAAAATTCTACATACTGTATATTCTCGATCATTGGTTCATTGTGGTCAGATATGCAAATCAAAATGCTGTGACGTGTTCAAGTTTACAATGGCTAATAACAGTTGCACCTTGTATTCAACTCAGCAACCTCACGAAACATTTGCAGTAATAAACGGCGAACATTACAGACATGTTAACGTAATCTAACAGATAATTGATTGAGTCATGTTTAAGAAAATATAATTGGAAAAGTAATGTTATTTTCTTGCATATAACATTGAATAGTATAATACTGTATTCATATTTATCTCATAGCTCATCAGCCTCCCATTGGCGCGCCATACCAAATTTAAACTAGAAAGCCACTCCGAGTCCTACTGTAACAATTCTCATACATATATATATTTGTGTGTGTCTTAATGCTGTTTGTGATTTAGGCTAGTTTCACTACAAGCATGTGTATGCGAGTTTGGTGTTATTCATTTTGGTAAAGATCTTTTAATTACTTTTTGAGTAATCCTGCTAACAAACAAACAAACAGACAAATGAAAGCACTCAGAAACTGAGTGAAGTACTTGGCAAAATATATCCACTGACTTGGAGCATGATACATTTTTTTGCTTTAGGTATCAGCTTTACATGGTTATGTTTTAAAATTACAAATCACAAATTATAACCCTTGCCTCTTGTCCAAAAATGAGGTTTTTGGACAAGAGTAGTTCTCGAGAAAATGCAATTTCAGTTTACGTGTTGCTTTAAGATTTCTCACAGGCTTTTGAAAATGGTCTCCTATCTTTTAACACTAGCCGGTCTGAAAATAATATCATTTGTGTTATTTGTGAAGTTATTAATAGGCTACACCAATGTTGTTGATTTTCAATAAGCATTGTCTGAAAGTATATACCTATCTACACCTAAACAATTAAGTAACGATAACTTGAAAACTGTATCGCTATCGTGCTAACAAACAAACATATATACAAACAAAGTAAATACTATACTTGGCAAAATTTCGTTTTGCCAAGAAACAAACACACGCGATCGATTACATATACCTCCTTGGCGGAAGTAAATAATGTGTCTCAACCAACGAACAGTATCGCTTTGTCATCAGAAGGGCATCAGTTGATGTGGATAAAAATAAAAAAACACTACTTTTTATTGATAAACTAGCAGCTTAACTACAAAATGCTAATTGTTCACTTGGTAATGTTGTTAGCCGTTGTAAATGTATAGGCGTAATTAACAAGTACGTCCCTTTTCGACATTCGATTATTGTTATTATTATTACTTGTATAGCGCACATTTATACAACATTTAATTATAATCAGCGGTGCTTCACATCAATTAGTATCGTAACATTGTTTGAAATATAGTGCTTTTAAATGTTTTTTAAACTGATTATAGTCGTCTAAGTGTTTAATGTGACTTGGTAATCTGTTCCAAATTTTGGGTCCTGCTACGACGAACGAACGGTCAGCAAATGTCTTTCGTTTAGTTCGTGGGATTGTCAGGTTATAATTGCTGGTGCTTAAATAGTGTTTCTGTGCATATGTAAATAAACCTGTTAAGACAGAAAACAGAAAATTATTGACAGAGCGTATGAATATGTATAATATTTTCTAATCGATTGTTCTTTAAATAGAGATAGATGTATTTTTTCTATTCGCAAGCATAGACCTCTTTGAATAGAAGAACGATCTATTGATTCTCATTAAAATAATAATTATATTGAATTATATATAAACAAACCAATCGCAAGCGTCGCGTCCGTTTTGTAGAAACAACAATAATTTGGTAGAGTACATTAATTATGGGGTGTTCACTATCTAAGAGTCTATTAAACACGTGCGTCACCCATCGTGTAGCCAAAACATTTATTTATTTACATCCCTAAATGTACAATCGCGTATTCTGTAATTTTACTCTGACTCTATTCAATTGTTGTTTGACGTTCAATATATTCACCAATTATCGTTCAACAAATTACACAAGAAACTCAAATTGCGAAAATAAAAGATCGCGAAATAGTTAAAAATGTAAAATCGCGAAAATTTAGGGCCGCGAAAATGTTGGACTTTACAATACTAAATTTATTAGTATTTTAAACCAGATTTACAGTAAATATATTCATTTATTTATATTAGTTTTCTTATTGTTTGCTTAACACAAGTAGAAAAATATAAATCAGGTTAATGATTTAAAAAACAAAACAAAAAAACTTACTTTTGAAAATAAAAGTATGTATGTATGTTGTCGTCGCGGATCGAAAGTTGTATCCGATATTGTCGAACCGGTTGGTGGCGTGCTTTGGTATGTAAATCTAATTTACATACCATGAGTCGGTTGTTATGATTGCGGTATGTGCGCATCCGAAGAAGACGTTTTATTTTCACGAAAGAAAGATATAAACAATTTGGCTGCTTTCGTTGTAAGTAGATTGTTAATTATAATGCTAAACTGTATTGAAACTATTCTACCTTGTTCTGAACAATTTGATTCGATTTTATGTAGTGCAAAGTTCAAAGGTCAATAATGTTAGAATCGGCCATTTTTTTTGCAAAAACATGCCATTAGACTAAATATAAATATGTAGTTTCTGAACAGTTTGAGCCATATTGTGTGTCTCTCAGATTAGTGGCTGCTAAGATATGATAAATCAAGGTCAAAGGTCAATAATGTTAGAATCCGCCATTTTTTGCAAAAACATGCCATTAGACTGGATATAAATGTGTAGTTTCTGAACAATTTAAGCCCTAATTATCTCCGATTAGTGGTTGCTGATATATGATAAATCAAGGTCAAAGGTCAATAATGTTAGAAATAGCACTTCCATTCATTTTTGGACAAACTTTTTCATTACAGTGAATATAAAAACATATATTCTAACGATTTTAACACCATAATTAAGTATCTGTGACTAGCGGTTTCCAAGATACATAGTACATTATTAAAAATGGCCGCCGTTTCGAAAAATGTCCTAACGTTGATAAATGTGTTCAGTGAGGTCTAAAAAACATATTTCATAAAAAAAAATTTTTCTTGCAATTTGTGTGAGTTAAAAGTCTAAATCCCATGGACTATTGGTGTTGTTGCATTGATATAGGACAAATCCTAGTTGTATTGAATGATCTTACTCTAAGGTCCATTTACACTAGGACGATAACGATCGATAAATAGATAAACATGCATTTTTCATACATAACCATCTATGCTTCTTTTGATGAAAATAATATTTGTACACGTCCAAAAAATGACGTCATGATAAATATGTTTATCAAATATCATCTGCAAAATGTAACAACTTGTAACAACAATTTTCTGGAAAATCCCCTGTGAAATCTCGGGATAAAAACACACCAACAAAAGGCCTGTGTTTTTTAAATGTTCCAAGATCTTCCGAGTTTTTTTACTGCGCGCATGTATTGCTCTGGTATTAACTAACCAATCATAGTAATCAAATAGCGCCCAACTATCCTTCCCACGAGATTTTACAAGGTTCGCCGATGCGTGTGTGGAAACATGTAATAAGTCGGCAGATTACAAGTTGTTAGAAGTTGTAATAATTTACGCAGATGGAATAACTTACCCATCAACATACATAAATCCACAACGAAGAAAATCTTTTCCTATAATTTTAAACGCCATATTAGTTTAACTTATAAAATAATAAAGAAAAGTGAAAAATAAATACCTCTACTCATTGTAATCGATCAACTGCCTCTGTTTGTATCTTGTGTTTCAGTATTTGTGTGTATGTTTCTGTTTGTTTTTGTTGTGTTACTGCATACAGTATGAAACAGTATGAAACAGTATGAAACAGTATATGTATGAAACATAATGTATGAAAGAGCATTATTAATAATATCTACGGCTTGCCCAACACACGTTTCTCTTGGGTTTTAGGCGCGTGCAACGCGACCCTACAGCTCACTATGTCGGTCGGTCGGTCGGTCGGTAAACACTAACTTGAGCACGCGACTGCAACCATGAATATGCCCGTGTTCCTTTTGATTTTACTTTTTGGGACCTTGCCACTTTAAAAAATGAATACCATTTTTTTTTAAACACTTCTTTCTTTTCCTGTCTGTTTAATTTCATAAAATATTTGTAAATTAAAAGAAATGTTCTTTTTTTATTGTTAGTTTGTTTTGAAAGAAATAAATGTTAACTTGACTTGACCTGAGATGTGAAAAGGGTATTAGACAGCATAGATGGTTATCCTATAGTTCTAGCACAAAACGTTTCTAATTTCTTTTGTTTTATCCAAGACAAAAGTAGGCCTATGTTTATCTTTTTATTGTCGATCATTATCGCCCTAGTGTAAATGGGCCTTAAAGCTATATGTTATATTTTATCCATATAGTTACTTAATTTACTTAATTGTTGGAATATGCTGATAATGATTTCACTTTTCAGTAATAGTTTCAGTAGAAGTTGATTATAATCATTGAATATTATGCAATGATAGTGTTCATTACGAATGGTGATAATTATCGTAACATTTAATGTCGATGTTTAAATGTATGATTGAACGAAGATAAGTAAATATAATTATTGTGGAAACTCATTTCGGCATACATCTAGGGCCGTGTTTCCGCAGCCAGAAATTAATCGATAAAAATTAACCGATGAACTGGGGTTTAACCGATTCCACTCGAGAAAAATTAAGCGATAATCTATCATGCAAATCGGATAATTATCGGATAAATGCGATACTTTTTAACCTTTGACCTGAGGACACATTTTTGTTTGGTAGTGACTGATCATGCGCACTTATTGGTAAACAATTTTATCGGATAATTTTGTTTTGGCTGCCGAAACACGGCCTAGTGGACATTACGCGCCGAAATCTGGGGTTTGAAACCATCCAGATTCTCAAACCGTACGTAATAAGAATGGATAAATGCGAACAAACAGAGTTTGTATTCGTGAAACGACTGTACCATCTACGAATTGTAAAAGAGGTACCAAATTAATTAAAACATACATTTACTAACGTTTACTAAGAACATAACATTTTATGAACAAAATATACTACTAAAAAAATAAATACTTTATTGTAGGCCTGTGTAAAAAAATGTCCCCACTCGTTAACCACATAATTTCACTGGTACAGTAGTCATGGATATTTGCAAACATATTTTTTATAACTGTATTTATGTGTTGTGTAGTTATGGTTACTTGTAATAAGCGGTTTTAATAATTGCAACTTTTTTATTAACTACGAAAAACACATCAACGTTTATCATTTCGAAAGGCAAGACTGTAACAATGCTGTTGCTTCTTGCTGTTGCCTTTGTTTATTTGATATCTGGCACGGACACTTGTAAGTTGTTTGTATATAATTAGAATAGATGGTAAATCATAAATTGTATGTTCCATTTTGTTAAACTTAGAAAAGGCCAGTTTTTTATTGCTTATTTAGCACCAACGTATTGGAATAATCTGGATACAACTACCGTGATTCGTTTAAATACTGTAAGCTCATTTAGAATGCATATGAAAACCTTTATTTCTCTAGCTATCAAACCAATGACTACTAAATATGTTGCGCATTGTACATTTTAATTCATTTTATGCATTTTATGTGTTGTGTTAACGGCACCGATATGTTCTCTTATCTGTGAGACAAGTTGTAATCTTGATCCCTAAAATGGTAAATTGTTGATTATTGTTAAAATATTGTTTGTAATGAAAAAAATGACCATTTTAAAATAAATGTTTATTGAAACTAAAACTATTGAAACTAAGTACCTTTTCATTTGTAACGTTTTCAATGTGCTTTGATTGTATAAAGTATACTTTTAGTATGATTACATTTAATGTGTATTAGGCCTACAACAGGATAGCCTTTCTGTTGGTTATAGGCCTACAATTTTGTAGCTAAGGATTATTAATATTATGTAATTTTCAGCATACTTGTCCTACAAAGCACAGGCGACTTCAACATCAGTGGTTTATTGGAATTATGCAAGCTTT
The DNA here is from genome assembly GCF_964355755.1 of Antedon mediterranea. NCBI lineage: Eukaryota > Metazoa > Echinodermata > Crinoidea > Comatulida > Antedonidae > Antedon > Antedon mediterranea. The sequence goes on from NC_092675.1 coordinate 19,784,484, forward strand.
GCAACTGATGGAATAGATTATACCAATTTCGACTGTTATCATTCTAGTAAGATACTCAGTTAGTGCTACTTATCAGCAATAGCTTACTTACTAAACCAATAGTTATAATAGGGAACGTTCGATTACCGACGACCTCCCTATTTCAAGTAAATCCTGGACATTTGCATAGAAACCATCATAACTGTCGAGGGATTGCGCACAGTAAAGTCAATAAAACCAACTCATTACAATATTAGATACTCCGGACCCACATTATGATATAATCTACCTTCCTCCATTTTAGAATCCGCCTCCAAAAAGTATTTTTAAAACAAATGAACAATCATATCTTCTCTTATTATTAGCCTGTCATGTTCTGACCTGTACCTTTTCCATATTGTTTACTCATTTTTTTTTTAATGTATTTATTTTTTTAAGGCTCGCCGCCCATCTCAAGGTGTTTGTCTTCTTATTTCCGGGCATCTGCCTTCATTCTCTAACCTATTATCATTATATTATTTGCATTGTATTTTTCCTTTCTTTTTTTGTCAGAGTTTGTAAATAAATGTTATGAAACGAAAAGCTTGAAAATAAACAAGACGTACTGTGTTGGTTGTCGGTCGCAAATCGAAAGCTTCCTGTACAAACTACGTATACATGTGTTAGTTAAATTGTAAGCTGTAATAATTGCATATCCAAAAACTGTCTTTTTATTTAAATTTAACCTATTGTAATTATAAACTCACAGGTTATCACTATCAACCATGGATGAAAGTGGATCTTTCACAGGAACACAAAGTCACGAGTGTGACGATCATCAATATGGTTGACCAAGGTAACAGTACCACAATTATGTTTTGCACAAAATGTGTAGCCTATAATATAATATCAAAATCGCTAAATTTAGGTTTATATTTGGTGAGTTTTGATTTATAAATAATTTATTTCACAAAGGACGTGTCTTTCATAAACGATTACAAGATGCTGAAGTACGAATTGGATCTGATTATTCTTACCCAAGCACATTGTGTGGATCCGTTACTGATGTCCAGACTAGCCCTATCATCGACATCATCTGTAAAGTTCCAATCATTGGTCGTTACGTAATGGTATGGTTTTCATCAAAAACGCAGTATTTGAACTTTTGTGAAATAAAAGTCTATGCGGAATATGAATATGTAACTGGTATGTCAGCCTAAAGTATCTTTCAAAACTTTATTTTAAATAGTATTAATGTTCAAAGTTACATAACAGTCTAACAAGCCACATTCTTATTGTATTCTAGTTACAGTAGGCCTATTGTAATTCAATTAAAGTTTTGAACCATGTAATAAACGCATTTACAAAAGTCATCTTAATCATAATTGTGCCAGATATAAAATACAGGGTTCACATATTAACGATCTTCCATTACTTTCAGGTGATTTTCAGAGAATTCTGAATCCCATCACACTGTTTACTTTGAGTATGGCTTGTTTGTTGGAAAACTTCTACGGAAAGCTGCCAATACGACCATGTAACTATGGTAATAATGAGTGTGCAGGTGACACTTCAGAGTCGATTGAGGTTGCGACTTTAGACCCATACTCCAGCAGAATACAAACGTTGACAATCGCCTTCTATGTCTACCCGTACCAGAGTTCGATGGGCGATATTGTTGGATTATTCGAAAAAGGAACCAGTCTACGAATACAACAAACGTATTCAAATGGCAATCTATATCAATCTGAGGTAACTGTATTCTATGGAAATCAGGAACTGACTAGAGCTCATGTTCTATTGCCTGAAGTCTGGACATTTCTTACTCTGACTTTCGATGGAATCAATGAAAACGTCAAACTCTGGAGGAATGGAGAGATTGCAAGTATTGGTTATACACAACGTACGCATTTAGATTTCTATTTCAATGAGACAACAATCAAAATTGGACATGATGGCTCCGAGGCACAAGCTAACGTGGCGATGTTTCAAATTTATGATAGAGTACTTGACGAATCCGAGATCAAAGCAGTACGAGATCGTTCTACTAATGGTAATAAATATTATGTTCTTAAATAAAGTAAAAAGTGAATTTTTTTTATATCTGCACCGACAATAAATGACTATTGAGTTTTAAGCGCAGAGCTCTTATCTTCTGTGGGTGATATCGTTCCCGGGCAATTAGTATATTTCAATTTTGTTATATTTCAGGTCAAGACGGTCTTTACGAGAGCCTGTTAACATTAGCAGACTTTCAGGGCAAAATTCTATATACTGTATATTCTCGATCATTGGTTCATTGTGGTCAGATGTGCAAATCAAAATGCTGTAATGTGCTCAAGTTTACAATGGCTAATAACAGTTGCACCTTGTATTCAACTCAGCAACCTCAAGAAACATTTGCAGTAATTAACGGCGAACATTTCAGACATGTTAACGTAATCTAGAAAGAATTATTTTTGAACTGTAACACTATTTACCTTGTAGTCGCACAAGTGAACTGAAAGTATATGCATTTTCGCACAGTAAGCATATTAACTGTCTGTACATAACAGAATGTTAATTAGTCGTACAGAAATGATATTTAATGGGCATTATATAATTATGTCAAACACACTCATGGAGGTGGAACAATTGGCAGACGTTTAATTGATATTGTTATTAAAATTATTATATATTTAGCAATGGCACATATTCAAACTGTCGCTAATTGTGTTTCTTTATTAATACATAGTTGGCCTATATATATATATATATATATATATATATATATATATATATATATATATATATATATATATATATATATATATATATATATATATATATATATATATATATATATATATATATATATATAAATTGGAATACGTTGTAGGTTTTAATTTCCGTTCAACAGTGTAAAAACCAACTGCTTTTGAGGACTCATTTCGAGCAGAATTCTATACAGTGTCACGTATCGTCTAATACCCTCGACTGTCTGTATAGTTCGTCACCAGATATATACGGCTTTGTCAGTAAAAACTTCCTTATCATAGGATTAGCATCCATATCATACTGAACAGCAGCACACTGAAATAAGAAAAGAGTTCTGTTCACCTGATCTCTTGTAACATCTTCAGAACCAATGCGAATACTTGATTCACAAGGTGAAGAGAGCTTTGTTTCAGTTACTTTGTGTTTTTGCGTTTTGATGAAATTGAAGAGATTTCCCCAGTCCAGAAGTTCTTCATCCATCCAACTACCTGCTCTGGCTATTTTATTTTGAGCTTTGTATTCAGAACCTAATCGTTGTGCATATTCTAAGATTAGTTTCTGTATATGCTTCCGTCTTTCAGGAGATACTGACGAACATACCTCCTCACGTGAATGACATTCTCTTACGTCAGTATCTTCTACCGAATGCGTTCCCGAACGCGTTATTGGCAATCGTAACGCCCGCCAGGCAGACGCAAAGGAATGCATGGCATCTTCTGCTAAATTTGTACTTGATCTAGAATTATCTGCTTGTTCTTCTGTAACTAACATAACTGGTTCTTTATAAGGACTCACTGCTGATGAGTTTAACCTTTTGACATGAGCGTCGATTAAAGTCTCATCGAATTCAAATTCAGATGCAATTACATCTTGTAAGATTGTGCCAATAAATGGTATACAATGTGAAGTGTTTGCGATTCTCATTGCTTGGCGGAATGACGTGTATCCATCTGCATCAGTTGAAAATTCTTCAAGTTCACTAAATTTTCTGCAAGGAAATGCCATGAAAATGACTTTAATTCTATCATATATATTGCGCTAATTTGATATTTTGTGCGCGTAAATTGCGTTACTAAGATTGTGGCGTTATAAAACCGTGTTATGGCGAAAAAGGTACCGTAAAGGAAAAATATCTGGTCTTCTGTTGATCAATTATTTCATCGACTATATAAACAATTGATAACAAATTACGTACAGTACCTGAATTTCTCAGGATATTCTTCTTCAAGATTTCTCCAAGTTCCATACAGACGATAAATTGGTATGATTTGTAACGCAGCCAGACACGTGCGCAACGAGTGATAGTTATTCAACAGTTGACACTCGCAAGCAATCTTTGACGATATTTCAAAAAACTGTTATTTAGCACGGCAGTATTGTAAATTACAAAACTCTCATAAAGCCTAAACATAATGTTATTAAAATCGTAGTTCTGAGTATAAAGATAAATTACAATTGGTATCCCTTAAGCCCGGCGCACACTAGAGCTTTCGGCTGAGCCAACTGGCACGAGTAACACTTGGCTCACTAAAAAAATTGCCGCAAACTATGTTCGCGTTCTATCGGACGCACACTAAACGCCTTCAGTACGCGATTTTCTGATTGGATAATTACTACGCTATACAGCACGCGCTGAAATATCATAATAAATCAGAACATGTCATGCGCAGTGGAATTTTTTAGTGAGCAGGAAGCTCACGTTCGGCGCACACTTGAGGAAAATGGCACGCGTGCCAAAAAATATTAAACACGATAGATATTTTCCTCAGCGGCACGCGTGGCCGATTCCTCACGAAATTCCCGGCGCACACTGTGAGGCAAGTGTTACTCGTGGCAGTTGGCTCAGCCGGAAGCTCTAGTGTGCGCCGGGCTTTATAAAGAGTGCTAGATTCTCCACTGTATGAAAATAAAGTAAATAATAGAAAATATGGAAGAAGATTAAGAATGAACGAAAAGGCGATGGCGACAGAGATAAAACCTGATAGGTTTCAACTGCATTGCAAAAAAATTATCATATTAACGACACTTAAGTGTATACTTACATCAATGATATTTGCGACTCGTTCTGTCCTTGAGTTAATGCACGTCTCTTTTATTATTTCAGATGCTAATAATCCCACAATTCTCATTGCTATATCCAAGATTGCTAATACATGTTTAGCATGTACCTCCTGAAAAGTGCAAATATTTCGAATCATACTATTTTGAAACAAATTACGAAATGGTCAGACTACACCCAACATGAATCACAATTCTCAATTGCATGGATTTGTCTGCGAATGTTAAATCTTAAATGAAAGTTTTATGTAGCTGGTTATTGTATGAGAATAAAAGTACTGACCTTTTCGTTCTTTTGCCAAGCGCAATTGGCAAGTTCCGACTCGTGCAGTCTCAATAGCATTTCCATGTCTATCAGTGTTAACTCTTTGGCGATATCTGCTGGATCGACGTAGCCTATTGATTCCAATTCATTGCTTTGACTGGAACTAGCGTCGTCGTCGTTTTGATGTTTGCTCGAACCGATTATACTCATTCGACGTGTGCCTGCTAACAATTTATGTAGCTTGTTTGGCTTTCGGGTTGTTTGTTCTTTTTTCCTCGACGTTTCATATTCCATTCTGTTGTCATTGATTCCTTAACAGGTTATAAGTGAAATAAGAAAGATCACTTAGAAAGAATGTAGCTTCATCATACACTCAGAAACATACATAAATAATAATAGTACAAAGAAAAAAAAAAGAATTAACGAAGTTCAATGAGACCACAATCTACAAAAGAACTCTAATCGAAACCCAGAACGTAACGTACCGGTAAATCAAGCACATACAATCAGTCAACTAACCTGAAATGTTGATAGATGACGCTACATTTAGATTTCTGTAAAAGTGTTTAAATATTGTATGATAATTTTCAAACAAACTATTTTGACACTAACTTAATAATAAACTACAGTAGAACCTCTTTTTGGTACTCTTTTGGAAATATTGTTTTATCACTAAAAAGCCCCATGGACATCTTTCCTTGACACCAATGGCCACCCCTATTAGAAACGTGTTGGGTCTGGAAGGATTGTACTAAACAAGAAACTGTTTTTACCTTTCGTTTGTTATCAACTTCTGTTTCATTTGCTTGTTTTGTCGTATCGTGTATATAACATCGTTAAATTCGTTTCTTTTCCGTTCAATCTGGTTGTATAAGTCAATTTGTTTGTCATCCAAAAGCATCACGTGACCATTAACAAGAAATGCCCTTGTATTATCATCTTCACTCACTACAAACAAGAAAAGTTGATTGCTATTGCGATATTTCTGGTTTTTTTTATAGAATTATAATTAATTAATTATTGAATCGAAACAAAGACATATATGGTAATATATGGCTGATTGATCGAGTGAATAAAATATGTTTATTACCAGAAACAATTATAGTTTCATTTCTGAACTTACATAAATCTGCGTATGCTAATCCTTGACGGTGTACTTTTTTAGCCGCATACAGCGAGTCTTCTAGAAAACCTGCTTCTCCGTCTAGTCGATCTGGTAACGAGATGGACTTCGGGATCACACATCTTTTTTCTTCGAAACTGTTAGTTAATGAAATTGAAGCGATAGATTTAATTAACTTAATTGTTTTCAAGTTCTGATGGAAGTTAACTTAACCAAAGAGGCCAATTGATCGTAAATGTGGTGGGCAATATGTGCCTTTGGATATCAATTGACCCAGCCTACCTGAGCTATTTGGTTTTGCCCGGATGGTGTCTATGGGGCAATATGGTTCAATAGGAGGTTTTAGCATGGGACATTGGTCTGGTGGAGGTCTCATGGACTTGTCAAATGGGTAGCATGAACAAGCAGAATACTTAAATATGGATTACATAATTCGAATATGATGCCTAGCGTGAAGAATCCAAAGTAAAAGAAGTTTGAACAACAGAAGCACATCTTACGTTAAATATCCTTCCATTTCTTCCAACATATGCAGTGCAGTTGTTGAGGCCATAGGTAGAGCTTGTGCATGTCCATGTCGCATTGTCAGAACGTTGAATAATCCAAACAGATTTCCTACGCTGAAGAGCACCTCGTTTCTATCCCTTGATAATGGTTGATTGTGACTGGACTCGAGTCGAGTAGTGCTAGTAGACATCCATAATTTATTCCATGTAGGCTCTGCAGTTGTACGACTTATATGGTTACTATTTTCTAAAGATGTATTTCTACTCTCAGTGCCATGAATTGTATTCTTAGCCTCTTGCTCCTGATGTGTTAATGATGAACTCTGGTCTTCAGTCAAATTGATATCTAGTTTCTGATATCCGATGTTTAAGCCTTGTGTGGAATCTCTTTTTGTCATAATTCCACCCATATCAGTTTCAAATCGATCATCAGGAGAGACTACAGTATTTTGTTTTTTTGTATTCCGGCGATTAGTCTTTATATCTTGAATAATTGATAACCATTCCTGCCAAATACTTTCCGTATCACTTCTTTCTGCCAGTTCAAGGAGCCACGACTTACCATTTTTTAGTTTTAGCTTTAACACTTTTCCATAAAAGGTTGAATCGAAGTGTGTCTTTGTAGATGGTGACAGTTTAACATATTTATTCGGAAACCAATGTAACAATTCAATATAATCAAAATCAGAATCAGAAGTGTAATTGAAATTATCAGCAGTGTATCTTGCGATAATGATTCCAGATTCGCTAACTCCTACTCGAACCATTTCGATCGGCTCTCCGTCCATCTTTTCCATGACAAACTTACTTTCAACAAGTAATTTTTCGGCTAGACAAACATATTGTTTTTCCCACAGAAGACTTTGAAGGTCCATTTCAGAACTCACTGTGACTATGACTTCTCACTTAATATAATCTGATTTCAGCCGAAGACCTTTTAATACGGCAAGGCTACATACATTTCGGTCGAATCGCTACCACGTGAATGTATTTGAAAAGGCCGCGTGGCAATTTACGCACAGGATATTATCTAAACGGCGTATTTTCGAAGACGCACAAGTACGCGCATTACACGTCGTCATTTTTACATTACGTCTTCGGCCTTGTTTCCGCAGCCATAGCACAAATTATCGGTTAATTTTTAACCAATAGCATAAATTATAAAGTGCGCATCATCAGACATTAACGAACAACCAAATGTCCAATCACAACACATCGATTTATCCTTCAGGTCAAAGGTTAAAAATGGTTGCATGCATATGAGATCAATCATGGAGGTATAAAAATACCTCCATGGATCGATTAATTTTTGGCTGGCGTATATAATTATATAATTTTGAAACTCTAGTGTTTTGGAAGATGTTCTAGGCAATAGCGCAGTGATTTTTTTTTTTAAGTGGCCAAATACCGACTGTTTCAAATAATGTAGTTAGATAACATATTATGTAATTCAGCGTCATTATTTAAAAAATATACAAAAACTTCAAAAGATTGCCAAATGTCAACTGTTTAAAATACAGTATGTATTGGGGTAACATGCGCAGACTATTATTTTTGCAAAATCACCCAAATTTATCGAAAAATAAAAAGGTCAAAAATTGGCAATTTTTTGAACAAAATCCCTGTACTATATATAGTATAGGGAAATTTTTGAAAAATGGCCGATTTTCGACCCTTTTATTTTTTGACATAAATGGTTACTATTGCATAATAAACATGCGCAGAGACTAATAATGGGTTCTGCGCATGTCAATTGTGCTGTAACCAGTTTTGACATTTAATGGTTACTATAGCATAATAAACATTCGCAGAGTCGACTAATGGGTTTTGCGCATGTTAATTGTGCTATAGTAACCAGTTTTATCGAAAAATAAAAAGGTCGAAAATTGGCCATTATTTGAAAAATCCCTGTACTAAAGTACAGGGAAATTTTCGAAAAATAGCCGATTTTCAACCCTTTTATTTTTTGACATAAATGGTTACTATTGCATAATAAACATGCGCAGAGACGAATAATGGGTTCTGCGCATGTCAATTGTGCTATAGTAAACAGTTTTGACATAAATGGTTACTATAGCATAATAAACATGCGCAGAAACGAATAATGGGTTCTGCGCATGTCAATTGTGCTATAGTAACCAGTTTTATCGAAAAATAAAAAGGTCGAAAATTGGCAATTTTTTTGAAAAAATCCCTGTACTATATAGTAAAGGGAAATATTCGAAAAATGGCCGATTTTCAACGCTTTTATTTTTTGACATAAAGGGTTACTATTGCATAATAAACATGCACAGAGACGAATAATGGGTTCTGCGCATGTCAATTGTGCTATAGTAACCAGTTTTGACATAAATGGTTACTATAGCATAATAAACATGCGCAGAGTCGACTAATGGGTTCTGCGCATGTTAATTGTGCTATAGTAACCAGTTTTATCGAAAAATAAAAAGGTCAAAAATTGGCCATTTTTGGAAAAAATCCCTGTACTAGTACAGGGAAATATTCAAAAAATGGCCGATTTTCGACCTTTTTATTTTTTGGCATAATTGGTTACTACGAATACGAATACGAATAGAACTTTATTGCAATCAAACGAAAGATTGAAGTTTAACAGAAGCGTTTCACTCAGAACAATAAAATGCAATATAAAAATATAAAAGACATTTAGAAAGGTAGAACATACAATCAAAATATTAAAACAAAATTACAATTAAATATCACTTATTATAAAAACAATAAATATATATTCAAAATGTTAAAAACACGTTTAACTGAAAACATCAGAATATAGATATAGGCCTGCATTATAAAAATTTAAAAGTTTTAAAAATTTTTACAAATTTAAAAAATGTTAAAAACTACAAAAATTGTCAATAATATTTACACACAATGGTACGGAAGGTCACGGAAACATAACACTAAATGTTTACCATTTTTGGAATAGACCGGGATTAATAATAAACGTTTTTGAACGGTTAGTTTTAACTCTAGGGATACAGAACTCACGGAGTGTTCTAACATTATAAGCAGCAGAAGGAGCCTCCGGTAACAAATGATTCAGTCTGTGACTGGGGTCTTTGATTTTAACGAAAAAATCCTTGCACAGTCGAACACGGCGGTCTTCTAAGGTAGAAAAAACAAGGAAGCTGCGGGCATCGGAATAAGTAGCATGCGGAAAAATACATTTAAAGGCCCTTCTCTGAATTTGTTCAAGTTGTTGACTCTGTTACTTCGTAATATTTGATCCCCAAACTGGGGCCGCATATTCTAATATTGGTCTAATGATACTAGTATAAAATTGGACAAGTGCGGGGGCATCTAGGCCTGCCCTCCGCACCTGTTTGAGAAAGTACATTCTAGAATTACATTTACTAATCATTTTGTCAATATGAGGTTGCCATGACAAATTATGAGAAATAATTACACCAAGGAGTTTAAATTCGCCAACACGTTCCAGATTACAATCTCCAACATGAAGTGGCTCAAAAGCAGTCTTTGACCTTTTACAACTAATTCTCATCTCTTTCGTTTTCTTAATATTAAGGGACATATTGTTATCCTTAGCCCACTGGACAATTTTGTCAAGAGTGGTTTGGAGTACAGTTGTCCCATCTTTGCCGACGCGTTCATGGATGGAGGTGTCGTCCATGTATTTCATGCACGGCACCCCATCCAGAAGATCGTCGACAAAGATAATAAACAACATGGGCCCCAACCAGGATCCCTGGGGGATACCGCCCTTAACGACTGCCCAAGGGGACAATTCATCGCCTAGTTTAACACGTTGTTTTCTATCACATAGAAAAGCATAGATCCAAGAGATTAGATGGTCTTCGACCCCTAAATTATACAACTTATCAATTAATATATTATGGTCAATTAAATCATAAGCCTTTTTGAAATCAAGCAATAATAATCTCATTTCATCTCCTTGGTCAGTAGCAGTAAAGCATTCGGTTAACAAATTTATAAGAGCGTCAGTGGTAGACACACTCTTAGAGCAACCAAATTGATTGAACTTGACTTTATCTTTAATTTGGACCCAAATCCCTTCAATAACTTTCATGGTGGTGGAAGTCAGCGAAATAGGACGCAAGTCATTCTCAAGAACCTTAGGTGGGTTAACCTTTGGAATGGGGATTATATCAGCTGACTTCCAAAGCATGGGGAGAACCCCTTCCCTTAAACTGGAGTTAACTATTGCACTTATTGGTTTGGAAAGGATATTGGCAAAATCACGTAGTACCCACGGAGGGATTCCGTCCGGGCCTGGGGCTTTATTACATTTTACAAATTTAAGCTTAGACTCAATTGTCTCTGGCGTGATAATTAAATGGGGTGGAACTACAATGTTACTATCATTGGTTTTTGGTTCAAGGGGTTTGAACTCAGAAGTAAGGGACTGGAAAAAACCACTAACTTTCGTGGTAAGATCGTATAGGTTACCTTTACATAAGTCATTAGCCATAGTTTTAAAGTACTTAGTACCCTTGCCGAGATTAAGAAATTGTTTAATACCCCTCCACCAAGATTTAGAATCGGACGAGAATAACTGGGCAATACTATTACGATAAAAATCACCTCTCAAAGATTTAGCCATTCGGTTAGATAAATTCTAAGTTTCTTATATTCGGCAGACATGGGGTCAATTGCAAAAGCTATTGCATAATAAACATGCGCAGAGACTAATAATGGGTTCTGCGCATGTCAATTGTGCTATAGTAACCAGTTTTGACATAAATGGTTACTATAGCATAATAAACATGCGCAGAGTCGACTAATGGGTTCTGCGCATGTTAATTGTGCTATAGTAACCAGTTTCATCGAAAAATAAAAAGGTCGAAAATTGGCCATTTTTGGAAAAAATCCCTGTACTAAAGTACAGGTAAATTTTCGAAAAATAGCCGATTTCCAACCCTTTTATTTGTTGACATAAATGGTTACTATAGCATAATAAACATGCGCAGAGACGAATAATGGGTTCTGCGCATGTCAATTGTGCTATAGTAACCAGTTTTGACATAAATGGTTAGTATAGCATAATAAACATGCGCAGAGACGAATAATGGGTTCAGTGCATGTCAATTGTGCTATAGTAACCAGTTTTGACATAAATGGTTAATATAGCGTAACAAACATGCGCAGAGTCGACTAATGGGTTCTGCGCATGTTAATTGTGCTATAGTAACCAGTTTTATCGAAAAATAAAAAGGTCGAAAATTGGCAATTTTTTGAAAAAATCCCTGTACAGGTAAATTTTCGAAAAATAGCCGATTTCCAACCCTTTTATTTGTTGACATAAATGGTTACTATAGCATAATAAACATGCGCAGAGACGAATAATGGGTTCTGCGCATGTCAATTGTGCTATAGTAACCAGTTTTGACATAAATGGTTAGTATAGCATAATAAACATGCGCAGAGACGAATAATGGGTTCAGTGCATGTCAATTGTGCTATAGTAACCAGTTTTGACATAAATGGTTAATATAGCATAACAAACATGCGCAGAGTCGAATAATGGGTTCTGCGCATGTCAATTGTGCTATAGTAACCAGTTTTATCGAAAAATAAAAAGGTCGAAAATTGGCAATTTTTGGAAAAAATCCCTGTACAGTGAAATATTCGAAAAATGGCCGATTTTCGACCCTTTTATTTTTTGACATAAATGGTTACTATTGCATAATAAACATGCGCAGAGACTAATAATGCGTTCTGCGTAGGTCAATTGTGCTATAGTAACCAGTTTTGACATAAATGGTTACTATAGCATAATAAACATGCGCAGAGACGAATAATGGGTTCTGCGCATGTCAATTGTGCTATAGTAACCCTGTACTATATTTTCGAAGATTGTTTTTCATGTTTCTTGTATTTTTAATTTAGTTTTAAGTATTAATTTAGGGAGAACATTCAATAATAATATCATTATCATTACGTTGTTCACATAGTCTAGGGTATTTAATTCTAAATATTCCAGAAATAACATTAATACTCTAATAATAACTAAACAAGTTTAATTGAGTATTGAATAAAATAATTATTGACAATTATTCGTAGGGCAGTACCAAATTATTTTATGTTTAAAACAACAACATTACACAGCTTGCTGTGCAATTAACACCATTGTTGTGCACTTGAATGGGTTTCCTATGACATAATAGGTGTTTTAACACCATCAATTAAAATATGTCAATTGAGTGAGTCTTTCATGGCATTTGTAGTTGAGTTAGTCTTTGGTGACAATAGTAACACACTGTGATTGAGTGGTATTTTGATTTTTAAATTTCATATTTCTAGTTAAAATTTTGAATATCTGAATATACCACAAGGTGTATCATTCCCTAAATAGTCCAAAAAGCTAAAAAAGTGATTTTTGAAAAATTTGTCAGTTGAGTCGTTCTTTCATGACAGGGCAGTATATTAGAGGGATTTTTTGCAAAATCACCTAAATTTCGACATTTTTTAAATCCACTTAATATGCACTAATATTGCTCTATGTGCATGTATAATGCTATATCATCATCTTATAGTGTCATGGGACCATTTTATGTCGAAAAATAAAAAAAAAATCGAAATTTGGTCATTTTTCTGTACTACAGTATATTAGAGGGAATTTTTGCAAAATCAGCCAACTTTCTACTTTCTTAAAATCCAATTAATATGCACTGATATTGCTATATGTGCATGTATAGTACCATATCATTATCTGTCAAGGGACCACTTTATGTCGAAAAATAAAAATGTTGAAATTTGCTTTAAATATGTGTCGAGCAGACCACATTGTGTGATTTAAGTTGAAATTTAGCAAAATTTTGACAATTTCCATGTGCTATAATAGTACTAGGATTTTTTCGAAAAGTGGCTAAATATCGACTGTCTAAAATGTTTAGTGAGGTAACATGCGCAGATTGTATCAACGAAATTATGATAACTTCTCTTATTAAATGACATAACATAATGACAAAGTTGAGCGCAATTATGTTTTATTAAATTGATAACTTGTTTATTATCGCACAATATTGAACATATCAATTAAAACCCATATTTGCGAATGAACATCAATAAGAATAAAGGGAGAAAATGTAAACACATACATATATTGATTATACACATGTTAAACCTAAGTTCGACTATTTAATATCAAGCAAGAATTATACAATTCACACATAAATTATCTGCACATTATAAGTTGAATAATTTAAATAGCGAAACCTTTGATAGCATAAATGCTTGGTATCCAGTATATATTGGAATTTACAGTAAGACTTGAATATATTTAACTGGGTTTTTTTTTTCAAATTAAATGCGGTAAGTAAACCGTGATTAGATTAGCCATATCTTATTAATAGTATTAACAATGTTGTAGTTCCATGTCAGCATCCAATCAAGCTTTGTTTATTTTGTACGCTCTACATAATGAAACATAAATATCCAGTTTAAACTACTGGTACAAATATTCAAATAAATGAACAATGCAGTAATATTCACCAAACATTAAAACTATTTTTATTTTTGTATATAATATATTGTTTGTACTATGAAATATGTCCTACACACCTATTACAATTATTGCATTTTTATCATTTTTATCTATCTTTCAAAATATTTAAAATTGTCAATAATGATTAATAATAATTCATATTTGAATTATTCAAATTAATGATATAATTATACATAACAACACCTGTCGATAATGTATTAAATATTTAAATTAAATTAATCATTCATCAAATCGTTTCTAGTCGTATAAAAATGCAAGAAATGTTATCCAATAAAAACAACCAGATTTATATTCTTTAAAATTTAGGTTTAAATATAATTTAGTAATGCACATCAAGAATATTAACATTACACTGTGTAATTAATGAGTTTTTAAAATGTCCAATATATATATTAGAACTGTTGACTCGATAGATACATTTGTTCAATCTATGTATAATATATTCATATCTAATAAATAATTTATAACTTCTCATTCATGAAGTATTTATACTTTAATATTAAACATGTCCAAAATAACTAATTAAAATCAATATGAACACAGACAACATCACTTATTAACTAATAATTAATTTAAAACTAATGAATATTGGATTTTAAAATCTCAAATATGATTTGGGAATAAAATTAATCAAACATCCGTTTCACAACAAGGGTCAAAATGTTATTTTTTGACCGATGTTCCTTTAAAATTGATGCATTTATAAATGAACATTCAAGTGAATGTTCTTATAAACAGATGTCACTGTATATTGTTATCACATCTGTAGGTACAAGGAGAAATCAATTTAACCTTATACCAAAATGTCATACTTTATGTTTCAACCGATGAGTGGGGGAAGATTGTTGGTTATATGAATAATATTGTTTTTAAAAGTTTGATTCATTTTATACCAAACATATATGTAAATATGGTAGTACTTTTAACATAACAATATCTGAATATCCAGTACAGGTTTGGGGGAAATTACTACCATAATTCAATCTCCAGATACAAAATTCAAATTTTGATATGTAAATATAATATATGCAGATTAATTTTTAAGAATGGTGATACTGGTCTATTTCTATTATAACCACATTATTAAACCACATTTATATTATTATGAAGTTTACTGGTAATGTCCAATTGGGATTGGTTCATTATGGGCATTCTACAACTTTAGTTCTTTTATCATGACTACTAAAAGATATACTTACTAGAAATAAGAATAAATGACCAAGACATAAGTACCATAGTCAAATATTCAAAAATGTAATAATATAATTATACTTTACTTTCATTGCACACACAAATTATTTCTTCATTTATATGTACAACTTGAGGAATGTTGTTTAAAAAAAATAGGAAAGATTTAATTACATACACGACACATAAAATACACGTTTAAAGTCTATCATAAGTTTTTGTTTGACTTAAAAATTCATTCTCTTTTGTTAAATACTAAGCATCTAGTTTACAATCAATAATTCTATTTACAATATAATAATTTGCATATTTCTTTCATAGTCATATCTTAATTGCTATAAGAACCAATGGGAAAAGGGTAAACAAGTCACATGATTTCAAGACAGATCACTGATTGGTGGATAAGAAGATCAGTCATGAACAATTTTTGAACATGTATTTACTAGTTAGCATATTAATAAGTTCAATAGCAAATATTTGGATATATTAGCTGGGGAATATTGCAAATGTTTGAAATATCTGGAAATCAGCAAGTATTTATAATCTATAATGGTAGTTTTTAAAGATAATATTGAAGAACTTGTTCTTATTAACCATCAAACCTCTAGTATTATCAACCAGTACATATAAACATCAATTCTATAAAACAATGGGAAATAATAGACAATCATAAAAACATCAAAGGATTCACATACTATGATAATTATTAATCACAAATCTCTTACATTTCAATACAAAACAAAATAAAGCAAATTTACTTGTAACATTAAAAATCTCACATAACATAAATCAAACTTGTTAATACACCAAATGCCAATGATTTGATAAAATAACGGAGAGCTAAATATTTTAATGAGTGAGATAACACACTCTTCCCTGCTTAAACTCAAATTAAATTTTAATATATAATTAAGAAAAATTATGATTCAAATTAAGACACTCTTGTAGCACTCAATTAAACAAAGGCCCCAATTTATCAAGTGTGTAACAAAAATACAAAATATGAATTGAAAATCATTGTACTTATAATGAACACTACAGGAATAGTTTAAACAAATAATATAGTAACATTCTGATAAATGTCTATTATGCTTTTAGGGAATGCTGTGATAAGTTAATTTTAAGATTTTTAAATTTTAAACATCACAAATACATAGAACAGGGACAATAAAAACAAATTTAAAATCTATCAATCATAAAATTGCGTATTTTACCATAAGATCAAAAAATTACACAACTGGAAAAGTTCTACGAATTCATCAATAGTTCAGGATCAATTGCAAGTTCTTCCTATATATCATAGAAAGATAGATAAAATACTTAAGTACTACAATTAAAATATATAAAAGAGATCAACAAATCCTTGCATGCATTTAGTTTGACAAGTAGGCATTCATAATTCTAAAAAATTGTGAGTAAAATACATGATGCGTTCAGTAACAATCTCTTTCAATAATAAAACAATAACTAAAATAATAATAATGTCAAAACTTTCTTGCATAATACTTTCAATTTTTAATTCTTTGCCAATGGTGTACATACATGCCTTCAGGAATGCAAATAATTGAGAAATAAATAATCAAATAAATAATTATAAATAACAATAAAATCATATTATAACATCTATTTAGTACTGAAATTAGAATGACAACTACTCACTCAATCGTAAAATTGTCATTTTTCGTTGAGTTAAATAATTTGTTGTCATGAAATTGCATGTATAGAGAGTTCATTTATTCTCATACAGTTTACAGAGTGAGTAATAATCATTAAGCATTCACTTTTACACACTTATATTAATACTTGTAATTGTTTATGCCATAGGGTTTAAATGCTGCTGATGATGATGATACATCATATCTTGAGGGGGAGGAGGAGGTTTCTCCCCTTCTTTGTTTCTTTTACTCCGCTTCTTTTTTTTCTTCGTCTTCTGCTGATTTCCTCCGTCAAAGTGAACCAGGCAGAAAACCAAATCTGTTGATTTCAGTACAAATTCATAAGGCGGATTTGTGATCACGTATCGTTTTGCTGACGGTGTTTCAGTGATGTCCGCAGTGGGTGGGTTATCGCGGAAACGATATAGTCCGAAGCACAGCATACCATAGTTCTTAATTGCTTCAACAAATAAATCTCCATACATTCCGCCATCCTGTAAAGGAAAATTATATTTTTTAAAAAGGAAAACAAATAAGCCAAGTGATCACATCAAAATATTATGCTATTATAGTTTAGGATCTGAATTGGTCATGGAATGTTGATAATGTACAGTACATTCAAGATACTGTATACTTCAGTAGAAATCGTTCATTCCTTTCATTTGATTGGACGATTGTCCATCACATGATATAATGTGTTCTATTCTGCGTTCAAAACTAGAGCACTGCCTCCTTGAATGGTTTAGGCCTTGGTCTCTCGTTAAAAGTATAATAATGAATTTTTTCATGAAATGGTGCAAATAATTTCATTTCACCTCATGAAACTATTTGTAAAATTTCACTTATAAACATTCATTATTTGTACAATAACCCTTGTATGTAAATATGTTGCCAACAGGCGACTACTTACTGCATAGGTTGCAAATGATCCTTCGTACAGAGGTAACTGGGCCACTCTACATCGGTCTCGATTTGCTATAGTTTCAGGTGACGCCGGTCCACCTAGCATACCTCTTCCCTCTGCTAAGATTTGCTCAAGTTCAGGAGTAGCACCACCAGTTATTAAGGTACGGATAAGGGTAAGTGCATTGTCATTAAAGTACGTCTACCAAAAAAACATAATATATTAGGTGAACTCTGACATGATTTAAATACAGGGCTTGGTATCGTATCAACAAGATAGGTGTCTGGCCAATATAAATACCATTTTCAGAAAATTCAAACATGCTAACATCAAGCATTGAATACAATAAAGGTAAGTTGCTTTGGAAGTAAAAAAACTATTATAGTTACCATAAAGAAAAGAATACTTACTGCACTCATAAGGGAATCTAATACGCTCACTGCAAAAGCAGTTCCGCAAGCGTATGGTTGGGTCATATATAGTTCCGTATCAGGATCATCGTCATCGTCTTGGTCCAAAAACTGAACATTGTTATCATTTACTGAAAGTTAATTAAAAAATATAAAGTTTCTAGGCTCTTGCTTAGTTAATACACTTGTGTGTATCGCAGGGGCATATTCTTCATGCTTCAACTGAACCATACAGGGTATCGATTTATTTTAAAAAGTCATAATTTGAAAACAAAAAATGCATTTCTTTATCAGTATATCTAATACAGTGGATATCTATAAAATCTGGGACCTGGAAAAAATCAAAAATCAAAACCGGTATTTTGTATGGTGTGTGTCCCAGTGTTTTGCTAGGCAATGGAGTTTATTTGTACTGTACAAATCAGGCTTCTAAATTAATCCTATGCTTAATTTTTTTTTCATATTTGTGTAGGCATTTTGTCAGTAGCTGGAGGTACACATGATTATGATTTTTGTTCTTACTTTCTTATTTACTTACATTTTTGAATAAAATCAAGCAAGATTGTTCGAAATTGAGAGCCCAAAACTACTTGTTGTAAACTTACCGAGTTCTGTGATCATAGGGACATTCGCTCCAACCATTGATCCACAGCGTTCTCGAGCAAACTGTGGCTGGTGTGGGCTACTTGGGATAGGTGGCAATACGGAAGGCATGAAATCTGTTAAATACAAATCAAAATCTTTTGTTAATATAATACATTAATAGAAGTGATAATTCAGTGTTGTTTGATGTCAGAGTACATTGTAAATGTCTATAATGGTTGGATTGAAATGGAAATGATGTTTTAGATGCTGTAATAGATTGTAAAAGGGTTTTAAAATAATAGTAAATATATACAGTACTTCAAATTGAGTGTATTTTATATTAATATTCTTTTAGCATAATTAAAATTTAAAACACGAATGAAAATATTTATTTATAAATTCAGATTCAGACAAAGTTTGTAAATTGTTTTGTACATAAAACCATTACCATTATGGTTATTAAAATAACTGATTGAAATCAGAGAGACAATTCAGCTTGTATTTTCTGAGCATGCTGAAGATGCAAAAACATCAAAGTAACATAAAGCATACAACATTAAAGCATGCACAGACATTAAATACACAACATTCAAGTGTTAAATAAAAAACAACATCAATCCGATAAACAAGCAAGGATAAAGGAAGGGTTGTTATTTTGTACGTATTGTTTCAAGTTTCACAATACAAGTTATTTATTGTTATTAAATCAAATAATATATTCATACATTATTAAAATGTTAAAATTAAAAATAAATAAAGCAAACATTTGGGTTAAAATGAAATGCCGACGTTGATATGTAAATTTCAAACAGTATACGTAAATATTTATCTATTTAAGCATAACGTTTGTCGGTAATATTTTACTCAAATTGAAATATTAAAAAATGGTTTTAAATTTGGTAAGTTAACAATAAGTTTGGTTATAAAAATTATGACAAATAGCACTTTCACATTGCCAATAAACCTGGTCTAACACACCAGGCGTAAACTCCTACATTATGTTGTGTATCGTTACAAGCGGTATGTGAGGGGAATACCCTTTCCATTGAGAAAAAAAATTTATGATGGTAGATGGTTGTACAATGGCTTAAATATCGTAAATTTGCTTGTGTGTACGCCTTTTTGTTTTATTTTAATGCAGAAAAGCACACATGTACATCAAAATTCAGTTATCTTTGTAATACGGGAGAAAATGTGAAAAACTGAGAGCACAAGCCGGATGGGTGAGTCTAAAATACGGGAGTCTCCCGGCGAAAACGGTGTTGGCATGTATGTAATTGTTAAGTTGATTTAGTGACTGTATGTCACAGAAAGTGTTTAGTCATGAATTAAAAGCTGAGATAAGGAAGGGGCGGAAGGCCTAAATATTTGTAAGATCATAATTAATACACTCAGCATCTTCATACATTTTAAATTAAAAATGTTAATCATGAAAGAAATTCAATTTGGTATCAAAATCTGATTCACATTATATTAGTAATTATGTTTCAGTAAGGAACATTATGACATGCAATGTATATAAAGTGGAGTGAAGATAAATGCGGAAACATGTAATGGAAGAAAACAATTGATAAAAGGTGAAAACAGAGGTCAAAGGTGAAAACAGAGGTCAAAGTTGAAAGAAGAAAATTCAAGTGAAAGGTCAAAAGAGAAAATGGCACAAAGACTCACTCCTGGTTTCCCGCTAATAGCAACAAATTTACGCCAAATAATTTCACAATTTTCGTTAACAAAATGTGCAACTTACCACAATTCAAATATATTCTCTTAAAAATATAGACATGTACTTTGAGTAAAATAATTTTTTGTGCATGATGAAATATTTAAATATCATAAAACAAATTATTTAAATAAAAAATTTACTTTTCATAAATTATATTGGCAATTTTTCTTATTATCTTTAAAATGATTTTTATTATTATTATTATTATTTTTACTTATAAAAATTGAGTATTTATCAAATAGATAGAATAAAATGAATGAATATGAACCAAATGGGTATTTTTAGTATTAATAGTAATACTGTATTAGGATTTGGAATAAAATGTTTAATTACTGCACTAAATGTTTTTGAAAGGTATAATGAAAATAATTTTTTCTTTATGATATGAAATTAATTAGTTTTAAAAACACTAATAATTATTCTTACTTTAAATGAAGTAATAGGTTTAGCTGTAGTATAAACACTATACTATATTCATACTTTAAATGAAGTAATGGGTTTAGCTGTAGTATAAACACTATACTATATTGATATTTTAAATGAAGTACTGGGTTTAGCTGTAGTATAAACACTATACTATATTGATACTTTAAATGAAGTACTGGGTTTAGCTGTAGTATAAACACTATACTATATTGATACTTTAAATGAAGTACTGGGTTTAGCTGTAGTATAAACACTATACTATATTGATATTTTAAATGAAGTACTGGGTTTAGCTGTAGTATAAACACTATACTATATTGATACTTTAAATGAAGTACTGGGTTTAGCTGTAGTATAAACACTATACTATATTCTTACTTTAAATGAAGTACTGGGTTTAACTGTAGTATAAACACTATACTATATTGATACTTTAAATGAAGTAATGGGTTTAGCTGTAGTATAAACACTATACTATATTCATACTTTAAATGAAGTAATGGGTTTAGCTGTAGTATAAACACTATACTATATTCATACTTTAAATGAAGTACTGGGTTTAGCTGTAGTATAAACACTATACTATATTGATACTTTAAATGAAGTACTGGGTTTAGCTGTAGTATAACAGTATTAAATGTATATTTCTTAGGGTATGCCTTAGACTATTGCTTTAGTAAATTACAATGCACATAGAGAATGATTTTAAAATGATTTGAATCATTTATTTTGAGAAACCAGGTTTGAAGTGAGAATGACAGGTGTTATTAGACACTCACCATCATTGTTACTATTTATAGAAGAGAAAAGAGAATATGGGGTACCAGAAGTGGGATAAGCAGCATGCTCAGATTTACGAAGCCAAACAGTCTCGTCCTCTGTTCCCTCGCCATCGTCACTCTCCTCCTCCTCAGCAATAGGAATGTGTCGGAGAATCGGAGCCGACGGCTGGGAAGTGGAGGTTTCACCTGGTGTTTTGTCTTGCAGGATTGACACTGTGTCGTCAAATGTCATCGCTTTGATATTCAACGAAGCCAGGATTGTCTCCTTGTCCTGCAGAGATTGGTCTTCTACCGAGAAATTGTTCGTGGACAAAATCACACACATGTCGCAGAGATGGACATTAACGGCACGGAGGTCAGCACGGTTCAATGGTGATCCCTACAAATAACAGAAATATAATTTCATCAAAGTAACATTGTTATTTCAACGGGAGAATATATACTTTTAACCAATTGATATATATTCATTGCCTCGACCTATATTATGTATTCAGTATTAGAATGATACTACTGCTAATAGAAAAAGCTCCCTTATTACAATAGAACCCTTTAGAACCCTTAGTTTCAGTATCAAATATCATGAATACTGTACAATACAATACAAGTACAAAGATATATTTACATACATCATGCACTAAAAATAAAAAGCATTATTTATTCCAAATTTTGACTTCAATTATATCATCATTAGAAATATATTAAATGTCAAAATATAGGGTAATTTACAATATGACTAACATCTATATTGAATTGTATTGTACCATACTTTATTTACTTCTGGACCTAGGCTCTGGAACCACCTACCCTTGAACATTAAACACACATCATTATTGAGTCACTTTAAGTCATTACTCAAAACTCACCTTTTCTGATTTTTTTCTACAGCGCCATGAGCAATAAATGTTGGAATGGCGCTATATAAATCGAACAATTGATTGATTGAAAAGGATCAACTACTGTACTAAACTGTGCAAGCACATTTTCCTTACCAATAGTAGATAAACCTATATTGAATCATTTTGAATGAAAATGACAATAAACTATGAAGTGGGTTATAGAGTACAATAATTGTTTACGTACATTCAATATATACACTTTTGGGAAATTCTTAAGCATGTCCCATTCATGTGATATGAATTCTAGATTGCCAATGAACACGATTGGTTTCAGTTCATGGTAATGAAAGTTGCTGGCACGTAGTGGCATTACAAAATTTCGCAAACCGACTTTCGGTGTGTCTTTATCGCCAAACAAACAGACAACAACGTGTCCATTTAGAGATGGATCCTTCGCTGCTTCTTCCCGTTTCTAAAAAATATAATAAAACATATATCGTTTTAGTTTGTTGAAAAATATAATTTAATATCAGATACTTATCATAATATACACCTACTTATATAGTATACACTAGCAAAACTTAGTTTGTAGAAGTTCTTTAAAACTAAAGTTCCAAGTCATTTTCAGTTCACAAACATCAGCAAACTAGTTTGTCAAAAAAATGCACAACCCAACCTTTGGAAACTAGTTTTCTACAGTTGGCCTAACTTTTATCTACAATGGCAAACTTTAGACAACTTTTCTTGCCAGACTCAGTTTGCCAACTAATAAGTTTGCTAGTGTAGAAAATGCCTTATGCATGATATTTTACTATTGCAGATCACTGGAGCTACCTCTATGATTAGATACTGGGTATAAATGTGTTCTTTAAATTTCAGACTTACTACAACGGTACTGTGGATCGGTCTGCTTGGTGTCCAGTGAAACATTCCTGTTGTGTCTAGTAAAATCTCGTCACTCTCTGAATTGGTATCTTGACCCTTGTTGCTGGGACTAGAACCATTGCTAATGGATAAAAGAAAAAATAAGATAATTTTACTGGAGTAAAAAAATGGTATGATTCTGATGTTGTTCATTTTTTATAATATTGTTCATGATGCTAGAGGACAAAATTAAGATAACAATTATAATGACAATGACAAGGTTATGATGTTAACATAATAACATGATTATGGATCATGCTAGTGTCAACAATCCAAAATTAGAACAACATTAATAAGGAAACTGGTACTAATGTGTATGATAAACCTTGTGTTAATAGTGCTCAATTTTGAAATAAGAGAAAAGAATAAACCATTTCATAGGAAGATAATGATTATTTCTTAAATGTGAATATAATGATGATGAAATCAAAGACACAGAGTATATTATTATAATTAAGAGAAGATGTATAACAATATTTTACAGTGGAAACCAAGATATAATAAACATTTATCTATGCAAGCTGGTTCCCATAAGACATTGTACATTATTTTACCATAATAATTACCAACCATACTAAAAGCATTTGCTTTCTAACAAATGAATTACACACTTGTTTGTTTAGTTATCAATCAAAAGGAAAAATGCAATAATTAATAACACCAACCAACATTAATACTATTTTAGCATCTAGTAAGACCACAGCAGTGTATGCTATATTAGACATGGTAATCTAAATCATCATCTTATAAATCAAACATTTAACGCATCAAAAACATTATACTGGCGAATAAAACTTAAACCAAAATCTGTATATTAAATCATATTAAAAAGCAATAGCTCTTATAAATTGTTCAATTTAGTTAACTTTAAATTTTTTTAAATCTTCAAACATTATACTAGCTCAAGTACTAAAAACAAACTTTTTTAAATTTTTTTAATTTTTGTAAAAATTTTTGAAAGGAAGACCGAAAACAACATGTATGGCAAAGATCAAAAAGGAAACAGAACTTTTCACACGCCACCCTTCCCAGAATTCTGTGCACTACCTTACTGCCAAACACAAAACATTACTTTAAAAACTTGCCTGAACTATTCAATAGCTAAAAATAACTATTCAAATCAAATTAACCAGAATAATTAATTATTAGTATATAATTTAATTTATCTCTATATTTTATATCTTTTGTTTCGTATTTTGAATGTTTTAAGATTATTATAAATAGATTAGTTGAAACATTGTACCAGTGTGAATCTATTTAATACTAACAATGTAGTGGATGAGACTATTTTAAAGTGGGACAATAATTTTATTGAAAAAATTTCTAGTATCGAATATTTTTGTCATATGGAAGATAGAAACATTAATTGATGACTTCATATCATACATACAGCAGGCTAAAATATATATGGAAAAGCATTTAAAAGTTAGAAATTATCAGAAATAAATCAAATCTTTGTCGTGTGGATTTCTTCAACTAAGAAGTACTACTATAGCATCAAATATCAATTGATCAACTTTGTCCTTTGAGTAATAAAATGGCAGATTGTTTACTATAACATTATCAAAACACCTTGATATCACAACATCCAATATTGTGTATCTTTAAAAAAAGAAAATAAGATTATATATGGGCTATTTATTAGGAAACGTGCAATCACACCTAACATAGAAGAGACACCATGTTTAAAAAGAAAACAAATTTCAATGCAAATGAGGATTACATTTCAATCTAATAGATTGAAAATGAATCAGTCTGTGAATTAACATCATCATAATTCAAGTTGTTAAGCCTAAAACATGGGCAGGATGGCCAATAATATTACACAATATCCATGTGGACTGTTTAAAAAGAAAACAAATTTCAATGCAAATGAGATTACATTTCAATCTAATAGATTGAAAATGAATCAGTCTGTGAATTAAGATCATCATAATTCAAGTCTAATTAGATTGATCATCCACTTTAGATTGAAACTTGAATCTTTGATTATTTTAAGAAAGTAAGAAAGTAAGAATTATAGAAACATAAGATTTAGTATATAATAGTATGAAGTATTCAATGTAAGATTAGAAGTATTACATGGTATAAGATAAGATTAAGATTAGAAGTATCACATGATATATAAGATTAAGATTAGATCACATGGTATAAGATTAATATTAACATTATTATGAGAAATTAGTCCACTGCACACTAATCTTCAACCCACCGTCTTCTTTTTTTAGAATAGTAATTTGATTTGACAACACCCACTTGAGGCCTCCTGGACACGGTTCTGTAGTATCAAAGCATCATGGGTAATGGGTTTAAAATAAGAAGTTATTGCCAAGTTATTATAATGATTCAATTCATTTTTTTCCATATAAAAAGTAAACAAAAACTAAACATTTAAATGACACACTCTATGCTTTAAAAATGTATTGCTACAGGATCTCTTTTGAGTGGCCCCCAACTCCCAACGAAACACATCCCTCTAAACATAAAAATGGGTCATTTGCTCCCTTTGAGTTGACTAAATGTTTGACATTAGGTCCAGTCCAGCATTTTAAGATGCATCACTTTCTTTGATGCTTATTCTAAATATAGGAAGGCCTTACAGTATATTATATCAGAAGGGTGGGTGAATACCTGTGTGGGTACAGTTTTATTATTTATAATCATTATTAGTATCAATCAACCGTGGAAAATATAAATAAAACATTGATCAAATCCTTTGGTTAGTAGCCAGTAATAAAAAGCAATAGCATTATTGCTTGCATATTTTTTTTTTTTTAAACCAATTGCGTTTAACCACAAACCTTTACATTTATTTGCAAAATATATTTTCATAATAAATATTTCTATTCTATTAATTTATTACATTTTCAAATACTGATAGTTTAAACAGTATAAAGAAGAAAGATATGCGAAATTGAAAATCGGTCCAATTGACTCCTTTGCTTGATACGCACATGACATACCATTCACTCACTCCCAAATTCTCTCATCCTCACACATTATTATATTATTACTTCACCATTATCGCTTTCCATTAAAATAATGTGTTTATATACACATACTTGAAATCTTAAAAAATAATATAGGACATCAATTACATGACAGAGATTGATATTGGGAGGTAGTAATTAGTGCAGTTCTGACCTACTTATATGATGTCAGCTATAAAGGCTTTCAAACCCATTTCGGTTGGCATGGTGATTGAAAATCAAAATAATTGCAGTAACACGCACACATGTATATTCGAAGTCAAGACTTAATAATCTGTATGCTGTTTGAAAAGCAATTTTGCAAAAACTTACTATTTGGTCAGTAAGTTTTACTAAAAAAATCCAGAGTGCAATTACAGCTTCATCGTCCCAAATTCTTGTTTTTATAAATTTTAAAACTTTTTTTAAAGTGTTGACTACAGTATTTACATGGCGTTACACAAGCTGTTTTGATGATTATTTCCCATTTACCTTTCAAATTAACAGTGCTTTGCATACAGTATTATAATATTATCATTTTAGTTTCCTTTTTTCCATCAAACCTTTTATCAATACTGTAATTTTTGGGGCGTAAAACTCCTCCCCTTAAGGAGAAACCACAACGGTTACGGTTTATCCTTTTTCTAAAAAATAATATATTCAAAAACAAATCTTACAAAATGAAATTAATAAATTTACACACTAGAAATAATATATAAACAAGTGTTGGGCACATTATGATTCTATTTAGGACTTACTGCTCTGTGAATTGATTTTTGACTGAATGAAAATACTCTTACAAATATTAGTATTGGGTAGACTAAAATACAATCTAAAAACATGACTGAAACTGAACATATGAAAAGCATATTAAACTAATAATATAAAAAACATACTGTGTTGACTTGAGCACAGGACCCCTGAAAATAGGATTCAGGTTCATGAATGGGCTACACAAGCACAGTAATGACTACAGTAGGGTCGGTATACCCATATACTGTAGACCATTTTCCATAAAAATTAAACCAAATTTTGGAGTAAGGTTAGTCGACAAAGTAATTATTATATTACTGAAAAATTGTTTAATTTTTTGTCATTAATTCTCACCTTGATTGATGTTGGGACATGCCATTAGTCTTGAGGTCGGGAAATGTCAATGTACCTGTAAGTACAGGAAGACAATTGTATAACGAAAATAAATTAAATCAAAATTTTAAACATTCATTTTAAATCCAATGTGAAATATTTAAAAAAAAATAATAACACTGAAAAATGAATACACAGATAATCTTTATATAAGGATGAAAATCTGCTTATATGCAGAATGTTGATGTTAAATTTTGTACAAATCACTTTGAATCGCCAAACAGATCAACATCATTTTATTTAGTTTTCCAATGGCTTGGCATTCTCTTTCTGGCTGTTTTACTTCTTAGATTTAAGTTTTTGCCTATTTTATTTTTATCTCCATTTAGATTTAGTCATTGTATTTTTTTTCAGTAATTTTCCTTTGGATTTATTATAGATTAAATTATATATTTATGTAAAATAGTTTTAAAATACTGAAAATATAAATAATACAATATAATAATATATAAAAGTAATTACTTTGTAACAGAGACAAATCATTTTGATAATTAAAATATCAATAAAAAAAATTACAATATAAAATATTCATTTTCTTCAAACCACCACTTACAACATGGCTCTGAAAAAAATTATATTTAACAAAAATAGGATCTGGATCAGAATCCATAAAATATAGGAGAGGTGACATCTTACAAGTACCATGCATTTTTACAAATAAAATGTGATATGAAATTCGGATGATGCATGCTACATAGCTTAATGTGCATATAATTGAAAACTATCTAACAATACAAGGTACAGATTTGAACCTTGCACAGAAAAAACCTGGTGATGTACCGACCAACATGCCATGAAAAATCTGAAAGAAAACTAACTTGTTAGTTTTTATTCTGGAAAAAAAAAACACGTCTAAATTGAATTTATAAATAGAGCCTAAACGGCTTGGGGTTAATTTGCGGGAAAAACGAGCATCAATGATTCTGCGTGCTGCCCGATAATACCGTGCAAATACTACATAAAACCTGCTTAAACAATCATAACAACATTTCTGAAGAAAATATAATTAAACAATTTATCTAATAACTACCAGTATATAACACATCTTAATTTTACAAAAACAAATAGGTATACTATATAAATACAGTAAAGTAAAGAGAACACAAACAAGAATATTATGTAATTTATTTTTAAAATACATACAAAAAAACAATATTTTTAAAAGGAATTAAATACAAACGGTTTTTAATTTCTAGTATAGGTAGAATTTCTAAGGATAGACCTTCTGGCAATCATATTCATACATAAAAAGGGTTGAAATCTACTTATTTTACTTTTTAAAAGTTAAAAATATAGCTGTGTGATTGGGTAATAGCAATGAAATTATCAATTATTTAAAAAGTATTCATAATAAAAAAATAAAGGTTATAAAAGTGAGTTTGCGGTGTAAATAATTATTCTACTCTTCATGGTCTTTTCCCCAAAAGAACAAGGTGTTTGGATCCAAATTTCAATCAACAATCAAATTAAACTTCATTTTGAAGATATTTAAAATACAACATCATGCAGCAAAAAACACAAAAAAAACAATGATGTCCAACCATTAATGATATTCAAACCAGCCCTCTGACTGGGACTGAGTTTCATATCATTTTCATTTATTTTTTTATTTGGTAGTGATCAATTGATATATTTATTTAGGTTAAATTAATTAACAATCGATTAAATACAGAAAAAAAAAATTAGCTGTTGTTATGTATGTTAAGTGCATGATAATTAAAAATATTCTGATAAAAAACTGAAACCATATTCCAAGATTGTTGCATGCGCCAATGTGCTA
This sequence comes from Antedon mediterranea, assembly GCF_964355755.1. Taxonomy (NCBI): domain Eukaryota; kingdom Metazoa; phylum Echinodermata; class Crinoidea; order Comatulida; family Antedonidae; genus Antedon; species Antedon mediterranea. Next base: position 19,813,983 of record NC_092675.1, read on the forward strand.
TTCTTAACTTGCTGCAGAAAATATACAAAAAGTGACAAACCTCGTCCCATTCAAATGATGGAAGACAATGAGAGAAACAATTTTTTCCAGGATGGACTCAAAATCATGATACCAGTATAACAAACAAGCAACAATGTTATTGTTTCCATAAAATAAATTAAAAAAACTTTTGCTGATCTTAAAATTAGTGTACGGTACAAAATAAAAGTTTTTATGGTAAAGTAGATTAAAACAGAATTATCAAATACAAATTTTGATGTTCTTAAATTTTAACGACGAACAATTCATACATGCCAATATGATTGATAAAAGTGCACCATTTTATTCACCGCTGACCACCTGACCAGCATGCACCGCAGCAAGCAATGAAGTAAAACCATTTTGTCAATAGTCTGGACTTGCCTGATGCTGCCGAAAAGCTCACATCCATTGGAATATGTGAAAGTACTCCGTACCTATATCTTTTCCCGGCAGAGGCGTGACTGCGACCATTTTGTTTATATATACGATCATTTTTTTCTACAGCTTTTTGTGGCGAAGCTAAAGAAAAGAAGCCACATGATAAAGATGCAACAATAAAGGAGTTTGTATGCTACTTAGTCTGTAAGCGAGAGGTCGAAAGTTTGAATCCTACCAGATTTACTTTTCTAAAGATTTTGAGATCAAGAAAATTATTTTATAATCAAGAAAATTATTTTATAATCTGTTATATAGTTAGTTTTATAAATATAAAAATATTTTTATAATGAATATGGTTATAAATTTAACTTTCGGTTTTAAAAAGAATAAAATGCGCTCTGCTTTTAAAATGTGTCAGTTATATAATTGTATAAAGTAAAAGTTTTTAAAAGTAAATATATTTTTATAATGGTAAGAACATTTGCAAAAGAACCCTATTGGTTGAAAAGCAAAATTGTTAAAAGTATAGTTCTTAATATATCTTGCAAAACAATTGTAAAAAAACAATTATATTAATAATCTAAAAATAGTACAAAAATAAACTTATTTTCCTATAAAATATATTAATATAATAATTGCAATAATATAATGAAATGCAATAAATTATAGAATACTAGATATGCCGCACTTCTTTATTACTAATATTCAATTATTATATCAAATGTGTCTTTACAGTATCCATTTTATTATTCATTTTAAGACAATTATATACGGTAATTGAAAAAATATAATAATGTCAATGACAAATTACAAAGTCACTAAATACATTATAAAATTTCTAGAAGAACACTTTTAAATTCTGTCATCTAATTTTTTCACAAGACCCAAGAACTATCACACAGGATAAAAAACTATTAATAATTTATGTTTAGAAAACAAAAAACTGATTTATTGTATCATAGAGATATTATAATATCTCTATGATTATATATACAGCATATAGGTTTATGAACATGTCAAAAACACCATGGATGAGAGGTCTAAAGTTAATGATTAAAGTTAAGGTGCCTGAGTGAATGACTGAATTCCCTCATAGTTTTACCAATGATGTCTATGTTTGTATAAAAGACAATAAACCATAACAAATTTTAAAATAAAATTATATACAATTACCATGATATAAAAGAACCTCAATTTAGGATGACTGTGGTAACATGACTCAAGAAAAGGCTGTCAAACCGAAACAAATGATCTTGAACTAAGAATTATGTTAAATTTATTTCCACCAAAATCCACTTATATATAACAAAAATGTTAGTAAAAACCGACTTCATATTTACAAATAGATGAAAAAATTGAAAATGAGATTCAATATTTTTATGATTTTTTAAAAATGTATTTATTTTTGTTAGGAATAAAAATGACCGATGAAGTTAGCGATTTAACCTGAAGTGACTGGGAAAAGGTGCACACACAAAAAAAAGAGAACAAAAAAATGTGCATGAAATTAGATGACGCATTGAGATATGACTACACTATGGTTTTTAGTATGCATGTGTATGTAGACACATTATATAAATATATATAGACATTTATTACACTACAAGGATGATAAAAACTACTAATAATATGTTCACACAGCCTCATGATTTACAGTTTTATAATAATCAAAGTGATTCCGTAAACTAAAAATGATTTTTTGTTTTATAATTTTCAAATAATTTGCATTTGTATAAATATCTAAAGACAAAAGTTTTCATACAACAATTAACTGAAGAATAGTTAAAATTAAAATAAAATTATCGAAAGCATTTCTTATATTTTATAGCATTTATTTCAATAAAATTAAAATAAATTCAATAAAAAAAACCCATACGTATTTGCTATGGAAGATATGCCTTTAATAGTGTGACTGTGCCGGATTTTAACATATTAACTTTTTCTTTAAAAATCTGACTTGAAATATCTGTTCATTGTCTGTGTGAACATAAATTTACTCTTAAAAATAGGAGAATAGAAAAATAACAACCATGTTAGTATAAAGAAATAAAAAGACATCCATGTTAGGCCAATCATATCACAGCAGTCACTTTAAAAATGTTACCTCGCCGATTTTTTCGTCTTCCCATACGGCTGTCGTATGGCCCTGTCTCATGCAAGACTATGGAAGGCAAAGTGGGCAAAAATCAAGCATTAGTAAACATAGTAGTATAAATAACAAGCAATACCTTAGTGTATTAGGGGGTGTGTTGTGAAGGATTGTGGGTATTTTGTGGTACTAGGATTGTGTGTGCCTGTTAAAGGCTGTGTAGGTGTAGTTTAAGGTAGGTGAGTCTTTAAAGCTTTTATACAATTATTAGCCTTGTTATTGGCCTTTCTTGTTCTTGGAAAGAAATTAGTATATATTATATTAAGCTAGGTTTTCAGGTAGAACATAATTAATTCAGTTGTTAAGGGATTTCCCTTTTAGGTATATAGTTTTACCTCAATAACAATCAATAACAATCAATAATAATAGGCCTAATAATAACGGGTATACCATGCATTAAACAGGATGTGAGTTTACAATATTTAAAATTGTAAAAACTAAATATACATTTTGATGTTTTTTACAAAATCCTGACAAACCCTTTTCAAATCATAATTTCTATTCTTAACTGATGTTATAATTTGACCGTATAAAATAAGGACTTCTCAACAATATCTATAATAATGGGATAATCGATCTGGTACAATATCAACTTATATATTAGGTTCTAAATACACAAAAAGGTGAAAATATGTTTGCGTTTGCAATTAAAAATATAATATATAAAATAAATACTAAACTAAACAATCTTAATATGATCCCTAATAATATTAGACCTACTAACATACATGCTTAAAACATCTAACATTCACATAAAAACTGTAATTACTATTTTTAGGCATAGCATAAATGGCGTCAAACACATTGTTTGATGTGAGGCTTAAAGGGGGTGATCAACATGGAGAAAATTTTATCTTTAAATTCTACAAAATCATTCAATTTGACACTGTATCATCATCTACCTATACATATATTTACATGCACTAAAACATGTACTTATCACAATCATTTATTGCAAAATGTGAATAGAATTGATTTTATTTTTATACTATTTATAGTTCACAAAATACAGAATAAAGTGAATAATGGCATACCTCTAAATCCATAAAATTACTAAGTTAAATCTTGAGAGGTTGTTTATATGAAAGTTAAAATTTCTTTTTGAGAAATTAATATTAATAAATACAGCAATATTAGCAAATACAGTATTCAAAATTAAATGATTTTATCTGTGCCCGCATGACATACAAATTTAATTATTTATTTATGCTGCAAAACTATTTTTTTAATTTGAAGACTTATTATTTTTGTAATTAATTTTACATTTAATAGTTACCATGAGTACCAGTATATTTTTTGTTTGATGATTTCATAAATATAAATTACCACTTTAAACGGTATTATTATAGTATTTGGAACTTATTAATTTTAAAGAATTTTATTATTTTAATGTGAATCCATTCTAACCATGTTAAATGTAGATTTGCAATGTAATAAAAGCTATGAATATGCAAATTACACACATGAATATGCATTGAATTAATGCAACACATGCAAATTAATTATAGGATTAGCGACCTACAGGGTTACTAGTTAATTTTCTATAAGTACACAGTTAAAATACAACATATTTATCAAGAATTCTAGTGTGCTGGTATCAATGGTGACCCCTGACCTACCAATAGTGACCCCAGACTGTCGAAGGTTACATGTGTAAACTGAACAAGAACCTAAATAAAATTGATAAATACAATATAAAGTAAAAAATACTTTTAAATGAAATATATGTGAAAAAGAAAATGTTTTTATCACCTTTGAAAGAATTATTTAGGAAATTATTTTGAGCTTAACAATAATAAAAGACGGTTAAAAAACAACTGAATAAATAAATCATTAATAAAAAAGCAATTGAAATAAAACCAAAAAATCATATACCTTCTTATTTCTTATCTTATAATCTTTCTCTTCTTATAACAACAAATTACCAATAAACCCGATTCAAAGATGTTTTATTTAGTAAACATTTTTTTTTTTAAAGTGTTGGTATATGTATGTTTGTGATAAATTTAGAAATGGTAATTGAAAAAAAAAATACCGATAGTAAAGGGTTTCTTGCGACGTTTTATAACAATCCGATCTAAGAGGTGTAATATAACTAAAAGCATTTTAAGTATTTTGGAATAAGTTTTAGCCATTATGTAAACTTCTTGTACTCATACGTCTTTATTGCAGACAACTGTGCAAAACGGTTTGCTCTTCGGTATCTTTAATTTATGTAAGAGCTGTAACGGTAGGTTTTTTAGCGTTTGGATATTGGCAAGCTCTTTAATTTACATGTAAGTTGATGCCAAGTTGCCGAGATGTTCTGAAATGTGAAAGATGTCGATAAGTTGACATGGAAAGTAAAGTTCTGCATATGTAATTAGGACATTACTAAAGGTCAAAGTTTAAGCCAAAAACGCATTCATACTTCTCATTATGAAAAGAAATAAATTGATAGATAAGAATAACTATAAAAAACATCCATGATGTTTTAAAAATAGGCTGTTAGAAAACTTATACCGGTAAATAATTTTTAAATAAAAAATGTTTTAAAAATTTGGAAATTAATTCTTATAATTGCTTTATTAGTTATTATTTTATATTTTTTTATCCGATTTATTAAAAAAATAAAAAACACCACACCTACTTGAATAAAGTAACATAAGTTATACATACATAATATATACATACAGGTGGTTATGAAAACAAAATTGTTGTGTGTGTGTGTGTGTGTTAATAGTTAGAAATTTATAAATACTGTTAAACAGTATACCAATGTATTTAATCTAATTCACCTATGACCTCTGAAAAATAAACCATATACTTTTCTAACACTAGATAATGAAAAAAAAACTTTCAAATAATGCTAAATAACAAAACAGTTATTAGTAACTGTTTAGTCAAGTAGAGATGGTGGTGGTCCTTTACACATTATTGGAACAGATAACAATTTATTGTAATGAAATGTTCACCAAAAAGAAACTCATTGAATTAAAAAAAAAACATATGGCATTAAAATAAAACAAAAATCACAAAAGAAACAACAAATAATAATACAACCTGTAAAAGAATACAAGATGGAATAAATTATAATAATTTTAAATGAATAAATATAACTTACAAACATATCCATAACTAAATATTCACATTGAATAAAACTATTCATAAATACGAATATTCATTATATAATTTACATTCATAATTAATATAGATAATAAATGTAAATATTCCTATATACATATCATATTCAACAAACATGTACATACAAAGTAACATACATTAATGATTTTCTTAACATAAATGAATATTCATAATAATAGTACTAAATATTCATGATAATAGTGAATATGCAAAATAGAAAATGGCAGTGCATGTCACATAATGAATAACATAATCCTGTAGATGAAATAAGTAAATCACTGTAAATAAAACATAATAATTATGAATAAATATGAATATATGATAACGATGCTACAAATATAAAATGTCATGTGATAGGCAAAAGCGCATGTGATGGGAAGAGCATAAACCGGAGAGCATGGGAAGACACAGGTTTGGAAACAAACACAGTTATACACACAATGGAATAATCTGCAATGAAAGCAACTATTAATGTCATAACTTATAAACCAACTACAGATTGATAATGCATATATGTTACAAATAAAAATATTTTTTAATTCTTCAAAAAAATGCGCTTGAAAACAAGTTAGCAGCAATGTTTTGTAAAGCATGGATCATGTCTTAATAGACCATTTAATTGACTCAAAATATCATCATCTGTCAATGGTTAAAGAAAATGAGTAAAAAATTATTAAATCATTGGTTATTTTTGTCATCGTTTTTTTTTTACAAATTTAGTTTTGGATTCAAACAGAAAAAAATAATTAGTATAATACTATATAATAATAAATCCAAAGGCAAATTACTGAAAAAAATGACAATGCTGTGGGTACTATATAATAATATATATAATAATAATATTTTGTTTTTTCCATTGTTACAGATTTATTTTAAGTTCAACAAAAATGGTCTATATTTTTTACATTTTAAAGCAAAACAAAAAAACGGGATGTTTTTAATGCCAAAATAATTGCATAATTTCTGGTATGGCGACCAATACCACATGATACAAAAATGATCTGGAGTTCAGGATGCTGACAACTAAAAAAAATTTCAACAAACTCATTCAAGACTTTAAATAACAAAATAAAAAATCTTCTAAATTTGATACATACGCAGCGATATGCCCGAGACAGATGGGGTGTCTTTCATGTCAGGGTAGATAGATGAATAAAATGAAGAAACATAGATGGATGAATATTACTAATATCATGCTATGAGGTATAACCTCCAGGTGCAAGGATGATTACTATATTAAGTATGGTAATGATTTTTGCTTAAAACTTAAGTGCTTGTTTTGATAAGATTTATTTGAATAAATAAAATATTATCTCAAGAAAAAAAAACTGCTGAAAGAAGAAATTCATATAAGAATTCTTTATTTTCCAAAAAAAACCGGTCAAAACCTTTCGGCCTAAATGCTTGTTATAATGAAATACCATAGAAATAATATATCTATGAATATACTAATTAAAGTTGATTTCATTTTAAATTCAAGGGGTGTTTTTTCTTTTCTTGAGAAATAATTGTTTATCCCATTAAGTGTTTCTTATACAAAACATGACTTTTAGTTTATGCAATTAGAATAACACTTTATACATTTGGAATGAATGAGAGAACTAAATTGACTTCAACTCAGGATAATTTGTAACAAGTCATTATTAACAATTTGCTAGACATTTCAACATACTCTTATTGCCATCTTATTTACCGCAATTTCAAATTTTTCCTGACAGTTTAAATAAAAATAATTGAGGCTGGAAATTCACTGTGTCAGCAAGTAAATTATTATAAAACTGTTAAGGAGTGTTCAATTTATACTTGTTTTCATGTTTTAATGATGTTCAAAAAGAAAAAATGTTTTCTATAAAATAAACATATTTATTTACTATAAAACTACACCTTTACACTATTGTAGATATTGTATATTAAGTTATGTTAATTTACCAATGTTATATTTACTATTCTAGATGCTATGATTGCCACTAATATAGATTTAGAAATGCCAGATTTAAAGAAATGTCAGAAATTTTGAGAATAAAATTTTTAAATATAGGCCTACAAAAATATATATATTTTTTAATAGTAGAAGTAATAATAGTTTAAATTCATGTTTAATTGCATTATGATCTGTAAAATGTTCTTTTCAAGTTTAAATCAATTAAACATGATATTGAAGAGTTTATACTTTTAGCTTAACATAAGTAAATATGAAGATGTATAGGCAGGGAAAACAATATTAGAATATACTAATAGTACTACATTATGATTTAGAATGTAAATCACTATAACTGACATTTATACAATTGAGTTTTTCTCATAATAAAATATCTCCAATTTAAATAAATTCAAATAGGTAGCAATTTAACCATACACGCCAGAATGTGTACTTTATATTTTAAGTATAAATTATCTTAAACACTGAATGACAGTTGGTGTCATATTAAGTTGATCTCATTCATAATAATTTACATAAACATGTTGATGCACTAATGATGGTGAAGCATGCAGTCAGTGGTATATCTAGTCTGGATGTGAGAGGGGTGGGACAGTAAAGGGAAAGAATAGACTGAAAGAGAAGATGAACATTTAAAATATCTTATCTTTATGATACCACAGATTTTGAATTCGCAGGAATAACCAAGGGAATTTTGAATGTTTACATCCCTACAGTTATCAACACAAACTTTCTCCTAGATATACCACTGTACAATTAGCTGTTAGTTGTCAGAGCTTATTTTTGGAAGTTTATAAAGATAAATTCTGATGATGTGAGGATGAGTAGAAGTCCAGCAGCACTCACCAGATGAATTCCCGTTTTCTTCCAAGGGTATTGATTCACCAACCTCGCTTTGATTTGTATATTTCAGTCCCTTCACTGATGAAACACCAAAAAAATGAAGTGAAAAGTAAGCAAATACCAAGAGAAAAGAAGAGAAATTTATAAGATTACAAATGAAAAGATTATAAGAATTATCATAACCATGACAACATTTGCAACAGACCAATTATGATCAATAAAAAAATAAACGAAAACATTATTATCAACTACTTTCAGTAGACTTCATTTTTAGAAATCAGAGCATGTTAAAACTAAAATAGCAATGATATAATTAATGTTTACAGAATTACTAAAATATTAATTGCAATATATTTTTATTATTATTGATATGAAATTTATGTTGTTTAAAAGATTGCATTATAAGTAAACAATAGTAATGTTAGGTTTGCGGTACACCATATGTTTATAATATATGGTTGAAAATGGCTTGAAGTTTCTCCAGAAGACGGTAGTAGAATAACAACGGAAACATCAAGACATTCTCAAAAATACTCTATTTCCTTTTGAAAACAAATGTTGTATTGCAAACCTTACTTTACTAGAAATGTATGTAAATATTATAGATACATTTGTGGAATATTGTTAATGCGATTTATTGATATTAATGATATTAGTACCTATATTAAAGTTTATTATCAAATATTTTAAACATTATTCTTATCACAAAAATACCATTAAAACCAAGTTTCATCTATGATGAATGGAGATTCTTAATTTTTACAAAATGGGAACATGGTTTGGCAAAGGTGTTTCCCTTGAGGTTATACAGTAACATATCCCTCTTTTGGAACATTTATTCAGGAGAAACTGCTATTAAAGGAACATTTAACTTGAAATTAATAAGGTGGCAGTGTATTTTTAACACAGTACACACTTTTGATGTCTCCTAAATAGGGGTCCTGCTGTATATATCATTTGAAATATAACATTTGAAAGATGTCTATTTCTTACTTGCCATTAAAATCACCATTTTCACACCTGAAACAGCATTATGTTTGAGCTAAAGTGGTATTCTTTCTTAGATTTATCAATTCAGTGATTTAATCGTAAATCTAAACTTTTAAATTCATGTTGGTAATGCTTAAAGATCAATCTTTTCATTACAGACTATTCAATTATTTATTTACATAATTGAAATTAATACCAATGTGCATATTAATAGAAATCAAATAAATGAAACAAGTGATCATTTATAGTTCTTTTGACAAGAATAATGGGAAATCGATCTTTAAATCTATTATGTCAATGAAGTCTAGAAAACTGAACAAAATAATAATCAAAAAATTGGTGATGATTTAAGAAATGAAAAACTAAAAATGAAGACAAAACCGTGATGATCTGAGATGATAATGACGATGAGTCTTACAGAACCTAAGCAATCTAAAATGAATTATTGTGAGTGATGAAAATACAACAATAATCTACAGTAGTATGTGAACAGAAATACAATGAATAACATAAAAGAATGCAGGCATCTTTCACTGCTGAAAACAAATCGTATCATTAAAATGTAGTAGTTCATTACAATAAGCTTAACCATAATATCATCGCTTTGTTATGCTTGGTTTCAACTAGAGACGCAATGCAAGAACGTAAGCACAATGTAAGTGATTTGACCAATCACAAGCAATGGATTATTCATACTGTCGCTTGTCATTGGTCAACTTACTTTACATTGCGTCTACGTCCTTGTGTTGTGTCTCTAGTGGGAACCATGTTTTACTCTTATAGGTATTTCAAATTATATTTATAACTAGATTTTAATTTGCATTTTGATTTATAGTAGGTTATTCGCGTCAACGCTGTGCATGTACATTATAATATGTGCACAGGAATTGGATGAATGCTATCCTATAAACTGATGTATATATGTATAGTGCTAAATTTGGTCTATTAACGTATTATAGGATATTAATTATGTGCACATTCCACCATTGTAGCCAGAATGATGCATTGTGGGTTTAATGTATGCATGTATAGCTACAAACTTTATTGTACATCCCACAATACATCCTCCTTAAAATGGTGGAATTATAAATAAATAAGGAGAATTTTTAAATAATATAATACAGTTGCAGTACATATGTTATGGTGGGTTGTTTATGGTGTTTTAGCTATAGAGAAGGCTGTGTAGTACATTTTTATAATTGCACAAAGCAAGCAATTTATTTTTAAAAGAATTACATTAAAAATATATAATTCAATTATATTTAAGTTAGTGTAGGCATTAAATATTGGGGATATTTTTATTTGTCTTTGGTTTAGTGAATCAAAAATAGATTTTAAATTTCAATAGTATGTTTGGAATATAAATATATCATTATTAACGATAATTTTAATGGAATGCAAAAGGGTAACAGGTTTCAGAGGTTCAACATCATTCAATTCAGGTTGAAGAATTTTATTAAAATTTTTTTTACAAAATAAGTGTTAATATTTATTTAGAATGAAATTATGAATTATGATGATGATATTATTGTTAATAAATCTACTGATGATGATTATATCATTATTATATCATAACGTTCTATACTATTTACATTATAATAATGTTGATATTGTGTATGCTGATTTTGATAATAATGATTATAGATAAAATGTTTTTGAAGATTAATGAAGATACCATGATCATGATGTTAATACTACTAGTGATTCAATTTTAAATGTATAATAATTATTATTAGGAATAACTATTATCAAATGACAATAAGGACTAAATATTGTCTACTTGAATACGTCAATATTGGACAGGTAATAGTACATTCCAATGTCAAAATGCAAGAGAAAAAGAGTGGTGTAGGGGCTGAGGAAAAGGAACAATAAGGATGACAACAAAACAAAGGAATACGACGGGAACAAATACAGGAGTAATAAATTGCGACTCCCAACATCAAATAGATACACATAGTTTCTGGATCAAATAACTTCAACATAATGGTATATAAAACAATCGTTACTGGTGGATACTATACAACTTCACAATTGAATTCATATTCATTAGGATCATGAATTGTATTTAAATTCTATTGTCTTGCAAATTCATTAGGTGATTTTGGGCGCATTCATATAGCACATGCAAATTGAATATATCTTAGTCTGGGATAATAATTTGGTTTTGGGGGGAAATCGTGCTGGTTGTAGGTCACTAAAATACATATTCATATCAAAATTTACATATTCATGTCAAAATTAACATATTCATGCAGCTTTTTGTTATAAATATTGTTATCAATAAAACAACCTGGAGTTCTAATGCTGGCTCTTGAGAATATTCTTCGATGATAAGTATTACGTCGCCGTTTGTTGGCTATAGTGAAGAGAGAAAGATGAACAAGAAATACACGTGCGCTTATAGACAAATTAATAAGTAAAAAATTAGAGCAATTGAGGCGTTAATATTAGAAAAAGAACAAAATATGAAACAACATTATCACAAAAAAATAAACAAATCATTTGTATATAGTTTACATTCAATAGAAGCAAATTTAACAGTTAGAATGTTAAAAATAACACATATTATTAGCAAACAAAAAATAAATAAAATCTAGCTAAAACTGTTAAATAATTATATAATGTAAATACAATATATAATAATAATATTGATAATAACACTGCTACTATATAAAGTATAAATTATTTGATATGAAACTATGTGTAAAGCAATAGACAATTTATTGAAATTGTCTGCCTAATTCCACCCCATATATTTTATCAATTTCTATGAATATCTATGAGCTATATCTGATTTTGTTCAAAATATCTTTTACTAATATATACTAAATATAATATAATATCTTTCAGGTAATTAGCTACTAAGAATAGCAGCCCTTATAAAAAATATAATGTCTATGTTTTAAATTTGGATTATTACAAGCTTTCATTTTTCTTCACATCTTAAAAAAATAATTAAAAATTGTTGCAAAGAAGATTTCATTTTCATACTATCCTATCTTGGGAATAATTAAAATATTATATTTAATAGCAGTATGCCTGGAAAAAATCAAATGTGGTTATTATAAAAAAATATACAAAACCAAATAAATGATGATAAAATTATCAACCATGATATCAAAACAATTACTAGAAATATTTATTTAAAGTCAAAAATGTAATTTTACTATATTAACCTAATCTACTGATTCATAATTAATCTTAATAATTAATAATCTTTATCAAATAAAAAAAAAGCTTTGTTGAAACATTTGATGGGATATTTTGATATTAATATTTTGTGTATTATAGTTACCATTGTCACAACTGCACTGTTTGATTTGAGCAACCTCTCTGATATCACCATGGCAAGAACGACAGTAATAGAATGCTCTGAAGAAAAAAATAACAACAAAGAAATTTTAAAATATTTGTCATGAGCTAAGCTAATTTACAATTCAAGAAAAAGGGGGCTAATGATTTCAAAATTGATAAATAATATTGTCAGAAACATGTAAATGAAAATAGTGATGAAGGAATAGTGATAATAAAAACACTGACGATGATGATGACGATGATCATTTTTAGTTGATGTACATAGAGAAAGTAAAAATGAAAGGAACACAGAAAATGAACTCAGAAACTGAGTGAAGTACTTGGAAAAATATATCAGGGAAAACTATATTCCGAGAGAGAGGGCTCACTACTTGATATTTCGGTCCATATTAAAAGAATGCAGAGGGCGTGGTATTTAATATTTCATAAGAAAGATACAGGTAAGTCAGATTTTAATATAATAAGCTTTTGTCACGTGACGTGATATATCAATTTTCCTGAAAATCAATAGGCATGTTCTGTAAGTATATACCTGTTAACACTAAAACATTCAGGACGATAACTTAAAGATGTATTGTCCCTTGAAACACAAAAAAACGAAGGTCAAAATATTCTAAATTTAAATTGGCCATGTCAAAGTAATATTAAAGTTATTCACTTTAAGTCGAAAATTCGAGCCAAAAAATTGTACGTAATTAACAGCTAAATTAATTTGATTACACTATCTGGAAAATCGTCGTGAGCGAAATTAAACAAAGATTTCAAACCACATACATACATTATGCGTGATGCTAATTAGGATTGTTTACAACCTGTCACGGTTGAGAAGGTGTTTTCACACAGATCGCGAGGAAGTTTTATCATTATGCATACAGAGTAGCCAAATAAACGCGTTGCATTATGAGATATGTTTTGATTGAAAACTTTGACTGGAAGTCAAAGTTATTTTTTGAACCAAAAAACGTCTGTATTTTAGTTAAATGATATTTTTTTTCTACTAATTTTTGGTGAAAGTTAATAACTATTATGATACTTCAAAATGACCTAACAATTGCAGGACGATAACTTAACAATTCTGGATGCTATCATGCTAACAAACTGACAAACAAAGAAAGTACTATACTATTAAGCAGGGAAGAGTGAAAATGATCTGACCTCTTGACTTCTAGTGCAGAGTCAGCAATAAAGAACCCCAAAGTTTGATCTTGTATCTTGACATGCGGTCCTGGATTAATTGCAATGCTATGGGTAGAATAATATCAATAATATTAGTTCAAACAAATATAATAACATGTTTTTCTATTTTTTAATATATAATGATTAATTTCTAGATGATTTTAATGTATATTACATACATATTTTGCATACACCACAGTTACTCATAGATTATGTCCCATTGGTATAGAGTACAGGTGATGTATTTGATGATGCCACATCTGAGACACAGATGATGTCTACTCATAGTTTTTTGATGATGTATCTATTGCAACCTAAGCTAACATGATGACTCTTTTGCAGCCTTATCTGTAGATGACACCCATTTTGTAGCCTTAGTCACACATACATGTGATAGCTTTTTGCAAACTTAGCTTAGGATGATTCAACCTTAGCTGCAGATGAATCCTCATTTGCAACCTTATGAATGATGTTTCATTTGTAACCTTAACCACATATATGGCTCCTTTGTAGAATTTGCAACCTTAGCCAACTGTGATGATGCATTTACAACCTTAGCAGCAGATGTTGCTTCGTTTGCAACCTTATTATCATGGATATGTCAGTAAACAAGTCACTTATTTATTGTTACTGATGTCAGTATAGGTGGCTGCCAATAATACTTCATTTTCATATAAAATGGCTGCTGATGACATACAGCAGGTAAATTTTGATCATTTGCATAACACAACTGCTGAATTTGTATTCATGGTCATGAACAATGTCTCCCTATTTAAATTAGTTGAATTTAACAACCCTGCTAACAATACATCATTTCCATATAACTATAAAGCTGATAATTAAATTATGTGCTTGGCAGTTAATTTTAAGTAAAAGTCAATTATTTACAATAAATGACCTAAAAAAACAAAATTAGCAACTGAAATATAAACTTACGTGCTAGTCTCTGAATCCACATTGGTCTCCACTGCTATCAGTAATAGTTTTAATTTATCGAAACATAATCTATAAAAAAATAAAATAGATAACATTAATTAGATATTATGATAATCATAAATTCAATATTCCAGAAAAATAGTTGTAATAAAAATCACTTTGCAATCAGCAAACCACCTATTCATTAGCAGGTGAATCAAAAGAAAGTTTTATGTATTAATTTAGGTTTTATTATACGTTTTCCTGAGGTGTTGGACAGAGTCTTTTATGCAGATCATGTGGTCATAGTAGAATTTATGTTGATATTATAGTTAGTAGTTGAATTGTAGTGGAGCTGTAGCTTGATGATTAACATGCTTGCCTTCCATTCCCAAGATCTAAGATTCAATCCTAATATCAGGGTTGCAGACTCTTTCTACTCTACTCCCTCAGCATAGCCTCAAATAAGACTTTAATTTGATTTTTAGTTCATCCATCCTGTAATTGGCAAGTTTCTCACTGTTGGATGAGTTGGAAATAAAAGAGAGTAACTGATCATCTGATGTGCTGATCATGTTTAGGCCCTTTATTCTGGGACCTGTGGTGGAACATCTTTAAATGGTGATGGACATTGGCCAATTAAGTGTACATCTTCCCTCATGTTTATCAAATGTTCAAAGTTTTGGGTACAAATGCCAGATAAAGACAAGTGGTGATGTAATATAAGCATGACTCTGAGACAACCCTAAAATTATTAATTCTCATCAAGCACTTTTAGTAAAAGGAAACTATAAATTAGAAGTTCGTACATATACTCTCACTATACGATTATACAGTACTATGGATGAACTTACAAAATAAATAATAGACTAAAAAATTATGATAAATAAGGCATTTTCGAAAGTAAATTACCATATGGTGGCTGTATCTAACACTATTAAATAGTGAAATGAACCTTGTAGTTAACTAAATGTAAATTAACCCATTTACAAGAACCATTAGGCTATATAACTTCCTTGTACTTAGACATGCAACTCAAATCAGTAACTTATTGGAAGATATGACATTCCATGATTGCTGCTAAAGGAAGGACTAAACGTATCTGATTACGGTCTCAGATAAGCCAACGAAAAGTTTGCAATTCATTATCAAAGTTACAAGTTGTTTTCCCACCAGAATGTAAAGATAGTCTTGAACATATCCATTTTATGCGTGTTGTTTACGGCGCCACCTACCTTAACCACTCAACCACTTTACTCGACATGATACATTCTAATAACTGATCTGTAAACTGTACATTATGTATTACAATTATTTCCTGTCATTTGTTCTTGTGCTCTCTAAAATTATTAATATTTTACATACAATATACACAAATCTGATAAGTATACATTGACCAATGTTTTACCTCCCTTGACTATTATAGCAATGATCATCTTTAGGTAATCTAGATTGTACATTTGTAAATAAATGTCAAAGTTTCAGTTGAATTGCAATATTATTAATTTATAAAGAACCAAAAAAAGTCTTGAAGCGCTGTGAAAATAGAGTAAGATAATATATTTTCAAACAAAAATATTTAAAAAAATAAGATGTTGGAAAAGGAAAATGGAGAAAGTTGAAGCCCATGCCAGAACCCAAACCTAAGTATGGGATGCTGTCGTCGCCAACTAGAGTTTGAACTAAGGAACCTGCAGTTAGCATCTAAACAATCAGGACTAGGGTGCCTCCTAACCTATAATATATAGAAACTGGCAGCATGAAAACCGAAACTAAACAAATAAACAGGTCTTATTGTAATACTCTTTTCTTTCTTTCCATGGTAGTCAAAACATGGGCTTGCAAAACAAGGAAGACCAGCACTCGCATACATTTATGTAATAGAGACATATACTGGCTGTCACAATAGAAGATAGGAAATTATGGAGGAATCTAGTCAAATAAGTTTACAGCATATGTCTTGGACTTGAGTAAGTAATACTCTTTAAAATTTTGTGGGAAAACATTTTTTGGAGGAGGATAAATTGAACTACACTACAAAACTAAATTATAAAAATAAAAATTGTCAAAATGTTATGAAAAAATCACACACATTGATCAACTTGTTATCAGACAAATGCCAACATAAAAAAAAACACAATTTAGAATTTTGACAGATACATCATACCATTAAACGGATTTTAGCATTCGTTGACGCCACAACAATCATTACAAACAAATATACCACAAAACATTAGCACTTAGTCTTTGCATAACATAAGCGCCACTTAAAGGAAGTGGAAATATCTGGATACTTTACTTTTTAAATTGTTATTTGCAGAAGTCCTCTAAGATACCAATAATTCATATTGAAATATTGAAACATAAATTCAAAACTTTTTCCACCTCTTAAAGTAAATTCAAGTGTTTGTTTCTGTTGAATATGATATATCAGTGTGTCATAAAGAAACCAATTCTCTGTACTGTATCTCGACATATGCCATGATACATTCTGTAATATGTGTCACATGTGTATCACATATAATGCTTGATAAGGCTAGGTATATGCCTATGGCCTATGATACCTGGGACTCATGTGTGTCACTCTATAATTTGACTCTGACACTGACTACAAGAATGATACAAATTATAGATTTGTCAGTACAGAATATAGAATCAGACCAAACCTCTTTTACCTTCAAGATTAAATAAGAGCCCCAAAACTGCAAAAACAAACTGTAATTTTGAGAATGCCATTTAATCAATTTTTTGGATTGAAATTTGTTTTCTGTTGATTACAGCAGTTTATTCACACAACTAACTAAGTTACATCCTCACGGAAAGAAATAGCCCTAACAGAATAATCTAACCTATCAGTCTAATGTCAAAGAAAATATGCATCATTACCGTAATATAAATGCCACTGGTACAGTATTTAAGGAACTTGTCTGACCGTATAAAATAGTTGAAAATGAAAATGAACATTAAATAATGTCCTTCGGTCATTAAATGTAATGTTATAGCAAAAAATATATATTTTACATTATAAAAAAAAAAGGGTAAAACAAAACTTCCTGGTGTAAACATTTTCAAACATACCTTTTCTATATGTCTCATTACTAATTATGCTGGAGTAGCTATATATATGCATGTTGACAATCACAAGTATAGTACCTGTTAGCTACAATATGTTTTGAATCATCTATATATCTTCTATAAATATACTTGTAATTGGCATTCAAATGATAGATAAATTGGCATCTATAAGCCTTGTTGTTGTCTTAATGATGATAGGAATGTGTCATTACCAAGTATCATCGTTTTCCCATCTAATCTCAAATATTCTCCTTCAGTAGTTTAGTTTATGTCTGCATTTAAAGTGTACAACATAAATTTAATAAGTGGAATGGATACTTGGATTTAATAACAACATTATTACAGTTGGAATCAAGGAGAATTAAGCAAGATGTGGTAAATCTTTCTACACAAAATGTGTGACGTAGAAAGGCAGTTTTACCCATACATCTACGGAGGTTGCCCAAACTGCGCATCTGCAAATGTTGTGACACGGATACGTATGAGTCGAGTCAAGTGGTAGAACAAATCTTCTCGGATAAGGACTTAAACCTTGAGGTCCGGTGTACGCATCTGGCTCGTGTGCACTTTAATAAACCCAGTACATCTTCCGGAAGAGTACTACTGGTCTATTCAGCCCATGTCATTGTGGACAGAAAAAAGGGCGCTGTTTGGTGTAGTGGCAGCACTCAACACAAAGTTGTGGTATGTGTCGTCCACACCTGTGCACAGTTCAGCCCAGAAGTCGCAGGTTATTCCCTCATTTACATTTACATATTTAGAAACAAATCTAAATTTATAATCACACAATCAAACAAAATCTACTTTTGAAACTCGTACACAACAATACTCTGGAAACAAAACAGAATACATTAGCTTTCGCGTTACTGATTTTCACAACATGGATAGGCACTATAAAGAGAAAAGATGAGACCAATAAAGCGCTGAATAATCATTTTTCTTTTAAAAAAACCTACAGACTTGAAATATTAGACATATTTAATGAGCGGAAAATAAGCGATTGATTGGGACAGCTTTTAGTTAAAGAGAGAATATTATGACGAAATCTGCAGGGAGGTCAAGGTAGAAAAAGGCAATTAAAATGCTAAATAGATAAGAGGTGATTAGATAGGT
Source organism: Antedon mediterranea (assembly GCF_964355755.1). Classification (NCBI taxonomy): domain Eukaryota; kingdom Metazoa; phylum Echinodermata; class Crinoidea; order Comatulida; family Antedonidae; genus Antedon; species Antedon mediterranea. The sequence goes on from NC_092675.1 coordinate 19,833,023, forward strand.
AATACGTTCATGGAACTAGCATAGTCTTGCATGCGTTATGGCTTAAAGCATTGATTTACAACCAGTTGTAGTAATTACGATATTAACAGCAAAATTGAGAATATGGATGTGGAAAGTTGATGATGATCTGATGATTATGATTAGATTATGATAAGATTAGATTATGATAAGATTAGATAGGAAAGAAGACAAAAAACTGTTGATTTGATGACAATAGAAGTGATAACGTTATTATTATTATTGATAATGATAGTATGATGATAAATGGCAGATTAGACAATAAGGAGAATCCTGTTAAATGTTGATCTAAAAATGATATTTATTTATGATACAGTATAATAATTTAAGTGATTTTCTGAATAAACTTGAAGGAAAATGAAACATCACATCAAAACAAACTATATACACCATGAGTGAAAGCAGACACAATCATCTCTTATTTTTTTATTTCACACATTAGTGAAATTTTAATTATTGTTTAAAAACCACAATTTCGATAGGGGTTTTCTGATATATGAAACCTTGTAGTACTCTTACTGCCCAGTATGCATACGTGCATGTAAGACCTTCCTATTAAAAAAATGTCCATGCTTTTAAGGCTGCTTTTACATCGCATACAGATTTGGACCGGTGCCCTGAGAAAAATGGGTTCAGTGGTAAAAGCATAGGATTGTTTACACCAAATTTGTATGATTCGGATAGATAGTGATAGATCAGTCATTTGTTTGCTGAAATCTTACAAATTTTTTCTTTTTACCAATCAACAGTGAGCATGAATGACCTCACTTGACAAGAGATAAACAAATTTGTGCTCAATGTGAAAGCGCGCTTAACACTCACGATATTTTCCTCAGGGTGCTGAACTGAATTCGACCGCAATTTTAAAGCAGTTTAAACAATGTTATAAGCATACAAATTGATTTTTTTCAATAAAATTAACTATTAAGGGTAGAGTAAATAGGAAGTACTGAATACTGAGTATCAATAATCATGGATCAAAAAGTCTTAATAATAGTTTAATAGTGAAATCACATAATTTGTTATGATAATAAATGTAATCCATGTTCTGGAATATCGAAAAGTCCCAACCATTACCTGTGAGATTATAACCAAAATGTTATGATAATTGATGGATTATACTAATAATGGAATTTCCGGAAAGTCATAAATCAAAAATGCCCTACCATTTACCTGTGAGATCATAATCATTTGTTATTTTAACAACTATGAATAATTCTTTCCATAACTTGCGGAAGTCATGGAAGAAAAAAAATCCTAGCATTTCAGGGCTGGAAATTTTCACTAGCAAACTAGCAAATTTGTTGGTAGATTTTGTTAGTTAAAACATTACTAACAAATGTTTGGTGGTTAATAGTTACTTTTTAATAAGCAAATGTACCTGAGGTTTGATCTGCCAATTTCTGTAAATTTAACTTACCCTAAAAAAGTTTCTGGCTCAAATTTTGTTAGTTGATAAAAAAGGTAAATTCCAAGCTCTGCATTTACCAGTGAGATCAAAATATGATAATGAAATTTTACTGTTTGAATTCTGAAAATATCAAGGATTTGATACCCCTGAAATGGCAATTACTTGACAATTATTGTATAATTCTTACCGTGTGACTTCCGGAAAGGTCATTCCTGTGAAGGATCGTGATAAATATTCAGTGTACATTTCGTTGCCACAACCATTTAGATAGTCTGTTTGCCACAAGTCATTTGAACCCTGTATTCACACAAGATGGTATGAAAAAGAATATTAAGAGTGTTAAAACCTGATTGATGTTCACAAAAACATTACTCTACATACGCAAATATTTTAGGAGGCGTTCAGACAAGAGTATAATTTTAGTAGAAGCTAACAAGTTTTATGCGAATTTGTGATGTATGTGCTTATTGAAAGTAACGGTATACCTCGCTATCTGTTAATCAACTACTAGGAGTGCAGCGGTATAGTATTTGACTAATTACCTGTCGTTGATATCAACACTTCTCATGATACCTACTTCCTAGTTCACATGCTAAATTCACCACTGTCTTTAGCTAAGATACCATTAATACTCATATCTGAACACCTCCTTACTGACATTAGAACAATATTATTTCTAAAAATACTAATATTTTTTATTGTTTTTGGTATGTGAATATATATGAAGATATATTTTAGAAGTCAAAATAACATTATGTTTGCTATTAAATTACTGAAATTGATTGTATCTGTTAAAATACATAATAATTAGTTAATAAATAGGCTGGTTAAAATTCATATTGGTAATATTGTTTGTGATTTATATATAGTATTTTAATTACAAATTGTTTGTGCTTTATTTTGCTATTAATTCATTTTCTTACCTGTTTCATTACCATAAAACAATAATTAAAATCATAAATATGTATAAATATGAAATCATAAAAGCAAAGATAAAAATTTATTTAAATTGGCAATTTGATGATTTTGATAATTGTTTAAAAATGTGTATTTTTATGAATATTATGCCATTATATAAATCTATATAATAGTTATGAAATAAAATTATATGTATAATGTTATGTCCAATGTATTATGATTTTCAGATGGCAAATATAATGCATTGCATTCTTGATACACAAAACTTAACCAAGCAAATATAAATAAAACTGATTAAATCTAATTTTCTTTTAAAATCATGTCATGTAAAAATTCATTGACTGAAAATAAAATGCAAAAAAATATGATTTTTGACAAATTCCGTCACCACACATCATTCTAAAAAATGATTCCTCAAAATAATAAAAACAAAATTTATTAAGACAGCTGGTATCTACAACAACTAAAATAACCAACACTTTTTCACAATGGAATATTAATGGTTGAGATGTGCTTCGTAAACTAATTTGATCCATTTTTCACTGGTATAAAAACAACACTTTTATTTCATACATAACTGATTGTAAGTGCTACTCAAGGGCTACAAATAGGGGGATACATGGCCTTCGCTTTATGACTGAAATAAAGGCTGTTCTGTTGTGCTGTTGTGAAGGGTATAACGCTGAAATAGTGCCTGTAAAATCACACAACACTGGTGTATAAAAACATTTTGAATGGGAGTAGGATAATGCGGGAAGACGCATGCATAAATGCAACAACAAAAATGTATTTAAAATACAAACAAGAGAAACATTTTTAATGTACTACATAGTTTTTTGTTTGGTTGATAATTATTCTTTAACATTACATTATAATTAATGATTTACATGGGTTTTTACTTTACACTTCTTCGATCATGCAACATTATTCCGGAAGAGCAACAATCAATAACGAATACCTGATGATGATGATGACCTAACACAAACTTAAGATAGTGTTTTGCAATGTACCTCATTATATCTTTATTAGTATTTTATTATTAGCATACTGCATATATAAATTTATACTTTGTTAAAAAGAATATAACTAGATGCATTTGTAACTATGACTATTATACCATCTGTAATATTCAAATTATATTCAAATTATATGAAAATAATTGCTTTATCTAATATGCAAATTTACAAATGAGAACATCAGTTTGACATTGAAAGTATGATATATGCTGAATTTCAATTACCCACATTTGTTTTAACATTAAGGTAAATTTTTCTAATTTGCATATTGTCTAATTTGCATATTATCTAATGTGCATATTAGGAAAGATCATCAGGCATTCGTAATATGTTAATTAACTCTTCCAACTACTGCTGACCAATGGCTGCAAACTAGGTGTTAGTATATATACATTTAAATATAAAGAAGTACTGGAGCACTGCAGGTGTCAAGACTTACAACTAATTGCATGTCTTTAAAATCCGAATCACAAGCACCGTCACTTTTATTGGGCTGAGAGAGTAAAATTGAACATTTAAGGCAGTGTTGTAGTAGCAGCAGCGGTAGCAGTATTATTAAATGCAAATATAAACAATAATAAATAACGCATACAAGTTCTTAATACAAGAGAATCTTTCTTTATAATGTTAATAATAATATTAAATCTTTATTTAACCATTGAGCTTAATTAACACTATAAGTTGGGTTAAATATGAGATTTTTTTGTTTTGTTTTTAATTTTTAAATTAAAATTTCTTATTACTAAGTCGGAATGAAGGAAAAATACCTTGTAAAAAACTAGCAGACCAACATTATAATTTTTTTTTTCTTTAATTTGGTAATATCAAAATATAAATGTTTCTAATTTTAATAACAAATATTTATAAGGTGATAAAAAATATGGGGACAAGAAAAATATTTTTTTTATATCATACAACGGTAAACCTGAAATATAAAGTTGACGCAAAATTATAATATTTCTCCAACATTAATTATGTGTAAAAATACCTTACTGAAAAAGAACCAAATACACTTAACCAGAAGTGACTCGTTTTTATACCACTTGACATTTTAATCAAGTCACATTGAGACACTCATGAAAAGTCTATAGCACTAAAATTGTCAGTGTCTGTTAAACTATGGATTTTGAACTGTAGTTTGCACAAAATGACATTCATTAAAAGTGACGCAGTGAAATAGTTGCAAATCTGGAATGCGGCAGAATTCCAAATCAATAATTTCTTAACAAAAAAGTATCTGCGGTCTTTCAACAGCGTAACCAATCACCACTCGGGAAAATATGTTATATTGATTTATTAAATAAGTTTTAATATCCGTATACCCAAAGCTGAAGCAAACCACAACCTCATAATTATAAATATAAAATACATTTTATAACAAATATTTATTATGAATATTAAGTATTAGTACGTTTATGTTACATTACTATAAGCATTTGAAATATATTTTAAAATATATTATTTTATGTTAAATTGTGCATACTTTGTGTTTAAGTTGTCTTAAGTACACATTTTATATACTGTATTTCATTTAAATAAATGTATTATTTTCTTATTTAGTCTATATTATGTTAAAAAACATTTATTTTAATATTAATAATAAACATAAACTTCCACCTGAAGAATTATTAAGACAATGTAAACATCTATAGCAGGTACTCCAGTAAATGTATAGTTTACTGCAGAAACATAATTCTGTGTATATATGACTAAAAAGACAAATCGTAAAATGTTGGACATTTTATAATGTAGATTGTACATATAAAAGACTATAGAGTATACCACACATTTACTGCAGTAACTGCCGCAGATGATGCCACAGGCTAAACAAACATTTGAAAGAAGGACTATCAAACCTTGTTATCTGGACTTTCCTATTTAAAAGGTTATGGTTAAAGAAAAGAAAGAAAAAGGGAAGAAACACAACAAAAATTAAATAATAGAAATAGGGGAATACATCCACAAACAAATGGAAATGGGCTGGTTCTATGGGTAACAACAAAACATAACAACACTATTTAATATTTTAAGTTATTTATTGTATCCTTATCTAACCTAATTCATGCTCTGATCCATAATGATAGTGGTGTTTTTAAAGGAATACATTAATTAGTATTACTATTGTCTTAAAAAAGAGGGTGAGGTTGTGAATGTCTGTAGTACACATACATTATGCTAAATCTTAAAAAAAAATTAACTTTTAACAGAGCTATGAGCCGCTTAATGAACAAAAGTTTGAAATTCAATTGGTACATCATATTGTTGGGGAATGATAAAAGCCATACAATATATAGAAGCTATGCCATGCAAGGAATGGATATGTAGTGCCTCCATAGTGTCATTTAAAATTCACAATTACACACTCCACGTTATTACTGCTAACATTATAATTGATAACCAGCATCATTATCACCAACATCATTATCACCAACATCATTATCACCAACATCATTATCACCAACATCATTATCACCAACATCATTATCATCAACATCATTATCACCAACATCATTATCACCAACATCATTATCACCAACATCATTATCATTATCATCAATATCACCCACATCATTATCACCAACATCATTATCACCAACATCATTATCATCAACATCATTATCATCAACATCATTATCACCAACATCATTATCACCAACATCATTATCATTATCATCAATATCATTATCATCAATATCCTTATCATCAATATTATTAAAATCAATATCATTATTAGATGCATCATTATCACCGACATCATTATCATCCACAATCATTATAATCAATATCAATATTAGCTGGATCATTATCATCCATATCATTATCCCCACATCAAATATGTATCAATATTAATCACCAATATCATTATCATCAATATCATCCCCATCAACTATTATCAATATTATCTGATAATCCGCATCATCATCACCCACAAAAAATTATAAAAAAACATTATTAGCATCAATATTATTATCATCAAACTAACCATTATTTTTTCAGTATGCAATTTAGTTTTTTAATATTTATGCTTCCTTTTTATGCAGAATTATTTCATGCTCATTTTTTCACATGATATCCCAACAATTGTTTACAGGGAAATTTTACTTTCACAAAAACTGTGGGAGCCGAAAACAAAATTCTTAATATTTTGAGAGTTTGTTTCCCCCTAGCTTTACACACAAAACACACATAATGAAGAGAGAAGATGATTTGGATAAAACAACAACATAACGCTGTTGTACATTATATGTTTATATCGTCAAAACAAATGCAGTAGTACAGTAGAATAAAGAATCAGCATAGAGTTAAAAAAATGCTGTAGATATGAATGTACAATCCTTCACACAACTGTTTATTCGCTTGTCAAGTCAATTTAACTAAATCACTATGAAGCTATATTTGTTACAGTTAATGTCAGTCATGAAATGAATATAAAATGCTTTGTGGAATATTAATGGGGAATTTTTTTAACTATAAAGCATTTTTTATTTTTGCAGCCTTGGAATTGGCAATTCTAAATTAATTCTAATTAATCAAGTGGAATTCTATTTACTAAACTATTAATTACTATGTGTTTTTATTAAACAATGCACTTCAACCTGATTAATCTACATTATTATATTAATTTTATTAATATTATTATTTACTATCATTATTAATTTCCAAACCAGTGTTCACCCAGTAAATAAATTCTATATTCTTCTTAATATTTAAAAAATAAAAATGTGTATAATTTTTTACTTTTGTGTGAATCATAGGCCAATAATATGAGCTTATAATTACACTATATACCAAAGTGTTTAATTTTAATACTTTTTTCCTGGTGAAAAACTGGGAAAGAACACTGTAAAATATTATTATTATTAATTCACTCATTCATGCTAAGCATGCATCTGTACCTTACAACAAATTTCATGTGATGGGCCTTTAGGGTGTTTGTAACAATTGTGATGTATTTCGTTCAGCATCTGTCGTTGATGAGATTAGAGGAAGAAAGAAGCTAAAATAAAATACGACATTTTAAAAAGAAACAAGAAAACAACAATGACAATAGAACAAAACAAGAAAACAATTATGAAAAATACAACAAATAACGCCTTAACAATATAGATTAATGTACATTCTTGCAAATTGTTTTCAAGATAGTATGGACGTCAAAAGAATAGAAAGGTCAATGACCTGTTTATCATATTATATCAATATATAAATGACCTTACAGCGCGTAATTTTTAACTAGACCTATTCATTTTACAGTTTGTTTTCCAAATGTTACTTTGATTGCATCTTATATCCTTGTTGTCTGCATCGTTGAAAAATATGTAAAATTGGCAGAAAATGTCTAAAAAATAATATTATTGCAGTAGCAATTTAAAAAATGTGGATTCATTTGAAAAAGAGGCCGCCCATTTAAGCTTACAAAAAAATCTTGAAAGAAGCCCATCTTGAAAAGACACTCACACTGGAGTCTTAAAAAAGAAGCCAATGGGCGTCTTTTCAAGGTTTTACGGTAGATTTATAATGCATTTAATGTAGAGTCTAAGAAAAAAAAGTCTAAAGAAAAACTACACTGTCTCAGTTACTCCTCAACACCCACTTTTCCCTCCACAACCAAATAAGTAAATTGATCTGGCGTGAATTTAAATTCAACATTTACCCTCAGATGGCCTAACAGATTCAGCAGTTAAACGCATAAGCCTATCTAATGGCTAATTGATTACAACTAATTAATTCATCAGAAGATCTAGTGAATACTGTCAAACAATCAACCAGTGCCAATTCAATATTTCAACTTTGAAATCTATACCTTACTTGAAAATGACTTTACTAGCTCATATATAAGCCCACTGAACACAATGGGCTTATATCTTCACCAGTAGTATAGTATATATTTAGATTGCAATTATTTTTTGTTGAAAACTAAAAAAATAATTACTTTAAAAAAAGTTAATTGAGGATATCTATCTATCTATATTTATTGTTATACAAAAATTTATTTTTTACATACACATGTTACAGTAATGTACATGAATATACAAAAAGGTTTAACCATTGTGAAGTTGAATTTGATTACCCAACATAAATTCCTACACACAAATGACTACCGGTTTATGTAAATACCTACACAATACTCAAAATTATTCTAAATTTTCGATGAACAATGAATTTAAAATATGCTTTTAGTTTAAAATGTATTCTTTTTATCAAGCCGCATACCTACATCTCACTGACAGACATAAGATTCTATATCATAATGAAGTGTAAACAAAATTCCTTCACAAATTATCCTCCCACTGTCCGCATTTATCAAAAATGTTTCATTCTTCCTTTCCCATTCTAAATTCATATACACTATCACATTTTCAAAATACTATTACATATCAGAATAAGTTTACTTCCCCCATCAAAAATCGCAAACCCCCCACTCGAGTCTATTGCAAACAACAAAAATGACATATATTTATATACTTTCTTGCATCACACTCTATCTCTGTATATCTATGTCGACGTGAATAGCTTATGACAATATTGACTCAAGAAATATTGATATATCTTTGTCTAGCTGGAGAAGTCATACTTTTTATTTCTATGTAAGCTACTTAGAAATTCATCTTGTCACATGTAACATTTATTATGTAGGGGCCTAAAATGGATGATACACTGTCAAGTAGTTGTTGCAACAATAAATATACAAATCTAGTTAAAAAATTAAAAACATAGTTTATGAAAGAATCATCCAACAATACGATCCATTTTAAAATTATTAATCAAATTCTCTAAATTAAATAAGTAATTAATAAATAAATAAAATACTACTTATCCTTAAATTAGTTTTTTAATTAATATGTGCTTATACCTTAGTAAATTAAAAAGCAACACAATTAATCATAATTATAAAGTATTAATTAACCATTATATAGAAAAATGGATTAGATAAAAAGAATATATAAAAAATGTTGTTCCTAAAAAATTGAAAATGCTTGTAAATCTAAAGAAATTAAAATAATATTTAAAGAAAAACATTTAAATTTTCCTATATAAAGCCTGTATATAATTGACTTAATTTAAATAGGGTTTAAATTTCACATGACAACAAAAGATATGGCCCATAAATACTAACCACATTTTGTGGACAATTTGAAGCTTAGATTTCATTTTTTAGGGAGTTATTTTTTTTAGAGTTAAGAATATTGTATATTTATCAAACTGATATGAACAGAAATCAAATGTATTCACAAATTGAATCGATACGATTAATAGTAATTTGCTGGGGTCGTTTTAAAACATACATTGTAAAGGTCATCAAGTCAAATGAGAATCATAGACCTTGCATGCTAAATATTGTAGATATTATGAATTCTAGAATTGCTGTTTCTCAACCAGTATTTATGTTAAGTATGAGTATAAGTAAAAGGAGATATAGGTATAATAATAATAATATAGTAGTTAAAAATGTCACAAAATTACATCTCATGAAATAATCCGACTAATAACCATAGAATATTGTAGAATTCAAGAATTACTTTTATATCTATGGTATATATATAAAATATCTCGGTTGGGGCGACTTTTTTTCATTCTCACACAATTCCTCATCTTAATTATTTCAAATTAATTAATTAAATGTCAGTATATCAACGGGCGGTTTAGAATGCATGTTCTATGTCTGATGTATTTATATATATATAAAATATATATTTTTTTATATAACAAACTGCATTTATGTAAGTTTCCGCATCTTTTATGTTTTCAAACATGAGGGATGGAGGGGAGGATATTGTAGTTGCATATTGCATATTGCACAAGATCAAATGGGATGTGAGGTATCATTCAATTTTACTCATTTCAGACAATGTCAAAACAAATATAAAGATTCTCCAAATTAAGATGTCCTATGGCAACATAAAGAAAAAGAAATATAAAATAAATTTTCATTAATTTAAATAAAAATTGCATTTTTAAAAAACAGATTAATCCATTAAATATTGAATTTAATATTTAGTAACTAAACTCAATAAATAATTTCCTATAATTTTATGGTATAAATGAGTATTATATGATAAGAGTGCTATTTCTAATGATACGCAAACAAAAATGTGATTGACATATTTGTATGTATGAATTTACATCCTATTGTTAATTTTATGCTAAATAATGAATTTTGATTCAAGAAGAATAAGCTTTTAAATTTATATACGTGTGAGCATGCATGGAATAATGGAAAGTTAAAGCATAAACTGTGGGAAATGCAGGGAAGGACATATAAACATTCATATTTTAAAATAGAATCAAGATTAACCTGATTAATTGGGATTACATTTTATTAGTTATAATACACCATACAATTTTTTTTAAATAATATTTTGTTTGTTATATTCATAGGTAGCATTTAGTATTAACATTGCTGGAAATTAAGAAATTTGTGAAAAAAACAACAATCTACAAGAGTGAAAATGCCACTTTTGGATCAGTTTTTCTAACAGTAGAATTCTACACTATCAAACTTTATGTGACAAAAATGTGATGTGAACACGTATAGACACGCCGTTGTCATATCATTACCATATTTGGGCACATCACTGCAATTTTTGGGCACATCACATATTTTTTAGTCAAACTAGTTTGGTAGTGTAGACAGAGCTCTATTAAGAGAAAGTGTACCTTAAATAAGGTTTCCCCAAAGATTCTACTGTACCATAAAAACCAAAATGGTAGGTGTTTCCATCAGAGGAGAGACTGTTGAGGAGCAACATTTTCACACTGCAGATTGTCTCATTTACTCTTTCACAATGTTATCAACTATGAACAGACTATAATTGCAGTATATTTTAATTATATATAAATATATATCTTATTGCTTTATGTTATATGTGCCTTCCAATATCACCTTATTACATGTGTACCTTTTCATGAAAAGTGTTAATCTCCAATATTTAAAATAACTTCAAAAGCTTACAAACCAAAAGAGTAATATTATGTTGTTATTTTGTTAGCAAATTATGCCTTTATTATTACAGTAATGCTCCTTGGTTAGGACAAGAATGTTGTTGCTGACCGTAGTTTACTGTATCGTCTGAATTAGTACAGTAATCAGGCCTAATAAAAAGGACAGTGTTGCTTAACATGATGAATTGAATTTGTTCAGTTGTTAAAATGTATCTTGTTTTTAACATTTTTCATCTACGCTTAGTAGGCCTACAGAAAATAAAGTATCTACAAAATGACCAACTAAAAAACTATTCAACCACAGCCAACTTTCCAACAGGGTGTCTACATCCTGGTTCATGGAACATTCGACTAATCTAAAATTCTGTATTATTTTCCAATCCAAATAATCTTGAGAACTTTCTTTAGGTCACAAAAAAGTGGAGGTTTTAATAATATAATTATTTCAAAATGAAGATTCGCATTTTTCATGAAACAGTACAATGTTATCAAGAGTATAAAGTCCTGTTGACACTTACACAAACTATAGTCCTGCATCACTCTATATTCAATGTGTGGCAATATGTGTGCAAAAATTGTCAACATTTTTCTAAATGTTGAACACTTTTGCGAGAAAGGGCACGCAGTTCGCAACAAATACATGCTATTAAATGGCACCCATTTGCCATGCATTGAATTTGGAGTATCGCAAACCAAAATATGTGCAAGTGGTAACGGGACATTAGTATGTGATAATTATCACTGAATGAATGAATGAGTGCATTTAGTATTTGTGATGAAATGGAATATCATACTATACTTTTTCACCATACGTACATAACAAATCTGGCCCATAAAATTAGTGGCTGAAACAATCTAAATAGGATCGAAAACCATGGCAACATAACACATTAATACAAAATGATGCATGCAACTATTGGCACATTCACTAGGTTTGTGTGTAAAGGGCAAAGGTTGTGACCTAATGTGGGTCAAAGGGCAAGTGATACAATGATATATCTAAAATCATGCAAGATATGGACCAGTTTATAATTTATTTTTAAGCCGGGATAAACAAAATTAAAGCCAACATTAAAATTTATAAAATTCATCATTTATATTAAAACAAAAAAAATAAAAAAGAAACAAACATCGAATATACATTTAAAAAAAGATATAGATTTGATGTTTAGCTCTGGTAAAGTAGACCTACATTATTATGTATTTAAGAACTAAAGCCATATGATAAAAAAAATATGTTTTTTAAAAAGAGCTACATAGACACTGTAAATAAAACATTGAAAAAGTTATTCACATAAACAGATACTACATATTTGTAGATGACTTACATAAATTTCATAAAACATGTATAAAAAAATTAATACAAAGACATATACTACAGTTAAGTGAGCAGTATACTGAAATATCAGTTGTATCCTATTAAATTCATAGGATTGGCCTTCAAACAAATTTACATCAATAATTGTTTTAACAATTATCAGTTATGTAATTTATATGCAGGGAAAAAATAATATATAAATAGCAAATTCAATTAAAGATTTTATAAAAAATGTCATTACCTCGCTGTTTGACCTCATAGCAAATAAATTGGCCATTATCGTGGAAAACCCAGGAGCCAGGCAACTCTGAGCAATAAAGCCGAGTTTCAGCTCAGCAACACAGATTACATCGTCACCTTGTTGCCAGTTCCAGCTTGGGATATTCAGAAGATAGGCCTACAAGATTTGTTTCCAAAACAAGTTAAGATACAACAAATTAAAGTTAAGATACAAAAAATTCAAGTTAAGATACAAATTAGAACACGTTCGAAATAACAATATTTAGTGCTGTTTAAAGGATGGTGAATAAAAAAGTATAGTGAAAAGTAAGACTTGCAGTAGGCCATGTGTAGAAGACGGTTGTACATAACAATGGAAACAACATTCTCAACCTTAATTTACTTCTGGCAACACATGATGTACTGCAAACCTACCGTTACTAATATATAGTGAGTTATATCATGGTTCTGAAATTAATGTATAGTGATTCATTCTTTCAGAGAGCACTATAGCATTATGTCCTTTCTTTAAACCTCTGTCTACACTATCAAACTTTATTGAGGTCATATCACTACCATATTTAGGTATATCACTACCATATTTGGGTATATCACTACCATATTTGGGCACATCACACTTTTTTTGTAAACCTATTTTCCATTGTATATCTGAATCATGTTCCCTTATTATTTGTAATACTTACTACCAGAATGACATTTGTTGCAAGTTACATTGCTGCAGTGAGCCTGTCTGAGTGCAAAACTGAGGTTGGTGCATGAGTAACAACAAATTTTGTCTACACTATCAAACTAATTTGACAGTGTGATGTACCGAAATATGCTAGTGATATGCCCAAATATGGTAGTGATATGACATCATCATGTCCATATTTGGGCAAAACTACATATTTTTTTCACATAAAGTTTGATAGTGTAGACAGAACTTTACATAGTGCGAACCTTGTGAGTGATGGGTACATTACCTTGTTGTGGTACTGCATTAGTTGAACAATAACCCTGATCCTTGCACAGCAATTTTTGATGGAGATAACACGCATGATGTTAGCTGCATCCTCCGCATCTGAGTCTGTGCAGTATTTATCGCAAAGAATGATACAAGCATCTGCCTCAGCAAGCTGTTAAGTATAATAAAAAACAAAAACACCTCAGTAGATACATAGTATTTGGTTGTAAAAGATGTAAAAAATAAAAGACAAGAATGTTAGCATTTATAAGTGCACTATCACCAGAACTAGGAGTGAGTTGGCCTCAAACCCTTGGGTATAACCAATTGACTCGCTAGTCTATTGTTAGGTTGTTGGTGATTCAAAATAAGAATAAAGATTCACATCTAGGTCCTACATCATACCTTTATTCTATCCAAGTCTAAACTGTTTAGCACTGACCCCTTAAAGAACTCCAACTGTGTAAAGTAACGCTTAAACAGTGCTTGGAGCTCAAGATCAGGTTCAACACTAGAAAATATAAAATAAATATTCATAAGTTATTCAACTCAACAAGAACAAGAAGCAAGAGATGGTAAGGAATTGCGCAGGCATAAGTTTGAGAACTGCTCATGACATATTGTTTGTGTTCTAGGAAACATATTTTACTTTAGTTTTATTGACTTCTTATACTTGATGCGTGATGTTAAGTTTTTGGCGCATGAACAAATAGGGGTCTTGCAGGTGTTTTAATTTTGTTGTCTGTTATGGGTCTAACCAGGGAGATGTAAACAATTATTTTACATCTCTCAGGCCTAATCCAGCACCATGGAATCAATCTAGTTGGCAGATAAACAGATACTGGTAGGATTGTAGATTACATTATATTAATATAAATTCATAAAAAATATCTAGAAAATGCAAAAAAAAAAAAAAAACTTCATTGCAAAGTATCTGGTTGTGAGAAAATGTACTGTGTTAATTATAATGTATGTAATTTATTATTCTGGTTTATGGCTGTTTTATACAATACATGATGCTTTTGTATATAATTATTGACTTTAAGTAGAGATGTGGCTTTTATAATAAAACCTCATAATAATGTTTATATATTATATTTCAGTATTAGCATATATTTTTCCTAAATCAATACTCTATATACATTACAATTTTACAACAATATGGATACCACTTAACATATGAAACAATATGAAAAATTGTATGTTGTTATAACTGTACAAAATACACATTTTACATTACTCTTATTATATTATACATAATCACATCCTTTGATTTTCCCAGGGGTGTATATACACTGCCCTGGATTTTTTCCCAGGGATACTATCGTAAAGTTACCCTGGGCATTTCCCAGGGGCATCATTAAGTTTTGCAATGGCGACCAATGTATGCTACAATAATGTAGTGTGATTAAATAGTAAATAATTTTACTCTCAGATGCATTTTTTACTGATGACTTGTATCCTGGCTAAATTCACAATCAACTTCACAGCAATTATTACAAACTAAAATTCAATTAAAGAATTTACAATTACTAGTAAGTAATACACAATAAATTAAAAATAATTCTCAGTCTTTTTCAATTTCAAAATAATTATATTATTCTAATGAATACCAATTTCAATATTTACAAGGCCAATGTCTTTATTGTTGATTTTTACGTTAATTTTCAGCAACATGATGTACAGAATTATGCAAACATACAAACCATCCTCCTTATGATTATCAACATTATTCTCATCATCATAATCATACTTATCATTCTCATCATCATCATAATTATCATTCTCATCATCATAATCATACTTATCATTCTCATCATCATAATCATACTTATCATTCCCATCATCATTATTATACTTATCATTCTCATCATTTGTTAGATAGTCCCCCTTTTTATTTATATTTATCTATCTTAGGCAAGCCAAGGTTTATTAGCACTGTAATTTCCATTAATATTTTGGACAATAAATGAATCTGTATCTGTATCTGTATCATAATTATACTTATCATTCTCATCATCATTATTATACTTATTGTTTTCATCATCATAATCATACTTATCATTCCCATCATCATAATCCTAATTATCATTCCCATCATCATAATCATACTTATTCTCATCATCATCATAATCATACTTATCATTCTCATCATCATCATACTTATTATTCTCATCATCATAATCCTAATTATCATTCCCATCATAATCATACTTATCATTCTCATCATCATCATAATCATACTTATCAATTTCATCATCATTATACTTATAATTCTCATCATCATCATAGTCATACTTATAATTCTCATCATTATTAACAAGATAATAATCAATACGATAATTCCATTGGCCTATACAACAACTTTATCTTATCTACCAGATTGTACGAAACCAGGCATGGCAACAGCAATAATAACATCTTTTTTTTATGATAGAATATTCTTATTGATGGTAGGCCTGTGATTGGTTACGAAGACCTTCTTCTTAATGGCAATATCACAATTTTCAAAACCTAAGTGTTCTTAGGCCATTTATTCCCATAGCAACTACTGGCAAATTATCTAGTAATGACTTGACAAATTATGAAAATTTATGCTAAAAGTAAAATATGAGAAATGGTTTCCACGAATGTCTATCACCCTGCCAAATCATTAGTACGTTGCTAGACAAGTGACGACCGCCACATTATTGAACACGCCACATTATTGAACACATTAGGTTTAAAAGATTCACATAATGTCTTTGTTGTTATTGGTGAACAAATTAGGGAATATATATATACTATTAAGTTCCCTGGATTACAAATTCAGTACAAGTTCTAAATAGGGGTGAATGTTCTTTAGATGAGAAGACTAGATTTTTAAAATCATTAAATAAAGAATGTAGGCCTGTCCTGTGTGACGATTCCCCCTGTTTCTTTGCAATTAAGTTTACTATCGAAAACCTTCTGCCCTTGCATCTAATTCTAATAATAATAATAATCAATTGATCAGACAATTTTTATAAACACAGAACAAGATCCATGGTTATCATGAAAGAAATGCTGAGATATTGCAAAATATTATTAAGTTAGCTTAATAAATAACTGAAAAAATCAAAATAAATTGACTGTCTTCTGCGACAGAGTTTGGAAAAATATATGTTCAATTTTTCAAAATTCAATTTGTGATATGGATTTAAACATAAAATGCATAGATCTCATAAATACAACATAAATTCAATAATCCTATGGCTGTCTGTGCAACTGTGTGTGGATTGAATATCTATTTTTTTAAATGGTAAATTACAGTGTTGGCAAGAGAAAAGGCAAATGAACTGAAATGGTTTATATAAACTGTAAAGAATATTTAATTACAGGAACAGAGCGAATGGCAAATATATTGTAATATATGTAAAATGTCCGGTGAATCGGGCATGAAAATTGTGTAATTGTTATGAGAATGTTAATACTGTATAAATTCAATACTTCAGACTGTCCAATGTATTTAAATTATTTATAAATAATTTTTCATTTATCATTAATGCTATTTTATTCATTTTGGTCATATGGCTAACGCAATGTTAATAGATCAACCTAAAATAGCTACCTGATAACATTGGTTGATTCATCAAAAAATGTACATAATTTACCCATAAGCTCTGTCTACACTATAAAAGTTTATGTGAAAAAAAATGTGATGTGCCCATATATGGACATGATGATGTCATATCACTACCAGATTTGGGCATATCACAATTTTTGTTGTCAAACTAGTTTGATAGTGTATACACTCGAGCTTCAGTTTATATTCTATAAATCAAAGTTGTATGTTTAAATAAAACTACTATAGGGATCGCAAAACTGTTTATATAATATTATTGCCATCATCCGCATTGTTTGAATTTCATGTAACTTCATTAATAAGAGAACGACAATTCTATAAATATAACTGTCAAATTATTTACCATGTGCAGGAAAAAATTTGTATTTTGCTAATAGGCATTATGAATATCCAAATTCCACAATACTTTGTGTATACACTATCTATTCAGATTAACACATTAACTTCTATAAATGGCACTATTACTGTCCTAGTGTCAGGGGCCATGAATGGCATATGCAACTACCTGTATTGGTTTATTGATTAGTAAGGTGTGAAATACCCAGACAGATTACATACAGTATATACAATTCCACTGCTAAACACTATTTTACAGATATTGTTAAGTTGATGTGTTTCAAAATAAATTCTACGATAAACTGAAACAATTTAATATTTCTTCAGTTGTATATTTACTTAAGCAACAATTATTACACAGCCATTGACATAGCAAATTTGTATTTGAAACTATTTTTGTATGAGTAAGATACTATTTTTCTAGAGTTTCACACGTAAATTTTTCAAACAATTTTTAAATGGTAATTTAGAATATAATGAAAAGAATATTTAAGTATACCTTATGTGAAAGAAAATGAACCGTTTAATTGCATGATATGACGGCAAATATCATGAAGTGACAGATTAGTGTGATACTCTGTCTTAAACCAGTACCATTGTGATAGTTTCAAACTGAATATGGACGCTACAAATGTGGGATACTTTAGTTTGAATAGCCCTATGAATACAGATATACTAGTAACTTGTGGATTTAGCAAGATATTTAAGCAAGATATTTAAGCAAGATATATGTCAACTTGTCACAATACATGCAATACTAGTAACTTGTGGATTAGTTTAGAACACAGCCACCATAATCAGATTGAATTCAGCTTTGAAGTCCGCTATGAATGATGATATCAAGTAACTAATTGATCATAAAGCAACCTCTACGAGGGTTAGTATTTCAATAGATACCTATCAGGTATGCTGTAGTAATGTCATGTTCTTAATGATCTAATCAAATTATTAATTGGCTGAAGCTTCTGACAAATTTAGTAAATATTTATACAGAGGTGATGAGTAATGTTGGTGGACATTGGCGTTAGACAATGTTGTATGACATACATGTAAATATGTATATGTTTGTATGATGTAGTATGTTTAAACGGATATTAGCCCTTGATGGCATTTGCAGCAATAAAGAAATTGAATTGAATTGAATTGAAGAAAAATGACAGACAATGTCTTCAGTGTTGAATAGTAAAACACTTCATCAGTGTAATCTGGGCCCAAGGTAAGATTAACAGGGCTAGTAATGTATGATAAATGAAGATAAATGGGGATTATGAGATTGGATAAATTGGGATATTAAAGTAGGATAAATGGGGATTATAACGATTGGATATATAGGATACTAAGGTAGGATAAATGGAGATTATAAGATTGGATAAATTGGGATATTAAGGTAGGATAAATGGAGATTATAAGATTGGATAAATGTGCATACTAAGATAGGATAAATGGGGATTATAAGATTGGATATAGAGGATACTAATGTAGGATAAATAGGGATTATAAGATTGGATAAATGGGCATACTAAGGTAGGATAAATGGGGATTATAAGATTGGATATATAGGATACTAAGGTAGGATAAATAGAGATTATAAAATTAGATATATAGGATACTAGGTAGGATAAATGGAAATTATAAGATTGGATAAATGGGGATACTAAGGTAGGATGAAATGGGGATACTAAAGGTAAGAATAAATAGGGATTATAGAGTAGTAGGATAAAGAAATAAATATAATATATATTATGGGAAGTATTTGGTAAGATAATGTATGTGTGCTAAAACATTAACAATTCATTTTTTTTTTACAATTTCTATGGTATTTTTTGTTCATTCTAAAATAAAAGTAAAATATTCATCCAACAAGAAACATCTCAATATAATTTTTTCTCAGAAGCAGAATAAATTATATAAAATATATATGCTATAAATTTATAGTTTTACAGGTTTCGTCGCATTTGCTATGTTACACCATGTGACTAAATTGATCCATCACATGACTGAAGAGAACCAATGAGAGCATGTCTTGCATAGCTTGACTCTCATTTAGTATATAGTTCACTCTTCTAAGCCAAATTTGCTAGAATAATTTCAAGAATAAAATGCCTTTCACCAAATCGAGGAATTTAATGATAAACTACATATATTGAAGAAATAGACTTCCTAAGTAAAGATTAATCTGAAAGAATAAAATAATGCAAACTAGATTTTTCTAAAAACATTGTATAAAGACATTTTTTCATTTCAAGTTTGACTTTTAGATGGAAACAAACTATAATAAAACACACATATCTTGCAGAAATTGCCAAAACATTAAAATTCTACACATTTATTTTATTTGAACAGTAGGCTGTGTCTCACACAAAGGCAACTATGTGACTTCAACAAAACACTGATGAAAGGAGCTAACATACCTTAAAAATTACAATAAGAAACAGTAATAAGATAAAATTATTGCAAATAGTGGCCAAGAAATGTTTTTCATCCATATGGTTTGAAATTACACATGTCTTTTCTAGGACTTGAAAACCCCATGTATATTGAAAGTAATACGTATTATGACAGGTTAAAGGGGAACACCACCAAATAGTATATAAATAAAGTAAAACCTCTATTAAGGGACCAAAAAGTGTTCCCTGTAATAGGGATGTTTGACCATGTGAATATATATATTGCTCCCACATTCATTTCTAATGGAAAGTGTTCCCTTTAACACTTTCACCGCCAGGCATTCAATAAAGGAAGTACCCCTCACCGCCAGCCATTTTAGAATACCTGTTGAATTGTTCCCTGCATAGGGGTTGGCCATGGTGTGTTTGACCATAATAGTACTACATACAGTTAATGAATTGTATTTAATGTTGGTCATGTCTCAACATTATAAATGCAACATTGCTAGTGACGATAGGTCACAAATGTATTTGATGAGAAAATTATTTCCAAACCTTCAGACATTATTGTGTGAACATTCATTTAAAGTAATGGATTTAAAAAAATTATCAAATGATAATTGTGTCAATTGTATTTTAACATACAGTATGCCTCATGTGCAGATAACGCCATATGTTACAAAATTAATATGTGAAAAATACATTACTGTCATGAGAAAACCACCTGTTATAATGGTAGAAAATAATTTGTGTATGGATAAAATTGTTGTCGTTTATATGCTCCTGTATGTAAATAAATTATTTTAGGCAGTAGCTATTCAAGTATTTGGGCTATTTTTAAATTAAAATGAATGTTTAGTAAACTAGGTTCATATATATGGAAAGTACATATTTCAAATGTTATCGAATGTCTGGCGAATTGAGCAGGCAAATGTTGGTATAAGTAATTTCTTAATATATATTAAATAGATTTATTGCTACAATTTTACTTATTTTTTTATTTCTGTATCAAAAAATGCCAATTTTGTTTGTTGTATATTGTATATAAAACAATCTTTCTGAAACTGTGTTCCATTGGTTCAAAATGGCAAATACCGTAAACCAACCACAATATTCATTATAACAATGTTATTTTTTTTTGTTTCAGCACTAAAAGCAAGATTGACATTTAAAACAGACAGTACTACCTGCTTAAACATACAAAGGTTTCTTAACATAATCATGTAATTATGCATCTTTCTGGATGAGAGAAAGTAATGCTTGTGTATGGCAAATACACTCACTGAGCGTGTTCATGCATCCATGCAGCGATATTATTAGGCGCAACCAACATATAAATAACCTATTGTATAGGAACTTTTTAATTTTCAGTCTGTACCTAACACTCATCCATACTGGTCTAATGTTATCTGCCTTCTTTGAAATTACTGAAAGCTTGTGTATTTCAGATTTTATAATCATTTTGTACATAATAAATATGAAATAATCGTCGATTATGGGTTTTCAAAATGTAAATATAATTTTTTGGATTTGGTTTGCATTCATTAATCTAAAACAAAAAAATAAATTATAATAAATTGAAATTCTTAAAACACTATAAAGGTCATATGTATATAACACAAATAGATATATCAATATAAATTATGGAAAATCAACTTTAAACCATCTAACAACATCAATAGTGAAATATGTGTTAAGCTCTGTTTACAAACTAGTTTGACAAAAAAAGTGTGATGTGCCTAAATATGGTAGTGATATTCCTAAATTTGATAGTGATATAACATCATCATTGTTAATCTTACAAAAGTAATAGTTAACTGAAACTTATGAAACTTAGATTATGATTGTGGTAAAAAGGAACGTTGTTACAATGTTAGACAAAATATTGGAAGACAAAAGAGGCAATTTGTAATTTATGTATATCACCTAATTTCAGTTACTTAAGTTCATAAAATAAAGGTTCAGATGGAGTGATGCGAGACGAAAAAGTAATATTTTTAATCACGCTTAATCAGCTTATTAAGTTTATCTAGATAAGAAGGATAGTTAGCAGCCCAAATTATGTTACAATAATGAAGAGAATTATATAATGAAAGAAGGATAGATACGCTGGGAAAAAGTGTGCGTAAGATTATTTATTATCCCAATTGTTTTAGAAACTTTATTTGCAATATGATTCTGATGACTGGTTCATCTCAAGTTCGTCTCAATTACAACATCAAGGAACATGGGACATAATGATGTCATATCACTAACATAGTTGGGCATATCACTACCATATTAGGGCACATCACACTTTTTTTGTCAATACTAGTTTGATAGTGTAGACAGAGCTTTAGAAATATGTGCTTTGAACATAAATATTTATTTATTTTATTTATTACTCCGGTAATGAAATTTCAATAATCAATCAGGCTGTCCATCAATCAAAAATTGATTATAGGTTCATATTGAAGAAATGGAAAAATTAATTTCTCTACGATATAAGCACACAACAAAAATGTGTGGTAAAAAGCAACTTAATAAAAAAAAAATCAAATTATTATTATTTAAAATATCATTAACTGTATGCTCTTTCTCTGTGAAAGTGTTAAAATAAATTGAAACTAATTTAATATGCCAGACGTTGACTAACCTGCGCTATATGACCATAAAACACAGCAATTCTAGTCCCCTGTTGATCTGATTATCACAGCATTAATAGTCAAAATATGTTAATGCTATGTGTTTTATTATTGTGAATTGTATATTACGAATCTATCTAATGCTTTTCTATGTCAATATAAAAACTTGAAAATGATTTGGATATATGAGGGAAAAAAACATGACAGGTGTATATTGGATGTAACAGTATCATTATTGTTTCATTCTTATGAATAAATCCAATTTATTAGAACTAAAAATATTTTAATCA
The DNA here is from genome assembly GCF_964355755.1 of Antedon mediterranea. Taxonomy (NCBI): domain Eukaryota; kingdom Metazoa; phylum Echinodermata; class Crinoidea; order Comatulida; family Antedonidae; genus Antedon; species Antedon mediterranea. The sequence continues at coordinate 19,856,069 of NC_092675.1, forward strand.
AGTCATCTTTATTTATCTAGAGTAGTCCCTGGTTTACAGAGAACCCAATGTGGATCTAATACAACAGGGATGTAAGTAATGTCATTGTAAACACACAGAAAATGTAATGATAATGATTTTTTTTTAATCAATAGCTGTTGATTTGATTTGATTTCCTTCATGTTTTCCCATATTTTGTGCTGTTAAAATGAGCCTGGTAGTATGAAGCCATAACTACGGCTAGCAACATTTATGCATCTTGTAAAAAATAAAATCAGTGAAATGATCACAAAAACCAATTCTGCAACTCCCTTGAAGCGGTGCTAGTATTTTCCTAGCCCACTGGTTAAAATTAAAGCAGTTTTGCTCGCTTACTACCAATTATACTAATAGGTGAACAAGATGTCGTAATAATAATAAAACAAAATATGAACAATGTAGCTTGTATGTTGTTAAATTGTATGTTTTTGTATCACTAACTGTTATATAATTATTTTATTTCGTAGATTGTAAATGTTTATGCCCTCAGTTTTCATATTATTACTTTTGAAATTTTATTTGTGAAAACACTATTCCTAAGGGTAATTTTGAGCTATGTAAATTCATAGTATGATTTGCATTCACTATCAGCTACTTACGTATGGAAAATCACAATTTCAACATTCACGTCTTCACGATCTTTATGAAGAAAATCTTTCAAGAAATTTGAGACGCTGTCGTAAGTTATATGTCCACATACGACAATATGCCTGAAAGTAAGAAAAATGACATAAATTACAGATATGGAGCAGGCAACTGAAAAGTAAATAATTTAGCTTGATAGTTATGATTATAGATTACAAGTTGAAACCTGTCAAACATGGTTAAATAACTAAATGTATATAAATCTTATATAAAACCATTGCGTAGATCAGATTAGATTACATTATATTGACAAATTAGAATGAAATGTACTTAAATCATAATTACAATATCAAACAAGTATTAATACATTTAGTGTCATTGACCATTATAACAAAATGTACATTAGCGTATTTGATTGTGTGTATCCAAAGGCTAAACACATGTCCAACAACTGGGCTAGTCAGATAAATTTTATGTGGCGTTTCATTAGCCCAAAAAAGACACATTTATACTTTTTTTTTAATTAAAGTTGTTTACTTGAACAGAACAGACCTTATCAATAAAAATATTTATTTATATAAATGTATTTTTAATTTTCAACTCAAATGTTTATACTTTTTAGCAGCCTTCCTATAATCTTACAACAAAATTCAAAAGTCAAAATTAGCGGGTAGGATTTTTTTAGGAGCATTATTAAATGGTTGAGTATCTTAAAATAGGAGATGATATTATAAGCAAGCATGGTATTTACTAGACCAAATAAAATTTTTTAAATAATATTTTAAATTGAAGTTATCCTGCATGCCAGGAAAACTGTAAAAATAGTGCAGTATCCTTTGGGATCAGAAGACAACTCTATTATATGTATTGCATATGTATAGTGTATTTAACTTTTTAAAACATTTTTTAACTTTAGATGACTTCCACTGCCATAAACGAAGGAAATATTTTTTATGTCACGTCAAAAATCATAATACGATATATTCATAGAACGTACAATAATTACAATCCTTGCAGAACTGCTGTTGGAATTTAGAAAATTTATGTGCAATGCTCGCCGAGTGCTTTTGTACATGAACGATGGATTCTTACGTAAATGCAAATATGACGTTAGTTCAGCTTATGAGTATAAGCTGAAACTTACTCAAAACATGTTTCTGAAAGTTTTGTTTAATAATATAACATAGATTTAACATTACCTCTACAGAACAGAATAGTAAAAAGAAATAGGAACCACAATGCATATAAAATGAAACAAGAAATACAAATTATAGAAAGTAAAATAAAAACATGATCAGGAAAGAAACTATTGTCCATAACACGATTTACTTTATTTATTGATCATGCAGCTAATTTAATTAGGGAAAATAATATGATTTGCACCTACTTTTTCCCACCTTCCTTGGTATATACTCCTCCATAAATATTTCGACTACTAATGATTTCAATGATTTCCGGTGTGTAACTTGCAAAGATGGCCTACAAAATACAAGAATTATTGTACAATATATATAAAAACATGAATTTAAAAAAATTATATATAATATACATTCATTTGTATGTGATTAAATCATTGTGAAAAGTTTTATTTAAAAAAAGGTTATAAAAGCATTGATTTAAAAAATAAAAGAAATGATGACGGTAATACGTGGGAATGGTCCCACGAGAGGGCGCTATATCGGACTGTCCCATTCTTTAAGGAGGTGAACTACGGTAAAATTCTTCTTTTCGTAATTGTTTCGCACTTCGTGGAAAAGGGCTACTGTTGAGGTTTATCCAGGTAAGTAGGCATGTAATAGACTCATATATATACATACATTCATTTGTATGTAATTAAATTATAATGAAAAGTGTTATAGGTATATAATATCGTACTTATTTATTTTTTTATTTTATTTCAACAATTTCAAATAATTTCTATTGTTTAACAAATAAGGTATGTATTACAATGTATACAAAATATACATTAATTTGTATGTGATTAAACCATAATGAAAAGTGTTATAAGTAGATACTACACCGTATTCAAATAATATGTAATGTTTACCAAATAAGGTTTTATAGTACAATGCTTTGCTAGCTAAATATATATAATGGAGAATCACAATGTTTGTCTCAATAGGATATAAAAACTCAGCATAGTATGTGAAAGTTAACTTATAAATCAATATTTATCATATTGGATCTTTAAGATGATTCAGGAAACTGTTAAGTGGCCTGTTATTGTTTGATAAAGGATGTTTATTTATGCCACCACTTGAATGTTTCGGTTGTTATATATTCTGCATACATAGAGATATTCTCTATGATGCAACCAATAGCATATGATTACTTTTTTCAGACAGGCTGTTTGAACTGTCTACTGTGCAGCCTCTATCAAGCTCTTGAAAGATATCAAAGCTACCTTTAGAACAACCAGAATCCAGGCCCTTCATGGGTTATAAGTCTCATGGGCTGTGGGTGCATGGTTGTGGAGATAGTTATCTCTACACAATTTCCAATGCCTGGTTCAACATTCTCTCAAGACAAGTCACTCATTTTACCCTTATTACTTTCTTGATTTCTGTACTTTATTTCAGCTAATTTTCCCACACATACATTTTTTAAGGCACCATCATCTTCAAAGTCTACTAGCACACTTTCATGTAACATTACAAATGTATACTATTTCTTATCCGATTTGGGTTGGTTTGGGGTTGTGTCATAAAGGAGACATTTTTTTTGTCCGATATGTCTGCTTTATAAATAATTAATCTTTATAATTAATGGCCCACAGATTATGAAGCTACAACATCAGGGGTAATAAGCATGGTTAAATTTATTTTTCTTCATCCGTGGTTTAATATATTTGTTTTCTTGCAAGCAATGATGCATGCAGACCTAAGGATATTGACATTTGATAGTGATGATCTCGTCAGAAGGCATTGTCACAGATGGTAATTCCTCCAAGCTTCAAGCATGTGTCCCAATGGGTGATTATTCAAGATTAAGATATCTAATTAAAGCCCAGGTTCAAAAAGCAATGGCAATGTCTGAATAGGGTTAATTAATGTTAAACGACAAGGGAAAGCACTAATAAGTATTGTTCAGATTAATTAAAGTCAGAAGAGTGCCATTGATGCATTAAACAAAAAATTAGGTTGGAATTGGTGCTTGGATTTAATAGGTTGAAAAAGGTTATAGAACAGACAATTATTTTCATGCCGATATGTATTGCTGGACTTTGGATTATAATGGTCTTCACTCAACACTTTATGTGCTAAAGCTCATTGAAAGATTTCAGGTCACATTATGCAAAATAGCCTTCTTGAAAACAATCACAATACTTTTTTTTAATACAAAATAACATTTCTTAATGTCTGCCATCATTGTCCTTTCTTGCTCAGATCTTTTACATAGACATTCCCAGATAAGATGGCTGCATCTTTTGAAGCTAAGATGTTGCATTACATATACAGTATGCACCATGAGCCACATGTGTATAGGCTCTCACTACAGTCAACTCTCTGGGAGACAGATAGACATCTTTGGGCTGGCCAATATGTCTGGTTTTCCACAAAGTCTGGTATTTTGAAAGTGTTTTAAATGTTAAAAAGGAATTTGGGACCTTTTGGACTCTGAAAAAAGTCTGGTATTGGAAGAGTTTGTGGTTTTCAGAAAGTCTGGTATTGGGAGAGTTTGTGGTTTTCGGAGATTCCGGTATTGGAAGTCAACTGTATTCAGAAGGAATAGAGGAATGTCTTTCAATGTTCATGCCATCTTGTTGAAGAATTCTCCTATATAAAAATAATACATTATTATTAACTATTTCTTGAGAGAAAACTTACCAGGCCACCAAAGATAAAGAACGTCATAAAGCATCTTCCACATGTTGTTTGTGCATAGATGTCTCCATAGCCCACGGTTGACATGGTGACCACGACAACATACAGACATGTAAAATAACTTAGGTCTTGTGTGTTACTAAAATTCTCCCATGGGTCGCCCGAGTTTTCCACCTAGACAGAACAAAAATAAAAGATTTCTAATATTTAAGTTTTAATAGAGAATTTTTTTAATGTGTGTACTAAAATTGTTAAAGGGGCACGGCCAGAATTTTCCTATAGTTGTTTGTTAGTCAAACTCACTGAGTGAAAGTTCTTGAAGTAAACTTCTGGTTCTGGTGAAATACCTAGGCCACCAGATCATTGCACATAGCTATTCCAAAACCATGCTGATACTAACAACTTAAAGGTATCAATTGATTCAATGATCTAACAAAGAAATATTTAGGTTCTTTAGTAACTTGTGTAACTTACCAAGTGAATGACTCCAGCTGCAGTGAGCATGACCGTTAAGAAAACAGTCAACATGTTCGTCACTTTGATGGCATTGCTGGTCTTCAAAACTCTCAAAAATTGTAACACTTCAGAAAGCTGCATCAGCCTGAGGGCCCTCAAGAATCGGAGCCCTGTAGATAATGTAAGAACAATTTCAAATACATTACAATAACGTATTTTCGAATTACAACTTGATATTTTGAATAACACGTTTAATATTTAAATCAAGCCATACCCTAAATAGATACCCTAGATAAGTGAGATTTCCTTTTGGGACAAAATGTGATTTATGGATGCGATAGTCCAGTTTGCACTGCTGTTGATTATCAAGACTATTTAACATTAATTATTGAGACTATTTAACATTCATTATTCATTTACTATCCCAAAACAAAACCTCTCTATTGTAATTTTCATCTAGTGTATGTAAACCATTGCTTCAACTGTAATATACTTTATCAATAATCAAGTTCACTACTTTTTTTAATAGATTAGTTTTGAAATCAATAAACCTATTAATATTCAAATCAATTCAAAGTCTGATGCCACATACGTTTATAGTTTGTAGTAAATATGGTTGTTTAATTATATGTTCACAAAGGTCAAAGGTGAATAATTTTCACAACGTTTTTTCCCCAACCTAATTTTGTCACAAAATATTTTTTTAAGTAAAACAGTATAGATTTTTCTAATTTTTTTAATTATTTTTTGTAATTTAAGATCTTAAAAACAGATGTCCATTTTTATAATTTGTGTGTACTTAAAGATGATGTTTATAACATCCTGTGTAAAACAAAATGGCTACTAAAACTCTTGTAGACACAACTAATCCCTCTATATATACAAAGTCAAATGTTATTTTGGAAAGAATCTGTAATGAAGGATTCCGATATCTTGTACCTATGATACATCAATTTAATTCCATGTAAAACATAATTTCAGACATAATTTTTGTTGCTTAATTTACAAACAGCTGTCTACAAATAAAAGATTTTATTATCTTATTATTATTTCTATTGCTAATATTTTATATTTTATACATTTCAATTGCTGAAAAATAAAATTCAAATTGTATAAAATATTTTTGCACTTTATACAATATTATTAAACTTGTACAAAAAAAAGTTGTTTCCAAATTAAATAAATTGTTTCTGAAGGATTGAAAACATTTAATACTTTTTTAGTTTAGAAAAATTACACATGCAGTATATTTATCTTAAACATAAAAAATCACCCTGTATTGAATTTGAATTAAATCAAAGTTCATTAACTGAATTAAGTTCAAACAAAAAAAAATGTGCTAGGTAATGATTATCAGTATTAAACATGAAACCAATATTGTGCATACATACAAATGAAATCCAATTCTCTATCCATAGATAAACGGTAAATTAAAACATCTAACCAAATAGATGTTAAAGTTACAATAAAAAACTTTGATATCTTTGCACAACTAACTTCAGTTAAACACTACAATTAACAAATATATATTATGGTTTAATACAAGTTAACAAAATACAGTAACATTAAATTTTCAATGTTTACATATCAAACTTAGTTCTGTATTCTAGGACAGTAATTTCCTATTCCTAAAATATGCTAACATTAACAGCCACCAAGATGCAAAACCTGCAAAAAATAGCATAAATATAAATCTCTAAAATTTCATACATTATTGAGCAAATCAATTGCGTATTCCAGTTGAATAAAAAAGATAAATAAAATCATCTTAAAAGTACTTTTATCAAGAATTGTTTTTATTCCCCCATATAATTTAATGAAGTTCAATTGTAGATTTTCAACATACAAAATTTAAAAAAGATACATAATGAAGTTTGAAGCATTATCCACCTTAAAGCAGACTTGAACCAACACCTTACGACTATAAAATAAAGCACCCGAAGCATTTTAGCCTTCATATACACAAACCTTTACCAATAAAAACATATAATTTACATTGAATAAAGAGCTATACTGTAAAAAAAAACAGTTTTATGGACTTAGTTCAATAGATCATAGTTCAAGATTCATTCATTCTTATTTACTCTTTTAAGATACATACATAATCAATAGTATTTTACAAATTAAAACTTCATCTTATCAATTCTGAAAAGTAATTTTTTCTAGTTAAGGAATATTTAAGTTTTGATTTATACTCAATATAAAAATCAATTAAATATTTACTAAATGTTCCATATTCACACTAAACTTGCAGTCTTCAGTTTGTAGTTAAAAGTAGACAGTGAAAATCTAATAATTATCTTCTTGTCCATGCTATTTCTAAGTTCCGTTTTTGTAGTCCACAGTTGAACGTGAGAACTTGATTTAATTTCCATGTTATACCAGACAATGTATTTGTACTGGTACTGGTACTGGTACTGGTTCAAATAACCGTCTCACAGAGACATCTGGTAGCCATTGACTTGAAGTTGGCATTTGGATGTGTTACTTTTAAATGTAGGCCTACAGTATGAGAGTGACTACTACCAAATTACACAGTCACAAAACAACTTATAAAACAGTTCATATATACAGTTAAAACATTGCTGGGAATTATAAATTTCTGTTGAAGCAGGCTCTAATGAAGTTGCATCTAGTAAGTTGACTTTGTTGTACAACTCTATCAAGTACTGATGGTATCTTCCGACCTCTTCGTTTACTTTGTGTTGTGTGAAAAGTAAGAATTTTTGTAGGATCTTCATTTTCTTTTCTAATTACATGTCCGATCCAGTTGAATTGTTGCTTGTAGACATATTCTTCTAGCGGTTGACAGCCAGTAATTTTGTAGAGATCGTCATTATCAATTACGTAACGCCAGTCTATATAGTTTTCATCTGTTTCAGCATCTGAGGATATGTCTACATGGTTTGGTGGGCAGACTCTTTGAAAGCCATTCACTAGCATTCTTCTTAGGAAGGTTTTGTATGTTGTGCTAAGTTTGGACATTTCACTTCCTGTTGCCCTCCAAGCATGGCAACCATAGGTGAGTCTACTCCTAACTAGACCATTAAGAAACATCATTCTTGTTTGTAGGTGGATCGTTCTGTTGGTAAGCAATGCCCTATTCTCTGCAAATGCTCCTTTGGCTGAATTGATTCTGTATTTTACTTCTTGATCTCCAATATGAACATCATTGTAGGTAGCCCATACACCAAGGTATCTAAAGTGTGTTACGTTGTTAATGTGTACGCCGCCAATTTGTATGATGCATCTTGGGTATTCTTCAACTTCCTCTTTCCAGTTCCATATAATGGTTTCTGTTTTGGGGGCACTAATTCTTAGGCCAAATTCCAGACATACTTTATTCAAGATGTTCACAATGGTTTGCAGTTCTTCTTGTGACCAGGAGCTTACAGCAAAGTCGTCAGCATAGCCACTTTCAAAGTCGTCATAGATGCCCCTTGATGGTGCTTTACATCTTTGAGCACGATTTGTAGCTTCAATAGGAATTAGGTATTGTATCATTAGGCCATCCAAACTAGCATCTTTACAGCGTTGTTTGAACACTCTAATAACGTAATCAAAATATTGGTTAAACATGCTGGTACTCTCAATACCACCCTGTCGCACCCCAGAAGATGTTTCGAACTTATCATCACTCGGATCGTCGTCAGCAAGGTATGCTTTCGTTGAGCTGTACAGTGATTGTATAATGTCAATCATAGTAGGCCAGTAGACAGTGAAAATCTAATAATTATCTTCTTGTCCATGCTATTTCTAAGTTCCGTTTTTGTAGTCCACAGTTGAACGTGAGAACTTGATTTAATTTCCATGTTATACCAGACAATGTATTTGTACTGAATTCATAAAATAGTTTAAAAACTATTTTATATTCAAATGATTCAAACGTTTTTTCTGGTAATACTGTACAAATTACTGCTATAACTAGGAAATCTACACTGTTGCCAAAATTGTTCTCAAAATGGGATTAACTAACATACAATTGGGTCATAGGATTACTAACTACAATAGATTAACCAACATGAAGGGATTAATCTACATGAGAAAATTAAACCAAATAAACCAATGTAAAAATACTTATAGCGTTGAAAATAACTAAATTGGATTAATTCAGATGATGAGATAAACTAAAATTAGGATTAGCCTAAATGTGGATTAGCTTTGAAATACTAGCTAAAAAGGCAATGAAAGAACTAAATTATGTCAAGTTCACATTTGAATTTTCAATGCCATATGCAATATGGACACATAGTTTGTTTGTTTGTAATTTATAAGATGGCAGTACACACACAGTAAATAAACACTGACGAAGATCTTAAACGATATGCGCTGTTCTTAACTGACATGCACTCGTGCAATTGTGATGGTAAATTATTCATACTTTTTTGCAGAAGTTGACAATTGTTTGTTTTTTAAAATTGAAAATAGTTAAAAAGTCTTCACAGCTCTAAAATTTGATGAGGAATTGGATGTGAAACTAACATTTTTACAAATGTGGTCCAAGGTTACTTGTAGGTTCCAAAGAAAGCTAAAATGCGAACTTGACTTGATGATACAAACAACTCTCCCAAAACTGGAAATGGCATTCACTAGCCCCAAATTTTGGGCAAATTGACTACAGTTGAATTTTATTTTGATTCTAAAAAGCTGGTGAGTGTTGAAATATATGATTTTGAAATAATGATATCTGAGCAATAAAAACTATTAACTTAAAATTAGTATGTCCTATAATAAATTCAATTCGTTTAACTTGATAAAGTGACCTAAATATACAAATCAAGTTTTAGTTTATTTTATTTATTAGCTTGTTTTTAAAATATTGCCATAAATTAGAATTTACTGATTTACATACTAATCAAAAACAAAATTGTCTTTAATAATATCAGGTTGAACAATACAACAATTTGCAGTTTGTTCATTTTTCTTACTTAATAAATTATAGACATTGTATAGGCCTACTAGTGGCTATTTTCACCATAGAGTTATTTACAAGTGTAAATGGTGAATACGCCCATAGAAGTACTACATTAAATCAAGCACTGCAAAGTGGTATCTAAAGTGTGACAAAATATTATTATGATTTAAAGAACCATTGTACAACGCATACACAATCTGCTATTGTCTTATTCTGTGGAACTAGATTCAGTGTACAACATTCTCATAAATGCCATGTCAAGTAATATCCTATTCAGATTTGTATTGCATTTGTGATACACCACTGTACCCTATCCCACATAATTATAAAGCATACCACAGGCACTGATTGGACGATAATGTGACCTGTGACATGATTTCGGCCAATTTATTATTAGGAGTAAAATTCGTATCTCATTAGCTACCAAAATACACAGCTCCCAATGCAATGCTTTATGTCTGAATATGATACTATACATACACATCAAATATGTCGGGAAGAATATGTTTTACAATGCAGGTACAATTTCATGGGCCTTTGCTTATATCGTTAAACTAAACACAATATTTATGTTCATCTGGATTATAGAATGCATAGTGGTCTGTATTAGAGGGTATTCTGATGGTTTGTAAATAGAATGAGACCTGTTTATGACAAAGAAACACAAAAACCTTATGAATTACGTCTAAATTATCCTACTGCAGTTAATATATTTTGTTACTGCAATATATATTTTGTTTCAATGTAGAAACAGTCACTGGAATACAGTGTGTTTTGATTACTCATAAATAGCAGAATAGTTTTAAACAGTAAACAAAAAGTAGTTTCTGCAGTAGAATCATTTAGACAGTCCCCATATACTGTAGGCCTATACACATTTCTAGTAGTAGTATGTTGATTAAAAGCAAAATAGATAGCACTAGATGTCATACTCCATTGCTATCTACTTTATTATTTTGGAGTTTAGTATTTTCATACGCAATTACAGAGCAGACATATTTCTTTCCGTTGCAGTAATGTTTTAACCACTTTCAACAAAACTTTGTCAGATATGTCAACATTTGCATTCGTAGTTAATGCACATTATATTAGTAAACAATTTGTTTATTCTTTGCATAAAAACATAAATGAATTAGTGCCATAGTTTACAGTCATTAACCTGATCATTATTCCAGCAGTTTGACGCAAGGCAATAGATAATGATATACAATATATATTGATTTGTTTTTAACCAAATGAAGGAATTAATGAGTTTAATCCAACTGACTGGTGTTTTGTCATTTCAATGGGGTTGATAATTTCACACTATAAATTGCATAATTAAAAATTAATTTGGAGCAAACAGTTACTTATTGCAACAAACAGATATATATGTCCACGAAAATTGAAAAAAAAATAATCTTGTAAAGATAATTTAGCAAAGTAAGAATTCACAAGCTAAAAAGAAAATATAAATGAACGGAAAAAATAATTCTGCAAAAATAAGAAGGGATGACTGTTTTGATAAATAAAAAGCATTGGTTTCTTTAATTATAACTTACCAATCCACGCCCTATATTGACCTGAGTCAATTAATTGCAAAATAAAAAAAAAATAAATAGTTGTTTTGTGTTTTTACAACAAAAGGATGAATGTTAAAAAGAAGCATTCTAATCTACTATAAACAATGAGTCCACAGAGGATAGTTTGTGACAAACCTACTGAAGATATATGAAAAAAGGTCTTATACCACTGAGGCAGACAATGTGTGATTCGTCCTCTTTTAATGAGTTATACTATTATATAAAATTACACAAACTAACAGTTGTCATGCCTAGATTACATGGATAAACTGACAATAGCCTTTCTCTCTCTAAAGAGAGAAATACACAACAGTAAAGCACCCCTATCGGATAATTAGTATTATGTAAAATATCTATTTTAGGTTAAAAAAACTAAAAGTTGGACTTTTGCCAAAAGTGTGTGTTTAAAATAAAGGATAATTAAAGATACACATTGTACCATTTTAAAGTTTTAAATAACCAATGCCCGATTTATAATAGTGCTATCCACTCTCTTTATAAAAAAAATATCTTTCTTCAACTGTATTCCTAATGACAACCCATATTGCCTACAAACAGCTACTATAGGTTTAAAGTAAATTACTACCGTATGTTAACAAAAACAAATTTAAAGAGTAATATTATAAAAACAATTTAATAATAATAGTAGAAAAGAAATCGTAAGAACAATATAAAGACTTATTCCTGCTGGACAAAAAGCATATTCTGTTGTTAATTATACCTTGCTGATATAATAATGGGTTTATTATGATATGAATAAAAATTGTATTGGCTACTTTCTACCAATATTTCTTACCTATCCACGTACGTCCCAGAACAATTGACACGAAGATCGGTGGAATCGTGAAGAAGTCTACAATAGAAGCTATGGAGACCCAACACCAAAGCTTTTCCTGGTTAGCAACAAACTGAAATAATAATTTGTACACATTTACGCTATAAATACCAATACAACTATAGGTAAATTTTATTTTGTAGGCAACAAAATTAGTATGGTCGACAGTTTCAATTACTTAAAGCTCATGTACAGGCATGAATTTTAAATATAATATCTGAATAATTATACATAAATCAAATATTTGTAACAGAAATCAAGACAAAAAAACATGAATTTCCCTTAATATGGTCAAATACAAAATTTGGCAAAATTCTGCCATAAAAACCAGGAAGACTTTTTTCAGTAGTTAGGTAGTATAACCTAATGTAATAACATGTCTGGTGACTCCCTAGAAAGTGAAAAAAGGTGGTGGATATACGGTGGATTTTTTAAAAATGCCTCTCTATTTACAAAATTTGTGTAAAAAAGAATAGAGATTTTACTATGTAATTTGAACTATCCCCCCACTGATAAGAAAGGGCTTATTTTCAGCAAGCTCGTGTAACAGAAATAAAATCCCAAAAACTATGAAACATAGGGGAAACTATAGATCAATAATTATTTGAATGTATGATCAATAGAAATTTTTTGCCCGCACCTGACCTTTAAAGCTTCATTCTATTTATACTTACTCTTAAGATGAAATACAGTAAGAAGAAGATGTTGAAGGCAAGATCAGTCTGGAATAGGCGGTCTTCTTTGAGGTCAAAGCACCATTCTACTGGCCTGAAACATACAAAACAAAACTAATTATTTATCAATTTTTTACATACACATTTCACAAACTTACAGAATAAAAATTTAATGATCAGATATTGATAAATTTTCAGAATAGACATTTTTGACAGTTTATTATTTATTATTTATGTACATTATGTTCTTGATTTTAAGGTCAAAGTTGAAATTAATGATGAGGAAATCCATAAAAGTCAGGATGCCATCTGAATATGCTGTCAAACAAAAGTAATAAATTGTCTTTTTTTCTCCCTCTGTGAGTTTTACCAATTACAGAATATAGCAACATAATTTCACCAGAATATCCTTTTCTAGCAAATCTCATTACGTTGATAGAGAAAGAGGATGCTCTTAGCAAATAAAACACGTTTTATCATTTAAATTTAAAATGCTAACATTTTGAAGGAAAAAATGATATTACAGTATTTGGAATTTTTTAAGGGACTTAATAGGTAATTTTGGCCTATCATTTGTTTCTATATTAAAAAAAATGTTATAATAAATGTAATCAAATATTCTGTTGTATACAGGAATTAGAAAACATTAAAACAAATAAAAATAACTACTATATTACAGTAGTATAATTATCTAATGGTTGTATATGACAAGATCACTAGTTTAATTGACTAATTTAAACACAAAAATAAAAATAAAAAAAAAATAAAATTTGACATAAACAGGTGCACTGGTAGGTAGTAATAAGTAAACGCTTACATTCTTTATTTATATTTCATTTTCAAGCTTAGTTGAAAATGAATTCATTCATTTATTTATTCATACAGTTTTTTTCAGATGAATAACACTATTTGCATTAACAGTGTGTAGTTATGCTGTTGCTATATATTCTTATATACATGCTGAATTTCCTTACACAGAGAATGTACATAATATGACACCCATACTGGATAATGGAATGGTCCATAGAGCAGTAAAATAAATTGCCCTTTTCTGCTTTGCTTTGATTTCATTGTAAATTTAATGGAGAATTTTTAGCTTTACAATATTTGTTTTGCATTTCAAATTCTGAAATAATAATTCATCAAAAAGGCTGAAAAATAAACATATCAATAGACAAGTACAATGGAAACCATTTATAAAATTACTCAAATAAATATTGAATCAAAACAATTGTTCCTTAAATTTATGCAGAAACGTATCAAAATATAGATTAAATTAATTGTATTTTATCAAATTGATTTCAGAATGTATCAAAAGAACCTACGTTAATTTAAACTAAATATTTTCAAAAGAAATAATTAATTTGTTGCATGCTCAGAACATCAGATATTATTTTCCAAAAATATCCTTTTAAATAAATCATAATATTTTGTACTGCTACTGTATATTAAATGTAAAATATAAGATTTCTGTTTAATGCATTCTTTACTAATAATATACACATTTTCTCTGAAATAATTTTGTTTTCCTTTTTTTTTAAATTTGTTTATGGTTTCCTCTTTGAAGAAGCTACTAAACAATAATTGACTCAGATTTGAATAAATTACACACAAAAAACAAACATTCAGCCAATAAATGGTGCCAAGTTAATGCTGTATTGGTCTGTACTATAATTTGCTTTCTATGTAATCCTATTGTAATGTCTGCAAGGCTTGTGTACTTAAAGTATGATATCTGATTTTGATGCCTACCTATCAAGCTAATCTATATACTTTTATTAGTAACTATTTGAAGTCTATACAATAACTATATTAAAAGCCAACAGATACACTGATTATGGTTAAATATAACAATTGAAACAGTTATTTTACAAAAGTGAAAATGCCACCTTAAAGTCATTTCTGTATATATTTAAGTAGGAGAAATGATAATTATTCATGCATAACTTAGAGTCGTATTGGCTGTGAAATCGTGTCCATTGGGTGCGATAGACCACACTTAGCAACGTGTTCTTATATGTTCTTGTAGTGGCTGTCTAAAGCTGTATACCTACGAACCAATGAGCCACGTCCAAACTCATTTTCAAGAATCAACACATATGCTTTGAACAGAAATATCTTAAAGGAACGTTGTGCTTTGTTTTTTTGTTTAAATCAGTGCTAGCATTCTGTTGTAGTATAAAATCTAAAAATGTATCTAAAATTTGGATGTACATTTATTTTTTATTTACATTATATTTTTTTTTAGTATTTTTAATTATTTAAAGCCCTATCTATACTATCAAACTAATTTGACCCACAAAATGTGATGTGTCAAAATTTGGTAGGGATATGCCCAAATATGGTAGTGATAGTCATCATGTCCATATATGTATGGGCACATCACATCACTTTAGAGTAGCTACAGTATAGTCTTCCATTAAATATATGAAACACAGAAAGTTATCAAGTTCTGGATCATATATTTTGCTATTGAACTTTATAATTATAGTGTCTATAATCACAATCGCTTTTTATAAATTATGTGTGTTTTGATAATCTCTTTCTAAATATTTTTATGTATTAATTTTATATTAATTATGAAATGCTGTATATAGAAAAATAAGACATATAAAGTACTTGTATTTTCTTTTATGATTTAGGCTAAATATTACAGTAGCAATTACTGTACCATACGAGTAGTCGGGAAGATTTTGTGTACACTACTACTACTGTACAATATGAACATAATGCATTGGCCATTTTAATAAACAAAACTGTTTGTTATGTATGTATGCATGCTTACTTTAGTATGATAATAAACATTTAAGTGTTTGTAAATATTTACCCCTTTCATTGATTGTTCTCCAAATTTTCAGTTTTTAATTTATTTACACTATACATCCTAATAATTTATGAAAACACTTCTGCTTTTTAAACAGATTAATATTAAATGTAATTGAAATGGACAAGATCTTGTAATCTAGAACCAAAGAAATATCAAGTGAATTTAATACTGTATATAAAAATGTATGACAAGAATATCAATAAACACTACTTAATGTCAAACAACACAAGAAAAAGAACACATTAATGGTGAATAAATCGACACAAAATGTGACACTGAAAATCTATTAAGGCTGCAAACCCTATTATCAAAAGTTGCCAATAATCAATTCAATTCCGCAAGTATTGTGAAATAATTGTGAATTAATTGAATGAGCTGATGATTGACAAGCGTGTTGATATTTTAATGCCTCAAATCATAGAATCATATTACATCCATTGACATGTGACTATACTCTTGGAAATGAGTTTAAAATACTGATTTAGTTGCATTGTTGTTACTATTGAACCATGTCCTAACATGTAAATAGATTCCGTATGATGTTCGGCCTGCCGCCTCTCACTCCAATTGTGTTGAGTTAAATACAAATCAAAAATGTTTGTGGAATCAAACATATATTTAGCCAACTATACACATGAAAGTGAATGCATTTCAATGGGCTCATTAATTTCTTGGCAAAACTTTACCACAGATTTTGAAATTACTTTCACATTTTGTAAAATATTTTTACTTCCTCAAGCGATGAAGACATACAAATGATTCAGTTTAGAGTGTACAGACATTAATAGATGGTACTACAAAATTATTGATCTATGAATTCAATTCTCTGTTAAAAAATATATGCATATTCGGATTGTTAATACTAATAGTAATTGAATAATAAATTTAAAACTATGTTGAGGGGGCGAAAATCTCTAAATAATTGATTAAAAAGATTCATTCGGTTTGTATTACTAATAAAATATAATAGTTAATTATATTACATAGCCTATGTAAATACGTGAACGTGATTGGTTGAAACTGCGTCACATGACAACCGCTGCGAGGATCGTAAATCGTATATATCCTCGAGAACGATGATATTGACTGAGTAATTTTCGCGTAATTATCGTGTCCCCTGTCATTCATCATATAAATTCTCGAGTTCGATGATATTGACTGTGTAATTTTCGTGTGCAACACTCGCGTTTGACAATAAATAAACAAAAGTCATCTACTGGATCTTGAACTCTGAATGGAATTGTCACTCCATCACAAGACAACGCTTCAACCGCTGCGCCACGGAAATTAATCTTTTAAACTATTTAAGCTATGCATACATAGCGCCCTCATTTGTTATTAGTCCTCCCTAAATGTGATGAAACACCGTTTGTGATTGGTCAAAACTCACGGTAGTAACCTAGTAACTAGTACGCGCTGAACATCCGGCGATTCGGCTCCTCGAAGAGAAGAAGACGAATTGTTTATTCGGCGTACCTGATTATAATATTATTATTAATAGGCTTATTGATGGAAATTCTTCTGTTAATTTAAACGACCTAGGTCTAAGTGAATATTTTATTGCCAAGGAATCATTAATTAGTAATTATCTGTATATTATTCTTCGCAAGGTAAGGTGTCTAAGCAGGCTTGTTTACATACAATACAAATACTATAGGAGGCCTAGCCTACTGTAGCTTCACCCAACCCAGCAGACTTGTTCTTGGCTATATAATATAACAGATATCGCCTTTTATATCGGTTAAATATAAGATTTGACATCCCCTCGGGAATGATATTAAGTTCTCGGGGAATATATTTCCCTCAGCTGGCGCTTCGGGAAATATATATTCCCTCGAATTTAATATCATTCCCTCGGGGATGTCAAATCTTATATTTAACCTCTAAGCAGTCAATATCTGTATAATATCTCACCCGTAATAGTAATAGTAAATAACGATTATTTTATTTACCTAAAATAATCGTTATTTACTATTACTATTACTATTATATTTTATCTCTAAATAATTTATTTTGTAACTATTAATATTCAATTATATAATATTTGGGAGGGTTTTTAAGGGGAAAATATATTTTATATTCAAAATATTATAATAGCAATTTATTTTAAATTTTAATATTCATTATAAAATAGTAAATTAGAAAGTAAAAACAAAAGAACATCTGTAACAATTATTGCTAATTATAAATGTGATAAGCTTTAAAGGCCAGGTGCGGGCAAAAAATTTCTATTGATCATACATTCCAATAATTATCGATCTATAGTTTCCCCTATGTTTCATAATTTTTTGGATTTTATTTGTGTTACACGAGCTTGTTGAAAATAAGCCCTTTCTTATCAGTGGGGGGATAGTTCAAATTACACAGTAAAATCTCTATTCTTTTGTACACAAATTTTGTAAATAGAGAGGCATTTTAAAAAGCTATGAAAAATAAATGGTGTGGTAAAAAATGTTATCAGATGACTAAATATAGGTAATATAACTTGAATATTACATTTCTGATATTTTTATTCAACTTCAGATTTTTATTTTCATGCTATAGCAAAAATTATCCACCGTATATCCACCATCTTTTTTCACCATCTAGGGAGTCACCAGACATGTTATTACATTAGGCTAACTACCTAACTACTGAAAAAAAGTCTTCCTGGTTTTTATGGAAGAATTTTGCCAAATTTTGTATTTGACCATATTAAGGGAAATTCATGTTTTTTCGTCTCGATTTCTGTTACAAATATTTGATTTATGTACAATTAACAAAATATTATATTTAAACTTCATGCCTGTACCTGAGCTTTAACATATTAACAAATGAAAAAAAAAATTGAAACTGAAATTTAGCTCTTACGTATACTCTACAGATTTAATCAATTCTTATAACTTATTTGACTAAATAATCTTCAGTAAAAAAGTACATTAATTTTCTTAATTAATTTATAAACCGTTTCTTCAACTTTATAGTAACTGTATAATAGTACATCAAGAAAGAGAAATTCTAAAAAATCTTATACAAATTTTAGTAACATATTGAATGTTTCAGTAACATTAGTTTAATAATGTAGATTGTCTTAGTTAATGTCCTAAATTAGAAAAACAAAAGCTACTATTGATGTCATTACGTCATTCCAATATTACAAATCCATAAGTAAATTATTTGAAATAAAAAAATAATCAATTTCGATAACTTATTCTGTAATAATTTTCAGTGAAACAGATTATTAATTTTCGCAAGTATATAATATTAATTCTCTGAAACTAAAACATATATTTTAATTGCTAAACTTGAGTAGATTTAAGATCTTCAATTATCTTAAGTAAATATTACTTTATTTTATGTTATCAAAAATGCTTTTTATGATTATGATATTGAAACTAGGAAATTATTTTTCTGAAAATAAAACTACAGTAATGTATATGTAACGTTCTATTACCAATTTCAGCAGATTTAATTTTAGTTTAAATTATAAATAATATTAATTTTATGGAGTCTATGATTAAAACATTGAAAATTGTCTGACACTAAAACTATAATTTATTTTGAGTAATTTCAGCAAAAACTAATTCATATTTTAGATAATAAAGGAAGGTGAAAATATAGTTGATCCAAATTTTCAATTAATCTATCACAAATAATAAAGGCACACAATAGAAAAATCCATCATCTAAAGGCTTACCTATGTTCCTATAAAAAAATAATAATATTTAAGGTTATTATGAAAAAAAAATATGTAAAACAAATTAAATAATGAATGTGTGTACAATAACAGAGGCTTACCTACTGCACACTGGGAGATAATCATACTTCAATTGAACATGAAATTGGGGGTGGGCTTATACATGAAGACTACTATAAGAAATATTTTCATTAAAATATGATATTTGCTTGACATTAACACATCAGCAAAGTCAAAGTAAACAAGTACGCCATATGTTATTTTTTAATGGTCATCGTACGAAATCTATATTCCTAATTTATTTATACGCCCACACTATACGCTATACATACAATCAGTGTACATATAATTACCATTCTTTCTTAGTCTCATTCATCCTACTCTTTTTAAGAGCCAATCCACCCTACTGTAGATAATCTAACTGGAAAACCCTAAAATATCAAGAAATATTAATATAACTAGAAATATCAATATGCCATAAATTTACACGAATCAGAAAAGGTGTGAGTGCTGCCTACCTCGATAAACCAATTAATAGCCTATTCTCCTAGAAGAGCAAGCTAAAATCTCCATAATTGGTACTGTCCACAAACCAATATATACTTTTATAGTTTAAACTTTTATTTATCAATATAGTGAAACAATGCTACATTTAGATCAATCTGGTAAATAATTATAAAGTCTGCTGAAAATCCCGCACAGCTGATAAGATTTAATGTAGAAAACAGACAAAACAAACAACCCATTAAGAATTGCCCAAACGAAACAAAAATATTCTCATCCAGATATTTAATAATTAACTAGACAAATATTATCAGACTATACTTAAGTACAGGTTTGTTTAAGCTCATAGTAAAATCAAGTGGTCAGTAAATATACTTTGTAGTGATAAACTGTAAGAAAACCACTTAAGTTCTAGAAAGTAATCAAAATTTACATTGAAGAGATGAACATACATCCTTTGAAAATGGATTAAATATAAAGATGTCCAATAAAGAGGCATATACAGGGGAGAATGTTTCATTGCCATGGATGATCCCTCTTTGTGCCATAAATGTTTGCCATAATATAACTTTAGTAAGCCATCTTGGTTTGAGTAACTGCTGACGTTATAATACATGAACAAATATCTTAATATTTTATATGTTAATCATGGACAAAAAAATAATATTCTTTACACTATGTTATAAATAAGGTACTTATTAGATTGTAAATTATGAGAGCCATAAGGTTATTTCGTTTGAAAAAAGGGGAAAAATTGAATCTAGAATCATACACACAGTATACAAGGCTCAGCGAATTCGCGATGGACAGTCTTGCACGCTCAGCCAAATTAATCTAATGCCATAGTAGTACAGTAGTGTCATGATATAACTAAACTTAATAGCTGTATACTAATCTAACCGGTCTTATTTTAGGTTAACAATAATAAAAATTATTCAATATTGATTTGGAGTGGACAATAATTTAGTTTCATCATAAATAATTAATATGTATTTTAGATATTAATTCACATTCTGCAATGATTATAATCCTTCCTTCTTACAGATATTTATGCAATTTACTAACAATACGTAAGCAAAACATTGCTGGGTCTGGATGAGTAAGCATTTTACAGTTGATTAGCAAGCATCATATTGCTTGTGTTCTAAATAAAGTTAGCCATCTGGCAGTCTTGTCTAGCATACAATATCCAAGGCGTAAGTACAGACTCTAGACTAACACCAGAGATAAGTCAGTAATAAGCTTTACAATGCTGTGGGCTATTATAATCAATTTTAGGACATTGTGAAGGACAATTGTAAAAAAAAAAATTGTATTGAAATAAAGATGCATTTGAAGAAATAAAAAGATGTTAATATTTGTCTGCAATAATTATAGCTATGTTGCAGCATCAAGAGAAGATTTTTCCAAATTTTTACTTAGGTTTTCAACATACAGTGTTTTCCAGCTATGCTTGATAGAACCAGAACATCAAGAATGATCGCTTAAATATGTGTAATTATCATCGTTATTTATTCTCAATGATTTGAAAACTCAACATCGACTGTAACAGACTTTATTTATTCAGGGTAAAGAAAGATATGTGCATACTCTGTTCTATATACTACATCCTCACATAAGCTTGGTTCCCACTAGAACGTAACGCAAGGACGTAAACGCAACGCAAGTGAATTGACCAATCACAAGCGATGGCTTATTCGCTTGTGATTGCTAACTGTCTATAACTTCGCTTGTCATTGGTTAAAACGCTTGCGTTGCGTTTACGTCCTTGCGTTACGTTCTAGTGGGAACCAAGCTTAAAGGCCTAAAAGATTACAGACTTGTTGCAAGATTTTACATTGATTTAAACATGGTAACAATTTGTTACAATTACACAAAATCACATACACATAAAAAAAAAGAGAATAGTCAGCAAAAAAAAAACGTTTTTAACATTTTTTAGCCTATTTGAAATTTCAGCAATTTATAAATTGTAAGGTTTTTAGGAACATTCTAATGGTTTGAATCTTTTTAAAGCTGTTTTTAATTAATCCTTTTAAAGCTGTTTTAAACTATTTTAATCTCCTGAATCCTATTCAATTTTAATACCTTGTCATTTTTACACCGTGTTTCAAAACTTATATATTTTTGTGCAATTATGTGTGTGTACATAATACAGTATATTGTACTGTATATCTATTTATTATTTTACTAATAATTGTCAATCTTCAAGAAGAATTTCTGTTGTTATTTTATGATGATGATGGACAAATAAAGCATTTCAGTATTCAGTATTCAATATTTAATGTCTTGGTAGGTGATTGACTATACTGGTATGGCCAAAGTGACACAGGGGTGAGGTCCATATAATCCACATAATATTATACCACCAGATTATCTCAGGACAAGATAATGTCAACTCTCAAAGTACATGCCGATTTATAATAGCAATATGAAATATACTTTTCTTTATTACTTTATAGGCTATTCAGTTTTATTTAATAAGTTTTGCCTGGCATCATTAGACATCTACACTACCAGATAGCACATAGACAAATATTCGTGAACACACTGTAAGAGACGTTTGTCTAGTTTTACTGAAAACATTTAAAGAAAATATAAATGACAAATTCAAATCAATTTTATTTGTACTTGTTAATTGAATTTATTGATTTTATTAATATATGGTAACATAAAACGAACTCTGAAAAAGTGAGGCCAGCCAATATTATTATGTCTTTTATAGTTTTTCAGCACTTATGTTTAATACTAAGGAATGGCTACCACTTGTGTTAAATACCAGTCGACCACCATCTTGGGGGTGGAAAACCAATGATCCTTGTAATGTGATGCTTACACTGTAAATTCTCATAATACGTTAATTGATTGCCGACATCATTAAAAAAAAAAAGACAAAAACTTGTATACCAATCTATAATTACTATGGTGATATGAAGCATTACCATGGTGTCTGTAGCTATAGTTTTGCAAAACAATATATAAAATCAATTGCAATATAAAATCACATCTAAAGTTCTTTGACCATAAAAATGGCAAGGTGGAAGTATCATATTTATTATGCTATGGTTAGTCCATTATATTTGCCTTTTTATATTTTAAGTTGTGAATTTTGATGAGTTTTATAATTTTAAAATACAGTCTATGAGTGCAAAATACCTGGATAAACCGACATAATAACTTTATCCTCAAAGAAAAGTAGACAATTTATTGAATATCCCTCTCCATAATCGGTACAGTCCACAAACCAGGCACTCAAAAGGTAGCATCCCAGCAAACTAGCAATGTATTCTCCAATTTTTATATACTACATGAATTAATGGAGTTTGTATCTTTAAATTATTAAAATTAAATATCTAAAATAATCAATGATAAACTTACTTGTAAGAGTCAACCAGGTAGAAAAAATATGACCCCATGCTCATTAAGAAATATGCAACAACCTGGAAAACAAAAATATGTGTAAACTTATTAGTCTTTTAGAATTTTTTTACTAAACAGAGTACTATACAATGGGAACATTCAGGAGAATCTAGAATGCCTCAAAATAGCAAGTGATAAAGCCTATCTCGGTCGCACCTAAAGCTGATTTTCCACTAGGCGAATTTGTTCGCGCGAATCCAATGTTTCGAAGAGGAAAAAATCGCCTACTCTCTTTCCACTACATGAGCAAATAGCTGCGACGTTCATGTTCCTCGCGTGGTTGCTGAGCATTTCGATTTGCATGAGTGCTCATGAAAGCGTCATAGCTCATTTCCTGAGCTCTGATTGGTTGCACAATATTTCGCTTCGCAAAAAGTAGAAACAATTCGAACTAGTAAATTTCGCTGAAGCGAAAAATCAAAGGAACTAGGCAGGCAGGCAGGCAGTATGACAGACAGAAACGCGAATACGCATGTGCATAGCATGACGCTTTCGATTCGCGCGAACAAATTCGCCTAGTGGAAAATCGGCTTAAAAGCATTTAGTATTTGAATTACGTGGCTCAATTTAATAGTCAAACATGTATATTATCAAATGAGTTCTGTTTATAAGAGTACTAAAACATACAATTATTTATTGTAGAATTGCTTATATGTTATAAATGATCAAATATATCAGGTAAATTAACAAAAGCAACACGTCAGTTTAGCATTGATTAATTCATTGATAAAAAGGGGCAATTCTAGTACACATTCAATACTCTCAACTGACCATAACATCAGTCAGTAAAAGGTTAATAACACTCACAGATAAAATAATTGTCGGTGAACCCTCTGCAGAGTGTTTTTTTTTTCACTTGATTTTTTTGTAAATAAAAAGTTTCTTTTTGATAATTGGCAAAAAATGAAAAATGCCAGGCCACATGACCAAACAATTATGCAAATTGACTACTTTTTTTCTGTCCCATAAACCAAACTCTTTCCAGCTCTAAAACATAATGTAATCTTAGGATTTAACCCCAAATAGCATAATTATTATTATTATTCTTTAAACAATAAGGATCAAATATTCATTGACCTTTCATCATTATGATTATCTGACATTGATAAACATGCCTTCTAACCTTTCACAATCATAATAATACCATGTGATATAAAAATGAATCTATTTATAGAATCACTTTTATATCGTTACAATATTGAGTAGAATATTATTGATTCTGCTATTGAATATGAAATTTAAATAATATTATAACTACTGAAAATTTATGCAGTAAGACTATTAAATACAGAGAATATTGAAATTATAATATTGGTTTTTTTTTAACTTGGTCACTATTGTTATTATTATTATTGGTGTTACACATATTATCTTTGGTACTTCATGATCACTATTACTAGGGAGCTTTCGATTTGAGATGAACGACGACCTACGAACAAGAACAATGTGGCTGTGGTTTTTAGGTCCAAATAATGACCGACGGCTAACAATGGCCAAGTCCTATGTATAGGTCATCGTATAACGAAAGTTTTCGGTTTATTCTGGGGGTAATCGGTACACTATTGCTTTTAATGTACATAAAATATTCTTTCAAAGAGAGAGAGTAAGTTTTATAGAATGTGGCCAATTGAACTACTGGTTTTCTATATTCCTGGTCCATTAGAACAGAAACAAAATTGCCTTAATGATTGAACAGTAAATTACTAAAACAATTAAAATGCATAATAGAAAGGGAGTCGGCTATATTATTAGTTAAAATCAAATTAAAATCAGTGTAATTTACAATATTGCTTGTGTCATTGAAAGTAAACCAAGGCTGTAAATAAGTACATTACTTGGTATTCATGAGTATAGGGACATTTGCTTTACTTCTTTGCCAATTTTAGTCTCAAGATGTCCTTACATTGATAATATTATATCTTAAATAACATTATTGCTATGTGTAGCAATAATAACATACAGAATACAGTATTCTAGCAGAATATTCAATATAAACATTTTTTTTTCTTATTTTTTTTGTAAACAAAATTTGATTATCATTCCATTTCTTATTTTTCATGAGTGTAAGCCATAAGAATAATGGTAGAAATTGTTATTGAACACCATTCTCCATAAATGGTATAGTCCATGAACTTTGCCCTCAGGTGGGAGCCTTCCCACAAACCACCATCATCATTTCTAATTTTCGGGGTATATCTCACTCTTCGAGGAGAAAGGCTATTGTTGGTGTATCCAGGTAAGCTAGGCACGAAATAGGCTACAAGATTCTACTCAGACGTTATATAATTACGATTGCTATGGTATTATTCTTTTGACAACTAGTACCGTCAACCAATAATTGCGTGTCAATAGCTAATAAATTATTCATTGTCTATATTCTTAATAATACATAAACAATCTATAGTATCATCATAATAAATTGGTACTTATTGAAAACCTGACTGTTCTACTGTAACTCATTAAATATTCTCTCTCTGTTCAATGAACGTTCATTATAACACTATTCAAAAGTTTTAAAAAAAAGTGCTTGGATTTTAGCAGTGGGTGCACACAATTAGTCGTCAGCGTCTTGTTGCACAAAATTATAAAAACATTTTTTTAATCTCAGCATACAACGTATCCCAAACCGAAAATAATGCATGGCACTATGAAATCAACCAATCAAAAGGCAAGAACACTGTTATTTTAAGTAAATAGTTATGTAGGCTAATCGACATAAGTTCAAAATCATTATAATATATCAGTTTGGTTTATGAAACATGAAAATCACTTAGTGTAACGTTCACATAAATCAGACAGATTAAAACCTATTAAATAAATAAACATATTGTTAACATTCTGCGATACATGTATATTTCCCTCCCCACCCCCAGCCCAAATTTGAATTAATTTCAAGGGGGAGTTTCCTCCCCTGTTCTTAATAGTTATATTCGTGGATTTATTATTATTTATTCATAGGATACAGGATTATGGGTAGCTCTTGTTCTGATTAAGGGTTTAGGATTCTCTCTTCTAGCTGAAGTCTCATATTTCAACAATAAATGTTTATTTTGTGAATTACTTAAATTGAAACCAATTATGTTTTTTTTATTATTACATCCTAAAATTAATTTGTATTGTACATCAACAAGAACATCTGACACAGTGACATAAAAAAAGTATTGAAATTTAAACATATTTAAATAATCCTTGAATAATCTTGTTTAGACACAATATATAATTACTGCTTTTATACTTTTAACCAAGCCATCATCAGGTTTTTTAGTACTATTAGCTTCTAACATTCTGTATTCCTTTATTTTTAAATCATATCACTATCGACAATTCCTATGCTGTGCCTCAAACTCATTGCATGGACTATTAGCTACCAACATAATGGTGCATCATTATATTTGCTTCATCTATTACCATTTCACTGCATTTAACCTATACAGAGTATGCAGCAGTATTCTGCATACTGTAGCACTAATAGAAGAGGTGATATGCAAGGTATAGCTAGTATCAAAATAGTAATAGTCAAAGGAGGATACTTCACCACTACTGTAAACAATATTGTCCTAAATAGAATGGAACAAATTAAAGAAAGCGTAATCAAACATGTGTACTATATGAAATATGATATTATTAAGAGGTAATACTGTACGATTAATCATTTTTTTGTGGAATACATGTTATAGTCAGATTAGGAAGGAAGGAAAAGAACACTTTGCTAAACAAAACAAATCATCTGTCAGAATAAAAGTTGTGAATAGTCAAAGATAAAAGTCTATCACACATTAAATAACCATTATATCCACAGAAAATTTAACATAGAAGCTGTTATTTAAAAACCAACAAACAAGCGACAATCTACGGGTCAATATGAAACTGTGTTACAATCAGTGAAATTACGTACCACACCCAATAAAAGAATAAATATTTGAAATAACTGATTGGTGATAAAGAATATATAGTAAAGAGATTTAAAATGTTGAGTGACGGAGAGAGAAAGTATGGGGCTAGGGGGTGGGTGGTTTGGGGGAAGAGAGGAAGGATAACTTTGTCTTTCATTCGGACCATATATTATTACATAGCTACTCGTGTCATGAAGGAATTATCCTCCATGCTCATCTCCTATTCAACTAACTTTCCCCAATTCTATGTATTTTTAATATTTTGTCTGACATTTTATTTCAACATTCAACACAGTGAAACTTGGATTTGGGACTAACTAACAACCACCCATTGTATATATACATATTATGCAGGGGTGTTCTAGGAACTTTTTACTTTCGTATCTAAAGCCCTCCCTCTGGAGAGCATGGGCTATTATCGGTTTATACGGGTAAGGTAGGCACGAAATAGACATAACAATATACATGTACAGTATATTTACTGTGTGTATTATGCAGAAGGTATCACTCACACAAGAAAACATGCCAGGAGTCATAACAAATTATCATTATTAATTTAAAACTTGTTTTCATTGAAAATTAATTTATTCAAATTAAGTTAAATAGTTAAAAAGTTAATATATAAATTGTAGATAACATATCATTAAGACACTTTCATTATTTAGTGCTATGAAAACTTGTTATGATTTGATTTCATATCAATTATAATTTGGATGTTATCTGTTTGATACGTGGTAAGACTTCACCCCTATTATCATACAGATTCCATCAGCATCAATTTACATAGCTAGATTTCACTCATAGTTAAACAGGGACTGAGTATTTAGAATTCCACAAATTGAACACATGGTGGGTACTCGTATGAAACTCATTGAATCCTGACTAGACCATAAACACAACTTTTAATTATAGCGGTAGAATTACAAATATAATCTTTAATAGTATGGTTTTACTTTAGGTAGAGTGATTTGATAACCCTGTTGGACTAAATAGAAGGAGAAGTGGGCGTGAGATGAACAATTTGCTTATTTAAATAAAGAATCTATATTATACTGTAGCACTTTACCCAACATTTTTGTTATTCTCTATCTCCTCCTAAACACCAGCATTGTTTAAGATGGGGCACCTTTTAATTCCCTTTTAGCCATTCGGCAATTTCCGGACTTTTGTTGTAAAATTTGTTTGTTAGACCAATTCACTAATTAAATGGTGCTCATCCATTGGACCAGAACATTGTAATCTGTGATTAGAACTTTGATAATACATTATATAGGAAATCTAGACATAATAGCAAGTCAGTATGGATCAGTTATGAAATAACTTCTGAATATACTAGCATCAGTTTTTACAGTAACATCACACAACTATACAATATCTAGTCTAGAAGGAGGCAGGTGTACATTATGGAGGCTTTTATGAACATCACCAGCTAGTCTACTATGTCATTTAAAATAGGTTAATATACACTAAGTACAGTACCATGCTTCTTGAATAGGATGACAACTGCATTCAAAGTAGATCTAATGCGGAATTTTAAAACATCAAACACATAATTTAAATTGGAATTAGTTGAAAGTGCAATAATCTTATAATGTGTATCACTTCACATGAATATTTATGAATTGTAATGTTTTTAAATATTTCAGGTTGTACACTTTAAGGGCTGATATACTTTCTCAATTTAGAAGATAGGATCTGACATACAGTGTATAAGAACATTAACCTTAAATCATGATAATCTCCAATAATAATCTTTGCGGAGAAAGGCTATTGTCGGTTTATCCAGGTAAGTATGGCACAAAATAGATTTAAAATTAAAATTTCCTTTTATGTAATCTTTAAAGTTTACTTTATTAAAGTAGTAACTTCATCTCATGAATTTTAGTGTTTATAAATAATTTTAAATTTAATTTTGTGCATTCAAGAAATTTTAAAATTACAGTATATACAAATTAAATAGGTGTGAATTTTCTAATATTATGTTGTCATGGATACCATTTTATAGACACACACACATAATTACTTTATTCTTGACTTGATAAAATGAAAAGTAGAAATAGTCAATAATGATTGTTATGGTTATATTGTACTGTATATACAATTATAAAAGAACACTAATTTAGGAAAAGGGTTACAATGACAATGTATTACAACCTATTATTTTGTTATTCTGAATAATAAGAAAAAATAATTTAAAACATAAATTATTCAAATAATCGATAAGTAATATTATGAGAGATCAAAACATTATTAATCTAAATAAGTAATTTAGAGTATCAATACTGGTTTTTTTTTTATCAAACCGTATTATTTTTAAAGATGATAGGTTTAAAAAAAAATTTGTCAGCTTTTCATCTTGAAGTATAAGACACTTTTTTTTCTTTTTTAGCGAACCTTATTAAAGGATGGTTTAAAATGATTTTTCTATATTTGGTAACCTTTTCTCCATTTAGAAAAACATTTAATCTTGTCAGTAAAAGAGTAAAATACTGTGTAAAGAATTGTTTTACCATACGGCTTTATCACGTTGAAACACCGATTCTCATCAGATCACCAAAGTTAAGTTGTGCCTGGTTAGAGCTTGGATGGGAGACCATCTGGGAATATCGGGGTGCTGTATGGAGCTGGGGTTCTGTTAGGCATTTGAAATCAGCATTGCTGACACTTATTGCAGCCCATGCATCTAGTATCTGCCTCAGACATATTGGCCCATGCCTTTCTTCTGGTCAAGGTGGGCACTGGACGAGAGAAGCCCTTGATCAAAGTTAGGACCAATCAAGGTGCTTTAAACAGTCCTGGCTTTGTTTGTATCAAACCTCTTAGTGGCGGTAATAATCGCTGTTGGTTCGATTGAATAAAATAAAAATAAATAAATAAAATAAACTGTTTATTTAAAAAATATAATTTTTAGATCGACCACATTTGTGCTTGATTTGTGCTTCCAAATAATTACTGGTTGGTCATTGACAAAAAACGTTAACATTACCCAAAATGCAATGCGATCAGATATTCAAGTTACTACAGCTGTCAATCTCATTAATTTGCATTGAATGTAAAATTTTGGACCAAATTGATTGGGTGTTTTTAACAACAGTTATTTTCAGGCAATTTAACTGGTTATTTAAAATTCCTGTTCCTGCTTCCAAGAATTTGGAGTTAATTTATTTACATAGTAAATTATCGGTTATTTTTTCGCAGCGGAAACAGAACTAAAGAATTCTGCCTATGGTTTTTTTCAGTATTTATCTAATTGTTTATGTAATTTCCTTAAAATTAGACACTACTGATTACTACTGTATTATGGATACTGTACCATACAATACAACTTCTACCACTAATTGTGTTATAGTGTTCTTAATTAATTGTGACTTCATTCTAAATTAAACTGATTTTATACTGTACTAAATCACATCTTTTGTATAATGAATTATCGAACTAAGTCTTTCATGCAAATTATGGTACTAATTTAGCATTGAAACACTAAATGAATTTTTACAACATATCCTAGGATTCTATATGGCACGCAGAAGTATAATTTATTCGGAAATAAAGATATCTTAGTTTTCTTAGATCTCTATTTAAAAC
The DNA here is from genome assembly GCF_964355755.1 of Antedon mediterranea. NCBI lineage: Eukaryota > Metazoa > Echinodermata > Crinoidea > Comatulida > Antedonidae > Antedon > Antedon mediterranea. Next base: position 19,886,843 of record NC_092675.1, read on the forward strand.
TAAGATCTATTTAAAACTAAATATCTCTATTTAAAACTAAGATATCTCTTTTTAAAACTAAGATATCTCTTTTTAAAACTAAGATATCTCTATTAAAAACCATGATATCTCTATTGCTTCAATAAATGACAGCTTGGCGCTCCTATGATTCTAAGCTATAGAATGCAGTAGCTCATTTGGGCGGTACTTTTAAAGTGATGTGCAGACCAATTTCTATTCCTTTACATATACTTAATGAACTACTTACAGTTAATTAGGTAATATTAATTTCCTATTTTACCATATTCAATGATAATAATAATGCTTTAAATGGGTTGTTTGTTTACCCAAACAATGGTCGGTCCAATAATAGAGGGAGCTTTGGATTTGCGATGTCATATTAATTCATTGTGTACATGCCGGGATATTGGGATGTGTAACCTCGCTTCGCAATCACAAATTTAAATTTCTTTAATAATATTTATATTTTGTTGTGGAGAACATTTTTTTATACTGATCTCTCCCTCAAATATGATTTTAAAAAGTGTGTTTACTGAAATTTGACCCAAGTGAAAGTTAGTAAAAACAATTGGGTACAATAGGATTATTTTGTTTTACTCAAATATTGGTATCTAAAAATTGTATATTTTCCGGTATTGATTTCAGTTTTAATTGGTTCGTCAGATGACAATTGTCTTCAAACTATGACATGCTGACATTGACAAGGCTTGATTGACAGGGATCAACTTGTCCTTGGTTTCCTTAATGAGTGTTTCATTGTTTTAAATTATTTATGTTTAATTTCACAGAATCATCAAGTTTGTAGATAAAATGATTAAATGAATTATTGCATATTGCAGATATATATTTTTTATGTATTATAAAACCTATATGTCATATTATTACTATTTGTAGGTAGCGGCTTGCTACTGTATATCAACTACAGTAATAAATATTGCCTTGTAGACCAACACTATACTGTACTAGCATTGTGATAATTATTTTGATATTCATATCGGGTATTGCTAAACGTAAACCACCGCAAACCTCCAAAAAAACATCACAAACCCCATCAATCCAACATAAAAGTTTTTAATGTTTTTAACCAAAAAAAAAATGTTTTACCCAAAAAATAAGTAGTTATCAAAAATTTAATTTTTGTGTGAAGTGTGTAGTAGACTACACAATGCAGTAACTTTTACGTTATTATTTTTAAGTTATTATTTTTAACCAAAAAATGATGCTTTTACCCCAAAAATAGATAGTTAACACAAATTTAAAATATTAATTGACATATTAAGTATGTAGTACACTACAGGCTTCAGTAACTTTTATGTTAGTTCGTTGCTATGTTTTTTTAAAGTTTGTGGGGGTTTACGAGGTTTGCGGTATTTAGTAATACCCTTGATGTCTTTAAATCGTATAATATTTTAGGATCGATACATTTAAAAAAAAATTGATTTAACATACTTAAAATTGATTTACATACAGTAATTTATTTTTATTTTATTTATTGTGTGTGATTATAATAACATTTCATACCAGTATTATATTGTTTGCAGGTCTAGAAATTTAATTTTTTTTTATCCATAATAGTAAACATTTGCTACTGTGTTGTATAAAATGAATAAACAAAATATGTGAAAATATAAATCTAATATTTGTGCACAATAACATACACTATATTTAATTGACACTTACTAACACTTGCAAATTTTAACTGTGTAAACATTTGTATACACAGGAAAAGACAACCATACGTGTATATTTGCCATTCACTTAGTAACAGCCGGTAAGGTTTGATTTGATATTACGACATGACAACAGTATTGCAAAATTAACTAATCCTTTACTTATAAACAACTAAGGTAACCTTTTATGCGTAGCCTTATCAGCTCATGTACTTATTAATTGTATACTTAAAACTACACTATCAAACTAATTCTACAAAAAAAAACATGATGTGCCCAAATACGGTAGTGATATGATATCATCATCATGGCTATACACTATATGGGCACATCAATTTTTTTTTATCACATAAAGTTTAGTGTAGACAAGGTTTAAGTTTTGATATTTCTTAAATTTGATTATACTAATGATGGAAAGAAGCATCCCCAAAAAAATTTATTGCTGTTTTTGTTCATTTTATTAAAATGTTTTGGTTCAACTACAAGAGATTTACTGGTTTCATTACCAAGTTTGAGAAAATCAATATAATTTTTATATGCAATTATAAAAGGTTTATTTATATTATATTTCTTCATTTGGTATTAAGAGATATTAAAAATTAATATAAAGAAGGATATTTGCAAAGCAATCTCAAAATGAATAACATCCAACTACCTAAAAGCAATGGGAGTGATTATTATAAATAGGATTATTTTACTGGTCACCGGCAAACACCTCAAAGTGTTCTACTCCCACAGCTCGCATATAAATAATGAGGAGTTTAAGGAGTCAGATCTGCTGATTATCCGCTCAAAACAGCCAAGTCGAATATGCCTATTATAAAAATTGTATACAATTTAAAATAGTGATAAATAAAGATAAATTGGAATAAAAATTGACTGGAATTCACAAGTTTTCAAGGAAGACAGAGTTTATGCTGTCACCCAAATCTATGTTTTCCACCTATAACGCTAAAAAAAAGATGTTATGAAATGAAATATTAATTATATATTATTAACATTTATTGACATACTCAGTTCTAAGGGAATAGAAACAAATTGTGTTCTAAACGGTCCAACTCCACTACAGACAACATGGTATGTTATCAACTGGTATGCATTGCAAAGTACCTAAAAATAAAACGTCATCTTGAACTCGGGCTTCGAACGAAAACAAAACTCAAAACCTATACATTTAGGCCTACATCAAGTGAAAGTAGGTTTTATTAATAATTTAACAGCATTTATCCTGAATACTACAGTACTACAGTATGAGTGAGTTTGGTTGTAGTAAAATTCCACCTAAGCATATTGGTTACAACAATTAATCATCCTAATATTATTACTAATTTGTTAAATCAATGATCAGATATGTATAATTATATGCTTACAGTAATATGATGCAGCTTGGTACAGCTGCCTCTGATTCACTATGTCTATGTAATACAATATACTTGAACCTTTCAAAAGCAATCACATTTTTTGTATAGGTATAAGGCCTGCACTTATCTTGATAGTTGTACACTAGTAGTAGTAAAACTAGTATGAGATATTTATTTTTTACAAAACCCGTTGCCATCTTTAAAGATATTGTCTGCCCTAAAATTTAAAATGTTTTAATATAATAATTTAATGTCACATAATAATAATAATACTGATTCACTTTGATCAAGAATTTGATCGAAAAAAAAATTTACATAATAAACAGTAATTTAAAGGAGTATAGTCAATTTATATTTTTTTATAGGGAAATCATTATTTTGTTACTGGCAACCATGAATAACCATGGAGGTATAAATGACCCTTTTAAAGGAAGTTTTTTATTTTTCATGTTTTAGGGACAATACTTCTTTAAAGCCATTGTCATTTAAGAACAATTTTCAGAAAAGATATGTTAATGTTTTTTTCTCCACATTCCGAATTAAAATGGGATCAAAAATGTTTGAGTGACCTTTGAACCATAATGATCAATACATTAGAACTGCTTAGTAGACAGTTCCTAATAAGGACATCAACTACACAACCTTGTTTATACGATGATATTGTATGATTAATCATAGGTATAGTTCGCTAGTTTGTCTTCTTAACCTGGTTTATTATCAGGTGAGATGCTACTGTACAATAAACTTTATACTATCAATCATTTACCTATCACCATAGACTATTAAGATTTTATTTCTGCATAGTACATGAAATATCTACAATATATAATCTACATTAATATCTTAATAACATTCATAAAGATTAGTTTGTTCGTCGCTATGAAGTATGGGACTAATACAAAGTGTAGCGACTTTTGATGGTGTGTAGAAAGCGATGACCTCGAATTGGACGACCCCAACAACCCTGGCGACCTCGAATTGGACGACCTAGAATTGGACAACCCATAACACGAAACCTACGACACCTATAGCCTAGCCTAGGTCTAAGTGTGGTATAACGTCCCGAAGCCAAACATAGCCAAAGATCTTTAAACCATACCTTATATAATACTCGTAAGCAAGCAATTGATTGAAAAAATACAGAAATATCGCCATTTGATACTGAATGTGTCGACACGAACAAACGAACAGATATGGAAAATTTGCAATTTGACCCCCAAAATAAAATGTCAGATATTTTTTAATAATGTACTTCTGAAATATGTTCATTTGGAAATAAAATACTGTTTGAATTTTTGTAATGAAAAACCAAAACATGTTTTGGTCAATTACTCAACAGTAGCATTTTGTAGATAAGCCCTTATCTCAAAGTAAGGCAGAATAGCAATTCTTACTTTATAAAGCCAGCTACAAAGAAGAGATCAGGCTGACAGCATATCATTTTGTGCACAATTGCCTAAGCAATTCTGACAACCAGGTGAATTTGACAGACTAACAACTACTGTTAAATATTATACCAGTACAAATCAACTTCAGGTCCTTGACATGTTGAATACAGGTAATATGTACTAATATGAAATAAAAAATGGTTTTGGTACTGTAGGCTACATGTGTATGTGGATATCAACGATAACGATAAACCAAAAATGTTATAGGGCTGAGCATACAGTAGCGATATTATAGAGAGTAATGTCTAGAGTGAGCTGAGTAATAACTTTATTATTCTGAAATAATATTGTGCAAATTAGAAATTACTTAACAATTGTATAAATCATACAAACCAACAGTGGTGTTGGTAGTCTATGCCACTTACAATAAACTGAAAAGTTAAAAGTTCCTTGAGCACCCCTTCACTTTAATGGACTTTTCCATCAACCACACCCTCACATGGGCATGCTTACAGTATTATTCACTGTATTAGATAATAATTCAGTTAAACTACCAAGAATAGAATTTTTAGTGAAATTTTAATGAGTTTAATTTTAGTGACAAAAATTGTATTTAAAAATCAACAATAGAAAGAAAATAATACATTATTTTCATATTTCACATAAAAACCTCAAAGAATTGCGAATATTATGCCACAATTGTACTTGACAAAGAACAGCTATAATGAGATGAGCAAAATACAGTTAGCCAGCTGTAACCATAGCAACGAAATTAAACTGATAATCCTGCTTAAGGACATTGGAAACTATGGCAACAAATTTGAAGCTAGACAGCAAACCAAATAAAATATCATATTGAAACTTTTTTCTTATTTATTTTATACTACGTCTACAAATTATCTATTGAACATTGGTTAGGCATCTACTTAGATACTTGATTAGGTTCCAAGTAATAATCAATGATAACAATTGATCTAATGTACTGTACTGTATACACACAGTGTAAAATGCCAGATACAGTATAACTAACTGATACATTTTGGCACCGACTACAAGTTAAATTTTGGTAAAACATTTTTTTTTTAAATAGAAAAAAAAATAACCGTGTGAAATAGTAACAAAAATTGGTTAAATTTCAAAGTTTAAAGATAAACAGATGTGTTTTTTTTTTAATTCTTCATGATAATCTATTTTTTATGGGTATTACTAAACCGCACAACCCACTTCAAAATACTAAAAATATAAAACTATAAATATAAACCGCCCGGTGATATACTAAAATTTAATTAATTAATTTGAAACAATAAAGATGAGGAATTCTGTGAGAATGAGAAAAATTCGCCCCAACCGAGACTCGAACTCGGACCGCCTGCTTGATATGCAGATGTCCTAACCATTAGACCACTGGGGCTTTCATGGTATTGTTCGAACTCGATTGGATAACGACTCTTTAACATTCTCGGCGTGGTACGGCGGAACAGCACTAGTCCTCAGTTGTACGCACGCGCAACAGAGATCAAATTGATACGCCCTCATCTTTCAGTATTTTTATTGGACTAGTGCTGTTCCGCCGTACCACGCCATGCAATACCATGAAAGCCCCAGTGGTCTAATGGTTAGGACATCTGCATATCAAGCAGGCGGTCCGAGTTCGAGTCTCGGTTGGGGCGACTTTTTCTCATTCTCACAGATTTCCTCATCTTTATCGTTTCAAACTATAAATATATATATACTTTTTTTTTTAAATTAGAGTAACTAGATGGTACGCTCGCTTCGCTCGCGTACCATCTAGGTCGTGCCCACAGATGGTTCTCGAATACATAATAATTTCAGCGTTAAAAAACTGGCGATTTCAAATGTACGTAGGCCTACCGCAGGACAATAATACATGTCGTGTACAGGAACGAATAAATAGACACTGTGATTTATGTACTCAACTAAAATTAGCACCCTATTACTTCCGAAAGAGAAACTTGTCACAAAATAAGACCAATTGTTTAAGTCAAATTTAAACAAACTTAATTTGTGTTTTGTATGTAACATTAGGGTTGAGGGATGGGGAAGAGGATGGGTGCAAAGAGGAACAATGTTAAAATATATTCTTTATCCATTTAGTAACGAAATATTAATTGCTTTCATGTTTTACAAATAATATACCACTAAACACAGTAAAACATTGCGATGTAATACTTTGTTGAAACTATCACCGTCCTAGTCGATTGAAATAGTACAGCACATGTAACGATACATCACTACGACGTGTATATGTTTATATAATGTAAAACAATTTGTGAAAACCACCTCTATTCGGGGAAAATCATAAATTCGATTTAATCGTCAATAAATATTAAATTATCTAACTCAACTTAATTAGTAGGCCTAATGGTTTTCAATTGTTTCTTAGAGCCAATTCATACTTAAGTTGGTTCCTACCCTACCCACCAAAGTTGTTCTGCGTTTAGGGCATGTGATGTACCGTAGGCCTATTCTCTACTGGTTTTACAACGCTACTCATGCCAGTGAGGGAAAGGTGATGATGTGGGTGGTTTAACTGCAATAATAAAGATTTGTACATAATATACGGCGAGTGAAAACGCTAGCTCATTATCCGTTTAAAAAAAATTATATCCAACCTCTGCAGCACAGATTGAAAACAAAAATGGATCGAATTTCGAGTATACAGTACTGTACTTGCCTTTACGACGCCTGAGGGAATCGACACTTGTGAAACAGAGATTGGAATGTTCCATTCATCGCAAATCAATACATTTGTATAATCGTATATTAAATCTATCAAAATAGTATTTTTTTAAGAAAATCGGCCTGTCTTCAACATTATGATGCTGTACTCTAGCTGTTCAACCAGTTTTCAGCTATTAAAAACAATTATCGTAGGAGGAGATAGGAAAATGCGAAGCCTCCTCGTATTTTTGTGGCGGGTATTTTTCAAGATGGACATCCATTAGACAGTGTATACCACGATCGGAAAACACCCCTATTTGGGGCAAATCGTTGAACCTAAATTCGTTTTAATCGTCAATAACTAATTACCTAACTCAATTTAATTAGTAAACAGGGTTACATCAGATGGTTAAAATCAGTACCGAAAGTACGAACCAACTTTATATACCATCGAGTAGAAATTCTAGAAATAAACCGAGATTTACCGAATTTTGCCCTTACGTAAATTTATATATAGATACTTTATTTGTACTGTTCTCGATAAGTTTCCATTTTTAATAATAAAAATCCTAAGCGTTAGATAGAATTAACTAACTCTTGAGCTACCACCCACACAAACACTGGTACACTAAATACACACAATTTATTCTAGTCAAGCAACATGTGCAATTTTCCATAATAATAATAACAATAGTCTCCACAAATCGATAACAATTTTATACATAATCATTAATATAAATTATAATGTGCTATCAAATTGTTGTGTCTGTTGAAAATAAATGTCTGATCTTTACAGTCTAATTACTCCCACCCCCTGCTTTGAAAATGACATTATGCAGATGACGCTGCCAACCACAACGATGACAATAAATGACACAATACACAGGCTGTCAACTGGCCGTAGCAATCAGCAATAATCAGATCAATGGAACAAACAATACATACGAATGCAAGATCAATGATATCAATACCTATTTTATATTATAGTTTTATGACTCAAGGTTGATATAATATTCTATAGAAAAGAAAAGGGTGGTGTCAAGCGACGACAAATGATAATAATTGAAAATCGACAGTATTTTCAAGGATCAGAATGTGATGTATAAATTGTGCAATAATTAAATGACAACTTGACCAAGGACCATACTTTAACAACGTATTAGGGATGTACATAGGATTTTAGAACCATCCCGAGATTAAGGATATCGCCGCACTCCCTCGCTATACAGCCTTCGTCGTAAATTGATGTGACGTCAAAGGTGCATCACAAAATTTACGTCATAAGTTTTTTTGGCAAAGTCTGGCAAATCGCGAAAATATCTAGGAAACACCCTTTGTAAATAAATCGTAAAAAATATAAATGTTGATTTTGCTTATTGTTTCTTTTGCTTATCTGGACTCATTAAGTAGATTTTGCAATGCACCTGTGACGTCACAGCAATTTACGGCGACGATCAGCGGCGATTTCCTTAATCTCGCGATTGTTCTGTTCATATGTACATCCCTAATACGTTGTAAAAATATGGTCCTCGGTCAATTTGTCCTTTAATGTTCTTATATTAACATACTGTTATTAATAATACCGTTGATTCAACCTAAAAAAATGTTTTCTTCAAATTTTCACAAGTATATTTTACATTTGTCATTATTTTATTTATATTGTTTGTGATACCAATGCTGTGTAACTGACAGTCCCATCATTTTTTTACCGTAAAACCTAAATATACAATTTTTTTTAATAAGGATGGTTTTGAAAATATATAAGTAATTAGGTTATATGCATGATATGCATATAACCTCTTGATTCTGTCAAAATCTTTATTTATTTATTTATTTATTTATTCTTTCCTTAGCACTATTTTGTCCGTGCATTATCTTGGCATCAGTTTAATCTAGCTAAGTCAAGTTTTCAGAGTATATTCCTCATGGCCAGGAATCGATGTGGTTATATTTTCACGATGCGTAATCAAAAATTACGCGGTCTACGCGCGATTTTACGAAATCACGTTTGTAATCATATCTTCACAAGCATGAATCACAATTAAACAAAATTTGGTACTCATAAATTTCAGGTCATATTTCATCATATGGCAATGAAATTACGTGCGTAGCGCATATAACGCTTGCGTACGCGCGCTTAAAATGTTCAAAATTGTCAAAATTTATTTTCGATGAAATTAGAGTACGTTTCAGGCAATTTTAAGCGTTTAAAAAAATGCCATGAGTGCGCAGATTTTTGCACGCGCACTGCGCGTTAAACGTTAATGCGCACTCTTTTTGCCCGATTTCTGTTTTACAATCTTTCTTTAATAATATCATCATATTTGATTCAGGTTTCAACTCGAAATTGCGTTATACGAGCACGTCAAAAGTGACTGGCTACGCACGTATAAGTTAACAAAATGGTGAAAATATGCTAAATTTTAAAATTAATATATATCGTCAGAATGCAGGGGAACACCTATTTTTTATTTCATTTTCTTGAAGTGTATGTATCATATGTATGATTTATTATCAAATAAAGAGAACTAAAGTTGATTAAGTCATCATTAATTGCATATTAAATTTTAAAAAAATAATTTCGACAATCAAACAAATTATGACATTTTCTTATGCCAAAATAACAAACTTAACATTAACTTTCTTCCTTCAAAAATTCATATATTAAAGTTAAAAGTATGTAGTTTGACAGTGCATCATTTGTATACATTTTAAAGATGTCATCATAGTAAAAAATTATAATTCATTTCGGTATGTAATAATCTATTTGCATCAAAGTGGTTACTGCATAGTAAATACACGGAGGAATTTGTCTACAACTTTTAGTCAGTTGTGTACGGCTCGGTGGTCTGTGCTCGTGTCTATGGCATTCAAGGTACCGAGATCGAGTCTCACCTTGGGAAACGAAATAAGATTTTTTTTTTTTATTATCCGTATTGTTTGTTCAAATTTATTTCTTAGTGTATAGATTATACACATGATTTATAATGAAATCTAGATAAAAATTAACTTATGTCTTTATTATTATGTAACAACAAATGTGGTTTATGACATTATACGCATATGGATCTTTGATCGGATTGTGATACTGGCTATGGTGTTCGCGTTAGCAAGGTCCTATCATATATTATAAATAATTAAAGATTCTGAGAAAATCAATCAATCAATATATCTTTTAAAAATCAATTATCTTGATTTAAATCAATGCATATAACCTATAATTCGTCATAGTGACGAATTAAATCTAGTTGTTTATTTGGTATTATAGATTTGATACGAACATTAAAATGTGCCATATCTTTTTAATGCAAATGTTGTGAATGGGATTAGTACAATATATATGCATACTTCTTATAGAAATTATATTGTACACAATCAAAATATTCAGGAAAAATATTTAACATTTTATTTGGTTAATTAATATTAATAATAGGGAGGTTTCGCAACCTTACGAATACGATAACGAAAACGGATACATCATACATTTGTGAAACTTTTGAGCTGATCCCCATTTCATATTCGTAAAGCGTATTCGTGTTGACGAATATCACCAGTCATATTCGTAACTACAAAACGAGTATAGTTTTTGATCTATTTTGCACATTTTGCATTTGAATCAGGAATGATTCATGATTATAATATAATTATAGATTTATTGAAAATAATTTACTAAAGTTATTTTACTAAAATGCCAAGTCAATTTTGATAAATAGCAGTTTATAAAGTCCTCCCTCGCTTTGATGTTACGCTAGGCCTAGGCAGCCAAGCACCAAGCAACACGTACCTGCGCTTCGCTCAAATTTACCGCAGTCATATTTTGGACGCGCCTCAATATTTCGTTGCCATGCGAAACAGATTTTTTTATGGCTTACGAAAACGAATATGTGTACCGGACGTATCCGTTTTCGTTATCGTATTCGTAAGATTGCGAAACCTCTCTAATAACTTTAATATACAGTTTAGTGACATCTATTCTGTTGAACATCAGCTTTTCATTGCAGACTAGTAAGATAAAAGCATTTTTTAGAATACTCGTACTTGTATACTAAGGATTTGTTGGTATTTTTAAAGATATTACGGTATTATATTATTACGAAAAAAAGTGGGTACTGTAGTCTTGTTTTGGGATTATACTGTTATTACACAGGGTGGGATATACAACATTCTGAATTAATTGCAATATTTTCTAAGTGTGCAATAACAGTGATTAGTAGAATGTTTTAAGACCTTCCATTGTTCCCACTAGGCAGTGCCATTATACCACACTAATGAAAGTAATAATGAGTGAATTGAATAGGACTACTCTGTAGGTTGAAATCCAATTAAGATTCCTTTTATCGAGGATGTGGTTTGCATATAAGAACATCCTTCTTCAAGTAACCAAGGACACGATTCTTGTAGAATACGTAATTAAAATAATATATTAAATTGTTGGTAATAAAATTACTGGAAACCTTCCACTTAATTTTTTAATTTACCCTTCAATGTGTAGATGGGTTGAGTAAAAGTGCTCATTTTCTAAGGCCAGGGACCAGAGTTTAAAGCCAACAGTAACAAATTTTGGGTTTTTTGTAACAAAATTCAATTTGCTTCCTGCTGCATTTATACAGCATCTTTGTCTCTACGACTACTGTACATTATTATATGACTTCTTGTCCTCTAGGTCAGTTAATAGGGACCTCGAGCATCAGGAGGGAATCGTTGGATGACGGCAATTCCCACTAAGCCCCGCCTACTTTTAGACTGCGCATACCCCAATCTCCAGTCCACAATTTTCTAGGAGCGATAATATATATTTTGTTTATTCCTTAAAAATACCACAATACAAAATCTAATGCGATTTTTTGTAGCATATGTCTTTATGTCAAAAATAAACATTTCACTGCTTGCCATAGAACTGTGATTTGTGGAATGTAAGAAGTGCTTAAAAGCTCTGTCTACACTATCAAACTAGTTGGGACAAAAAAGGTGTTCTCAAATAATATGGTATTCATATGCCCTTATATGGCATTGATATGATATCATGATGTTCATAATTTATATCACGTTTTTTGTAACATAAAGTTTGATAGTGTAGACAGAGCTTATAGAATGGTTATTTGCCAATCGCAAGGCATGAAGAAATAAAACCTAACGCTCCAATAAACACAGACGATCTGTCCACCTGCCTCCCATCCCTAATATTGACACATGAATCATCATTTTCCCCATTTAATTACTCCATATTTAAAGGTGGGTTCGTTTTATTATCATGTACTGTATTCAGACATCTACAATATTGATATTATACTCAAATTAATCAAACTTAAACCGATGATTCAAAATAGATAATTATAATTAGTGATATCAATTATTTAAATTGAAATGACTTAAATTAAGAACTATACTGTACATTTATTGTAATCAACAAAATTACTTTTCACTAAGAAAAATTTGTAATCATATAAGTGGAGTTTTAGTAGAATCATCATTAACTTAAAATATATGTAATAAAACTATATGATATTACGCAATTATCTTTACCAGACAAATGGTATATTCGATAAAATACAAGAGTAGAAAGAATAATTACTGTACAAATTTAAATTTGTAAAATTAACCGATTCAGTTACCATACCAAATCTAGACAATTGAGAGTACTAAGTAAATAAAAGCTAATTGAAAAATTCTGCATAAAATGTCAATGTAAAGGTAAAATTAAAGATACAGTATTATGAGCTGTTTTCATTTAGTTTTAATTTTTTTCTTATTAGGACTGAATCTTAAAAAATTTGTACATAGCAACATCACGAAACCATCATACTTTTGTGTACTTTAAGATCGTTTTTCATAAACCATTATGAAGTGTGTTTACACACAACATGTATGAGTAAACATGTTCATACTGTAATTAACTTGTGTACATATACAGAAACAACCATGTCCACACAATGATATATTAAAATATGACATGGTTACAGTATGAATTGGTATAGAATACACCGACATGAATTCTACAATAGTGTTCAATTTCATATTTTCTCTTGACTGTATTGTATGTTATTGATGCTTTACTTATTCTGCAGTTTCAAAAGGTATTTCCAACATATTCATATAAACAATAAGATAATAAATCAGTTATCAGTCAGGTAGGTTTTTTACCAAATATATTTCTAAAACTTATTAGCTTAAAACATATTATTTTTATTGATGCAACAATTTATGGTTACAAACTTTTAAAATAGAACAATTCACAATACTGTACATATTTTGCAGAGGTCTCTTTACAGGAAGAAAATAACTACAGTAGCAAAATAAATATCAGAAGAATGTACTGTATAATATTTGTATTTGCATTGATTTTGTTTATAATGACTATCGTTTCAAAAAATACATCTAGAGAATTGATGTTGAGCGGTGGCCATTTATAATGTTTATAACGAATGGCGAGTTAGACATTATAATCTCATGAGAGTATGCTACTGACGTCAATCGAAAATATTATTATTTAAATACATATGATTATTACGACGCATACAAATCAATGTCGCTAATTTATTTATATTTAGTGATAATCATAATGTAAAACTAATATTTTTTTATTATTGTGGTAATTTATGAATTATCAACTTTAAATTAACAGGAAAAAAAAATAAGATTTTTAAAAACTATTGCCTGGATATTATACAGACATCTTAAAGGTAAGAATATGATCTATTCATGCATAATAAATAATAAATTGAATAAATATTGTATCCAAATCCAAATATGGTGTATTAAAATGAACGATGTGTCAAGATACACTGTACTGTATCAGTGCATCTGGCTGCTAAAGGTACAGTAAATGTAAATGTATTTAAGTTTAAAACCGACTCTTTCACTGGCTGGTTGACGTAGTGGTGTGGTCAAGTAGTGGATTGTAGGTTCCATTCATTGGCCGGACATATTTTTTATAGTCTATTGGAGATTTTCACTCACCATCATCTTGAGGACAGGCTTTGTCTTTTGAAAATTATAATAGGTATGAAAAAAATTGCACTCTCAATACATTCAGAGATGCTGCAGGTGTGCCGTTTGTATTTTGGTGTGTTGAAGTTTACCAAATTTAAGCTAACTCCTCAAGGGCAATTTAGGAGTGTGTTAGGTGAGTGATCGCACTCGCTCGCCTTAAAATAAAAGACAAGGCCTGAAAATGTGCATACAATAGTACATTATACATGCTTTTTTATGAATTACCATACCTTTTTAGCAGCTAGACACAACGATAAGGTACCAGTATAAATAAGGACTATACTTACCAAGACCTTTCCGATTGTTGTCTGAGCCGATATTAGACCTGCTGCCCAATCCTTGACCTCCGTACCCCAATTCATAGATTCCTCAGAGGTAGCGGTTTTAGGGTCTGCCACCATCACCCCCTTAACATTTCTGTTTCCATCAGCTGCTTGCTCCTGCCTATTCGCTATACATTGTGCGATAACCTGCACCAAAGCAATCACCACTATACCACTGATAAATACTCCTAGACTTGAACACAGGAAATACCACCAATACGTTTCGTAGCAGTCTGGTTTTCCACAATTTGTCTCTTCACACTCTTCTTCCGTTAGATTCTTCATCATTATGATTGCTTGCTGTTGCTGCTAACTCTTTCAAATAAAAAAAAATAACAAAGGCGAATTCTTACTATAGCCTCTCGTCCACTACCTCACCAGAGTTAGCAGCATACGGAGCGCCGGAAAACATTTGGCTTGTCAGCGGTTTGTAATTTTTAGGCCTAGCCTGGCAAAAATTATTACCAAGTTTTCTCGAATGTCAACACAACTAAAATGAACTTCAAAACCTGTATCTAACCCATATATGATAATGTTAAGGACGTTTAGTATTTTTCTTCTGATTCGTTGATAATAAACATGCTTATTTGCTGCTGCTGTTTGGTTACCAATTGCTTAGTTTTGCGGTTTTGTATCTAATTTCCAATTGGACCAAGATTGGACGTCAAACGACGTGTTATCATAAATCAAGATTGACATAGAGGGCGTCATTTCATATAGACTGAACCATTTTGCAGAACGGAAGTGCGTGTCGGAAATACAGTACTCGCGCGCGTGCGATTGTACATCGGAAATGCGTATTCGCGCATGCTAGAATGCGCTGCTGGCATGGTGAATACACCGCGCACCGTACCATGATAATGGTTATAATTATGAACATTTTCAGAGTGGATCGCGGAATCAAATCATCCCAATCTTTTTTACGTACTCCTCTTTTTATTTTTTTCCCTTCTGACAAGTAAACTTAATCTAATGTCGCCCTCTAATATATGGCATTT
Organism: Antedon mediterranea; assembly: GCF_964355755.1. Classification (NCBI taxonomy): domain Eukaryota; kingdom Metazoa; phylum Echinodermata; class Crinoidea; order Comatulida; family Antedonidae; genus Antedon; species Antedon mediterranea. Next base: position 19,902,255 of record NC_092675.1, read on the forward strand.
AGTTGATATTATCTTGTATGATTTATTACCAGTAGGCCTACTAGTAGGCCTATAAGTTGTTTAAATCATACCCATGACAAAAAGGACTTATGGTAAATACTTTTTAACGAAAAACAAGTTGATATGCTGAAAGGTTTACTATTGGTATTGCAATAAATAAAATACTGAAACATAGACCTTTACATATGTATTTGTTCTCAAGTCAAAACTAGCTATCGCCCTCTATACGACTTCGTTTTTTAAGTAACTACAATACTTGATTGGAATTTACAAGTTGTATATTTCCCGATTGTTTTGACATTTATTTTTCCATTGATTGATCAAAAATAGAAATAGTGGGTAAACAAATATATATTAGTAATTTTAATAATATTAATTTGTATTTTCGTAACATGTTCAGATTTCTGAAGGAAAAATATACAGCTGTTTTATTTATTTTTTGTATAGGCCTAAGTGTGTTTTAACGTTTCTCCTAAGTATCATTTCCACAATTATAATTTTAACACTTCTTCTTTTTTCTCCCAGACAGCGAAAACAGAGGCACATCCATGTTCATCGTATATTCAATTTTTTTTAAAGAAACAAAAATTGAACATTCTAATGATCTAACTTTTTTTTGCGATTAGACACCTTATTCCAAATGGGAAGACTGTAAAATAAAGGTTTATTTTCAATATTATTTAACGAATAATATTTCCGACTTTCTGACTGTTTTACTAGTACTACGTTTGATGTAGATTTTGCTAATTTGAGATCCAGCTAGTAATTTTATATACGTTATGTAGCAGGCCTACAGTAATACAAATGCACAAATATTCCAAAGCATTGTTTCAATAATTTGCTTGTTTGATAATAATGAATAATTATTTATGTCAAATACTGCAAAAACCCAACTTGAATAGGCCTATTATTTTGAATAAACCTATACAGGTAATTATATTTCCAGCATTGTCCGATAACATAACATTTGTTTGTCTAGCTAACTGTAGAAACTTTAACAATAAAAACTAACACACACAATTTCATTACCAAATGACTTTGGAGAAAATCAAAGATAAAATCAATTAAAGTAATAGAAAGTGAACATGCATTAAACGAACGTAGTCGTGATTGGAGATAAACAAATGAATAGTTGGTTAAGATTGCAATATCAACTATGTCACCCCCGGGTCATCGGGTTTTGTCTATTCTATTAGATTCACAAATATTGCTTGATTTTTACAAACATCATTGATTTAGTATATTCAAATCGGATCAAGATGTAAAGGCGCTGATTACAGAGCGTGCCAGAACTCAACCGCCTCCAGTAAAGTATACAATTTAATTCAATGTTGTGAGTCTAAGGTAGTAATTAGAGAGCTTCTGATTAATATCCTGCAGTCATTGATGTCTTCTGTTGCTCATACCATATTCCATCAATCGTTTTAATTGATTTCAGAAGTCCCTTTCAAAATAGCTTATCTAAGATAAACCTGTAAAGTACCCCACCAATTAAGAACTTAATATAAATCTTTAATACAGTAATACTTATTATAATATCATTTTATCTATAATCAAATCCATGTTATAAAAGACTAAGTACAAGTCTACCGTACGAAAACTGTAATACACTACCTTATGTAATAGGTCAATTGTATACTAAATACTGTTTTTTGTTTAAAGATGTATTGTCCCCCAAAAACATGAAAAATGAAGATTAATTAAATCAGACTTTGAATATGTTATTTTATTTTATTTTTTTTTTTCAAGTAGTTTTAATAAAGTTAATTTAAAAAAATTAAAAAATATGTTCATTTCACTTATAAAATGACAAAATGAATGGTTAAATTCAATCCAAAAAAACATTTGCTGGCAGCCAATTTGACCATTGTTTGCTTTAATTACAGTTTTTTCAGGAAAATACATTTTTTTTCGATCCAATTTTTGGTCAAAGTGGATAACTATTATGTTACATTAAAATGGCATATTCAACAAAAATTTGTTAAGAATTATATTTTCAGGGGAACAATACATCTTTAAATAATAATGCAAATAAAGTAGGCATACACATTTATAATATGAAATATGTATTCAAATATATGAAAATTATATTAAAATTTACTAAATAATAATCATTGTTCTCAGTGTAATTTGTAAAATCAGCGTATTCCTATTATAAACGTGACTTTTTTTCTAGCGAGAAATTTTGATTAATTGAAATTGAAATTATTTAAATAATATAATTGTATTAAATTTTACTAAATAACAGAACATCAATGGGGCTTTACATATTGCATTGACATGCAAAATATAAGTAGGATATACGGTATAATTAATAAGTGAAATGATTATTTTCTACTGATGGATTAGGCAATAACTCTCTATATTGCTTTCTATAGTACTTAAAGATATATTTTCCTCCTGGAAAATAATTATTTGTAAAATATGTAATATATAGTTACTCACTTTGACCAAAAATTGGATTGAAATAATTACTCAAAATCTAAATGTTTATTTTTAATAAGTGAAATTATTAAACATATTTTGTTTATTTTTACAAAAGTAGGTAAAATTTATTAAAACTAACAAAAATGCCTATTCAAAGTTTTATACTTTTTTTATGTTTTGTTTAAAAATAAAATAATGTTCAAATGAAATGTTTAAATTTTCAGTGGCTATAAAATTCCAAAACATCGAACTATAGGCCTTTTAAACAACACAGATGTTAAGCGTTTTCAATGCTATTCACCACCATCTTGTTTCAATATTTTGTACCTATTTGTTTGTTAAGAGACCAAAGCGCATATGACGTGTCTGTGCCTCGTGTAATACAATATCTTCATTGTTATTTTCCTTATTTGTTAAATAAGAAAAGTTAAATTTGATTGTCAAACATTGTAGGAAGTTTGTGGTCTTTCATTCTCTAAATTAGTCTTTTTAATGGAAATAATACACAGTTTAACAACAAAAGCTAAAGTTAGCTTAGAAAGGAAGTACTTCAGAGTATTATATGTGAACATTATTATTTCGCATTTTGGTGTTTACAGTAGGCCAAATGCAGATTGACAGCTTCCATCAACCCGTTTTCTGTGACCTTTGACAAATATTAATTGTTTTCACTCCCAATGAAAAACAAAATGACTCGTTACAAAATAATTGGGAGATTTAGAGAGTGGGATATAAGAACAAGGGGTTTTATTTAATAAAGTTATACAGCAACAAACAATAATAGGTATAGATAGTAGTTGAATACAATTATACAGCAACAAATGTATTATAATACTAAAGTACATTTTTATTACTGTATTATATTTAGGTAAAAGTATAATTGTAGCTGTATTTCAATGTTTCTACGTACTTACGTCAAGCATGATTGATGACTTACACGACCACTCCAGTAGTTTGTGTGTATTTATTATTTTAAGTTAAGTTTCTTTTATATAATTGATAAATTTTATATCATATTATTAGTCAATTAAGTCTAAATCATTTTAATATTACTATAATCAATAAAGATAATCAGTTGAACGATTGGATTACTATCGATATATTACCGTAGTATGTTGCCAATGGCATTTTTTTCTAAGCATTATGTTCGAATTCATTCGTGTGAATTCCTAAATTTCAAGATTTATGATCAGTAACACTGTTAATGAATTATATATATATTTGTTTGTTTTTAACTCTAATTAACAACACGTTTAACTAATGTTTACATGAAAAGAAAAGAACAATGAAAATATGTTAGGCCTGTCATATTTAGGTTTTTAAATACAAAATAACTGTTTAAGTTAATATCAGTTAAGTTTATAAAAAGAGTAACAATTTGAAATTAAACCTGGATGCTGGATCTGCTGTAGATACAACTGTACCGGCAGCACGGTAACTAAACTTCGGTTTTTTTCAATCTGTATTTTTAAAAATATCATATTTTAAAGATAAATAGTTTAAGTGTTTATATTAATATGCATTTTGCTTGAAGTTGGTAGGATACAGACAGATCTATAGCATGTGGCACTCTTGTCAACATAGGACTTGTTTACTCGGTACATGACCCTACTATGTCTATTGCAACCAAAGATTGATTTGCATTGGACTTAGCCCTAGTTTACTCTAGTGAGCTAAGATTCAATATTTTTGCCACTCACTCTTCCCCTTACTAGAGTATCGAGTTTCAAATGTATGACGCTGTTCAATATGATATAAGACCACTTTGAGGTTGATAAATACATCGATGTGGTTTACCTTGTAGTTTGATTGTCATGTGATTGACAGGTAGGTTTCGAAGTCATTTTAGTGGTGGACATGTTCCCACTCTGTTAATAAAGCCATTTGAGTACCTGTATTATGTGACGTCAATCGTTATCTTTGTAATATTCATAAAATAAATATATAAGTATTCGGAATGAAATAGCTATTATTATTACAGAATTATTAAACTATTGTATTGAACTGTTAAAGATGAAATGAATAAATAGTATTTTTTTTTTATGTGTTCGTTATTTTGTCGATAATCAAAATTATTTTGTCTTTTGCCCTAATAGATATTTTGATAACTTTATACTAATATACTATAACTAAAAAAGAGTGTAAAATACTATAATGTATAATATAAAGTTCATCTGTATTGGTGATAAAATGTATAGGCCTACAATTTTACTTTTGATCAGAAAATTCCGCTATAGAATGTTTGCAGACTCAGACGAAAGTTGTAAGTGTTGGTGATTCAAAGCTTATTATATTAATATATTATGATATAATATAATGATATTATTATCTTATATATAATAAAATATATATATAATAGAATTTAATATTTATTATTCTATGAAATATAATATATATACTATAATGATAACATAATGAGGAAAAAATAAATAATGGAAATATAAAACAAGACAAAAGAAACCACCTTTAGTAAAGTTTAGTTTTCGGCATTGAAGTTCTTTGTGTTTTATTCTACTTTAAGTATTTATTCGTTTTATGGTCATTCAAAAAAGAATCAATCACTCAATTGTATTGACAAAACTATGTATGTCCAGTATCTCTCTGTCCGAAAGCGTTGTCACGAATTCCGGTTTAGTGTGACTGATGGTGGAGTTTGCATGCTATGGCCTAAGTGCTGTTGATTTCCAAACATTCGATTAGAATCAAATGAGTTTTGGTTCCTTTATGTTATCTGAATGATTGAAAGGTTTGTCAATTTGATAGTTGGTTCTTATCAAGGTTTGGTCAATCGATCAGAAAGAGTGTATCTTGTGATTTAAAAAAAAAAGCAAACATTTGGTCACGTTTCTGCTACGTCATTAGGCCTACTAATGTTATGAATTTATCAAACCTGAAAAATGTTTAAACATAAGTATGTCTAATTCATTAGTGTAAAAAATGTTATATTTAATGTGTGGCTACTAGACTATTGATAAAGGAAAGAGTTAGCAAATACATACATAATTTCTTTATAGAAACAATGTATAAAAATACAAATAACAAAAAATGGTTTGCATAAGGTTTGTTGGCAGTGACATATACAAATGTGCAGTGTAACATTTTCGAACAGACAATGCGCAGTACGATAGACCTAATGTACTTTATATAGCTGTTCATTCGTTGTAGAGTTTTTAGTAAAATGTTGAATACAGTAATGCCAAACTCTAAACATAAATAAGAAATAATGCTATAAAACTATATGCTTATAAAATATAATTAATTAGAATATTAATATAGTAATAACTCTAAATAAATGTTTAGCACAAATCGTAATAGCGAACTGAATGGTAATCATGACACATTCATTTAATAATATAAGTATTAATTAAATGTTTGTATATAGGTTGTGTTTTTATTATAATAAATTTTAAATAAAGAACTATTGTTGTGGTTATACGTAAGACCTTCTAAAACTATAACTAATACCAAACCAATGTTAAGGTGTCAGTAAACGAAATAATATATTGCTTAAAGTGACGATAGAATTACGCCATATCAACCAAGCCTATATAGATTATTGATTCTATTTCGATACGTTGTTGACGCATCTATAATTATCAGATAACGTGATTAGGTCTACTCTATCAATAAATGAACCACTCCAATGTGACTGACTGACAAAGACAGTTCCCTTTTAACTTGTTCCTATTTCAACGATGTGTTATGCTATGATCGAACAGCCTACAAAATGCGTGAGCAAACACTACCAACGACGATATATTAATCGTTCCGTGTGTGGGTCAAGTTTAAAGATACACTCAAAGATCATGTTGACAATTTTTAATCAAACTGAAGCTTTTCGGATTCATTCAATTGTCAATAGAGCTTTACACAGGTGTTTCTATTGCTCATCTGACCCTTGCTATTTATGTGGGGCAAAAACATGCTACAGTTGGTTTGAAATAAGGGCGTAAAAGAACAGCCGAGTCACTGTTTATTACAGCATCAGTATCAAAGGCAAAAAATAATTTTAATAATTATGATGGGTCTTATACAGGCTGTAGTTTAAAGATGTATTGTCCCCCTGAAAAAAAATATTTTTTTATTAAATATGCCATTTTAATCGTCACCTAATAGTTATACACTTTGACCAAAAGTTGGATCGACAAAAATGTATTTACCTAAAATACTGTAATTTCAAGCAAAAAATATTCAAATTGGCTGCCAGCAAGTGGGTTTTTGGTTGAATTTAAAGTGAAAACATCTTCAATATTAATTCTAGATTAAAATATTTATAATATTATTTTCCAGGTTGATCATCAGTTAGATAGGTGATAACTGGGAATAATTAAAAAGTGATGATTAAATAATAATTAAAACAAATATAATTTTTGATTTTTGTTGTTGTTGTAAAACTCCAGTTCAGTTTGAAATCAATGTACACTATCATCTCTTGGATTAAGTCCCATTGACAAACTTAACTTTTTAATGTGTAAAAAGTGTGAAACATTAGCTAAGTGAATACTAATAGACACAATCGTCGTTCAAGGACTGGGCTGTCTCGAAGCATTAACATAATGTGTTGAAATAGTCGCTTATGTCAATGCGCACTGTGGTAAACTCTTCATAGATTGAAATATATAATTTACCATTCTTCTCTTCTTCTTCTATTTTAAGGAGCAAACTTCATAGTTGAAGGCTACTGCTCCACTAAGGGTCCCATTGTGACATCGGCAGCCAACTACGGCGCCAATACGTCTGTCCACGACAGTGTGTGTGTGTGTATGAATGAACTACGGTAGTACACCGGGGTAACCCCCTACTCGTCTCGAAAGATGTACTAGGTTCTTTAGAGTGCACATGAGCCAGATATACACTGGACCTACGGTTTATAGTCCTTATCCGAGAAGACTCTTATAGTGAAATGTAAGAAGCCTAATAAGTACCATCAAATAATGTATCTTGAAATAAATCCATCATGGATCCAATACAGTAATTGTACTTTTTGGATTTACATTAAAGAACATCACATTTAAAATATGATTTATGTTATTTTAAAATGATCTTGCAAAAGATGAATTGGCAAACTTTATAGTCAAATGAAACTTTGAAATGTTGTAAAATTGTTTATCTTATTTGCAACAAATTCAACTATTCTGATTTTCACATTCACGTTCAGACCTATGTTGAAATAATGAGAGTGTGTTTATAATTATGTGCGAATAAACCGTTGGATTGAATTTGTATTGAGGTTGTATTGAGTATTAAACGCACATACGTCAGGATTTGTTATTGATTTGATTTGAATTTGATTTGAATTAATTAGGAAAATCATCATAAAAGATACTTACAAAGTGATAACATAAATTACTTACATTACAAATAATACATTTATAAAAGATTTTCCAGGATAGCCCAAAAAGCTTATTAGCTTATTTCAATTGGGATCCTTTTATAATCTAAAATAAAAAAATATAAACGTAACAAAGTATTGCATTAAACAAGTAAATATAACAAAAACAATAATATATGTAAACAAGTTAATTACAAGGACTATGATTGACTTATATTTATTTGGTTGAACAGAAATGTGATTTAACATTTTTCTAAAAATTACTTTTGAAAAAAATTTTAAATAAAAAATACGATGACAATGTCATTTATTATTGACGGGACGGACTATATTTTATATAATTTATTTATAGCAAATTTGTATTGACAATTAATAGCTAAGAAAAATAGATTAATTTGTAATTGCTAAGTAATCCATCTGTTACTGAAAGATTAACGCGGTGGTATTTTAATGAAGCAATATTTTGTTTTAAAATGTTTGATACGCCTAAACTTAACTAAACGTAGGCTAAACAGTCGCAGCTGTAATTATTTGAACAACGATTAAACAAATGTAAAATAATACGAGCTTCTCAAAAGGATTTAGTTCAATGTGAATAGAATGTATTAGAATACCTAATAGACATGTGGAATTTTAAATACTAAATGGATCAATTTCGATAACTCTTTATTCCCGAAGGGAATCCTTATCTAAACTTACTTCGTCGAGTTGCTATAGCCGGTTAGGGGATGGATGGACGTACGGTTAGTAATTGCTTAGCCATGGCCTATGGCTAGCTTGTTCTAAATCACCGAATACTTACTAAAATCAATTTCATTGGATTGAATCCATACTCTATGTGATTCCATAGTAATATATTAATTTATACTTTAAAAGCAACAGCCGGTTTTGATTTAATTCCATGAGAACTTTAATATAAATTGTTAACTCTTTACTATTTTGGGAATTAGTTTTATCATAATCAATATTGATAGCCTAATTGCTTTAACAACAGTAGCACACATTATGATTATATATTATTATATATAATATATAATAGCACGAGAATATGATGTAATTCAGTAACACCAACAACATTTACGCTCGCTTACAATAAAGGCGTATTCTAGTATTAACATTTACGCACATCTTCATGACATGACGACAGCTACCGATGGGCCTTTAGAACCCATATGGCCTAGCTTACAGTGCAACATTGTTCAAAAGTACTAAGCCTAGACGTAATTGTACTCATAGTATTTCCAAATTAATGTATCACGTTGGAATTTTGAATACTTTTGTTATGCGCTTATGTTTATTTCAGGCCGCGGCAGCAAATCCACGGGGCCGGCAACATCGCTTAATCCTCTGCAATGAGATTCGATGATTTACGTTATACTAAATATAATATAATCACATGATAAAAGCTAAAAATAAATTCAATATACATAATATAAAAGTGCAAAGCCAGAAAAGTGTATGAAATTAAATAAGACTTCAGTTGAATGAAATCCCTGTAGGCCTATTTATAAAAATTGTTGTTCTAACCAATTGATTAACGAGTGTGGATAACCAATTAACTTAGTGAGTATTGTCGGCATTGTACTGAGTATTTATTAAATATATTAAATATAGGCCTAAACGGGTTTTGTTTTGTGGTTGAATTGAATGAAGACGGACACATGGTAATAAATGAAATTACAAACGACAGCATCTAACAAACTCAAACATGGTGTTTAAAATGTATAGTTGATTATCATTATCTATTTGATTCCCTGATGAGTAGGAAGCTTCTGTCTTCGGTTTCAACGTTAAACAAGTTTTAATAAAGCGGCAGAGTACGTTTGGCCACTGTTTAAACACGTCTAATTCTAATGTGACGTGCTCATCAAGATGTCTGTACACAATCAAGAAAGCTTAGATACTTATCAGAATCTAGAGAATTAATTTGTGTTTGAGAAACAATCAGATGAATATACTGTTTCCATTGTTCCAAATTAAGCGATAGTGTATTAAGTTATACATTTGAAATATTACCGGCGTAGCTGACAACTTGGAGGAAGAACCATCATCTATGTAATTATTACAATAATCAAATTGAAATATAATGTTACCGATGCCACAAGTATTAAAAATACTGTTGGATTAAATACGTACTGATTTATATAGCTCATTTAGACCTAAGTTATGAACTTGGAATAGAAAAACGATGTGCTCTGAAGCCGATTTTCCACTAGGCGAATTTGTTCGCGCGAATCGAAAGCGCCAGCTTGTACGCAAGTGTATTCATGTTTACATCTTCCAAATCCTTCTTTACGCATGCGTATTAGCTGACGCCTTCGATTCGCGCGAACAAATTCGCCTAGTGGAAAATCGGCTTTAGTTAGCTCTGGTTTTTTCTGTTGTTTTTGTTTGTTCGTTTGTTTCGATTTTGGTCGTATTTCTTTTGATTCATTTTAATCATTTTGTTTTAGCTTTTAAAAGTTTATACTTATTTGGACGCACCTTCTTTAACAAAGAGAGACTGCTTTAAAAGTAAAGATACCAATGAATTATTTTTATTTCGAACAAAAAGCAGAGTTTAGTTTACAAATTACAAACTAAATGTGTGCTTACTGTCAAAGATGATTTTTTATTTCTACGATTTTTTATCAAGTTAATTCATTCCATTGATTAAAATTTGATAATATTGAATCTTAAATGTGCCTATAGAAATAATTAGTTATTTAAAGCGAATTTTAAATTATGAACATCTTTGGTTGGTCGGCGTTACTGTAGCTAGTGCTTGCTTCTTACCAATATCAAAGTGGGTGGGTATGAATCTCGACACTTTCACAGTACCGTGAAACACCTATGATCCTGTAATAGGCAAGTCATGTTGCTGTTGGACATGTTTTAAGCTCTGTCTACACGATCAAACTTTATATGACAAAAAAAAAATGTGATGTGCCCATATATGGACACGATGATGTCATATCACTGCTATATTTGAGAACATCACTACCACATTTGAGCACATCACACTTTTTTGATCAAACTAGTTTGATAGAGAGTTATAATAAAAGATATATATAGACCTAAATATAAATTATATAAATTGAAGAAATAATTTATTTTTAAATGCTGTATCTGATACAAACGACAAAAGACATTAAACCCTAAACAAATGAAGGCATTATATACTTTTCTTTTATTAAGTCATTTATTTCTAATATCCTGAACCAATCCAGGTGTCAAAGGCTTTAAGTTGTTACATTTTTTTTATGTGTTTAGAAACACATTTCGAGGAAGTTGAGTTTGGAATACTTTAAACACAAGTTATAATCAATTATAGAAATTGTGTTTAGATGTTGCTAATTACGGTTAAAGTAAGTATAAGATACGGTGATAATTGTACAGGCCCCTCTCTCCTTCCTCTGTTTCTTTTAAAATTACTATATATGAAACGCTAAAACAGTAAGCTAGAAATATTAATTATGGTCTTTCAAATTACATGTTACTAAAATTGTTTATGTACTTAAATATCACACAATCATAGGTTGACACAATACAATACTGAACAACACCGTTTAGTTATCAATACACATAATTATTGTACTAAATAACATTTATATTTCATTCTTTAACTGTGAGTTTAAGTGAACATGTCCCGGAATAGGTATAGATACAGCAATAAGGGTTAGGCCTACCTCTTTTGAGCTAGTTCTACTGTTATTAGTCGGCCATTAACCTTCCAAAATATGTCACCATTTCTGGCTCCTGAACAGAAACTGTGGCATTTTACTAACAAACAAAGATATAAGTTTCTCAACATGCTACTAGAAATAGTTACTGAGACGTCGCTTGTAGAAATTCATCCTGGTTGAAAACGTGGTGGACGACGGTTGGTACACTAGCAAATATCCGAAGCCCACCACAGTAAAAACAACATACCAGGTTAGCGTAGCCGACCTATCTCATCTCACTTATTTAATGCTCCAATTTCATTTTAACGATGATACTCACTTATTATAATAGGAATGCACGTAGGTGGTAACTGTCTACTAAACGATTAGACATTTGAATAAAATTCCTGGCAATGTTTCTATGATTATAACGAATCTTGCAACATTATGTTGCAGCTAATTAGTCAAAGTTGATAGGTTTAAATTACAATTCCACAAAGAGTTTACCACGAGTGAGTGTGAGGTATTATAGCTAGCTCCTATGGCGTAACAATGTCACAAAATATTACAGATAAAACATATTGTCCCATGAGAAATAAAAAGACAATCTTTCAATTATTAATCTGAAAATATCATAAGTATCCTAAAAAAAATATCAATTTTGGCATTAAACTCGTGAGAAGATATAATGTATACTATTACGGTAGGCCTACAGTTTCTTTTCATGAAACAACAAATTATTAAACGTTGTAACAATAAATAATATTATCTATCTACAAAATAAGCATTATGAAAGGTAGGGTTTACTTACATGAGGTCTAAAAGTGTAAAATTCAGAAATAATTGAACGTGATATAAATAAATAATAGCACAATATTAATATTAAATATTAGTATTATAATAAAAAGTTACCGGTATATATACTCAAATATAAAAATAACTACAAAAATAACTAAATAATTAAAATACAAAATTCAATTGTCTTGATTACCACTGTTGTGTTATAAGAACCATACGATATATTGTAGATTTGTCACTGAAAGATTACTATAAAACACTTTTACACCGTCAATATATTTCAGTTACAGATTACAGATATTGCATTTACTATATTTTTTCGTCAGTGACGGAAAAACAGAAGAGACAAACAATAAATATTGTAAATGCCACATTTTGGATGAGGAATTCACTTTACAACTTCGGAACCTCGTCAGCTTAGCTAAACATGCTCTGAAAAAAAGATAAATAGACGCCAACTTTGGCGCGCGTCAGACTCCTTATGTGTCTCTTAATAACTACTTTAAACTTACGTCACGTTATTATATACAGGTTATGTTCATTTACGTTTAATTTCAAATAATCACATCTTTGGTTTAATACACAACTATTGGTATGGTTACCTATATTTGTACAATTACAATTCATTCTGTATCTGCAGTACTATTTACTACAGGTCCGCTTTCAGATAAAGTTGCTGGCGACTTTGCCGCGTCTGGAGATCCTGTTGCCAAACGACCGGGTCGCGGACATTGCAGACATTCAGGTGGACATGAAGAATAAGGCGCAAAAATTAGCCTAGGGTAACCATCTGGAGTACTCGGCAACTTTCCAGCAAAGCTAGTTTGGTAGAAGGCTGGCAAACCAAGCCTACTCGCAGCAGATGCTGTTGTCAAATCACCAGGAGCCCCTGGCATAAAAAATGACGTTCGGCCTAAGAGAGCATCAGTGGTAAGAGGGTGATGATGAGGTGCTCGAGGTGCCAAGACGAATGGAAGACTTGACCCTGGAGTACCAGACGGTTGCAATGGCGTAAAAGCAGATTTTAAATGTTCACTAGCATATTTACTATTAGATGTAGGGGACTGCAGACCTAACCCGGGTAGACCAGGATAAACCAGTGGTGAATGAAGACCTAATTTACTACTTCGATGACCGTCTCTAGAGCTCATGATCGTGGTATCTTTTGCAGCTAAGAAATGTTCAATAGCTTTTACAAGATCCCCATTGCAACCTTGCAAGACAAGTTCTAAAACCGTTTTTCTTTGTAAAGGAAATAATCTCATCAGAATCTCCAATGGTGATAACCGGCCAGGACGGTAAGGCGGCACGACGTCTTCATGGGCGCGGTCAGACTGTGATTTGTCTTTAGTGTATGGTGGTGAAGTTGAAGATGTAGCGCAGTGATGTTTAGGGGAACTTCTCAGTCGCTGATGGTGATCATTGTCTTCAAACACACTGTTTTGTTTGTCGTCTGTAAACAAATCAAAATAAATTATTTAGAAATAACACTGAAAAATCACTGTATATTAATACTATTTGAAAACGAACAAAATAACAAATCACTGTAATTAATATTAATATATTAATACTATTATTGGCAATCATAAAAACTACGTGTCGTTTTGATTGTCTGTTCGTCGTATCTAATATTTCAGCTACCGTAGGCCTAATGTCCTACTTTGTTTGAATTCGTCAACAAAACTTACACTACAACAGATTGTTATGTATATCGCTATACATCCGTATAAAATAAATATAATCTTTTTAACTATTATAAACAAATCCACCCTTTAGTTAATAAATAAATACAAGAAACGGCCGCCGGGTATTTTGAATCAAAAAGATAGTTTATTTTGTATCTCGTGGTTCTTTTCTTCATCAACACACGCGTATATCTGAAACGTGAAACGTTAGAACACACAGGGGAACGATTTGGATCGAAATGATTTTACAAAAGCAAACTTACTTACGACGAATTTCATACGTTAAGCCGTTTCTATTCTTCTAATTACTGGGTACTTTGACGGTTTACTAAAGCAGATGTTGATTGGTTATGAAAAGCCTATACTAGTAATAATGTTTGTTGATTTAAACTATATTTATGTGTGAATTGACTAGGCTACTGTAGCATTGTGTCGAGATCTGAAACGTTTATCTCATTGATTGACTCAACAACAATATGTTACCTTAAATCGTGTGAACACGAACAGCCTGAGAACGATTGGAAACCAAACATAGAGTTGTCTTTAAAACGTGAGATTTCAATAAATGAGCTGGTCTAAATAGTTTGCTAATCCATTTAAACTCTATTAGCTGTATTTTGGAACATGTAATTGAGATTGTGTGGCGGTTTAATCCGATCAATATTAAAATGTTTAAAGAACTGACTATTTACCAATAACGGTTTGCTTAACTCTTAAACAAGCGACCTGTTTCGTTAGACCACGTCTTGGTGTTCAAATAAAACGGATGAATTAAACAGGCAATGATTTTATATTGAAGGATTATGATACGAATAGCTATTGTGCATACGTAGTGGAATTCTAACATTATGCCACACAACATTAATCATTATAGGCCACCGTTTTGTAATAGTGTAACATTAACACGTGATATAGAATATTGAAGACGATTGGTTTAGTATCTATCATTTCTTTTGTATTAGTATTATTATAGTTACTTATATTAGGAGTCTTTAATTTGTATCCGTTTTTACAAGACATAATTTAAATTTAATTATAGGCCTAGAACCACACTTTAACACGTCGGTAAATTAAAGTCCAACCTGAACATAAATGAATACATTTTTTTTTCATTCATGCATTTCATTTCAGATAATAATGTACAAAACAAACGCGAAAAGGGAAAGAATTATTATCATGGGCCCTATGAGTTAGAATCATACAGGATAGATAGATATTATCATGGGCCCTATGGGTTAGAATCATACAAGATAGATAGATAGTAAAAGGATCCCAATGGAAATAAGCTAATAAGCTTTTTGGGCTATCCTGGAAAATCTTTTATAAATTTATTATTTGTAATGTCAGTAATTGATGTTATCACTTTGTATGTATTTTTTATGATGATTTTCCTAATAAATTCAAATCAAATCAAGTAATTTGCTTTAACTAGCTTAAAGAAACTAAAGTTATCATTTCCCCAAAACATGACGAATAACATGGAAGAAAGAAACAGTACCGAGAAGCAAAATGGTGTGTTTAGACAATCACTTTTAAGATAACGAAAGTGGCAGTTAGCAAACATTGAATCTGTTGCAAGTGTTACGCATGCACGCGTACATTATTATTCTACGTAGATTTAATTGATGATTTAAATGCAAGCGTATTTAACGAAGCCATCAATGTGTCTTAATCTGACAGATAATTTCCTTAATTTGCCAGATTAACGCAACAAACAGTGTTTTGACAAGAACGATGGACGTCGACGTAGGATCACTGTGTTGCATTTCATCTCAAAGCCTAAACTCGATACCGTGTGGTGGTATTTCAACTTAATAAACTCATTAATGATTGCGATTGATTGATTAAATATCTTGAAAGGCACAATACAAAATGTAATTAGCCTATCACGGTTGACAATAAACGTTCGTAAAGGCGACTCCTAATTAATACGTTCCTTGGTGATTTTGTGTAACTTTATACATGTGATTTAATAGACGTCGAACACGCCTTATTGTTTGAGGTAGGTTAAAATATCAACTAGACGAGTCATAAATAGTAATGATTTTAATGGAAACTTTCTAACAGATTGAATTCAATAGTTTGGGTAGTAAATTACTAGTATACTACTACAATACGTGTGAGAATGTTTCGTTAAAATATTGCTTTTAACGAAAGGTAAATTATAATCAGTCACCAATTTCATTGAAGTGTTTTTTTTTATATTTGTTGTATGTTTTTTTGTGGTATAACTTCGAATGTAGTTCAATTCAGTGTTCTTGTCTGGCCTATATTATAAAAAAAATATAAAAAGTTAACTAAAAATGTCTACTAAGTATTTGCCAATGAATCTCTATATATTTATCGTTAAATATTACAACACTATTAACATAACACTTTAGGTCCTCAAAACCGACAAATGGAATAAATATTGTTGCCGATAACAGTTGATTTTGCCTATCATAAAATTACTGTTACGTATATTATACGAGAATGTATAGCTGAGATGCAGGGCCTTTATTTAGGTTGCTTCGCCGTTACCGTACATAAGCCTAATGGATCGAAATGCTTTAAAAGCATGAGGGTGGTCAAACGTCTCATTTCCGTTACTCGATCCGGATGGATTTATCTCACATAGGGGTAGGCCTACATCAAATGTTATTACCAAGTTATCTGGAAGGGCCTAAGCTTATATCACATATGAAAATAACGAAAAACCAAATTTACTTTAGAGGAAACATAAGCTTGATAGATATCTACTGTAAAACAAACTCCGAAAAATGCGGGGCAAGCCATTATGATTGTATATTTTGAACTTGATTTGTTCATCTTCAAGAATACATTCATACCCGACGATGAACAAATAAAGTTCGAAATATAAAATCAACGGCTTGCCTCACTTTTGTTTTATTACTATCAACCCTTGGGTTAATACACAAATACATACCGGTACTGAAGTAACGAATATGACTAGCCTAAATAATCTTAAAGAATACAATGATTGAATGAATTGAAATTGTCATTGAAAGTTTCCTTTCGCATTGCCACTCTCTATTGTAACCGTACCGTATGAGACAAAAACTTTTAAAAACAACCACAAACTAAGAATAAGAATTTATTTGAATATATAACATAGGCTAAAGCCCTCCAACTTATACATAACAATTACTAATAACATTACCGGTGTATTCTAAAGTTTCAATTTCTTTTATTAACAATTTAAAAAGAAAAAAAACGGAATATATTCCTACAATGATATCTTGTTGTATTTGCTGTTAAACATTTACATCGTATTTTTTTCAATCTAACCCAGTTAGATTGTAATACGTACAAAACGCATAACGAGGTATGCATTTATTTAAACAAAAAAATAGGCCTAAGCCTAAAGGTATGGTAAATCTTTTTTGGGAATTTTAAACAAAATCAACTGAATGACTGAAAAGTATGATTAGTTGATTAATTGATTAAAAAATCGTTTTGTTTAGGGTTTACTAATTTAACAACTGACGATTTATATAGGATTATTCATTCAACTACCGAACCGATAGATATAGGCCTACCCGATAAATCTAGGGCTACCCGATAAATTTAGGCCTACCTTACAAAATGACAATATTGTACTAATTTATAATGCAACTTATTGTTGATTCATTGTTGAAGATTCAATTTATGGATTTATCGGATTATTGAAAAAATGGCTAAATGATTGATTAAATAAATTAATTGATCATTTAAAAGGATTTGAATGACACCCTTCAAAGTAAGATATTAATGCACATAGTAACGTAGGTAAGAATATGATACATAAACAATGACATTTTGATTTCACAATAAACTCATATTTATATTGGTTGGCTTATGTCAACATGTCATTTTTGTTTTGTCGGATTTCAAACAATTTGTTTCCTATCATTATCAGTACAAAGGTAAACACTTTGAGAGTGCGTTGGTGTAGAGATCTCTGACCTATGATTAAAATGATACTAAAGTATCAAACTGATTCAACATTTTGATTATCTGATTCGTTAGAACTATACACGGTAATTCATGTTTAAATAGCCTATTGTTTCGTTAGTATAATCATGGACAAAATATATCCATGGTATAATATAGAAGCACGCCGTTTTAGACGTACGGTAGGCCTAGATGTAAATTCATGGATATGGGTTTATCAAATTAAATTGTATGTATTCGTTCAGTACATTGTGTTATTTTCCACACGTAAAAGTGATGTACTGGAGCATCTTAAAACTATGCTTTCACACAAACGCACGTGAATAATTAGAAATATGGTCTAATAATATTGTCAAAAAGGGTTACAGTACTAAATATAAATTATTATGTTTATAAAATTTGGCACACTAAATGTACCGTAATGTAACTAAGGTTTAAAGTAGGCAAACTTTCTTTCAACAAATGATAGGCCCTATACAAATCATGATTTGAAGATATAATATAAATTAAAAAATAAATATACAGTAAAAACTGCAGCAAAAGTTTTAACTGTGGTTATCTTCAATTGTAACATAACTTACGACCATACCATGTAAGCCTCAAAACTGAAAAAAAAATTAAAAATTATAAATAAGTATAAAAACATACCATCCTCATAATCAAGATCGTCATCTTCATCTTGTTCAAATTTTCTTTTCTTAGCGTCACATTCTTCATAAGAAGCCCCTGGAGTTGACATAAGCCCAAATTGTCCCCCGGGTGAGCAGGCCCTAAGCCCAAGTGCTATGGCATCTTCAGCAGCCTGCTGCCGTTTCAAGGCAACCTGCGCCGCCATCACCCTCTGTCTTTCAGCAATAAGATTGCACTTAGGACATCTACAGTCTCTAAATCGGCAGTGTCTTTTGTGTCCTTTTAGCCAAGATATAACACCATGGTTTCGGCAACGGGCACATTTCGGCTTTCGAGATCCTTTCTCTGTTAATGGTCCTCGAAGAATGTTTAAAGTTTGTACATCAATTGAAGACTGATCTAGCGAATAGTCCATCATTTTACTTTATGAAGCTGAAGTATTTAAAACTGAGTTTGTGGTTGCTTCTCGAGAAATTATGTCAATTTCCAAAATTGTGCTTCTTTCAATATTATATTGTAAGAAACTTTGGCGAAGTTTACCGCGTACTTTCTAATACAGTTGAATTAAATATAAACAAAAACTGTTCTTGAATTTGACAATTTTCGTGGTGGTTGCGAAAGAAACGTGGCGTGCGTTTAGCCTATGTTTCTTTAATGAGATATTTACGAAACGTCAAGTCGATAGCACTTTTATGACCATGTTGTTAGCTTTGTTACAGTTGGTTTAAAGAATACAACGAAGCAATAGGAAGTGTTAGTTGAAATACGCAAAACGATTGGCTAGGTTTGTTTGCAATAAACAAAACGCAACAATGCTCTTCAAAAAGTCGTCTTACAACGTCTAAACTCAACTTAAATATGTTTATTCGAAACAAAAAAACTACGGGATGAGAATTCTTTGCAATTGGGGTTCAAAAGATTAGCTCGGCCAAACGCTTGTCAATTGATAGTTGTCTCTTTTTATATGTTTTGATAGCTTTTAAACACTAAAAGAGCCTTCGTAAAGCAATATTGTCATCAACGTCACTAATGCACAAGTGTTGAGTGAGATAAAGTGATCTGCGCATTCGCGGTTCAGGTAAACTGCAAGGTGATTGGTGGAAACTTTAAGTGTTACGCCCACTTTAGAATTGACGCGGTTCTGGTGATGAGTTGACGAAAGGTGTGGTGAAGGTTTCCGTTGTCGTTTGTTACTAGTTAATAACTGCTACCATACAATGTTGATAGGTGATGATGGATAGCTATGGTCAAGTCTACAATTTGTGTATACACACCGTGACAACTGACGACGGCTAAACATGTCAAAACTCACAAACGTTTTACAAAATAATGGAATCGTTACACTGTTAAGGTCTACCAGGTTGGAATTTAACAGTTTTCTAAGCCATCGACCTACATTCAGAGCTAAACTAAAGAGTTGACAGACGATACAATTGTATCGCATGAAATCTATCCCATGGTTTTATACAAAAATTGGTGATTACTGAATTTTCGAACAATAGATGATTGTAATCAGTGAACAACAAAAATGCTAACTTAAGTTATAGACTAAAACATATACCGTAAAACTTCCGTACTGTAAATAGTTATAATAGTAACCCCCTTCTAATAGTAACCCACACTCTAATAGTGACCCTCTTCTATTACCGTAGTAACCCACACTCTAATAGTAACCCCCTTCTAATAGTAACCCACACTCTAATAGTAACCCCTTTCTAATAGTAACCCACCTTATAAGTCAATCTATAATAATAGCAACCCACTACTCTAATAGTAACCCATGGGGATTACTATTAATCAAAAAAACTATTGACAAAATGACATTATGAAGACTGGTCGTTTATAACAGCCGTATTTTGAAAATAGGAAGATAATGCATGTTGATCTCGGGAGTGGGGGGGGGGGGGGGGTTAGTGTTTTTGAGTTTATAAAAAAAGTTCAAACAAATTTGTTTATTCGTACTGTTTTATTATTTTGCTGAGTTGCTGACCGGAAAAGTTGGGGGTGGGTTACTATTTTCAGGTGCCTAATTGAAGATTAGTAATAGTAACCCACAACTCTAATAGTAACCCACTAATATTAACCCTCCTTCTAATAGTAACCCACCCTAAAAAACAATCAAAGAATAATAACCCAGAGTTACAATTAAACTGTATTATAAGATTTACAGTAAACTTACACTTATACCGAAATCGTATAATTTTAATTGTTTAATAATGTTTAACAAGTGTATCCTTGTATATTATCAACGATGAATGTGGTTAAAATAGAATTGAAAATGTAAACACAGTTACTGTATAATAATTTGTGGATTTATCAATTTTATCCGTGAAACAAACTATAACAATGATTCCTAAAATTATGATCTCACACATAACATACAAATATCCATTGAAAGAAGCTAGTGAATTCATTACATTAGTTAGTTCGTATCTTAAAGTAAATATATACGCATATTAAGTTAATTATTTCTCTGTAGCAGTTAATCCACAAGAAATTACTATTAGTCTTTCAAATATTATTTTCGCGAATATAACATAAAAGTGATCAGAGCAAATCAGGATATGGTTGACGCCCCGGGATAAAATGTTTTTCGTACGAGCCTACTGTGCGCAACTTTCGGAACGTCGTCGCTTATTTTTATACCTACAGATAGGCCTATTCTAAGATTATTCGGGTGTTCTAAAATTAACCACTGTGTAATTAGTCTATTTCGAAGTAGAATATCTTTAACCATACCACAACGATTAATATCTACCCGTACGTTGTGTGAACGTTTCGAAAGATTCTTGTAAAATAAATCAAACTTCCATGAAGACGGGCGTTATAAAAAAGAATCGACAAATATGGCTAATTAACAATAAAGCATTTTATATAATTGCATACACACACACACCCATGATACCACCAATATACTACTATCGATCAAATTCTATAAATATTCAATAACTTCATTTATGCAAGAGAACACTTCTTCCTCCTCCCTCTCACAACATTTATCAAAGCATATTAACATTTCAACTCGGTAAGAATTGCATTGCATAAATTAACTATGAGTAATTAACTAATTCTATAATACACTAACAATTTCCCCACTACACTAATTACTATATAGTTACTTATACATACAGGTAGTATGTCGTAAGCTATCAGGCAAAGATATTCGATGCCATGCAAAGCAGAAATAAATAATTTATTGTTTTTGCTTCAAATGATTTAAGCCTAGGAATTACATTTGATAAATATTAAACAAAAATATGCATAAAAAATAATGGAATGTCGAATTGAAAGTTCTAGAAGTCTAGAATAAATTGGCTTCAAAAAGTTAATAATAAAGTTAATCATTAATATTACTGTTATATTATCCCCGAATTATGTATTATTTGTTGATAAAACGAATATACATTTTAAAATAGAATAATACACAGTACTATTATACAGCACAATATATATAATACTCAACCTCTTAATCTTATTGTATAACAATAGTAAATGGTATTTTACACTTTATGTAAATTAGAAATATCATCTTTACAACAACACCCATGGTATATTATAAAGGTTACGCAAGGTTACCATATAGAATTGTCTACTTTAAGTAAGTTAGACCCAAGTACTTTTTGTGTCCTTTTGTCCCAGTTTTTTATCCCAGTTTTTTATCCATTTGATTATATACATTCATAAACAAATATATAATGTATATATAAACACATTACTGTAGGCATAGAAAGTTAATTCTAAATCGGCAGGTTATATATTGGAATTTAATAAATTAATTTGAAACGATAAAATAAGGAAATCTGTGATCATGAGAGATTCGAACCCGGACCTTTTGCTTGATATGCAGCTGTCTTAACCATTAGACCATCTTTAACATTCTCGGCATGGTATAATGTATATATACGATATATAGCAGTAAGAAATTACTAGATAGTCTGGTGGTTAGAGTACTCAATACCATTGGTAGAAATATATATATAATATGTATTAAGATATAAGTAAACCCTACATGTTAAATAACAAAACTAAGTACTCAGCCTCGATAAAATCTTAGTAGTAAAATAAATAATTCATAATTAATGCAATTATTTCCAACACACAGGGGTAATAATGTTAACACCATTCCCATCATAAACTTAATACTGTTTAAAAGTTGGACAAATATTTCAGACAATGTTATTTTCATAATAATTTTAAAATCTTTTTTTTTTTAATTACTGTGTAAAATAAAACTTGGAATTTATGTTGCGAAATGTTATTTTTAAAATTTAATAATCAATAAAAAAAGAAATGTTAATTTTTTGGCATAGCATTTTTTTTTTGGTCCTTTTGTATTAGTGTACAATGCTTTGGGGTTTCATAACACTAGGCACTATGTATATCCATGCTTATATAAACCTAACCATACACAAGAATATATGGTACATAAAAAAACTATGCATTCAATTGTTATATATTTATCGTTTCACTATTTAGCCAAGGATCTACTTCACATATTATATTTATTAAATATATTCTTATTTTAAATTAAGTGTACATTATGATTTTAAATTTAATTAAGCACAGCTTTTTGCATGATTAGTAGTTTGTGACAAAATACAGAAAATATACATACATATTACTATATTATTTTATAAGAACTAACTTAATAATTACTAGTTGCATTAACAGAAAATCTGTAAAAAATTGAAAAAAAAACCCCAAAATTACCTTAGATATTTAGCGTACCTCATTTTTTAACGATTGAAAAGAAAAGGAAAATGGAAATAGAGACCTAAATATCTATTATTATTTAATAATTTATCAAAGTATAAATAAATTGCTTCATAATGATTTTTAAGATTGCATAGTAAGCTCAACAGCAATTAATATTTTATTTAAAAAATTATTTAAATGTTATCTTTTGTTATACTGTGGTTTTCTACTGTATATGTTGATAATTAATTCATAACATATTCTGTTGATTATGTATTTATTATTTTAAAACCATTTTTAAAATAAAATTATTAGAAATGTGTTTTCTATTCATTTTAAAAGGTCCAGACATCGTAAGTGGATATGAATGGAATAGTAAAAGCCCAATCTGGTTGTTGGTTCATAAAGGATGTCAGCTCTGGGGTTGATTTCTTGGCATGGACATAAAAACCACTTACAGCAATGTCAAATATGTCATCTTTATCAGACAGTTCATCAGGTACCTTGAATATTGAATAAAACAGAAGATTTAGAAATGAGTTGTGCCACTACCATACCCTAAAATCAGGACCGGGGAACTGTCTTCATATATGATCCATTTCAGGTACCAAAATCGTTATTTGTTTTATAACACACCTATTTTTATTCAATGCATCTATCGTAAATCATTGACAAATGCTAGGCTGGGCAGATAGGCCATTAAAAAAGACTGTGCTCCAACTATAGATGTGGGGTAGAACAGTTATAGATGACCATTAGACAATACTTTTCCGTAAAGCCTGTTTTCCTGTCGACGTTATTCGACGCTATCGTCGATCTCCTACGTACGATTTACGGGAAAGGGTACTTTTTTAATTAACGATGATGATACAAAACGTTGGCAATGTACAGTAAACGACGCTACAATTCGCAATTGTTGACAATCGCAAGAGTTGACTCCAGTTCAACTCTAGCGATATCGCAACGCTAAAATGTAAGAACTGACCAATCATCTTGGCGATACAGTACATGACGTTACATAATTGATGGCAAATTCTGCTGACTACATTTACTTTGTCTAGCCTTGCCAAAGTGAATATAAAATGATGTTCCGGAAAGTAGGCGTGGGGATACTAGGTAGGTTTAAGTATTCTGCCTAGTCCAAAATGCTATTTGGGCTAGGATAAGTCTACTGAAAACGAAGAACCATTAGTATAAAGATATTAGTATGCCTAGTGAGCCTACTACTAGTAGAGGCAGCGGAATCCTCTATTCATTTCTCGCGTTACGACGACGTCGAGAGAGAAGACATGAGTTTTCAACTTTAACGTTCAACGCTGGAAATCAAATGTTCACGCTATCGTTATCATTTCAACTACTTGATCGTTTTCAAACGATCGCCGTTGAATTTTTAACGATTAATGATGATAGCGTCGACTAACATCAACAGGAAAACAGGCTTTAGGTAGGGCAAATTCCAAATTACACTAACCAATCAAATTGCAAGAATACAATCAGGTGTTTTAAAAAAGGTACTAATAAACGAGTAGTGTAATAACATTGTGAGCAAACAAACACACTCACCTGTAATTGCAACCACATAGTCCATGATTGAACATCATAGCCACCACCATAGTAAATAAAGTACACACTTCCACCATCACCATCCCCAGTCATTGGTGGCACTTGTGGTGTTAGGGACCAGTTCTGTACTGTACTGCCTGATTTAGGTGAGATATACACAGTCATGTGTTCTACTCCTACAATAGTAGTCACAAACAACAAAATCATAAATATAAACGTTTTGTTAAAAAATTTAAAGGGCAACTCCGGCTTTAAAATATTCATTTTCAACCAACTTGATAATAATTATACTTTTTACAGTGGTAAAGCATTTTTTTGCTACAAACCATTTTCATTATAAATTATACTACAGTCAACTCTCCCAATACCAGGCACGTTGGGGGCGGCCAAATATTTCTGGTTTTCTGAAAAGTCTGGTATTCAAAATGTGTTTTTAATAGTAAAAGAAAAATTTGGGACCTTTGGTCCTCAAGAAAAGTCTGATATTAGGAGAGTTTCTGGTTTTCAGAGATTCAGGTATTCAGAGAGTTGACTGTATTAAATTATACTTATATTTCCAAAAGTTATAAGCTAACCTGTAAACTTGAAAGTAAAATTTTGAAGTGAACCCGTCTTGATACGTGAAACAAGATCCAATTTAACGGAATCATGATTATGTCTTGAGGCTGGTATGAGAAAGTTTTTTCTGTACAAAATAATAAGTAAAATATTAATAATTTTATTGTGATATTTGCTGTTTTGGGGGAATAGACACAAATATTAAAAAAACATTAAATGCACAGATCACAACACATTTTTATATTCATATGAAATTCTCTTTATTTTTCTACCACACTAAACTAAACTTTAAATACATATTTCTCCAATCCAGGTTTATGTGGCGCAGGATACTACACTTATGGTAAGAAAGAAAGGCTGAATGGATGGATCTCCCACAAAATAATATAAAGGATTCTACCAAATTGATAAAGAAATGATAATCATTGCTCTTACTTTAGCATCGGTCTAACAGAGAAATAGAATGGATAGCCACAATATGGTAGGTCAGCCTCACAGACTGCAAGCTTAGGTGATTCAAGGCCTGCTATATGCTCCAGATCCTTTATTCCTAAGTTATCCATAACCATAAGATGAAGCGTCGA
Source organism: Antedon mediterranea (assembly GCF_964355755.1). Lineage (NCBI taxonomy): Eukaryota > Metazoa > Echinodermata > Crinoidea > Comatulida > Antedonidae > Antedon > Antedon mediterranea. The sequence continues at coordinate 19,928,104 of NC_092675.1, forward strand.
GTCACCACTAACTCTAGTGCCAGTTTTATCATAAAAATCCCTGTTAACATGCTGTGGCAAAAGATATTCAATTAATAATATTAATAATGTAATTGTAAATAAATAGTTATAAATGCAATGTTTTGATATTTACAAAGTATTGTTACACTTCCTCTAGCCATTCACCACATCATTCAAAGTAAATTTCTTAACTTAATCGACGTGACAATCGATTCTTCAAGCTTAACATAAACTGAGACCATTTGGATTATGCCCTCTATGAAACCATGGTATCCAAAAGAGTAGCGCCTTCCCAGATCAGCACACCAGGAAATGGTCCCCTATTATATTTTTTAATAGTGTGCCAAGTTCACTGTAATGTATTTACACAGGATCAGCAGCACGTCCCAGGCTCGACCCATGCCCCTCTCATAATCTCTTACAATTACGCCATATCAGATCATAATCTTGATATAAAGTTTGCAGTACACCACGTGTATTAGTTCTGAAAAGAACTGTTGAGTTTCTTGATGTTTTGATCAATATGCTTTGATTGTCCTCAGGAGTGAGAATACAGAAAGTCCAGGAAACTTGGAATATAAGTGGAAAGGGTGGGACTGGTGTGAAAGCCAGAAACAATGGCAAGTTCACACAGTGGGAGGGATTGAAACTAGCTATAGCAGATTATTGTTTCTCAAGAACAATAGTGAATGGAAACTTGCTATAGAAGAGCATTGTTTCTGATAGGATAGCATATTGATCGAAACGTCGAGAAACTCAACAGTTTTTTTCAGAACTAATACAGTCAACTCTCCCAATACCGGACACCTTTGGGCCGGCCAAATAAGTCTGGTTTTCCGGAAAGTCTGGTATTCGGAATGTGTTTTTAATGGTAAATATAAATTTGGGACCTTTTGGTCCTCAAAAAAAGTCTGGTATTGGGAGAGTTTCTGGTTTTCAGAGAGTCCGGTATTGGGAGAGTTGACTGTACACGTGGTGTACCGCAAACTTTATATCAACATTTGATTTCGCCATGCAAACCTTCAAACAATACAGATCATAATCATTATTAACACCACGATAAACATGTTAATTTATATAATGTTTATCTATAAATAATTAGTAGATGATGATCGTTGAAATAAATAAATTATATTACCTGAAGAATTAGCCTTTTTGGAGCTGCTTTGCTGGGATTACTCGAGAAAGGAAAGCCAAATGGAGTGAAAGTGGCTGCTAAAGAGGCTAAGATCAATAGTAAAATTGCATACTTGGTTACAGTACAACTTCTTGCTGTATAAATAAGTCCAGTCTGAAATGTCAGAAAAAATTGTTTACAAGAGTAATTCATTGAAAAAGTGTTTTTCACTAGACAAATTTATTCATACGTTTCACACATGCAAATCGAACAGAGCAGGAGACACGCAATCAGAAAAAAATTGCAGCTGGTTATAGTGGAAAATAATAAAAGGTATCACAATTTTTGTCTCAATGTGAGTTACGTTAAATTTGAGCAAAGAGTGGAAAACAGCCTTAAGTAATAAATACAACATACCAGATAACTTGTGCACACCAGTATACTTATCAACACTATAGTGCCAACAAAATATTCAGGGTTAACCTCTGATCCAGATCGACCCATAATGGGTATAAAGGTTTCAAGTGTAACCAAGAATATATATATAGACAGCGTGAGTGGGATGAAAACAGCCACTAGCAATGGAGTTACTGCAAGACAGGAAAGACAAACAAAAAACAACTTTACAATATCCAACCTCATCATTTGTTTATCATTATTATATATAAAATATATATTATATACAAAATTCACTTGCAGTGATGAAGGGCTAGTGTTGCTCGAAAGCTCAGCTTACGTTTCTGGTTGTTTTACTTTATTTTGATTTAGCTTGTCGCTTTTTTTTTTATCTCCATTGAGATCCAGCCATACCCACAGAATTGTCATTTTTTCAGTAATTTGCCTTTGGATTTATATACAAAATTAATTTTCAGGCTCCATACGCTGAGTTTGGTCCAGCAGGGAACTTTTGTAGATGGACCCACTAGGTATTTATATAGCATTCATGAATGTAATTTGAGATTCAAACTCTTCTACTTGGTAACTTTACAATAAAAACTCTGGAAATTCACACTGGATAGCAATTTGTTTTGCATTTAACAGAATAATACTAAATATCATAAATATATAAATTTATATAAACGGAAAGAAACTTGCAATGTGTGTTTTGTACTTAAATAATTTCTATTTAGAGATAAAAATAATGAGCTTATATAGAATAATAGAGATAAAATACTAAAGTGTATAGTATATTTAGACTATAACAAAATCTTAAAATGTATTAAATAGCAAACACTCACCAAAACTGTTTGTAAATTTAGAAACTATATTTCTAAATAACAATGGTAAAGCAATCCACAGCATGGCATAAAAGGCTGATTCTGACTTCATGATTGTCAGCACTAGAAGCAACACTAACCATAGTAACATAGTGACATCAAAAAATAAGGCATCAAGACAGGATTTGGAAAGATTCTACAAAACAAATTTAAAAACTGAAAATATTATTGGAGGCTGTATGATTTAAATTAGGTGGGTTTTAATTTGGTATCAATGGTAACATCAATTTCTGTACACATGGTACATCCTCACCATTCATAAGTAGGCCTATATGTTTGGTACCACAACCTTTGGCAGATTTATTTTCTTAGTTCAAAGTATTAAGAACATTTAAAATGAAAGCAAACCTCTATTAGGCTGAGTATTTATTTAGTGTGTCTCTGTCTACACTATCAAACTAGTTTGACAAGACAAGTGTGATGCGTCCATATATGGGCGCATCTAATTTTTTTGTCACACGTTTGATAGTGTAAACAGAGCTTTATACCATGTTAAGATTTGCTTGTTTATGTTTATTTTAACCATAAAAGAAAACAACTCCAAATTGTACATATGATGTTTTGTTAATTTGTGCCATAAAAAAACATGGTAATACTGTAATAGTGATAACTATGTTAAAGAAAGACTAACATTTGTTTACGTTTATTATTAATTATGCAAAATAATTAATACCTGGAATGTAGTTGACTTGAGATAATCATGAAAACATATGACAGAGAAGACTGCAGGTAACCAGTACAAACCAAACAAGAGCAATGGGTTTGAAAACCAAGCCATCTGTCTGTCAATGGCCGTCAGAATTGTTGCCATCATCACTACACTCAAACCTGCTAACACCACTGCCACTAGGGTGCAAGCTAGCCCCTTCAATAGTAAGCCTACAGTTAATTGCTGGCTACTACCTATAAGACAATATAAATGAATAAGTATATTATGCAGGTATGTTATACAGTACTTGTATGTTTCATTTTCAACTTCTTAGCTTCATGTTCTCCTTTATGTTTCCACCTCTTAAGTTACCTCTAGCATGTCTTAATAAAAACACATGGTTTATGGAATGTACCATTGTCTAATAAATAAATGTATTTGATTTGTAGCACTCTTCTTTAAAAGAAATAGGCCAATTTTGGTTTATTACTCACAGACTAAAAACACCATTTCCGGTTTGTGTAATATCAAATTCAATATTAGAACATTTAAAAATAATGAATTTGATAAACGTATACTTTAAATCTATTACTCATACATACTAATTCATTGTTTCAATTCATCTAAAACTGCAAGAAGACTATAAACCAGTGAGCCATGTCCACAAAACATTACTAAATATTGTAACTTTAATTTTAAAATTGTCTTCCGTGGTTTGTGGAAAGCAGATAAGTGACAAGAATTTAATTTTAAATACCTTTGCTGAATTTCTTTATAATACTTAAAACACCAAGTGTTGCCACCAAAGCATTTAATATCTTGCCGATTTGAGAGGTGTATGTGATCATGAAGAAACCCAACACGTCAAAAAATATCATTGATCCAAACTTCTCTTCCTCTGTATGGTCTATCATGATTGACGAATTGGCAAGAGCATGTACAAGAGATAACACGTTATCACCTAAAAAACAATACAAATTTATTTACAATTTAAAGAAAAAAGTATTAGAAGATATTTTTATGTTATGTATTTATTGGTCAAAGATTACCATTACCAAGTAAATTAATCACTGTCCTATCAGATAGATGGTAATGATGCAGGGGCTATTTTGTGAACCAGTTCATCGGGGTAACCCCCTACTCGTCTCGAATAATGAATTGTACACACAAACAAACTGGGTACACTGGACCTATGGTTTATAGTCTTTATCCAAGAAGACTTGTTCCACCACTGGAACTAAAAGCGAGTCGGCCTTGAACCCATGCCGATATTGTTGGCTTTTTAAATATGGTAAAAGGTGCCCCTGGCCTAACTGCTCAGCCATTTGAATCATCTGATGAGGGAAAAAACTATACTTTTATTTTATTATTATTATTTTTTTTTCATTTCCCACATAAAGTTATCAAATTCCATTCAGACATTGGAAATAACATAAGTAAATGAAATGGGCAAAACTACACATAATAATACCACATATTGACAAGGTTTATTGTTACAAACCATGATGATGACATCATAATCAATATGATCATTCATCACTAACATGCTTGTCTATCATCTTTGCTCATCTTATTTTAGCGTCAAATCATTTACCTGCTCTTTGAATACATCCTACAGGTATGTGCTCTAAATCATCATATTTTGTGTGGTAGACATAACCGTTGCTAATGTATGCAATATCAATACCTAGCAACGAAATAATCATTCAAGTAAAATCATTGTAATAATAAACAAATAAAATTAGAAAACATATTTTCGAATTATCAACAATATCCAACATGGTTTACAGAATTATTTTAAGCCCTAATATTACATCAGAAACCTGTATTAAAGCCAAAAGATAATATACCAATTAAAAAACAGACAGTGTAATTAGACCAAATACTAAGCACAGACCTGGTCCTAACAGTGGTATATAATTGGAAATTATCAATTTATAAAACAATATGTAAACTAAAAAATGACAAATTATACCTGGAATTTTCCCAAAGTCTCGAAAGATGCGAAAATCTGTATCAGACGGAATAAGTTCAGACTGGAACACCTCTTGCGCCAGAACAGAAGCAAATGGATAAGGAGCATGTTTGGCGTATGTACGAATTAACCATGGATTCTGTGGACCTTGAGAGGAAAAAAGGTTATCGAAAAAAAAAAGGTTTGGTAGGTTGATCTTATAAATGGTCACTCTTCTGATGGATGACCATCTTAGCTGGAAAATGCGTCCCATCCAACACAAATTACTTGAAGAAGTACAGTACAGTCAACTCTCATAAAATATTTTTTTTATTCTTTGAAAATCGGAAACTCTCCTAGATCCAAAAGGTCCCAAATTCTTAAATACCATTAACATACAGACATATTAAGCTCAATATATATAACACAAAACAAATAAAAGTGTCTGGTATTGAGAGAGTTCACTGTAATGGTATACAGTATATATATATTTCAATGTAGAAAAACAAAATTATCATATGCATGTATGTTACAGTAGGTATTTTATTTTATTTAATTTATTTCAATACCATACCATACATGAACAAAAACAGCTAAAAACAAAACAAAAAATGCAATCATTTTGTATTGTACTGGGATAGCCCTCTAACAAAAGGGAGTTACATCCTGAAGGGTCCCATCAACATAAAAACAATCAACGCTTTCAGATAGAGATACACATTTTTTTTTAAATTAGATAAAAGCACTATTGCACAAAACTAAAAACATCTTGACTCACCAGTTTGGAAAACAAGCTCTCTTCCCCCAGCACCTGCTGCCTCAAGATTTACAAAGGATTTAATGCTGCTTGCCCACTTATGCTGAGTGATAAACCCATGACTAGCAGGCAACAGGTTCTCCTCAGCACCGTTTAGAAGGAAAATGACATCATGTTGCAGAAGGGATGGAGAAATGGATAAGACACGGATAAGTTCAAGCATTACGCCACAGCTGACTGCATCATCAGTTGCTCCTAAAAAAGAAGATAAAAAAGTAACATTCAATAGTCTAGTGGAGATGTAGCTTGGTGGTTAACATGCTTGCCTTCCAAGAGTCATGAGGTTGTAACTCATGACTCTTTCAATTCCACTTCCTAAGCCTCAAATGAGACTTAGTTATAAGCAAGCATGATAAAGTTTATCCATAGTTTATGAAATTAAAAGAAAAATAATAATTAAATAATTTTAAGCAGAGTTCAATGCTGGTCCCATTATAATAAGGTATAATATAATATTATGGTACCCAAGTAAAACATTGGTTGGTTGGTGTTTTTTCCACAATACATTTAGCTACTTACCTGGGCTACTAAGTGCTGAATCAAAATGACCATTGACCAGCAAGCTGGTCCTCTCTTGACCCTCCTTTGCAACCCCACGTACACGCACAACAATGTTAACAATTCCTTTGTAATGTGAAGTGAAACCATCAAAGCGCTCGAAAAGGAATGACCCTTGGGGGCGCTGTATATCAACATCTATCTTCTGGATTGAGTTTGCTTGTTGTTGAATGTTACTAACTTCTTTGAGAATGTATTCAACTGCTAGGACATCATTTTCATGCGACCCTGCATGATGTGGACCAAGGTTTGCTAGAAACGCTACGTGTTGACGCGCACCCTCTTCAATAAATACATTCTTATCATCTGTACTTAACTTGCGAGCTGCTGGAAATTGGTAGTGTAAACTATATACTGAAGAAAAGAGGGCGATATACATTATAGTGACGGCTATAAAACCCCATTCACCATGTCCATGTCGGTAAAATTTGTCATCATCAAAATGTATGTCATTTGTTCTACCCTGCTTTGAAGAATGTTGTCCTCTTCGTCGCATCTGTAAAATAAAAAGTTTTAAATTTTACAAATTTCAAATTATGTAAATTATGCACAGCATTTTCTACACATTTGTAACCAAAATTATTGAGCTAATCTATGGCCTACTCTACATGTACTAGCTAACCTACCTAGGGTCTTACTAGGCTAGTATGGTCCGAGCGGGATAACTTATCATGCATACACACAGTACTTATAGACTAGGCTAGTATACTGTAGGCCTAGCCTAGCTAACTAACTAGGTTTTCTCTATGTCATTAGTTTCCTACTCATCATTTATTGGCTTAAAACACAAATTAAAAAAAATAAACTTTACCTTTCTGTCGTTTGTGTTTTGTAAATCAACTTCTTAATCTTAGGTTAGTTTTCAACTACCGGCTTCTTCCGCATTTGGATAGAATGCCGACGATGCTGCAATATTCGGTGTTGCGTGTCCCCAGGCACGTCGCTATATATTTCATGAATGTGATTGGCTAGAAAGTCTTGCGCTAGACGTTCATATCCAGAAGGTAAACAAATAATTTATCACATGATTAATCTCATGTGAAAACAGGAAATTGTTTTCTTCAAAACAATCTGAAGTTAATCTTCAAATTAGTAAGTTAAAAATAAAAATCAGAATAAAATGTTTATAGATTATATATGACTTTAGACCAAGCAAAACTAGCCAATTGTAAAAAATACAACCAAGCATATTGAGTTGAGAAATTCAATTAGCTAGGCCTAATAAGTAATAACTAGCTAGTAGAGTCTAGTAGGCTAGTGTAGGCGGGGAACAGACGATGGTCCTTGGGCGGTTATCCGACGATCGGGACCACAGACGATCGGGCCCACTTCAAGACGATCGGGCCCAAATCGTGAGACGATCGGGCCCATCAAGGGTGAAAGACGATCGGGCCCATCAAGGGTGAAAGACGATCGGGCCCAGAGAAGATCGGGCCCAACAAACAAGACGATCGGGTCCAAAACATTCTCGGAAAATTTTAAAAAATAAATACGCGAATACAAACAACACAATAATAACAAAATCAATCACATTTATTCATAAATCGAGAGTATTGGTAAGAAATTCTTAAAACCAGTAGGCCTAGTGTTAATTAGTGGAAAATTATGATAAAATCAGAAAAAAATCTAATTGTAATTAACGTTTTTAATTAAAATCTTAATTTACGCAAGAAAAGCATGTTGAGACTAGCACTAGGAATGAAAAATAATGAAATGTGGCACATTATTTTATATAACACAAAAGACTATCGGGCCCAACGCTAAGACGATCGGGACCAACTGGTAAGACGATCGGGACCAACTGGTAAGACGATCGGGCCCAACGCTGAAGACGATCGGGCCCAACGCTGAAGACGATCGGGCCCAACGCTGAAGACGATCAGGACCACGTTTTCTGGGCCCGATCGTCCGTGGTCCCGATCGTTCGATAATCGTAGTAGAGTAGGCTATTCTATAAGCGGTGGTACATGTGAGTGTCTACCATGAGAGTAACTAGGCTACAGGCTACTATATACTCTAGGGATGTATGCTAAAGTTACCTAACTATGATACATCAATCTGCATTTCTGCAAAAACAAATAAAAATTCTGCCTTTTTTTATTTCAGATAAGATATGGCTACTGAACAAACATCTTTATTTACCGAATCACAATTTTCCAGTTCAAAATCTGAAGATAAAAATACAACATTTTATGATTCTAAACAAGATGTAACAAAAGATGTAATGATTGTTTTTTGTTTTGGGTTTTTTTTTGTAATTGGTGTGATATAATAGTAATAACGCCAATGGGGGCATATCCAGAACATAAGGGTACAGTATGAGAATTCTGTTGGAAGACCCAATTATATGTGATCAATATGACTGCCAGGTTATAATATAAGTCCATTTTAAATGCCTAAATGAATGAAAGTCTAAATGTGATAAAAAAAAAAACGTGAATATACTCATTATTAATTTCACAAGTTTGCCATCCAGGTAAGCATTATTAAATGAAGTGCACCACCCTCTACCTTATTTTCAGTTCTGTGTGTTTTCAGAGTGGTTAACAGGCGAAAATGACTTCAACCAAAAATTCCTGTAAACCTGTTTAATTACCTATTGTTCTTATTTCATTTATATTGCAGAAACGGGTGATGTTCCTTTTTGTTGGAATTGTAGCAGTTTCAGTACTAGTAAGTTGACGAGATCTAAAAGGCACCTAATTTATCCATATAATCCAATCTAGAACAAATGACACCTTTGAACAGGGGGCGGGGGGAATGAGTACTTGATAGAGGTGTGCTACTGTATAACATGCTTAGTGTGACAGGGGAATGAGTACTTGATAGAGGTGTGCTACTGTATAACATGCTTAGTGTGACAGGGGAATGAGTACTTGATAGAGGTGTGCTATAACATGCTGATAATTGTGATGGTTTTATAGATCCAACTCATTTTAAGTATGCTTTGATTCTGAAAAATTTTCCCAGCAAAGTTTGATGAAAGCAGAAGAATGTATACTGTAAACTATTCTTGTTTGTTCTTATCCTACATTGTTTTTTAATGTAATATTTTATAGTGAATCCACTAATATGGCACTTATACCAAGAAATGATTATTATTTAAATGTTAAGTTCTGTCTACACTATCAAATTTTATGTGACAAAAAATGTGATATGCACATGCATACAATGATATCACATCACTACCATATTTGGACATATCACTACTATATTTGGGCACGTCATACTTTTTTTGTTGTCAAATCTGATTATCAGTAGTGTTTTTTCCTTATACATCCTTGTTCATTCAGATTTTTATTCTATAAAATTGGTGAGAGGTGATAGGAAGAGCATCTTCAGATGTGCCATTGTCTAAGACCTATATTATTATTTTCATATTTTTTTTTAACCTTTTTAGATCTCTATAATTCTAAGTATTGTTCAAGGTGCAAAGACTAAAAGTCATGGATTTATCTATTTCCTGCTTGGTTTCAGCTTGGTGGGATTCGTTGCTATAGAACTTTTTATGGTATGTAGATATCTAAAGCTCTGTCTACAATATTGAACTTTATGTGACCAAAAAATGTGATGTGCCCATATATGGACATGATGATGTGATATCACTACCATATTTGAGCACATCACATTTTTTTGTCAAACTAGTTTGATAGTGTAGAACGAGCTTTAACAAAAACATTACGATAAATAGATAAACATACATTTTTCTTACATAAAACAAAATAAATTTTTCGTTTTACAACTATAGGAAAATCATTTATGCTGTCATTTTAATATTTTTTAAAATCCGATCAAATGATGTCATGATCAATAAAAACAATAACATCATTGTATTGTAACAATATAATTGCTCTTACTGATCATGATGTTTTAACAACTCCTTTTTTCATGACCACAGTGCTGATTTTGCCATTTTTTAAAACTGATATGTGATTTATCATTATATATATAACTTAATTTCAGATTCGATTTATAAAAACAGGGGATTTACATGAAAGCAAGACGTGGTTCCTGTATGTCGTTGGTGCTTGTATTATGTTGGAGACAGTTTTCACAGATGTTTTGCTATATCAATGATAAATTTCCAATCAAGTTATATTGAAGTGTACTATACTAGTTTATAATCTTTTATAAAATGAATAGATGATGCCAAATACGTAACTACTTATTTACCTTGGACTGAAATGTCAGCCATGTTTTGTACTCCTTGGTTGCAAACTTAACCCACCTAATAATAATATTATATATACTGTACTTATATATGTATTGTTCAATTTAGATTCCAAACAACTGAAAAACATTTTAGTCAATGTGTCTATTTGCTTAGAAAAGATCATGATATTCAATTGTTTTGATTGTATTGACATTTGTAACTCCATTTGCTTATTATTAAAATACACAAATGAATAATAACTATACTAATACATATATAACACAAATTTAAAAATAAGAAAGTTGGTACGATGTGTAAATATATTACAAGCTAAATATTTATTTTGATCAGATTTTGTGTTAAAAATATTAATTAAATATATGCATAGGATACACATATAATTATTATTGCTGTAGATTTGTAATTAAATTTTTGTAATGATTAATATTTTGAATAAAGATATGAAATTAAACTATTTTGTTTTTCATACTTTTGTGCTTACTCCTCCCTTTATTTCAACATGTCCCTGCTGATCATTGTGAAAACGTGAGTAGCGCCCTCTTTTTTATAGTTATTTTTTAAAAATGGCTGCCCCCATAGAAGTTGTTTTGACATGCGATTTGTCTGGGCAAATGTGGAATACTTGTGTTTGGGATTTGAATTCAGGAACTGTGTTAAAGTCATACTCAGGTGGAATAAGTACTTCAAAGAGTCTTAATTTTATTGGTAGAGATTATCTGTTGTCTGCTTCACCTAGCAAGTCTGTTCTAAACTTGTGGTCTCTACACAAAAGGGTGAGTCGCCAGGCCTTCTGCGACGTGGGTCTGGGAAATCAACAAATTTCACAGTTGTGCAAAGGATAGTGTATTCCTAATTGGTCGTTTCGTCCCTATTACAATCATGATGTGACTATAATTTAAAATGGATATAAAATAATATGAACTGATTCTAGGCCTATTTCACATGACTTTTTTTGTAAATCAATGCCATGACAAATTTGTTAAAAAAAATGTAATTTATAAACATTACATTATTTTACTGTAAAAATGTATTAATTGTGAATAATTATAAATTAATACATTAATTTTAGGAACAGCAACAAGTAAAGATGATTTGCCCGGGAGTTGTAAATTGTCTGACAGTGTCACCTGATGGAAGTTATTGTGTCGCAGCGATTTCTGAAAAGATATATATATGGCAGGTAATAATAATATATTTCGATTAAATTTTGTATAATAAAAATATTAATAATTTTGTTAATATAATTATATTGTATTTGCATGGTAGCATGCAAATATAAATCACATTTTGGTCATGTAAAAAATGGTATAATGCACTTTAATACTCAATAAAAATCTTAATACGTTGTGTTTTTATTTAAACTATTTGTATTTTTTTATTTAAATCTTAGTTTTCAACTGGGAATTTATTAGCTGTTGTTTCAAGACACTACCAGAAAGTAACGTGCCTGTCTTTTACTGATGATGGCAGCCATTTTGTATCCGGTGGCGAAGACAACATTATTATAGTATGGTCAATGGCAAGGTTAGCAGGTTTTAAACTTCAATTCAACATTTGTCCATATGATACATAAAAAACAATTACATTCTGGAATCCATATATATATTCATATATACAATTTATCATTTAGTAAATGTTATGCACGATTTCTTGCGCAATGTCAAATTAAACAAATTCTTAGTTAAAAAATAGCTGCGGTGTACTGTAAAAATTAAATAAAATACACCCTACCATGCCTTTAATTAAGAGTATATGCATCTGTAATATTTTTTTCTTGTTTCTTTAAAATAGTCTATTACAAAAAAGTAATACTTACCAGCAATGCATAGAACCATTGCATATTTGGTCACAGCACTCTCTACCAATCACTGACGTTTACTGCGGAACTGGTTTTCCCCATTCAAGAGTGGTCTCAACCTCACTTGATCAAACATGTAAAGTAAGTTCTGTGTGTACAGTTAACTCAACCAATTTAAACCTGCACTAAAAGAGCACTGGTCTAACCACCTAAACTACAGCCCATATGAATCAAAGAATATTTTCTGGTCAAGAGGGGCACAGAAGCATTAATGTTTTAAGTCTTGAAATCCGGGTAGGTAGGTAATATCTCTTTTGAAAGATTGAAAAAGAAATAACATTTTTTCTGTCTGGCTTTAAAGACCCCTTCCCTGCAATTTTGGACATTTTTTGGAAAATAATACATATATATCACTTTAAAAACATTAAATCATGTCATTCCTTGTCTTAAATGTACGTTTTATGGTAAATTATGATAAAAAGTGAGAAACAATGCACTACCTAAGTAGCTCGCGGCGATCGACCTCTCGTGGACGGTCTTAGGCGTAGCCTAGCTAGTAGGCTTAGTTTTGTAGGCCTAGCTGGTAAACATCGGTAACGTACGAACATCATACGGTAGCTATATACCTAGCCTGACGTTGTATAGTTGCTGCATTAATTGTCTTTCTATTTTTGCCAGACTCCGTTGATACAAATTGGGGAAAACCCGGTATTTTCGCTGAAAAGTTAGGAGTCTTCCATTTGTTTTGGCCTCACGATCGATCGAAAAGTGGGCAAAATACAGGTGAAAAACAAAAATATCAATCCGCGCGCAATGCATTTTGGGATTTATAGCGGGCCGCTATAATTATTAGAATCAACTTATTTTTCACATTTTTAACCGTTTAAAGACGAAAAAAAAGTTATCGCAATAGGACCATATAGTATTATTTTTACATTAAATATAGTTTGTGATCTTAAATTAGATCTAAAAAACGTAGGGAAGGGGGCTTTAAATATTTGAAATAATAAGAATAATATACAATGAAAGCAAACAAGTTTTAGTGAAGTTTGATTTAATTTTATTTACATTTAGTTATGGGACATGGCGTCTGGAGAACTGTTGCAAAACTTTGTGTTTGATGTCCCTCTGCATTCTGTTGTCATGGATTCTGCCGAGTATCGTTTGTTTGTTGGTGGAGCTGACGGAAACATTTTTCAACTAAATCTTTTTAGTAACGTAAGTATTCTGTTATCTCATTTTTTTATTTGAAATCAAGAACTAGTCAATTGAGATTATATTATAGGTCCAGATGATGTCAGGCACAGTTATATGCATAGGTCATAGGCCCTCTCAAAAAGTGGCTTACATAGTATCCACCTACATCATGTTGGATGAAATCATCAACTCTAATTAACATTAACATTAAGTTCAGCACTAATTTTAGGCCCTGGTAAATGTAAATAGGGGAATAACCTGCTACTTGCAGCCTACTGTGCTGAATTGCACACAGGTGTGGACGACACAGACCATAATTTTCTACTAACTTAAGGGTCCCTTCGTGTCGAGTGCTGCCACCAAACAGTGCCCATTCGTCTGTCCACAATGACATGGACTGAATGGATCAGTACACCGGGGTAACCCCGTACTTTTCCGATTTCAAAATCCTGTGTCTGCCACTACTGACTAAAACATTTGTTTGTATACATGCGGTACATGCAGTAAATATGGAAATGCTGTACAAGTATTATTCATTCTAATTGAAAATGTATTAAAATGGATTAAATGTTAATTATTTTGATTGTTTAATGTCTACATTATTTATCTTAACAGCCTTGTAAAGTAGATTCAGACAATAAACAGGAAACACCTGACATATTCAAAGGTCATAGGTTAGTTAAAACTTTTGCACTGGTCTTGTTCTTTGTTTGTAGCAAATTCAACTGAATAGCCAACAGGGATGCATTTGAAAAAGTATAATAATCACTGGGCATAACTCTTGTCCTCTTGTCCCTGTCACACAAAATATTATTACATATAAAGATTATGAACAATTTTATTGTTTTTGTTAGCAATAAAGTAACATGTTTATCAGTATCAATGGATGGCAGTAGACTTGTATCTGGTAGTCATGACAACACAGCACGCATATGGGATGTTTCAAGTAGACAGTGTGTGCGTACACTAAAACATAAAGGTAAGTTCTTTATCTATAATGACTTGAAGATGTCAGTTAATAGAAAATGTTTGTTTAAAGCTCTGTCTACACTATAAAACTTTATGTGACAAAAAATGTGATGTGCCCATATATGGACATGATGATGTCATATCACTACCATATTTAAGCATTTTACTACCATATTTGGGCACATCACACTTTTTGTGTCAAACTAGTTTGATAGTGTTTGCAGAGCTTTAAGACTGTAGACGGAAGGAGGCGATAATCTATGCGTATAAGCCCAGTACACGCCATTCTCTGCGCATTCAGTACTATGTTTGGTTGGTTACTCCTTCGTCTACTGTCTCAAAATAAAAGCTTCCTGATATAAATATATAAGCCCTGTTGTATATCATCTATCCCAGAGGAGGATCCAGGATTTTTTTTAACATGGGAGCGCTAACATATAACATTTATAATCTGTCAAAAATAGATATCAATACAGTATATAGCTTTCAAGAGAGAAGGCTGCATGCCCCTGGTGTTACCCCCTGGATCCACCCCTGTATCCTGCTGCGATGCCAAAGCAGATCCCCCAACTTTAAAATCGGAATAAACATATATTTTGTTTAGCACTCATGATAATCCAACAGCAGCGAAAGTGAGAATACAAATTGATGGAACAACTATTATGTACAATTATTACTTTGTTTTTGCATTACTTTTTTTCTGTAATTTTTCATTATTGTTAATCTATTGTATCACGTGATTCTAATTTTTTAACATTTTGTTTAATCCTGTCAGATCACCGTCATGGGTTTTGTTTAATCCTGTCACCGTCATGGGTTTTGTTTAATCCTGTCACCGTCATGGGTTTTGTTTAATCCTGTCACCGTCATGGGTTTTGTTTAATCCTGTCACCGTCATGGGTTTTGTTTAATCCTGTCACCGTCATGGCTTTTGTTTAATCCTGTCACCGTCATGGCTTTTGTTTAATCCTGTCACCGTCATGGGTTTGTTTAATCCTGTCACCATCATGGGTTTTGTTTAATCCTGTCACCGTCATGTGTTTTGTTTGATCCTGTCACCGTCATGGGTTTTGTTTAATCCTGTCACCGTCATAGGTTTTGTTTAATCCTGTCACCGTCATGGGTTTTGTTTTATCCTGTCACCGTCATGGGTTTTGTTTAATCCTGTCACCGTCATGGGTTTTGTTTAATCCTGTCACCGTCATGGGTTTTGTTTAATCCTTTCACCGTCATGGGTTTTGTTTAATCCTGTCACCGTCATGTGTTTTGTTTAATCCTGTCACCGTCATGGGTTTTGTTTAATCCTGTAGTGTCACCGTCATGGATTTTGTTTAATCCGGTGACCGTCATGGGTTTTGTTTAATCCGGTCACCGTCATGGCTTTTGTTTAATCCTGTCACCGTCATGGGTTTTGTTTAATCCTGTCACCGTCATGGGTTTTGTTTAATCCTGTCACCGTCATGGGTTTTGTTTAATCCTGTCACCGTCATGGGTTTTGTTTAATCCTGTCACCGTCATGGGTTTTGTTTAATCCTGTCACCGTCATGGGTTTTGTTTAATCCTGTCACCGTCATGGGTTTTGTTTAATCCTGTCACCGTCATGGGTTTTGTTTGATCCTGTTACCGTCATGTGTTTTGTTTAATCCTGTCACCGTCATGTGTTTTGTTTAATCCTGTCACCGTCATGGGTTTTGTTTTATCCTGTCACCGTCATGGGTTTTGTTTGATCCTGTCACCGTCATGTGTTTTGTTTAATCCTGTCACCGTCATGGGTTTTGTTTAATCCTGTCACCGTCATGTGTTTTGTTTAATCCTGTCACCGTCATGGGTTTTGTTTAATCCTGTCACCGTCATGGGTTTTGTTTAATCCTGTCACCGTCATGGGTTTTGTTTAATCATGTCACCGTCATGGGTTTTGTTTAATCCTGTCACCGTCATGGCTTTTGTTTAATCCTGTCACCGTCATGGCTTTTGTTTAATCCTGTCACCGTCATGGCTTTTGTTTAATCCTGTCACCGTCATGGGTTTTGTTTAATCCTGTCACCGTCATGGGTTTTGTTTAATCCTGTCACCGTCATGGGTTTTGTTTAATCCTGTCACCGTCATGGCTTTTGTTTAATCCTGTCACCGTCATGTGTTTTGTTTGATCCTGTCACCGTCATGGGTTTTGTTTGATCCTGTCACCGTCATGGGTTTTGTTTAATCCTGTCACCGTCATGGGTTTTGTTTGATCATGTCACCGTCATGGGTTTTGTTTGATCCTGTCACCGTCATGGGTTTTGTTTAATCCTGTCACCGTCATGGGTTTTGTTTAATCCTGTCACCGTCATGGGTTTTGTTTAATCCTGTCACCGTCATGGGTTTTGTTTGATCATGTCACCGTCATGGGTTTTGTTTGATCCTGTCACCGTCATGGGTTTTGTTTAATCCTGTCACCGTCATGGGTTTTGTTTAATCCTGTCACCGTCATGGGTTTTGTTTAATCCTGTCACCGTCATGGGTTTTGTTTAATCCTGTCACCGTCATAGGTTTTGTTTAATCCTGTCACCGTCATGGGTTTTGTTTAATCCTGTCACCGTCATGGGTTTTGTTTAATCCTGTCACCGTCATGGGTTTTGTTATGTTTATTTGTATTGTATTATCATGTTTTTAATTAACGAAATAAATGAAAAATGAAGGATCGCTAATTCCTAATTGAACTCTCATTAAATGTGCTATTTTCATTTATTTATTTCACAGGGCCTGTATCAAATACTGTAATCAAGGTGCCTCCTAGGAAAATGTTCAGTGCTTTAAACAAATCAGGACTTCCCATTAAACCATTCAAACGACATGTTCATGTGCCTGCTACAGGGTCAAAGGTCGGAAACCAAACTTCAAGGGAGTCGGTTCAAATTAGGACAAGGCATTCATTTACTTCAACAAACTACACAGTAAGACAAAGATTTCAGTTTCATAATGTCATCAAAACTATTTGGTTTGTTGCCGTTTGTTTCAATTTGAAATTAAAAGATAATAATAATAATACGTCGATCTTATATAGCGCTTAATGCACAAAGCCTCTAAGTTCTTAATAGATGTTTCAAGGTTAATTATCATCTGACACCTGATGCAAATAAAAGAAATAACGAGATAGATGTAGCCTAGATGTGAAACAAAATCTTGCATTTTTGTAGAACCTCTATTAAGAAGACACCATTGGAACCAAAAACGTGTCTCCTCAATAGGGTTTCCCTGTATAGCAGTCGTCTGTAGTTAAAATATATATTTCCCCTTGTTCATTTTATGACAAAGTGTCTCCTGAATAGGGGTGTCCCAAAGGAGGAGTTCTACTTTATATGTTTTGTATGTGATTGATATAATATTACAGAATTGTTTTTTTATAGGATTCAATTGAACCTTTGGTAGAGTTAGTTAAAAAGGTGAAGTACAATATTTAATTTTGTTGATAACTTGATAGCAATGGGTTTACTATGTTTGATTAATTTGATAGATAAAAACTGAATGTTAAACATTATAGCCACATAAATTTGAATGATGTATTTGGTTATTTTCAGGATGATAAAGTTTATTCCCAGTTGCCAGCGGAAACCAATCAAGAGCTTCAAAAAGTAAAGAAGTTGAATGAAGAATTGTACACGTTTACAATAAAACAACTTGTGCAATAAAGACAACAAGTTGCACTCAAATAGAAACATTCAGTGCTTAGTGGCACTCTGGTTAATAAGCTTATCATATAATAATGCTTACCAATTCTAGGGCCCTTGGTTCAAATCATAGTGATGTCATATTACCAGTATTTTTTCATATTGGTAAACATCAGTGCCACAATCTATAGGGATGTGGTGAGACCTTAAAAACTGATGTGGTAAAGAAATTTTAAATAAACATATGAATATAAAGTATACAAGCATTTTCGGGGTGGGTGAGGGTGGAGGAGGTGAAAAAATGTACTCTGCCTCATACTGGCCCCAATCTAACCTAATGATAAGACTTTTTTTAGTAATTTTGTGATTAAATGTGCGTATAGGAACGTACTAAAAAGTAAAGAACAATACAAACTGTGTACTTGGTAAGCCTCAATCTACTGCAATGGAACTTACTATTTAACGATTGTTTAATATTGCGTACTATTGCACGCCATGTGACCAACATTCGTCCAATCAAATGACAGCAATTTATTTAGTTTTTCTACTGCAATGGAACTTATATCAAAAAAATATAAATAACACACTCAGAACTTTCTGAAAGATGTGTTAATGCAGGCACTGGAAATGTGGCATTGCATTGTATATTATAAAGCCTATAAAAAATGTGTTAATTTTTTGTGAGCTTATATGGTATGTTTTGCCTTTAGAAAAGTGCATATGACTTAACTTGCTTGTATGTGAAATTATACTTATAATGACTCGTACAATTCATGTTAAATTAATCAAAGTACAGTATTATGAATATTTGATATGAATTTAATCAGATGTTATTATAAATGAAATATTCATTGCCATAAACTGAATCACAGGTTTCAGGTGTACAATGTTGGTAAAGATGTATATACATTATGTATGTATTTCTACACCAACCCTGTTATTGTATACATCAGACATTGTACCTACTTGATATATTATGCGATTTTTATTTGTAAAGTTGATATAGTATGTTGTAGCCATTGTAATCTTTTAATCAGGAATGCAAATCAGAATCTAAAAGGAACAACTTTAATATCTAACCATGTCCATTTACAATTGTATGTATTTCTTAAACACATTGTCGCTCTCGTTGAAATAAATTAAATTATACCAGGCAGGCATTATTATTATATATATTTTCATACAATGCGTTCATGCTTAGTTATTTACCCAGGTAAGTAGATGATCTACCCACCAAAGTTAGCGCTAATAATTGGGCCATGAAGCCAACTTACCCAGGTAAGTAAATGATCTACCCACCAAAGTTAGCGCTAATTGGTCCATGAAGCCAACTTACCTGGGTAAGTAGTAGATGATCTACCCACCAAAGTTAGCACTAATCGGTCCATGAAGTCAACTTGCCCAGGTGAGTAGATGATCTACCCACCAAAGTTGGCGCTAATCGGTCCATAAAGTCAACTTACCCAGGTGAGTAGATGATCTACCCACCAAAGTTGGCGCTAATTGGTCCATGAAGTCAACTTACCTGGGTAAGTAGATGATCTAACCACCAAAGTTAGCGCTAATCGGTCCATGAAGTCAACTTACCCAGGTAAGTAAATGATCTACCCACCAAAGTTAGCGCTAATCGGTCCATGAAGTAAACTTACCTGGGTAAGTAGATGATCTACCCACCAAAGTTGGCGCTAATCGGTCCATAAAGTCAACTTACCCAGGTGAGAAGATGATCTACCCACCAAAGTTGGCGCTACTCGGTCCATGAAGTCAACTTACCTGGGTAAGTAGATGATCTATCCACCAAAGTTAGCGCTAATCGGTCCATGAAGTAAACTTACCTGGGTAAGTAGATGATCTACCCACCAAAGTTAGCGCTAATCGGTCCATGAACTCAACTTACCCAGGTAAGTAAATGATCTACCCACCAAGGTTAGCACTAATCGGTCCATGAAGTCAACTTACCCAGGTGAGTAGATGATCTACCCACCAAAGTTAGCGCTAATCGGTCCATGAAGTCAACTTACCTGGGTAAGTAGTTGATCTACCCACCAAAGTTAGCAATAATTTACCAACTTACCCGGGTAAGTGTAACTAAGCCGCCACAATTAATTTGCCATTGAGTGGTATACAAAATAGGTGGCTCTGTTGTATTTCAAAAGCAATAGTATAAAACAAAATATTTTCCAAACGCGAAAAGATTTTTTTTTCGTACCCAAAAAAAAGTACTATTTAACGATCGTTTAATAGTGCGTACTATTGCATGCCATGTGACCCACATTTGTCCAATCAAATGACAGGAATTTATTTAGGTGTTATATAAAATCAATTATTACAGCGAATATTCATAATTGAAACAGACTTATAATACCAAGTATGGAAATGGTTATCTTTTATTCTCTCATTCTGATGTATATATTCAAGATAAATTTCTGTACATACACATACTATTGAAATGTAACCAAAACAAAGTACATTATGTTAATAATTTTACCCATTTTTCAACAAAATGTGTTTCATTTCATAATTCAACAATGATGTATTTGTGACGATTAATGATTAAAAATAAATAAATCATCTAAATATGGACGACTCTAACAAAAGGGACGACCTCTATTAAAAGGACAACCTATATTAAAGGATCACCCTTTTTCTTGCACCAACAGAAAATAAAATATACATTTTGTTGACCCCATGTTTCTGCTGCCAATAACAACTTGGAAGAAAAATGACAATAAAATAAATATCTAAAGCTTTCTTTACTTTTCATTATTATATCAAATCTGTTTTAAGTGCAACCTTGATATTAATGCCATGCACATGCATTACAAATCATATCAATCATTCCTTGTAACACAAACCAGCTAAATACATTTGTTTACAGCTGTAATAGCAATTGATCAAGACAATAGTTTCTCTGACAAACTTTTTTTCATCATTAAAAGGTAAATTTACACAGGCAATAGACCCTCTCCTCCATTCGCAATCTATAAGCTTATATTCCTGCCTGATGTCTACTCAAATGGTTACATGTACATAGGCACAATAAATACATTTTTAAAGGTACCCTACTCCCATTGAATTTCTTTGTGAATTTCCCAGACATTATGTATTTGTACTGAGGAAAATTTCAGTCAATACCTGTATATCATTGCATATCACAATATATAAATTCTAGAATTAAAATGTATCAGATCCTTTTCTCTTTCTAATTTGATGGAAATAGTGAGTATATAACAACATTAAAGGCCATAAATTTCATTTTTAGAATCTATGTATGTGGTATGTAAAATAAACATTGCCTAGAGCAGGTCAAACCTGCTGACGACTTTATTATTCTTTCTACTAAAAACCTAGTTTTTACACCTTAAAGCACTTAACAACCTAGACTATGACATATGCATGTATTGTCAACATGCATCATCCCAGAAATAGAAACCGCAAATGCAATCTACTGTGCAACGTGGCCTATGACGTATGTATGCTTTGTTTGACATGCATCCAGAAGTAGAAACAGCAAAGACATAGATTTTAAAACCTTACACTGGCTAAAAATAGGATAAGGGGAAGTTGAAATTGCAAAAGAAAAATATATAGTGAAATTTAACTATACTGAAATGTGAAGTTAGGCAGTGGCGTGTATGAGCGCTCACTGGCTAAACCCAGAGCTTATGGGCCCCAGATGAACAGCTAAGATGAACATCCCCAATGTAACTATCCCTAGTGCAGTATACTACTGGGTTAGGGCATAATGGTGCACACACCTACTGATATTCTTAGCCTGTTAAAACTAGTTGAAAGTCTGTTATTACAATTTTAACAAGTTTAATTATATTTAAAAGAAAAATCTTTTTTTAATCACCATAACATACATCCATAATTTATAACCAACTTAAATCTACAAAAGGTCAAATTTAACCAATTTAAAATTGAAAAACCTTGCAGATAGTTATACAATGGCTTCATTATTCTTTTCAACTTATAATCTTTTGAACTGTGTATTGTGCATTTAAATGCAAGCTCTTTATAAGGTGGCTCTCTATTTTGCTCCAGAATAGGCCCTTGAACAAAACCAGGATGTATACTGTACCACAATAAGCAGCACAGATATTTTGCCATGTTAATAATAATTTGATCATTTGCATGGTGTAATTCCAATTTCTTTCTAAAATACTGTATGCAGGACAAAGGTATACTTTAATTAATCATTAAAAGTTTCAGATATATACTGAGTAATAAAAGACAGTATAATTGCTTATTGATAATTCCACACTGTGAAGAAACAAGTGTGTTAGTACCTGTATGCATTTGGTGTTAAAGAAGAAAGTAGAAGCAATGTAGATAAGTGTGTATGGACAATGTTACTTCCACACCAAAAGCAAGGGTAAATACATAAGCATAGAGAAAAGTGTTCATTGCTTCATACTATCTGGTGCCTAAAAGTCCCTGTTATAAAGATTATAATTGAAAGACTTTTGAGACCCCATCATATTCTCCAAAACCATTATGACCATAGCAAACAATAAACATTTCTTTTTATTTCTGAATAATTAAATGTGTCCATAAAATCTTGTCAAGTAACATGGTTGAAATAAAAAGAACGAACTAAACAATGATTCACAATACAAACTAGCGTGCACACATAATTTTGATATCTTTACATAGTTTTTTTTGTTTACAAAATAGCATCGAATGCTATAATGCACATAGTCACAAGGTTTAGTTTGTATTCTATAAGTTGATGTGCAAGAAATGTTTCTTCGTTAGTTCATAGCAGATAACACCATTTTCCAGATATATTCTCCAATAAATCTCTTTTCTATTTTTATTGTCTTGCTATTAAATAAACTTCTTTAATATCAAAGGTTTGAGTTGTTGTGCAATTGCTGTAAACAGTCTTCTAATATATTTAAATATTTGTTCTTAAGTATTCGCTGAATCATCATATGACATCAGTAATGCAGCATCTACTGGTTCCATACACGAAGGACATGTGAAAGAACGCATTAACCAATCGTCTATACACTTTACATGGTACGTATGCATACATGGCAAGAAGCGTACAGGATCACCAACCTGGAAATCTATCATACATATAACACACCTAAAAGAAAATGAAAACTTGTTAAAATATCTTTATTCTTATTATCAGTGGAGGAATACACAAAGTAACAGTGATTTGCTTATACCTAGATACCCTTACAATTAACTGTCATCTCCAGAGATATTTACAAAAAAAGTGTAATGGTATAGCCCAAGAACACTGCCCTCTCTACCCTAATAGTATACATTTTAAGAAACTAGAGATAATCATCCTCTTCCCGACACCCTAGAGCAATGTGTGTTTTATTGCTCTATGATTACGCTATCTATTAAAATGTTTATACAGACAGTAGGCCCTAATAAATGTGAAAAAAAGGTTAAAGTTTAATAATTATGCTATTGTGTTAACGGAAAGAAAAACTCTAAACATAGCACATAGCATAGACTGAAACATTTCAATCGTTTGAACATTTTATTCATACTGTATAAGGAAATATCATGATAATAACAGTTGAAAGAATATTACTTTTATATGACATTGTTATAAAGGGAAAGTTTCTGTAAAAATCACATGTAATCAATATAATTGTATCAATATCCAAAGAAAATAATACAAAGAAAAAAATTGTGTGAGGTAGTGTCTAAATCATGGCCTAAGAAATTAATAACAATTGTAAATTTTTCAATTCAACAATTTACTACTTAACTGTATGGTAAAATGCTCTAAAAAGAAACATGCACTGGAGGACAAAAAATGAAAGTAGGATCTTAAATGCTACAAGAACATTTTATCATAGATTAATAAAGCAGTTGGGACATGGGCCAAGGAAGACATTAATTAATATTGATGGTACTGTATGATTCAACATCCACAATGTGAACATGTTTCAGAAGTAATGCTTACAATTACACTTAACTGTATGTTCATTGCATTTTTCAGAAATTTGATTATATTGGGCAGGGCCGGGAAATTTCCTGCCAACCTTATTTTTAAATCGGACACTAATTAAGAAGCTCCCGAAATTAAATTAAGTGACTATTTGATTTTTTTAATGCAAGTTTATTATACAAGTTCGGGGCAACAAAAATGTATATTTTAGTCAGTTTAAAAATTAAATTCTGGACTGTTCCATGATTAACAACAATCTATTGTGTAAGCATTGTGGCGTTAATACTAAAAATCATTCCAGATGACTTTGTTAGGTCATGGTTGGTTATATAATAATAATTAGCTTGTATTTCCACTTTTCATTAAGTTTAATAAAACAATTATCTTGGTGAATAATTTGATAAAGCATCTTATTATATTGGTGTACATATGTAAATTTTGTATGACACAACATAGTAATGAGATTGACAATTCAATTTAATTTATAGAAGCAGTAAAACTTCTAAAGGGGCCAATCAAGGAGAGGGCTTCTTGCTGCATTGCCACTGCCAGTGAATGTAAAATAAAATTTGGCCAACTTTGTTTAGAATACTGAAAAATATCTTCTTTTATCTTTTAGATTAGATTTCATACAGTACATACTACACTTATCATTTGACACCCTTTGCACCTGTTACAGAAGCCATGTATTTTGACACACCATCAATTTACTTGTTCTTTTTAACGAATCTAAAGATCTTTAAAAGACATAGGCAGTAATACTGTATGTATGCCATAAACTTGAATCACAAACATTATAACATAAATTAAATTTTATAGCAAGACTACTAAAAATGTGATTGGTTGTCCCATTCATGGCAGAAACTGACATTTGTAGTGTTATGTCAAATTAAGAAAAATCATATTTCTCCATGGTCAAATCAAGGAACAGTGAATAGAATATTATAACAAAGGCTCTGATTTTAAACATGTACTGTACTCAGCCATATCAACCATTTTATAGAAACTTTCAGAAACAATCAAGTGTCATTGTGACTTACTCTCTAACTTTTTTATTTGTATCATATTTGCCTGTGGGAAGGTGTTGAATTAGGCCCATTCGTTTGGCAATTTTAACCTGTTCTTCTTCTGTTAGTTGGCTCACTGTTCTTCGCTGCCCAGGAGTCGGGTGGTAAACTGGAGCCTGTTCCTATAAAAATATAAATACAAACAAGTCTGAATCATTGAATGGTTAAGGTGAAAATCTATACATAGTTACTTGGTAGATAGGCCCTGTAGTTTTAAGGATTCCACAGTTTTTGCAGAAGATATCTTCTGATAATTAAATGTCCCAATCGGAAATAATTCTATTAGCAACACATTTTTCCGCGACTTCTGTTTTTGCCTGTCTTTTGTCAATTTTTAATGGGTAGCCTTCTGTACGTAGAAGAGAGAAAATAGTATAATGAAAATATATTTATAATCGATCAAGGGTTTGAGAATGGAAGGGTTTACACAATCTGTACCCAATACCGAAAATATATTTTAATATGCTGTACTAACACTACAAACTACATTATGGATTTGATTAGCGGCATCCTCAAATGTGGCTAATTGCTTATGTCCTGAAAACTGTTTCAAATTATGTAATAGTAATTAACAATATTTGCTGGTCAGTGTGATAGTAATGTCTAGCTTCTTATCTCACTTATCAAGGAACAAAGAAAGTACATTTTGTCCCAGAGGAGGAAGAAACTAGTGTTTTTAAAACAAAGGAATATGGAAAATGCTTTGATTTGAAGACATTCATACGAAAAACAAAGAGATTTCTGGTAGAATTGTAGTGTTATTATACCTGGCAATTCTATTAATTTTGTTATTTTTCTATGACCTGCTAACTTCTTTGAAAAATAAATCAAGGGTTTATTATTAATTGATGATAATGGTTTAAAAAACAAAGAATACTGTTCTTTGTTAGAAAACTGAACACAGACTGTGGCCATATTTTTCTAGTCATGTTTTTCTACTCAATGTCACCCTGGGGCTGGCCTAAGACTGGTTTTCCAGTTTATTTATTATTAAATTTTAACCTATTTTTTGGATAAAAATTTTGATTTTTAATCACATAATATCTTCATATAATCATAATGATATAACTACAAAAAAAAGTGGTTGGGCCATCATCAATTAACCAAGAATCGATAATAATGATTACAATGATTCAATGAATCATTATAATGATTCAATGAATCATTAATATATTATTATCTTTATGACACAGTGTGGAATAAAATGTCACACCACACGCAAAACATATTGAAAGGTTAAACCTTGAAACAATCAATAACTATTTTGTTTATGGTGTTTAATCAAGCACATTGGAATTTATTGAATATCATTTTAAATATAATTAATAACAATGATTATATCTGGACCTTGACAAAAAATAAGATGAAAAGAGAGGCAACTAACAATATTCCGTGTTATATAGCAGTATAATATATTTCAAATAACATAACAATAGAGGGAACCCATGATGCGACGTTTCAATATTTATCTGATCATGATCAGTCAATATGTTTAACAACTCAATAATAGAAGTTGTTGTAGACCTTCAAATACAAAATATAAATATTAACCAGTACACTACCAGTAAAATAGTTATCTTATTAAATTTTACAAGTACTTGGAGTACCTGTCCATACTTGATTTTAAGTACACTACGTCAGATCAGCTCAATATAGTTCAGCAGTGTTATACAGACAGAGACAACAGAGAGCTCATCAGAAATTATTTTGTTATGGAGTGAAATTAGCTAGTCAACAAGGTCAACAAAAATGCAGTAGATTTGTTGTTAGTCCTGCTTTCATTCAATCTGTATGTCTTTAATACTCTACATTTGTACAATGTTTTTAATAGCCCAGGTGTTTCCAATAATGTAAACATGAGTACAATTGTATTTGTTCAAAAACATCGGGTACAGTAGCACAATCAACAGACAATGTATTAATTCATTGAAACTAAATTAATTATTTTGAAAATGAAACAAGTTTTTGTAAATGTTTTATTTGCGTCCTTGATTCTCCTACTTCCTTGTTGAAACCATCCCTTTGTTTACATTTTTAAACCAGTTTTAATATTTTATCATATGCAAACAAAGAAATATATAAATTACTGTAATGTTTAGGTATAAATTTGGTATGATTTTATAAAATAATCTCTGAACAGAAGAGGCAAGCTATTATGATGCAATATTTCATCTTTAGGAAATTAATCTTCATTCATAAAGATGAACAAATAAAGTTTGCAATATTGGATCGTAAATATAGCTTGCCTCACTTTTTGTGAATCAAATTTAATTATAATAATTAGCGAATTAGCATTCAGTATTCTATTGAAAATACATAAATAATATTGAAACAACATTCGGGTGCATATTTGCAATAGGCCTATATCAATATAATAAAACATTTTAATAAATTTTGTAAACAATTTAAAAAAGCATATAGGCCTAGGGGCCTAGGCTAGGCCTAATTATAAAAAGAGTGGGTTTTTTTTTACTGTAAGTATAATGGATTTGGACTAAAAGATAGATTTACGGTATTAGGATTAACTAGTAGGCTAGGTCCAAGTTTGATTAAAAATTAGAGGCCTAATTAGGTAGGTCTAATATTAATAATACTGGCTGGAAAAAAAATCTAAAAACAAATATATAGGCCTAGGCCTAGGCCTAGCCTAATTATAAAAAGAGTGGGTTTTTTTTACTGTAAGTATAATGGATTTGGACTAAAAGATAGATTTACGGTATTAGGATTAACTAGTAGGCTAGGTCCAAGTTTGATTAAAAATTAGAGGCCTAATTAGGTAGGTCTAATATTAATAATACTGGCTGGAAAAAAAAAATCTAAAAACAAATATATAGGCCTAGGCCTAGCCTACAGTAGGCCTAAAACAATTTAAATAAATATTAATAATAAATAATAAAGTCTGTGAATGTAAATTAAAAAATACATTTGTGAGCCTACTACATCACTATGTCATGTCCTAGTAGTACATAAATAAAGGCGTTAAGTGAGTAACACCAACAAACATTAGGCCAGAACACATAGATGTTGTAGGCCAATAAACAAAGAAAGTCAGCTGATGATGTGAGAGTTTTTGCTCTGTGAATATAATCTGGTAACTCACCTGGTAAGGCGGAGGGGGGCCTAACCGATCATGTTCTACATTAGAATCATTGTGTAAAAGCGACAAATCATCAGCAGATTGTCCTGTTAGGCAATTCCCCATCTTCTACAGATGCTCAAGTTTACTGTAACAAACAAAGGACCATTCTGATACCAATTTAACGGTGTAACATTTTTAGTTTGCCATGAGTCAGCTGCGATCTTTTTTTACGATTCACGAAAAATCTCTCTCAACAACATTGAGCCTAACAACGCCTATTAACCTATGGACTTTTTTAGGCGGTGATACACACTACTTGCAGTTCAAACTTCGTTTTAAGTCGGAGGACGTGTTTAAACTTAAAATAATAAATCCTATAGGCCTATATAAAAATGAGCAAACACTTGCAAAAAGAAAATAAAGGCAAAATACTAATAATAAGGTCAGACGAGTCGGAGAGTTTTGAGATGATTGAAGAATATTATTCCGCCAACAATGACGTAGTTAGGCAGTACAGTATGAGAGAGAAAAAACGTAAACAAATAAAAGCGAGCTGTGTTTATTGATGCGTGACGTAAGTTGTAACAGAAGAAGTACATACCCGCTCGAGATTGGTTGTTCCAAACCATGGACTAATAATAATTTTTTAAAATGTTTTGGTAATTTTTGTAAAACTCAGCTTTTACTTCTTTTTTTTTTGTAGAAAGCACAAGGATGATTTAGTCAACTGTCATGTGTAAATTATTATAGTACTTTTGAAGCAAACAGTAAGGAAATAACAGCGAATTTCATAGATCCAAACACAATATTCTCATGAAAAAAAATGTCCCCAAAATGTTCAAAATAGCTGTTCTGAATGCCTGATTTATTACAAACAGTACATATATTTATTATGGCTATTTAACTAGTAATCCAGAGTGTACATTGTATTAGTTTATGCCAAAGTAATCTCTCGTACAGAAATTAAAAATACTTTGCAAAATACAAAAAAAATTGTGTTTTACATAAATGGATTTGTATAAATTTATAGAAAAGATGGCAGTTAATCGCAAGAGCATGGTGAAAATCTAGCACTGGGTTTTCTAAGTCCTGTTTGTGTAGAACATATTGCAATGCATATGCCTACAGGCCATGGTGATCCTCCCTCCTATCAAACACCCCTCTTTACAGCTGCAACCCTTTAGGCTAAATGGTGGTTTGAAGTTTTTTCCTCCTAATTAGAAATTACTTACTGGCCTTATACCAGAAGTTGATTATCAACTATACAAGTGAACTAATTCACTATCAACTTTAGGCCTTTATTATCCTTTTGTGCTTCTGGTTAACGCAGGCTATTTTTTAATTAGACACATCCAGCAAATATTAATTATGATCAGTTGACTATTTTTACTTGACATTGTACACCATTCATTAATCCTTTTATTCACATCAGATAATTAAAGTTAGGACTCTTAAAGAGTTATAACAACTGTTCACTGTTTCATTATCTTATCTTCTTATCTGAAAGGGTATCTTATATATAAATCATACTGTCAAATTATAGAAACAGTTCTCATATTCGGAACATGATCTTATAATCGCGTCGAGCATAGCTCATCGGCAAATGTTCCCTATTTTTAGTTGTATGAAAAATGTCTCTGCCGGGATTCGTACTTGCGACCTCTCGCTTACAGGGTGAGTATCATACCACAGAGCCATATGTGGTATTATCACAGATTTTCACCCACCAGATACATTCGCTCATACAACAAACGCCCTCACAATCAGTGGAGGCTATCTTATTAGTATTTATATTTACAGTAATTTATCAAGTTTAGCCTGTAATTGTTTGAATCTAGCCAGCATCGCTTGTACCACTTGCCTGTGTACAGCTGTGGCTTCCAACTCCACTTTGTAACTTGCAATACAGTCCAAGCAAGTAGTAATGAAAGAGCGTCTGCAAAACAAACAAATAGGTAATAAAATAGAGAATATGACGTCATTATACCAATCACTACCATTCTATTGCCAACAGCTACCAAACTTGATTTTGACCAATCACAAGCAATGAATTATTAAAGAGTCGCTTATCATTGGTCAACTCGCTTGCGTTACATCTACATTGGGAAGCACGCCTTAAGCCATACTTTTTAAAATATACACTAATAAAAATATTTAAAAACATTTTTTTTATTAACATTTGATTTAAATTAAAAGTATATATATTGTATAAACAAAATAATTGATACATTAATTTAATATGACTAAATGTAACAAAAATGAATGATTGATAAGGTAAAGTAATTTTTAATTCACTAATACAGAATATTACAATTTAATTACTGTAATATTCAATAATGAACTTAACAAATACTAATAACTGTCACCATCATCATCTAAATAAAAAACTAAACACAACTGTACCTTTCAATAGAGGGCACCAATGAGGGGGTATCAGCAAAATGGTTTAGCAGTGAACATATAACATTAACCATATGTAGGGGACTTAGAGATGTTTGCCAGAAAGGATCCTGTGAACAAAAAATAACGAAAGTGCTTCAGAGAAACAACATTAGAAAACATCTATGAGTATAAGACGTCTGGTTGGTTTTAAACACAATCTTGAGTGACAGCACTTAAGTTTCTGCAATCATTTTATTCACTTACTTTGTGTGTATGTTGTAATTTTTACTTGTAATTTTATTTTATTTTATTTAAGAATTATGATTTAGATTGACGTTAAACTATGTTTAAACTAATTCTTTTCAACTCAGTTGAAGGTGGCTATTCCCTCATAGTTTATGTATTTTACGAGAGTGTGGAAAATAAAATGATTACTGATTACACGTTGAGCGTCAGAGCAGGTTCTTTCTAAATTGCACAAGAGTACATACTGTACATACAAATTGTTAAGCTATGTCTACACTATCAAATTAGTTTGACAAAAAAAGTATGATGCACTCAAATATGGTAGTGATATGCCTAAATATGGTAGTGATATGACATCATCATGTCTATATATAAGCACATCACATTTTTTTTGTGTTAGTGTAGACAGACTTATCCTAAACTATGTAAAACAAGGCCAACAGCCATTAAGTCGCGTGCTACAATGCATAGTGATACCGGACCGACAGACAGACCGACGGACAGACCGACAGACAGACAGACCGACCGACCGACATAGTGAACTATACTGACCGAAATTACTGAACATGTTTAAAAATGTTGAAATGTTTAAAAACATTTATATTTTTTTAATTTACACGTGCGTAGCCTGTCACTTTTGACGTGCTCGTATAACGTAATTTCGAGTTGAAAAGTAAGTCAAGAAAACAGAAATCGGGCAAAAAGAGTGCGCAATAACATTTAACGCGCAGTGCGCGCGCAAAAATATGCGCACTCATGGCAATTTTGTAAACGCTTAAAATTGCCTGAAACGTACTCTTATTTCATCGAAAATAAATTTTGAAATTTTTAAGCGCGCATACGCATGCGTTACATGCGCTACGCACGTAATTGTATTGCCATATGATGATTTATGCCCTGAAATTTATGAGTACCAAATTTTATTTAATTGTGATTCATGGTTGTGAAGATATGATTACAAACGTGATTTCGTTAAATCGTGCGTAGACCGCGTAATTTTTTATTGCGCACCGTGAAAACATAACCACATTGATTCCTGGCCATAAGGAATATACTGTGAAAAATTGACCTAGCTAGATTAAACTGATATCAAGATAAGGTCAGAAAGCGATAAAACGCATAGTGATACCGGACCGACAGACAGACCGACAGACAGACAGACAGACAGACCGACCAACCGACCGACATAGTGAACTATAGAGTCGCTTCCACGCGACTAAAAACAGTGATTTTCATTGCTCCTTCCGAACCAACAAAATAAGACCAAAACAATGGTTATGTACTGTACAATTGCAACATATACCTTAGCTTTATAATGTCTGTCATATATCTGATGAAGTTTTTGTAGCGGTACATTTACAGCAAGAAATGCTTTAAAGACCCACGAGATAGTTAGCTGCAACTCAATGCTCTTCTTTTCCAAAAACAGGATAAGGAAAGCTAAAAGAAAAACAATCATTTTACATAATGCATGATTTAATATTACCATAGAGGTACTAAAGGCTACAGTAGAGAGTAGGTTTATGAGATATCCCCATTAAAACAATGACAATTGTTGGCTTTGTAAAAATAGTATGAGTGTGTCAGTGTCTACATGTTTCTTTCCAAGATTATATATTGTTTGAAGGTTTGCATAGGAAAATCAAATGTTGATGTAAAGTTTGCGATACACCACGTATATTAGTTCTGAAAAAAACTGTTGAGTTTCTCGACGTTTCGATCAATATGCTTTGATCGTCCTCAGGTGTGAGAGTGCAGACAGTACAGGAAACTAGGAATACAAGCTCAATAGGGTGGGACTGGTGTGAAAGAATGGTGTAACGAAAACTTTAAAAAATACATTCTTAAAAGCAGTTGTTTTTTGGGTACAACTAAGGATGGTAATAAGAGCATACTGTACATGGACAATATCAATGTCTTAAATATCAATGTCTTAAATTCCACCGGACAACTCTATGTCCTAATGATGCATGACCACTAATCATGTTCTCACTCTCAATTTTTGTAAATTGTATTATGGTACTTACATACAGGAAAATATCGTTCTGATGTTTGATATTGTTTTCCAAGAGAAACAATTTTATTTGTTAATATGATGACTTGGCTTGTTACTGGTTTATTACTTGCTTCCTGGAATTCTGAAACAAAAACAAGTCGATAAAAAAAACATTTCCTTATTATATCTTTAATACTCTTATTTTAGGATTCAATATTTCATTCCTTATATCATGAACATGCATTTAATTTACATAAATTGTGTAATTATACAACATCTATAATAAACAACAACAAACCTTTTTCAAGAATTTCTTGCCATAGTGATTCTACCAATAAGGGTTCATAGTGACCAGCACAGTGGACAATACTTAATTTACATTCGGACAACTGGAATACCTCAGCATAATCACCGTACAGCTAATGAAAAAAGGAATAGCAGATGTAATTATTTTATGCAATATTCCAAAATGTGGTAAGCAATGAGGTACAATTTTTGAAAGTTAACTACACTTAAGCTCTGTCTACACTATTCAACAACATTTATTTAGAAACAGTTCAAGAAATAAAAGCAGCATACATTAATTACAATAACTTAAATGGTAATATTAAATAAGAACTGTTTCTGGGATCAGAAAAAGAAGAAGAAGAAGAACTTATCAAATACCAACTCCTAAA
Source organism: Antedon mediterranea (assembly GCF_964355755.1). Taxonomy (NCBI): domain Eukaryota; kingdom Metazoa; phylum Echinodermata; class Crinoidea; order Comatulida; family Antedonidae; genus Antedon; species Antedon mediterranea. The sequence continues at coordinate 19,961,634 of NC_092675.1, forward strand.
CAAAAACAACAACAAAATGTGACAAAAAATGTGATGTGCCCTTTTATGGACATGATGTTCTATAGTTCTATAGTGATGCGCCTGACAAGTCTATTTGGCTTATACTGATAATCTAATCATAAATATAAACTAAAACATGATGCATGCAAGATACTACTGTTAGTGTTTTACAATTGGAATTTATCCTTTTCCCCTAAAAAAGTGCAGAATAGTACAACATCAGCACTGTAACTTGAGACAGCTAAATGGAAAATCTAACCTTTGTAATGTCCATGAGTTGTGCACTAAGTTGACTTAAAGCTTCCTGTACTCTAGGATCTTGACCTGGAAATTGGCTAATGGCTTCAAACACTTGCAGCTGCAACCTTGCAACCTATCAATACAAATAGGAAAATGTTTCTGAATTTCTAAGTTTCAATTGCATCATATTAAACAACGGTTCTAAATACAGTATACAAATTAGAACATTTATTTTATTTATTGACAAGAAACCAAGTAGCGAAACACAAAACAAATTTACAAATCACATTTAGAAGGAAAAAAAAAAGGACATGCATGACACTGTGTAGCAATCCAAATCAAATCAAATCAAATCTTTATTCGTTCCATATATACTAAATTGTACATGGAAAAATTGTTTTCCTCGACAGAAAAATATGGTAAAACATTTATAATTACATCATACATAGAACAAATTTACAATTTAAAAACATTAATTAAAACATCCATCAACAGTAAAACTTTAAAATATATATTGCATGTGCGCTATTATGATCTAACAATCTTTGAGTTAAAAATATGAGTTGAATTTGGTACAAAAGACAGTCGGTTTCTCCATAGGATATAGTACGAGAAATTGACAACATAGGATATAGTACGAGAAATTAACAACATTTCAGCTACCTTCATGGTAATGTTGTGGTGTTCTGAAATGTATTTATATAATTATTTTTGAAATAATGGTTTGGTCTTATATGTTATTGGCAGTTTAACCTAATGATGACAATAGGAAAGTTTCGCAACCGTACGAATACGATAACGCAAATGGATATGTCACACATTTGTGAAACTTTTGAGCTGATCCCCATTTCAGATTTGTAAAGCGTATTCGTGTTGACGAATATCACCAGTCATATTCGTAACTACAAAACGAGTATAGTTCTATTTTGCACATTTTGCATTTGAATCAGGAATGATTCATGATTATAATATAATTATACTTTTATTGAAAATAATTTACTAAAGTAATTTACTATAGTAATTTACTAAAATTCCAGGTCAATTTTGATAAATAGCAGTTTTTAAAGTCCTCACTCGATGTGACGCTAGGCCTAGGCAGCCAAGCACCAAGCAACACGTAGCTGCGCTTCGCTCAAATTTACCGCAGTAATATTTTGGAAGGCGCCCTCAATATTTCGTTGCCATGCGAAACAGATTTTTACTGGCTTACGAAAAACGAATACGTGTGTGTGACGTTTTCGTTATCGTATTCGTAAGATTGCGAAACCTCCCTATTATTAATAAATAATACTTACTTCCATTTTCTCTTCTAATTCATGCAAGAATTCCCCATCAGTTGCTGTTGATGTTATTAGGTTACTGCTTTTGGCACACATGATTGCCCTTGATGTGTACTCAATACGCTGTTGTAGAGTCAAGTCAGTGCTGAATGAAGAAATATATATGTAATTATCAAATATAATATTAAAACTGGAAAACATACATTTCTGAAACAGTCGTGAGTATTTGGGTAGAAATGCATTTTGTCAACACCACAAGTTATTTTAAGCATGCTTGCAAACCATATTAAATTAGAATTTTCAAAATATGGTATTATCAAAAAGCCAAAGTGTATCCAAAAACATTTACAAATCAAATAAGAAAACGAAACTCTTTTGTTAACAGAATAATATGCTTACATAAAGAAAATAACAAAACAATATACCTATGTCTATCAGCCAACTTAGCCAGGATTCGGGCTGCTGCAGCATAGTTGTTGGTTTTTTCATGATATTTCCACAACAAATCTAACATCTCTAGGTTGTCAGGATTATGGTTGGCCGCTCTCTTTATGTATGGTTCAACAAATGATGAATTTATCTATCAAATGAACAAAATTTGCATACGTCAATCACTGGATTCAGAACTACTCCACATACTGTCTTAAGCTCTGTCTACACTATCAAATTAGTTTGACAAAAAAGTGTGATGTGCCCAAATATGGTGGTGATATAACATCATCATGTCCATATATGGGCACATTTTTTTGTCACATCAAGTTTGATAGCGTAGACAGAGCTATTACATGTCTGTTTTTCATACGGATTGGAACAGTTATTAAATTGGCATGGCTGTAATGTATTACAACATTATATAAATGACATTGTGGTTATTACCTGTAGAAGACGGTCAGTGAGCCCTCTGGCAACAAACCAGTCATAAAGAGCAACGTGGAAGAGTTCATCATCAGATTTTAAAGCACGCTGTAGCATGTCTTCAAACTGGTTGGAAATACAAAATAATAATACATATTAGGAATGAGTAAAAAGTATAAGATTTCTGATATAACTTGGAACAAATGTACTGCGATGTTAATTGATTAGTAGTCTCTGCAGCTGTAGTGTGTACTGGGCAAGAATTTATATCCAAAAACTGTCAGTTATTCTAAATACTGCAAGGAAATTGCCCCAGCGCAAATGGCACAAGTATCAAATCATAGTTTAGGGTGAGAGTACAAAAAATGTGTATCTGTACTCATACTCATGTTTGCACTGTATTTTATGAAAATAAAAATAAATGTTGAATCATTGATCAAATCACAGCAAGAAAGGACTTTTAAGAAGTTAATTTATAAAAGAATTTGTATATAAATATGAAGAATATTTACATAGAATGCGGCTTCATCTCTGGTAAGTTTCTTTGTATCAACTGTGGGGGCTGGGCCTGGTCTGGAAGGCAGAGGTGATTCAGCTAATGCTTGACTTGCATTTAACAGGCTCTCAAATATATCTGTTATGCATTTATAACACTCAAGCCTAATAAAACAAAGAAAACAATAAAGTGGATTAAATTAATTATAACACAGAAACATACTTTATCTACTCGTCTCGAATGATTAACTGGGTTCTTTAAAGTGCACACGGTTTATAACTGTGTACACTGGACCTAAGGTTTATAGTCCTTATCCAAGAAGATTTATTCCACCACCAGCAAGGAGCTAGTCGGCCTCGAACCCATGCCGATATTGTTGGCTCCTTAGGTACACCCCTGCCTTAACCGCTTGGCCATTTGACCCACTACATAGTCTATTACAAATAGGTTTCTTCCAAAATGTGTGCTTGCTGCGGTGACTACTTTAAATTTTTTAAATGGGCAATGTGAACTTGTGCATAAACAGTTGTCAGTAACACTTTACAGTTTTAATAGTCGCATGTTGCACTGACATAATAATACCTTTTAACAAATGCATCCATTCCTTTTTTCAGTTCTGCAGGCTGACCATTCTTGTAATAATGCAGAGCAAGGTTCTGAGGATCACGCTTCGTAGCAGCCGCCAAGCATAAATCTATTACTCCATTGTAAAAATGAGCTGCAAAAATAAATTTCACATATTTCTTTAATATGGAGTGTTTGATATCTATTCTATATTAGGATTGTTTACATTAATGCGAGAATTTTACAATCTGGTAAACGTAATGAGATAAAGATTCATTTGTTTTTATCAAGCACACTCAGTTTAGAAAATTGTGAAGTGCTTTAAAATTGTGCATTTTAAAGATATGTTTGTTTTCACATTTTTTTTTGGATATGCCATTTTAATGTCACGTAATAGTTACTAACTTTGACCAAAAACGGGATCCAAAAAAAAATTTTATCTGAAAAAAATGTAATTTAAAGCAAATAATAATTAAATTGTAATTATAATCAATTATGATTACCTTTGTGAAAATCAGCACATATTGAGACCAGATTAAGAGCATGACTGATCTGTTTAAAATACTGCAAAGAATCTCTCAACAGCTGGTCTTTGTTGGATTTGGTCTCGCATTCTAGGGCAGCACTTAACATTTCAGTTGCCTAAAAAGAAATAATTTAACAAATAAACTTATTTTCTATACTATAAAGAAGGATGTGGGAGATATATATATATATTTGTAGCATTGAAAAAATGAAATCTGTATAAAACCAAAATACACAATTTTATTTCACTGTATAATGTAAGGTTCAACAGCAATAGAAATGATAAAATAATAAAATACCAATTAAATTTTAATGTTATTGTAAATGATAATTATTTTTGCTATTTTACATTTTGTATATACTATTGTTTGTATATAAATCCAAAGGCTTACTGAAAAATAACAATGTTGTGGGTATATCAGTGGCTGGATCTCAATGAAGATACAGAATAAAATAAGCAAAAAGCTAACAATAAAGTAAAATAGCAGAAAAGAAAAATGAGCAGAGCCTTCGGGCAACAGCTAGCCCTTCATCAGTGCAAGTGAGAGTACTGTACTTGAACAAAAAATGAGAATATTAGGCAGACAAGCACTGCCTGAGTGGACTGGAATAAAAGAAATAAAAACAAAGGAGGCACATGCTGGTGAATAGAGGGTGGAGAGAGTAAGAGTAGAAAACAATGAAGATAGCTTGGTAGATATAAACAATTTTGGAATGGAATTGATTATTGTTTGTATATATATATATATATACTGTATGTCCTGCCTTTTAAAATTTGTAATGATTCTGTTTAATGTTCTAGTAAATACACTTTCCAATTTCTGAGAACAATACTGATTACTGACCTTTGAACAAATGGCATCATCAACTGTGTACAATGTTGGACAGACATCCCGTAGTTTCTGACTTATTGCATCAGTAGTTGTATTATCCCCAATGTAACATGAAATTAAAGCTGATATCATTGAACTGCACATCTGAAATTTAAAAAGCAAATTTATGATTCTATTTTATATAAAATTTATCTGAATACTTAACAAAGGAATTTGATGTAGTTAATCGTATTGTATATTAAAAATAAAACATACTTCTTTCCCATTAACAACCAAGTCATTAAACGTCATTTTGCTGATTCTCTCTTGAGCATCCTATAAATACAAGTAAAATCATTTCATCTGATGAGTCACTGAATATTATTTATGCATTTGCCAGTTTGTTATTAGCATTCCAACATTCTAAAATGAAGATCCTTATGTAGTAATGGATCTGTAGCTTGGTGCCGGCCTTCTAATCCCAAGATCCAGGGTTCAATCTTGATCAGTGTAACTGTAAGGGTTGTAACACACGACTGTTTCTACTCCACTCATAAGCCTAACTGAGCTTTAGTTTATAAGCACAATAAATTATAGTTTTTCAAGGGCAGAAATAGTATATAAATTTATTTTAGCTGTCAAAAAGAGGGAACGCACATCACAAGCGCAACTTCCCTGAATCTGTTAGCACTCAGTTATCCATCCTGTACTTGGCAAGTTTCTAATTGGTGGGTGTGTATGAAATAGACAACAAAAAACAAGGCAAGGAAGAACAAAGTGAGGAAGAAGAAAAATGTAGTTATACCATTATAAGATGGCTGGCAACAATGTGGAATTGATGATCACAGAGTAACTTCCACAATGCCAACACCTCGCACGACCTTTTCACAAGTTGTTCTAAGTCCTGCAGTGCTCGCTTCTCAGCGTTTACAGCAAACACTGAAATAAAGTTTATACAAAAATGTTCATGATAATTGTCTAGCATATTATATTGTTAGTGACGCCAAAAGGTGACACTAACCGTTAAGTGGTTTGATTCAAACATAGTTTTGTAGAGAGCTTCATAAAAGACAATTTAGTTATTTAAAGAAGTAGTTGTAATTTGGTATTTCATTTTAGTTTTATTTCGGAAACAGACGTCCATAGTTACAATATCAATTGCATAAATAAGTTTAAATAAAAAAGGCAGACAGGATCTCCATCATGAACTAGTACGTGAAGCCTAAACATTTGAGCTTCTTCATAAAAACACAAAATCTATTCATGTGCTTAGTGTCTGTAGTCATGTTGTTGTCACTTCGTGGCATCACCGATGATATAAAGCATAGTCCTTGGATAGGATATAAATAGTTTTAAACATCATATAAATAGTTTTAAAATGTTTATTTTTATTTGATTAGAGAGACAGCTGATAAATTTACCTAACAGTGAACGTTGTTCCTGTTTGCTTTGTAGTCCCAAAACGGAGTCTGCTCTTCCAAGTCCAGGGGTCTGATCTTGAATACTGTTAAGAACATCAATAGTTAGAATTACAACAGAATTTTAAATGCAGAATGTATTAAATGTATATCTGTACCACGTTGGTGTAAAGTCCTGTTTTTAATAATTGATCTGATTGTGATGAATTATCTATAAGATTGTTGTTAATAGGTATAAATCAAAGTGTTATAAATACTACTAGAAACCTTTGTGAGATATCAGAAAACTGTGAATGCTTGTCAAGAAAGGTATTTAAGGAAAGGCACTCGGCTAAGAACCACGAAAGATCTGTACTGTCTTGCGAACTGTAAAACTGAAACAAAAACGAAATTACTACCATTAGTGAAAAGGTTCATCTGGATCTCTGTATAGTATTTATAACTTCTTTTTTTTTCTTTTGGATTATCCAAAAGAACAATTTAAAGAAATCACTATTAAAATTAGTTCTTATGAAAAATTATGTGTATAATTAAACATGGGTCCATCTATAGTAGAAGATAAATGTGTAATAAAGGCAGCGTACAACTATTTTGGCATCCTTTCTTTTGCTCAGTCTAGCTTCATGTACAATCTTGCCATCCCAAATAGGCCTTAAAAAAAAAAGAAATATAGTCATACAATATAAAGAAAAGGGAAATTGTTTTTTAAGGGCCCAAAGTTATTTGCCCTACAATTAAATGCATTCTGTTTGTAAATAACTCTTATAATACTTACGATAACAATCTAGAAAAATAAAGATACAGTCCTTTGAATTTGCCAGAAAATTCAATGTCTGGATGAAGGTCACCACTGGCAGTCCCTTGATACGCAGGTGATCTTTGATAGTCTGTATTCAATGGAGTAGAAGCTAAACCAGGATGCATACCTGTAATGTAATCAAAACATACATATAATAATATAAACAAAGTCAAAACTCATTTATTTTATCTGTGTTTTTGACTTTACAAAATGTTGGTAACACACTATCTCCTCTACTACTACTACCACTAAAATAAAAATACCTGCAGCAGGAGTTGCTATGTTTGAGGCCTGAAGCATGCCTTGGCCAGACACTGGTGTAGTAGATGCTATAAATAAAATAACAAATGTTAAATTTCCAATACAAAATAAAATAATCATTATGTATAAACGGATTTATGGAAACTAAGTGGCCTCCAGCGCAGGAGGCTGGAGGTCTTTTTAGACATATTTTAACACTTTTTTGCTCTGGGGGAGCACCCATTCCACCACCCCCCCCCCCCCAACCCACAAGCTCCAAGGTTTAACCCTCATCTCCTTTACGCAAGTGCAAAAACTAAATTAATTAAGGGTGCTTACTGAAAGATGGTCCGATACCAGTTGGCCGTGCCGTATCCAGCATGCCCTTAGCTTTAGGTTCACCACCATACCTGAAGAAAGCCTGAGCAGCCCATTCAGACACTTGCTGGTCCTGGGCTATCCGCGAACATGCCAAAATAAGACAACTAGCACATGCTTGATCAACCTAAGGTAAAACAGAATTACAAAGTTTGTATAGCTGAGTTTAGACAAATTTTATTTTAAGTTGAGGACCACCTTAAAAATGGGGAAGAAAGAAATAGGGGCTATCTACAAAATCTTGTTCTACTGAATACTTTTAGGTAAAATAAAACAACTCTAAATGAAGAGATGGAAGACATATTGAGAATTCAATGTTCAAGGTATATTTATTTTATTTATATATTCTTCATATATATATATATCACTTGCACTGATGAAGGGCTAGTGTTGCCCGAAAGCTCTGCTAATTTTTCTGGCTGTTTTACTTTATCGTTTTGATTTAGCTTTTTTTTTGTATCTCCATTGAGATCCAGCCAAAGATACCCACAGCATTGTCATTTTTCAGTAATTTGCCTTTAGATTTATATATATATATAATATATAAATCCAAAGGCAAATTACTGAAAAAATGACAATGCGAAAAGCTAAATTAAAACGTTAAAAAGTAAAACAGCCAGAAAAATTAGCAGAGCTTTCGGGCAACACTAGCCCTTCATAAATAGACGTCACATAGTCACATGGTTAATACAATTGCTGGATGATGGATGAGCAAAATCATAAATGCATTTCATAACCATATTGCCTGTCCTTCCCAACCTGCACAACATGCCATACACCACCTTATGCTGTAGCTCATAGAATGAGTAAATGTGGTTTTCTACAAACATGGTGCTGGCACTGCATGTTTGTAATAGTTTTAATGGTTAACTTATTTGAACTTACCATGTGTAATTTGAAGAATGACTGCACCATGTTATTATCTGGTCCTCCGTTTGTTACCATTAACTGTCTGAGTTGATCAACAGGTCGAAGCTTGTTCACTAGATAACTCCCCTTCAAGACAAATTATTATTGACATCAATCATAATGCAATATAGCAATTACTATTTTTGTTTTCTGAACTTTGGCTTTATTATCCATAAATAATGAAAGTGAAATCAAAGTTCTTTATTAATTAGACAATATTTGTAGGTATTTCACATTAAATGTCCATAGTTTGACATATGCCATTGATGTTCGTTTTGAATAAATTGATATAGAAACTTACATGTGCACTTAGTACGACAAATCGTGTAGGTAGTTGTCTGTGTTGACGTACAACCAAGGGTGGATCTAAAATCGGGTCTATAATTGATGGTCTTTTAACCTTTGTAAGTGACTCTCCCTTCATTTCAGCTATAACCCATGCATGGCTGTCAATTGGCAGTTTAACCTAATGGAAAAGGAATAATGATTTACTTCCACTGTTAGGTTCAATATAATAAAAAAAGGACTGGTTAATGAAACATGGTTGTAATGTTTTTTCATGTGTTTTATATAATGATTCATTATGATTCATTATGACCCCAATAAATTAAAAGTACTCCAAATTCTCACATAGGTTTCCATGAGTTTTTGTTCAAATGGGAAAGCATCTGGACTTATGCACCAAAGCACATCACTATCTTCTGTTTCAGAGGCACAAAGAAGAACAGTTCCTAAAATGAAAACCAAAACAATTACATGCTTAATATATTTTCCAAATTACACAAACTAACAGCGGTGTTCGTGTTGAAAGTAAGCCAGCCATGAAATATACAAAAACATTTTCAATCCTATTCTGCATTTTGTCAATGAAGAATCTTAATTTGATCATGATTTACACTTTATTCTATTACTAATGCATAAATTAATAAAAATAAGTTAAGTTAATAAGTGGAGAATTCAAGGTAACATATGTCCATAATAATTATATAAAATTTCTAGACAATGTGATTGACAATGTGTGTGTACTGGTCCTTTTCGTTGTGGACGAGCGCCGTTTGGTGGCAGCACTTGACATAAATGGACCCTTAGGGGAGAAGAAAGTTCTTGTATGTGTTGTCCACACCTCTGTGCAATTCACCTCAGTTAGGCTGCATGACATATGTTATTCTCCCAAATTTACATTTGCTTTTATCATATTTACACACCATATATTTCTTAATGTGGATTCCCCCTGGTGTTAAACATTTACCTTGTGAGAAGTGTGCTGCATGAACATTGTCTGGGCGTTGATTAGAATTAGATGTGAAACCTGGTGGTAATCGTACATGAAGCAGTTTCAACATGCATGGCCTAGAATCACTTACACTCCTATTGGCCGCGAAAACATTTGTTGTCATGTACAGCCGAACTCCTGAAAATATCAAGTCAACCTTTTGTTTTAAATTTTGTTTTCCTTCTATTCCAAAAGAATATATACCAATAATTTTTTTATTTTTATATATTTTTTTTTTAAATATGAAAATAATTTTGGTACTTTCTGGTACAGTACAGTATATACATGCAACTCGGGTAATGCCAAAAAAGAAATACTGAATTATTTTATTTATTTATTCAAAAATATTGCAACCGAAACAATGTTCCCACTTACAGGTGATGTTATATAAAAAATTCAAAAGATTTAAAACACCCACCAGTCACAAGTTAGCGGGAAACATGTACACGGCGTTTAAACATACTTAAAGAATCAGAAATCAAATCTTCAGGGAAATTAACAACAAATTCATTTTATTATGTTAATATAGGATAAATAATGTGAATTGTTACCTGTATGTGTAACAGCCACAACATGCAACATCCTTGAATCTTTCTGAGTTAAAGCTGAAATATGTACAATCTTCTTAAAATGTGAATGATCTATCGATCTGTAGGAAAAAGTGACATAAATTAAAGACACTTATAATTACCAAACAGCGATAAAAGGTCACAATTTAGAAGTTTAAAATTACCAAACAGAGAGGTTAGCTGTATTAAGTAAGCAGGAGTCAATTAAACTAATTCCTGTAATTCAGTTAGGCTTTCCAGAGAGAGCGAGTGGCCGAGCGGTGGAACCGTAATTACGTAGCCATAACATCTGAAAGGGTTCAAGGCTAAGTCGCTCAATGGTTCTGGTGGTAGAACGAGTCTTCTCGGCTAAGGAAACCATAGGTCCAGTGTACACATCCACCTCATGTGCACTTTAAAGAACCTAGTACATCTTTCAAGATGAGTAGGGGGTTATCCCGGTGTACTAGTACATCACAGTCACTGATCATACCTGAGCCCTCTGGGTCAATTCAATTCAACCATGTGTGACTATATTCAAATAAGGTCCTGCACAATATAAGAAGATGATGATTCAGTTAGGCTATCAAGACAGGGTTCCAGAACTGTCACTTGACTTATAGTAAATATAGTAATACTAGGTTTGGTAGGACTATTAGCATTTATAACTGTACATTCACACTGCTAGTGTTGTCTTACTGTGCAATGGCTCTAGCTTCCTTTATAAGTGTGTTCAGATATACTCTTGAGATGAGGCTCATTGTTGAACAATCTGCCCCTAGGTCATAGACACACAGGTTGCTGCATTCAGATAGAGTGTATAAGATATGTCGGCTATCATCAATTGATATCTGGACAATTGGATCTGAAAGAAATGCACAATTGATTTTTACTGAACCATTCCTATTCAATACACACATGCCTATTCTATTTGTTTAAATAAATTATATGATCATACATCAGCCGTTTTTCACACAATAATATTTCATCATTTCACAGCCAAGGCAATTTCTTTTACTCTCTCTCAGAATTCTGGTATTGTCAATGGTTAATTTATGCCTACAATGGCAATTAAGCAAACAAATTTAAAGTATGTTTATGAAACCTTTATGGAAAAAAAAAAAAAAAAACTCTACCTTCATCAGAAAAACTCAATATGGAAGGTATTAGAAATGATAGTGATGTTTTACTGTGGTTAACCTTATAACACTTTCGGCTAAACCAACCATCATGAGCCTAGAGGGTAAAGGAAACACAATGAATAATATGATTAAAATAAACACATCAGACACATAGTATCTAAGCAATGTACAAGGACAGTACACATAATACATTTTAAGATGGTTCATATAAATTTATAAATTCAGTAATTTGTACTTGAATGTAGTACAATTCAATATAGTAAATAAATCAACTATCCATTTTGTAAAATATATACAGACAGTCATACAAAGTTTAGCCTAATATCTCTTAAGCTCTGCCTACACTATCAAACTAGTTTAAAAAAAAAGTGTGATGTGCCAAAATATGGTAGTGATATGCCCAAATATGGAAGTGATATGACATCATCATGTCCATATATGGGCACATCACATTTTTGGTCACACAAGAGTGTGATAGTGTAGACATAGCTTTAATGTTTTTACATTAATTTACATTTAACATTAAAATTCCAGAAAATGTTTAAATACTCACTTGATAAACAACTTCATAAATGCAGCCATCTTTGCCAGCAAGAAAGATTCGGCCTGAGGCAGTACCCACAATGCTCAGCATGTACACATTGTCAGTCGGTATTGAAAACAAAGGATCAGGTAATAGATGCATTTCAGCCTCGCCATAATAATTATCTATAAATTCACCTATAAAAATGAATATTTAAAATATTACTCGAATGAATTAGGAGATTACATATGTATACTGTTGATAGAAATAATAAATGTTTAAATGAGTTATAAAAATGTTAATTACCTTGCTGTGGTTTAGTGAAACTAACTCCAAGAAGAGCAATTTTAACTGGTGTGGTAACAACCAACAGAAACTTGATATGCGGCTTAAAAATACCTGGTTTAGGCTTGACAAGTCCAGCCGATAAAATAGTCTCATTCAGCCCATCAAAGTATGCAAGATCCCCACTACATTGAGATAAATTAGACAATTAGCATATTGGACAATGATTTAATTTATGTTTAAAAGTAAAGTAAACAACACCTACCCATCCTCATAGTTCCAGACATAAATATCACTATCAATGGATAGCCATGCTCTGCTAATGGTGGGAAATACACCCATGCCACAGTTACATTTCATATCTGGTACAACATTAAGGTATTAAATATATAACACAAATCATTGCTTACCAAGTAAAATAAGAGTTGTGGCCTTACATCATATTAGGGACTTTACGAGAACACGACAGAAAGCCATAGGACGGTGCTCATGAATAATTTATGCATGAGTTTTAACAAAGTGGGTGGAGCAGAGCTTAGCGTGAAATTACGTTGTCTTAACTTTTTGACGACAATATAGTTGTCATTTTCCCGTTTACGGAGAACGACTAGAAATAATATACATATAACCTTAAATATACAGTTCTAATTACACTTAAACTTGGAATTTCAAAACTCTAAATTTGAACTTAAAATTTAATTGTTTAACGAAAAATAATATTTTTATTGGGGTAAAAGCAATACATTCTGTGCAGCATTTGAATGCGAGGCTCCTAGCTAGGAAGGCCTATGCTGGAGCAAAGCGATTCAGGCTGCGAGACAGGGGAGGGAGAGAGATACCGTCGGTCGTCTGGTTTATAACTAATAAAACGGCTATGTTGACTGTATATGATTTTACACTCTAGCGAACAAAGGATATTCTTTGTCCTCCCCTAACCGTCGTGTTTCATAAAGTCCCTATTCTAATTAGATATCTACAGTACTGTAAACAATCATATCATATCAAATACAAACAAAAGGATGTCAAGGTGCTTAAGATAGATGTACTTAATATTATCATTCACTGTTATTGAATAATTTTTAATTAAACAGTATTTCATTCTTTTACTTCAGTCAGTGAAATGTACACATTTTTATAAGATATAATTATAAATTGGAAGGATACGTTGAAATTGTTCAGCAAGGTCTGGTGGAAGAGGAACTCGTTTTACTGTACTCAGCTCAACCAGATGGGATAGACTAACACTCTCTGAAACAGACGGATAATCCAAATCAGAATTTCCACTCACAACTGTAAAAACAAAACATGCATTAATTATAGAAAGTTGAATGTTTGTTAAAATAATGAAATATATTTGTGTGAACTAAAGTTTATGTGTACTTTCCCATTTTATTTCAACAATATTTTACAAGAATGGTCCATCCTAACTCAAAGCTGATCATTGACATTAGGGAGGGACCCTCACAAAAATCAAATTTGACAAGTCATCCATGATCACTTTCCTATACTATAATTTCAAATTTAATTAAATAGAATCTACACAAATTAAAATCATAAATGTACATGTCAGGAAATCATGTTTATTTATGGTAAGGTCAACTTTTACGTTTTTTTCTTCACACAACATGAAAATAATACAGAACTGAAACGCTGTGTGAAGAAGGCTTAATAAGTTTGGTTTGTCTGAATTTAATATTTCAATTAATCAACTTTCAACTATGAATATAGAACTTACAGCCAGATGGAAGTAGAGTTGCAAGTTCTTTAAAAGATCTGTCCTGCTGTATAGAGCTCTGCACATGTTGCGACGATGAATGCAGGGTGTCATCGTGATTCTGGCTATACATGCTACTCTATTAATATTACAAAAAAATTATAAAACATACAAAAATATTTTAAAATAACACATTTATAACAATTTTAAATATTAAATATCACAAACATGACAAATAGTTTACAAATAAAACTACAATAGTAAAATGGGTAAGCTTATAATTATATAAGGTGCTAATGCATTGGAGAAAAGGGGGAAACAGACTACATACTACTGTATATGTCTAGGCCTGCTCCAGCCTGCCAGGGTTATGCATGGGTCGATCCCAACAGGCTACAACACTGCATTTCCTTCCTGCCGACCAGTCCGCTCAACTTGCCCTTCATTTATTTAGCCTAAGGCCCAGGCCTAGAAATCCCTAGCCTAAAAAAGGCAGATTGCCCTAATGATCAATAACACCATACCTTTTCGTATCGTCAATATTATGATAATAATACCAGGGCTTATGTTTTAAAAGAAAAAAAATACAAGTTATTGAAAAACAGCAATTATAAACAGAAACTTGCCGCTAAATCTTCTCATCCATGGCGCGCACATGCAGCCCGAGCAATTCTTTCAACAAATAAAGTTTCAATTAAATGTATGGCGCGCCAATGGTGCCTTCTTAATTGAGTATTGTATTTTCTATGTTTTTGGTACTGTAGTCTTCAAGAGTAACAAGAATATTTCTTACAAAAAACGCTGCTCGCTTATTGTTATTGCTAAGGTCAAGTCTGGGGGTCACTTCATCACGCCTAGATACTTCAAGTATCCTATTACAAACAAAAACTTCAATGGACTGTTTTGATAATAATTCAATGATTATCTGACAGCGAATTATAGTAATATCATGGGACTCATAAATACCAGAAATGCTTTGGGATTTGTCGTTAGACTCTTTTCCCAGCCGTTTTTGGATTCAACAGGTGGTACCTATAAATTATAGTGGAGTTTCCATTTTAACAAAAATGTCAAAGTGTAGTACTATAAAGCTGCTTGATTTCATCTAATGAATGAGTCATCTCGTGTGACGTAGCGGGCTAGAGCAGCAGCGTGAAAATATGGTAAAAAGCTGTATCAATTACTTTTACTATTTTGGACATACACAAATTAGTGTCACTGTTGGATGAACACCGCTAAGAGTTTTACAGTAAAATAAAAGTCATTTATTACATTACAGAATACATAATTTATTTTAAATCAACCAAAACTGAGAAAGTCATTACGGTATATACTGAATTTAGCACAAACTAAAAATATTTGTTTAATGCACTTTTTAACATTTTTATACCATAATATTAATTTAGCAATTTACTTAAGAATGTTAGAAATACTGCACTAAAAAAACTAAAACTCAAATGAAATAATTATTTTATTTTATCGTTCATTCAAAAATCACATTCATGAACAAACTTTGTACACCTTCTAGCACCTACTGAAACCTACAAACAACTAATAATTACTTAATTCCAGCACACATTTAAGATAACTAAAGATAGAAATATCAAATGTACAAGTACTATTGAATCACGTTTACCAAATCAATACACCATAAAGGCCCATTTAAACTAGAACGATCGACGGTAAATATATAAGCATGCATTTTTTTAACATAAAACAAAAGAAATTAGAACGGTTTTCGTTCTAGAACTATAGGATAATCATTTATGCTGTCTTTGATAAAAATAATATTTTTAAAATTCCAATCAAATGATGTCATGATAAATAAAAACAATAAAATCATATTGTCACAATATTTTTGCTCTTACTAATCATGACGTCATTTGATTGGACGTGTGAAAATATCATTTTCATCAAAGGAAGCATAGATGGTTATTCATAGTTCTAGAATGAAAAGTTTTTATATTTCTTTTGTTTTATGTATAAAAATGCATTTTTGTCTATTTATCATCGATAGTAATCGTCCTAGTGTAAATGGGCCTTATTTATTTTATTCATGATTGAACAGTCTTCTAATATTAGAAGGCTAGCATGTTAACCACATAATACCTAGCATTGGAAACTCAAGGAATATGCATCAAATCACATTTATCTTCAAAATCCAAAAATGTAAAAAGTTTTTTTTTCAACAGTTATTTATAGATTTTTCTAAACTAATCCCGACATTTATATTAATTTTAATAACTGCTTTTTCGAAAATCAGTCACGTTGATATGCATGGCAAGATTAAAAATTAAAAAGTCTTTGTTTGTACAGGTACATAAACTGAAATCAAGAGTAAAAGTTTTGAGATTCCCACACTAGATACCTTTGTGGAAACATTCTATTTTAATTCAAATACAATGATAGCCATGAAAATATCCATTTAATTTTCTTTAAATGGTGTGGCTAGTCATCACAATGCAGTAGAACCCAAACCAAGGGACACTTTATTAGGTCCTGGAGGTGTCTTACTATATGGCTTAAATAATACAGTTTCCTCTGAATAGGGCTTAGGAGTAGTGTCAAAACATAATATTTCCCCTTGTTCATTTCACAGGAAAGCATCCCTAAATAGGGTTGTCGCATATGAGGGGTTTTACTGTATATCACGGCATTGAAAATCAAATCAAAATATTATCTTAGAACATTTAATTTAACAACTAAGTAATCATATATGTCATTATACTACTGTAGAGAGATATCTAGATAATCCAATTCTAAACCCTTTATTCCCCACACTGCTTTGTAACATAATTATTGGGCTATAGAATTGCACAAATAATAAACAAGATTTCAATTGGTCAATGTCAGCCACAGCTACAATCATGATGGTGTGGTGTCTTCATATTCCTTAACCTTTTTACAAAAATGATCCCACAATGTTAACTTGCTGAAAAATGACCGTTTTTAGATAAAATTTGTGCTTTTTATATATATATTTGGCTGATATATCGGTGAGAAAATTAAACAAATAACTTGTAATTATTCATTGGCCAACTTCAGGGATACCATGCCTGCATACAACCCATTCACTGTGGACTGAATGTGGTGAGGCTAAATTAGCTCACATATCAAAATGTGTCAAATTCATCGATAACATGTTGGTCATTAAACTGTGCTGTATTGCTGTACGCAATGGAATAAATACCGCTTCGCATACGTTCTGCTCTGGCAAGAACTATCTTCCAATTTCCTTCCAATGTCAAATCCAACTCTTTCTTGATTGTTTTTGTCTTCACCGCATTCCTACCAAATTTCCTATTGATTAATCATAAATAGTAATAAAATATTGAAGATATCGTTTAACTCATTATCTAAAAAGGATATTTTAAATTAGGTAATAAACAAAATGTATATGTAATCATAAATAATGTGATGTGCCTATATAATGGACATGATGATGTATATACTGTAGGCACATCACTCTTTTTTTGTCAAACTAGTTTGATTGTGTAGACAGAGCTTTAGCCATTTCGGCTCTACTATAGGCTTGTTTTAGTTAACTAAAGGTGAAAAACAAGATTTCAAAATGCACACATTGGCAGATGACATGCTTGAAAACACCTACTGGAAAACTCACTGTTTATTATTGGTGTTGATTCCCTAGAATTTTTTTAATATCCCCCTCTATGTTTAACAAATAGCACCCTCTATGGTTTGATAAAGTGTCCCAATATTTCATTAAATTCCTAAGTAGATATTTATAAAGAACAACTTTTGTGTATCTTACGATTCAGTTTCAAGGTATTTAATTAGGGCAAAAGCTTTCCTGTCTATAAGTCTGGTGAATTGTTCAATGTAACTTTCTCGAACACCTCTTGTAGGTTGTAAAAGAAAAATCTGTAAGAAATCATAAATAACTTGAGGGGAAGAAAGTTATTGTCTTTAACTTCATGTTATTTTTATATGCATTGAATTTGCGAAATAAAAGTTGATATATATTATATTTAACAGTCATTTTATTTCAAGAACATGTATTAGTTTCAATAATGGAAAAATAATATACATAATATAATTAAAACATTATTTAGGATCCTGTAATTTCAGAAGAAAACAAGTTTCTTGTCATATGCCTGATCCCAAAGTCAGTCAGGTATCATCATTCCAAATAAGGTTAAATAGGTCATTAGAGGGAAGTGTTACTGCCATTGATGACTGAATCAATCAAATTATTTGAAATATATTTCACTAAATATTAATAGTCCACATACTAAAGCTCTGTCTACACTATCAAACTAGTTTGACAAAAAGTCTTCCAAATATGGAAGTGATATGACATCATCATGTCCATGTATGAGCACATCCCATTTTTTGTCACATAAAGTTTGATAGTGTAGACAGGGCATTAGTGTCTATGTTAACTTATCTTAATAACAAATGAAATAACTAACCTCTTTTTGAAAATTATGAACTAACGTCTCATTTGTATGTACTTGCTGAAAAGCACTCCTGAAATATACAACGTTTACAATTGAGTACAATTTAAGGTCAAACGGGTTAAGAAAATACACCCTACTTCTAATAGATGAAATTTGCCTGATAGGATTGGTAAAAAACTGTCTTGAGATATATGCTTTTTAAAATTTCACTTCAGGTCTATTGTTTTAAAAAGGGGCACTTCAGAAAAAAGTGGCTAGTTTAAGCCTAGCTACAGGCTTGTTAGATAAAAACTTTGGAAAATATGAAAATGGTCAGTGATAGACTAAGGATAAAAGAACAGTTTCAAACTCTTCATTAGAGATATATTTTGATACTTACAAAATAAGGAATAATGCATTTGACTTCTCAATCCACATACATTTCATCTCATGTTGCAAAACATCATGTCTCCTAATAATTTAAATAAATACAAAAGTATTTTAAGAACAGAAACAGTGGGATTGATTGGAAAATGGTAGGAATCTAAATTTGCAGAGAGATGTGCAGTCAAACATGACAGACAGTCATAATGTAATGCAAACTTTACCCTCACTGAAGTCATTCAAATATTATCTTAAAGCCTGTTTTCCTGTTGATCGTTGAGTTGCATTAAGTTGCGTTGAATTGACAGGACTCAATGATTTTACAGGAAAAGGGGTAAAAATCAACGTTAAAAATCGTTAAAATTTGCAATCGTTAAAGATAAACAGAGTTTAACTTTAACGCTTGAGAGAACCTAGAAACTATGAACGATCGCAGAAAAATGTGTATCAGTAGTCCGGCTTGATCTTTGTTATTGTTATTATTTTCAACTTTAAACTCAACGCAATTTAACGCCATGATCGACAGAAAATCAGGCTTAAGCTGCTCATTTTAAAAGATCAGATATAACTAGTTTCTATCACCAACGAGGTGCCATGACGCATGACCTACCTTTTTAGGTGTTCATGGCACGGAGGCATTTGTCTAACTTCCAAAGAGCAAAGATCCACTAAGGTTGTTGGATATCGTCCGGTCATCATTTCTTTCATAAAATTGGAAACAATGAATTGGCAGGTTTCATTCTAAAGAGTAAAATTAAAATAATTAATATTTTGAATAAAGATGAACTAAAATTCCACTACATAAACAATTTGTTCAATTTCTAATTCTTTATTCATCCCGCGTAGGGCAATTTCCAGGTATAAAACTGATTTCATGAGAGAAGTTATTTCCTAATTTCTCATGCAATCAACAAGAATGCATCATAAATAGTATTTTCAAACAATAATACTAACATTTATAAACCCTTGCAGAAATATATCAGGGTGGTACAGGTAAGGGTTTTTCTCCACTGCAAGACGGCTACAACGTCTATCTCGGGGAGAAAGGAACAAAGCCAGGGTTTTCAACATCTGTAGAAAAAATGAAATATTAATTGTGTAAAAAATAATTAGTAAAAGAATTATGTAAAGCTATAGGCTAGCTTCCTTAACGGTTATCCTGTGTAAATGGTTTAATTAAAAGGGAGTTTTGAGTAGATAAATGGGACTATGACTGATCTGTTTGAGATCTAGCTTCTCGCTGTTTATTGTATGTATGTGTAGATGTGTTGCGAGCAATTTGAGGAATTCGTAATTGACCAATCGAATTGCTTTGTTGATTAGCCTTACTGGAATAGGTGATTCCCATTAAATGAAGCAGGAATGTATAGTTGTAAGTCAGTATTCCTGTCTGTCTGTATGTCTGTCTGTATTCCTGTCTGTCTGTATGTAGAATTAGGCTGTGTTTTTAAAACAAAGCTTAGTAGATTTGTTAGCTTAAAGGGTAGGTTTGCAAGCGTCAATCTTATCCAGAAACTTGATGGTAGTTGAAACACTGAACATACATTTAGATGTTTATTTTAAGATCAATGTTTTAATATTTGCATTGTATTTCAATACATACACGATTAACTTCATCTACATTGCTACCAACAACTATCGTACAACCACTGGTTTGAAGATGAGATATAAGTGCTCTAGAAAACAAAATGAAAAAAATTTAAATCAATTAATTAAATGGTGCTCGATTGTTTCATTTTTTTTTTGTATAACATTTAGGTAATCATTTGCCCTATTGTTTTAAATTTTGTTAATGTCCATGTTTTTGTTTCCCAAAATAAATTTTTTTATTTCTATTTGTACTTTTATTGTTTTATTTGCTATTTAGATATCAGTATTATAGGGTAATGTGTTTAAGAGCTTCAGCTCATTGCATACCCGTTTTGTATCAAATACGTTTTCCGTTGATTATCATTTAGGTTAAACTTATAGAAATTTTCTTGTAAAAGAAACACTGTATATATATTCTGTTGGTGTTAGAAACAGAAAATAATTAATGCATAAATTAAAATCCATAAACATTTTTAATTTTAAAACTAGCATAGCTTTATTTCATTTAAAAAAAATGGAAATTAAAAAGTAATGAAACCTTTCCATAAGCTCTGCATCAAATTGTTTTTCTTGGCCTGAGGAGTATGCAGTGTCTTTAATCTACAAAATTGTTAATTTTAAAGAAAATTTAGTTGAGGAGGCCCCTACAGTACATGAGTAATTAGTTATTTTGAGAATACAGATAGAAGTAAAGAGCCCTCCTTTGCGCCACACCTATTTAGGCGACACTCTATTCAGGGGACATTAGTTACCATCCATTAGGGAACAATTTGTTGTGTCCCGAATGACATTTCTTATGTACATACAAAAACATGCACATATCAAGTACCGGGTAGGGAAAAACATTCACAAAATCATGTATAAAGTAAAATATTTAAAATGGTGTAACAGTTTTCAGTTTATTTAATACTTACGTCTAGTTTTTCTGGAAGCTGAGCTAGCTTTAATGACTTCAAAGCTTCTAGATGCTTGCATAGATAAACTTGAAATTTACCTATTGTAGTTTTATGATCCTGAAAATTCAAGAAATAGAGATATATCTTTTGCCAGAATTAGTCTGAGACAAAGTGAACATAATTGGTAATTGAGAGTTCAAACATCACATCATTCAAAGTTGAAATCGGTTGAAGTTTCTCTTTTTCTGTTAATTCATAAAAATTATAAACTTATTATTATAAATTATTTACTGCAGTAACTATTTTGTATCTGCAATAACATATGATTTTTGTTTCATTTTTTAAATTAAAATAAACAATGTGTATGATTACCAAGAAAATTAAATAAAAAGCAGTTACTGCAATAGAAGAATTTTGACTCCTTATTAGGGAGGTTTTACAACGCCACGAATACAATAACAAAACGGATATGTCACACATTACGTATTCGTTTTTGTAAGCCAGTAAAATTCTGTTTCGCATGGCAACGAATATTGAGGCCGCCGTCCAAAATATGACTGCGGTAAAATTGTATGAAGTGCAGGTAACCTTGCCTAGCGTAGCATCAAAGCAAGGGAGGACTTTAAAAACTGCTAATTATCAAAATTGACCTGACATTTTTAATAAATTACTTTTTTAATTTCTTTCTATAAATCTATAATTAGGTATCCCAATGAAAAAATTCAGATTAATTTTTTTACATTTTCTTTCAGTTAACCATAAAGAACTTAATGTAATTAGCATTTTGCGATTTAAATGATTGAAATCCGATTACCCGTTCTAAAGTTATGGTTATTTAAAGTGGTAAAAAAATATACGATTTTTTGCCTAAAAATGGTGTTTTTTGCAGTTGAAATTGGAAGCATTTTTAAAAGGTTATAACTTTTACAATAATTAGTTAAAAGTTTTGAATTTTGTTAAACCTATAGATATCACAGAGTTGTACAACTCTATTTTTTTTGGAGCCTCAACGAAACCTATTTTTTAAATTATTGGTCCGCAAAGTGGTAGGAAAGCATTTAACGCCCATTTTTGCTGGAATTCCCTAAAAAATGAAAAAACTGCAATTTTTCAATGATCTGTAACTTTTGAACTACTGTACTAATTCATTTAATTTTTTTTGTACTTGTTAGAATGTAGTGTATATTTCATTAATAAATATATTTTAGATGTGTATATGAAAAAAAAAAATTTTTTTAATGGTGAAATTTAAAATTATAAAAAGAAAAAATGAAAAAGTATGTTAAAAACGGTGTGTACTGTTTCCTTTCTTTTACACTAATTTTCGGTAAGTATAATTATTAGAATATTTTAATATACTTTATATTTATAATTTCAATCATAAATACTATTATATATAACTTTTGAATACGTAAAACAAGATTTTAGGCCCATATGATTATGACACCAAATCTAAGCTAAGTAAGATATGCTCTTTTAAGGCAAACGCACAATATGGGTCAAAATAAACTCATTTAAAATAATCAATGTTAATTAAAACAATTAATTGTTTACCTGAATAGTATATATAACATTATAAAAATTGTTTTCTTTTCGTATTATTACGTTATTAAATTGAAATACGGAGCTAAAGTTTAGGCCAAGTCACGGCTTACTCGCGATCAGTAGTCGCTCCGTTAAAGTATTTCGGTCGCAGTTAATGACTTTCGGCCGCCGTATACAGAGTCAAATGTAACGTTGGTAAATTAGCTTAATAAATTTCCTCGGTACATTTTAACCTAACGCATTTGCATTGTATACTTGCATAATAAATCTTCCGCACATTACATCTATTTTAAGTTGTTAAATTAATGTGTAAAACCAGATATTCTACGACGGAAAAGGACATGTCAATCTCCGACATCGCTGCTGTCACACATCTCGCGTCGAGCCGGTTGAACTCGAGCGAGGAAAACTAAACAACGTGTTCAAAATATGGAACGTACCATTCGCTGATAGGGTGCATTAATGTATTTAACGGAAAACGCCACAACAAACACGCGCGTATTTTAGAGTACAATATTTTACTCACTACAATATTCACCGGATTATAATGGTTGGATCTTTAAAATTTTGAACGGGATTTACGCCTCATGCACCATTTTAAAATGTAGTTCGCTCAATTACCATTCACAATACGTTTGTAAACTATGTTTTATCGATTTCAATGTAGATTTAGCTATAATTTAATACCAAAATCCATAATATTTTTCCATAAACGGTGAATCAAAATTGGATTTTTGTCACAAAAATTGACTTTTCGTTACGAAAAACCTATTTATAGAAGACGATTTTCGTATCAAATTAAAGCTTATTTAAAGCCTGATAACATACAACAAAAATTAATCCGCTAGCTCCAATGGTAATCGTGCGATCGTGTTTTGAAAACTGATGGGGATTTTCCGATGAGGTTTTCAACGCGCGGAAATCGGCTCGACGGGATTTTAGAACCGTTTTAAAATCGCATTTTCTCGGCAACTAATTCATTAATTTTAATTATAAACACACTTATACAAAGATTAAAACAAGTACTTTCAAACAATATAAATTTTGTAAGTATTAATTAAGATTGAATACGATTTATTTAACATCAAAGTCATACTACTTTTTCGAATTTCGTCAATATTTCAAAAGTGATACCCCTCTGTGCGCTTTCATTGGGATACCTACTATAATTATATTATAATCATGAATCATTTCAATGTGCAAAATATATCAAAAACTATACTCGTTTTGTAGTTTGTGTTTGTGATGTATCCGTTTTCGTTATCGTATTTGTAAGGTTGCGAAACCTTCCTATTGTCTAATAAAAATTAAACCAACCTTTCTTAATAGAACCCTAAGTTTAGTTACAAGTGCCTCCATCTGAATACAACAAAATTCATGCAGTGGAAGATACCATTGTAAATCTGAATAGGGAAAAACCAGCGAAAATCCATACACTGTGTTTCCACTTCCAATATCCGCACAGAAAATTGACGATGTAACCAGTATTCCTCTATCAGGCAATACAAGGAATTTTGTGTGAACTCCTGTTGAACTTTGGTCACTTGAACTTATCGTATTCTTGCATATGAACTTAGTACAACCATAATCCATATGTTTGCTTCCCTCTGTCATCCAAACATATTCGATATGAGGTCCGAGAATATTGTTCCACAAGCAAAGAATTACAGCGCACACAGGATATTCCACGGACTCTTCTAAAACGGTTGTAACCTTCGCAAATTCATCAGTTGAAGATAAACTAAGAAAGGGTATGTGTGACATTGTTAAGATAGGTTCGATCTAAAGTTTTAAAATTATATTTCTCAAAAATGTTACTTCTTGCATAACATTGTCCAATCGTTGTTACTTGTCCATGGATACAGTTTAATGTAAATTGTTTAACAAAAGTTTTATAACACAGTTTCATGTAAAACAAGTAAAGAGTCTCGGTTAAAGCTCATCCAAAATAGAATCTGATGAGCACATTCGATGGATAGATTCAAGAAGAATAACGTCATAAGCGCTAACGTACCACCCCAAGTTAACCGAGGAGTGGATGAGTTCATAATCATAACTAAAAACAGCAATAGACTGGTTGAAAGACACGATGAAATAATGTGGTTTAAGAAAACTCGTTTTAAAAGTGGTCGATCAAGAATAACGTCAGTCAACTCGGAATATGCAGGTAACATGCTACTATGTTGATAGACGGTTTAAGCTACTGGTGTTATTTTTTCAAGGCGCATGCTTCTATCTTGGCAGTAAGGTAGTCTGCAAGAAAGATTTATACATAGTAAGTAAATATAACAAAACAAATTCTTCCAAAACTGAAACACACTCTATAATTGAGGGCTAGCCATATTTAATCGTAAATTATCAAAATGACATGAAACCGACAATTGAAATTCAAGCACATGATTATGAATACGCTGTGGCTAAAGATACGGTACCGTATCCTAACTTCCGTTTGCTAAAGGTACGGTAAAATTGCATTACGTCATAATCTGCCAATGGGGTGCTGGTACATGTGTGACGTCATCGTATAAGGACTTGGGATTTTTTTCATATTGCGAAATAAAAACAGTGATCAACCAGCGGCTTAACATTTTCCTTATGCTTCATTTAGCGCTATTATAAAATATCAAAGTCGTGTGACAAAAACTAAATGTAGCCTAGGCTTACGTCTGTTATTATTGATAGGCCAAAATATGTTGATTTTAATTCTAGAATACAGAAATTTATCGTTTCAAAAGAGGCGCCTACTACATACTATAACCATGCTATAACCTATAGCCTCAGTATATGAGTTTCTTTGCCAGGCTAGGGCCAGCTGCGTGTGCGCTGATTTCTGTGACTAATTAAGACCTGGGGCTAGGCCTATTGTCTAAATCATAGTATTTGAGGGTCCCTTTTTATTGTCCGCATTTGCTTTTTGTTTCTGGTCACCATCTGTAAACAAAGTTTATTAATTAAAAAATATAGGCCTAAATAGGCCATTTGGAATAAAAATAAAACCCTCATAGTAACTATGGACAAATGAACTAGACGCAACCAAAGAATATATTCTTTGACGCAACACAATTTCCAACATTGAATTATAATTCCTTTACTTCTAATTTGGCTATCAACATATTTCTACTGTAGTGTAGTGTATAATTTTGTATAATGAAATAATATTTGAGATTGAGTGCATGTTTTAAACGCTTTATGTAACGTCCACCAACCCATGATCTTGCTCTATTATATACAGCATCGACGATTCTGGATTCAACATTGCTAGTGAGTCACAGAATCATCAGCGCACACATCCATGTAGCCTGGCGCCGTCGATAGGCATTCTCTACAGACGCGATGTGAAAAAAAATCCAAAGTCCTTATACGATGACGTCACACACGTACCAGCACCCCATTGGCTGATTATGACATAATGCAATTTTACCGTACCTTTAGTAGACGGAAGTTAGGATACGGTACCGTATCTTTAGCCACAGCGTTATGAATAATGGTTACGGACTGTACTTTTTACCTAGTAATTTCTCTAGTAAGCCTAAAATATAGAATAAAACAGGTCCTAGCTAGAGGCCTAATAATAATATTAATTATTTATATAGGCCTAGCCTAGGCGTAAGAAGCCTAGGCCTATTACTTTGCTGGATTTCCATGTTTTTTTAAAAGGACAATGCCTGTCATTCCATTTATCTATATGAAAGCCTGGCATAGGCTGTACCTATACTATGCCGGCGCTAATGCAGTTTCGTACGGTACCCACCCCTTAAAATTACTCAAAATGATTTCAATACTTCATCTAGCCTACTCACGAGTTGTCTACAGCATTCAGCAAGCATAAAATGGTAAAATATCGATAATTTCTTATTTATAACTATTTTTAATCAATTAATAATTGAGCACCCTTCAGAAATCCATCGCCAGCTTAGCTTCGCGAAAATCATCGCTTAGGCCTGCCGATGAAAGTACGGAGGCCTCATAGGGCATCGATCTATAGAGGACGCTGTTATGATCATATTATGGCGATAATAATATATTTTTTACATGTTCCTCGTGAAACGGATTTTAAGTTTTTTTCATAAAGAAATATTTTGTGTTTAATTATGTTGTTAATTTTTAGAAATTCTATTTATTTTGAATGTTGTGTGTTATTGTCTTGTCAAATTATATTTGTTGTAAGGGTCCCTAATGATCAGCTTCGGCTGGATGGACCACCCTCATAAAATATTGTTGAAATAAATTAATGAATAGTTGCTTCATTATTTAATGTTTTATTCGATTTTATTTTAATAAACACAACAGGAAAGAAGATGAAAAAGAAGAAATGAAAGACATGAAATGATGTATTCAGTGTCAGCAGAAGTAAAATAAATTCTAGTAATTAATTGATGGAAAACATTTTTATTATAATTATTGTATTACTGTACATTACATTTCAATAAATTATATCTTTCTGTTTTTGTTCTCTTTCTGTTTTTGTTTTGCATTTCCTATTTCATGTATTTGAAGAGGTCTTTCATAGGTGAATAAAAAATATTAATTAACAACAGTATACTTCTATAAAATCTTAAAACAGGGAAACCATTAGCGTTTCTAGTATCTAGTGATAACAAATACTAAAACAATTAATTCGTCATAGCTTGATTATTGTGTGTTATAACATTAACAATGTAACTCAGGAATGAAGTACTGTAATTCTTTTTATTCATTTCATTTATTTATTTGACTTACAAACCATAAGGTAAAATAAATTAAAACAGAGGAAAATTGGTCAGTACTTATATCTTCAAGAGTCAGCAATTCCATACTTTTCTGTGTGAAATTCTACTAGTAAAATGAAAGAACAAATTAAAAACATAACATAATTATGGTGATACCCACAATGATGAATACAGCAATTGTATAGTATTTCTTTTCTTTATTAAAAATACGAAACGCATGTCGGAAATAATGAAAATTATAATTATTTGGTGCGTGCTTTAAACGTTAGTAACTACGCCCTCTATAGAACTCAACTGTTTACTCTATTAATAGAGTTAATGTCCTGTGAGGCCTCCGTACTTTTATCGGCAGGCCTAGCGATGATTTTCGCGAAGCTATTAGCTGGCGATGTATTTCTGAAGGGTGCTCAGTATTAATTGATTAAAAATAGTTTTAAATAAAAAATTATCGATTTTTTACAATTTTATGATTGCAGAATGTTGTAGACAACTCGTGAGTAGGTTGGATGAAGATTTTGAGTAATTTTAAGGGGTGGGTACGAAACTGCATTAGCGCCACTATGCCTAGCCTCTAGACAAAAGTGGTGACGCAGTTGATGAACAACAAGAAGGCGGTCCCCACGCACTCCACTAGGCTAGTATAGGGCTAGGCCTAGGCCAAGGCAAGGCCTAGCCTAGCCCTGCTGGCTGGGCCCCTAGCCTAGGGCCTAGTTGAGAAGGCCTACCAAACTACGGCCTAGCTAGGCGCTAAGTTAGTAATTAGCGGAAATATAACGCATCATAAAAAGTTTGGGATGTATAAAAAAAAACACAGCTAAGCCTAGCTAAATGTCCTGCATTTTAGTTTAGTTTTTACTCACATTAACCCGCATCATCGTCGCACAATATTTTCATTTGATACGTACTACTGTACCGATAATCTGAGTGTCTATTCGTAAGTCAGCCGTGGTAATAAAATTACTGTATTTCAATAATGGAAGAGTCCCACGCGCAAAGGAAAATGGACCAGTCCTATGCGTGCTAAGTAAGATATAAAACATCATCACCTCTGTCTAGATCTTAATGCAGAATTTTACAGTAAGGAAAACGGGGTTCATCAAAGATTAGTTCTATGATGAATTTATTTTTGTTTTATGTCAAAAAACAAACAAATGATATATCGTCGTTAAATAAAACAAAATAGCAATTGTTACCAATTAAAGCTCATTTTAATAGTGATCGGTGACAATATACACTCAACTCATACTTGATATCACATATTTTTACGTTTTTATATTTGTTTTTTAATGAAATACCAATCGAGTATTAATTTAAAGCTCCTCTTACATAACTTCCAATGCAGACAAATCTAGTTCGATCTTTATGTTTAGTTTACCGTATACTTTACACGCATTGATATCTAAACTACGTTATGTATAATATGAGTATTAGATTATAAATTCAGTAGAAAATCGTTACATTTATGAAAATATTACATATATGCCTACTACTTAACTATCTATATGCTACTTTAAATCACAACAACTTTACAAAATTTATGTTACATAATGAATTAATTTTGCTAATTTTAATGTATACTTAGGTAATCAATAATAGTAATCGATAACTGATTACATTTGTCAATGACCGTATATCTAAATTGCACAGTGTACAGTAATGACAATAAGAATTTATATAAATATATAGAAGTAGGGCCTATACCCATCAAGATCAAATAGATAACATTACAGCGCTTTACAGTCGCATACAGTATATTCAACTACAAATGTTGGCTACATAATCATTGCATAGCCTATATATTATTTCAACAACCAAAATTATCATTATTTAATATTCAGTTTACTGTAAATTGAATGCACTTTTTTAATTTATAAAGAATAATTAAATAAATGATTGAACATTTTTGGTTTTAGTTGTCATATTGAGATATATATATATACATTATACAATATCATTGGTACGTACGTTCATATATTTGTTTTATTTACAATTGCAATCAATTTCAATCCAATAATTACCAATTACAACCATCGTTGCATAGCAACATTTTAACCGTACTAATATAATACATAACAAATAATTTTAACATAGAGACATTTACAATTTTGTAATAATCAATTTTTTAGATATTTAGGAAATGACGCAGTGCACACTAACTATAATATTAACGCAAATATAATATTTCATTAGTTTTGCATTTATAAAAATTTGCATACTATATAGCAATACTTGCATTTTTATTAATCTGTAATTAATTATTATTCACCAAGCAATACAATTATTTGGTTAGAAATAATCGAAATATTAATAATTGATCGATGATTCCAATTGATCGATAATCCAATGAAACCGTGTTACTTTAGGCCCGGTCATTTCATTGATCAAAATTGTATAATCCGCGAACTGCAGATGAAAACATCTTGGGATACAATGAGTTTATGTTTACTGCAATGTACATGCATTATTTAAACACTTAAGGACTATGGATGTATTACGTGTGACCTGTCACTGTGGTAAGAAGGTAATACTGCATCACATAATCCATCAATAGGTATTATTACTTGACCATTGAAAATTGCTTCCATTAAATAGCTGACAGATGATCCATGCTGTGGTTCTTCAGAAGCAAAGGCAAGCATCATAGTGCCGTCAGGAGATTTAGTAGAATGACACGAAACTACTCCGGTTATGTCCAGCTGAAGTACAGGTTGGAACGCGCTCGTGCCTTTATACTTAAATATAGTAACATACGAGTATTGACTTACAGCTAGCATATAAAGGGCAGGGCCTATGCTGAAAATGTCAACATCGCTTGTATGTGAAAATGGAACAGAATCTAGCAGCTCAAATTCGTTTAAATTATCCGACCACGAATAGACCGATATGTAAATATCGTAATCTACGTTCCCATCAGCTGTCAATACACCATAATTTCCCATAGCGAATCCAATCATTCCTAAATGCTCAAACGTAGTTATATCTAGAGGATTGGAAGTCGCTATTTCCTGAAATAACGTAAATGGATCACTATCAAGGTGTATTGTATTATCCAAGTACGCACTATAAATACGCGAGGTAGAAAAATCGCGCTCGGCAAACAACACGAACGTCCTATTACCGACGTCGAGAAACGAACACGACATTGCGATTACGTCTGGAAATTCCTGGACAGTGATAGGTACCATTCCTACGTCAGGTATTGCTTCAATTAAGGTTGACGTTTCCATATCGGTTCCAGTAAATAAGATAAGCAATCCGTCATCGGTTTTCTTTAAGTCAACATCGTTTGTTAATGAGGGTGGGGTGATTGAGGTGCTCGATGGAGACAGAAGTCCTCCTGAAAATTCCATTAAGAAATCCGTGCTTTGCGCGCACGTATCTGGTGCAATTGAAGCAATCGCTATAATGACTGAGTCATCATCTGTTTTTAGAACATCAGCGGACACGGCACCACTCGTTACAAACGCATCATACAAATCGAAAGATAAAGCAGTAACGTTCCACAGGTAAAGATAGCTATTTGTGCAAAATTCACCTCTATCGGAATGAACCAATATTAGTAAATAAAATTCACCAGAATCAGTTGTAAATGTTTCAAACGATCGAATTAAAATATCCCAAGATTGAAGCGTTTCAACGTGATCTAAATCAGCTACAACGTATGAATAGACATCTTGTAATTCTTCAATTTGCTGGCATTGGTGACTGGCAATAACATTCAACGTATCGATATCGGATTGAATTCTCGTAAAGAATTTGAAGAAAACAGCTTCTAGGTAGTCAATGTCAACATCATCGATATACCCACCTATATAAGTATCACGAGTAAACACAACTTCACCAGTAAAATATGCATTGTCCAATGAGTGACTACCATGTATAGTAATCACGTGATTGATCAAGTCGGTAAAGTTTACATCTACTAGAAACCCATCTAACTGTATATTCCCATCTATTCCCATTGCTCCTGTAAAGTTTTTAAACCCAAAAATCGGTTGGTTAAGGACGTCGAGTTTTACAACTTCGGTACCAATGTCTATTCCATTTAATGTTGTAACCAAGTCCAGGCTACCTGTAATAGTAACAGAATTTTGAAATGACTTATCTAACAACAGTTGCTGATCACTTGTTGCGTAAAAGGTATCCGCGACGATGTTCGTAATGTTAACACTATTAAAAAGTCCTTCAACCTCAATATCCGACGTGAAAAGTACATCATTTGAAAATGTCTTCAGACCATAAATTACATCTTCAGTGTCAAGTAGAATAAGATCCATCAAGTCAAAATTATTAATTTCACCGTCTATTATCAAATTTCCCTTTAAAATGATCGTTTCAAAGGTTATAAAGCCAGTAATATTCTGATTGCCTCTTGACATTAATGTTCTATCAAGGTATTCATCAATATCTAAACCATATATCAGGTCAGTGCTGGTTGTAAGGTTACCATATAACGTCATATCGCCTAATACGGTTATTTCTCCTAAAAAGTGTACTTTTATGGTCAGTTCAATGTAAATTAAATTATGCCGTACAATATCTTGTTCGAAGATTTCTAAATGTTCAATACCATTTAATTTGCTTGGACAAAAAACAAAGTCATTTTGCGATAAAGTGTAGCCCAGCAGCGTCGTCGTACCAGTGAAGTGAATGTCTTCATCCTTAAAAACTGCACCAGCAAGAAACTCGTTCCAGTCTACACCATGAATACTACCATTAACGATCATATCATTTGAAACATGCAAGTGATTAAGAATGACAACATTTCCTTCTATATACTGTTCTGTATTTGTTGTTAGGACAGATTTACTGAGTTCTTGTAAATCCAAATCATTAATTAAGCCATAAACATCAAGATTCGTCAAAACTGTCACATTCCCAAAGGTAAACACTCCGGTAATATTCTGAGCGCCATGTGATAATAGGAAGCTTTCACTAATGTCTATGTTGCTAACGTTGTCACTAAGAACATTTTTTGTAAAATTAACACAGCAATCGTATATTTTAAAACCGTAAATGGTAATTGGTCCTTGGTCATCGGTGACAATATCATTAAAAAGTTCAGTTAAATTGGTTTCTTGTATTTCACCGTATACAGTAATATTTCCATTAACGTTTATAACAGTTGTAAAATTTTTAACCCCGTCAATAACTGTGGTCTCGTTCAGAAACCAAATATCATATTTTAAATTATCCATAAAAATTCCATCTATCGTTGCATTATCTGCTATAAAAATATCAGAATCAAACTTTGTGTGTGTGATTATTGTCTTGACTCCAGTAATGATTTGCGATTTTGTCTTTGAGAAAACATTTTCGGCAAATACTTCAATATCTTCAATAAGATTTATACAATTGAATGTATCCAGATTTTCAACTATAACCACGTTATCAACGAATTTAATTTCACCGGTAATTGTCTGATCAGTGTTTAATGTAAATCGTGTGTTGTTTAATACATCAATAAAGACATAATTCAAATGGTTTAATATGTTCAGATTTGACAAAACTTCAAGATGCCGAATTGTCAGTTTATGAAATGTTTTTAAACCAGTGACAACCTGCGGATTATTAATATTCAACACCTTATCCAAATCCACGTCATCTATATATCCAGCAACATACAAGTTTCCATATTGAAAATACATGTCTCCAAGAAATTGTTTATTTCCAGAAATGGTTTGATTGCCGTATTTTGTAACAACATCTCTTGCTAATATTTCCAAATAAACTGTATCTACATTCTGTTCAACAATCATGTCTGATGCAACATAGAAACCTGGCAACACTTTTAATTCGGTAATTATTTGGTCGGAGTAAACATCCAGAATGTCTTCATCAACTTTGAAACCGTTAATACGACTATCAATGCTTAATAAGCCATCGGTACTCATTGTCACATTCTGCGAAAATGTCACGTGACCATAAATAGTTTGTGTTATTGAAGAATTTCGAAATATTGAATACAAATACAAATCCAGAATATCTACATTGTTAACGTATCCGTCAACGTAAGACGTGTATAGAGTAACGTATTCGGTAAAAGTATAGTTTCCAGTCAGGGTTTGGTTTGAAAAGATTGTCATTGCTCTTGAGTAATAGTCAGGCATGTAAACGTCATCAATATTACCAGTAGCGTAGATGTAATCGTAAGAGATAACTTCTCCCATGAATACGTTGTTTCCAGTTATGTTTTGGCTGCCAGAGAGCAGTACAACATCTTCTGAAAGATCAATACCGTTCAATAGTCCAAATATATCTACGTCACAATCCATAGTAAAATTACCTACAATAGTTATCGAGTCGACGAATTCATGATCTCCACTGACTGTCAATAACGTATCACTTATGTCGATTCCATCTGTAAGTGCGTACACAATTACGTCATCAAATACGTCAAGATTTTGAAGAAAAGTAACGTTGCCTGTTATAATGTTAGATTCAAAAACTTTCAAAACGTCTCTATACAATTCAGAGAGGTCCATACCATTTACAACATAGCCAATCTCAACATCTTGGTCAAATTTAAGTGTTGATGAAAACGTAATAGATCCCGAAACTATTTGCTGTTTATTTTTTGTTAGAACATGCTTATAATTCGTAACGTTAAACCGGTTAAAATTATCCACTTCTAAGTTACCATGTATTATCACATTGTCTAGCATTGTTATATTTCCATTTATATGCACGTGTTCTCCATTCAATGGTACTATTACCTCCGAGATGGCAATATCATTAACAAGTAGTGTGTCGCCAGATATATTGCCATTTATACCCACATGACCAACTAGTGTAAAGATTGAATGTATCTCTTGTTCGCTATTAACGTTAAAGATATCATGTGAGATATTGATTGAATTAAAGTAGTCGCTGACGATTTCAAGATCGGCGAGGAAAACCACATTGTCAACGTAGAGTGTTCCTTCAATAACTTGGTCTGGAATATCATGTTGTAAAGCATGCTGGTACAAATATTCAATATCAACATAATTCACGACAGTTGTATTAAGATTGGTTACTATTGCACCTGCATTGCTGATTAAGTTTTCAAAATTAATACGTACTTGGACCGTTTGGTTTGTGTCAAGGGTCAAATAATCTTTAATTTTGTCTTGTATTTTCATTAATGATTTTACCTGTTCATCATGGTCATTCATTAGACGATCTATTGTTTCTGTAATATTTTCCATTGGTACTATAGCACTTCCAGATACAAATATGCTATCTACATGAATCAAGTCATCCGTGGTAACCTTATTTTCAAAATATTTCGTGCCGTCAACAAATTGATTTGTGTTTGTCGTCAACTTGTCGTAAAACGTGTCAGAAACGTTAGATATTGCACTGTGCAAACGTTCAATCAACGTTTCCATTATTTCGACTTCTTCAATCAATTCCTCATTTTGATCGACTACAGAATTAACAACTTCCGTGAGATTATAATTTAGAACTTGAATGATCGAATAAGGATCACATAAGATCATAATGTAAACGTCTGTACCAATATTGAAACTATACGAGTAGTAAGATAATAGGGTACAAGTTGGAAAGCCAATAATATTGTTATTTAAGAATTTATCATCGGCGACGGAGTAACAATACAAAGCAAACGGATCACTGGTGTAATTTGTTGTTGCAAATAACAGTGTAATATCTTGACTACTAGGTATAAGTATTGGTTCCCAGTGTTGCACATGTTCTATGTCAAGTATCTGAAACAGTATGTATTCATATTCATTCCATTTGTATATTCTACTCACCGTTGGTGATGTCGTCAAAATGTAATGTTCATATCCCAGTGTGAAATGACGTACGTTCGCTCCATCAAGGTGGTACAAAAAGATAAATTTCATGTTTACTTCATCAAAAGTCCAAATATCTACCTTATTTGAATCGGTTCTGTCCAATAGAAGATGGTATGCAGAGTCACTAACTGCATAGCTTAGGCTTTTAGAATACTCATTGGCGCTTCCAATATCTTGTTCATGACCCAGGTGATTGTTGAGCAGACGAGCTGTATTCCCGGTCATATCTAAGAAAGTGTACACCCCATTTCTGTTAATTGCTTCAGTAATTTTGACCCCTGGCAAATTGAACTTTGAAATTAAACTATTTTCAATAACTAACGATCCGGCTTCGGATAAGTAGCTTACTATGAAACCGGCATAAAATATTCCATTTTCTATTCGAAAAAAATTGTTCAATGTCACGTCATCAAAGTCGCCCCATATCCTATCAATTAGATCCAAAGTTGTTCCGTCATATGAATATGCGTAGTTTATCTCTCCGCCATGTAAAGTGATCAAAATAACATTATGATCATAAGCATCAGTGTAAGATTGTACTTTAAGAGATTCTGAATCTGTTTCTAGAACGGTAGTAGAAGACAATGGATGAACTTCTTGTCGGTTTCCAATTCCGGTATCGGGTATAAATGAATGATAAAACTCTACCTCTGTATCGATAACCGACCGTTTACCAACATGATGCCCACCTCCTTCATCATTCCACACCAAATCTTCCGTTGTTTTATCGATTTGTGTACGAAACAACCTCAATTCAGCATTGGCAATGCTTTCGAAGTCTGTACGGGAATCAACTTGATGAGTCCACGTTAGATATAGTACGGTTACAACACGAATAAGATAAAATATCACCGGCGCCATGTTGAAACCGGAATACGAAACAAAACTATGAAACGAAAGTCAAAAGGTTGAGTGACTTTACTTCAAGAGCTACAAACGAAATACCTGTAAATATTTATGCAAATTACAATTCAAATGATCTGAAAACGTCTGTAATTGTAGACTGTATGTGATTTGTGGTGCAATAATAATAGAGGTCTCCCGATTTAAGTCAAAAGAGTCTTCACAATTACATTATTACAAAATATCAATTATGTTAAGTAAGGCCTACGTAATTATCCTTCTTTGCCTATTGTGTAAAGAAAAAAGTATTACTTTATAACACCATTTTTTTGGCGACGTTTCCGTATATCATCGTTTACACATAGGCCTATTAAAAAAAATGTTAAACCGCAATATTGGGCGATCAAAGTTGCTAATACAATTATATATGCCTATAAATTACAAGTCCATTTATAATATCATCGGTTCTCATCTCATAGCCGCCCCAAACCATTTGATGGCAATTTATTTAGTATCCAACTTAAAATTAAGGCTGTAACGTCACTAATATTGTGTAGCATTTTTAGTTTTTTTAATATTATTATGATGTAAGGTCTATGTGACTATTCATCCTACATATGATGTTTACAGTACAATTTTTTACCTTATAGTAGTCATAGGGCGCTTTAAGTGCAATTATCAGTGTTATTTTTATGTCTCCCGTGGAAATAAGTTTTCTTTTAAACTTTCTTGGGTTATTCCTCGGTTCATTCTATTAATATTGTTACCTTGTGCTTTTTCTATTTTATGTTTGTCTTGTATTTTTGAGTGAACTGAATAAAACTTAACTGAACTGTGAACTGGGGCAACGTCCAATGCAATGGCACGAAGTAACGTGGCAGTGTTCTATTTTTTATAGGCCCTACTAATTCAATGGTGGATAAAGTCGTATAGTTACAATTTTTTTGGCCGCTGTTTTCTTCATTTTCTTTTTTTTTTCAATTAAATAATAAACTTTGATTATAGTAAACGAAATTAATTATTGTTTAAATATAGCCCTATAATTAAAAATAAAATTTAACAAGACGTGGAAGCTAGCAAATTTACTCATAATTTTCGTTTTTATCCACTATACAATTAAATAATGAACTTTGGTTATAGGACACGCAATTAATTATTATTTAAATATAGGCCTATAATAATAATGTGATTAAATTATAAGTCTGTGCATGGATTAAATAATTAGAATATTTAAATATTTAATTAATCCATGGTTTGTGCGAAAATAAGTAGCAAAACTTGAATCATAGCATTGTAGAACCCGCAACCGTACGAATAGACACTTCACTTGTTCTGCGAAAAACAAATCGGATCTAGGAGGGAGGCCTGAGGCCCTACGTTTGGATGATTTCTGAGTTTTATCTCTTCTCTCTTTATCACTTCGAAAACAATAAAGTAACAAAAAAGATGTCAGATGAAGAAGATGCAGCAGAGAGAAGGCGATTGAGAGGTTGTTTTCCTTTTAATTTATGCATTTAACTAAGCTTAGGCTAGCTAGTCCTAGCTAGGGCCTAGGCTTAGGCCTAGGCCTACTAATTACGGGAAACAGACGATCGGGACCGCGGACAATCGGGCCCAAGACGATCGGGCCCAAAAAACGTGGTCCCGATCGTCTTCAGCGTTGGGCCCGATCATCTTACCAGTTGGGCCCGATAGTCTTTTGGGTTATATAAAATAATATGCCACTTCATCATTTTTCATTTCTAGTGCTAGCCTAGTGAGTGTCAACACGTTTTTCTTGCGTAAATTAAGACTTTAATTAAAAAGGTTAATTAGATATTTTTCTGATTTTATCTTAATTTTCCCATGGAGTAAATTCTTTACTCCATGATTTTCCCTATTAGTATTAACACTACTGGTTTTAAGAATTTCTTACCAATACTCTCGATTTATGAATATTAATGTGATTGATTTTGATTGTTATTATTGTATTGCGTGTATTCGCGTTTTGGGCCCGATCATCTTGTTTGTTGGGCCCGATCGTCTGAGCCCGATAGTCTCTGGGCCCAAATTACTAGTCTAGGCTAGACAAACCTGGCTGGCCTAGTTTAGGCCTAGCCACGCTGCGCTTGGTAGGGTGGGACTCGGCCTAAGAACACTACATACTATTCTAGGCCTAGGTAGTAAGGCAAAGTTACTAAATATTATTCCTCGAATAATAAAAATGTACATTACTAATGTTGGGATTTTTTTTAATTTTTTTTATTCATATTTACAGAAGCCAGGTTAAACCAGCTAAAAGCAAAATCAAACACCCAACAAGAAGACCGTGAAACCAGTAGGCCTACTGATCATAAAATCTCCCAACAATCAACAACAGATGTAGAAGATTTCTCAAATACTTCAGAAAAAGTGGCAGAGATGATGGGATTTCAGGGCTTTGGTAATAAACAACATCCAAAAATAACGCATCTAAAAAACTAAAGTTACAAAACAAAAACCACTGCTCACCGAAAACATTATATAAAATATTGAAAACCTCTAATTTGAGACTCCACAAAAAACAGATGTACATTTTATCATTTGCAAAATTCTTTAAACAAACTTACACTTTTCATTGGCTGAAATTTGACTGTAAACTGGCAAAGGAATTGATTTAAACCTTTTATATTAATTCATGTCGTATTGCATTATCACTACACTTAATACAGTAATCATTCCTACATATTTTCTAGGAAAAAAGGCAAGAACATTTAATGTAATGGCAATGTTTGAAGAAACAAAACGAGCTGCTCAAGAAGTCAATAGGATTCGTGATGAAGAAAAATCAGCACAAGTTGCGAATGAGTTAGAAAAACAGAAAATTAATGAAGACAGTGATGAGGAAGAGGAGGATGATGATCTTATTGGTTGGTGACCAACTTAAATTTCATTTGCCCTAGAGCTCTCTCTACCATATCAAACTAGTTTGACAAAAAAGTGTGATGTGCCCAAATATGGTAGTGATATGCCCAAATATGGTAGTGATATGCCCAAATATGGTAGTGATATGCCCAAATATGGTAGTGATATCATCATATCCATATATGGCACATTTTTTTTTGTCACATAAAATGTGATAGTGTAGACAGAGCTCAAGAATTTTTTAAACCATTTTGTACTCTTTCACATTGCCTAATGAAACTCTGGAGTTTACACACACTGGTATTTTGTATGGTGTGTGCCCAGTGTGAGTAAACTCTACAGTTTTTTTTTTTTTTTTTATTTCATCATATAATACATTACAAAGGAAAAACATAATCAAATAAAAAATTAAAATTAAAAGCAACAAACAAAAACAACAAAAATATCCATCTAACAAATTAAATAAAGGTTCATAAAACTTATTCTACTCTCTAACCATTTCATATTTGATTTATAAATTCTTCTAATTTTATCCATTTTCTATTAAAAATACTGTCCTCAAAATTCTGATGATAAATAAATTTTTCTGTTTCATAAAACCTTTTTAACTCGTTCATAACCATTTTGATAGTTGGCTTACATTTAACTAGTTTACATTTATAAATAAATGATTTTACAATTAGAATAATTGCATTAATGGCTTTTAAATTAAAAAACTGATGATCTTGGTATCCGAAAATTATGCTCTCTTTACTAAAAAATAAATTGCATTCCAGTTTTTTTCTGAAATTTTTTCCTGGAGGAGGTTCCATATCCTTTTTACTAAACTCTGCAGTTTTGCTAGGTGTGTGAACGTGTGTATTAGGGTTGATCTGACCTGCAGTGAAAACCTGGCTTATAATATCAATTAAAATAGATAGAGCATTAACCACTAGTCTACAGTCATTCAAGACCTTGTAGACACATGCATACAACTTTCAGCATACAACTTGCAGCATACAACTTGCTGCATACAACTTGCAGCATACACCTTGAGCATACAACTTGCAGCATACAACTTGCAGCATACAACTTGCAGCATACAACTTGCAGCATACAACTTGAAGCATACAACTTGCAGCATACAACTTGCAGCATACAACTTGCAGCATACAACTTGCAGCATACAACTTGCTGCATACAACTTGCAGCATACAACTTGCAGCATACAACTTGCAGCATACAACTTGCAGCATACAACTTGCAGCATACAACTTGCAGCATACAACTTGCAGCATACAACTTGCAGCATACAACCTGCAGCATACAACTTGCAGCATACAACTTGCAGCATACAACTTGCAGCATACAACTTGCAGCATACAACTTGCAGCATACAACTTGCAGCATACAACTTGCAGCATACAACTTGCAGCATACAACTTGCAGCATACAACTTGCAGCATACAACTTGCAGCATACAGCTTGCAGCATACAGCTTGCAGCATACAACTTGCAGCATACAACTTTATTGTATTTATGGTACTGTACTAGATACAGAGTGCAGTTGAAAAATACAGATGTATTTTGAGTGCTTTTTCATGAAATTTATTTCTTGTTTTTTAGGCCCACCACTGCCACCAGGTTTTAAGGACGGTAAACATGAAAATGCTGAATCAGATTCTGATGATGGAGAAGAGTCTGATGAAGATGAAGAGGTTTGTTTTAGATAAAATTGCTTTGCCATTCTCCTATCATTACATGATCATTGCTTTGCCATTCTCCTATCATTACATGATCATTCATGAATCCTAGTATAGTACAATGCTTGGTTCTCTAAAACATTGTGTTCTAAAAGCTTTTAAACTTAAGCTCTGTCTACGCTATCTAACATTATGTGAAAAAAATGTAATGTGCTCATCCCATATATGGACAAGATGACATCATATCATTACCATATTTGGGCATATTTTTTGTCACATAAAGTTTGATAATAGTGCAAATAGAGCTTTTGATTGAAATGATTTTGCTCTGAGACCTTAAGATAAAGTCTTCTTTTGTATGCATACAATTTCTATTGAGATAGAAATGTACTGTACAGTGATTAGAGCTCTTTCAATTTTGTTATACTGTGTATGTAACCTCCGATATGAAAAGAAATTTAAAGTGAACACTGTACATTAATAAATCCATAAATCATGTTGTTTTGTAATATAATTTATTTTGAATTATATATTTGACAGAATTTGAATGACAAGATTCCTTCATCACATGAAATTCAACTAGAACATGGGGTTAAACCAGTAAGTATGATATAATATACAAAGTCAATGCTTATATGTGATTTAACACAAAATAAACGTTACCACAAAACTAATTAAAAAAGCCACTTTTGATGGTAGGTAGATGTATAATAACCTTTAGCCTGGATAAATGCATGGATTGCCATAATATGCATCTTTGTTTTACTCTTGCATACTGTAGTATTTGTGGAAACTGTGTAGCTACTATAAAACAATCTGATTTTACACAAATGTAACAAGTTGTTGAATATATCTCTTATACAATGTTTTCACAGACTAGTTTGTCACCGTGTAACGTGCGTTAAAACTTGTCTTTATTATCGTTAAAGGTGTCAGCTGTAGGGCTTGATCCATCAGGATCTCGGTTAGTATCCGGCAGTTACGACTACAATGTCAAATTTTGGGACTTTGCTGGAATGGATTCTTCACTAAAATCATTTCGGTCAATACAACCGTGTGAATGGTAAGTATGGCTGTCTGACCTTTTGTACTTGTCTAATTCCTCACAATGTACTATCATGAGTTTATTTCTTTTTATTTAGTCAAACTCAAGCCAACAAAGTGTCCCCCTTAATAGGTTGTCCGCTGTAAAGGAGTTGGCCATTGTCATATATTGCTCTTGTTTGTTTCACAGGAAGGTGTCC
Source organism: Antedon mediterranea (assembly GCF_964355755.1). NCBI lineage: Eukaryota > Metazoa > Echinodermata > Crinoidea > Comatulida > Antedonidae > Antedon > Antedon mediterranea. The sequence continues at coordinate 20,003,616 of NC_092675.1, forward strand.
CTTGAATAGGGATGTCCTAAAAGAGTGATTATACTATATTTTTTACTTTCATCATGACTAATAATATAATTTATAATAGAAGGTATTTATTTTCAGTACTCAAAAACAAATAAATAAGTTTTTGTTTATTTTTTGTTTTAATAGTCACCACATAAAAACATTACAGTACAGCATGACTGGTGATTGTATATTGGTGGTTGCTGGAAATGCACAAGCAAAAGTAATTGACAGGGATGGATTTCAGGTGATGGAATGTGTCAGTGGTGACAGGTACATTGTGGACATGGTGAACACAAAGGTAAATAGGACATTTTAATCAAAGAATTCAATCATAATCAAGCCTTGTCTTTTAAGGCGAGCCAGTGCGACCATTTACCTAACACACTCCTAAACTGCCCTTGAGGAGTGCAATTTACAACACGCTTAAATTTGGCAAACTTCTACACACCAAAATACAAACAGCACACCTACAGCATCTCTGAATGTATTGAGGAGTGCAATTTGTAGCACACCTATAATTTTCAAAAGACAAGGCCTGCATAATTCCATATTCCCAGTGCATGTACTTTATTTATTAGGCTTACAGGCTTAAACTGCTTTGTCAAATATGTTTACTGTATATTGCTAATATTGGATATATTGGGACACGTCAGACTTTGTGATGACCTTGTGAAAATGAAATTACATTTTGTTAATTCTTTAGGGTCATATAGCAATGTTACACGGAGGATGCTGGAATCCACGGGTCAAAGAAGAATTTATTACATGTTCTGATGATGGGTAAGGTTTTTTCATGGATGTCATAAGACACACAATGATTGACACTACAATAGAACCCAGCCCAAAAATGTACCCGTCCCTTAAATAGGGGTGTCCCTTAAATAGGGATGTCCCTTAAATAGGGGTGTCCCTTGAATAGGGGTGTCCCTTGAATAGGGATGTCCCTTAAATAGGGATGTCCCTTAAATAGGGATGTCCCTTAAATAGGGGTGTCCCTTAAATAGGGGTGTCCCTTAAATAGGGATGTCCCTTGAATAGGGGTGTCCCTTGAATAGGGGTGTCCCTTGAATAGGGGTGTCCCTTAAATAGGGATGTCCCTTAAATAAGGTTGTCCCTTAAATAGGGGTGTGTCTTAAATAGGGGTGTCCCTTACATAGGGATTTCCCTTAAATAGGGGTGTCCTTTGAATAGGGGTGTCCCTTGAATAGGGGTGTCCCTTAAATAGGGATGTCCCTTAAATAGGGGTGTCCCTTAAATAGGGGTGTGTCTTAAATAGGGGTGTCCCTTGAATAGGGGTGTCCCTTGTATAGGGGTGTCCCTTAAATAGGGGTGTCCCTTAAATAGGGGTGTCCCTTGAATAGGGGTGTCCCTTGAATAGGGGTGTCCCTTAAATAGGGGTGTCCCTTAAATAGGGGTGTCCCTTGAATAGGGGTGTCCCTTGAATAGGGATGTCCCTTAAATAGGGGTGTCCCTTACATAGGGATTTCCCTTAAATAGGGGTGTCCTTTGAATAGGGGTGTCTCTTGAATAGGGGTGTCCCTTAAATAGGGATGTCCCTTAAATAGGGGTGTCCCTTAAATAGGGGTGTGTCTTAAATAGGGGTGTCCCTTGAATAGGGGTGTCCCTTAAATAGGGGTGTCCCTTGAATAGGGGTGTCCCTTGAATAGGGGTGTCCCTTGAATAGGGGTGTCCCTTAAATAGGGGTGTCCTTTAAATAGGGATTTCCCTTAAATAGGCGTGTCCCTATAGAGGATTCTATTGTCTTTTGAAATGCTCATATTTTAACAAAAGATTTATTTTATATTTATTTAAACAAATAAATATATTGTTTATATGTTTTATATAATAATCGCTACTGACTAAACATGTGTTGAGTGTGCCATGGATCTGAATCTATAATATAACCAGAAATGCATGGCAAATATAACAAATGTTTTTACATAGTCCAGGTGGTGTACAGCATTTAATCTTCCAACCAAATTGCAAGGATATACACAATGAAATTATTTAAATAATCTTTTTTTTCATTTTGTATATATTTATATTGACTCATGTTTATAGTTTAGTTATTCAACCTGTTATTGGTGTTTTACACTGTTGGTTTGAAATAAAGAATTTAAAAAAATTCTTTAATCTTCAAAAAGAAAAATTTCTTGAAATCTCTTGATTTTTATTTTGCACGAATCAAAGAACTGTAAGAAAGTGGGATTTCAATCAAGCACACAAACAGCTGCAAGTTATTAAATTTAAAGGGCGAAATGGCAAGAAAACGGTACCAACCTGCTGCGTGTATAGTAGAGATGGTAAATTGATAGGGGGTGCTTGTCGTGATGGCTCTATTCAGTTGTGGGATGTACAGAAACAGTTTGTAAGTATAAATTGTGTTAGTAGATATTAAAGGAAAAATTAATCGTAAAATAAGCTTTATGAATCCTGCCTATTTATTTATTTTTTTGGACGTTTTTTAATATTTAAGATGCATTTTTATTTATGTTATATTGATGTTTACTATGATATGGTCTGGTTTTGGCTCTTCAAAGAGTTTTTTTTTTTTATATACAATTGTTTTTACTTTTTTTTTAAAGATTAGACCATCATTACAATGTCCGACAGCTCATGGAGTTGGAACAGATACCAGTTGTCTTACATTTTCCTTTGATCACAATTTGTTGGGTTCAAGAGGAGGTGGGTGTATTTACAATTTCTTCATTTCCCTTTCACCTCACCCCTGACCACCTCAGGGGGTTGGGAATTATTAAGTTGTGATGATATCAATGTTATGTCTCCACTGCTATTTAGTCCTGTGATCGTTCTTATTCTTGGTTTATTTACATTTCTGCATTGTTCGACAGGTGATGATACTTTGAAATTATGGGACATCAGGAATTTTAGGAAACCTGTGAATGTTGCAACTGATCTCAGTAGCTTTTATACAATGTAAGTAAACATTCAAACATTGCGTTTTGTATATAGACAAAAATGTGTACATTAATTGTTGATTTTTGTTACGTTAGTGTGTTTACATCAGTATTTAATTTTCTTTTATTTAGTAAGTGATATAGAAGTGTTCAGCAAACTGTTTTCAATTCATTGTATTATGTGCAAGTTAAAACAAATATTTTTTTTTATAGTTTTAATCAAAACATGTTTCCAATTTTGTGAATCATTCCCTTTTTATACAAAAGAAATTAACATAGATAAATGTTAAGCTGGCGTGGAAAGGAACTTTTCCAATTTGTGAATCATTCCCTTTTATACAAAAGAAATTAACATAGATAAATGTTAAGCTGGCGTGGAAAGGAACTGGCTACCCTACATATAATCATGAGGCTTAGTAAAATGAGCTCATTCCCCTACGTTCAGAAATGAATACAGGGCTTACATTATCTTACCTTATGTCAATTATGTTAATTTGTTTGCATACAGGACTGACTGCATGTTTAGCCCAGACAACAAGATGCTCATTACAGGGATTTCAGTTCGCAAGGATGAAGGTTACGGCAAGCTGTTGTTTTATGATAAAGACACTTTTGATAAGGTCTCGGAAATACAAGTCACAAATTCTGTGAGTGCTTGAAATTACAATTGAATGTAAAATGTAATAATATAAACAACAAGAAAATAAAACAACAGTAAAGAATTAACACTAGTAATGTCAGGTTTGTGGTACACACATTACCAATAAAAGAATAATAAAATGCGTACTCCCAGCTATCAGCGCAAGCACTGTGGTCTAGAGGTATGAGCGCCAGGCTAGTAATCTGGAGGCCATGGGTTCGAGTCCCACCCAAAAATTACTTCCAAATTATTTCAATTATTGCTTTTTTTAAACAATTGAATGCAAGTAAATATAAAAGCGTTATTAAATGCTGTTGTTAAACTGCTGTGATTGTATTTTGTTGGGTTTTGTTTTGTTTTCAGAGTGTTGTACGATGTTTATGGCATCCAAAATTAAATCAAATTGTAGTTGGATGTGCTAATGGACAGGTCAAGATGTACTATCATCCAGATAAAAGTCATAAGTTAGTTATCTCTTTTTTTTCTTACATTGGTTCATCCCACTTAAGTTAGTTATCTCTATATTTGTACATTATTTCATTATTTTAACATTATTCCTAATATGGCACAGCATCTTTATTTCATAACAACGGCAGGGGTTCGAGGCTCACTCACTCCATGGTTCTGGTGGTAGAACGAGTCTTCTCGGATAAGGACTATAAACCGTAGGTCCAGTGTACACATCTAGCTCGTGTGCACTTTAAAGAACCTAGTACATCTTTCGAGACGAGTAGGGGTTACCCCGGTGTATTAGTACATCACAGCCACTGATCACCAACTGGGCCCTCTGGGAGACCAGTCATTGACTGAAGAGGTTACCCAGTATAAATATATATTTCAATCAATCATTCAATCAATCTTCCCTATTAATGGCCTCAATTAAGTATAAATCTATGTCTAAGTCATAGGGGGAAAATGTATCCAGTTTTTGTGAAGTATTGTATATGATTGTATCAACCTTTAAATTGGTATCATAAATACATACTAAAAAAAAGTATAGGATGGAAAATTCCAGTGTCCTGGTGATAAATAAGCCGGCATACAATTTTAAACAATGTTTCATTATGGCTGTGCATAAAAGATTGGTTATAAATTAATATCATTTTTAAGAATGTTTTTTATGTTACCGTAATATTTTTATGAATACCATTTGAAATATAGAGGAGCAAAACTATGTCTTGTTAAGAAGAAGAGAAAGGTGAAGGAACTAGAGTTCGTAGCCAATCAGCATGTTATCACTCGTGAGTAACTGGTGCTTTTCACTTTGTACAGAACTTGTATAGACATACTGGTATAAATCTGTGTGATTTGTTATATAATTTTGTGTTTTGTTAACGCTTGGAGCCACAGTATTTACCACTATATAGCTAGAGCATTACAATGGTTTCTCGTGTGGCTGGTTCCACGATGGGTAGAGCAACTTATTATTATACTTTCAATACTTTATTTCATGTGTGTTTACTTTTTGTTTATGTTTGTGGCATACAGTATAAATATGTTAAATTTTAAATTGCAGCTCACACATTGAGAATGTATCGCAATGACTCTTCAATTGGTACAGCTTATAAGAAGGGATTGAAAGATAGAATGGACCCTGTCAAATCAAGAAAACCAGAGGCTCCTCTCACAGAAGGTAAACTATCGTATTTTATACATAGTTCTGTAGGGTCTAAGATAAATGATGTATGTAAAATATCCACTGCTTTTAATGGGAATTGGTAATACGTTTTGCCCAAGCATTGGATAAATATAGGCAATGATGTCATATGTTACAGAGCCGTTGCAGTTAAACAATAAGTGTTACAGTTAAACAATAAGAGTTACAGTTAAACAAACATTATTTTTAAATAATATATCCTCTTTCTTTTTGTCAGGTACGGGTGGTCGGGTAATTGAGGGCGGTAGAACACTTTCATCGTATGTTTCCAAGATGATAGCTGTAAATAAATTTGATGATAGCAATCCAAGAGAAGCTATACTGAAGCATGCTAAAGAAGCAGCTGAGAATCCCTACTGGATTGCACCTGCATATGCCAAGTAAGAATTTATATATAATCAGTGTACCATGTCCCACATAACTGGCTCGGCCTATATATTGTGCCAGTTCTGCGGTACATTTTATTTCAAAACCTGAGCTGTACTGACAAGATCTAATAAGATCGAAACAGTACTGTCTACAGATTGTATATATATATATATATTTAGGCAAATTGCCAAGGATAACCATAAGCAAATTCATTCACTATCCTTAATAATCTAAATAAATCTAAATTAAAAATATACACAAGATGCTCTACATAAACAAGTCTTATTACAAGTTTTTGGTAGAGGAGTTGTAATTTGTTATTAGAAAAAAAATCCTGACATATGACAGGACTTGAACTCGGGACCCTTGGTATGGTTGGCAGGCAAGTATCATAACCACCAACCCACAACTCCTCTCCCCACGAAGCAAACTCCTTGTTTTAAAAGTATTTTACACAAACCTGCTATACACAGCAGTAATTGTTTGGATATAGAGGACTATGCTAGAAATGCTCATTTGAAGCAGCCTTTTCTCATTAAGAATGTCTGCCTTTTTAAATATCTTGCAATACAATTACACACAAAAAATAAAAACAGGAAGCAGTAACACAATTAGTAATTTACTGCTAATATATTTATTGCGTTGCTTTTTTATTTCAGATCATACATACAACTACTGTATTTCATTTGTATATTATTTTTTGGTTTCTATTTCTTACAGGTCTCAGCCAACGCCTATATTCCAGGAGGTATCTGATGAAGAAGAAAGTGATGAACCTACTACAAGCAAGAAACAAAAACTTGGAACTTAGTTTAATAATACTGTATTGTTACTAATATGGAATAATATTGGTTTTAATTGACATGCTGCCTAAGTGAAAATAATAAATCTAAGCTAAGCTGATGATTCAGAATAGTTTAGGTGTAATTATGAACCATAAATTGATTACATTTTCTGTAAGTTATTGTTGATAGCAAATGGCTATAGATAGCACAACTATTAAATACAGTAATCCTACTGGTCTCAGTAATCAGGTACAATATGCTTTCAGAAATACTATAAAAAGCTATCATTTGTTTATACAGTAATAATCTCTAAAATAGCAAAGCTTATTTATGTCAACATTTTCTAAACATAGTATTACTCTATCATTTTAACATGCTTAGCTTATTTTACTAAATAAAATATTGTACATTTTTTATAATGTTTCAGTTTCATTTGTTGAGTAAACACCATTGTTATCAAACTCTAATGTTTGTGTACCTTCATGTTCACACATACAGTACAGAAAAGCAACTTAATTCTCTGCCATATTATCAGACTCATTGAGATCGGTCTGTGCTTGGAAAGATGAAAGAAAGATCTCTCATTACCATGCTCTTCAAATTGGAGTGTAGTCATTGTCATCCATACCAAAAGGAGTAGGGGATCATCTCAGTGTGTACTGTGCTGATCGTGGTCCCATATTAGGCCAGTATAATGAATGAAATTGTCAAAAATATATATATATATTCAAAGCTTAAGAGTCTGTGTTAACACGTTTACATTTAGTTTATTATAAACTATATATTTATAAATATATATTATAAATTTAGCATATCTCTAATTGCAAAGAATGTGAAAATACTTGCTATTAAAATAAAACAAGTTCTTATAATTAAGTAAGATAGTTTAAAGCCTGCTGAAGATGACTGAATAAGTTGATCTACAACATTGCAGAGCTGAACTGTAAAAGATTGGAATGAAAACTCATTAAGAACCCTTGTATGACCAGCATCTCCTAGGCTCTTTGTCTTTGTGAGATCACTTACAAATCTCTCCATCGCAACGGCAAACTCTTCGGCCTCAGGTGGGCACAAATAACCAGTTTTACCGTCCACTATGGTTTCTAGCGGACCGCCACTATTCACTGCAATAACTGGCCTACTCATGTACATGGCTTCAATTGGAACAATACCAAAATGCTCGTTACTTGGCGTATATAACAAGCATGAGCACGAGTTTAATAATTGACATTTTTCTGCATCAGTAAAAGATCGTAGGAAGGTAACATTTTTAGAAAGTTGATATTTTTCAACAAGTACTCTTAACTCAAAATAATGTTCTTTGTTTTCAGTAACTCGTTCATCATAGCCGCCTGCCATTACAAGATGTACCTTTTTCCAATCACTCTCTGAAATGATTTCCTTCAGCTCAGCTGTAATTGAAATACCTTATTTTTTTAGTAATTAAATAGCTATGATTGTATATACTGAAATGTTAATAGATGATTGTTACTTAATTAACTCCTATTTTTTTAATGTTTAATTTTGTAGTTAGGTGTATAATAAACATTAATGATGTTGAGATATGCGTTAGAACCCATCCTTTTGGCCACACCTATTCTGACGACACCTCTATTAAGAGGAGACTTTTCGTAAAAATTCATTTTAGGAGTTGAAACCTATTAATGACCAATAAAAAGCTTCTCTTAAAATGGACCTGAAATGGAATTTCGATTTTCAAGAAATTCACACATGTTATTTAAATGTATCAAATTAACACAAACCCACACAAATAAAAACAAAATGTATAGTATTTTGAGTAAAAACGAAATTTTAAGATACCATGGTAAATTAGCGAAAATTACTCACGCCATTGCAATATTCTATTTCAACGGCCGTCGGAAGCCTCTATATTCACGACGTCACATATACATACGATATCGAGAGCGTGTATGCCGCCCGATAGTCAGTGAATGATCGACGGCCTGGAAAGATACGCGAAGCGTTGACACTAATACTAATTTATTCAATATCTAATGTTGTTGAAATATAGGTCCCTAAAATATACTTCGTTTGTTCTAAAACCCGAATTTAGAAGGCCTACCTCCCAAACCTTTACTAGGCCTAGGCCCCCAATTCAGAGCGCGGAGTCGATCCACCACCCACATCATGCGGCGAGGCTCCGTTTCATGTGTATCCAAGGACCAAAGCGATATCAACAACTTGCTGCGCTCATTGTCAAGCCAAAGTAAAATATGAATAAAATTCGTTTTCGAACTGCCTGATTCGTGACAAATAAATTATCATCTCATATTACTAATTTAATTCTGCTAAACTAAAAACTAAAGAAACTAACAAATTTTAGCAGTATAAATTACGAACGATATACAAAATACACGAACGGAAAATATGGATGCATCATTGCGCACAGAGCTGTATCCCGGACAACGTTGCCAGGCCAACTTCGGTATTGCCAGAAAAAAACCGTTGATTTTAAGATTTTAAATCGTCATTTTCTCGATGAATAACCGTTTATACGGTAATAATTTTATCTAAAAAAAATTCTAAATACGTTTCTGCAAATGCACAAGCATTTTTTAGAAAATACTCCATAGATTTCAAGAGTTATAGCCAAAAAACTGCAAATTTTCCATTGGAGGGATAGGAATATATTCGCAAAGTGACGTCACCCGCGAATTTTTTTGATTTTCAAATGGGGCTTTCCCCAAAAGGGCCAATTTATATTTTGTAACAATATACATTCTAGCAACACCTAATAGCCCCCAAAACATCATTCTAAAATGAAAAAAAATCGAAAATCCATTTCAGGTCCATTTTAAGTATTATTTAAATGTCTTGCCAACCATTCTAAAGCTCTGTGTCTACACTATCAAAATATTTTTGTTTTCTGTTTTGTGGGGACAACACAATTTTATTGCACACATGCTAAACAATAGAAATATAAAATATAGATATAACAAAGTCAATAGGTTAATAGATTATAGAAAATATGTTGACATTATGTTAAAATCAAAATATGATAAAACAATTAATATACAGAGGAAATTGATATTAAAGGGCCTAAAACAGTATAAAGATTTACATTCAGTTTATCAAACTAGTTTGTGATGTGACCAAATATGGTAGTGATATGACATTTTTTTGTCACAAAAGGTGTAGACAAAGCTTTAGTTTGTGTAGACATTTGTGGCTTATTTTAATACACCATTGGCTTACCTAATCCTAGAATAGCCAGGCCAAGATTCTTCTTTCTCTCATAGCGGTTGATTGACAGGAATAGCACTTCTGAATTATGTGGAACCAGATCCTCCGATGGTGACTTAACATCATCAAATGCTGTAAAGTTTAGTGACGGATATAGAACTTTTGGTTCTATATGTTGTAGCCTCTTGAAAGTTTTTTTAAATGTTCCAGCTAAAATGACAAATACGAATCGTAAATACAGAAATGTTCTATGCAAAGGTCTTTTTGCATTATCACAATTTAATTATCTTTGTCAAAACTGATGTGGGCCGGAAGATATGGTAATCTCTTTTTCAAAACTTTTAAACTAAGAAGTATAATATTAATAATAATTAAACAGTGTAAATTTTCAAATGAAACTGAGGGGTAACTTCCTAATAAAAGTTTCTCAATGGATTTGTATGATGTACTAGAGCTATTGATTAATAACAGCTGAAATGAATTCACAAAGTAGTACCTGTGAATTTACTATTAACTAATATACAATCAGCCATGCCAGTTGTCATTTCTTCTATCCAGTCTATTGGTCCTCTGTATAACTTCTTTAACAATGACTTTCTGATGGAAAGTAACTGATCAGGAAAGTGGCAATAGAATAAAATCTGCAAAAATAAATCATATTTATTTATTTTTTGCTGTATTTACTGTCAAACATTCATCATCTTTAATTGGTTTGTACAGAAATATAATATTGCAAAAGAAACTTTTCATTTCATCAGCCACATGCATTGTTTAATCCTGTTATTTCATCATTTAAGTATGTAATTAGTAATATGCTTGGTGTTAGAAATATTTAGTCCTCTTTTCACTCTAAAAAAAAGAGGTTACATTACAGTTTACATTAATTGGGAATATTTAAAACAATATTAAATTATTCAAATTATGATTTGACAAAAGGCCAAATAAAAAGCATTCGCTTGTCTAGATTTGGGCTTATAAAGTATGACAATTATTTAATATGCGCTGTAATTTGAAACAGGAAATTTTAAACACACCGCATTTTTTAACTTAAACATAAACATTTTTTAAAAAACTTTTTGTACTAGGCCAATTAACCCTTTATTTTACGAAATCCATGGTGTTCAAAAATAAAATAAGTTGTCTTGTATTTCTCAAAGAATTTGGTTAATCTGATACAAAATAATCTTTCAATAATTAAACTAATATTTAATAATTCTCAATGCAATGGCCCTGGGCCAGAGTATATTGTAAACAAGACAACCTATATTTACCTTTCCCGATTTTAACTTTAAAAATGGAATGCATGCGGATATTTGGTCGCATATAACAACATCATAGTCTTCACCACTAAACATTGTAAGGTACAATGCAACATATATCATGCGAATATAGGCACACAGGGCATAGCAGAGGCCGAACAGACTTCGAGGAAGCCAATCCCCTACTGCAACTACACTTAAGGTGCCATCTTTGGTCTCCGAAAAACAGTGCTTCGGGTCGTGATGGGCAGTAAACATTTTAACTTCAAACCCTTGCTGTTTCAACGCTAATCCAGCATCGACAATAAGTCTCTCGGCCCCACCAATGCCTAAGTCAGGGTGAACAAATACTATTTTTTTAACCATGATTTCTGAGATATCGGCTAAGCCCCTAACACTACAGTACAATGCACATTTATATGCAGCTAGCTGGCTAAGCTGACTGACGACGTGGACGATATACGGCACGTTCGCCCGAGGGGCCTGAAAACAAAATAAACATGAATTTTCTAACAGCGCCACCAAGTTTTAATTTACTGTATTTTGATTTGTGATAATATGGAACCCCATCAGTGCATTTTAAAATTTTAACTAAATTTAATTATTTTATAAATGATCAGGGAATCTGTTTTATATTGTATTGTTTTGCCTTTCGCTGTGCTATATATTTGGAAGTAAATAAATTAAAAGATATGGCTTCATTTAGGTGCCTATCGCTATGGCATAAGTTTGGAGGTAAATAAATTTGGAAATAAGGGCGCCATTTGTATACTCTCTGCTGTTTTGTGCCTTTGGAGGTAATTAAATTGGCAAATATAGCTCCATTTAGATGCCCATCGCTATGGCATGTTGGTCCCCATTTGCAAGGGTAAGATGATTCGTCTACATTATGGTCCTCATCTGACATTAATTTGCTTCTTTATATGCATAGAAAAGCGAAAAGTGGCGCTTTATTTTGTACATTCTACCTCTAAACTAAAGCCATAGCGATTATAGGCACCTAAATGCAAAAAAAAAAAAACAGCAAAGAGTACACAAATGACGCCCTTATTTCCACATTTGGAGGTAAATAAATGTGCAAATCAGGGCGCAATTTGTGTGCTTTTGTGTTTTTATATGCATTTGGACATAAAAAATTGCCTAATCATCATCCCATGAATTTGGAGGTAAACAAATGTGCAAATAATGACCTCATTTGTGTGCTCTTTGCTGTTTTATGCATTTGGCGGTAAAAACATTGGCAAATATACCTTTGTCACGTATTTTGGAGGTAAATGTGCAAATATAGCTAAATATTTAGCACTTTGCGATTGAGGTAATTAATTTGCAAATGATGGTCCCCATTTGCAAGGTATAACTTGATTCGTCCACATTAAAATTATAGTCCTCATCTGACATTAATTTGCTTCTTTATATTACAAACGATATTTACGTGTAATATTTGTACAAATCAAGCTGTGTGTAGGCCTATGCTTGTAAATAGAAGCAATAATGCTTACAGAATTATTGATAACCGTGTGTTACAATATGACATCTCTCCGCCGAATCTTCATGTCTCCTGATAATCTAATCAAATTAATCGATATTAGATCTTTCAGACTATCAGTTATGATTGACAGCAATTTATTTGCAATTAGGGAATTCTACACGCTAAATGTCTTACCGCTTGTATAATTTATTATCCTGAAATTGAGTCAAGAGCACATCTCATATGATTTTATCAAAGTGGATAAGAGAAAATGGAACTATATAATAGATTATTTATACAACTGTGCGTACGAAGAATATTAAATGAGTATAAACGCCGATTTTTTAAAAAGCAGCAATTATGTGGAAACAGCAGTTAGATCTTAGATCCGAAATACATAAAATGAGCTAAATCAAACAACAATATTAAGACTGATATTAGCCATTTTGAATAAAAGTTGTTAATAATTTATATTTAATATTGAATACAAAACAACATGGTATATTCACAGACATAACGTTTATTAAGAGGTCAAAGGTCAAACTCCCAGAAATTACCTTTCCTGCCATTTTTTGAAAAATCTTTTTATTAGAGCAAATGTAAAGATATATATTGGGAGTAATTTGAAACTAAAATGAAGTGTATACAATTAGTGGTTGCCAAGATATAAGGGGGGGTCACAACATATGGGGTCATTTTTCAAAGCGGCCCCAACGGGCGTTAACAATTTGGACACCAAGTTGAAAAATGTTCCTTAAAGTATCAATAAACAAATGAAAGCAAAAATTCAAACTTGGCCAAAAATATGAAGTAGAGGAAAAAAAGTGACAAATGCTGCCTGACTAGTTTGTCTATGGTACATTCAAGAAATCTGTGTTGGCCCGTTTAGTAAAATGCTACCGCCGCCATATGCTCTTACTACAGTACATTTACATGGGTTATTATTAGGTTGATTATTTAAGTTATGGCGCCACAGAATAGAATATTGCTAATGTATCGTCGATAATCGAAACAATACCGTAATAAGTATTGTATTGAAACATTGGAGACGAAATTTACTGCTAGGAGCCATAATATCTTTGATTAGCCCAATATTTAAGTCTAATTTGATAAGTACAGTCGGGAGTAGGCCAATTAATAATAATTTCGTTACTTTTATGTTATCAAGACATAAACTTACTTAGGCATATGATTTGTTCATATAGGCTTGATAGCTGTTATCTTCCTGTTGATTGTTTGGTTGCCATGGATTGTCAGTCGGGTTTGTGTCGGTTGGTTTTGTCAGTCGGTCGGCATGTCGGTCATGTAGTCTAGGTCCATTTCTTTTCGTTGTTTTTTTCTTATATTCTTACATTTATATAATACTCTAATCAGTGAATTGTAATACTCCATATTCCATAATATTTCTGTTTCTCAATATTTCATGTTTTGTATGTTATGACCTTTATCCAAAATGATTTGTTATGGTACATAAAGCTGGCTACATTAGAACAGAATGCTAAACCCAGCACTCGCGCATATCATCATGTTTTATTACAGTGTTACAATTGAATTATTGATTAACAATTTCTCGTAAATTTAAAATGTGTCAGAGAGCGAGGAGAAAACTTCAAAGAGGATTCACTATCTGCTTCCTTTGGCATCCTCTTTGATATATGTTTTCAGTTTATGTTGTTTCTATTTTAAGTAACAAACTATATTATGTTGGGAGCATTAATGCATTCACAGTTGCTGTTGTTATCACTTTAACGTTTCGAGGTTTAACGTAATGTATAAACAATCTAACGTAACTCTAAAGCTATCCGTAAACCGTCTATCATTGTATCGACGGAGAGTATGGAACTAGCGTCTGAGTAATTAGGATTTTAAAAAACTATATACAAAACCAGATGAAACAATTTTTCAAAGATAATTATACAGACCTTTCTTAAATTCTTGTTTTATTTAAAGAACAAACTGTAGACCTAATTATGTAAGCAAATAATAATAATAATTAAATCTTTATTTAAAACGTTCACAACAAAATATGTTCTTCCACGAGGCCGTATAAAAGAAATAAAACTACAATATCAAACTGATGAAAAAACAAGAAAATTATTCATTGAAAAAGAAAAAAGTCTAGAAAATGTATATTAATGGATTAATAGATTTAAATTTAGTAGATAAAAATAGCAAAGAAAAGATAAACAATTATAAAACTCACTACAACAAAACAGGCTTAAATTTAAGTAGTTGCTACAATGGTACAATTCACTATAGGACGGTTTAACCATATTTTGAGGGTAAATATCTTTTCACTGGTGGGTCTCAAATACACTGTGATGACCAATCATTAAGCCAAATCTATGCTTTATTGTTTATTAATTGAAAAACTCAAAACGTGTCAAAAAACAATAGTTTAAATTGTACACAATATCTATTATAGTGAACAAAATGGCGACAAACGTATATTTGAACTAAGTTACGAGAATCGGATATTTAGGGAATGAGGACGTTCTATGTTTTTGGAGCAGTGATGGTAGAATCTAGTCACTTAACTTTACATAGTTCCTCAACCGTACATTAAAAAAAAATGATTTTTGAAACTTTTACAGAATGTTTATCCCAAGGTAAGTTAGTATGAAATACAATCATCAACCAAATGATACAAATTAATAAAATAAAATTGATAATTTTATGAAGTTGTTATTATATCTGTAGTAATGTACCCGGTCCTCAGTGATGTATCTTTAACAAAAAATGAGTATTTGTTATTTATTATTGTTTTAAACGGTGTAATTTTAATAAACGAAATTTCCTTTCTCGTGTGTGTGTTTGTTTGGATTGATGGAACATTATTAATTAGTTTAAGTGCAATATCTCAAACTAACAGTTTCAAGTACAGAAACGCTTACTGACATTAAAAAATATTCCTATACAATGTTACTATGTATATTTATTATTGTGGCTCTTTTACTAGAGAGACACCTTTTAATTTAACTATAATTATTTCAATATTCTTACGTAGTAATGACCGCTACTTCGTCAGTGGCTAAGCTGTGTATAAACACGAAATAAAATTACTTTCATATAAAAAAATCCTTAATTCACCATTACATGTCCTGTAACCAAACAATACTTGACTCGGTGTTAATTTACTGTAGGCCTAATATAAATGGTAGGCCTACATGGTAAATAAGATTTGATTATTAGGCTTATTATTACCACCATCACATATGTGTTTGTGCCTAATGTATATAGTAATTTTGAACAATTAGTTAATTTACTGTAGGCCTAATATAATGGTAAATAATCAAACGCAGATTTGATTATTAGGCTTATTATTATCACCATTGTGCCTATATTATACAGTAGTCATTTAGAACACTTAGATCTCGTAAAATGTTGCCTTTTCTATTCTTAAAATATTGCGTGTTCATCTAGTGAGAAAAAAATCTTTGATCGGAATAATCATTCGTTGGTAAGTCGGTAGTTTGGCAGCTTTCATATCATAACTTACGTCAGTCACTATTCCTTTTTTGTTTATGGTAACGAGAGCGACATGGAACGCAAACGGACATAAGCGTTTAACGCAATATCTCGTTGAAGTTGTATCGCTAAGTGTATCGCCGAAAATAACGGAACATCTCGCTTCCGTTGCCACCCAGCATTCGTCAATGATAAAGAATTTTTTTAGTTTCCTTCTCATAATGGCAGACTTTTCATCTAGTTTACAGTCTATTAAACTTCTGACGTCAACTTGTTTTAGGTAGGTCTTCAGAACTTGCATCTGAAATTTACAGTGGTGGCCGTTTCGAGTTGTTTTCGAATTTTGGCGGGAAAGTGATGTCGTCTGGGCAAAGTTAAACATTTGTTGTGCATCCGTGTCACGAGTTGTTTCTTTTAGGGAAAAGTCACGAAATCTCCTAAAATATAAGCAATAAATTATTGTATAGAGAAACAAATTGTGCTGTTTAAATAAATTAATTATTCAGTTATAAAAATATTACCGTATATCTACAATGCAACTTTTTATCTTTATGACCGTATACTGTTTGGAAGAAGGAGGGCTTAACTGTATTGCTCCAACTCATTTGAAATGACATTACAATTCATACCGTTGGTTAAATTTACTTTGTTAGATTTTCTATCCAATTGTAGGGGTATAGGAGTTACAATATATTCATAGAGATGTTTTAACGACGGAATGTGTCGGCCTGGCTATAGGTACGATGATTAAGTACGGTATGTAACAAGCCTTTAATACATTTAATAACATACTAATCTAGTTAATAATACCCCAATTAAGTAGCTCGTTAAAGGGTATCATATATCATGAAGGTTTAAATAGGAAGATTGTATTACGTTCTAATTAAAAGTATAGCTTACTTATTTTTAGATTCCTGGTCTCGTTTCTTTAACCTATCGAGCTTCGTAAACGGACGAAAAGCCAAACTTCCTTCCTCTGCCAAAAATATCTGTAAATTAATATTCAAATAAAGGTCAAATATTTATAGAGGTCAAATGTTTAGAGGCCCTATGAAAAATATCGTACACTTTCGGTGAGGTCACCCACAAAGTCTACGCGTGCTTCTTATAAACATTGTTAGAACGTGCGCTCGTAAAAAATGAGCTTTAAAATACAACCTGCAGAGTATTATTTTCTTTAAAAACCATGGCTTTTAAATATATACTTATTGACAATTTATTTATTGAAAATTCATTGATAAGAAGATGTTCTTGTACTCATTTACAATATCTCATCAGTGTTTATATATCACGCAAGCGCAATAGGCTTACAGAACCCAATTATATCAATTTAAACGGCATCACTGAAATTACTGCCTTCACTTAATACCTTTTAATAAAATGAGCTAGCAAATAAGGAAAAAAACGAAAAACATCGCAAGAATAATTCTCCAAAAGAATATCGATTTTTCTTTAATTAGGTTGATGATAGCAAATAAAAGGAAATGTTAATGATGTTTGAAAAGTAAGCCTGAAGCTACCTCGACATAATGAAATAAGTAAATTTACAATAATATAAATAATGACCAAAGACATTAGCCGTTATAAATATTATAGACAACAAGGTTGTTTTATGACAAGTACTATCACATTCTTTTCTTTATTAAAAAAAATATATAATGTTTGAAATCAGTTCTCTCTTCTGGAAATGACAATGCCAATGATGAGTTCGTTGATAATTTAGATTAAAGGTGATAATGAAGAATAGGACTAGTTGTTATAGGCCTAATTCACAAGTGAATTTCCGAATCTGACGTTTGTACACAAATCTACAACGTTAATTATGTGCCTGTACGTGGTAACCGACGTCGCCGACAAATCACCACAGCAATTATTTGGTTTATTAGTATTCACTTAATATGATTGTTTAGAATAATAAACTATCTCTTACCTGTTGTGGAAAATATGTTTGGTCGTGTGAAAGCAAGAGAGGCGTAGGAATATACTTATTGTGTTCCATAGTCAATTCACTTATGATTGAGTATGCGATTTTAGGCCATATTTCGCTGTTATTAATCAACGCTTCATCTTCAACTGGTATAATCTGTGGAATAGAGATTTCCGAGTTTCTTGCCTGCTTTTTCGGCGTATCTTCTTGTTCCAAAGAACGTGCCGCTTCTGCTGATTCATTCACAATGGACTCGGAGCTGGTTAAAGACGAACAGCTAGCCTTCTTGGCTAACTCTTTACTTGTTGAATGTTTGTTATTTTCTTTCTCTAACGCTTTGTCCATGTCATCAGTTAATGACTTATCAGTTGATGAATTACTACTTTTATTGTCCTCAATTTCCTCAACATTTAGTAAAAGTGATTTTGTGCTAGATCTTTTCTTCATCGTTAATTTGGGGGTTTCTTCAGGTTCCGATACTTTCGATGTAATCGACGTGATATTTGCCGACGTATGTCGTTTCCTCAACACATTTTCAAATTTACCTCTCGGTATTCCAAATCGTTTAGGTAGGCCTACAGTCTGGTTAGCACTTCTCTTTGACTGTATAGCATCTAGTGGTGAAAGAATAATTTTTCCAGCTTCAATGTTACTCAAGGAACTTTGTCTGGAACGAGTCGTTCCCGACTGTTGGGCCGTTCGTTTCTCGTTGCATTTAGAATCAGTCGGTGAAAGTGGAACAGTGCATTTAGCGCAATCATTCCAGCTATTATGTTCGCTTGAAGGGTTTTCACGACCGGTTTTATCTTTCAGTTGGGGCGGGCTGATTGCTTTTTCTGTAGAACATTCACCCCCAGTGTTGCTAAGCTTAGCTGAATCCATCATCGCTCCTTATGTAATGCTTAGCCGAACCACCAGTATTTCTATGATGAATTAACAGTGAAAACCCAGTAGGAAATAATTCTGATATGGTCATATAGGCAAGTGGATGATTGTGGCCAATGATTATTCGTCGATAAAGGGCGCTAGAGTTCCATTTAATTCCTTAATTTCAACATACTCATCACAATTAATAATCAATCGAATGCATTCGCACTCACTTTATATGGAAAGTGTTTTACGTGGTGATTAATGCCCGTAATATCATCTATAGACAAATGTAAAAATAGAATTCGCTGCCTGCGTGAATTTATACGTCTGCTTGATATATTACCTACAATTACAAAATGTATATGCAATGAGTTACATTTGAATTGTTGGCTGTCTTTTTCTTTAACTCAGAAAAAGATGCTTTGTTCATTCATTGTTAATAGATAGCCATTTGATAAGCCATCGGGTTCTTTTAACGCGTGTACAACTAAAAGCAACTCGCAAAAATCATTGTTATTTGTGTGTTCCTTAATAAGTATTGGAAGTTGAAACTATTGTTTTAAATGGTTCACAGTAACTATTGGAACACCCATATCTTTTGTTTTATATTAAAAGGCGTTTTGTATTTTCGCCCACAATATTTTATGTGCGTAACTGACTTTTTAAAACTATACGTAACGTTCCATACAAACTCTCCATCGTCTTCGAAGTTGTGGCAGTTGATGATGGCGCTGCTTCACTCGGTTAAAGGACAACTTGACCGAGGACCATGAGTTTTCTGGCAAAGTCTGGCAAAGAAATCGCGAACATCTAGTAAACACACTTTTGAAATAAATCCTAAAAAATATAAATGTTGATTTTGTTATTGTTTCTTTTGCTTATCTGGACTCATAAAGTAGATTTTGCGATGTACCTGTGACGTCACAGCAATTTACGGCGACGGCTATACGGGCGGCGAGCGCGTGCGGCGATATCCTTAATTAAGGGTTAGGCCTAATATAATACGACGTAAGGCCTACTCAACTCCCTGCTCCAACTATGTACGGACGACAGATTAATTGTTATATATAGAAAAATATTATATTTTTTCGACGCTCGATCCATTAAGAAATTAATTTAAGGCTTGTACGATAATATTATTGAATATTAATTTAATTTGCATAATTGCATAACATATTTACTGTTAAGGTGAATTAACTTTGTAGTTTCTATAGCACAGTCGATGTCCGATATAAAAAAATCTGCGTTTCATTTAACTAATTTTGTATCCCTGAGGAAAACCTATTATATTTCAAATAAAAACAGACAAAATATTCATTTACTATATCCGGATGAACTGTCCTGATTAACAGTTCCTGTATTCTGGCCATCAGATCGAGACTCGTTTTTGAACATGAGTGTAATTAAGAATTTGATTTGGTGATTTTTTGAAAACGACCAGCTTAATTTCGTTAACAATCACTTAACATTGTTTTAAGGGCATATATTTGATTGAGTTTTTTATTTTTCATATCAATACGGATTTATTATCTATTTCTTGTCTACAAAGAAAAACAAAACAGTTGGTAAAAAATCATTAGAACCCGTCCCAATTTATAATTAAAGTATTCTTTATAATGTTCTTTTTTAATATATTGATAATATAAATTGTGTTGAGAAACATAGGCTGCAGTAAAATTAGACCGGGGAGTTGTTAAATGCATACAATATTTTGGTCACTCGTGACCTAGTCCTTCCTGGTTAAAAATAAGCACTCGTACTTTAATTCCAATTCAAACAAACAGGATATATCGCTAATGACGACCTGTTAACAAGCGCTCTGATTGGGCAATTTTGTATCACATGGTAAACATCAATCGCTTGACCCTCATTTTCAAAGATGGCTGAGTAAGTTGTATTTTTGTGTTGACGAGTTGCAGCATTTCATTTCATATATTAAAACCATGGTGGTTTATTTAATCGTGAAATATTATTTTTGAATAATTGAGTGACATTTATACTGAATAAAGACCTCGGTGATATTAATAATGCCAGTTGACAACCTTTGAAATATCTGTAAAAAGCGCCGTGAACAACCTGCTGTCAACATCGTTTTTGTCCATCCACCACGACCAAAACAAATCAATTCAGTTTCAGTCGCCTACAAGATAGGCTTTTTCTCCCGTTTGGGGTTATTTGATATACAAAAGAGCTGGCCTAGGCTAGACCTGAACGGGTAGTAGTTATCAAACGTGCTTGATATTACTACAAATTCATATTGCTACTAGGACTACTACTATAGGTAAGTGAATTTTATTGTGTAATAATACCAATTGTAAAAAAATAAATGATTAGGCTAGCTAGCTAGGGCTAGAGTGGTATTTTACTACTCTACTAGCCTAGCTAGGCTAGGCCCGGGGGTAATCCTACTACATAGGTAGCTAGTTCTAGTAGGCTATAACATACTGGTTTAGTGGTAGGGGATAGAACTAAATCTAGGCATTTGATATAGGCCTAAGGAGTAGGCCTATATGTGGTGTTGCTTTCTTTTGTTGCTGTTTTTTCATTTTTTTTTGTAAACTACTAAAAATACGATTTCATTATTATTTTGAATTGATTGTATGTTTTTTTTTTAAACAAGCTTACTGTACGCTGGGTCTTTTTCTACAAACTGCTTTTGACAAAAAAAAGTGTAGCAGATTACATTCTGAATCTTTTCTCTTTCTACAGCTCCTACAGTAGGCCTATCTGTACATCAGTAAATGTCAGGAAACACCAATAAAATACTGTAAAATTATTTTGGAACATTTTCAAGAGATATATAAAAATTTGAGACCCAATTATATGCTATTAAATTTGTTTTGCTATTACAATTTTTTTTTATAAAATAATACTTCAAATCAAATCAAAATTAACATTAATTTCCAAAATGGTGGCGTCAACCAATAAAGCAAATGCTTGTGTCAGGGACGCCCAAACAAAACAGACAAAAGCAAACAAAACATTATAGATATATAAATCACAGAAATAAAAATTAATAATAAGACATAAAGCGGTATATTTCAATTGCAGTATAAATCATAATAATACATTTTTAATTGCTAGAGGTAAATATACTGTACTATCCATATCCGTAAAATCACAACAAGATTAGAAGTTTTCAATTTAAAAGCAATGTGAATGTACTATTTTAAGAGTGCTTTTTAGTTTATCTTCTGTTTGTAAATCATACTTTTCCTCTTCTTTGACAGGCTTTGGAAAACAAAGCAAGATGACCAGGATGCCTGGTAATTATGAAATGCTAAGTGCATCAGAATTTATAAAAGGTAAAGATATTCTTATTATTAAATCTTTAAATTAAATAGACAATTTGTTTGAACGTACTAAGTAACTGGTACATTAGGTTATTTTGGACTTCTCAAAAGTGTAGGATAAACACATGTAATTTACACAATTTAACATACTAATTAAAACAGCATGTTCT
The DNA here is from genome assembly GCF_964355755.1 of Antedon mediterranea. NCBI lineage: Eukaryota > Metazoa > Echinodermata > Crinoidea > Comatulida > Antedonidae > Antedon > Antedon mediterranea. Next base: position 20,025,644 of record NC_092675.1, read on the forward strand.
TTCACTATTCTTTGTTTCAATGTTAATGCAAATTCTAATTCGTATCTCACTTACAGTACCTGGATTAACCAAAAATGGCTTAATTAAAATCTGTCTGAGAAATGCTTTAAATTCATTTTAACACCCTTATCAGAATAGTACTCTGGTTTCTTTTTAATGAAAATTTAATTTATGCACAGATAACATTTTCAAAGTTTAAAAATTGAATACAGATTATTTGAAATATTTAAATGCTGAATAATTTACATACTTAGATACTGTATATTTCTTCGTAACAATTTTAACTATGTTTAATAACACTCAATTTGTGCTGTTTAAGCTAATATCACAGTAATAATACTGATATTACTATTAGGGAGGTTTCGCAACCTTACGAAAACGGATACGTCACACATTTGTGAAACTTATAAGCTGATCCCCATTTCATATTCGTAAAGCATATTTGTGTTGACGAATATCACCAGTCATATTCGTAACTACAAAACGAGTATAGTTTTTGATCTATTTTGCACTTTTTGCATTTGAATCAGGAATGATTCGTGGTTATAATAGATTTATTGAAAGTAATTTACTAAAATGCCAGGTCAATTTTGATAAATCGCAGTTTTTAAAGTCCTCACTCGCTTTGATGTTACGCTAGGCCTAGGCAGCCAAGCACCAAGCAACACGTACCTGCGCTTTGCTCAAATTTACCGCAGTCATATTTTTGGCGCTGCCCTCAATATTTCGTTGCCATGCGAAACAGATTTTTACTGGCTTACGAAAACGAATACGTGCGCATGACGTATCCGTTTTTGTTATCGTATTCGTAAGATTACGAAACCTCTCTACTAATGGAAAAGTTTAATTTACAGGAACAGAACAGGTTGGATCTTTTATATCGTTGATACAGTATGCATTAGCTGATTAATGGTTCTAATTTTCATTCATATTTTTTTTTAGATCGTTTATATTTTGCCACACTGCGAAGTAAACCAAGAAGCACAGCAAATACTCACTATTTTTGTATTGATGATGAACTGGTGTATGAAAAGTATGTACAGTAAATTTAGTTATTTAAGTAAAAAAGATGTCTCCCTCTTTTAAATAAGGATCTTTTTTATAAATAATAAAAATGGTATTAAATGTACTGTACCACTGAAACTAGCAATAATTCTACTGCCTAGTTACTACTTCATACAGTACTAACAGTTCTAATCACATTTTATGGGAAAGACACAACGACATAATGACAAACATATTCTATTCTCAAAAACCATTCTTTCTTGTCGTTATTTACTGTACTGTGTATAATATTCAACGTTTTTTTTTTTTCAATACTTTACTGTAGTCGTAACAAAAGTGAAAATGCAAAATTCATACAGAAACTTTATATCATAGAATACCCAAAAAGAAAGGATTTAAATCAGCTTCATTATATTAAACAATATTTACTTTCTACTTCACTTTAAGTCAATTATTTTTAATTTGTTGTCATATTAAAATTTAATTCATCGCTCAATTCACCACATGAAGGAATTGAGTGGGTTATTCATGGTGTGCAATTACCAATAATCTATCTATCTATCACATTTCCTTTCGTTGCAGTTTTTATGCTGATTTTGGGCCACTGAATTTAGCCCAGCTGTACAGGTATTGCTGTAAAGTTAACAAGAAACTCAAGGTAATTGTTTTATTTTTGGGTGCATCTGTACCTAAATTTATTCTTATAATATAAGATTCTATAATGAAACCCCGGGCCTAGCTAGGCAGAGTAGTAAAATACCGCTGGCTAGCCTTTTCTCTATGTCACTATTGTACATAGTCAACCATTCAATAACACATATTTTGTTTATTAAATTTCATATCTACTATTACAACAAAGTACTGTAGGTATAGTAGTACAGTAGTTAAATATTACTATTCTGCCCATTGGAAAATCAAACGTTTTATAGGTTGGGTTGGTTACCATGTTGATATATTCAATGTCAATAGATTATGATAACTTTATTAATTTCTAAACAATATCTCAGTGGTCTTTTTGAATGGTATTTAAGGAACAAAATATTTAGATTGAAAATCAAATGTGTTCATTCAAGGTCACTGGGCACAAAGTATTTTGGCCACAGTGCATTATAGTATGAGTATCCCTTTTCAATGATTATTTTTCGTATGTTCATAGTCTTTCTCTCTTGCTAAGAAGAAGATAGTTCACTACACAAGTTTAGATGCACAGAAAAGAGCTAATTCAGCTTATCTCATTGGTAGTTATGCAGTAAGTGTTACATTTTTCCACTCAATTGCATATTTATCAGAAATAAAAGAAGAAATATCTTGTATAGACTGAAGCAAATCAGTACAATATTGTTCATACTGTATACCCATACATTAAATGGACGAGAGGAAAAAGAAGCTACAATAATGCTGCAATGTCTACAATATTATCAACGTTTGGTTCTTCTGTGTACAAACCTTATACATTAAGCAAGTGTAGAATTTTTGAATCTCATATGATTTAAATCATTCCTTTTGTAGGTTATCTATCTAAAGAAGACACCTGAAGATGCGTACCGGGCCTTAGTTGGAGGTACAAATCCTCCATTTCTTCCATTTAGGTAAGCTACAGTACCATTTTCATCTTTACATATTTATTTTTTCTTCTTAATGATCTTATCAGGTTCTCTAAATTTGTAGTTGTATTAGAAGGGGGGTCACTATTAGAGTAGTGGGTTACTATTACTAACCAATACCCAACTTTTCCGGTCAGCAACTCATACTGTAGCAAAATAATAAAACAGTACGAATAACAAATTTGGTTGAACTCTAACTTTATTTTATAAACTCAAAAACACTGAATCCTCCCCAACTCCCAAGATCAACATGTATTATCTCCTTATTTTCAAAATACGGCTGCATCATAAGTTTTTGTGACTCTAATAGTAACTCCCATGGGTTACTGTTAGAGTAGTGGGTTATTATTATAGATTGACTTACTGTATAAGGTGGGTTACTATTAGAAGGGGGGTTACTATTAGAGTGTGGGTTACTATTAGAGTGTGGGTTACTATTAGAGTGTGGGTTACTAATAGAAGGAGGGTTACTATTAGAGTGTGGGTTACTAATAGATGGGGGGTTACTATTAGATTAGAGTGTGGGTTACTAATAGAAGAGGGGTTACTATTAGAGTGTGGGTTACTAATAGAAGGGGGGTTACTAATAGTAGGGGGTTACTAATAGTAGGGGGTTACTATTAGAGTGTGGGTTACTATTAGAAGATTTACAGTATAAAACCAATTTATATTTTGCAGGGATGCATCATATGGGGCCTGTTCATACAATTTAACCCTGCTAGACTGTCTAAAAGCAGTTGATAAGGCAGCCTCTGTTGGCTTCTTTAACTTTGAGAATTTTGATGTAGAAGAATACGAACATTATGAGGTAGGTATATTATTATGCTAAATAATAAGCTTTATTGAAAAAATTGAAAAAGAACATACTGTAGTTATGTTTTTTTTAAACAAAATAAGAGAGTATTCTGCCTTTTTAAAAATCTTTTAAATGTATTGTCCTGAAAAAAATAATAATATGCCAATTTAATAACAATAATTAATTATAGTTATCCACTTTGACCACCAAAAATTGAATCGAAAAGAAAATGTATTTACCTAAAAAACTGTAATTCAAAGGAAAGAATAATCAAATTGCCTGCCAGCCAATGGGTTTTTTGTCATTATAAGTAAAAACATTAATTGTTTCCGGTTTTTCTCCATGGAAGTGATTAACTTTATTAACACTACAAAATAACCTTTTCAAAGTCTGATTTTATTAATTAATCTTTCAAGTAAATCATTTTAGATAAGTTTGTTAGGACTAAATGAATCGGTTTAATTCTATATCTTACTGTAGCGTGTAGAAAATGGAGATTTTAACTGGTTGTTGCCTGACAAGTTTTTGGCTTTCAGTGGTCCACACGCAAAAAGCAAAATAGAAAATGGTAAGTTTCATTTATGTAGTTATAGAAAAATGTAAAATACAAAAAAACTTTTTATACAAAATGAAATTCACTATAAAAGAAAAAAATTTAGTACATTTTCTGTCTTGATAACAATATTTTCAATTAGCTTTTGCCACTCTGTCTACACTACTATCAAATGTGCCCATATATGGACATGATGATGTCATATCACTACCACATTTGGGCATATCACTACCATATTTGAACACATCACATTTTTTTTTAAAACTTGTTTGATAGTGTAGACAGAGCTTAAGGGTAGAATAAAAGGAGATATATTTATATATTACTAAAGCCATGAAGATATTGTATAGTTCTACATGGTTTTTTTAATTCTTCTTCTTTCCGTATAGGTTACCCACTGCATGCACCAGAAGCCTACTTCCCCTACTTTAGAAAACACAACATCACCACAATTATCCGACTGAACAAAAAGATTTACGAAGCTCGTAGATTCCATGACGCAGGATTTGATCACCACGATCTGTTCTTTATCGATGGTAGCGTACCTAGTGACGCGATAGTGCAAAGGTTTCTGTCGATATCAGAGAATGCTGACGGTGCTATTGCTGTGCATTGTAAAGGTAAGTTTGTAATTATTTTACAATTTATGTTACACTCAAATTTTTAGCCTAGACATTTAGTTGCTAGGTTAAAATTGTTAAAGCTTAGCTACAGGAGTCGCCAAATAGTGTAACATCAAGTTGAACCATTTAACCACTTAAAAATAAGGATTATTTAAGCAGAATTTTGACAATTTGTTTACCAAAAGAAATTAATGTTTTTTTTTGTTACACATGTTATAATGTACATTAACCAAATACTGTATTTATTTAAAATTCATGCCTGTGCAATAGTTGAGCTTTTACATTAATATTCTTAAATTTTGTTGAGTTGTATTTAAATCAACAATTTATGTTTGTACAGCTGGACTAGGAAGGACAGGTACGCTTATCGGTTGTTATATGATGAAGCATTACCGATTCACCGCTGCCGAAGCAATAGCGTGGTTGAGAATCTGCCGGCCTGGTTCTGTCATTGGGCCTCAACAACATTTTATGGAAGAGTAAGTAATTAGTTACATTTCTCAAATTTAATACATCTACATGTATATCTAGGAATTATTTTGACATGTTTGACCTTTTAAAATGGCACTTAACTTAAGCATTAGTTTTAAAGTGGAGTGGAGTTGTGGCTTGGTGGTTATGATGCTTGACTACCACTCCAAGGGTTCTGGGTTCAAGTCCCATCACATGTCAGGATTTTTTCTAAGGACAAAATTACAACTCCACTCCCAAAGACTTGTAATAAGACTTGGTTTATATAGAGCATCTTGTGTATAATGTTTGCTGAGGGTCCCTAATGATCAGCAATTGCTGGATGGATCACCCTCATTAAATATGGTAAAAAAAAAAAAAGTATGGACATCATTTCATGCTAAAATACACAGAGAAGCTAAAAGTGTTTATTATTTATTATCCTCCATGGCATTCAATCATTTTCATAAAGAAATACATTATTATTCTATTGCTTTTTACCACATGGATTGTGTCAAACAGTAACATGCCAACTCTTTTACAATTAAATAATGTTTAGATTTGGTGGATTAATGAAAAGTAGTGTTAACAGCTACAATGGTACTATATATGGCCTGGTGCACTGCTAGCTATGAAGTAAAAGCATATAATGTTAATGATCTTGTAGATAGGCCTTTAAACGTATTGATTTTCTTATTGTTGTTTATTATTTGTTAAAGTTGTTAAGATGCTATTGTAGGTCCTTTAGAGCACCTCTTCTATTATGTCTTACTAATGCATCTTTACTTTATAATACTTTATAACCATGAGATAACAATACAAATGTCATATGCTCACTTAATGGATACAATCCATTGTGTCATATATTGTCCTTTGTCTTGTTTGTAAAGGCTGTCAATTCAATGCTAATCCATTTAGCTGCCTAACTTGAAGTTTGCTTAATGTTTAAAGATATATTGTCCCCCTGAAAAAAACTTTTTTTGTTGAATATGCCATTTTTATGGCACATAATACTTAATAGTAATTCACTTTGACCAAAAATTGGATTAAAAAAAATATTATTTACCTAAAAAAACTGTAATTTAAAGCAAAAAATAGCCAGCCAATGGGTTTTTGGTTGAATTTAACCATTTATTTTGTCATTTTATAAGTAAAACATTTTAACGAAAACTATTAAAACTACAAATAACCTATTCAAAGTCTGATTTAATTAATGTTCATTTTTCATGTTTTTGGGGGACTATACATCTTTAAAACAAGTAAATATTTGAAAGGAGTTTAATATATACATTACTGTATAATTATTATATTTACATTTTCAAGGATTATTTATTGATTTGGTTTGTTTAAAACACATTGTATATTTAAAACATTCGTTTTGTATAAAGAATTATACGAAACTAGCTTAATTTTCATACAGTATATCACATAAATAAAAATAATCAATAACTACCTGCATTAATTTCCACAAAAAAAACCACAAAAGTTGTCTTTCTACTTAATAGGACTCATATAAAACATTAAAATAATTTTACAAAAATGTGCATTAGATTAAAATTATTACTGTATTATTATAATTGTATTGGAGCTGAAGCTTGGTGGTTAACGTGGTTACCTTACAATCCCAAGGTCTAGTTTTCAATCCTGACCTAGTGCCAGGGTTGTAACTCACGACTCTTTCCACTCTACTCCCTAAGTCTCAAATGAGACTTCGTTTATAAGCACGATAAATTATTAAATATTTATCCATCCTGTAATCTGTAATTGGTGGTGAGTTACTCGCTGTTAGATGCGTATAAAATAAAACATTTTAAAAATAAATAAATTAGCATTGATTGAATTATTAGAATTAATTCGCTTTGTTTTTCAGGAAACAACCCGGTATGTGGGTGCAAGGCGACATTTATCGGAAAAAAGCGAGAGATGGGCGTGTAGTTAACCGACAAAGCGTGTCGCAGATCTTGACAGGTGTAGATGACATTAATATTAATGATTCGGACAGGACAGACAAAGTAATTATCATTCTTGATCTATTTTAGTAGTGGCAATATTGAATTACATTTATAGTTTGTATCCTTCGTTTGAGAGATATCACTAGTAAGAGAACACTCAAGCTTTGTCTACACTATCAAACCAGTAACAAAAAAAAGTGTGACCAAATATAGTAGTGATTTGCTTAAATATGGTAGTGATATGACATCATCATGTCCATATATGGGCACATCACATTTTTTTGTAACATAAAGTTTGATAGTGTAGACATAGCTTAAACCTTCCCATGAAACAAATGAGGGACATGTTTGAAATTGAAATATTTTATTTATACTGTGCCATCTCTTCAGTCAAAGACTTACAGAGGGTCCAGTTATGATCAGTGGCTGTGATGTACTACCCCCTCTTGAAAGATGTACTAAAACCATGGAGCGTGTGAGCCTCGAACCCTTGCTGATGTTATAGCTACGTAATTATGGTTCCACTGTCTTAACCGCTTGGCCACTAACTCAATGTTACCCCCTATTCTTGAGACAGTTTATACTTAGATTCTCAAAGATGTCCTATTCATAAGAATTTTACTATAGTGGAAGTGTTATATTTATTCAATAAACACTATGAATCATAAATCTACTTATAAATAATTTGTTTTAGGACTCAACATATAAAGTACATAGTAGTGGAAGTAATGAGTTAACTCAGGGAGACAAGCTTCGTCTTCTGAAAGCCAGAAAAGCTCGTTCAGCTACCACCGGAGCTTTGAAGTAAGTCAATAGTTTTCTTTCACATTATTCCAGGGGATAATGCAAGGGTGCATGCTTCCTCCCTTGGTTATTAGCTTGAATGAAATATGAACTACTTTTTGATATCTATATATGTATTAAAAGACTATGACTATTATACAGATATTGCTTAGAGGTTAAATATAAGATTTGACATAGGCTATGTAATATTATTATTATATGTTATTAATGCTATTAATACTATCAAATGTTAGTGGGAAGTTCCAGGAAGTTGGTGAGATCACAACCCAAAATTCTGTTAATAAAAACATATGTTTCGTCTACCCTAAGGAAGAATTGTCATACACCTTCAAACTTTTTTCAAATCACACAAAATCAAACAAATTTCTTTTTAATTAAACATCATTTTATATTGCAGACTTGATGAGGGCAAGATTCATACAAGATCTACTACACAGCCTTTTAGGTAAATTACTCAAAATTAGTAAAATTGCTTTACTATTAATCATCATCATTACATTTTCTTGTTTTTTCTTTGTTTTATACTTTTATTTTAATTCATGTGCAATTCATTATCATACTCTTGTAAATGTTTATTCACTGTTCTGTTTGACTTTAGTTAAAGACATTTTTTTATGGGGTTTTTATTTTCCAGGATTATTTTTCAGCAAAACTCTTGTACAGTATATTTGCAGGTCATGTTCCTCAAACAATAACCCACGTTCTTTCATATTTCTGTAAAATGTAGTTTAAAAGCCTTAATTTCCAGAAAATAATTGTGAGGCAATCAAAGCTTGCCTGTAGGAGAGTTTAATGTCTATGTTCAAATGTGATTTATTGGCCCTTGTCAGTGAGGAAAAGTACTATTGAATGTTTTATAATTTTTTATCTATGTGGTCACTTTTATATTGAAACACTTTTCTTTCTTTCAACTTCACTATTCAGCGATTATTATTACGACTACCAAATCAGGTACGGCAGCTTCTTAAGTGTTACTGTTTTTGTTGGTGTTTGTAATATACGGAATATATATATATTCAACAATATATTTGCAACAGATAACTGGATCTCTGCTTTTCAAAATTCTTACTTCTGATACATGTTCAATGTTGTACTCTAGTCTGGTTTGTGATTCATGTTATTTGGAACCATAAATGAACAAATAAACGAGGCTGTCAAAAAAACTGCCGCCTGACAAAATATAAAGCGCTTCTGCCGAACGAGTAAAGCTCTGTCTACACTAACAAACTTTATGTGATAAAGAAGTGATGTGATTTCCATATATGGACATGGTGATGTATCATTACCATATTTGGGCATATCACTACCATATTTGGGCATATCAAACTAATTTGATAGTGTAGACAGAGCTTTAGTGCAACACGGATAAGCAACATAGGATATCAAGAATGCCCTTTTTTGTCTTTCAAACACGTCTGTGAAAGACATGTGTTAATGCTGAAATTAAATTTCAGAATTTAAAATGACTACTACATACACAACACCAAATACAGAATTTGTATTCTTTACCATAGTCATTGCCACTATATCATCCAATCATGTAATACCTGTTCTTTTACCATGGGTCATCTGATCAACACCAATCCATTATATAAAAATAAGCGGGTCAAAATGGTCAAAGCTTATATGAGAATTGTCATGCAATTGTTCAGTCATTTATGGTTTATTCAGATAATCGTGAATTGTCATGGTCTATATTGTTAACTTAACAGCTAATTTGTCATTCATTCGTCTGCACGTATAACCTAAGACCAGTGTTCAGACTGACTACATTATGAGAGCGCAGCTTAAGTCAGTGTTTCATTTCTTCATCCATTTGTTGTTCAAACCAGAAGAAATACTAAAAAAGACTAGGTTTTAACTTTATTTCTTATACTTAGGTAAAGAATAGGTAACTTGTGAGGTAATCTCTAAAAAAAATAGTGGTTTAGCTTGCTTAGAAAAATCTACTATAAATAGGTATGTAACATAATGGTTTGCCCTACTACCCATTCAAAGTATTGATTGATTGAATTTATTTGATGCTCAACATTAAAATAACAAACAGGCAAAAGACAAAATAACGAGCATCAGGAACACCCATTAGGCCGGAAAAACCAGCCCATTTCCAATGTGGTCCAAATTGCACATAACAAACAATACAAAATACAATATTTATAAAAAATATATATATATATACATTAAAATAAAGCCCAGTAAAACAGAAAAATTAAAAGAGAAAGCAAACAAGTAATGAGTAAGATTGCACGTTATCAAGACCATTATAGTTATCAAAATTATTATAAATATTAAATATTGCGTTCAAAATGTTTTTTAATATTTGATTTGAAAGTAGTTATGTTGGAAATTAATTTTAAGCTTGTTGGGTACTACCTACCATAATACTATCAGTCTGAGCATACCCTAATATAATTTTGCTTTAAAAATGTGTCTGTTGATCTATTTACAATAATATATGTAAAATATATCCAATAATAATGGTATATTAAGTTGTAGACCTACTATTGATGCCACTAACCAATTGATATGCCACTAACTGAATGCTTTGTACATTAAAGGCCATCTTAATCCATCCTATGTCTAATGCATGCATGTTTTCTCTACTGTTAATAAAACTATAGTAACTGCATTATCTTGTGAGGCTTTTAATTCACTTATCTTCTCTTTAATTTATTTTTATTAAATTATACACATACTACTATATAAACATTATATTTATATGTTTTTTTAATTCAAAGCTTTTCTATGAACAGGCCCAACCCAATTAATTAATTAATTTTTTTTTAGCAAATAAAATCTGTGGTTTTATCATTATCACAAGATAATATTATTTTTTATTTATTAAGTTTTTGTTGGGTACTACTTTCCAAAATGATTCCTAAACTAGTAATATAGTTAAGTTAGTTATCATTTTAAAATTCTTTTTGTTTGAAGAATTTCTTCATCAAGTTCAGGAACTGCAGCACCTCTCAAGTCTTCCAAGGTTGTTTCATCATCATCTGCTAGCTATGGCGGTATGAAGCGTGGCTTACGTCACTCAGCAGCAACCAACACTGCCTTCAAAAGGTCTTCATGCACTCCATCGTTTGTGATAAACAGTAGTGTGCCTTAGAGTGTAGTATAAGGGGTTAGGGTGAGGTCTAGCATTAGCATCTTAGATGCATTGTCGCCCTTGAAATAATAAAAATGACACACAAACTAAGCGTTAATAATACTATATAAAATACTATAGACTTGCATGAAACTTAGTTTCAATACTTGAAATACCAACTTAACTTTATGAAATACAGAAACAAATTTATTTCATTTTATTTATTATCATTTTTTTTACTATTTTTATTCTGAATATAAAACTGGTGTTGGGTACCTAAATGTTCTCTCTTTTTTTCAGTATTTTACTTTTAAAGTAATATTTGTTAATACATTTTGGAAAGACAAATATTGTTTTGATTCTGATGAACAACATATCCTCATGATTCCTTCCCCAACATCACCTCAAATCCTGCCTGAAACCTCTGCATGCCCCTGAAAAAAGTGGCAAAAACATTAGTTAATTTTTACTATATTTTATTTTTCAGTAGCAGTACAAGAACAAGCCCAAGAATGCATCACACGACTCGCTCCGCCTTACGATGACATAATTTTTTTTAAACATACAAGAACAAATTCAACACAGGCTTGTAAACCATACACACAGCTGACATACATTTAAAATAGTGCCTCTAAATTTAATTTAGCACAAACTTTTTAGTTTTAAAACATGTATTGTAACATATTTGATATATATATATATATTTTTTTGTTAATTAGCATTGTATAAAGTGTTCAATAGGTTTATTTGATTTAGATTATTAGTGTAATTGCTTTTGATGATCAATAGTATTAGCTACAATTATTTTGATGAATATTCATCTGATTCCCTTATTGTTAGTTCCATCAAGATTAATAGCTTCCCACCCATCCTGAAGGATTCTCTGAAGAAGCCTGTTATCAACCATCCTTCAGTGAAACTGGTTCAAAGGTCAACATAGTAGCATACCTAAGTTGGAACGCCATTAAAAGGCAGGTTACCAACAATAATAAATCAAAGGTACCACACTGTGGAGATTTAAACTGAAACAATGTTCTAACTTTGTTTATCAACAGTATTGGTACACATATTATGAATCAATATTGTTATGATGCTAACATGATTGCTATGCTAATGCACTGAGTCGTCACATCTAACATGTTTTTTTTTTTATTTAATCCATACCATTGATCATCAAAAGCAAACTAGTAAAGATTAAATTTGAGGTTTTAATTGATTTGTAAAGAGTAACTAGGAGTAATAATGATTACAAATTACCAGCAATGCTGTGCAGTTTTATTAACATAATAACATATCTTATTTAGGGATCACGTAGTGGCGATTTTAGGGTCTGCAAAATGAACTTTATTTAGTATTTTAAGGATTCTGAAATATTGGACCAAAATGTTTTAAGGAAATTTTGAAGTGCACAAGTTTTTTAAAAAGCTATATATAATCAATTTTAATCTAGACCAAAGAAGTCCAATGTAAATATTGGATATTGGCCAAAAGATGATTATTTCAGAATAACATGGGGTCACTTTTTTAGAAGCTGTAATACAGAATATTTAGTGTATATTTTATTGATCAAACTGCATTGATGTAATTTTGTAAAAAACAATTTTAGAAAAGTTTGAGTGTGTCGCTTGTGGATGCCGAACCCAAAGATAGCAGTTGAGCATTTAAATAAAATGTATGTAACACTGTAAACATTGTTTAGATAAAGAGTACACACCTTTGTGCCTTCAATTTGGTAATAATGCATACACTGTAATTGTAGTGAAGTATGAGCATAGACTACTTTGCAGTGTGAGTGCAGACTGACAGATGCTGTATGTGTGAGTGCACTGGGGAGTGAGTGAGTGCAGGCAGATGATATGTATGAGTGTACAATGTTGAGTGTGAGTGGCAGATGGATGATTTGTGAGTATACAGTACTGTTTGAGTGAGTGCAGTCAGGAGAAATGTATGAGTGTAGAGTGCTGTTTGAGTGAGTGCAGTCAGGAGAAATATATGAGTGTAGAGTGCTGTTTGAGTGAGTGCAGTCAGGAGAAATGTATGAGTGTAGAGTACTGTTTGAGTGAAAGGAGTTTAATTATGAAGTAAAAGTGTATAGTTCTGGTGATTGGAAGATGTTTTACTGTGCCAGAATATATGTTAAAATGAGTGACTGGTGAGTGCATAGATATGATGAGTGTGGATGTGAAAGTATGTGTGTAAGTGTACAGTACTAATGAATGGTACAGTACATGTGTGTAAGTGTAAAGAAAGAGTATGTGTATATGTGCACATCCGTGCTGCCACATGCAAGGGAGTGTGAGAGTTACAATGTGTGTTATATAAATAGAATTCTACAGTACTGATGTGTGTGTGGCAGGAATACAATGCTCGTTTATGTGTATGTATACTAATAATGATAAACATTTTTATCAATTTGTACATGTAAAAAGCACATTGTTTTTAATATCTATTTTAAGTTTGTGGGATTTATTCATATATATAAAATTTACTAAGCTTCAATTAAATTTAAATTATATTTGATTGTATAAAACATTTTTAAGCGTAACACTTACAGTCCAAAGGTAGTTTTCTTAATTTTCGTAATACATTTATTATGGTGTTGATACAATTATGTATTTGTTTAACTGAAATAAGCATCATTTCAATGTATCCTAACGGCCTGTAATGACCTCATGTCGAGGTCACTAGTCTTTTCTATTAATTAATTTAATTTTAGTTAATTTTTAAATTAATTTAGGATAAATGGCCTTATGAAAAGATGTTATTAGAATGGTTGTTATATAACTTTTAAACTTTAAATTCATGTTACAATTTATGGTTAGAAATTGTACTTCACAGCACAATATATTATCCATGGAAGTAGTTTTTGGATGCAATGATTATTTTTTGTATCTTATTAGACTCTATCAATGAAGTTACATGTTTTGTTTTTGTGTGCCATTGTAAACATAGTCATTGGTATAAAAACTGTAAATTATTAAGTTGTTGTACTTTCCACACAGGCACACACTCCCTTGTCCCTTGTGTAAAACTCTCTTTTTAACTAATCCTAATATAATTTGCTACCTAACATATTTAAATCCTGATTTTGGACATCTTCTGAAGATTGTGGTGTTATAATATTTTGGTGTTGCTTTTTAGTTTTAGCTATAGTGAGAATTATTTTTTTATATTTACGTATATCTATATGTACAGAAATATTTTTTAAGTGGATACATTTTGTTTAATTTATAGTATTTGAGGAATAGTAACTATATAATTTGCTAATGAGATCAGATCAAATTTAAAAAATTCATTTGAATTTGTATAATTATTACTTTGCATATATTTGTAATCTGGATGTTATTGGTAATGTAGATAATCATTAACCAGATTTAAAACTAGTTTGCGTATGAAATTTATGGATTAGCCAGCAATAACCAAGATGTTATTATTTTAATTTGTATAATTTAATTTTAAATGTTTATTATCAGAAATTGGTGTATGCATGATACGGTGGATACATATTTATTATTTCATTTCTTATGATGGTGTATTCATGTATAAGACTACAGATTAATAAATAGTTTCACTACTAGTAATGGGATTAATACTAATCTGGCTTGTAAGGATTAATTCTGTTAAATTTGACTTTACATTGGTTTCATAGGAATTGATATCACAATTTTATCACCATATACATTATCCAATTGTTAGTACTGTAATTTAATAGAGCGGTATTTTTATTTACTAATTTTAGATTGGTGTGACAACCCTGTACAATATGCATAATATACAGTTGCCATATAGATGGATACGTTTTATTTTTAAAGTCATTTTAGTTTAGTATTGTCAATAGCCAATTATTTTATTATATTATTAATGATGATGACGTGGAATTCAAGAAAATAAACTGTTTATGAGTACGGTAGCCTTTTGTTTATGATTTTTATTTGGTATATGCCTAAAATTGACACAATTGGCACGCCATACATGTATAATGATTGACGGTTTTTTTTCGAATAGCGCCCTCGGTGTTATTGTTTTGTCGATCCCTTCCTTGCATTTTAATTTTCGCGATACAGGATTGACGTGGCGACGCCATTGAACATTAGAAATCCACGTAGGAACCTATTTTATAATCTTAAAACATCGGGTTATCTGTCCAGGATTATTAAATCTATACTGGATAGAAATGTGGGCACATGTTCCAAAAACCTTTTGCATTTTATTAGCTATAATTTTTACAACGATAGCCGACGAACATGATCATAAAGTAAGTACCTGTCAAATCACTCAATTTAATATTGACCGATGAATATTTGATAGGCCTAGGGTTAGGCCTAGTAAACTTAAGTTAACTAGCCCTAGGCCTAAATAATGCTAAAATGCAACGTGCAACCCATAATTGTCTAATATAATTAATAACATTAATAATAGTAGTCAATTCAATTGTTGAATAATATTAAATTTAGGCAGGGCAGAGGCCTTCTACTACCACTGGCGAGACTAGGCTAGCTAGGCCTACTAGCCTAGCTAGGAGGCATTACTTACCAGTTTTGTTGGTGCCGGTAATAGGGAAAGAGGGCGGTACCAACTGGGCTAGTTAGGCATGTCCCACCACTAGACCCTGCCATCATCATGCCGAGTCAAGTAATAAGGGAATCATAAGCCTCAGTAGGCCTCGAGTCAAGTATAGAAACGATGTCAACGCAGTTCTAATTGGTGGTCCGTGGGTTAAAATTCAAGGCGCTAGTTCCGTTTCGCACCTGTTTTTATTTCGACTTCCTTTTGACTCCAAATTGTTAAGCAACTTATTGTGAATACCACACCTTAAAATTGGGCCTCATAAGTACTTTTATGAAGAAGAATCACATAAAAAGTAACAAATAAATCCTTAAATTGCTGATTTTACAGACATGTTTCTCGCATACCGTTCGCCGCGATTACTCGAAGTTCAATATTTTCGTTTCTATGGAGCGCCAAAAGAGCAACAACAATAGATGGTTAAAACCTCAGTGGAATGCGTCTTCTTTTAATGCATTTATTATTGAAATACACGTTTAATTTTAATATATTTTGTCAATAAAAATGCTGTAACATTTTACTGCTAATAATTTGCTGTTTTCAAATAGCAACCAACCCTAGGCCTAAGAGTAAGACTAAAGACTAAGAGGCATATTATTTAGATTAAGGTATACCCCTACAGTACATGTAATATGATGATGAATTTGTCGATTTTCATTCCTAAAAGCTCCTGCAAAAACCATGTACAGTACAGAAAGAAATTACTGCTTCGTATCTACGCGTAGGCTTTCGTAGGTAGATCGTAGGTAGAACGTAGGTCATTGTTCTCTCCTACGATGTATTGTTTGTAGCCTACGATGTATTGTTTGTAGCCTACGATGTATTGTTCTCTCCTACGATGTATTGTTCGTAGCCTACGATGTATTGTTCTCTCCTACCTACGATGTATTGTTCGTAGCCTACGATGTATTGTTATGAAATCTAGGCTACACCTCGATAGTAGGGTGGTTCGTAGAAGCATGGACAATGCAAACAAACAATGTATTGTTTTGCTAATTAAAATCCTACCTAAAGATAGTAGGTCAATTTTTGTAGCCGCCCTACGCATCGGTTATCCTAATTTGGACGGAAATCCGCCGACGAAACGACATCGGGCGGGTGGACCTCAGCTCACGTAGAGAGAGTCGAGGCTAGGCCTAGCCTGTTTCGGCGGCCTACACTATAAATTATTTATTCCTACCTTGTTGGGTTAGCGAATTATAAAAACAACGACACCAAAATATATGCAAAATAAATATATATTCCATATTAAGATTTAACATACATAAATAGGCCTTTTTTAAAATGATTACGACATGTATAAAGAAAAAGGCCCGACCAGAATTTGGAGGGGAAAAAACATGTGAGCTGAGCACAGTAGTTTAGAGAGAGAGTATTATGTTTCATGTCATGTGACACAAAATCCAGGTACACGATCTTAATTACTGTTTTATCGTCGTCCAGACGGTAGCCACCCTCTCGTCGAGCTCGTACTGAGTAAAAAAAACATGTGAGAGATTGCGGTAAGCAGAGAGTATCGCGTTTCATGCCATGTGACCAAAAAAAAACTAGGTCTGTATTAATTACGGTCTTCTGTCGGCAGTCTTTTTGAGCGACCGATTGAACGTCCTGATGCTATATTTAGAATGAATTGTTTACGATCTTTTTTTCTCGGCATCGTTTCTGGATGGGACGTTCGCTATATTATGTTTATTAGTTGGCCTGTTCGTTGCGGTTCTCCTGTGTTGGATCGTGTCTCTCTCTACGTTATACATCGTGGGAAATTTATATTTATATTCGCCGTTGAGTAGGTAAACACGCACGAAGGAAAATATTACGATTAAAAAATATTATTTATTTTTTATTAATTTACAACTTTGTCCTCCGCCAATTAAATTTAACACATTAATTTCACACATTACTTCACTAAGAACATCGTAGGGTTGTTTATTTAGGTTACGAACTCCCTACGAAGTTCAGAACGTAGCTCATTGAAAGTTGTTTATTGAGGTTACGAAGCCAAACAATGGAACCTACGAAGCCAACAACGTAGCCTACGTTCTATCTACGAAGCTACTTCGTAGGTAAAGTTGCAGTATTTTCTTTCTGTACTGTACAGTATCAACAGTAATATTTTTGTTGCATTGACATTGACAAAATATGATAAAATTGAACGTAATTTTCACCAATAAATGCATTAAATATACGAAATTTACTGAGTTTTTAGCCCTCTATTATGATTGCTCTTTTGGCGCTCCATAGAAACAACAACATTGAACATGGAGTATGCGAAATTCACGAACCGATGTGCGAGAAACACGTCTGTAAATTCATCAATTTAAAGGATTTATTTTTTACTTTTTGTGTGATCTCCTTGGTAAAAGTATTGTTGAGGCCTAATTCTAAGGTGTGGTAATCACGATAAAGTTACTTAACTAATTTTGAGTCGAAATAAACGACAGGTGCGAAACGGAACTAGCGCCAAATTCAATACGTATAATATGATTTTTATTCATTCATAGTAAATTAGTAAAACATGATTGATCCGACGACGAGCTGGATGCCTTGTGTAGTAATGAGGCTATGGCCCAAGGATTGACTCTTTACTTGGCAATTTTATTTTTTATTTTTACTCTTTTGTAGGTCTTATTTTATTTCCTTTACTCATCATCTTTACTCATCATTTGCCTAGAGGGATGTTTCTTTTCAGGTTTACGAGGGCCGGAAGCCTGATCTTCTCAATTAGCAATGTTTACATTTGTGATGGACCATCACAATGCAGTTGACGTCTGTTCCTCTAATGGCATATGTACTGTTGTAGCACTAGCCTAACCAACATAAATATTAAAGAGCATTAAATTAGGCCTAGTTCCATGTCTGTTGGTTAATATAATTGTATGGTTTTCTTTACAGTACAAAGATAATGAAGAAGTAGTATTATGGATGAATACGGTTGGTCCATATCACAACAGACAGGAAACGTATGGCTATTTTTCACTACCTTTCTGTAGAGGGCCTAAAGAGAGCATTAGTCACTACCATGAAACACTAGGTGAAAATTTGCAAGGTGTTGAATTGGAGTTCAGTGGTCTTGACATTGATTATAAAGGTGTGTAGCCTACCACAGTATATTTAAATTGCATGGTACTTTTGTAGGTACAGGTGTTCGTTCGTACCAACTGATACTACAGTACCGGACAGAATTATTGCAGATTTTGAACGCATTCAACGCATTGTTAAAGTGTTGACAACGCGTTGAAACTGCGTTGTCCGTTGGCGTTGAAAGTGTTGAGTTCGTTGAACTGTTTATTCAACCAACACAATGTGTTGCGTTGAGTTTGCGTTGAAATAACGAACAATCGGATTCGTATGGTATTTACAGATTGCCAGTGTGTATTAGTAGTAGTAGTACAATAGTATAAAATACAGTATTACAAATATTTAAGAAAACAAACATAATGTGTATTTTTCCGCGGAAACCTAGCTTAATATATTACACTAGCCTAGGCCTACTACTAACGAGTAGGCCCCGTGTGTATATGAGCCGCGTCTGCCATCACAGTTAAAAGTAGTGGTCATGTCCTCAATTACTGTGTGCCTATATTAACTGGAGTATTAAATACCAAAGTTAAGGCGGCGGTGAATCTTGGAGGCTAGGTCACATCGTAATTAATTTCCAAACTAAAAACTTCGCAGTACTGTACTACATTTTTCTCGATTATTTATAAAAACAACGTAGCCTACACCCGCCGCCATGGAAGGCAACAATACACCACCAACATAACGATCCAGCATGGTCGTCGGACGTCGTCCTTTTCACGCATGCTTTTCGTGACGTGAGGGACGAACTGATCGAAAGGTGAAGAGTTCATTCATTATGAAATAACGCGTAATAATTAAAAGGGAAAAAATCGTTTAGTTTTATTATTATCCATAAATATATCATTATCATGTATTATATTATAAATTAATTATTGTGATGCCTAACGTAACCCATGCAGAGAAAAGCGTTAAATATAATAACCAAGAAATAGGAATGACCAATTTGATGACAATAGGCAATGTTAGGCGTTTTCTTTAAAATCAAAACCTGTGCCATACCATATTATTCACGCCAAGGTGTAACCCACAAATATTTGAATAACCAAACAATTCAGAATAAAGAACCACTTTATTCTGATGCAAGACAATATATTATTACAGGCGAGGTTTAGGCGTTTTCTCTTTAACATACTATTGTTTCTTAATATAATTATATTGGCCTCCTCCTGAAACTGTATGAATGGGATGGGAGTTGCGAGAATATGCGAGCGAACAGCCAACATTTTAATCAGTTTACAGTGTGATGCTTTTCAAAACGCGCAACGTTTTCAACGCGTTCAACGCTATGGGATTCAATTGTTTAACGTCGTCAATGAACGGTCAACGGGTTCAACACATTCAACACGCTCTATTGTTAACGTATTCAAAACGCTTGTTGTACTTAAAAATGTAATGTTGTTCGATTTATAAAGATTTAAATTGGTTCATGGATGGGTGTCGGACACGTCAATTTTTTTAGTTCTTTCAAATTACATTACAACAAACAATGGGACAATTATAAAATAAAAACCAAAATAGAGAAACAATATTTTAACTTTATCTCTTGAATCTCGAACAGCTAAAAAATGTAGGCCTAAATAAAATTAATTACTTCGTCGTCATTAACGATCGTTAAATACGTCATAACACACGTGGTGTTTTTCTTGAGGAAACCAGGGTGGCGGCCTCGTGTGTTGATGTCAGTAATTTCCACGTTGTTTGATTTTACGACGTGAGATCGTGTTTTCCCCCGGAAGGCCTACAGTACAGTGTTAACTGTTAGACTTGGCATCGACCTTATTATTCGATGTTTTCCTTCACTAAACACTGGGAAATATCACTGTGTGTTTTATTTGGTAACTGTCCGTTCAATACTTAAAAATATATCTAAGCTTCAAATATATTTTATTTATATTAAAATATCTGGTAGTGACTGCCGATGGGTATTTTGCCTGTTGTTGTTACTGATCGTTCAGGCGTGCAATCGGCCAGTCTAGTGCTGCAGCAGCTAGCGTTGAAATAACTAATTGTTTACTTGACATGCTGATAATGACTTTCGTTGAATAAACAACTAAACGTTGAAAGCCGTTCAACGCAACGCAAACACAACGCAACGACAACGTGTTGAATGCGTTGGGATTTTTGCAATAATTCTGTCCTGTACTGTATCAACATAATCATCACAAACCAGACTCATAAAGTAGTTGCTTAACTTTTTGATAAGTCTAACAAATTATTAGGTTCAAGCTTGTTGTTTATTGCTAGTGAGCAGGCCTTGTCTTTTGAAAATTATAGGTGTGCTACAAATTGCACTCCTCAATACATTCAGTGGTGCTGTAGGTGTGCTGTTTGTATGTTGGTGTGTAGAAGTTGACCAAATTTAAGCATGTTGTAAATCGCACTCCTCAAGGACAGTTTAGGAGTGTGTTAGGTGAGTGATTGCAATCGCTCACTTCAAAAGAAAAGGCCTGAATACATTTGTTACACTCCTTTATGTTTTACAGTTGATTTTCCTCAAACTAAGTATTGCGAAGTTAAAATCACTGAAGATAAACTAAAAGCATTCATCTATGCTGTGAAGAATCATTACTGGTATCAAATGTATATTGATGATCTGCCAATATGGGGTAAGTTGCAATTCTAGTCTCTCTTCCCAACCTCTTGTAATAGGGACTTTACGAAACATGACTGGAAGCCACAGAACGGTACTCATGAATAAATTATGCATTAGCTTTAACAAAGTGGGCGGAGCTTAGCGTGAAATTCCGTCTCCACTTTTAGAGGACAATGAAGTTGCCATTTTCCTGTTTACAAAGATAATAATATACATATAACCTTAAAATACAGTTGAAACACTTAAACGTGGAAATTTCAGAACTTATTGGGTTAAAATGGCTGTGTTAAAACCAATAAATGCGAGGCTCCTAGCTAGGAAGGTTAGGCCTATGCTGTTCTACCAGAGCCAGGCGATTCAGAAGAGACAGGGGAGGGAGAGAGATACTGTCGGTCGTCTTCGCGCAAGGGTTCATAACTAATAAACGGCTATGTTGACTGTATATGATTTTACGCTTTAGCGAACACAGGATATTCGTCGTCCTCCCTTAACCGTCGTGTTTCGTAAAGTCGTTATTGTCTGTGTGGATATCATGTTTGAATGTATAGAGTAGAGCCCCTTTTTAGAGAAACTTTGTCCAGAAGGTTTCTTCTTCATTTGTGGTGTTCTATTGTTTTTTAAATTGTAAAATTTATATAAACATTACAATAATAATCAACCTATTTGACTTCCCATAGGAATTGTTGGAGAGATTGACGAAGGCGGACAAGATTTCTACATATGGACACACAAGAAATTTGATATTGGTTACAACAATGATCAAATTGTTGATGTTAATTTAACCAGTGAGGTCAAAGTTAAACTAGAACCAAATATAGAAATACCTTTCACATACCAAGTACAGTGGAAAAAATCAAATGTTCCTTATGTCAAACGTTTCGATAAATATCTCGATCCTAACTTCTTTCAACACAGGGTAAGAATATTTATTTATAAGAACTTATAAAATAGGCAGTGTTACTTTTAGTTTTATTATCATTATTATGCTTACTGGCGTTGTGTACAGTTACTGTTATCCATACTTATATACAGGCATACTCAGTAAAGCCCTTTTCTATGGAATACCTCTATTACTGTATTAAGCCTTGTCTACACTATTAAACTTTATGTGAAAAAAAAATGTGATGTGCCCATATATGGACATGATACATGCACATAACATAACATGAAACAAACAAGAGGAAATATATATATACTGTATATAACACCTTTTTGAGGAAAAACTTGGGTCCTGAAGTCACCTTTGTTAGTGATCTTTACGATTAAATTATCTCCATGCCTTTAAAAAAATGGAAATTAAAATCAACCAAATTTGAAATAAAGCACTTTTTAGTGTGCATCACAGTGCTTCAGTTAGTAAAAACAGAGAATTAAGCAAACCCTTTATTGTCATACAAAAAAACAAGTGCATTACTGTATTACCTAATCCTGTTTGAATTATTTCTATTTCAGATTCATTGGTTCTCTATATTCAATTCTTTTATGATGGTAATCTTTCTGGTCGGTCTGGTCTCCATGATTTTGATGAGAACACTACGTAAAGATTATGCACGTTACAGTAAGGATGATGATCTTGACGACATGGTTAGTATTATTCATTCATTTTTCTTGTAATTCTAACAAGGATACAGTTTTTTAAAGTATGAAGCTATGTCTACACTATCAAACTAGTTTGACAAAAGAAGTGTGATGTGGTCATATATGGTAGTGATATGCATAAATATGGTAGTGATATGATATTAAGTCGAAGATGCTCTCCAGGTGGAATGCCATCCTGAGATGAGTAGTAGTAATTAGTCTTGATTATTTCATTTCATTTATATGTACTTTTTACTTTCTATGGACCAGAGATTCCGAAATAAAAGATTGAATGAATGAATATCATCATGTCCATATTTAGGCACATTTTTGTCACATAAAGTTTAATAGTGTAGACAGAGCTTTAGGTTATGTGGCAAAATTTGTTACGTGACAGATCTTTCAACTGTTAGGAGGTTATAATGAGGTCTGGGTGCTGGATAAATTTGACAAAGTTAGTGCTGTAAATCATTCTCATTTCATCCTTGTATTACGTTTTCAAATTATCTGTTTTAGGAAAGAGATCTTGGTGATGAGTATGGTTGGAAGCAAGTTCATGGAGATGTGTTCAGACCAGCATCCTATCCAATGTTCTTCTCAGCTTTGATTGGAAGTGGGTATCACATCTCAGCTGTTGTCTTTACTGTCATTATGTTTGCTATTACTGGACATTTATATGAAGAGTAAGTGGAATATATTTGCACATAGTCACCATTCACACCAAGGGAAAATATTAAAACGTTTTACTCCTTATTGACTTAGTAAGTGAAATATATCACTTAAGTGTGATTGGTAAATACAGCCACATGCCTTGTGATTAAAATGTATGAATGACTGTTAAATTCATGCATTAAGTCTATGTTTTTACAACAAATCTCCCCTTTCTGTTACTGATTCTGCATAAAATATAGCTATAGACAGCAAACGTGTATTAAACATTATTTTCTTAAAACTGAATATTTTTTTCTTATACAAAGACAGGCCTAATGTTGTTAAAAATGTATTTAAAACACCTGTAATCCATTTATATTTTTTTTTCTTAGGCGAGGCTCACTATTAGGCACATCAATATTTGTATATGCAGCAACATCACCAGTGAATGGATATTTTGGAGGTAGCCTCTATTCCAGAATGGCAGGTTAGTCATCCATACTGTACTCATGTGTAATTTAAGTTGGGGAAGCCCCCAAAACCAGCTTGTTTATTACTACAAATCTAGGCAAATCACTAGGATGTTTTAGCAATAACAAAGTTATGTTTTAATAGCCAATCAACTCCTAGTATTCTTTCTGTGTTAAATCAGTGGTTTGGCAGCAACAGTGTATTGGTCTTTGCGCAAGAATTCCAGAAATACAAACTCTGGGAATGTTTGATTTTTTGGTAAATTTGTTTATACCAATCAGGATTCGCATGACTAACAGTCAGAATATTTCCGTTTTCCTAATGCTCTGTCTACACTTTCAAACTAGTTTTATCAAAAAAGTGTGATGTGCCCAAATATTGAAGTGACATGCTTAAATATGGTAGTGACATGCTTAAATATGATAGTGACATGACATCATGTCCATACAGTACAGAAAGAAAATACTGCAACTTTACCTACGAAGTAGCTTCGTAGATAGAACGTAGGCTACGTTGTTGGCTTCGTAGGTTCCATTGTTTGGCTTCGTAACCTCAATAAACAACTTTCAATGAGCTACGTTCTGAACTTCGTAGGGAGTTCGTAACCTAAATAAACAACCCTACGATGTTCTTAGTGAAGTAAGGTGTGAAATTAATGTGTTAAATTTAATTAGCGGAGGACAAAGTTGTAAATTAATAAAAAATAAATAATATTTTTTAATCGTAATATTTTCCTTCGTGCGTGTTTACCTACTCAACGGCAAATATAAATTTCCCACGATGTATAACGTAGAGAGAGACACGATCCAACACAGGTGAACCGCAACGAACAGGCCAACTAATATAATAAACATAATATAGCGAACGTCCCATCCAGAAACGATGCCGAGAAAAAAAGATCGTAAACAATTCATTCTAAATATAGCATCAGGACGTTCAATCGGTCGCTCAAAAAGACTGCCGACAGAAGACCGTAATTAATACAGACCTAGTTTTTTTTTGGTCACATGGCATGAAACGCGATACTCTCTGCTTACCGCAATCTCTCACATGTTTTTTTTACTCAGTACGAGCTCGACGAGAGGGTGGCTACCGTCTGACAACGATAAAACAGTAATTAAGATTGTGTACCTGGATTTTGTGTCACATGACATGAAACATAATACTCTCTCTACTGTGCTCAGCTCACATGTTTTTTCCCCTCCAAATTCTGGTCGGGCCTTTTTCTTTAATATACATGTCGTAATCATTTTAAAAAAGGCCTATTTATGTATGTTAAATCTTAATATGGAATATATATTTATTTTGCATATATTTTGTTGGTTTCCTAGCGTAGGTGTCGTTGTTTTTATAATTCGCTAACCCAACAAGGTAGGAATAAATAATTTATAGTGTAGGCCGCCGAAACAGGCTAGGCCTAGCCTCGACTCTCTCTACGTGAGCTGAGGTCCACCGGCCCGATGTCGTTTCGTCGGCGGATTTCCGTCCAAATTAGGATAACCGATGCGTAGGGCGGCTACAAAAATTGACCTACTATCTTTAGGTAGGATTTTAATTAGCAAACAATACATTGTTTGTTTGCATTGTCCATGCTTCTACGAACCACCCTACGATCGAGGCGTAGCCTAGATTTCATAACAATACATCGTAGTAGGCTACGAACAATACATCGTAGGTAGGAGCGAACAATACATCGTAGGAGAGAACAATACATCGTAGGCTACAAACAATACATCGTAGGCTACAAACAATACATCGTAGGCTACAAACAATACATCGTAGGAGAGAACAATGACCTACATTCTACCTACGATCTACCTACGAAAGCCTACGCGTAGATACGAAGCAGTAATTTCTTTCTGTACTGTATATAGGCACATCACATTTCATCATAAAAGCTTTAGCCCATGTGTGAATGGGGAATACAGCCACTGGACATTCTAAATAAGTTCTTGTTATGGTGTGCCAATTTTTAATTACTTGCCCTTGTTTTTTGTTTATTATCAGGTAAAATCTGGATCAAACAGATGGTACTGTCTGCATTTCTTCTACCAACACTTGTTTGTGGCAATGCATTTTTCATCAATTTTATAGCTATTTATTATCATGCATCAAGGGCAATTCCTTTTGGAACAATGGTAAGATAATCCTCATTACCTTTTACAACCATATCATAATTATACATTATGGAAAATGAGAATTAAAATACCATGTATAGTAATTAATATAATAATTAAAGATAGTATTAATAGAAGCTGTCTCTGATCCAATATTAACTGCAGGGACTGTGGGAACTAGTACAACTGGTGTTTTTTAATGGCCACAAATCCTGTCTTTGTTGCGAATAAGTTGAGAAATTTCACTTGCATGATAAACTGTTTGCGTATGGAAATATGCGTTTTTTTGTTCTCTTTCTATTATTTTTACCTTGCAATTTTAAATTATAATGAGCCTTTAAACAAACAACTATGTACATAACCGCTGAAGTTACTAAATTCCACAAAACAAAATGCTGATAGTTAATATTTTTGTTGTGTTTTTTCCCTCCATATTAACATTATTTTCTTTCTGTGGTTAGATTGCTGTAGCATGCATTTGCCTGTTTGTCATCTTGCCTCTGACCCTGGTCGGAACCATTGTTGGGCGGGCAATTGCTGGACAGCCAAATCATCCATGTCGTGTCAACGCTGTACCTAGGCCACTTCCAGAGAAGAAGTGGTTTATGGAGCCGTTTGTCATCATCATGTTGGGTGGTGTGCTGCCTTTTGGATCCATTTTCATTGAAATGTAAGTAGATATAAAAGGTTTAATATATTATATTCATGCAGGTATAAGCCCACCCTCTTGAACATCATGTCCAGTTTGGGGGTGGGATTTTAATGCTAGCAAATAAATTTCAATTTTGTATCTACCATTCATACATAAGTTGGATATTAAAGGGGCAAAAATTTAATCTAATACCCCTTTGACACCACCTCTTAAAACAAACCGGAGCGCACACGGGTGTATGTAAACTTCGAAGATATGAAAGAGGTATTATCGGTGAACACTGTACAAGCACTTAAGCTAAATTATTGTATTTCACTTCAGTGACTTCAGTTTAAATCATTTGAATTTCTAATATTTTTTTTAATTTATTTTTTTCATTTATTTGTAGGTATTTTATTTTTACATCATTCTGGGCCTACAAGATATACTACGTGTTTGGATTTATGCTGCTTGTATTTATCATTCTCATTGTGGTTACTGTTTGTGTTACAATTGTTTGCACTTATTTCCTCTTAAATGCCGAGGACTATAGATGGCAGTGGACAAGTTTCTTGGCAGCAGCCTCTACTGCACTCTATGTATATATTTATTCTTTCTACTATTTTTTCTTCAAAACAAAGTAAGTAACACGTTTTAGTCTTGAACAGAATAGAATTACTCCCAGCTTTTAGTAATGAACTAAAGGAATTGGAATTTCATTACCATGAATTTATACCAAACTAAAGTAAATTTATTATTAGGTTTTATAGTGCATTACAATATTGTTAGTTTGAAGGCTATTTTTAAGTGTCTTGTAGTGTTTCATTGTGTTGGATGAAAATCTACAGCATTTAAATTCAATTGAAATTTCTGACAAAAGAAATAACCAATTATGAATTCCATTAAAAAGTAGTCAAATTATTATAAATTAATTATTAAATTAGATTTTTAGTTGCAATATTAAACTACTGCAAAATTTTATTTCTTAATATTAAAGTACCTGATTCTTGTTTCTATGATATTATTTGTCTTGTATCGTAGACAACTTGTGTGATACAGCATCACATTTGAATCACGTCTGAATTCTGTATCATGGAATAATTGATCATGTTAGATTAAAAGTAGCATCACATGTAACATTTTTGCTATGATACTGATGTCACGTGTGATACATATGTGACTCAACAATTTGTCTTTGATTTACAATTTGTATATACAGTACTGAAAATAGGCTCCTGAGTGAAGATGAAAATATAATAAGATATAATCCTGTAATATATAATATTTGTTATTAATAATGAAATTAATTATCACAATTATTTTTCTTTTTTCAGAATGTATGGCCTATTTCAAACAATGTTCTACTTTGGCTACATGGCTATATTTAGTATAGGCCTGGGTATCATGTGCGGAACATTCGGTTATCTTGGAACAAATACTTTTGTAAGAAAAATCTACTCTACTGTCAAGATAGACTGAACATAAAGCGGAATAGAATAGATGATCTTGAACTACTATTGAAAAAAAAAGTGTGTAAGGAATTCTTTGCTAACATCAATATCACAAACATGCTTTGCAAATAATTTTTAATTGTTATTGATACCTATGTAGTTACATGTGTTAGAATTTCCTATCAAAAGTTCAATTATTCTTGATGATTTCTAATTTAAAGCAATTCTATACTTGGATTTAAATCCTGTAGATTACCATTCCCATACAAAGTTAACAAAGCAGTTTGTTTGAATAAATTTACAATAACTACATACAGGGCTATGAAGCCACTACCTGGTTGCCTTTAAATTTCAGAACATTTATTTCAAAATTGTCAATGAAATACTGTAGCCATTCGTATAATACGTTATATGAATATTGACATTAAAGAAATAGTGTAATTGAGCTATGAAGCCAGCCTGGTGCTGTTTGACAATCATAATTTGTTTGCTATCAGTGTTATCAAATTACTTCTCTTCCTCCACGCGCTACCTGCTTAAGTGTACATACTAACTTTGATATTAATATGGCCGTGGTGTTAGTACTGTATAGATACATCACTGTAAAGCATCTTTGTAAGCATCAGTAATGCCAACAAATATACAAATACATATTGTACGAATAGGAATAAAATTATTAGAAAAACATGACTGCTGTATATAAGATATTCCATCTATAAATATTAATTTCTTAACCTGTAAAAGTCATATTTATCATACATTTTGCCCATTTATTTATTTATTTTTGCAAATCTAAAATAATTTGGCAAGGCAATAGTAAGCAACCATGCCGTGTGTACGAAGAGTGTTACTTAGCATTATATAGGTAGATTATTTTCAAAATTGTTTAGTTTAAGAGCGTTTTATCAAGTTTAAGATGCGATTGTTGCACTGTATTGTCAAAAGTTTTATTTAGTAAAAAAATAAATACTGTGTATAAACTGGAAATGCTATTGTACGCCCAGTTTGGCCGTCATTCTTTCTTAATTTAGAACTGAGGCCGTTGTTTTGTCCTACCATTACCCAACAGGGCATAAGTCTAAAGCTCGGTCTACACTATAGAACTAGATTGACAAAAAAGTATTATGTGCCCAAATATGGTAGTCATATGCTTAAATATGGTATTGATATGACATCATCATGTCCATATATTATATGGACACATCACATTTTTTTGTCGCATACATTTTGATAGTGTAGACAGAATTTTAGTTTAACATGCACGATAAAACTTTATTTTGAATTTCAAATTTTGTTTTAAACATTTTGGTGGAAGCTACTACTAGTATACCTTCCCTATCCTGAGTTCTTTAAAGTGTGGTTCCCACTGGCGACGCAACGCAAGGACGTAACACAACGCAAGAGAATTGACCAATCACAAGCGATGGCTTATTCGCTTGTGATTGCTAACTGTCTATAACTTCGCTTGTCATTGGTTAAAACGCTTGCGTTGCATTTACGTCCTTGCGTTACATTTTAGTGGGAACCAAGCTTTATGAAAACTCCAATACAAATAATAGTGATTAATTACCCTCCCATCGTTTTACCTTTTTTATTAAAGTAATGTTTTGATCATTTATGATATTGAGTAGTAACTGGTGGGTTGATTTATTTGCTGGTCCGATTGATTGATTGATTGGTGGTGGTGTAGTACACATCATTTCAATCCCTGGCTTCACAGCAAATTTAAATCTATTTTTGTTTATAAATGTATTTGTTACAAATCCGATTAACCCAGGTTGATTTTATTATATTTTAGAATAGTAAACAATCAAAGCAATCTAGATTGTCCTGGCATTAATTGGAGCTTATTCGTTTTTCAATAAATTAATATGGATTGATTGAAATACATGACAATATTTATTAATGTATTATTATTGCAACATTTAAATATGAAATCAAGATGCCATTAAATTAGTTAATACACTTCAATATTGTTGGCCTCATATTTTGTATTATATAATAATTAAATGATGATTATTGTATCAAAGAGTTGTAGTTAAATAAATACGCTATGTTTACGATTACGTCGATCATTTTTTTAGTTGTGCAAGTTTTGTTTATATTACAGACATGTTTTTATTTGCATAAGAATACTACGATACGTTTGCTAGACAAAATATAACGTCGAGAGATATTGAAATCCCGACACTGGCGCAATTCGTGTTTAATGAGTAGTAGGCCTATGTGTCTCCGTAATTTGTACTGTATATTTTATAGCTGATAAATAGCTCTGCACATTAATTGTATTAAGTATATTGTAATCATTTTTACTGTTAAATTTAGAGTAATAACATTTGTTTTGAAAATGCAATGGATATAGTTGGGACACTTCCGAGATATTTATTTAAATTTCTACAACAATACTACTATATTATGTTTATTTAAACTTACAGTCCGTGTAACCTTAACCACATGGTAACTATTATATTGTAAATTGAATTACAAAAAGACATATTTTATGTTGAAACAAAAACAGTATATTATTCTGTTAATACTAATTTTAAAGAGATGCACCTTTTATTTTAATGCTGTTTTGTTACATTTTGTTCTTTGTAGATTCATTGAATAAACAACACGTTTAAAATTGAATTGGACATTTGTGATAATTTAAAAAATCCAATACCAAAAAATCAATACAATTTACAATACAATATATAACAGTTATGATTAAAATCATTATGATTGACACGCTCTTTTCTCTATTGATGGCGTGCTTCAATCGGTTTAACTGTTCCTACATTCAACAAACATGTGTGGTAATGTTACGTTGGATTTACCTACCGGAGTTATATCGACTTTAACCGTTTTGCGCGCTTAGTTCGTCTGAACACAATTCATTGCTCTGTAGCTCCACTTTAGCTCTGTTTACACTATCAAACTAGTTTGACAAAAAATGTGTCCAAATATGGTAGTGAAATGTCTAAATTGGGTAGTGATATGACATCATGTCCATTATTATGGGCACATCACATTTTTGTTGTCACATAAAGTTTGATAGTGTAGACACCCCTTTACATATTTTTTAGAACATACGATACAACTGGTATAGATAATGCAGAGGATAATGCGCGTATGTACGTAACGAACGGATAACTACACAACTCTGTGTGAACCACTTCGAATGTTGTCGGTTAATAAGAAACGAACATTGCGACAATTAATCAATATTCGTACACATTGATCAAAGTCAATTAATGGATTAATCTGAATGTGAAAGCGATCATCACTTTCCTTTAATATAGGCTACGTGAAGTAGTTTTTAATGTCAGTTCACATGGAGACATTATCCGCAACCTCAACATAGGTACAATGCCAAAATAGCACGTCAAAGACAAGAATTATTATGCATTCGTTTTCTTTTGTTGAATAACATACACGATGCTATTATTTTTTTGCGATAATTTTTTAATTTAAAAAACATTCGTAAAACGATCAGGAAGTCATTTGCCCAGAATATTTATTATTCATTAATCTTCCATGGTTTAGGATATGTAGGCCCTATACCCGAAATAGATCTTATATTCATTAATTACTCGAATATATTTATTATTTATACCTCCATGGTTATTATGTTACCAGCAATGTTAATGGTATTGGATATCTACAGTATAGAGTTACAGGAATCAGTCTTGAGTGATTTATGCATGCTATACTTCTGACATGTTTATCATTTAGATAATAAGTTTATTAACAATGTGTTTCCTCTTCTATAATTTATTTTACTTTACATAACACGGCTAATTTTGAAATAGTATGGACATCCTATCTGATTATTTATAAACCAGCAGTACAAATATTATGCTTTGTTCCCACTAGGACACAACGCAAGCGCGTTGACCAATCACACGCGTCTGTTCGAATAATCCATCGCTTTGAGATTGGTCAAATCATTACTTTTTTTTGTTGCGTTACGTGCTTGCGTTGCGTCCTAGCGGGAAGCTTTACATACATTGCACGTGAGATTTTAACAATGAACCTACCACTAGTAAACTCATCCTGTCTGCTTGTTTATGATGATTGAGCCATTCAGTGTGAACGATGACTATGGACAATTATTTATATCACTGAAGATTGGCCTATATTCTATCAACTGCGTTACGTGTTGTTGTGAGATTTGCTCATATTTCAACACGTGCGATGTTCAATTAAGGATTGTTTGGGTGTAAGTAATCGAAATGAAATGTTGTAACGTATCTAGACAATAATGCTATTCTATTTTTAGTTTATAATTGCTTTGATACCTGGATGTATTGAAGGTGATTAGAGGGTATAACCTGTGTCTTTAGCTGATATTTACAAGTGACGTGAGTATTTCATTTCCGTGAGGTGTGAACTAATGCGAACGTCCAAATATCTAACAATCTTGTGGAAATTGAATTAAGTTAATATAGAAACATCCGAACGTTTTCCATGCCTAAACCACTACACCTGTACCCATTGAAGGCATTATTATAGGCCAGGTTACATTTCACAAATGGTTTTGTTTCCGCACTCTAGCGCGTCACAGCCAAATTTCTTTTGAAAAGCAGTAGCCCAGTTTGTAGTACAGCCAATTATTATTATCAGTATTCAAAAAGAATAAAAGGCAAGCGCATCACTAAATGTAAGTAAACACTTGAAACAATAAAAGAAAGTTGAATAGGTAATGGTCTTTACAAATATGACCAAAATGCATTGAGAAAGTATGTCACGCCAACGAGGAAAATATCACCTTGTTGCAGTCCCAAAATCTATAGATGTGACAAGCATCACTTATAATATTTCAAACGAAGGACCTTTAGCGGCCTAAGATAGAAAGGACATGGAGGATAGAAAATAAAATGTAATCAGGATTTTATTTTGAAAACGATATTGTATTATTACGAGGTAAAATGTTCCATACAAGAATCAATAAATTATTATGGTGGTAATGATGATAATTACGATGATGTCTCGGTGGCATTGACGATAATATAATAATATTCGGTACGTATTCGGTCTTACAGCACTTAATGCTGAAAGCCTCTAAAGAGCATTATTTTTTTGGATCAAACAACATACTTCCATAATGTTGCAGTAGTAATCAGCACAGTTGTGTTTTGACAATACTAGGTACCCATGTGTACACCTGGATGAATAGAGGCAAACGTAAGAAGGCATAAAGTGTATTGCCTTGTACACATAATGCGACAGGTGGTAGATTCGATATCCCGATTTCGCGATCAAACTCAACGTTAAACACCTATGCCACACACTACACACGCTCTCTCTAATCAGGGCATTGAGGATAAGATAAAATTACACTAAACCGACATCATTTAAATTATCATTTATAATCATCATTTTACCATAATAATCGTGAAATGTATTGTATGCCTCCTACACATTCTACTTCGCATAGCCTGCAAAGTACCAACGGTCAGCGAATAACGCCTAATATGCAAATAATAAGATACGTGTAGTATTTTAGCCAATCGTGGGGGATTAGTATGAACTAAGCACGAACAGTAATAATTATTAAATTTATGATTTAGCGATTTTCCTGGATATCCATGCTCAACAGGAGCATGTTGATGACGTCAAGATGTTTGCACTTACTGCATATCCATTATAAATGTGTATCGATTTTTCGCTTAAGAATACATAAAGCTTTTTCAGTGGAAACAGTCAATAAAATACGGAAAGCACGTTCTGACAGATTTTAATCACTTTTGGCGGTCCATACAAATGGTTGCATCGTTTAGTTGATTCGTGCCTTCGCTCGGAAAGTTACATGCTTTGGAGAATGCAGCCAATACTGTATCTAAACATTTCAGATCGCACATATTGATGTGTGCACCTAATGAGATAGAACAGAAACGCAGTTTATAAATGAGTATCTAATGTTACGAAGTGTTTTTTATATTGACTTGGTATAATTATCGTTAAATTTGTCGTTGACTATATTATACAGAAGACAATGAAGAAGCGTTTGTTCTTTACTTTGATTATTTCGCTATGTATATTGAGTATCTTTGCTATCGATGCACCGGACCCTCTTCCGGACCGTTTGTTTCGACTGGACCCTGTTAAGGTAAGAAACACAACCAAATTACTACTTTTAAGAGATTTTTGCGTTCGGCACATTATTGAGTCCATCAATTTACAGACTTAGACTTATGTTTGCAGAAAGATTTTTATCATTCTTTTTACGATTCCCGTGTTGTTTTTAGAATATAAATTGCCGATCACTTACAATTTGTTTATCTGGTGAATAATAATGATCTTTTAGAAAACATGTTTTCTAAAAATGGAAATGATAATGAAAATGATATTTCAGCATTGGTCTCTTCAGTCAGTCATTTGTGTTTCCATTATTTATTTAAATGCTAATTTTTATTGTTATCTATTTATGAGAACAAGAATATAAATGATTGATTTAATTGGTTTTATGATTTCGTATAAAATTAACTGGAGCTGAGGTTTACATTTTAAGTATACCCATATAAGCCTTCAGTAATAAGAGAGGTTCTGAAGTAATTCAGACAACAAGCAATGGTTACGAGTGACAACTCTAATTCTTCTTCTTAATGGAGTAATGAAGTCCTGATCAACATGACTTTGATAGTATGTTCGGTCAGTTGATAACAATTTTTATTCTTTCTGTACAACTAGATTTTCACTGAAAAAATATAGTGTTTATAGATCCTAAACATAATAGTCTGTACCCACTTTTTCCACACATTTAACCTTAAACATGTTTAAATATGAAACATGTTTAGGTTCTAAACACATTCTAAACATGTAATCTGTACCCAACTCAACTCTCACAAGTGACGTCTTGTTTGTTAAACATGTGGAGCAATATAAAGACACCTTTAGGTTTTAAACGTGTTTAATTTGCCATGTGTCGAGCTGGAACATAATATTGACATGTTGACTGCTAAACGAGTGGAGGAACACAACATGTAGCTATAAACACGTTTAGGTTTTAAACACGCTAAACATGTAATTACGTGTTCAAAAGCTCGACACTGTTTTTTTTTGGTAATGAATGGGTTCTTTTCAAGTTAACTTGCCTCTGCAATCGAATGAATTTTTAAAGCACACACTCTTATAGCGTGTACTTGCGTTTTGCGTAATACTGACGGTAAAATCACAGTTTATTAAGCTTTAACTATAATGTAATTTGTCACTTTATATCGCTATAGCACCGTAGGTAAGCTGTCGTTTGTAGTTCATAAGTCCACTGGCTGTCATGGTTGCATAACAAATTGCAAGTAGCAATTGTATCTAAAACGCAGTTAACATTTTTATTCGTTTTTAAGGGGCAAAATAAGTAAGTGGCTTTAATAGTAATGGGTGTACAAAAAACTAAAGCTCTACACTATCAATTTAGTTTGAAAGGGTGTACAAAAAACTTTTAAAAAAAGGTTTTCCAGATTCAATAATTCAATTTAACGGTCTACCATTAACACACTGATTTGGCCTCAAGCTCTACACTATCGATTTAGTTTGAAAAAAAGTGTGTCCAAATATAGTAGTGATGTGCCCAAATATGGTAGTGATATGACATCATCATGTCCATATATGGGCACATCACATTTTGTTGTCACATAAAGTTGGATAGTGTAGCCAAAGCTTGATAGGCCTACACTATTCACACTGAGGAGTAACAGTGTTCACACTGCCTTTGTGTGTTCCTGGACCATCAAAATATAATATGCCTATGTGCATGCATAAGGCTTACTTCTGCAAATTCAATGTTTTAACGGAGACATACTAGTGCATCAGATGTTGTTAGTAATGGTTTATTATCTTTCAAAGAAAACATCAGAAAATCTATTTATGGTTTCTGACTATAAGAGTCAACCACCACCATAATATCCTGATTATGTGCATTATGAGAAATGCCTTTTACGGCTAGGCTCTCAACAATGGATTCAAACTGGGGATTTTTTCTTTGTGGTCCATGGGCTTTTGTATTTTTATTGTATTGTTTTATTATGTATATTAGTTAAAGAGCTTTGTATCTGTATATGTTCATTTGATTACGAAATAAAGAATAAATGAAATGAATGAATAAAACACAATAAATGTATCATTCATAAAACCATTCACTAAACCATCTTTCAGTCACTACTTACTAAAATACATCAAGAAGTGAACCTGTTGATATGCTACAATGATGCTCGAGACTTTTATTGTTCCACTTCAAATGTCAACATAAGTGAGCTTCTTTAAGAGATTAAGAAGAAATTAATAACAAGCTTAGTATATTGCTAGAAGAATTAAAACATCAAAACTTCTATCGATATAATATAAACACCATCGCCCACCTGAGACACGCACATCTCGACGCCTCACTTAGGCCTAAAAAACAATGTGAGCCCAAAAGTATATACTACAAAATAGCAACTAAGAAAACCCACCGTATGCTTTCTCCATAATGACATTATAAAACTAGTATCATAGGAACATTCTATATGTTATAAATGTCTGTGGTGGTGCCTATATTCCTATTAATATTCAGGTTTGGCTTTTCTAGGAATAGATAGTGGGAGTCACATATGATATGTGTGGTTCTGTATCACAGCATTTACCTATAATACTGTAAAATGTATAGATACAGTACCGAGAAGAATTGACTAGTCAAACTGCCAAACTCGTTAAAAGTCGTGTTTCGTACTCGAAAATACCCACGAAATCTGTATTGTTAATAATATATCTTCAGAAGATTGAAAAACAATCTTTCTCGCAGATTTTTCTCATCTTCACCTTGTCTACAGACATATATTATTTATCATTACGTGTCTACAAAACAATTAACTTATATTCCCCTAGAGAGCTAATAATGTGTTTTATAAGTAACATTTCAAGCGACTTTATTAATGCAGTGCATTTGGCCTGTGGTTGCTCTCATGCGCTAACTATATATTAATAATTAACGAACTAGGAATAGATAAATGAGCATTATGTTGTTGAAACAGTTTTTCAATGTGTAACGTAGGCCCACGTGGCACATTAATTAAATCATCGTCTTTACCATTTTCTTTATTGTAAGAGAGAAAAATGGCATGATAAATTAAATACTAAAAATATCCACCAAATTCTCGTTCGGTTTTTTTCCTAGAGACATTAAAAAGTACTCATAGTTTCTTGTTTGTTGACTACGCTTACAACCTTTCTCCCACACTGTTTGGTGGAGCGAGAACGTTTGACAAACAAATTATCTTCAGCATGCTTCAAACAATTATTTTAATACATTTTTCATAAGTATAGAAGAAGACAGAAGCGTCGTGTTGATGATACAAAGGGTAATATAAATACAATCAAGTACTCAACAGCAAAGACTTAAACTCTGTCCACACTATCAAACTAGTTTGACAAAAAAAGTGTGATGTGCCCAAATATGGTAGTTATATACCCAAATATGGTAGTAATATGACATCATCATGTCCATATATGGGCACATCACATTGTTTTGTCACATAAAGTTTGATAGTGCGTGGCCGCGTAATTAGTAATTAGTGTCTTTTTCATCGCATAAATCCCCGAGGATTTCTTTCCTAAATCATTAGATCACCATGGGCGTTAGATTTCAATGTTTTTAATTTCGTTGG
This sequence comes from Antedon mediterranea, assembly GCF_964355755.1. NCBI lineage: Eukaryota > Metazoa > Echinodermata > Crinoidea > Comatulida > Antedonidae > Antedon > Antedon mediterranea. The sequence goes on from NC_092675.1 coordinate 20,063,284, forward strand.
AGATGCCGTCGTCAATCTTTGTGAAATCGAATGTGCACTGAAGTGTAACATTATTTATTTTATTGATGTGTCTGGAAGGAGAAAAATAGAAAATGAGATTTTTCATACACCATTTTTACGCAAGAGTTTGTAGTTTGTGTGTCTAAGTGGGGATGTTAGAGTTCAAATATCAGATATCAGCCCGGGCCACTATAATGGTGTTGTCTTAATGCGTACTCCTCACACAATTATATTTTGAATTTAATGTTCTCTATTTTTTATTGTGTGAAACAATAAACCTGAAACTTGAATTGTTTGCCATCTTGTCTTGTCGAGGGCATATAGTGAAATAAATAATAAATAAATAACGTACAATGTTGTGGATTAGATATTAATAATAGTACGGATAGTTGTGAATACACTCTCTTACAATTATTAAATCAACATTTAGAATACACTGTCTTATTCGATTTAACAAGGTGTATAACTGTCGTCTGCTTTTTTCAGATAGGTTTTGAGCGTGTCTTGGAGTTGGAGCGGGGTAAGATGTTTACAGTTCAGACAGTTTCGACAAAACCTCCGGTTTTCGGTAAGCTTCCAATTAGTGAGTGGTATAGGCCTATATAACTAGATTTAAGCAAATATATAACACTTGAATTAAAGCCATAAATATAGACACGGATCCCATGTATTAGTACAATTTGGGGACACATTTCCGTCCGCGGCCAGCTCCACGGAGAAATACGCCACCCATCCTTTTCTGTGTAAAATAAAACTACTGGTGCGCACGCCTTGTAAATTGTTTTTGTTGCTTAGTAACTCTAATTATTATTTGACATTTTCGGCTGCGCTGCTATAGTTAGTCAACTTTGTGTTGAAAATTCCGAGTTCCGTATTTGGTATATGTTTTTAAATCTATTTCAACTATATTTTATTGAGGTTGAACATAGAGTAGATAGTTATACAAGTTTGAAAATCAATATGTTTTTGTTTTATCATTCAGAAATAAACAATTTTCTTTCGGACTCTGAATGTGATCACATCATGCAACTTGCACTTGAAGAAGGTCTTGGCAACAGTACTGTGCTAGAAGACCCCAGAACGCGTTTCATGGGTTCTCATCAAGATGTTGACGTTGAAAAGCCATCGATGAAGCTGCAAGACACCATAGACGAAAACATTCTCGCCATGTTTAAGGAGTTCGATTGGAGTCAAGACGGACGTCTTGACACCCGAGAGGTCCTTGATATTCTTCCGCCTGATGGAAATGCGTTTATGTCCGTCAATGAGGTGCAGGAGATGTTTTTGGATCTAGGCCTGGACAAAAATGCAGACGGTTATTTGGATTTTGAAGAATACAAGGTCACATCTGAAGCAAAAATTCGGGATTGGATGCAGATGAAGATGAACTCTGATAAGACAAGAGTTGTCAGAGAAAGCAAACAGGTGTGGCTGTCCCAGAACGATGCGAATGACCCAGTGTTAAGATCTTTAAGAGAACGTGTTATTGCATTGATACAGCTTCCACGGATACTTATTGAAGGAAGTGAAATGCTACAGGTTTGTTTAATTTACAAAATACAGCAACAGTAAAGCGCAGTAATACGCCTACATTTTCTATTAGTATTACAGTAATGCTGCATAATATGTATCATTACATACATAAATAAACTTTTATTTTATTAATATCAAAGGTTTTTTAGTCATTGATTTATTTAAATCTAAATCATAGTCGTTCTTGATTTTTTACTTATCTATTATCTAGAAGGGTGGAAGGAGAAAGAAAAAAAAAACATTCACTAAATAAACCTTTTAATCTATTTTTTTATTAAGCCTATCTTACTCAGAATTGATTTTATTTTTACTTTGTGCTGCTGTTTTTAAGGTTGTGAAATATAATGTCGGTGGTCACTACCACGCGCATTACGACTCGGAAGAGATTGATCCTGATATGCATTGCCATCATTCGGTAATTGAGGAAGAAGATGTCGACGACGTCACTCAAACAACTGATAAGGCTTTCTACCAAGAGCACCGGCTATGCAGGTTACAGGCTTATTATTTCTGGCTTTATCAGTAATCATGATTTTCATCATATTTTCATTGTCCCTCTTCCATTACATTGTTATCATGAACATTATTCCTTCATCTTTCTTATAAGCAATATTCATGATCATCGTCTTCGTCATCATTAACGTCATTTATCCATCTTATATTAAACATTTCCTTATTTCTTCTTATTTCATACAATCACTCATCATCATCATCGTCGTCATCATCATTAACATCGTCGTCATCATCATCATCATCATCACCGTCGTCATCATCACCTTTCCTCATGATCATGATCATCATCATCATCTTCATCACCATCACCGTCGTCATCATTATCATCATCATCATCATCATCACCGTCGTCGTCGTCGTCATCATCATTATCATCATCACCGTCGTCATCATCATCATCATCATCATCATCATCACACCGTCATCATCATCATCACCGTTACCATCATCATCATCATCGTCGTCACCGTCGTCATCATCATCATCATCATCATCATCACCGTCATCATCATCATCACCATCACCGTCATCATCATCATCATCATCATCATCGTCATCATCATCATTATCATCATCATCATCATCACCATCGTCATCATCATTATCATCATCATCATCATCACCGTTATCATCATCATCACCGTCATCATCATCATCATCATCATCATCATCATCACCGTCATCATCATCATAATCATGATTACGTCTAACTTCTACGTCTAGCATGATTATGATCTCTTATTAATTTCACATTCACATTCGTTGTGGAAACCACAATAAATGAATCGATTTTAATATGTTTGAATTACTTCATAATGACTTCTTCTCGCATTGTGTGTCGAAGTCTAAAAACATAATGAGATTGTTATAGTAAATATGTAACAAAATATCAATTAATATAATTTATAGAAGCCTGACATGACAGTTATCCTGCATACATAATTAATATAAAGCAATGTGGTTGGAATAAATAATCACACGCGCTTTCGCGCTTTCGTAGTTTTTGTGTACAGACCACCAGCCATTGCGTAGCACTGGTATAAAGCTGAGTCCTCTGCAGCTTGCAGTCTACACATTGACACATAGACAAGAAAACATATTTTCTCGAAGCTATCAATATCATAAATAATATTAAAACGTATATTATTACATAATGTGAAGGAAATGTTCTTTCGTGATAGCTAACATTTCAACACAACTTTTTTTTACTAAATTTCTAAATAATTAATGATTATTTTTTAATAGATATGTAACAATATTATACTATCTTAACGACGTTGATGAGGGAGGACAAACTGCTTTCCCTTTAGCAGGCAATGAAACTATCAACAACGATGTAAGTGTAATTTTTTTTTTTCATCCATTTTTTTTTTCGTTCGTTCAGTCTGATTTGCGCTATATAACTTTATCTTATTATAGTATTTCTTTTTTGTTTTGTTTCTTTTTTGTTACGATGGATTTAATTTATTATTGGTATTATTTATGTATTTGTTTATTAATTACAGATACAGATACAGATTTATTTCATTATTCAATATAAATGGAATTTACAGTGCTCATAAATTGTCTTGGCTTGCTTAAAATAAGTATAAGGGAAGAACAAGTACTTGTAACGGTCCATCTGATCTTATGGAAATGCATTTGTCTAAATAAAATATACATTAACATTTTAGTCGGTTAATTTATTCTTTGCACAAATTATACATTTTATAATTGACGTTTGAATACCATGGTACAAAATATCAATTGATTCAGCGATATATAATAATACCACATTTATATAGCGCCCTTTTCATGAGTAATCATGCTCAAAGGCGCTTTACAAGCATTATCACCCCAGTATTTTTTTGGGATCAAACACGTATGGAAACATACATGTGACGTCATGTATTTCTTCCATCTTGGAAAATTAATAAACCTATAACATTACAGCTGAAAATTGCAACAATGATATTACAGAATAAAGGAGGCAAATATAGAGCAGGTAACATTAAGTAATCCATGAAAAAGATTTACATTTAATCTATTTAAGATTCTTCAGATTAGCACAACCTTGAAATATAACAATACTGTAGGCCTACGATGAATGTAATATAATTCGTTCCTTCTGAAAAAAATCATAACTTCTTTCCATAACTTGCGGTAAATGAATTTGCTGTGACAGATTAATGCTTGTGCAGAAAGACGAGCTATTGTATTAAATTGTTATTACCTCAGTATAGCTATATAGCTTCACCAATGAACTGCAGTAGACAGCAAGAACCAACCCCATTAACAGTAAAGTTAAATTTGTACAATAGTTGATATGACCAAACCATGTCTCAGTCCGTAAAATCTATAATTTAAATTAATCAATCAAATGAATAGCTTCCAACAAAAACCAATACAAATCTTTCTTTTTTCTCTTTCGTGGGGGTTACCCACATTTATTCATTCTGTCTATACAACGGTACATTATACAAATACATATATACTATATAAACATTTCTGTACAAATATAAAACAGTACAATTCAATAAAATAGTTAAAAACCAATACAAATTTAACGAAAATTTACGCGCGTTGCAAGATTTTACGGAAAGAAAATGTCTGAATACAGTGAATTAAACCATTTTTTTTTCTTTATAGGAACTAACAGAGAATGGCGATGTTATCTACGATCTGAGTCATCATTGTTATGATGCAAAATTACGTGTTGAACCAGTGAAGGGAAAAGCAGTTATGTGGTACAACCATTATCTAGATGAGACAGGTGCATAAGATATTGATTTGTCTACTCACATGACATACAATGTAAAGATAACCCGGCCCCTCGAGAAAAAGTATCAACATTGGACTGCATCTCTACATTATTTGGAAGCTATGGCCTTCCTCCGCTTCTCGTAAAATGTCAATTTTAGAATATTACATTGTGGATGTGAATGCATTGGTGTCATAACAACAATGATGCGCTCGGCTCACACCTCGTCAGTAGAGAAAAAAAAGGACGACATGGAAAAAAAGTATAAATTTCAAAGCAAGATGGAATGTGTGATCAGTCATTATATACTATTGTTAGATTTGAGATATAACTCAACTTATAACACGATCATTGACAATTCCACCTGGCCTTTATACAAGCTAATTTACATGTCAATTTGTATAGACGTGATCTACATTATGTTCTAACACGCCCAGAATGTATACAGTATTATTCCTACAATAAAATTAAGAGCATGCATAATGTAAAAGTGATTATATTTTATTATTGTGAGGAATGAGAGAGGAGAAGTGGACAGCCAGAAAGAGTCCGTTCTATGGCGCATGCAGGCAGACGATAATGTCACAACCATTTCCATTTATTTAGGCCTAAATTAAACGTCGTTTATTCATATTTCTTTCAGGGTGGCTGGGGGAGATGGACGAGTTTTCTTTACACGGAGGATGTGACGTAAATTCTGGAACTAAATGGATTGCAAATAATTGGATAAATATCGATAATAATCGTGAAAAACAAGAACAATATCATACGTATTTATTGAACGAATTTCACAGAAAATCAAATTTGGGTGACGATAAGGATATTAAGAAAGATCATTCTACTGAACAAAAAGATGGTATCAAATTTCCAGAAGAAACTAATGCGAACAGTTTGAAAGAACCTACTAATGCATATGTCCAAAATGATGAATTATGAAGAAGATTATAAACATAAATATATTTTAGATATAATTAATATTTAAATTAAAATTAAAATTGGATGGTAATGATTACTCCCCGTTATTAGCATTACGAGGTATATACGTAAAGTAGGCCTTTTTAGTTCTCGAACGAAAATCTTGATCTTTCGGAATGTAAATCTGTATATTCACACTTGTTCTTTTTCACGTAGATAAAGCTCTCTACTTTGACAGATAAATGAATTTGTGAACTACTTAATATATCTATTTGACGGACTATTAATTTAATGTTGGCGTCTAAAATTTTCAATTTTCACTAGGCCTACACACTCCAATTCTCCAGCACAGATCGTAATATTTTATATTAATAATTATATATTTAAAGCATCTTTGCCTCGTCTGTTTTTAACCTTTCATTACGGCCTTGGCCTCTGCTTATGCAACAAAAAAAATGAATAAAAAAAAATAAAAACACAACAACTTGTCAATTCAATCGATTTAGGCCTCTGTCCATGTGAAAGTAAATATGTCAGCTAACGTCATGTTGTCATCAAATTATTTTGTTCATCAGAGCTTTTCATAATACATAAAACTGCAATTGTAATAATAGGAAAAATAAAAATAACTTCAAACTACCTATGGGCTTTTGTTAAAGCTGCTTTCTCTGATGTTTTATTTCTGTAATGTGATTATTTTCTAAACCTCAACGACCAATTTCATGCAACAATAGAATAAAATTAAACATAACTGTAAAACCAAAATTACCAAGATTCCAAATTATTTCAGTGTTATTGCATACATAAAATTACTATCCTTGGTCAATGGGTTGAAAAGGCTAGTTGTCGCCTGAATAAAAAAAAAACACTCAGACAGATTTCATAGAGTAGGATTTGAGCGAATTCACTTAAGCTCCTCCTGTAGTTGAATTGTATTATTATTAGATATCTGTTGCAGTGGTTTACCGTAATGCATCTTATATTATTTTTATAGGCTTTACTTGCTTTTGAAAATAACATAGTATTGTGAGTAATAGAATTATGGGGAGGATGCTATTTTGTAAATAATATGATGATGATTTCAATAACTATTTTCGTGTAATAATAATGTGAACTGAATTCATGCTATTTTGTTTCCCGATGGGGTGAAAATGAATGGCCTAAAATCCGAAGATCCGCCTTCAGTCTGAAATTTATGTTTGTTAAGCTAGCGCCCTCTATCATTGAAAAGTTTTCAACTTTTGGTTTGTCACAATCTACGTCACATGAGTCAGGTTCTTGTTTTGCTTTCCTAACAACAAACACGGTGTGTGTGTGTCACCGCGGCGCAGTGTGAGGTAAACTTTCCGAAGAAGCATGATAATAAACAAAACTGTATCGATGTGTTTCACTATATTTCCAGCATTTTAAAGCCTAGGAATATAAAATGGATTAACAGTTAGGATTATTATAACCAGTTATGCCGTTAATATCGTCGGAACAGCCTCGGCCACCTTCAGATCAGGTAAGAAAGAACAGTCAATTTGTTACGCAACCGGCCGTACCCCTCCAACCTTGAGTGCTTTAGAAACAGTAGATGGGGTGGGCCATGAAGACATTCCTTCTAGACGGGATAGGAGTAGAGGCTAGGCTAGGAGGTTTCACATGACTACATAAGATGATGAATTAATAACCTTAAGGCTATACCTATTAAACTGTGCTAGGCCTAGTCCAAAAATGTATCATGTAATGACTAATGTTTACTTGTTTGTTTTCAAATAATTGAAAAATGTAAAACCATGTCAAACAGTATGACTATGTATGAGATAATAATTAATAATGTTATCAAATTAGACTAACAAAAAGTATTGTTACTTGCGATTTGAACCTTAAGATTTGTGCAACTTGAAATTGCTAAAAGTAAAAGAATTTTGTTGCACAATTTGAGCACATCTATCCCTGTCTGAATTCACTCTGCACCGATCACGATGTTTAAAATTGTGTGCACAATTATTTGAATTGATTTCAAATTGTGCAAGTTGTAACAAAATTGCATTACAAGATACAAGATATATTTTTATTGTTATTTAGTACTTTTGAAAATAAAAAAGTGAAATTGTTTTTCCTAATGCTAATGCACTTGTCAATTGTATGACTCACTATACGACCCCCGGGAGAGGTGCGTCATGGGTGCGTCATTTACAAATAATTACTGACGCAGGGGTGCGTCAAAAAACCTAGATGGTACGTCACATCAATGAACAAGGTGTGTCAATGTCCGTCACTTTACCACCCACCATATCATAAACAACATGGTCACAGTGCGTCAAAATGGGTGCGTCATGGTCACCTAAAGGTAAGTCACCTTTTTGACGCACGGGTGCGTCATGGTATTCAAAAGTATGACGCACATCGGACAAATGACGCACCTCTCCCGGGGGTCGTATAGTGGGTCATACAATTGACAAGTGCATAAAACAAAATGATTTTTTAATTTGTTTTATAAAAATATTGAATGTCATTGTCAAGACATTCTATAAAGAATAATAAAAATATCCTTAGACTTTATTTTATGACACGATTAATTAGAATGCATAGAAGAATAAATTACAAAAAATAGAATACAAAATTCTGAATGCATTCTGAAAGGATTATTAGGCTACAAAGTGCAATTTAAAAAAATGAACATATCTGATTAGTCTGTTTTGCGGATATCTAGCTCAACATCCCTCTAGGAAACTAGTGAGAAAAGACGATGGTGAATAAAGCTATATGGGTTTGGCGTAGTTCATCAGTATGGTTTGATGGAATTTGTCAGACTATTTTTAAATGTAAAGTTTTGTAATTTGCAATTCTGTTGTGATCAACTTTAATTTATGTATAAAGAATTGCAATAATGTTTCATATTCCTGTCCCAATGTTAATAATAAATCTAAATCAACATTAATTTGCCAGGCCCATTATGATCTGCATTGGACTCACGATTCCATTGTTCAGCTGACACAGATAGTTAATAAACTTTGATTATACATCAAATTTAAACAAGCATGAAGTAGTGTGATACAAAGCCAATTGTAACAAAGCTACTGGCTAATTTATTGGATTTTTCTCCAGTTTCATATGTCTGATCTAGTTGCTTAGCAATAACATCAAATATGTTTTTATTTTAGTCTCAGAAATAGGTTATTAAGTACTCAAATTACAGACATTCATTGTTTTTAATCAAAACTGCATTAATATCCTTAAATGTCACCAAGCTATTAATAGACTTTTTTTTTATAGAAACACATTTATATATAAGTTATAATGCTGAAATTGCCCATGAATCTTTGGTGTTTTAAAATTAGAAATTAATTCAAAATATTGTAATCTTTCATCTGTAATTTAGTGAATTTAAATACTATTAACGATTTATTAATTTATTGACACAGTTGGTTGATCTACATGTGTATGTGGTACCACCTTCAGCGTGGAATGAACAATACCGAAGCGTTTTTAACCAAGCTGTTAACGAAACTATATCTGCCGGATTTGTCAGGTAAATATGGAAAAAGAAATAAATTAAAATGAAGTCCTTTAGAAAGCTAGTTATAAATCAGTATGCCATTGCCTGCCAATGAATAAATTGTTATTCTATCCTAATAATCACTTATCTCCATCAACTACTGTATGCAATCTATTATATTTTATATTGGATCTTTTAGAGTCCATCCTGAAGATCCATTATATAAACTACGTGAAAATGTTGAAGAGCAACTTGGGAATGATGTCATTCCAGATGAGTATGTTTTTTTACGAAGTGTTGGAAGGTGTTTCACTCAGGTGAGTTATAAAAAATGGCCCTATTAAGCCCTGCTTAAATTGTTTAAACTATTATGTCTGCAATTTCTGTTAGAAGTCTTGCATACATTTTAAATAATACCACTTTTAAATTAAATGACTTTGATATAGTTATAAATCCAATATTTGATATTTTTTTAGTGATCTGCTTATTTGTCAAGTGGGCACAATGTAACCTACAGTTATTTTTGTTGAACGAATAATGATGGATGGAGCGTGTCCAATCCTATTGTTTCGCAATTTATTCAAGTGCAAACTTGTGAACCATAGTCCAATATTCGTTGATTAACAGTTGAGCACACAATTTTTTATTTGTTCTTATATCTCAGTCACTAATGTGTTTGAACAGATCTTAAACCAACACTTATGTTTCCTATGTTCGCTGTTTTATCAATGGTAATCATATGTTGGCTAGGTGATATTAAGTAAATATACTACAGTTTAATACTACAGTAGCTATTGTTTTATTGGTTACCGTTGCCATGGAGGTAATAAAATAAGAATTGTTCCCCTCTGGGGTGTTACTACAGTACAGGGATACACAAACGCATTATTAAGGCCAGTTTACACAGAAGAGCAGTAACGGTAAGCGGAAAACCGCGTAGCTTGTCGCATGTAGAATCTGTAACTACCCTGAGCGGAAACCACCCATCCATTTTGCGTTGTAAATGGTCATACGGGATAAGATAGATTCTACATTTTTATTCCCGTTTCCGCTCGTCTGTGTAAATTGGCCATACACTAGAAACATGTGGAAAAAATAGTTAAGTAAATAGTAAAGTATTAGCTGTTTTTTTTTGTATCAAATTTTTTTATTTATCCAAGGGGTTGATGATTATTTTTATCATTTTTTACATAAAAAAATCACTTTATTTATTTGGCATACAGAGATAGACCAAGAATATTACAGAAAATAATGGAAATATACATGACATAGACAGCGAGGTGTCAAAGGTTCTCTAAAATTAAAATACAATTGAAAGAATGTCATAAAGATATTTTGCATAACTTTAATAGCATTGGATAGCATTCATTTTATTTCAAATTTAGGCTGAATAATCGGGAAGAATCATAAAAAGAGTAGACATCCATTTCCACTGTTCCATAAAACAACAAACTAAACCCTACCAACTGCAAATTCAAGAGGGAAACTTGACACTTAGTCTAACCTTGGCTTTGGAACTGTCAATTAAATTCCAATAAATTCTAAAATATAACTGTGCTTTTATTTCATAGTAAATATATAATTAATTGAAATTTAACAACCAGCAATATAGTGTAAAGAACATTGTTTCCCAGGCCACCAAAATGCCAACCTCAGGAATGTACTATACATCTACCAGGAAACAAAGTCTGTCCACTCACTGCAGCTCCAGGCCACCAAAGTTGTGTGATCTGATAGCCTAAACTTATTTCATCTAATTAAATTTGTGTAATATAAGTATTATTTTCTTTCCATTTGGATTATTTTATGAAGGTGGTACCCTGAGGTGAGGTGTCAATGTGACACTTTAATACTATCTGTAGTTCTTCATACAATCCGCTTTTGTTTGTGGATACACAGCTACTGTAGTCACAATAAATATAATGTCAGGACAAGGTCCAGTTTCATCCTAGGTTTAATTAATTCAAACAATTTATACCAATTGATAGAAGATACAAATCATGTGAAAGTACTGCAAACCATGTTCTCTTATTAAGTGGATTGTCTAAATTTAAAAAAATATAATGCAAAAATGTATTAATAACTAAAGTCTCTGCTGAGTTTGTACCAATGTACAATGTTGTATGTAGAGCCCCAATGAAAACCAATTTAAACTGTTAGAAATGTAATAATAATAACATTACATTAACAAACAGCCAGCATTTTTAGGCCCTGAATACCAACCCAAGTGAACAATTTCAAGATCATAGAACCACCAATGCCCTACATAATTAAATACACTTTTTGTTGAACAATAATGATCATCATAATGTATGTTGTACGTAGATGTAATGTTCAATAAATGTTCAAACAGTATAGAAGTATTATGGGTGCAGGTCAAGTCGGCCCCAAACCGTCTCGGCCAAAGTCAAGTCGGCCCCAAGTCAACTCGGCCTCACATCAACTCGGCCAAAAACTAATCGGTCAACTTGGCCACAATAAAATATGGAATGCAAAAAGTACTTAATATTATTATGATTATTACTATCCACTCTAAAAAATGAAGAAATAAAAAATAGTTAAATAATATCATATAAAAAAATGAACTCATTGCCGATATGAATAGAAGTAGCCTACCCGCGTGTTACAAAAACACGTGCAGGTACCGTATTTTGGTAAATCGAAGACGGAGGCCTACGTTCCACCATTTGGCCATAGAAAAAATGATCGTACATCGTTTTTGTCCATGATTTGCGTTTTTAAAAAAGGGGAATCCCCCAGTCAGCGAAAACATAGTTGTAGATATCGAAAAAGCTGCCAAACGCGCAGGGAGGCGCAGCCAGTGGCGTATCCAGTGATAAATTGTGGAGAAATATTATTTTATCAATCCCCTTCATTTGCACTTTTTGCGTTCCATACTTTAGCGGGGCCGAGTTGACCGATTATTTTTTGGCCGAGTTGACGTGAGGCCGAGTTGACTTGAGGCCGAGTTGACTTGGGGCCGACTTGACTTGGGGCCGACTTGACTTGGGGCCGACTTGACTTTGGCCGAGACGGTTTAGGGCCGACTTGGATCGAAATCAGTATTAGTTTTGAAAGCAATGTGTGTACTATCTAATAATAGCAATGTTGTATAGTAAGCTTTTACTGTACATTGACAGTGGCATTCAACAAATAATATAATCAATAAAAACAGTCATTTGTATAGTGACAATGCAACAAGGTATGACAATTAATTCTTACACCGTAAAATTGTCTCAATAAAAATGCAATATGTAAATGTTTAAGGGTTTTTTTTCTAATGTTATAAATTCAATATGCCCATTTCTAAATTCATTATGTTATTTTACATTAAATTATAGCTTACTTGATTTTAACTTTTTCCTTCAAAATTCACAATTTTTTTTTCTTATAATTCTGGTATTGGTAATCTACAGTATTGTATGTGCCGGGAAGAATTGTATGGAAATTTAAACAGTATCAGGCCAAATAAAATGTGTCACCGGTCCTGAACAGTACAGCATGTCTACATTAATATAATATTTACAGTAATTTATTGTTTTGTAATTGTTTTATTAGGTAAAAGGAAAACAAGAGATTAATGTGAAAGTTAAACACTTCCTACCTCCCTATGTAAGTAAACATTTTCTGTGCCTTTTTATACAGTAATATTATAGATAGCAGGGGTAGATCCAGGGACAGATCCAGGGGTAGATCCAGGGACAAATCCAGGGGTAGATCCAGGGGTAGCGCTAGAGGTGTGTCCTCACCCTCACCCAGCTAAAATGAAATTATGTACTATGTTTTGATCTATTTAATTGACAAGCTATTATGTAAGTTAGTGCTCCCCTATTAAAAAAACGTAGATCCGACCTTGTGTAGCATTGAACACGTTGTATCTTTTACTAGTACTACTGTACAGGTAAATCTGATATTCTTTATTTTGAAATAATATTTCAGAACTTCAGTGCAGAAATATTTGTTTTAAAAAGTAGACGAGAAGCCGTGCCTCTCCCTGAAATAAATGGAGGTAAAGGGCATTTATTAGAACGAAAATACTCCCAAAATGAAGGAACACAAACAACTCAATCTCCCAATAGTGGTTACCATAGTGATGACTGGCCAGCCAATCATGTCATTGGAAAATCAACAGAATTAGGTGCAGGTAAGACGAAAAACGAAACGGCCAAATATAAAAAAATAAGGGTGCACATAGTACAATAATATCTATTTATTTTTTAACTTCCCCCTTGATTATGCCACAGACTTATGGCATTGGTGGATTGTGTTAATCTTATTTGTAATTTAATTGTGAGTGTTGTATGTACTGTAATGGCTGTGTTTGCATGATTTTGTGATGAGTTTGAACAAAAAACACCAATTTTAACACGGCCAAATATCAAAATAAGGGTGCACAGTATTACAGTAACTATAAAACGGAGTACAATTTATCTTTTGAAAGCCCAGACCTCCTTCCATTTAGCTGCTGTATTCATTATCATTCACATTTGGGTAAACATCTTAAAAATTACCTTATAAAAGTGAACTACATTACTGTACTTATGGAAAATATCTTAAATGTGATTGGTGAATGTAGCTCAGTAGTTTTTGAAAAGATTATTAAATATTGGATTGAACGACAGGGTTAACTACTAAATGCTATACCACTCCCTGGGGTAGCACTTTTTTTTAGTCAAATCAGTTTATCTATAGCCAAAATGGCTAAAGTCAAATTTTTTTATTTAGCCAAATGAATTATAGCCAAAATTTAAAATTTTTGAAATATAGTGGTAAAAACATTTTAGTCAATTTATCTATGTCAACAGGTCGATACACTGTTCCCTGAACATTTTTGTAAGGCATTGAGATAAAGAACAATGCCTAAATCACTGTATGATTAAAAAAAAATTTTTTTACATGATCAAAACAATTGTTCAAATTGTTTTTAATCATACAGCATTCTGGGAGTAATTATAAATTATATCGCAGAGTGGGCTTATATCCATGTTGGATATAGAATTAGCAACCAGTACCACACAGTAATGATTAATACCATTTTTTTACCATTGGTACTGGTAGGCTTCCCAGCATTCCCCTGCCCTAAGGGTTATGCCACAGACTTAATAAGGCATGGGTGGATGGTGTTAATATTGTTTGTAATTTAATTGTGAATGTGAGTGTTGTCTGTAATCAGGGCTGGCTGTGTTTGCATGACGTGTGATGTGTTTGATGTGACAAAAAGCACTATATATATTAATAAATTAAGCACATTTTAATATTGATCACTATCCATAAGTTGTTTGTAAAAAGATTATTAATTGTATAACAATACTCATTAATAATATGTTTTGTTGAAAAGATATTAAATGTGTTATTTTAATAGTTACAGTACTTAGTGGATGATATACTATAGAAGTATTGATTTTTAGTTTAGTTTAATATCTTACTAAAATATTATTTGACCTTGTGTTTCTAAATTTAGATTTTATATTTGATAATTACATTTTTTCTATTGATATTTACACATTTTGTGTTGTTATTATTCATCATACTACTTAGTTTATTATAAAGCTATTATAAGTAAACTGTAGTGATTGTTTGTTCATTGTACTTTGTCATTTAACGATGTGCCGTATATTGCATGGTTATTTTATTGAATATCAAATTTATTTATAGTAAATTAGAAATTACTAACTAGTGTAGAGTAGTGACAAATTGATATAATTTATTATAAATTTGGCTCACTGTAGAAATGTTTGTTTTCTTTAAAATTGTACCTTATAAGGTATACAATAAATGTATTACTGTAATCTATTAAACAACAGACTATTGAAGGTTAGTTTAATAATAATTATTATTTTATATTTTAAACTTGTTAAATATTGAATATTTTATTCTTTTCTTTTCTTCCTTTACAATCCTTAGTAAAATCACCTAATAAAAAGCGAATTGGACTTCAAAAGAAGGTTCCAATTAAAAAGGGTGGTCCTAAGGGAATAAGTAAAAAGGGTGCAATAGCCTTAGGTAGTAGTATGCAACAAAATGGTAAAATCAGTGGCAAGCAATTTAGGGAAGTAACTAATAGGAGGCCAGAGAAAAAACGTTTAGCAACTGCCAGGGTTATAGGGAAAATAGGTACGAATAAGGATAGGCCTCCTGCTCGAGGGGGGACTAAGGTTACAGAGAATAAGATGTCTAGGCCAAAACTAGGAGTTAAGCTAAGCAGTGAGGTGGCAGGCAGAAGAGTATCAGGAATAGGTAGAGGAGGTAGCTTAGTACCAGTGAAAAGGCAGGGAGTAGATAGACAGAATGGTATTACTAGCTTAGAAGGGAGGAAGAGGCAGTCAGTTGTGCCACATACTAGGCTAAAGCATGGTAAGCTATTAAACAAATAGCAATATTAATTACAATACTCTTTTTAAGGATTTTTTTAAAGTAAAACTAGAAATTTATTTTTTTAGCAATAGAATAACATTTGTTGTCGTTTTGTTTGTGAGAATAACTTGTTTGATTGTGTGTTTTGGTGAACACTGTGGTGTAGTGATGCACTTGTAGTTATTAAACTCATTTCATTCATTTATAGGACCCACTGCACCTAACTCATCGCACCAGCCAAGTAACCAAGGTGATAACAATGCATACACTACTCACGATACATTTTCCTCATTTTCTCCCTCTGGACAACATCCGCTTCCTCCAATAGCTGCTCGCCGTTTTCCTAATCCTCCCCATTCACATTCTCCCATCCCTCTCCATGTAAATTCTTCCTCTCTAAAGAAAGACCAACCACAGCAAGATGGTTTAACTTCCGTGTCGCAAGATTCGATTCCCCGTTTTTTAAGCCCTGACCAAAATGATGACACCTTCCCTAAACAGGAGGGGGAAAATTTATCACCCCGGTCTGAAGTCCTGTCCATTATCATTGAACATAGGCCCCCACTTAGTGCGACTCCGCCTGATTCTCCGTTGCTCAGTTTACACCCAAATTATTTAACAAACCAAATGGAAATTACTACAGAACATGTGAAACCTATTGATAAATCGGGCTGGAGGGATACTTACACCAACGGAACAAATGAGGACTCGGGCATTGCCGAGCCAACACCAGAGGAAGGAGATTTGGAATTTTCTCGGCAACTTCATAACCCAATAGAAAGGTTTGTAGCAATAAAATTATTTTGTTAATGTCTTTTTACAGAATAAATAATTAAATGGAACGAAATAAGTGTAAATGTTATCCAACAATCTTTAGCACTAGTAGATTTAGCCAGTCCATAGTATTAGTCTTCATTGCAGTTTTTAACTTTCCTTTATTATAGGCATGATGTAAATTCACAATCAGAAAACCGACAAATGATAGTTGTGGACCACAATCAAGAAGAGCCTCATCGAACAGAACAGAGAAGGCGTCCTCATGACGAGGATGATTTCCATGACAGCAGTGAACGTAAAAGAATTCAGGAATTTCAATCAAGATACGATCAATTTTTGGAGGATGAAGAAAATAGAAAAGAATTTGAAAACTTAGAGAAGATAAGAGAACAAAACGCGCAAAATATGATTGACATTCGACAAAAGAGAGAAATGATGGAAATGACGATGGCCCAACGAGCCCAAGATCTTGCGCTTTCTAACGGTAACAACCAATATGATGAGTTAGAATCTTCTGAAAGAGCTAGCAAAGAAGTATCTCAATTTGGAGATAATACAGCTCTTAGTGAAAAAGAGCAGGGACATACAATAGATGAACAAAGAGACTTGAACCATGAACAATGGTCTAATGGTCAGGCTCCTGCACTGACAGAAAAAGAGTTATTACAGCAATTCCAAAGAGATGAAGCAGACAAAAACAGGAGAGCTTTGGAAGCAATACAAATAGATGACTCTAATAAAGAACACTCATTTCTAAAGGTAATCTTTTTGTACAGTAAAGTATGAATTTTTGTAGCATATTTATTTCTATACCTTTTTTAGTGACAACACTTACTGTACAATGCATACAATATTCAATGTTACTTTGTTTAAAAAAAATATATTTGTATAATTAATTAGTCAGATTTTTGCCCTACTCTGAAGTAGGTTTCATAAGAAAAAAATTTATTAATTAATGAACCTAAATAAAAATACAATGAAATAGTGTTGATTTGAGAATCTGTGTCATGTACAAATGGCTAATAATAATTATTTATTTGGAAGCTACACTTTTGAAACAGTGGCACACTTCTTGAATGATGGTGCGTCCAGAGTAAGTAAAATAAAGGTTAAAAATGATTTAACAATAGGCCTATTTACATGGAAACTTAAGCTAAATTATGTACAAACGTAATACAGGATTTAAAAAGCAAAGACTGACTAATCATTTTCATTGTTGATATCCCTTCTCTTTTTCCATGCCCGTTTGGTGAAACCTTTACAAAATCTATCAAATGCAACTGTATTGTATTGTAGGAAGATCGGGTACATGAACCAAGAACATACATTAATTGTTGGTCTATTGACTGTTCCACTAAATATTAATAATAATATTATCAATGTTTTAATATTTTTTAGGTATACTATACTGTAGGATTAATATAACCTACTAGATTAGATGAATTCTTATTCAATCTTAGTTGTCTTGAAATAATCAATAATGATCAATAATGATCAATAAATAATACACAGTTCTCATTATTATGTAGATAGATATAATTAGTTTTCACAATACAGTTATAGTATTGAATATCCAGTATTCATTATCTTCTTATGCACCGTTTGTGACTTGTTTGATTGAAGTTTTATTACTTTACTTGAACTGCTACTTGTATATCTACTTCCAGATTAAGGAGTTCATTCACATAGCTATTATGAACAAAACAAAATGAGTATGTTGGTATTATTAGACAGAGCGTGACAAAATATGGATTGTAATAGATTGAAGAGAAAAACAAATATAATAGATTAAGGTTATTTTAAATTGAAGTATAATTTTCTTCATTTAATGCAATGTATAGATGTTTTAATTTATAAATTAAATGTTAATGTTTATGACTAAGTATACAGTAGTAATTTGCAAAATTAGAGGGTGGGGTTACTTAAGGTGCATTAACGGATTTTCCATAGTCTTGTCTTTGGCCTAAATCAAGAGGATTATACTCAAGCATGGTATTATACTATACAGTGTTATAATATTATATACAGTATTATAATATATTTGTATATATTATATATTGCATTCTGTAATACGAACTTGTGGAAGAACACCTTTATTTTATGGTGAACGAGTTTTATATTTTGTACTTTTCGTGAATAAATAAAGATTTTGATTGAGTACAGTACTTATGATTTAATAATATCAACCTTATACTATATATTTTTACAACCCAAGAATTAGTGTATTTTTAAATATTCATTATAAATTGAGTATATTGGATTTAACTGAAATTTCATACATTTTTTAATCTTATTACTTGTCTTATTCAGAGAGGTCAGAAGAGAGGTGTTCCATCCGCTGTTAAGAACCACTTGCAAGAGACATCAATAGCAATAGCAGTACCTCAGGGGAAAACCCCAAGACCTGCTCAGCACGCAAACATAGCACTTAAGAGCAAAGACCGTAAGAAATCTAAAAAATTGTGTACTATTATTAAATTTTTAGTATTAAAAATTATTTTGAAAATTTGGAGTTTGGCTTAAAGGAGTTAACATGGATCAATGAAAATTACTCTGAGATGGGCCAATAAAATCTTGTCCTCCAGAGTGGGCTTATATCGATGGATATATATCCCAGCATGGGCTTATATACAGTTAATTAAGGATGAACTTATATCCCAGGTGGGCTTATACATCACAGCTGGGATTATCCCAGTTTTGGCTTATATCCTAAAGTAAGCTTATGCCTATGCCAGTATAGTAATTACTCTTTTATGACTGTTGAAGATGTACCATACAAAATAAACATATTCTTTGTTAATGTACATTTTTTACATTCAATTTTTATTATATTTTTCTCAAAATACTTTTAAAAAGGTAAGGTAACATACAGTATTATGACCATCAAAGAATGATGAAATAGCGCTTTTCGCATGTCTTTATTTATGTGTAACAGTATCTGTTTTGCATGTTTTTATTATTTGAGAAGAATTTTAACACTATGCAATCTTAGCATCATGGACTGCACCACCATATTATTTATTAATAGAATAAAGAACTACTGTACATAGTACAATTACAGTATATGTGTTTGTACTCAATATAAGATATATAAATTCCAAAAGATACCTATTCTTTAATATTAAAGTTCTTTCCTTGCAGGTGCATCTAGAAGTAAATCTAAAAAAAATACAATATGTTACAATTGTGTTTAAAAAAACTGTCTTTAATTTATTGTAGATGATCAACTATTGGCCGATTTAGAAGAGATGCGAGAACAGAGGCAAGCAATTGAGCAACGAAGGGAGGAGTTAGTAAGAAAGGCAAAACTGTTACAAAGCCGTACAGTGGAGAAGAGGAACAAAGGTAAAAGAATTATATAAATTTGTTACTCAATAACACCATATTAGGTCACTTCATTTCATTTATTTATTCAACCAATAAACAGATACAGAACAAACAACAAAGCACAATTGGTCAGAGGCAACTAAAGCAAATTACAATGATAACTCAAAGAGTCAGTTGCTCCTTAAAAAACATCAAAATACAAAAAATATTGCACTAAGTAAAACATTTGTTGGTCAATATTTTAAAAAAAAAATCTTGTTTAAAATTCATTGATTGATCAGTACATTAAACAACTATCACTGGTCTTAAACTTTTAGCAACAATTGTATAGATTTTAGAAGGAAGTTTAGATGTAATATTAAACATATGAAAGACATTCCCAAGAGCCCATGTTGTAGCACAATAGCAACATTCATAGCAATGAAGAACAAATAAATAAAACATGATAAATAGACAAGCTATAGAATTCAAGTACATTATGGGTAGCAGACCATGGATTAATGAATCTATCCAAATACAGACAATGTCTTATTTGTTATAAAGAATGGTCAGCCTTTTGTATTGTTCAGTCTCATGTCCACCTACATATCATTAACACAGTACATGCTAATCCACTGTGTAAAAACTAGTACAGTATGTGGTAGGCAGTTTGCAGCTAAACCTACCCTGTCTATGTCCATTTATCTATGTCCATCTATCTGTCCGTCTGTCTGTCTGTCCGTCCGTCCGTCCGCCCGCCCGAACGCCCGCCTGTCTATATCTATCCATCTGTCTGTCGTTTTAATACATTTCTATCGAGGCATTCCATTTTATTTATAGGCCTATTCCACAGTATCTATCAATTCATCAATAGTGGGTGTTTCCATAAATAAAGGGGCCAAGGTGTGACATTAGGGTCAGAATTTCAAAGTGTGACATTCTAAGTCTAATAATCAATTCTAAATAGTATATCATGTACTTGAACTAAAAAAAAGAAGCAAAATACACATTAAATCTGTTGTCTCTATGTAACAGCATTATATAGCATCAACATGCATAGCAAATTTCACGTGTAACGGAGACACCAAAATCACATTATCTACCCCTCTTATAAGTTATTATTAATAACCTAAAACTGTTTAAATTGGATTTTTAAATAGCTTTTGGGAACATCTTCAATGCAGAAAAATATTATTTAAATCACACCTTTTCAAATTTAAAAAATAGCTTATGAAATAATTATGCAAAGCCGTTAAAGTTGACTTAATTTCTATATAAAAGATTTGTAAAGTCACTGCTGTTTAAAAATTACATGTAAACAATACAGAAATGAACAGAATATACCTCAAGTATATACATTTACTAGCAACAAGTCAAATCAGGATCATACCTCCATGTGGAAATAAAACAATATGGTTCATGAAATATAAATGGAAGATTTCACGTGTAACGGAGACACCAAATGTTCACTTTAACTTGTCACAATGTTTTATGAAATGGTTTTGATATGCAGCCATTTTTAAAGTGTAACAAATGTGGTTACTACTGCATACAATTGATTAACTGGTAAAAATAGTATATCAAATACTATCTTTTAATCAATAAAACAATATAATTCATGCAATAAAAAATTGAAGTTTTCACGTGTAACAGAGACACCAAATAGTTCACTTAAATAAGTCAACAAGAACTACTACATTATTTTTAAAGTGTGACAACTGTAATTACTACTGCACACAACAAACTGCTAAAATATACTATTAATAGTCATTTACAGTAAAATCATTGAGAATACATTTGGATATACTTCGCATTAACACTCTTGTTCAATCATTAAAACGTATAATCTATATAAATTTACGTGAGGGAAAAATTTGGTAAATCGCGCATTACTTCTAAAATGTTTACTCAATGGTATATAAAGTTGGTTCGTACTTTCAGTGCTGATTTTAACCACCTGATGTAACCCTGTTTAATAGTTTAATTTCAGTTATGTAATTTTTTTTTACGCTGAAATTACTGTATATTCGAGAACCGTCTGTGGGCTGATGTTTCTTTGGTTGGTCTTTTTGTTGATGCGGCATCTCTATTTTTGGGGTTAAATGCAGTTCTCAATTGGAACGGTAACATTGTTGATAAACTGCTGATCTGTATAGATGAAAAAAATGACAATGAAACATTAGATTTGCCCATCTGGGTTAAATTTGATTCATCATCATATAGAAATATAAAGTATTTAATTAAGTATTTTTAATATAAATTATACCAATTTAAATAAAAATAAATATATCTATTATTATTATAAAATATGTTAGGCCTACTATACTAAATAAAGTGTTTTCTTATCTTATGTTGATGGATTATAATATTTATTATTATTAATTATAAAACAATAAATGAACACTGTATATATTTGTCTTTCTTGAGTTATGCTCATAAATTGATTTGACTAAAACTATTGCTTTCTTTTCAGATTATTAGTTTAAAATATTAATTTTATTCATCAAATATTTATTATTATCATTTTATTATTAAAATAAAATTAATATGTTACTGATAATTTTGTCTTAGTTATACTGGGTATAAATGTTTTTTACGTATTATTTTTAAATGTTGTAAAATGTCTGTTGACTTTATTTCTCATTCTTTTATAATTGTTTTTAAACCACATCGGGAAAACAGTAGACTAGTTATAATGTTGAAGTCTATGGAATATATTTAAAACGAAGAGTAAATAAAGGTTCCCCATTAAACTAAGCGCGATCTCTTTGTAGGGAGCCGACGAAGCAAGCGTGTGGGTTTTGGCCAACAAAATAAAGGTTCACCGAACCATGACCGAAATAATACCAGTCACCCAATTTGAGCACCGGGAGTCGCCGAGCCAGCAATCACGTTGGTTTTCAATAAAAATTAAAAAATAAAGGTCCATCAAACTGAACAGCTAAAAATAAACGCGATCTCAATTTGGAGGAGAATTTTATTAGCCAAGCACGTGGTGTTTCGGAAAACCCTATTAATAATCATCGTACATGGAGTATATACACTCTCGCTGTAGAAATACCGCCGGAGTCGCCGAGTCAGCTAAAAAATAAACGCGATCTCAATGTGGAGGAGAGCTCATTAGCCAAGCACGTGATATTTCGGAAAACCCTTAATAATTATCGTACAGACCTGTAGAAATACCAGTCACCCCTTTCAGCTTCGGAGTCGCCGAGCCAGCTAAAAATAAACTTATCGCAATGTGGAGCAGAGTTCATTGCCCAAGCACGTGGTAATACTATCCTATTACTATTAGGAGAACCTATTGTTCTTTGTTGTTTTGATTTGATTTCGTTCATAATAAATTGTTATCCACAGCCTTGCGTTTATATTATATGTAATTGTTTTTATCAATTTAAATAAAGTTATTAATTATTATTAAATTTATAAAACCTTAGTATATCTTCCGTAGATTGTAATTGAAACAAGTTAAATATTCCCTACACATCAAGTGAAATCGCCCAAATATGATAGGCGCGCATACGCGACAACCAAGTTGCTTGGACTCGCTCACTATAGTGGAGGGTATTTTAAATGTATATTATAGTAAACATTTAATTCATATTTTATCTTGTCGAATAGCAACGTTAAATAAATAAACAAAATTATGTACTAATATTACACATTATTTTGTGTAATATGTTTTTTATTATAACTGAAATGAACCAAATACAATTCTTTTTTTTCCTACTGTAACAAATAGAATAGTCAAAAACGACGAATTTGTTTTTATTCTGAAAGTGGTTGTAAACTATGGACTTTTATCCCTATTTCTTGTGACAATAATTAAATAACTTTTTATTTTTCTGTGTCATATAGAAGCAATAACCAAATAGCAAACACATAATGTAAAATTTAAAGATTTTATGGTAACTAATTGCTAATTATTTGCAAAATACTACACCAGTATAAGGTCTAGTACACTACGTAACAAGACACGGCGTATCTTCTACGATGTTACGCTGTAACCTGCCTAGTGGAAAATGTTTTGCAATTTTGCTCATCAATTTGTTAAATATTAATCAATTATAGACATATCTGTTCATTGGGTATACATTATGAAGCTGCTATGAGATAAACAACATTCCTACCACATTAAAACAAATATCAACTATATAGTATCAACAAACTACCAACGTAACCGTGTCTCATTGTGTATACGACACCCAGTTTTTGACTATGATGTTGACGTAGAGTACGAAGATAGTTTTGGCGTTTAATTTTCTTGTATTTTTCATTATAACCCACTATTTTCTAAATTCTAAAAACTTACAAAATAAAAATACACAAAACTTACATGCAATGAAGCGCGTAGAAGTTATTTACAACGTAACAGTTGAAACAACGTAACAGAGGGACACGAAAAGTCTCTACCGCTGTAACTCGAAATTAGCGCGGATCCTAGCGATGATTTTTTCGCCGAGACTTTAGTTCGCCTGCTTCTTGAATCACGTGACCTTCAACTTCAGAAATAGCTCTCGCGGCGTTCACCACCGATGGTCTATGAATAACTACGTAACGATTATACGAGACACGAAATGTTCTAAAAAAATAGTTTTTCGTCTGTAACTGACTAAATAAAATCGCCATTTTGTAGAACATTGTGTAAGGTAAATTTCAGTGATCTGTTGTAGTGAATGTAATTCGATTTTCGTCATTATAGTGGTACTTCTTGTGTCTGTTCACTAATAAAGATCGTACTAACAACGTAACAAAGTGAGACACGAAATGTTACGTTGTGATGCTGGACGTCGCGGACCGTTGTGTGGAAAACAAAAAATCGTGGGAAATTGTAATTAGCTTATATTTAACGTTGCTTTGTACTCTATTGTGATGATAAATAAATACAAAATAACTATTGCTGTAGTATATTTTTTAAACTCTGATATGTCAGTGTATTTAAATGTCACACATATTTTAATAAAATGAGCTAGACACCACGATATATTTTTTTTAAAAATCGTTTTTTTTTGCAATTTTTTTTTTCCAACATGTAATAGTATTAACCCATATTATTGTTCTATCATATGATAAAATCATTTTTTAAATAACTATTACCAATTTAGAGTAAACAGCAAACTAACTATCACCAATACTAAAATACCCACTGGCCCCTTAATTTATGGAAACACCCTAGTATACAAAATATATCAAAACACTAGAGTAAAAAATAAAAACAAAATGGAATGAACCTACATTAAAATTACATACATGTACCATACCAATCAACCTTTGTACATTACATAGGAATGTGCTTTGTTTTTACAGTAGTTTAATATGTACTGCTCTTTTGTTACTGTTAAATATCATTATATCTTTTACACTGCAATTCAAGGAGATAGTACATTCTATTCATCGATGACAATAACATGTAACAAAACGCACATGTTCACCAAAAAACAATAGATGAAAAAAATCTCAACCATAACTGAAACCTTACCATTAGACAACTGGGAATAATAGTAACTGTTTAAAGCTCTGTTTACACTATTAAACTTTATGTGCCAAAAAATGTGATGTGCCCAATCTTAAAATCTACATAACAACCTTGCTATGAGATTCTACGTACATGGGTCTTGATTAATAATGAAGCTAAGACCAATAGTAGATGGCAAAACCATAATGTATTTCCCCTGACCTAAGCATTGTGTTAATGGCTAGATTCTAGATTTTGTCAAGAGCTCTGTCTACACTATTACACTTTATATGACAAAAAAAATATGATGTCTCCAATTCCCGCTCCAATTGTGAGCAGTTCAAAATTGGTGAGCGGGTTCTACTTCACAGGGAACACTTTGATGGTCGACATAAACTGGTTGATAAATATTACGAAACGTCATACATTGTAACTGGTATAAATCAAGAAGGTGATGTTTACCAACTTAGACCAAGCAACATATAGACATGATGATGTCATACCACTACCATATTTGGGTATATCACTACTATATTTGGACTTTTTTGGTCAAACTAGTTTGATTGTGTAGACAGTGCTTAACATTCTTAAAATGGTATCGTGGAACAGTACTAGTAGTATAAAAGTAATTGTATTGGTTTTTTTTACACTTTTGAATTTCAAACAAAATATAGTATTTTTAACAGGGGTCCTTTATTGGTGTTTTTTTCTTAGTGGTCAGCATGACTGATTTTTGAAATTTCTTTAACAAATGTTTTTATTGGTAATGGTTCTATCATGTAAAAATAATCATCGCACGGACACGTTTAGTCCTTACCTTAGTCTCAGGCGATTGGATGACTGTTAAAAATGGTAATTTGTTTTTAGTTTGTTATATTCAAACCTCATAAATAATATTATATTTTATAAATGAAACTATTATTCCTTTTATTAACACTTAATTTCTGAATGCTTTTAGTATGATTACATTCAGAATTTTCCATTTCTTTTTTGAATTAAACAAATTTCATAATTGGAAATTTTATAATATATATAGAAGCAAATTAGAAGCAAAAAAATTGCCTCAACATAATTAAAATTGTTTGTTGCAGTCTGGTAATGTATTTTTGTAATATTGCAATACAAATTAAAAAATTGATATATCATTTGAAATAAATGAGCCAATAATAGAATATCTACCTGCAATAATAGGACAAATAATTTATTGATAATTTTACACATGATATGCAAAGAAAACACTTTGAAAATTGATTAAGTATAGTATTATACTGTTGCAAGTAGTAAAATAGTAGAGGATAAATGACTGTAAATTGCAAGCCTGTAACCAAGATGCGAGGGTGCTTGAGAGGGGAAGACATGGCTTTGGATTTAGCCTTTAAAATTATCCCAGGCTGCATGCAATAACCAATCTTCTAACCTTTTTTAAAAATTAAATGTCTGTAAAATTATCTTAAATTCTAGTTTAATTTACATTTTTATAAACAATATACAAGCATTTATATAGTACACTGAATTTGTTGGAGTAATATTACTTTTATTATTAGACTTTAAAAATTGTAATGGATTAATAACAGCGAAACTACTCTTGGGACACGACATGGGGCTACATGTACTAATCCTTTGTACTAAGATCGTGCTCTGTTATTTTAACTACTTATTGATCATGATAAAGAGAAGACAAATACACATTAAGCGGCTTTGCTTGAATAAGCCCAATATTGATTCTGCTCTTTGGTAACTATAGCTTACTGGGTTGCTGTTGCCCAGCCATTGTTTGATGTGTTTGTTGCCTAGTGACACAAAGCCTTGATAAGTTTCAAAGGTTAAGTTTTGTACCTTATTAAAGAACTTTATATATTTTGATATTATTAAAAACAGAGTTGGTCAGTTTTTTTAAATTTATGATAGTGTATGGTATATTTATTATACAAATATAATATAGATTTTAATTTTACCTGGTAAAATTTCAAAGTTTAATGATAAAACATTCAGTTATTAAATAGATTTGTTTAAATGTTTCTATTAATTAATTGTAAAGATTTTGCTCAAAAATAATTTGTTCATCAAAATTCATCTGAGTTTAGGCCATTTTGCACTTTTATGTCAACTCTGTTATAAATAATTAAATCAGAGATTACAGTGAAAAGATATTACAAATTATATACTATGATATTTTCATGGACAGGTTTTACCTGGCTGCTATATTCACCATAACTATTTACCGAATTTGCTCTGCCCTAACTCTCAGTCTCAGCCCTTCAAGCTATTTCCCCCCTAATTTTCCAGTAATTGCCATTTCTTCAACTAAAAAAAAATATTTGGCAAAGATGTAGCAGGTTAACACGATGAAAAACAGTTCTAAAGTTGCTTGTATTTTTTCTAGCTTTTTCACTTTTTCACAAGTGAAGATAAAACTAATACATCAATCAATACGCTATTGATTTCATATTTCAATCTTCAATTCGGGCCAAGTTCTATTAGTTCTGTTATTGTTGTAATTTCTGAAAGCATCGTTACCATAGCAAATAATTAATAGAATATTGTTGTAACATTGTAAATTTAATTATACGGTTCCTAATGCATTTCTGAATATATATAATTAAATAATGCAATTTTGTCATTGATACCATAGTAACAAAAACAAAATAACACTGATAAAGGTGATTGTATAATTGTTACCAAGGCAATATATTTTCTATTTATACACTTTTATACAATTATGAAACCCTTTTGATACCAATTAATATATCATTATCAATTACAGCAATTTGAAAAACTAAACGAAAACAACTGTCTTGAAAAGTTTATATTACTGGTTTACAATCAAGGAACTACATGTCAATATACTATCGAAACCAGAAGAAATGTTTTTACTATTATTACATGTGAATCTACAATAATAAACAATGTGTATAGCTTTGTATTTAAGATGTTATTGAAAACAAAATCACTGTTAACTATTTTTCAAGTAGTATGTAATAATAGTATAGTAGCAAATCTTGGTCTTTACCCTTTAAATGTATAATGTATTCAATATTACAGTAGTGTTACAACTTCTGTAGTTAGGCCCATGTTCAATCTTAGTGCTCCTATTTAAACTGTAATTATGCAAAAATATTTTGTGTTTTTAACAGTTATCGTCATTAGCAATACAGTACTCAATACTTTATTAAGCCTTGTCTACACTATCAAACTTTATTTGATAACAAATGTGATGTGGCCATATATATATGGACATGATGATGTCATATCACTACCATATTTGGGCATATCACTACCATATTTAGGCATATCATACCTTTTTTGTTAAACAAGTTTGATAGTGTAGACGGAGCTTTAATAAAAATGACCATCGTCACAGATGTAAATATTCTTATTTTTGTGTGAAGCTAATCAAATTAATGAAAGGAAGCTGATGTCTAAGTCCTAAATTCAGTTCTTTATTCAGAATCCCTGCATTGACTATTTTTTATAGAGCGACATTTCAGCATCTGTTTTCTCAACCCTTCAAGTGTTTTACTTTTAATTAAAATTTATTTTATAGTTATACTTTAATTGACAGTAGGATTTGCTTTTAAAATGTTGACCATTTTATTACAAATTAACTGTCAAGTAATTGCGAATGTTAATTCTAATAACTGTCAAAATTATTGGTTTTTAAATGAAAATCCATTTTTGAAATGTTCTTTGTAAACTGACTTTTATTTTCAAAATGAGTCGCATCAATTATTTCTTATAATCATCAAAACTTATTTAAATGTTGTAAATTTATAGATTTTTAATATTTCAGGGTTTTGAAAATTGATTTTATGTAGCCATAATATAAATTGTTTAATTCACTAAAGCTCTGTGTACACTATCAAACTTTATGTGCCCATATATGGACATGATGTCATATCACTACCATATTTGGGCACATCACACTTTTTTGTCCAACTAGTTTGATAGTGTAGACAGAGTTTAAGTCCAGATTTCACAGGCCTATTTCCTGCTAGGCTTGAGATGGTGAGGTTGTACTCCTTGAATAAAGAACTTTATCTGATGGGACCAAAATGTACAATGCGTTTGTATTTTGAAGCATATTTAATCAACTATAGCAGAACAAGTACATTTACCAGTAATATTGGTTTTCTTTTGTTGATTGTTTTTTATTTTGTGTATTTTTTTCTGAAGGTTTTAAAGAACTTGAAGGAAATGAGCTAAGTTAGTCAGATTGATGTGAATGTTCAGATTACTAATTAAAACTTAATAAAAAAGATGTATTTTCATTTTAAAATTGGCTACAAAATAAAAATGTATATTTATTTTTAATATAACTAATTTTATTTATACTATTATATATTTTAAGTAATTAAGAAAAGGTTTGGACGAGATCTTGAAAAAGAGAATTATAAATTACAGTACAGTACAGTATATTCTTATTGAATACAGAACAAAAATAATTTATTCCTAATTTTGTATTTACTTCTAATGCAATTTAGATTGTTATTTTGGTCAATTTTGTGATGAAATACATCTTTAGGAATGTTAATATCAATGTCAGAGAAGTTTGATGTGCAACTTGTTTTGTCTTCCGTCACTACTAAATTAACAATTCATATCACGTCTCACTTACAACTACACAAAACTAATCCGACTGAAAAAAAAAATAAATTGTAATTATTTTTATGATTTTGATTGATTTTTGTATCATGGTAATAAAATTCTAGAAATTTCATGTACTCCGGCTATAAATGAATGACGTTGAAATGAGTTATCTATAATTTCAACCAATCTTTCCTGGGATTCATCATCCTCAGTATTGTTTGTTTGTTTCAATCATGGAGTAAAGAATAATTATTTTAAAACATTGAATACAGAGTAATGTTAATGTAAATAAAAAGGAGTGTGGAGAGGGGTCAAAATAAGAAACACCTTAAGATTTAACCCCTATAAAATTATGTGAACTATGGTACAAGGAAACAGCACAGTGGCATGATGCACAGGGCAAAGGCACTCCTAAGGGGCCCTCCAACGCTGGGTAGTTGCATTGCACTGCTCATGCTCTGGGGCCCCTTGAGTTTTCTGTGCTCCCTGGGTTTAGCTAGTAAGCGCTCAAAGCCGTTACAACACTGGAACACCAATTGATGGAATAGGTCCTTTTATGGTGCAGTGTAGAAAATGATCTTGTCATTCTTATATGTTGGGATATTATCTCCAACGGTATAGTTGTTCAGCACTGTAAACTTATCATTATTCAGTCTAATTATTTTGACCATGATAATACCAGAGTCCTTGGTAGTATCACCCTAGATCTATTTGTGTAATAAGACTGGCTTGATAACTTGTTTTGACGTGACAATAACAAGATAATTGACTACTTTGTGTACCTGAAAATGATTTACTATTTTAATAGAGACGTCTATGATATTAAGTATATATAATCTTGCACCTGCTAGGCATTCAATTTGCACATATAACATACATGTTACATTAATTGAATTTTGTTAGATAAGATTTTAATCTCTATCTAAGTAGTTTTGATTATTTGGGTTATTGACATTTATTGTAAGTTTATTTTGTTATGTTCGTAAATTGCAGTTCGGTGTTTTTCTAACAGCAACAAAATACAACATCATAGTTTATTTAACATTTCTTTTGAAGCAGCAGTAAAGCAAATAATTAAACCAACAAACTGAGGAGGAGCAGTTTTCTGGCATGTTTTCTTTGCCTAGAAAACGATAGACTAATATAATATTCCATTGCTGTCACATATTTTATTAGTGCATGTTATTTCAATAGCTAATGAGATTGTGCTGTTCCATCTCATCTTGAATGTAAACAATATCCAGCATTTTAAAACACATTTCACTGTTATTGTCAATTCAAAGAATTGGCTTACAATTCAGTGTTTGTCCAGCAGGGATGTTTTATCTCCCAGGTGTGTCCATGAATTAAATTTAAAATAAATTTGCACTTGTACACGTACAATCAAAACATTGTGGTGAGACATATGAAGTTATTAATGCATGAGTGCTTCTGAAATCTGAAAGATGTTGATACTAAAAATTGATCTACAGTATAATAAAGAATAATATTATTGTATTATTAAATTTCAAATGTATTGTCTTGCAGCTAGAGACTATTGGAAGAAACAATACTTTGAAGCTAAGAAGCAGACAAGCCCACATGAGGAGACGATTAACAAGCTACGACAACAGGTAGAGGGAGCTCACCGTAAACTGATGGCAATGATGGAAGGACGCATACAACAAAAGAAGGTGCCACCATCTCAAAAGGTAGTCTAAAGCATCTCTTTGATTATATGATGTGACATTCCCATTAAAGGCCAATTTACACAGATGACCGGTAACAAAAATATAGAATCTATGTTATTCATTATTACCATTTACACACAGCACGGAGCGGAAGCGTGGTTTCCGATGAGGATAGATACAAATTCTATGTGGAAGAAGCTACACGGTTTTCCGCTTGCCGTTACCGCTCGTCTGTAAATTGGACTTAATATTGAGTGCTTTAAAATAATGTTAGGCTGTAATAATGCTGTGTTTACAAATCAGGTAGTTGGTACCACAAAACAGGAACTTATTCAAATCTAGTCCGCCATGAACGTAATTGGGTAGCAATTAAAATGTTTGTGTGACCAGCATGATTTCCATAGAATTCTGTGTTTATATAACATATACTATACAGCTCAAAATGACTAGTAATGTATCTACCCTGCAAGATGGACAACCATAAGAAACTTGTTAAAGTAATGTTTATGATGGATTCATTTAGGTGCATCATAGGCGTTTCGTAAACGCACACTAGAACTAGAATTATCACTAGAGGGCAGTAAACTATTTCAAGTTAAAATCAGAAAGTTTTGAATGTCAGAATATTGTCAAATGTTAATACAATCTGCATTGTTTTGATTTTTAAAACAAAATTAATTGTTTTTTTTACATTTTTTTCTTCTTCTTCTTCTTCAGAACAATCACAAGATAAATATTGCTAAAGGTCAACATGATCTGGAAGATTTAAGACGGAGAGTTGAAAATGCTAAAATGAGGCTGACATCAGAAATGAAAGTAATTGTGTAATTGGGATATTTACTTTTTATCATGTCAGATTTTAAATAAGTCTAAAGCTACACTATCAAACTATGATAACTATGATATGTGATGTGCCCAAATATGGTAGTGATATACCCAAATATAGTAGTGATATGACATCATCATGTCCATAAATGGGCACATCACATTTTTTTTCACATATATTTTGATAGTGTGAACACTGACATGAGGGCACATTATTCCAGTCAACCTTCTTCCAAACTAACGACATTTTAGAATTTCTAATCTGGTTTTCAAATGAATAAATTTGACCTTAGATGCTTTTCAAAAAGTTTGCAGGTTTCTGGGAAGTACATTTTTTTAGTGTATGTCAATGGGAGGTTTAAACTGTAAATAGCCACATTATAATAAACATTGTTGGACAGCAGAAGGCTTTACACTGTTATGTATTTTTTATTTTTTGGTGAAAATGGAAAAATAAGTTTTTTAAAAATGTGTTAAGTAATGTATTTTATTTGTTTTCAGCTGAGAAACCAGGCTGAGAAGGAATTAAGAATACTAAAGAATGAGTTAACGCAAAAGAAAATACACGTTACTCTCACACGTTCCCAGCAGCTTGCAATACTTAAAGAGTCAGAGGAAGGTTTACTATCGTCACGGACACCACATTCCTACATGACCCCTGTACCTCGACGCACCCCAGTTGCCCCTAACCACCTTAGACAATCTACGACCTCACATCCTTAGTCATTTCTTTTTTATATAAATTTGAATTTTACATAATGAAATAAAGATTTATGCTTTCAAATATATATGCATTTTATGTCTACTTAAAGCAGGGATATGATATCTTCAAAGCTGTTTGTCAGATGTTGCTATGGGCCATATACAGTAGCTCTGTCTACACTATCAAACTAGTTTGACGAAAAAAGTGTAATGTGCCCAAATATGGTATGGAAACATCACATTATTTTGTCACATAAAGTTTGATATTGTAAACAGAGCTTTAGACTAAGCAGTAACTAAGCCTAAACAGAATATAATTGAGATGAGTTTAAGCTTGTGTTGGTTATCAGCAAGTATTATACTGTAGTGTTTGATTTTCAAATTTCATGTTGCCCATTTTTTTTTTCCACAATTATTATTTGTTTAGTTAATTTTCAAATCAAAATGGTAATTTACGTTGCATACAAATGTTGCACTTATGGCTACCTGTCTATTGACTATAGACATCAAGATGTCTATATGTTCCACTTATGGCTACCTGTCTATTGACTATAGACATCAAGATGTCTATATGTTCCACTTATGGCTACCTGTCTATTGACTATAGACATCAAGATGTGTACTACTAAGAATCACAATTGTGCTGCAGTAAATTTTGCCTGCATTTATCTATCTATGCCATGCACCAAGTAGTATAAATAGTTGGACTATTCTGTATTCATTTCATAAACAAACTCACTTAATTTTGTGCTAAGGATGTTTAAATGAGACCCCGGAATTTGCCCATTTTTTAGTTAATGAACATGACATGTTCAGGACATAGTTTTCATCATACAAACATCAAATGATATCAGAGAGTAATGTTTATTATTAACAAATGTAATTAAAGTCAATACCTATGTTTACATATTTGTATTTAATAGACTGTGTAAGATATTTATTTTCTTTAATATTTGTATATTAATTCACTGTATTTATGTAATATTCTATCTATTGTATATAAAAGTGTATATTATAAATATTGTTTGACTGAAAGCTTTGATCAAATAGAATAAGAGACAAAAATAATAATATTACAATAAGTACTTTGTAGGTTAACTCTTAAAATATCAATAAATACAACACTTAAATACTTATACAATAAATGTAATGACAATGTCATTGACATCATTATTGAACATTAAATTTTAGAATTGTTTTTACTTTAAAGCTAATTAATAATGGTAGTTTTGAAAAGGTTAGATTTTCTATTCGTTGTCGAAAAAGTCCTAACGTTGATATATGTGTTCAGTAGGGTCTAAAGAACACATTTCATCAAAAAACCTTTTCTTGCAATTTGTGTGAGAAAAGGGTCATTTTTTAGCTAAATCCCATGAACTACTACTTCCCCAAGTACCATTTAATAAGAATGATATTTATTTTATTGGAATAGTTAGAGATACTTTAGCTCTTATTTACTTGATTCTTTGTATTAACTCTTCCAATACAGGACTGGACCAAACAGATTGAGGTCAAAAGAGTCTCAAATAAAATTAAATAAATTAAAAACATTACCAGAAAACCAACCATATTTGGCCAAGGGTGTCCAGTATTAGGAGAGTTGACTGTTACAAATAATTAAATTTTATTTAGACAATAAATTTAAAATAAATAAATTTAAAATAAATTTTATTTATTTTATGGCTTTTAATTGTTATAAGTAAACCCTTCTACCCCAGCAGAACTACAGTAGTTCTGCTGGAGTAGAAGGGTTTACTTATTATTTTAAAGAAAACCGTCAACTTTTATTGTCAATAATAAATAAAAAGGTGTACAGTAGTTTATAAAACTAATCAAAGCTTAACACCAACCAAGATAAACTATTGACTACCAAGGAGTGTAGAGCTGTTGAAATTGCTTGAATTATTAAAGCAATTTGTCGCCAGTATTTATATAAACATTTTCAAAACTTTTACTCAATATTATGGTCATGTCATTGACTTCAAGATTTTGCTGAAAAACTATGCAACTTGCACTAGATTTTATTGAAATAAAACACCCAATTATTCTGTACTTTAATATGAACACTGCTTTATGATCTTTGAATTATTTATCTGTACCTGTATAAATACAATCACATTTTATTATATTGTATAGTAATAATAAATTCATTTAATTATAAACTGAGTTTTGTGTTAGAAAGTTAAAGATTTCATTGACTATAGAGGGCGCTAATCAAAACTTCACAAGCTGCTTCACACAACAACAAGGTGGTCGTCGTCGTCGCGAGCGTACATAGCAACCGTTCTCAACTACCTGCTTATCTCGTGTTTACGTACTCAGCAGTCTGGTGTTGTGACAAGGATTGTATTTCTACACGGCGAATATTACCCACCAAAAACTCATTGGTGCATGGTTTCATTGCTACTGTGCATGTTTACTTAATATTTAATTTTAAAATATAATATTAATTTATAAGCAAGATGATGGTTGAAAAACGATTTCAGGGTGCTCCATTTGGAACACAAAAATCACGGTAAGTTGCTTACGTGCTTAAGTTGATATGTGTGAAGTGTAAAGGTACTACTGTGTACCTCAATAAATGATTTTAACAGGGCTTAGGACCTTCTAGTCTAGGCCCTGTTTGTCTGGGACTTACTACATTAGGGTAACTGTGCCAAGGCCTAGAAAATTATTTAGATATTTAATCTGGTTAAATTCATTTATACATTCTGATGAATTATAATTTTTCAATATGTATTTATTATATTTAAATTGATCATAATTTTATAAATGATTTATTATAGCCTATAAGTATAATAAATAATTATAGATAGGCCTACTTTTATTCATTGGTAACAATTTTATAATATAGAAAAATATAATAATAGGGAAAAATAATTTAAATGCATACATTATAATATTAAATGTACTTATTTATTTTTAGGTTTGATGTTGCTGGAATTCACCCACAGAGTAAAATGCCTGGTACCTTCACTCAAGTCAATTCATGCTCAAAATCTATGGACCCACTGGTACAATTATTTTTAATAATTAAAATAAAAAAATAATATTTCCTTCAAGAGTTTAAATTATTTTATCGGTTTTTATAATTGCATGGAAAATGTCACTGTGTCTTATTTGAATAAGCATGCCACTTAAATAAGTGTCTTATTTGAATAAGCATTCCATTTAAATAAGTGTCTTATTTAAATAAGCATGCCATTTAAATAAATATCTTATTTGAATAAGTGTAATTTCTCATAGCATCTAATTTGAATAAAAATAATGTCTTACTGGAACTCAACTAAATTCATCCTGATTGTATAAATTTCAAATTCTTTCTATTTTCAGCGACGAAAGCTAGGCCCCGGAGTATACAAAACAGAGGTGGGTGGGTTCAGTAAGAATGCTGTTGACTGGCGGGCTTCTGGACCAGGATGGGCAAGGGCTTACGAGGTATCACGCATGGCTGCACTTCCACATTTACTCCACAAGGAACAATGGGAAAAGAAAAGGAAAATTGTAGGTTTTCAAGCATAATTTAAAACTGTGTCTACACTACCAAACTAATTTGACAAAAAAAACTGTGATGTGCCCAAATAGTGTAGTGCTATTACATCATCATGGGCATATATTGGCACATCACATTTTTTTGTCATATAAAGTTTGATAGTGTAGACAAGGCTTAACTCTTGACTCTAGAATCTAGCCATTAACACAATGCAAAATATTAACTTAGGTCAGGGGAAATACATTATGGTTTTGCCATCTACTATTGGTCTTAGCTTCATTAATTATCAAGACCCATGCACGTAGATTCTCATAGCAAGGTTGCTATGTAGATTGGTATTTGTATAAAGTACAGTATTATCTATAGCTATACCTCATTCACTTAAGGTTAATATTTATCAGAATTGATCAAAGTGCAGTGGTTTTTTTATTTAAAAAATCATCAATATAATTCACAATTTTGATTTTGTGCTTATATGTATATATATATAATCTACAATATTGAACTGTATATGGTATAGATATTATAATGTACCGTATACGCAGTTTCTGATGCACTTTCCGAAAACAGTGGGGGATCATCTCCTGGAGGGGTGTGCCGATAGGTGCTCCACTGCTGACTGCCGAGGGTCATGAGTTTCTAGCATGAAGACGATATTGGTATTGTCACAATGCCAACAAAATTGTTTCAATTTAAAATTCAGAAAGACTGTGCTTGTTCAAAGTACTGTATGTGTTAATAACAACTATATAAACACACATTTTTATAATTATGTCCCAACTATAATATATTTTTCCTATTTCCTATCATAACAGGAGCGTAATCTTGGGCCAGGTTCTTACAACATAAAAGATTTTGTAGAAGTGATTTCTGAGAAACCAGTTAGCGTTAGTGGAGTTTGTAGCACAAAGGAGCAACGATTTCGATACACAGGAACGGTATGCATATTGATAAGAATAAATACATAATAATATTGTACAAATAATAAATTAATGTTGATATAAATACCTTTAAATTAAATCTCGGCTATTTTACATGCATATACTTGTACTACAATTAAGAATTAGGCTACAGTATGTTCATACTCAGCCCAAGATTCAGTCCAGTGAGATCGTGTGGACAGTTCTTTAGTGTGGACAGTTCTTTAGTGTGGACAGTTCTTTAGTGTGGACAGTTCTTTAGTGTGGACAGTTCTTTAGTGTGGACATTTCTTTAGTGTGGACAGTTCTTTAGTGTAGACAGTTCTTTAGTGTGGACAGTTCTTTAGTGTGGACAGTTCTTTAGTGTGGACAGTTATTTAGTGTAGACAGTTCTTTAGTGTGGACAGTTCTTTAGTGTGGACAGTTCTTTAGTGTGGACAGTTCTTTAGTGTGGACAGTTCCTTAGTATGGACAGTTCCTTAGTATGAACGGTTCTATTCTACTCTAACTACACCCATTTTTTAATGATATCCAGCCACTGTGTCATTTAACTCCAGGCTCATGTGAATGTAGCCTTATTTCTGTTCCACTGTACCATGGTTTTTACACACACCCTTAACCAATTTATTACATTTTCAGAGTGAAGTTCCAGGGCCAGGAACATACGGTGAAGGTGGTATTCCACATTCAGCATTAGAAAGAAAGGCAAAGCAATCCACAAGTACAGTTGGGATGTTAGATGCGGGGTCTTCAACGCCAAGGCATTTGCCGTCTGTGGTAAGAAAATCATCCTGAATTGGATGAATTTTGTTATAAATATTCATCCAAAACGACAGAATTTTAGCTGAATAGATCAGGGTGCAGGAATTGTGATAATAAAGATTAATGAAGATAACAACAACAATGATTATTAACTATGATGATCAAAGTAGTGATAGTGATGCCATCACTGGGAAACAGATATTCATGTCAGTGGTATGTCAAAACTGTTGATCAATCATTAACTTAAATTTTTAATTCATTTCTTTTCGTTAGGGTTGTGAATTAGGACCAGGTACTTACAGTACTAAAAGTTTCACAGAAAAACTGACAGGCAAAGTAACAAGTATACGAGGACCATACGACCTTTTCACGGGAGATCGCAATAAACCAATCAAAACAGGGCATCTAGCTGTACCGGTAAGTTAAACATGAACTATTATTTTTGTAAGCCAATTTTTTAATAATTTTTTTTAAAGTAATCTGCGGTATCTACCATACAAACTTGGTTTCCTGAGACTCCATTTCATTATTTTCTTAAAACATTGTACATACTATTATTTTTATTTTTATTTGAATAAATGTATTTGTAAAAACTATTTATGTGGCGTAGGTTTCTGCCCTGTAAGAGACTATAAATGTCAATGATGATGTAATAGATACATTTTTTTTCGACAGGGAATGGCAAATCTTGGTCCAGGTCAATACGACCTTAAATCTTTTGCAGACAAATGGAATGATGAGCATCACATCAAACATGGAAGATTTGGTAAAGTGAGTCAGTACCCAACAAGACCTTCAGAAAGAATGTATTGTTCAAGTCTACCACAGTGGCCTAGGTCAAATGTAAGTTTATAAAAATGTAATAATTTATCAGTATATATCTTCATTGATCCCTCATGGGGCAATTAACAAAGGGAGATGGATAAAATCAGCTTACAATATAAAGTACAAATTACGACATCAAATATAAAACTTTTAAGATTATGACAATGTAATAATAAAATATGATTGATAAGTTTGTGTTTATTATTAAATCTGTAAGATTTATTGGTGATTAGAATTTTCTCACTACTAATATTGTTTTTCCTCAAATGATTTTTATTTTGTTTTTATTCAGACTGACCCTGGACCTGGGTCATATACTGCGAGGGAACTTTCTCGACCACAGGCCAAAGACTCGCCACCATTTATTTCATCTGCAGAGCGATTTGACAAGAGGTCAAGGAAGTTCTTCACGGGTCAAAATGTAAGTACAAGTTGAAATATATTGATTCTTATTATTAAGTATTAGGGATTCTTATTATTAAGTATTAGGAATTCATTGATATAAAGTTAATTAGATTTATTATATATATTTATAATATTACTACAATATGCAAAACAATTTACTCTTCAAAAGTCTGGAAAGAACAGAGATATTTTACCACCAGCTTTTGCCATACATGTAAGATTATTATGCCAAGTTGGGATCATAGGTAAACCACAATTTCACTCAATTCATCAGTGCATGTTTTCTCATAACTACTGCATTATCCATAAAAGTGAATTTGTTATACAGTATTCACAATCAATGATTGAATTTTTCCAATTAAATTTTTTACCGGGATATAGTTGGAAAAAGATAAAAAGATGGAGCATAACATTTCTATTCTATATTCAGTGTATCTTCTGGTATTTATGCAATTTTGCAATTTATGCAATTTTGTTTGTTAATTTCATAGAATCCAGTTGGAGCAGGTAGATATGATATGCAGAGGTGGGTAGAGGCTCAGCATCGAAATGGACACTGTAGTGTCTTCAACTCAAAGGTTGGAAGAAAGAGCACAAAACGTGACAATATGATGCTGTAAGTATTGGTCAAATAAGGACTTTAGTACCATTCTGAGCTTCTCGGCATAACTGATTGTGAGTCACAAGAGGCATATTTGTTATATATGTTATATATACCACACTCACACAATAAGTTTCAAGTATTCTATTGCTATACAAGCTTAGCATAAAGTATATGAGAGCATAAACTGTGGTGCCTAATGCGTCATAGAAGATGCAACTCAGATACCAACTGAATTAAAGAATACATTTGTGTTGTCGTACAGTATATTGATCTTTTGGCTGTAAGTGCCGTCACCAAATGTATTTGTTATCTTTCTATTTTCCAGGGAGCGTATTCAACCAAAAAATGTGCGCCCAGAAGATCGACTTCATTTGACAAAACCACAGACAGCTCAAGACTACATCCAAGCAAGAAAGATAATATATGCACAGCAAACTTGAAATACATTTATTATGATAAAGTATGAAAATATTACCTAAGAAAAACTTTTTTGGTATTAAAAAAATGTAGTTCAGCCAACTACAGTATTATTCCAAGTATATCAGCAATGTTTTAAATTTATAAAGTAGTTTTAATTTCTCTTTTACTGGAGGCATAATGTATAGTGTTGCATACAAAAGTATATAGGACATTAAATATGTATACTATTAGTAAGTACTGTCTAATTCCAGTCTAGCTCTTCCAGACTACCTTCTCATGGGTTAGGACCCATTTACACTAGGGTAGGACAATAACGATCAACGATAAATAGATAAATATGCATTTT
The DNA here is from genome assembly GCF_964355755.1 of Antedon mediterranea. Taxonomy (NCBI): domain Eukaryota; kingdom Metazoa; phylum Echinodermata; class Crinoidea; order Comatulida; family Antedonidae; genus Antedon; species Antedon mediterranea. The sequence goes on from NC_092675.1 coordinate 20,103,920, forward strand.
TCATACATAAACCAAAGGAAACCTTTAAAAACAATTTTCATCCAGAACTATAGAATAACCATCTATGATGATGATCACTTGATCGGATTTTTAAAAATATTATTTTTATCAATGACAGCAAAGTGATTTTCCTGTAGTTCTAATATGAAAACTTTTCCAATTTATTTTGTTTATGTAAGAAAAATGTATGTTTATTTATCTTTAACATCCTAGTGTAAATGGGTAAAAACAGAAGTCATTATTCCAACTTAAAATGACTGTATAACATTGGTTTATAGTGTATTTTTAAATGTAATTTTGCAAAACAAGAATGGTGCAATACATTTATAAAACGTGTATATTATAATTGAAATTAGCTAATAAACTGTATACATATCCGTTGTGGGCTATGCTACGCAGAACAATTGTAACAACAGTTATAGACCTCTCATTTTGGACACCCCCATTCAGAGAAAACCTTATTATGGGACACGTCCATCCAAGGGACACCCCTATTATTGGGACACCCCCATTCAGGGGACACCTTATTATGGGACACCCCCATTCATTGGAAACTCCTATTATGGGAACACCTCTATTCAAGGGACACCCCTGTTATGAGGACACTACACTAGAGAAACATGGATATGTTTTAGCACAGAGCCAGCCCCTGTTCAGTGGACACTTTGTTGATTCTGACTGTGTCCCTTAATAGGGGTTCTACTGTATGTTCCAACCCTTTGTTTAAATGTACTATGCAAGAGTGACGCATAGTGACCTTGTATTGTCTCCACACAAGTTCTTCCTTCCAGGCAAAGTTATGCAAATAGATGTGAATTCAAACAATTTTATTTTTAGAGGAATCAGGTGGATGGGTGAGGAAAAATAAAGCATTTGGCAAGACAAATTATATTATGTAAATTTTCCCACCAATATATACAGTACAATGCTTAACCGCCGAAATATTGTTAACAGAAAAAATGAGTAATGGTGTAATGTTGGTAAAACTAGTAGACAATGTTGTGTTATGTTATTTTGGGATGAGTTGCCGGATTATAGTTATGGGTTAATTCAAAATATTATATAGATCAATTATCAGGGTGAAAGTGTAATAAATCTATGCAGATAAAATCTGCATATTGCATATTTAATTTGTTTTATTGTAATTATTGAGATAATGTAAAATGGTTCTCAGCTCAAATTGTGTACATTAGGAATAGTTAAGATAAAAAAAACTAATGTTGAAGCTTGGTAATGTGAACACATAATCCAATTGAGTGGTGTAGTTTGGTTAGGCAGCTTACTTGGCATCTGGTTACACTAAGGTCGAGATTGCCTGTGGTTGGTATTGGGACAAGCAAGTTGATTGGCTGTGAGAATTCTTGACAGAACATGGATCTATCTGAATGTATGTATGTCATGTTCCAATATTGTAAAGGTTTGTACCACAGGTAGAGAGTGTGTTGAAGGATAATACATGTGATAAGACACTATAAGCAAAAGCTGGCAACTGAACTTGTTTTTGTTCTTTTATTACAAAAAGATAAGTTAACTACTGTATATACTGTAGTGTATGTTTATGGCTGCAACAAATTTCAACCAAACTAAGAATTTAACCCATCCATCTTTCCAAAAACAATGACAAAATCCTTGTTAAGCAGACATGATTACTTATTATTATTATGATGATGATGATGATTTTAAGTCTCTGCCTAGATTTTGTCAGGAATGTCTTTAAGTATTGGAATCCTCTATGTCTAGACCTGCAGAAAAATCAGGAACACTGGTACACTAGTGATGAATAGCCTTTCCAAGAAGCCTTTCTCATTGCTGCATCCAAATACTGGGTTTCAGTGCTGATAAATGGGTTATTAATGAAACAATAAACAATTTCTTCTCATTGTGAATAAAATAATAATTATTGCCTCGCTTTTTTCACCTTTTAAGCTTCTTAATCATGTTTAATTGCTCAATAGCAGCTCTTCTTTTTCTCTGAAACATAAACAAGTTTAAACAAATGAAAACAAATTTTATTCAGTAATTACAAACACATTTATATAGATAGAACAATTGGAAAGAAAGGAGGGAGTTTGCTGGCCCAGTCGGTATACACGGTATGTACTCCAAACTAAACATAAATTAAGCATTACTAAACAAATTAAACATTGTGGGAGGTATACAACGAACGGCGTGTTGTTCGGACATACATGGGTCATAAGCAAGCACTCCGTGATGCATGCTTTAATAACAGCGTTGATAAGCTTATCAGCGCTGGATATGATAGGTATATGAAAATATGGTACATTGAAACAGGTAGGAAAAATATATATACACAATTGGTACTCACAGGGGTCGATGGTGTAGTTGATACAACATCCACATCAATCATTTCCGATATTTTCTTTCCGGAAGCAAGTGGATCACCTCCAGTTGTTTCAGCTAGATTTGTAGTTAGATTTGTACTTTGTATTAGTTCTGTTAGCTCAGGGCCTAGGTCCTTACCCTGACTGCATGCTTCCAGTCTGTGTCTAAGTGTTTGCAATTCAAAGTCTTGATTTGCCTTGGCTAGTTTCAGCTCGTACAGTAGTACAACATCAGACCTGTGAATAGGGTAAAACAATTAGGTGGATAATAGGAGTTGAGCATGTAATATAGGGGCAACTTAACTAATGTCTCCAAAGAAATTTGTTTTATCATGACCATCCTACAACATATATTATATATAATATTAAAAAAAAACAATGTTTAAGGTTTCCATGGTGAAAAAACACTATGTTTGTGGTACACCATGTGATTTGATGGCCATCATCTACTTTGACAGCTACAGTAATGCCATTGTTTTGGTTAACTGTGTTTAATCCAAAAAATGACTGGGGTAATAATGTTCAGCGCTTAGAGGTTTCATTATATTAGGCGCTATATAAATCCAGGATATTATTATTATTATTATTATTATTATTATTCTTTGTCCAGTGAGCTAATAAGCCCAGTTTTGCTAGGTTATGGCTCTGTCAGATGGTCTGTCAATCGAAACGTAGAAATGTTCTCAACTTGATTTTCTTTTTTGAATCACACCGCAAAACTTCACTAACTTAATAGTATAAAAACATTTTCAAGCCTATCTATTTCATACCTGAGCTCATTATACTGTACAGATATATCGTCCGTTGGCATTGGATAAACTGGAACTCCTAATTCATCTAAAGAAACCTCAATATATTTTGTCTTCTTTTGACCCACAGATGATGGCAGCTTCATCTATAATGTGGTAAGTAATAAGTAATTTCACAACAAAGAAAGAATGTAAACAACTTTCGAACATTCAAATAATAGCCTTTTTGTCATTTTTTAGTTAAAATAATTGTTACAGATAATAAAAAATAATTACCCTCTGACTTCGTAATGATACACCAGATTGCTTGAAATCTGGAAATTTAATGCCAGTTGATTCAGGAATCTAATTTGTAAAAAAAGAAAAACAAAACAAATGTTAAATCAGATTAAACTTAAACTAAACTATTTTATATATATATTATTATGTAAATTATTGTCTATCGTTGAAAGTATGCTAAATATTCTGAACCGTAAAAACGACTAAGTAACCGTTACCAATATCCCAGCCAAGATAAAGATCCAATTTTTTTAATAACTGCGTTTATTTTTCTATTTTCTTTGTCAGAATGTCAATGAGCAATGTAGTAATTTTTTGAAAATAAAGAAATTGTTTTTATAAAGGTTTATAAATTCTATTTGATTCTGAAACTGATATACATTAATGTTGTAATTTAAACAAATAGATACTAAATATCCAACCTTTGTGGAACCGCCTTCATGATCTTTAGATCTTTTACTGCTTGGCATAGTGTGCATCTTCTTCTTCTTAAAAGCTTTCTCAACTCGTCTGGTATCAGAGCTGTGGTCCGCCGCTGTTATCAACTTCTGTAAATCTTGCGCTTTCTTTTCACGTTCCTTCTTCCTTAACTCAATCTTTTTAAGTTCTTGAATTAACTGTTCTTCTTCCTCAACCTGAGGATATATAATCAATATAAACGTAGTGGCGCTATGCTTTTGGCAGTTACATACTTGCCTTTAAATACCAAGGTCAAGGGTCAGATGGTAGTGTCAAGGTTGCAACACAAGACTGAGGTTACTTCATGTGTATGATATAGAATAAATATAAAGAAAATCATAAACAAATAAAGTAACCTCCAAGAAAATGAAGAAAGGGAGATTTTTGGGAAAAAATGCACGCCTATTTCAAACTTCAATCGAAACATTTCACATAATGAAAAGTTATACCTGTTCTGGTGTTCTTTCAAATAATTTGATAAGCTGACTTTTGCGTTTGCGTTCATGTTCTGCATCAAAGACAAGTGGTGCACGACTGCTAAGGCTTGGGTCAGCACGTACTTTAGCAAGTTTGTTGACAATATTATAGTAACGTTCTTTCATGTCTTCAATACTTCGTTTCTAAAAAAAACCAATGATATAACTACAATCAACACAATGTACATTTTATTATTTTTATGTACAATGTACATCGTATATCATGCAATACATGGTGCTTTTCAATTAATTCAATTTCTGGCACACTGGTATTTTCCTATGTTCTTCAGCCTCTATAATGTTTGTTATACTTACACTATGTGTGTGAGAATCAAAGCGGTCATGAATAACAAACCAGCGGAAATCAAATCGCCCACATAGATCAAAGAGATGATCAGTTGCTTGTTTGGTCCATTTCTCATCGTGCAAATGCAGGTGATACTCTTGATCTGAATACATTGGCACCTGTACTTGCTAAAAAGCATTAGAAAATAGTACACAAACAATTACAAAATTGTGGCTATTAAAATCCAGTCTTTATAAAAATCATCAAGAAAACAGTACAGTATAACAACTACAAACATGTGGCTAGTAAAATTCAGTCTTTTAATTACTTTACAATGATTTTAAGAAATGAAACCAAAGTGTATCAAGTAAATAGCTATAAAATTAATACTATAAAATATATAATATTTTTTATAGTATTAGTTTTATAGCTACAGTATTTACTGTATACACTCAGGACTTGTCTTTTGAAAATGATAGGTGTGCTACAAATTGCACTCCGCTGTTAGTATTTTAGTTTGTAGAAGTTTACCAAAATTAAGCGTGTTGTGAATCGCACTCCTTAAGGGCAGTTTAGGAATGTGTTAGGTGAGTGATCGCACTCGCTCGCCTTAAAAGACAAGGCATGTACTTTGTTGTAAATTCTTAAAATCATGGCTGGTGATATTATGACGTCACATAAATACTGTTAAAGTTATTGCAACCTTATTAAATCTTGCAAACTGGTAATCTTTGCCTTCATCTGCAACTCTTCTCCAATGATGAAATACAAAACCATCCTACAGAAAAAAATATTCTATATTATTATACATTGTTTCAATGAATTTATTTCTCTTCTTTTTTCCTTTTAAAGATGTATTGTCTCTTAAAAACAGGAAAATTGAATAGGCAATTTTGCAGTTTTAATAAAGTTATTCACTTCTGTAGAAAAAAAATCAACAAAAATAATTATTTCACTTATAAAATGGCAAAAGAAATGGTTAATGTTAACCAAAACCATTGTCTGACAAAAACAATTTAGGTATTTTTGCTTTAAATTACATTTTTTCAGTAATTTTTTTTTTCCAACCAGTTTTTGGTGAATATGAATAAATAAATATTATGTGACATGAAAATGGCATATTCAACAAAAACAATATTTCTTTAGGGGGACAATACATCTTTAAATAAAAAAAATTCATATTGAAATCAAGAGAGGCTAAACCCAGAAAGCCACCTATACATAAAGTAAGTAAATCTACAGAGTAATGTTGTATAAATGTTCCTTCTGATTTAAAGTTACTCATTATACTACCTATTCTCATAATATTGAATTATGCAGTATGAATGAACAAAATTGTACTTGCCTTTCTTGCTGGGTTTGTAAACGGCATAAACTTCCAAAATCTCACTTTTTTTATACCAAGCTTTGCTTTCACTTGCTTATAACCAGTGTTAGTATCACTTGGGATGAGAGGTGGTGGATCACTGTAAAAAAAACCATAAACAAATTTTTCAAAAGAGAGAAGGAGCAGTAAAGCTGTAGTTTAATGTTTGTCATTTATCAACTTACTTTTTATTATCAGAGTACAACAATGCATACAGTTCTCTGTGCATGCCCTCGGGACGTTTGAAAACTGGTTCAGACTGTTTCTTTACTTTCTGTAGAGAAAATACATGATATATGAGTCATGACACATTAAATTATGACAAATCAATGTTTTTTCTAAATTATGTCAATGATGAGTCAAAAGTTGTTTTTCTTTTGCTTTGAAGGTAAAAACTTACAGGGCACTACCATTGTTGCATGGAAGTCAATCTTGTGTGTATCTGAAATTAGTTAAGTGCATCTAATGTAATCTTGATTCTCTACTGCAGGCGCATTTGTCCATTTTAGGGATAAACCTACCTTTTTCTGATCTGATCCAAAGATGTCTTTGATGGAAACCTCCGAGGTTTGCCCCATCATACCAGTTCCATCAAAATCCAAAATATCTTTTACATCACTTGACGTCATTTTGTTTGTGTATTATCAATCTGTAGTAGGAAAAAGATCTCCACAGTTTATTTCTTGAAATTTTCTGAATTTTTCTAAAATAAAAATATAATAAACTTATGGGTCAAATTTTAAAATTTAGTTTACAATTTTAGCATTGTGTGTTTATATGACAAAATTTAGTACATTTAGATATTGAAATTTTTGTGATGAGCATAGTCATGCTTAGTTCCCACTAGAGACGCAACACAAAATAAGTCAATCAAAAGCAATGGATTATTCAAACTGTCACTTGTCATTGGTCAACTTGCGGCGCTAGTTTCGTTTCACCTGTCTTTTATTTTGACTCCAAATTTGTTAAGTAACTTTATCGTGAATACCACACCTTAGAATTAGGCCTCAAAAATATTTTTACGAAGGAGAATCATAAAAAAGGTAACACATAAATCCTTTAAGTTGACAAATTTACAGGCATGTTTCTCGTACACCGTTCGTGAATTCCGCATACTCCATGTTCAATATTGTCGTTTCTATAGAGCGCAAAAAGAGCAACTATAATAGAGGGCTAAAAACCCAGTGGAATACATATTTAATGCATTTATTGGTGAAAATTACATTCAATTTCAATATATTTTGTCAATCACAATACAACTGAAATGTTACTTTTGATATTGTAAACGGTTTCGTTAACTTTTAAGAATAAACATCAACAAATTCATCATCACAACATGTAGTGTAGGTTTATACGTCAATCAAATTTCTCTGAATAATATCCCTTAGGGCTAGGCTAGGTAGTGATGCTGATATAGGGTTGATATTCTTCGAAAACAGCACATTATCAGCAGTAACATGTTACAGTATTTTTATTGACAAAATATATTGAAATTAAACGTGTATTTCAATAGATGCATTAAAAGTAGATGCATTCCACTGAGTTTTTAACCCTTTATTATAGTTGCTCTTTTGCCAGTCCATAGAAACCAAAAAATTGAAATTCGAGTATGCGAAATTCGCGAACAGTATGTGGGAAAAACGTCTGTAAAATCATCAATTTAAAGGACTTTTTATGTGATTCTCCTTCATAAAAGTACTTATGAGGCCCAATTCTAAGGTGTGGTATTCACGATAAGTTACTTAACAAGTTTGGAGTTGAAAGGAGTAAAAAAAAAATGCAGGTGCAAACGGAAATATCGCCCAACTTGTTTGTGTCTACGCCCTTGTGTTGCATCTCTAGTGACCATGCTTAGTCGCTTTCAGCTCATTATTTTCTCTTTTTCCTAGCTAGACAATTTGCACAACAAAATGAAAGGTATCAAATTATGCAACAAATTTCTCTTGCCCAAATCATTTTTTTGTTGCAAATGCTTCAAAAATAGCCTTTACTATGTGTAATTGAGTCAATAAATAATTTACAATAATAGTAAGCTACTACTAGTACTGTTAGCTAGGCCTACACTCCTAGTGCTTAACTGTCACTGTACAGGCTAGCCTCCCTCTAGAATAGAAAGTACTTACAACAGCGCCTTCTACACTAACTATAGAGTGCCCTCTGCTGTCTTTCTGTTGCAAGCCTAGCTAGGCTAGGCCTAGCTAGTAAAACCAAACTAAAATGACATGAGAAGACCTAGAGTCTAAGAACTAGCAAACTTATTAAGCTTACAAAGTAGTATAGAAATAGTCGAAGTTTAATTTAAACCCCTAAAATGTATACGTAAACGTTAACAAAAGGCATTATTCACGAATTTTCTAGGCACCAAATGCAAGATTCGAGTACACACCGTACCGTCGTACCCGCCTCAAGTTATAAGTTGAGGGCAGTATTTCATTTTGCTCCAAACTCCAAACTCATGCCAATAATGCACTGAAGGCGTCCCATATCACTTCAACAACCAAAAAAGTTAAAGATTGGCGGCGCTGTTCAAAAGAAGAAAAAAAGAAGGGTAAAATTGTAGTTTAAAAGTTTGTTTTTAGTATAAAATAGATCACCATTTCAACGTGTTTTAAATATCATTTATCACAAATGTGTGATGCACTAAGCTATCGGAAGATATCCCACCCTAATCGGAATTATGGTATATATATTAACTTTAGGCCTAGAGGCTAGGCCTAGCTTTTACTCTAAAGAATGTGACTCGTAGGGATTAGTTCGTTTGAGTAGGTCAAGTCTTGAATGGTGGTCGTTTCGTCCTTTAAAAATTTAGCAAAGAAGCACTATGAATTTAAGAAAAATGCTTTTGTACAGTTTGATAAATTTTGAATGGAGATTTTTATACTAATAAATTTAATTAGGCCCTAGCTAGGCTTAGTTAGTAACACATGCCTGTCTGTCGCAATTTTTAATGAAAAATACAATTTATTAATTCAATTTATATTTTTTTCATTTGCAGATGTTTAACTTAGTTGCTAGAATGTGTTCTAGATTACGATGCAATTTATCGCCTATCAAATTGCAGCATCAATCAAAGTCTGCTTGCAATAACATAATTCGCAATTTCAACAGCATTGCACACAAAAGCAAATGTGGGCAATACAGACAATTATATAATAAACCTTATGTACGTTCTTCAATTCGTGTTGCTGTCACAAAGTCATGCAACTTTCATACATCACAACCAAAGAATGCTGGCCCTTTGTTGGCCTTGCTGCTAAAACCAATCACTAAAGGTGTTGCAATTATCTCAGGAAGGTGAGGCCATTTTTGGAAAGTTTTTATGTGTATATAAAATTCATTTATAAATTATATGGAAAATCAATAAGACTTATTATTACCACAGGTCCACCGAGAAGAAAACTCAGTTGGGAGACTTTTTTCACATGTTATTGTTACAATGGAATTGTTGTGTATTTTGAATGTGCATTATAGTAACAACCTTTCTGTTGCCTACATCATTCATCAGTCCTCCAGTTTTAAGTCCTGAGTCCAAGAAGATTAAGTTCCAGTAAATTCAATTTTATGATGGTTTGCTGTTCCCCTGCCAAAACCACTTGATTTAGAATCTTTATTTAGTACTGTACTAGGCCCAGTATATAAGAGTGTAACTTTTTCTTTAAAGAGTGTTTCGTCAGTGGTGGAAGGGGCTACCAAAAGAAAAAAGGAAATACTTCATAGAAGTCTTACAGAAGAACAAGTACCGTATATTGGCATTTATTGGTGGTACATGTTTTGTAGTTGGCGTATTCTACGTATCCCATCTTCAGACAACTCCAATTACCAACCGTAGACGTGTCATCTTTTTCTCAGAGAGTCAGTTAGCAAAGATTGCCGCTGTAGAATATGAGAAGGTTTGTGGGGACATTATTGAATGTTTGTTTGTACACATTGTTGGAACCATACATTTACATATATTGATTCAATTCTATTTTCCTATGTCTTCATTGGCTCCTTCGCCGATACATACAGTAAAACAATGTAGAGTGTTATTAGTTGATAACCCCCAACACTTTCCAGCTTATCCATCAACTCATTTCTACCAAGCACTTCTTAGGTCACTTCTTAGTATTGGTCAAGGCCAGACTGCTATATTTAGCTCGGCTCTACCTTATTAAATAGAACAGTTAATCTTTCACTCATAAAATATTCTTCCCATTCAACTTATAAACATTCATTATTTGTATACTATCATGCATTATTCAGTCCTGCAGATTATCATCTTTGTGTGTTTCACAGTTTTTGTTTTCAATGGATTTTCTATAATCTTTTATCTAAAGCTCTGTCTTCATTATCAAACTAGTTTGACAACAAAGTGTGCCCAAATATGGTAGTGATATGGCCAAATATGGTAGTGATATGGCCAAATATGGTAGTGATATGACATCATCATGTCCATGTGGGCACATCACATTTTGGTGTCACATAAAGTTTGATAGTGTAGACAAAGCTTAACAAAGTGAGGCCTTTTTCTTTAATAACCTGGCAAACCCTTCTTTTTCAGCAATGCATGCAGTTTGATAAGAAGTTTGTTGACTCAGAAAATGACTTGTATCGTATAGTTGAGGATGTTGCTTCACAGTTAATAAAACACAACCAACACATTCCAGAGATTAAGAACAAAACATGGATCGTTCATATTGTAAATGACCCTCAACAGAAAAATGCATTTGTTCTGCCGGTAATACTCACGTTTTTACCCTTTTTTTGTGTTCAGTGCTTAAAGCTCTGTCTACACTATCACATTTTGTGAAAAGGAAATGTGATGTGTCCATATAATATATGGACATGATAATGTCATATCACTACCATATTTGGGTATATCACTACTATATTTGGGCATATTATAATTTTTTGTCAAACTTTTTTGATAGTGTAGACAGAGCATTACAACTAGTGTGAGATGCTTTGTTTGTTAAATTCTTTTTTCTTTCTGGCTTCTTAATCAATAAGTTTGACTACAAAATACAACCTCATCCCATCTATCATTTGTTTTGATAGATTTGTGTCTTTGCAAACTACTTCTCAATTGTTTCTGACTAACTATAAATAATTTTTGATTCAGATTTTGATAATGTCATTGTTTGGTTTCACAGAATGGTCAGATCTTTGTCTTCACTGGTATGTTCCATGCCGTTAAAAATGAGCAGCAATTAGGAATCATTTTAGCACATGAACTTGCTCATGTTGTCTTAAATCATGCGGTAGGTGTGCTTCACCCTGGATATGTCTCATTGCCACAATCAATACCACTTAAAGATATATTGTCCCCAACCAAAATTCCATTGTCTGATAGACAGTTGAACTATATTTTTCTCGTCAAATTACAGTTTTTTTCAGTTTTCAATTGTTTTCGATCCAATTTTTTGATATTAAAATGCCATATTCAACAAAACAAATTTTAAATTAAAACAATTATTTTTTCAAGCGAACAAAATACTGTATGTACGTACTATTTAAGTTAACAAAAATAATAAAAATAAATAAGACCACTTAAGTTATTAAAAAACAATTCCACTTCATGACATATACTGCAGTTTTAATGTACTGTAGCTGGTATATGGAAGTAACCATATTTGGAATGTGACAAATATTCCATGACACAGTCTAGATTTTGTATCTTAGGTCATCGCAAATCGTAACATCCCTATATAGAATATACAGTAGGGTTAAATTTTATTTCTGTTTTAATTATCAGACTGGTTTTTCTCTCCATATGTTGAGAGTAACCAGCTGATCAGTAATTGTTTGGTTTATCAATTGTCAGGCTGAACAAATCAGTTTCTTGGAGTTCTTTGATTGGTTGATGATAGTGGTTTTGGCAGGGCTCTGGGCATTTTTACCGAATGATGGATTGGCTATCGTGGCTAGTTGGTTTAAGAATAAAGTTTCTGAAGTAAGTATGATTTGATAGCTCAGTTTAATTTATCCTTTTGTTGATTGAGATATTATTTTATTTCCTTATATGGAGCATTAAAGGTTCTGGGCTTTTAACAGTAATCTTTGCTGCAAGACACTGTGTTACTCATATATAGCAAATACAATAACTTAAACATTAACATTTTGGGTAGCAAAAGTTAAAATAAAGTTTATTTTTTCCATGGACATTGAAAGACTTTGGGGCACCCTTTATTTTGCTTGCTATTTTTGCTTTTGGTAAATAGTAATGGTGGCTACCTACAAAGTATGATTGTGAATATTACTTAAAACTATTATTAAAGAAAACATTATTTATATAAATAGCTTATTAACTAATTTATTATTTATTTTTATTTTAGTTGCTTATCCAAATGCCATATAGTAGAGGCCTTGAATTAGAAGCTGATGAGGTAGGCCTCCAGCTTGCTGCAACTGTAAGTACCTGCTTTGCTCATTGCAAATCTGTGAGCTGTAATAATACTGTACATCATTAAAAATTAAGATAAAATTATTGACAATGTGCCTTAATTTTCAGAGTTGTTTTGATGTTCGGGAAAGTCAGGTGTTCTGGGAGATGATGGCGGATGCAAGTGAGAAAAATGATGAGTTGGACGTTGAATGGCTAAGTACGCATCCAACGCATGAAAATAGAGCAAAGAAATTTGAAGAATTAATACCAAAGGTAGGATCTTGTAAAACTGAACTTCAAAACATAGGGAGAGAGATTGATCTTAAATAAAAGCTTTTGAATGTTTTAATATGCGTATCGTCAGCAGTTATTTTACATTAATCGATCAAATTATTAAAAAGTATTCCAATCTTGAAAAATAAAGAGGTGGGCTTATTTTATTCTTGTGTGACATGAAGATGCCGTATATAAATCTAGGAACATACAGTTTACCTAGCTGCACCAGTCAATAAAATAGTCTTTCATTTAAGATCAATCTCTCTCCCTATGTTTTGAAGTTTAGTAAGTTTTACAAGATTGTAATTATAACCTAGGTGTAGGTGTGGTTGTTTAGAAAGTGTTGTTGTTCTAGAGGGGTAGTTTTCCTAGGGGCATAGCAGTTGGCCTAGAGGGTATTTGTAAGATAGTGGAACTGGAACAGCCCCTTATTATCGATAAAATTGGCCCGATTTTGTTCTCTCTTTTCTTTTTCTAAACAAATGTTTTACCGTAAGAGCTTATGTTATGCTGTTTAATGACATTATACGTTTACTACTCCAGTAATAATGGAATATTGGTTTGGCTGTTACTACTTCATAGAAGAACTTAAATTGATTTGTTTTTTTACAGTTTCTCCCTAATCGACAATAAACGTTTTTGGAACCTAAACAATAATTATATCCATGATGTGGATATGACTTAAACATTTCTACTTATTTCATTTTCCAATTCGTATTCTACAGCAAAGAACCTCCTAATTTTACTTTAGATAAAAAAATACCTACACTATTAATCAATTGATTACATTAGACGATTTGAAAATCAATCTCTCTCTCTCCCCCGTTTGACAGGTTCATACAACTCTTAGTCTGCCTATTATGAAAACATAGCTAACTGTGCCAACATTGTTTGTCCTAGAAGTTTAAAAAAAATAAATATCGCTACAGTTATTACAAAATAGACTACAAATCGATATTTTAATAATTTCACGTCAAATATTGTTAAATGTAGTGTGGTACAACGCCCTCGTAGGCCTCTCTTCACACACAATTTGATTTTACAATACAATTGGCACCAAAAGAAGCAGCTTGTTAATTTGGTTACCAATCGTAGTTGTCCAAAGCTGTAGTTGTCCTATGGGCAATTGGCCGCCAATTGTAATTTTCCTAGTGGGTAATTGTCCTAGAGGGTAGTTGTCCTAGGGGGTAGTTGTCCTAAAGGGTAGTTGTCCTAAGAGGGTAGTTGTTCGGGGGGTAGTTGTCCTAGGAGGGCGATTGTCCAGGGGGTTATTGTCCGGGTGGTAGTTGTCCAGGGGGTAGCTGTCCTAGACCCGTCTAAAGTAAAAGAGGATTAAACCAGTTTTTAGGTGGACATAAGTTCCTAAAGAATACAAGGCCCAATAGCGCATATAGTCCCATCATTTATTGTAGCCAGTCTTATTGTTGTATTTGGACAGTAAATAATATTATTGTTAAAAACATTATAAATTGTGCTTATATTTTTTTTTTAACTTCAGGCAATAAAAATAAGAGAGTTCTGTAACTGTCCTAGTCTTCCACAAGAAGATCCAAGGCTAGTGCTAAAGAGTATGAAAGCTCAGAAAAGTGAAGTCGTCAAAAAAGAACCACGAACAATGGTTGTACCAGGAATTGTGATCAATCCAGCTGAATTATGATGATGTGATAGTATAGTTCAATATCTGCCTGCTTATACTGTACTGTAATAGCCATAGAGATATTGTTCACTATAATTTCTCTTCGAGTAGTGTACCTTAATATTTAAAGTATAGTTAATCAGGATCAGTGCACTATCTAAAATATACTTGCTAATGATCATGTGAATGATATAATAATCATGTAGATGTTTATTTATCCCTTTGAAGCAATGGAATTATAGGAGATTACTTAATGGCAAGGTAGAGACGTTGATATTCAAAATCATGGATACCATCAAAGTTTTGTCAACCTCTTAATATTCTGAGATATGAATTTAAGACATTTTGATTTAGCAATTATGATCAATGCAGATAAAGATAAACCGAAGTAATGCAATACATTACTTTATAATGTTAAAGAACATTGAAAACCTATGCACATGATGACTTGGTTTTATACAAGTGCAAATACTCTATTATATTTTATTAAACTCAATGAGAAGTCGTCGTAGTAAATATTAATTACAATCATTTTTTTAATGTTACATAATGATGTACAATATGTATTTTATGAATAAAAATATACAAAAATAGAAAATTAACAGTTTTTTATATCAGACCTTCCAACAAGCTCTCAAAATAATTGCAACCAATAGAGCCCATCAACCTAAAATTAATATTATTATGATTATTGTACAGTATAATCATTTCAAAATCACTCGCTTCTTCCAAAAATGAATGAATCAATTTAAAGAAAAACAATTTATCCAAAAAAACAGTTAATCCAGAAAACAACGTATTAAAATTCTTATATTTGCTGAAAACTAAGATTCTATATCCATCTATATCTGTTAGTATTTAGTAAAACGTAACATTAACTTCTGTTCCATATTAACATCACTTATTCTATATCTACAATATTGCACCTTTACAAACATACTTATAAATTCATAATGTATGTTTTGAATAATTCTATAAACAAAGTCAATATTTTCTTACAGATACTTAAATTCAATAATTTCTAACAGTATGGTTAGTGTTATAATAGACAAAATGCATTTTATCTTATAATATTAATAATTTATTTACAAACTAATAAACAAAAGTAACATTACAAATTAAAGAAAATAATTACATTAGAAATTAATTAGTCTCTTAAAGTTAATCTTTAACTGAATATATGCCTTCTTTAAACTTTTGTATTTACAGTAGAACCTGTGTGACTTTCCCATGAAACAACGTATTTAGGCATATCTCTAAAGCCTTGTCTACACTATCAAACTTTGTGATCTGTCCATAAATGGACAGGATGATTTTATATCACTACCATATTTGGGAATATTACTACTATAATTGGGCACATAACATTTTATTTGTCAAACTAGTTTGATAGTGTAGACAGAGCTTAAGGATAACCAACACTGTAGCCAAGTAAATCTCTGCGCGTCTTCAGCAGGATTTTAGGTTTGTTTTGTAAAAAAGTTCCTGGTACCGGTCATTATTTTAACAATGGGTCATACCACCATATGTCGTATTCTTTCTTTTTGTTCATTTCCTTTTTGCTTTCCTTCGTCTACTGATATACCGTGTTAGATTTGGGTGGATTTGGTTCAGCGTCTCTTTTGGAAGTTCAGGTATTGGAATACTTTTGTAGCTAAGTTCTGTTGCCTGGTTCTCTGATACCCATGTGTCAGGTAAGCTAGAGAAAGTAGAAACATGATGAATTATATTATCAAAGTTAATTGTTTCTTTTACATGGGAGATAAAAGGGAATATCAAGTGTTGCCTAACTACCGATTACCGTAATGATAATAATTTGCAAGTAAAACCACCAGAACCACCTGTCATACTCGTAGCATAATAAATAATAATAGTATTATATAATGATATAATCAAGGTCTGACTTTTGATATCACCATCTTTAAATGATAGTTTTAACTTACATATCTTCAGGTTTCCAATGAATCAACATAGAAACATTTCCATTCTCTTCAGTTCTTTTACACTTCACCTACAAAACAAAAACAAACACATATCAGCACAAATTTGAGTTGAGACATATAGGATTTGTAGGGTAGTTAGTTTAGAATTTTAACTTACAATTCCTTGGAAAATGATACTACGACCCTGTCCTTTAGTGTCCAATTGTGTTGTCATGTTGACTGTCACCAGATGATGCTGCAGTGCATCCATCATTCTAGTGTCAAAGAAATCGGTTCTTTTAACTTGAGAAAGTCTGCGTTTATATCTTGTTCGTTTTCTTCTGTATTTTCCTGGACTGTCATCTTTGTTTCTTGGCATCTTTGGTGAACTCTGCTCGGCAAAGTGAGATTGAACATGTCTTGCCCGACCTTCACGAGTGCTGTATGCCAAACTACATCCACTGATGACACATCGAAAGGGTTTATCTCCACTGTGTAGAAGAATGTGTCTTAGTAACCATTCTTTGCTGCTGGAGGGCTTCTTGCGTACTTTACATTCATCCCAAAGACAAACGTATCCCTTCTCTTTCTTCCCTGTCAGCTGTTTCTGAGCATGTTGTTCTGTAAGATGATCGGCAAGGTCAGCACTAGTTTCTACAATCTCTCCACACTGATCCCATTTACAGATATAGTCTGGTTTCTTGTCTAGATTTGGAGTGTTGGTTCCACTACTATTCGTGGTTGTTTGTGATGAAACACTGCTGGCATCATTAACATCAGATGTACTAATCATTGTCCAGTTCTTCTAATCATCTGTAACAAAATATTTATCACTGACATTAAATAAATTAAATATAATTTTTAAAAATCACTTTTCCCTGGTTTGCATATTTTGTCATTCTTAATCTCTAGCTAGGCCTATATTATTATTATTAAATTTCAGTGTACAGTAATTGATGAGTGGTTTTATATAGGCCTAAATAACATCTCAACTCTATTTATAATCCGCTAGGCCTAACTGGAGGCTTACCACTCACACTATACCGACGACTATGCACACGCTGCTATCGCGGTTTACACCACCGACGAGGCGGCGAAAAGCTGGGCCTAACAAATGTACTTGTTTTATTCAATTAAAACGGGTATATAAGTTTGAAAATGGGATGTAACAAACACTTATAATAAAAGTAAACTATAACAATGTAAAAATCTAAATATTTATAGACTAACTAACCAGTTTAAACAAGATATTTCAGCACCCCAACCGAACCTCTTTATTTAGCTTTTCTCAAGTTTTTAAAATTCTGTTGATTTGACCTCTGACCTTAAACAGACCACATGGCGAAAACGAATTCGGATAGAGATAGAGCCTGTTCACACTTACGGCATAAGCCACCCGGGCGGCGATTTTTTTTTTCGTACATAAGTTGGGGACCCCCTCATGAAACGTCACAAAATAAACATGAATAATTCATCAGTTAAATTTTCTTGTTCCGTGTGCACCCAAGCGTATAGCAACAAGAAGTGATTACAGTAGTTTACACAAGTGCGGTACGATTCTAGGTCCCGATTCTAGGCCTATCTCCGCTGTGGTTGCCGCGTGCGATTTCATAATAGAATAGCGGCGTTTTGTGTGGATTGTCGAAATAATCAGCCTTTAGTTTATGGTGTGTTTAATATAATTTATTACTAAAGAATTACGTGTTAAAATTATAGTTTCTATTGATACTATTAGGCCTAATTACTATTCTCTAAAACCCATGTCTATAGTAGTAGCTGTGTTGGTGTGTGTGACGTGTGTGTGTTAGAGTCAGCAAAATTAAACAATAAACATTACACCAAAATACATTTTTTATTCTCGTGGGTCTAACCTTCCCATCTCATGTGTTCATATACGCGCAGTTCCTTTGATTACATGCATATTGTTTGATAATAAAATAGCAGAATTAAAAAAATACAGTACACAAATTATACACATTCTTTATTCTTGTGAGTCTAAGCTTTCTTTGGGCTATGTCCAATGAATTACTACTTAGTGTAATGTCTTGCCTAGCAGTCGATTAGCCTCGACTCGACACATTTTGCATAGTGGTGTGTGTGTGTGTGAAGAAGAGTGCGCGAAGGCAATCACGTGAATTGACTTAGAATCCTAGGCCTACTGTAAAAGTATCGTATCGCAGTTGTGTAATCACTTCTTGTTGCTATACGCTTGGGTGCACACGGAACAAGAAAATTTAACTGATGAATTATTCATGTTTATTTTGTGACGTTTCATGAGGGGGTCCCCAACTTATGTACGAAAAAAAAAATCGCACCCGGGCGAACGCTTTGCGTAGCTAGCCTATGTCGAAGTGTGAACTAGGCAGTAGCGTTAACGCAACTCACTGCTACATTTCCGTGTTACAAAAAATTACTGCGCAAAAACAAGTTTTCCGCGCGTGATTTTTAAAAGGCGTATCATTGTACAAATCACATTTAGGCCTACCAAATTCAAGTTCATTCCTAAGAAAGCCCATTATAATGCCATTTTAAGTATATGTTTTTCGAACGTAATCCGTTCTAACGACTCAATTAGTAATCCGTTTAAACAAATTGCAACACAGGCCTATATGCCACATAATAATATATTCATTATAAAATGATCACCAATCCCGTCACCAATAATTCGTCGTGACGAGAATTGAATTCTAGTTTAGTTTAGGATTATATTTTTGTTCATCAGTAGGCCATAGGACTTTGTTCTGAAATAAAAGTTGATTGTTTGATTTAATGAACTACAGAAGGAAAACTGAATCCAATCATAAATCATAATCTATGTATAAAGCTCAACATGGTTTCGTCGTGCCAAGACGATCAACTATTAGGCCTACTCAAGTCTCCCAACTTTACCATCACCTAGCTTCTAATCTTGATAAACGTAATTCTCCTAAAACCAATGTTATATTTCTGGATTGGTCCAAGGCCTTTGATAAGATTTCTCATACTCTTCTTCTTCAAAAACTTCACAACTATGGTTTCTGTGGCACTACACTTAATTGGATTTCTTCTTACTTAATTGGTCGGTCACAGAGAGTGCTTTTTAATGGTTCTTCCTCCAAGTAACATCTGGGTTCGACGGGGATCTCTACTAGGCCCTCTGTTATTTAATATTTTTGTTTCGGATCTTCCCTCTACTCTTTAATCTAATATTCTCCAATGCTGATGACACTGTTGTCTTATTCAATCTAACTCTGATTTCCTTATCCTACAATCTGATCTTGACAATATTCTTTCTTGGTCCAACGTAAATAAAATGTCACTTAACATCAATAAATGTAAAGCTATGCACGTTTCTCGCTCTCGAAATCTCACTCTCTACCCTTATACTCTTAATGATATCCGTATATCTCTAAAAGTTGTGTTAGACCGAATATAAATATGTATATTGACACCAAAAGCAAATCTGTACGACAAGTGGTTGTCGAGATATAAGAACCACACATTATTAACCTTTGACCCCGGTTTTGGGCATGTTCGCCCCGGATAGCGAATTTGGCACATATCCCATGTTGTTCCTTGGGGTCAAATTATCCTATAACAGTTGAGATATTCTCTCCTAATTAAATGCATACAAATCTGACCCAGGTCCTAGACTACTTCTGCCTCCAGGACTTTGATTTATCCGTCGTACTGTTGGTACCAATGACTCTCATTCTCTTCTTCTATTTTACAAATCCTTGTGTCGTCCGATTCTGGAATATGGTGCTCCTGTGTGGTTTCCACATTTGGCTTCCCATCCTTATCTCCTTGAAAACCTCAACGCATTCTTACAAGATACTTTTTTCAGTGTAAACACTTTGAACGTCCTACCTACGCGAAAGATTAGCTCTCCTTCATCTTCCTTCTTTGACTTCTCGGATTGATTTCCAAACTATTATCTTTGTTGTCAAATATTTATATTAAAGATGTATTGTCCCTTGAAACACAAAAAAATGAACGTCAAAATATTCTAAATTTAAATTGGCCATATATTAAAGTTATTCACCTTAAGTTGAAAATTCGAGCCAAAAACAACAATTTTACGTAATTAACA
Source organism: Antedon mediterranea (assembly GCF_964355755.1). NCBI lineage: Eukaryota > Metazoa > Echinodermata > Crinoidea > Comatulida > Antedonidae > Antedon > Antedon mediterranea. The sequence goes on from NC_092675.1 coordinate 20,124,147, forward strand.
GCTAAATTAATTTGATTACATTTCATCGGGATAATCGTCCGGAGCGAAAGTAAACAAAGATTTCAAACCACGAGTATACATTATGCATGATGCTAATTAGGATTGTTTACAACTCGTCACGGATGAGAATGTGTTTTCACACAGATCGCGAGGAAGTTTTATGATTATGCATAGGCCTACAGAGTAGCCAAATAAGCGCGTTGCATTATGAGATATGTTTTGATAGAAAACATTGACTGGAAGTCAAAGTTATTTTTTTAACCAAAAAACGTCTGTATTTCAGTTAAATGATTTCTTTTTCAACTCATTTCTGGTGAAAATTAATAACTGCGATACTTCAAAATGACCAGACACACTTTTTTTCGATTTTTTTTTTTTTTTTTTTTTTTTTTGGAATTTGACAAAGGGACAATACATCTTTAATTATTGATCTCGATGTTTCTTCATTTTTTTCTCCTATTTCTCGTCACAAATTTGATCTTCTATTCAGGCCACCATTTGCTCGAATTGTCTGTTTTCAATCTTCACTTTTCCTAGATTCTTTAAACTTTGGAATGGTCTTCCCTCAGATTTAAGTGAGCTTGCTCTCCTTGTATTGGCTGAGGTTTCAAGAATTCGATACTAGTCTTCGCCAACACTATGTATTTTGATTTTACCTGGTCCCTGCTGCATTTTTTTTCCATAACGTCTTAGATTTTAATTAATTTTTTTTTCATCATTTATATTATACTTATATTATATTTTATTTCTGTTAAAGGAAAATCTTTAAACAGTGATTGGGTTCGCTTTTGACAATCCTTACTTTTTGTTTAATGTTGTATTTTTTAAAGTATTCTGTTGTAATTGTAATGAGCCGATATTGAATAAATCAAATCAAATCAAAATAATCCCATATCTTCAATACGATAGGCCCTTCTTTATAATAAAATAGAACATTTTATACTATATCTTGCGCTTCACTAAATGTTTACTAGGCCTCTGATTATTACAATTAAATTGGTAATACTTTCATTACTAAATTAATAGATAGAATATCAAAACATTATTTAATAACTAGAAGAGCAATATTAAAACTAGGCCTACGTCAAAATGTCGTTCAAAACGGTGTGTAAGAAATATTTCTTTACTGTACCCTATGTATTTTAATTGTATTTCTGATAAAAAAACATACTCAGATTCAGCTTGCGTGAAATAAAAGTAAATAATATAAAAGCAATGTTTTTTCGGGGAAGTACTGTATATAGAAATCAGAAATTGAAAAACGAAGTAATAATTAAGATGGCCGGCCGTATTTCAAGAAATGTTTTTTTTTTTAACAACGGTCATCAAGGCAGTGTAAAATCTAAAATGGAACTTTTTAAAAAACTTAAACGATTCTTGGACTTTCTGTGTTTAAAACAATTCATTAATATAACGAACGCCGTACGTCTAAACAACCTGGACATTTTAATCCGTGGATTTAGATTACCTTATACCGCTTGCGTAAGCCACGCCAGTCTTACGCCATAACGTACGTGTGAACGTACCCTTATGGGTAGGGAACACCTTTTCTATTGTATTGTGACTCAATGACGAATCACCAAGCAAGCTCATTCAACCGTAAAGGTGACAAACTAAAATTATACCAAAACAGATGTCGCAGAAGGAAGTTTACTCTGTTTAGAGTTGGCAGAATTTTAATCTTTTACTGTACAATTATGTGATTTAAATTGTGAATTTTAACAAAGAAATAGGTCAAATTGTATGTAGATGTACTTTAGCTTGAGAGAGTTCAAATGATCTATTGAGTCGACGCCAAACAATTACTTATTCAACAGTGAGTTCGGCGCTTACATTTAAAGATGGCTGGAGCGTCTTTAGCAACCGTGTTTATTGTGTTCATTTCCTTCTTACGTTCATCTAATGGTCAGACGAATGCGGTAAATGTTGCAGTGAATAAGCCGATTACAGCATTAATAACTTGTGGAACTCCACCAGAATCGTTTTACGCCCAAAGTGAAGGATCGAAGCCGGTAACACAGCGACAAGAATCACTTTGTGATTCCTCAAATGCTACTTTTGCTCATCCCCCAGAGTTAATGGTTGACCTTAATGATCCAACCACTGGGGACGTATTTACCTGGTGGCAGAGCACCTCAAAGAACATGCTTCATCAGGCTGGCATGAACAATAATCCTCTTCCTGAAGCAACAATAACTTTAAATCTACTGGAGGTAATTTGTCAGATATAGTAATTGATCATTTTATATACGTACCGCAGATAATTAATTTGTCTATAAATTTAAAAAGCCTCAATAAATCGCACTAGAACTTAATATCAATATAAAATTTAATGACAAAAAGAGAGATCGACGTTTCGGTACCATCATAGAACCATTTTCAAGATCAAGTGAATACAAAACAATAATAATTATGTGCACTAAGCACCAAAGTTGGTGACAGGAAATGCTAATTTGGGGCTAATTAAGTAATTAGCTCCTCCTACTGAGTTAGATAAACAATTTAGCTTTGATGGAATCCGATTGTTTATTGAATGTAGGCTAGAACTTAATAATAATAATAATTAAAAACCAGGAGATAAATTTTACATGCCCAGTTTCTCATGCAGTACCTGGAACCTAATACAGATTCAGGTTTTAGCGTCAAATTCGTGACGCCTATCTAATATTTTATAAAATGTGACCCAACCCTGAATTTCAAAGTGCGGCGCGATTACCGTTGCTTACTAAAGTCTTCTATCAAAATATAAACAAAGTGTCAATCCTGACATTGGTAAGCAAAATGAGTTGAGAGGTTACTGAGGTTTTTAAAACTCCACAATCTTTTTTTTTGTCATCGCTAAAACAGATGGAAACTGCACAATTTCTATTCTGAATTTAAATTTCACAAAATTTCCTATGTTTAGTAAGTCATTTTGCCAGGGAAATAAATGGATTTGATAGACCATTTATTATAAAGTTATTTGGCAACAATGTTATATTAGAATCAATTGAAATAGAGACCTAATTCATACAATTATATTTTATAGTTCCATAATATAGAGAAAAAAGATGAGGTAGTCTTTTTAGGGGGTCTATGGATTTTAAACAGGTTACTTAAATCACAGTAATGATATGCTCTGTGGTTTTAAATCACTTGTGGCATTCTGTTACTAAGGAACAATAACAACAAACGTTATGCACGAGTGTAGATATACAATGCAATTTATATACAATTTATTTTATTACTATTTACTATTCATAGTAAAAAAAATATTTAAAATCGTTAACACTTGTATATTTATTTGTTTGTTTAGATTTATTTCAGCATTTTTTTATTTTAATGTAACCATCATTTTCTATTTCAAACGCATCCAACAGTGAGCAACTTGCCTGCTATTACAGGACTTTTTTATTAAAATATCGTGCTTATAAATAATAGTATGATTTGAGGCTTTGGAGTAGAGTTGAAAGAGTTACAAGCCTAGTCCTTGGTCAGGATTGAACCCTGGACCTTGTGATTTAACCACCAAGCTACAGCTCCACTATAAATTAAATTGCTGTAATGGTAGCAGTTACAAGTAATTTGTTTCCAATTTATCATCCGCTTTTTCATTAACAATGTGTTTTATCTGCCGTTTATTTACAATATTTATCATTGTCTACAAAGAAAGATGAAAATTGAGTTAATTAAAAACTGTACAAACATCAAGGCATGATGCGTCAATTTGAACTCCACCCAGGTACATCTGTTACTGATCAATGAGAGAATGAAAAGCATCCAGTTTCACAATAGCCTTTACAATATTGATTTTTCTTTTCAATGTGTATGCATTCACTGTCTGTCTTATCAGAATAATGCAGCCTTGATCGTAAACGGTTAGCATTAAATTTTTTTAATATGCCTCAGAAAATATTGCAATTCCCATTCCCTACTGTACATTTTTCTAATTTATGGTCACAAACTACATTTAATGTAAAAATAAATACTATATGGTCCTACTGCGATAACTTTTTCAGCTTTAAACGGTTAAAAATGTTAAAATAAGTCGATTCTAATCATTTAAGCAGCCCGATATTTTTGTTTTTCTTCTGTGAAACATTTTTTTTATGTGGGAAAATATAAATTATGATATATATTATTTATTTCTGTTTTAGTAGGATGGTAAAATTGTTTTGTTTTTTTAGAAAAACTTTTAAAGGACTATCATTTATTTAATGATGGTGGTTACCTAAATGTAATTATTATTTTACAATTTTTGTGGAATATGACCATTTCAGTTTTTTAAATAGGAAATATTTGTTCCAAAATTTACAATTTTTAGAAGGGAGAAAGATCTTTTGGTGAGTAATTAAAAAAAAAATCATTTACAGTTATATTGTGGTGTATGTTTTTTTTTAGAGTTACCTTGTTGACTATATCAGCATTCAGATGGGAGACTCAGTCCGTCCAACTAGGATGACATTGCTAAGTTCTCTAAATGGAATTACATTCAGGACTTGGGAACATAAAGTCACAACCATTAGTGACTGCATAGATCAGTTTGGTGTGCCGCAAAAAACCATTGCAGATAGTGAGAATGCAGTTCTGTGTTCATCGTATGGACGAACCGAACAAGCACAATACGAGATCGTAAGATCCAAGATTCTTTCTTTTTTCAGATGTGTTAATTTTCTAAAGCGTGACATTAAAATGACATATTCAACAACAAAAATTGTAAAAATTATTTTAAAAACATGAAAACTGGTTAAAAAGGTCAATTTGCAGTTTTAATAAAGTTATTCATTTCTAAAAAAAAATACTTCACTTATAAAAAGACCAAAGAAACATTTAATTTTAACCAAAAACTATTGTCTGACAGACAATTTAAGTAATTTTTGCTTTAAATTACACTTTATCAGGTAAGTAATTTTTTTTTGCTCAAGTTTTTGGTCAAAGTGAATAACTATTATGTGACATTAAAATGGCATATTCAAACAAATATATTTTTTAGGGGGAAAATATATCTTTAATTTAAAATATCAGCATTTGCAACCATATGATAATAATCCATTATACTGTATTTTCATGAATTTTTGTAGAAAAATAAAAATATTTGCCCATTTTTTGGAAATTTATCAAACTATCAGATGTGTTTAGTCTGGACTGGACTATACTGAATTGACAAATTATTTCCAGGAAAATATAAAGGCAATTTCAACCAAATGTTTAACATGTCAGAAATGATAAAGAACTTGTGTCGTCTTATTTTTGGTTATTCTAAACATGGAGGAATTATAAATAATAATTCCTCCACGTATTGGCAGGTCTGTGTTTAGTTTTATTGTTGAAATGATAGTTGTACACATAAACAATCATCAACTGCACTACCCCTAGGATCAATAGCATAAAAGATATAGCAATGATTCGAACAATAGCAGAAAACAGACAGGACTGGAGGAAAGCAATCCGAGATATAAAGCAAAGCAGCCGAGGTGGGAAAGTTATCAGACTATCTGGCAATAAACAACAACACATACAGTATTGTTTTGTGTGAAAAGTGTGATTCAATTTCAACAAAGCCTACTACCTTTACAATCCTCTAATTGTCATTTAAGTTGTGAGAATATTTAGTTTGCAACATATGAAAACAATTGTTTAATCTTGTTGTATTGATTGTCTAGAATCCTGTGCAATAGACATACATTGTACCTGTGTTAATATTGTCATTTAAATATTGGAGTATTTAGCAATTGAATGATGCAGTGACAAAATCATTAGTCCTACAATTGAGCCCAACTAATTAAAAACATGTATTATACTATATGAACAATGCATAATAATGCCTAAAATAACTTTGTATGTATATTGAAAACATTGAATCTAAGAAAAAATATTACTTTCCAAATGTATTGAATATAATATGTGTATATACATACAAAATATTAAATAATAAATTAAATTTAAGATATATTGTCCCCCTAAATATTTCTTCTTTTTTTTGTGTTGAATATGCCATGTCACATAAGAGTAATTCACTTTTACCCAAAACTGGATCGAAAAAAAAAATTAATTTCCTTAAAAAATGTAATTTAAAGCAAAAAATACTTAAATTGTCTGTCAGGCAATAATTTTTACTTTTAGTTCAAATAAAATTAATACATTTTTTTTGTATTTTAATAATTGATTTAATATTAATAATAATTGTTTGTTTACAGAAGTGAATAACTTGATTAAAACTGCAAAATTGCCTGGTTTGATTAATCTTCAATTAACAGGTTTTTTTGTGGGATAATGCATCTATAAGTATTCTAACAATACCAAAATAAAAGAATTTGTTGATTATTTTTTTTTTGCGATTGAATTCAGTAAATATTAATGATGATGCATTCATACAAATTCTTCAATTATCACATCTTCTGTATATCTGTATTTCAGATCCAGTTTACAATGCCAGTCGCCGAAGAGTTTACAGAATGGAAACGTGCAAGATACATTCGTTTTGATTTTTTTGCAATGAACCTCAAATTTGGACTTTTGTCAGGGGATATATTTGTAAGTCTAGGTTTATATTTGTAAGTCTAGGTTTATACATAGAGATAATATTATAGTAGTGTATATAACATACACCATCATCATGGTGAATTCCTTCTCCACTGAGACTCTATTTACAGCTCCTGCTACTGAATAATATCTATGGTTTATGAGTTGTATTGACAAATATTAACAAAATCGTTATTTATACCCCTTTGTGTTCTATATGATAAGCTAATTGACATTTTTCTGATCCAAATATTTCACGCAATATGTTCATTATGGACTAAAATCTATTTTCATTTAAATGACTGGTTAGTTTGCTAACTAAATTTCATATAAACCATTGCATATGGAATAATATATTCAGTAGTAGTATGTTACATTGGATCTCATGAAATTTTGTTATCGTTAGTCTTCCTGAAAACTGTACATTTTATTAAATGTTTCACAAATTTCTAAATTTGATGACCTATTCAATTTTAAATTTCAGTCTGTTTTTTTTTATAAAACAATTATCTACAATTTTTTAAGATGACATATTTAACATCACACATTAACATTTATTGCTACAGGGTGATAACATAAGATGTAAATTAACACTAAATTTGCATTTTTCAATATCATAAACAAACTTAAAAATTATCATATATTCTCTCAGAATTGTTTTTTTATATTCTGTATTGATTTTAGACATCAGGTTTTCTAAGAATGGTGGACTGCCTGTAAATCGATATTTGAAAATTAGTTTAATCTAATGATTACACAGACCATAAGTATAGCATAGACCTCTTTAAAGATAACCACATACTGTATTACAGTTATAGTATATGATAGAAGACTCTACAGATAGCAGTGCTTAATATAATGTCCATTAATTTACACTTGTTTGTAATTTTAAGACTTTCTTTGTATTGAAAATGTAAAAAAAATGAACAACTTATCTATTTCTCTAATTACAGCACCATTATACTGTACGAAACATTGTAGTAGAGGCTCAATGCGAGTGTAATGGTCACGCCAACGACTGCGCACTACAATTTGACGAAGAATCTGAAAACGATAGGTATCAGTGCGTGTGTGGGGGTAACACGGGCGGATTCAGCTGCGACCAGTGCTTACCTTTCTTTAACCAGTTACCTTACCAACAAGGATTTACTAATTTTGCTTGTTTAGGTAACTTTTTTAAAAGATGTATTGTCCACCTGAAAAAATAATTCTTCAAATTTGTTTGTTGAATATGCCATTTTGTCACATAATAGTTCTGAAACAAATGTAATTTTTAAAAAAATTGTCAAATTGGCTGCCAGCCAATGGGCTTTTGATTGAATTTAACCATTTATTTTGTCATTTTATCAGTGAAAATTTGTTTTCGTTTTTTTTTCTATGAAAGTGATTGACTTTATTAAAACTACAAAGTCTGATTTAATTCATCTTCATTTTTCATGTTTTTTCTGGGACAATACATTTTTAATGGTTTAATTATTGATATTTAGTTTGAATATTAAATATAATATGGCTCTTACAATTTTTGTTTAGTGTACTGTATGCTGTTGTTTTTGGTTTATTTTAATGAATGAAGCATCATAAAATCATTTTTTTTTCATTTGTCATATCTGTTTAGGTGGTCAATGCTTACAGTAATTTTTACTTATTTTGATCTCTCTCACACATTGTTATCCTTTTCTTTTATTAATAAAAACTCTCTTGCACTTTATTATTTATGAATGTTGAACTTTTTTCACAGAGTGTAACTGTTTTTGGCATAGTGAAGAGTGTTACTATGATCCAGTAGTAGGAGCTGTAAATGGGAGTCTAAGTGGAGAAGGAATTTACCATGGTGGCGGTGTGTGTCTGGATTGCAGGAATAACACAGCTGGTTAGTAGGCCTACCAATCATAGATTGTCTTTAAGTCTGTCCAGGGAGTAACAACTCTCTGGTCTGTCTTTCTCTGGTGTATATATGAGGCTCAGATTCTGATTAGTACTACCAATGAATACCCCTACCAATGACCCAGCTTGGGTTACAGGACTGCCTATTATTACCTCCGCCAAGGAGGTTATATTTTCACCCCTGTATGTTTGTGTGTGTGTTTGTGTGTGTGTCTGTGAACAGCCTGAAGGCCACAGTTTTCATCCGATTCTCACCAAATTTGGCCACAATGATCTGTACCCCAAAAGCTCGGACGAGTTCGAATTTGAGGGGAAAAGGTCAAGGTCACAACTAACAAAAAACTATTTTACTGCCTACTTTTTATCGGATTCTCACCAAACTTAGCCATGACTCATCATATAATTGTGGTTAAATTTTGAAGGGTCAGAGTCGAAGATCAAGGTCCACAAAAAAAAGAAATAAAAAAATAATAATAAAAAAAAAAACCTCAGCGGGATTTGAACCAGCGATCTCAACTGTGAGAGGCTGGATACATAACCATTACACCAAACACTCATCCACAACTTTGTAGTGTGCAGTTAGCCTATTTACACTTAGAACTAATAAAAAAAAATTTAAAAAAATATATATATTTTCCGGGGACATTTAATGTAAGGGAATTTTACAGTAGGCGGAGGTTTGTACTCTCGGAGTACCCTCTAGTTTAATATTAATTCATTAATTAATTATAAATAAATAACATTTAAAAAAAAAAAAGAAATAAAAAAATAATAATAAAAAAAAAAATCTCAGCGGGATTTGAACCAGCGATCTCAACTGTGAGAGGCTGGATACATAACCATTACACCAAACTCTCATCCACAACTTTGTAGTGTGCAGTTAGCCTATTTACACTTAGAACTAATAAAAAAAAATTTAAAAAAATATATATATTTTCCGGGGACATTTAATGTAAGGGAATTTTACAGTAGGCGGAGGTTTGTACTCTCGGAGTACCCTCTAGTTTAATATTAATTCATTAATTAATTATAAATAAATAACATTTAAAAAAAAAAAAGAAATAAAAAAATAATAATAAAAAAAAAAACCTCAGCGGGATTTGAACCAGCGATCTCAACTGTGAGAGGCTGGATACATAACCATTACACCAAACTCTCATCCACAACTTTGTAGTGTGCAGTTAGCCTATTTACACTTAGAACTAATAAAAAAAATTTAAAAAAATATATATATTTTCCGGGGACATTTAATGTAAGGGAATTTTACAGTAGGCGGAGGTTTGTACTCTCAGAGTACCCTCTAGTTTAATATTAATTCATTAATTAATTATAAATAAATAACATTTTTAAAATAATAAATAGTTTTTAACATATATAAATTATAATGGCTTAAGTTGCCGGTCTCTCACGCAAAGGCAATGCATATGTCAACTTCAGTCAATGACGGCCTGATGTTCTCAATCGAGAATGGCTAAATATAAAAACAAGAACTATAATATCTCTATGGTAGTAGTTGGGCTACTAAAAATTGTTTACAAAAAATGTTAATTCGCATACAGTTAAAATATTCAAGTATTATGATACAGCAGTATACATCGCCATCGCAATGAAACACTATTGAATACTTGTCTTCCTCTCTGACTAGTGTGACAAATTCTCTACAAATTTGCTGTCTAATCTTCAGCATAGTGGAATTGCGGGCAGCTATTATAGTCGGTTTTCCTTTTAAAATTCTGATGATCTATTAAAAACTACTATTAAACCTTTCTTTCATGGCCTTCCAAGTAATCACACCTTCCTTTTATTTCAGGAATTAATTGTCAGAGTTGCACAGAGTTTTATTACCGTCCAATCACAAGTCTTCAAATTCAGGAGGATGCCTGCCAGCCATGTGATTGTTTTCTTGACGGAACAAGAGAAGATCCAGGCGTAGGACTAATCAAAGGTCATTGTGTCACAAACAATGATACATTGCTTCCAATTGGACTGGTAAGGAATCTTATACTAAATCAGGAATTGGTTTTTAATTATTTGTTGATATTGCACCACTAAGTCCATGCAATAGTCCATGGTAGGCTACAGTGATTTCGCGCCATTAAGTCCATGCAATATTCCATTGTAGGCTACAGTGATGGATCGCGCCAGTAAGTCCATGCAATAGTCCATGGTAGGCTATAGTTAATTCCAACACTCCGTTATGCAATAAACTCCTATAACACTTAAGCCAGATGTCTGCTTTTCGGGACTGTTTTTTTTTTTTTAGAATGCATTTCATTAAAGCTTGGTTCCCACTAGGACGTAGTGCAAGTATTTTGACCAATCACAAGCAATGGATTATTCAAACTTTTGCTTTTCATTGTTAAAATTACTTGTATAATAATAATAATTGTGGGAACCACGCTTATTTAACCTTTGAAACTTTCTGGGAATTTTAAATTTTAAAAGAGTCTTTTTATGATTATTTTGATTGTAAGGTGCTACTAGTAATTTAGTTTTATTTCTGTTTTTAGCTTCCAGGAGATTGTTATTGTAAGGAAAACGTAATCGGCTCCAAGTGTGATGAGTGTCAAGATAGCTATTTTCACCTCACTGACAATAATCCCGAAGGCTGCCAGAGTAAGTGTCTTATCTGCATGTTAAATGTGTAATGCAAAATTGATCAAACCAAATGGGTATCACAATCTTCATTTCAAAAGTGTCTTGTTATCCATACTTATAATACTAAACCTATTTATTGAAACTAATCTGTATATAGACCATTCAGCCAGCCGTTTTGTTTATCAAAATATCAGAATTAACAACCTGATAAAGAAAAACAATTTAATTATTTCATCTTTAATCCTTATCTTACTTTTTTAGGCTGTAATTGTTTTACCGCTGGGACTTTCAACAGTACGACTGTCTGCGAAAAAGACGCAAGTGGTCAGTGCCCGTGCAAGACGTTCGTTACTGGACGACGTTGCGAAACATGCCAGGATGAATTCTACGGCCTGTCAGCTGGAGAGCTTGATGGATGTTTACCATGCGAGTGCAACAGTGGCGGCAGTGTCAGTAACCTCTGTGACAAAGGAAGTGGTCAGTGTATCTGTAAGAACTATGTGTCTGGCAGACAATGTGATAGGTATGTATACATTACTGTTTATAACAATTACTCTATCTAATCATCTTAATCAAGATGGTGTATGAAAGGTGCTCTTCCATCATTCTTTATTACTTGGCAAAACAGAATTTTGATAAGTATAGTACTTGCTTGGTTGGTTTGCACAATTTTTAAATTATCGTCCTGAATGTTTGCGTGTTAATAGATATATACTTACAGAAAATGTCTATTGATTTTCAGAAAAATTGCTATATTGGTTATGTCACAAAAATTATTTTAAAATCTGACTACTTGCATGTTTCTTCTATATGAGATACATTATTAAATAGCACGCCCTCTGCATTCTTTTAACATGGGCTGAACTATCAATTTGTGAGCCCTCTCTCTCCAAATATAGTTTTCTCTGATATATTTTGCCAAGTACTTCACTCAGTTTCTGAGTGCTTTCAATTTAGTTTTTCTCTCTTAAGTTACATTCACATTAAAGACAGTGCTGTTTTTTTTATAGAAAATAGAAAATTATATACAAAATAGAATGATGCATATATTCCATTCACAGGTGTGAATGCAGCTTTATAGATTTATGAAATTGCATCTGTAAGCCAATTTTTTTCTGTTTTGTATCTACCATAGACCATTACTGATGTCCTACTATCCGACAGTTCATTTTATAAATGCTGAGTTTGAGACGGTTACAAGTCCTTATTGGGAACGAGATGAAGTCAGTCTACCAGGATTTAGCTATTTTGGTTACATAGCAATTACAGGGGCTGTAAGTATCAACAAAAATAATCGCATTTCGTAATCCATGTGTCCTCTGTAACTAAATGATCAACTCAGTTGATTTAGCACACAGAATGGTTCAACTACAATGTTCACATCACCTACTTGGATAACAAGGTATAGGCATAAATAAACTTTCCTCTAGGCCAACTAACGTTTATAAAACAAATGTAATGTAATCGATCAATAGTAAAAAAGGTCTAAAAATAATATTGAAAGTTTTTATTTCAATAACCTGCAAATACAAAAACTGTATTCTCATCATTTTAGCATATTCAGTTCTTTCGATTTACAATAAAGAAAGATTTAACCACCTTAGATTGATATACTGCCCTACAAATAGGGCAATGGTTGATATTTTTAACTTTATATTTTTTTTAAAGAGAAATATATTTTTAATGTACATTATTTTGCATCTTTCAATATAAAATTCATTTTTGTTCAACCCATACAGAATATTTTAATGCAGTACATGTTTTTGTCTCTTTTGTATTAGCTTACTGTTTCAACAACAATTACTATACCTGCAAGGGCTTCAAGTGGTACACTAATTGAGATTGTCTTGCGTTACGCTAGTCAAACTTTCACTTCTGTGGGTGTCTCCATCGCCCCAGATGAGCTGACATCCGGTGCTGTTCAGATGGGCCAGGCTTCCATGGCCACCTGCTTGGGGCAGTGGTGCTATGCTAGAGTCTTTAACTTGGACACATCCAGAGGCTCATACTTTGAAGTTCAACCTGGTGGTTGGACAGTGTCTGTCTTTGTGAACATACAAGTGGAAGCAGTATTGTATTTGGTAAGTCATCATAATAAGACCTAACAAACTCTTTGCTATCAAGTTTTACATTTTTAAATAATCAAGAAATAGGACTTACTAGTATGATAGGCCAAACATGCCTTAAACATTAATTGAAAAGTAACTGTAAATGCTTATTCCACCAGGATAAATATTGATAACCCCTAACACTGCAATACTGCAGATAAATACTTAAATATCCTGAAATTGACAATGTATTTAAATTGATTTTATTTTAGGATCAAGTTGTATTCATACCAGAAGAGTTTCTTAATCCTGTTGGTGTTCTGGATGCAGTCACTGCCTCACAGTTTACCACAACATGTGATGTGCAAACTAATGATATGAGGTAAGTTATTTCTAGATTTTGATACTGTTATCAAATAAAATGAATGGAACTAAACATGTTACAGGCTTATGATTTAAAGTAGGCCTTATCAACTTGTTTTCTAGCATGTTATCCAGAAAAATATTCGACTTTTTATATCAAAACTACTTTTTAACCTGTTTATGCAATTATTTACCAAACCCTTTCTGAGTAGTCATATAGAAAGTTTATTACAATGACTGCCTCATAAACTTCTACAATGAAAAAACTAGCATCATTTGTATTTTTGTATTTCAAACTACATGAGCTCAATGTGATTTTTTAATAGATGAATAAAGATGACTTTGACATTTTTATTAACAAATTAAAAAATGTAACTGCAGTAGATTCCTTAATTATTGCTGTGTTGCAATGAAACTTTGAAGCTCTGTCTACACTATCAAACTAGTAATGGTAGTGATATGTCCAAATATGGCAGTGATATGACATCATCATGTCCATATATGGGCACTTTTTTTGTGAATTTTGATAGTGTAAGAACAAGAACATAGTAACTGGAACATTTTTAAAGACAGTTCTACATTACTGAAAATGCAGCCCAGCAGCAGTCGCAAGAAAGATAAAATACTTTCCATTCTTAACATAAAGTTTGTATTTTGAAGGGAATTTTGTTTGATTCACAGGATAAGATAAGTTACAAACATTTATTTTTAGTATTTTAATATTAAAATGCATTGATTTCAGACTTGGTACTGAAACTGAAGAATTTTGTTTAGATTCTGTCTTCATCATAACATCAACATACCTCAGCGGTAACATTCCGTGTAACTGTGATCTTTCCGGGAGTGTAAGCAATAACTGTGAGCCGTATGGAGGCCAATGCCCATGTCAACCAGGCGTGGGAGGACGTCAATGCGATGTATGCCTTCCTGAATTTTACGACTTTAGAAGTACAGGATGTAAAGGTACTTACAATCGGCATTCATCTAATCTTCAATATTATTTTACATTATTTGTTATACTACTATCAATTATCATGCTTTTTATTGAGTTAAAAATTGGTTTTATATTATATCAAATATAGATCCGTATATCTATAATGTATTTTTTTCAGTAACACTGCCTCAAAGTGTAGTGGTTTAAATTCAACATTCAACAACTTTATCTCCCCGGCCAAGAGTCTCTTTGTGTGAAATATCTTCCATTAAAATGGTGCTCATTTGTCTCAGCATAAAGGTTTTGTCAAAACTAAACTTGCCAGACTTATTTGGCAAATCACTGGTTATATGTTTTTATATATTTCGTTTGAGTAATGTATGTTATGATTTATTCTAACAGCATGTGCTTGCTACAGTGATGACAAAGTATGTGACTCGTTGACTGGACAGTGTGAATGCCCAACTAACACTGTAGGCCGACAGTGTGATCGATGTATTACTTATGCTTGGGGCCTCAACAGTACAACTGGCTGTAAGGTATGTGTTGTGAAAGTAGGACCGGTCCAAAATTCATGTTTATATACAAAATTATGTATCTCTAGTACACAAACTAAATTAAAGGAGGTATAAATATGTCAACACAGTTTTAGTGGTTTCTGGGTCCAGACAATAATTTGATTGACATGGCCTACCATGTTTCTAGGTTGTCCCTCAATCCTATTGACTGAACAGTAAATTGGCTAACCAACTGCAGCTTGTTCACACTATGGCATTGTATATTATTGCTGTAGAAGACATTCTTAAGCCTTGTCTACACTACCTTGTCTATCAAACTTTATGTGACAACAAAATGTGATGTGCCCATATATGGACATGATGGTGTTATATCACTACCATATTTAAGCATATCACTACCATATTTGAGCACATCACACGTTTTTGTCAAACTATTGCAACAATACCACGTGTTCTTCTTAACATTGTATTAACAATAAATTCAATTCAATTCAACTTTAAAAAAAAAAAAAAAAAAAAAAAAAAAAAATATAAAGAATGATCTTAATAAAACATTTTCAGATGTGTAACTGTAATCCTGAGGGATCTGTAAGTCTTCAATGCAACTCGCTTGATGGTAGCTGCTTCTGTCATCCTGGAATAGGCCAAGAAAAATGTACAGAATGTATCGATGGATTCCATACTCTTAGCGATGATGGGTGTACAAGCTGTAGATGCGATTTAGCAGGCAGTTACAATAGTACATGCAATGTTACGACTGGACAGTGTATTTGCAAGGAAAACACACAAGGGCTGCTGTGTGAGACATGTTCTGCATCTTCATTTCATAAAGCTGAGATGTATGCTACAGGTTGCCTTGACTGTGTGTGTATGGGTATCACTTCTGAGTGTACTAGCAGTTTCTGGAAAAATGCTTTGGTAAGTTATAGCTAGTCCACAAATGACAGATTGTATATTGGTGTCTATCCCACATTATTATAATTTATCTTAAATTAATGTTTGAGAATAAACTCATTTTTTTTAATGATTGCCATTGGCCAGGCCAGATTCTACTCTCCTTACACAAACATGTCTAGGTTTCTAGACAGCTTTTTAACCTAATATTGAAAAACTAAACAACATAAAATAATAATACAGGTATATAATAATTAAAGACTAATAGACATGTGTAAGCATGCCATATAATTTGACTTTCTAAGGGAACATTACTTTACCCGTTGATTAAGAATTAAATATTATACAGTAATTTGTACTTAATTATATTATTAACATTTTAATGTAAATTTAAAACAATTTATTTAGATGTCCATATTATTTATATTATTTGTATCACTTAGTAACTGGTTGGAGGTACACACCTAATTGGTGACAGTGGCTTAGGCTGCTTTTGTGCTTTCCTGACAGCTAGTCACTATGATTTTATATTTTCTTTGTGTGCCATGTTTGTTTAATTTGTTGATTTGTATTATATTTTGTTAAATGTATCTTTTATAATAATAACAATAATATTGTTATTATAGTTTGAAATACCAACCGAAAAAGCTGATTTATGGCAAGTGACGAGCAGCAACAATGCTCAGGAATTGTATAGAGAACAACCAATAGCAACATTACAAAAGGGTGATAACTACTTATCTGTTGACATAACTGATGCGAGCGATGTATACTGGCAACCTATTGGAGGCACCTTGAGTGAAAACCTCCTCTACTTGTATGGAAATGAGGTTCGCTTCGTTCTTTACTATGAAGCTTCATCCAGTCTAGCAAGCCCTATTGCTGAACCTAAAGTGATCCTGTCGGTAAGATGATATAATTTATTATTATTTTTATTATTTATAGTGGGTGACCTCTTCAGTGGCTGTAAGTGTACTAGAACACCGGGTAACCCCTTACTTGTCTCGAAAGATGTACAAGGTTCCTAAAAGTGCACATGATTTATAGTCCTTACTCGAGAAGACTCGTTTTACCACCAGAGCCAAGGAGCGAGTGTGCCGCAAACCCTTTCTGTTGTTATGGCAATTGTGTCACCGCTACATTTCCACTGTCTTAACTGCTTGGGCTACTCACATAACTTTATGAATAGTGTATTAGTGTTACAAATACAAAGCCCCCTCTTTGCTGCACTGACAGAGTCCAAGAGAATACAGAGCATTACTTTTGAAGATAGATTGAAGATAAGGATGAAAGAAGCAAATTTGATTGATTGATTGAAATATATATTTATACTGGGTAACCTCTTCAGTCAATGACTGGTCTCCCAGAGGGCCCAGTTATGATCAGTGGCTGTGATGTACTAATACACCGGGGTAACCCCCTACTCGTCTCGAAAGATGTACTAGGTTCTTTAAAGTGCACACGAGCTAGATGTGTACACTGGACCTACGGTTTATAGTCCTTATCCGAGAAGACTCGTTCTACCACCAGAAGCATGGAGTGAGTGAGCCTCGAACCCCTGCCGTTGTTATGGCTACGTAATTACGGTTCCACTGTCTTAACCGCTCGGCCACTCACTCACTCACATTTAGTGTAGACATTTAAACTAATACATTATTCTTTTTGTCATAGGGTTTAGCAAACACGTATACATACACATTGAATCCTGTACTGAATGCCACATTCACCCCTGTAACAATTCAAATGCAAGAAACATATTGGAGAACGGCAATTGATAATTTTGAAATCTCAAGACAAGAGTTTATTAAGACTTTGAGTAAAGTAGACTATTTCTTAATACCAGCAACACTTTTCTTTGATCAACACATTTCCAGGTGAGATAATACTTGTAAAACTCTGTCTAAACTATTAAATTATTTTGATAAAAAAGTGTGATGGCCCAAATGTGGTATAATGCTTAAATATTGTAGTGATATGACATCATCATGTCCATATTTGGAGCTGTAGCTTGGTGGTTAAACGTGCTTGCCTTCCAATCCCAAGTTCCAGGGTTCAATCCTGACCTAGTGCCAGGGTTGTAACTCGCGACTGTTTCAACTCTACTCCCTAAGCCTCAAATGTGACTTAGTTTATAAGGATGATAAACTATATAGCATAGTGTATCTCATCCTATAATTGACGAGTTTGTGCTCGCTGTTGGATGAGTATGAAATAAAAAATGAAATAAAAAATGTGTAAAATAAAAATAGTTTAGACAGAGCTTTAGGATGCTTTCTGCTGTAACGACCTAATTCCTAGTTATGTTATGTTAATTCATTCAGGACATCACT
The DNA here is from genome assembly GCF_964355755.1 of Antedon mediterranea. Classification (NCBI taxonomy): domain Eukaryota; kingdom Metazoa; phylum Echinodermata; class Crinoidea; order Comatulida; family Antedonidae; genus Antedon; species Antedon mediterranea. The sequence continues at coordinate 20,142,217 of NC_092675.1, forward strand.
CAATTCCTCGACACAGTTTTGGTAGATTTTAGCTCCAGATGATTACCTATGTATATTGTGCCATAGATCGTCTGAAACTCCCAAATTTCTGAAGCAGCACACTGTTAATAGAGTATAATCACATGCCCAACCCCTAGACTGAATTCAGATTCAGAACTAAATCCATTGTGAATGCAATCCAAGTATATTTCCACCTCTAATTTTTGCTAAAATCAGTGATAAAAAGTTGTTTACTCAAAAATATGTTATTTGTTTTGTATTAAAGCATTGGAGCAGTTTACTATGAAGAGGCAACCCCTCCAGGGTCTGAATTTTATGATCCACGCGCTGCCACTGCGCTAGCTATTGAAAATTGTAACTGTGGAACCGGCTATGTTGGCCTATCATGTGAGGTAAAAGCCTTATTTTATTGTTTATTAAAAGTTGTAATTTACAGTAATACATCGCATAAACTTGCGCCGCATATTTTCCTCAAACTTGTTATTAGAGTTCCTTTGATTTATAGTTCATATTTTAATTATAGGAATGTGCACCAGAATTTTACCGTACAAATGTAACAGATCATGCATACTTTGGAGAGTGTATTCCATGTACGTGTTATGGACATAGTGATTCTTGTGATCCTAACACTGGACAATGTATGGATTGTCAACATAATACTACAGGTATGTAAAAGTAAATATTTCATTCATTTAAAAATAAAGTACAGTATCACATACAAATATTTTTATTTAAAGATGAACAATAAAGATTTCTTTTAAATCAAACTTTGAATAGATTATTTTTAATAATGTTAATTACTTTGGTTAAAAAACCGGAAAAAAAATGAATGTTTTTACATATAATAAAATGACAAAATAAATGGTTAAATTCAACCAAAAACCCATTGGCATTGGCAGCCAATTTGACTATTTTTTGCTTTAAATTACAGTTTTTTAGGTAAAATCTTTTTTTTTTTAGAAATGGATAACAATTAGGTGACAAAATAAAAATGACTGGGGTAATAATGTTCAGCGCATTGAGACCTTGCTTATATGTGCTATATAAGAATGAACTATTATTATTATTAAAATGGCGTATTCAACAAAAAAATTATTTTGTCATCTTTAATAATGTGATGATAAACTATTTACTTGTCACATTAAGATTATAAATAAACTTTTATTTATAAAGAAGAACCGTTAAACTGCTCAGTTCTGTTTCTTATAAAAATTTGTAAATTTAAAATTTGGTAAACACTTTATATATTTCTTTCAGGTATTAACTGTGAAATATGTGCAAATGGTACTTATGGTAATGCATTAGCTGGAACTGCAGATGACTGCATGGATTGCCCTTGCGGTGAACCAAAAGCATTTGATTCACGCTGCGAAGAAATAGAGGGCGTTGTCACATGTTTGAGTTGTCTGCCAGGGCATGTGGGACCATTGTGTGATTCGTAAGTTATTCAAGACAATAAAAGTTACATAAACTCATTATTGTCTGCTTAAACGATGTTCTATGTATCTTTTCGTTTCTGTTAAGCTTGGTCTACACTATCAAACTAGTCCCCATATACTGTAATGGACATGATGATGTCATATCACTAACATATTTAAACAGTATAATCAGTGCATCTATTGGTTTTATACAGTACATGTCCTTTTACAAAGTAGGGAATGCTCAATGAATTTGGAATAAGCAGATAATAATGTTAGTAAAGGTCTATACATATACAGGCAATGAATTGGAAATTTATTAATATCCCAAACAAATAATTATATTTATCATTGGATTCAGATTAAAAATAGGTTATTGATGTTATAAAAATAGTTACACCATTTTCTTTTCTTTATTATCTAGTTGTGACCTCTTCTATTTTGGAGAGCCAGAACTAGAAGAAGGATTTTGCGAAGAATGCAATTGTAGTGGAAATGCATTGGAGTGTGACATTAGGTCGGGTCAGTGTATAGAATGTCAATTTCGAAGCACTGGATTCAACTGCGAGCGTTGTGAGAACACAACCTATGGCGATTCCAGCATGCAGAATTGTGATGGTAAGTAGATAATTATGAATGTTGATAATTTCTATTATTTATTGAGACAGTAGTGGTTTAATGGTAAGGACTTAGACTAGTATGTCAGAGGCATAGGTTCGAGACTGGAATGTGTCAAACATTGCTTGTATCCTATAGACAAAAAGCTGTTCTCCGTTTAGATGGAACCTTGGTCATGCGTACATAAAATGCAGATGCACGCAATAAGGAACTTATACACTAGTCAAAAAGATAATATTTTCGTCTCCTGGTGTGCTCGTCATATAGTAGGAGCTGCTTAGGGTTAAGTTAAACTGGGTTAAATTCAATTCTTATTAGAAAACGTATATTGGACACTTTTTAGTATAAATATACAACTGTAATTTTTTTAGATTGTAACTGTCATGTTCTCGGCTCGTTAAACCCTATCTGCAATCATCGCTCAGGCCAGTGTCCTTGCAAGTATGGTGTTGGAACTTTCACTTGTTCTCAATGCCTAGAAAACTTTTACGGTTTTGGTTTGATTGATGGATGCATTGATTGCGATTGCCATGAACTTGGTTCGACCTCGTTGCAATGTAACGAACAAGGGCTGTGCACTTGCTTTGGTGGAGCTGTTGGGGACAAATGTGATGTATGTTCTATGGGATATTTTGGCCTTCCGGAACAATCATGTGAATGTGAGTAAATTACTTTCAGTTAATTCATTTCACTCTGCTTCATTCTTGACCAATTTGTTTTTGTGACAGGAGTCAAACTTAGATTAGCGAAAGCTATTTGTTGGCTCCTTTTCAGTAAATGTGAATAATGATGAATGTATAAATAAACATTGATTTCATTAAAACAGTAAAGTGTATTCAAATGTAGTATTTTATTGAATTTTTAAAAATAACAATTTTTCTCTATGAAATATTGGATGTGCGCGAACAAAGCTTTACTAATCTTCCTTACAAACAAATCTAAAGGTATAAAATATATTCATCATATTGAAATTTTACATTTTTGCAGCTTGTGTTTGTGACTCTGTTGGCACAGTTGGAGGATCTGCTGCTATCTGTGACATCATCGATGGACAATGTCCTTGCCAACCAGGTGTTGGAAATCGTGTCTGTGATCGTTGTCTTCCAACCTGGATCAATTTTGGACCTACAGGATGTGACAGTAAGAACCTTTGTTGCTTTTTTCTTTCCTTATAATTTTCATTGATTCATTTGGAGAATTTAATAAAACTTATTTTCATATTTCTTATCAGTGTTTGGTTTAGCAATTCAGCTTTATATAGTCATTTGAATGATGACATGAAGCATTGGAGATTGTCCGTAAAACTTTGCCATCATTTGACTGTTCAAAATTGAATCATCTAAAAACAATTATAAGGAAATATTAATAGGATCCTGAATTCATTTACAACCTTTTTTTGACAATTCCTGGGTTAGTTGCCTTGGTTGTAGTTGTACATCTGGTGTAGTTGCCCTGGTACTAGTTGTACAGGTGGCGTAGTTGTAAAGGTGGTGTAGTTACCCTGGGTGTAGTTGTACAGGTGGTGTAGTTTCCCTGGGTAAATTGTACAGGTGGTGTAGTTGCCCTGGGTGTAGTTGTACATGTGGTGTAGTTGAACAGGTGGTGTAGTTGCCCTGGGTGTAGTTGTACAGGTGGTGTAGTTGCCCTGGGTGTAGTTGTACAGGTGGTGTAGTTGCCCTGGGTGTAGTTGTACAGGTGGTGTAGTTTCCCTGGGTCTAGTTGTACAGGTTGTGTAGTTGCCCTGGGTCTAGTTGTACAGGTGGTGTAGTTGCCCTGGGTCTAGTTGTACAGGTGGTGTAGTTGCCCTGGGTCTAGTTGTACAGGTGGTGTAGTTGTACAGGTGGTGTAGTTGTACAGGTGACGTAGTTGCCCTAGGTCTAGTTGTACAGGTGGTGTAGTTGCCCTGGGTCTAGTTGTACAGGTGGTGTAGTTGCCCTGGGTCTAGTTGTACAGGTGGTGTAGTTGCCCTGGGTCTAGTTGTACAGGTGGTGTAGTTGCCCTGGGTCTAGTTGTACAGGTGGTGGAATTTATCCTTGTGGTTGTAGTAATTGTTTTCAAGTTTTCTTTGCTATCACTGTTTTTACCTTTTTCCAACAGAATGTGATCAATGTGTTGATACTCTGTATGCGTCACTTCTCAACCTGGATGAAGTCTGGTTAGAGCTGTGGTCAGTTGCCATACTTCTAGGAGAGTTACAAGATCTGGACAGAGAGCTACAGCCATTGTCTGTAGTGGTTAACGACACAGCATACACGCTATCACAAACAATCCAGGCTTATGATGAGTTAAAACTGGATGTTGAGAGTATAGATGAGGACGCTTACAGAGCAGAGGTTAATCAACTTAATTTAGAGGTATGGATTAATAGAATACTGAAATTTAGATTAATGGATCTTGTTTTGATATTTTTCAAATTTTATTCTAAACAGTGAAAACATTTTCCTCTGGTTTCGATTAGTATATTGATATTGTACATATACTTAACTAGTAGTGGTAGATTAGGCCTAGACATAAAAAACATGGACCAAGAGCAATCGAAGGCTATATTTTGTCAAAATACAATACTTTTTTTGGAATTTGTAGATTTGTTACATCTTTAGTACAGTATATCAATACTTTGGTACTTTGCTTAATTTTCCAGAACTGATTTATATATTAGAAGAACACTGATTTATGGTCTGAAATGCAACATACAGAATTAATTTTGTTTTTTGAAGGCAGTTTCAGAAACTTAATAACAAACCTGTTAATCAAGCCACAAACTTAATTTTAGCATTTTATGCACATACATTTAATAATTTTTTATTTTTGGATGTAATGTTTTTTTTTCTAGGCTGAAAATAATTTAGCAGCAGCTCTTGCTGTTGAAGGAATTCTGACAGTGAAATTGGAAGAAGTTCAAGTACTTATGGAAGAATCTGAACAGCTTTACAAAGATTCCTTGTCGACAGATCAGCTTCTTGATAACTATATAGCAATGATGGAATTGTGGAATGACACAAGTTATGAATACTATGCCGATGCACTGCTGCAGGCTGATGTCATTAGCAGTGTGTCATTCATAGAAGATCAAGTATTAGTTGCCATGGAACTAGAACTCAGTCAAAATACATCAGTTTTAGCGGCCAACTTTTTTGGTCGCTCAACAGCACAAGTAAGAAACAAATTTACTTAATCGCGCATTTCATAAGTTTAAAAAGTCGCATAGAGTTCCCATATAAAATTGATAATTATTGAAGAATTGACTACCCTAAAAGAAAAATGCAAGAAGTATTCTCTATTCTTGAAACATTGTTTGTCAAACTAATTTGCACAATTTCCTTCCAAAAGATATATAGTCTGTTTTTTAGGGAATAATACACTACAGTATGTGACATTAAGTAATTTAGTTTCCATACAGTATTGAACAAATGTTGGTATTTATAATTATATTTAAAGATTATTATTTAATAATTTGTGTTCTTTTCTTTAGGGACAGCGTGTGAATACATTGCAATCATCTATTCGTAGTACAGATGCAACTCTAAGAGGAATACAGGCAACTGTGGATGAGACTCATGGTATTTTGGATGGTGTTGATGTCACTCTCGGACAAGTTGATAATATATTAAACTCAACTGAGGTATGAATGCAAACATTCAACATACAAGCATAAAGCTCTGTCTACACTATCAAACTTTATTTGGACATATCCCTACCATATTTGGACATATCCCTACCATATTTGGACATATCCCTACCATATTTGGACATATCCCTACCATATTTGGACCCTACCATATTTGGACATAATATCCCTACCATATTTGGGTACATCACATTTTTTTTGTCAAACTAGATTGATAGTGTAGTTTTAAGAAGAAGTTTAAGTGTATGCATAGATTAAGAAAGAGCACTTACCACACACAAATAGAATGAAATATTGAGATGTGCTTACCAAATTAAAAGATTTTGTTTACCTTTATTTTTTCCCTGTATCTTATATAATCCAAATTGTACCCTCGATATGTTCAATCTCATGATTTTCATTCCTCTCCCAAATCATTTATTTCATGTTTCCGCACTAAATAGTGGACACACTTTTAAATCTTTATTTATTTTTATACCTGATTATAAACTGTTTTCATTTAAATTGAATTAAAATGATTTTGTTTCAGTACCAGATAAGATATTCAGATAGCATTGTAGAAAGCATTATAATGACGTTATCACTTGTAGACGGATCATTAAACAGCGCAGTTACATCATTGAGTGCTGGTGATTCTGACTTGGTGGCAATCTCTTTGATAAAGGACGGCGCACCAACCGGATTTACAGGAATCCCTATTGATCAAAGTATAAATCAATATTGTAAGCAATATCAATCATTTTCACAATTTTTGAAAGCACACCTACAATAGCCTAGATCTTGTATTGGCCAATATTATTGTTTGTTAGCCATCCTCATTTTAAGCCATCCTTGACTAGTTTCAGTTGACATATGCATTGCCTTTGAGTGAGAGACCAGCAATTTATGTGCTTCATATATATTTTTTTATTCATTGTACTTTTTAGTAATATTAAATAATTAGAATGACTGAACAATGATTATTGTTTGATTTCTATAGAAATACAACTTTAAATCTCATTTACATGAGTTTGTTCATAAAGTGGACAGAGCTTACGCATTGTATTTTGTGAAATAAGTTAAGATGTACGTGTTCCACTGAAAAACAATTTTAGTACTATAAATATTTTCTCCATTTTATTTGGCCCTCAATTAGTTTTATTTTTATTAATTTATTTTTATTTTATGTCTTTAGACACATGTGGCCAAGGATTACTAATAGTAAATTAATCACTGTACTATCAGATAGGTGGTAATCCCTCTGATACAGGGGCTATTTTGGTAACCCCCTACTTGTCTCGAATTATGAACTGGGTTCTTTAAAGTGCTATAGTTTCTTTAGGGGTGTCTTTCATTTTGTAGCCCGTGTTTTGATATTCCTTCTGTGTTCTATACTTAAAAGTCATTATTAAAACTTTCGTCTCTAGCAATTAATGGATGGACATCTGCAATGGTTGCAACCGAATTTGCACTCGGTGACCTTCAAGATCGGCAAACAACAACTGAACAGTTTGTCCTTTTGGCTGAAAACACTGCATTTACGTTAGCAACCACGGCACAAGATACGGTCACGTATGTTATGAATTTTGTAATGCTTATTAGGCTGAACCGCAAAGAACCCATAACACAATTGATCTCCTGTTAATCTAAAACGTGTAGCATTTCGAAAGGCAGTGTGGGATATGGAATATGAGCCAATGAGAGCCATCATTAGAAGTAGCGCACTCTCAATATTTTGGAAACTTAAGGCCCTATATATACTATGAGAGGAGATAAGATGATTTTTGGAATTTGGAATATTTTCACCCAGGGCTCATGCACACATTTTGTATTCTCATATGAACTAATTATGAATTAATAATAATAGTTTAGCTTTCTAGTCTGGTGAGGGTGCTGACAATTGACGTCAGCCAGTGTGACCTTATAATTAACTCTGTACTTCTGATAGAGTAGTTAAAAAAAATGACAGACAGGAGATTCTCATGCTATAAGTTCATTACTTCAATGAACAAAGAGTATTTTTCTCAGATTTACTATATACCATTGAATGTTTACACTAAATTGATGTTTTCTGTAGGGTTTTTTCAGCTGCACAAGCTAGTGGCCAGGAGGCAGTTGATGTTATTGATTATTATGAGGCAGTTGTGGTAACCATTAACCAAGCTCAAATGGTTATTCAGAACGCTAATGATACAATTGATGCTACCAACGCATTCCTTGCTGAGGTGTCCATTGAGTCTCTGGCAGCACAAGCAAATTCGTCTAAGTTTCTGAGTAGATCAACTCTGGATGTTGTTGAATTGAGAGAGACAGATGTAGAAGGTGAGTTTAAATAGTAACGATGTTGTGGTTAACAAGTTTATCTTCTAATCCCGGGATCTGGTGTCGTTATTTTGTTATATATATGTACATACCTGGCAACAACCATTTTTGCAAGTATAAATAATGTCAAAATTTAGGCTGGCCCAAATCCAAAATCATAGCAATGACTTGTAATTATCTGGCCTCCCTCAGCCATAGTCATTTGCTGGTCATAAAACAGAATATCACCTTTAAATACTTTCAGTATGTGTTAGTGTATAGTATCAGTATAATCACACAAAGCATTTGGTACACACAAGAGATAATAATATGATGTTTTCATTTTATTCTCTTAGCTTTGAATAATTCATTAACTCAGGCAGAAAATGCTGTCGAAGATTCAGAAGCTCTGTGGGCAATTATAGAAGCTGACACTGCCACTCTTCAAACATCTGCAACTTCTTTGGCGCTCCTTGCAGCAGGTAAAGGTTACAGATTCATAGTAGCATAACAACTAAATATTATTTAGGTTTTATTCTGTTCTGTTATACTTTTATTTCAAAAGAGAATGAATGGAAATGTGGCTATTGACCAAGGTCCCTGACACACTCCATTCTCAGTGCTGTATCTCTCTGTATGACAATATTTGCAGGGGCGAATGCAGGGGTGTTGCCCCAGTTGCCCGGGCGACACCCTTAATTTCATACTAAATGTTTTTTTCTGCCACTAAATTAAAATTTAGATCCCATTTCATCATATTATATATTAACTATTAATGTTATAGAAGTCCAGGGTTGAAAAAGACTATATTTATCTTCATTTCCCTACGTCCGTAATATTTGGGCGAATTTCCGTAATAATTACGGATGCTCCGAACTTTGAAAAAACAGTGTTTAATTGCTTCTTTCTGCAAATTTCGATGGTGGTTGTACAGTTTATAGTGGATAAATGAAAATGAATTTTGGAAATTGTGATTTTACTGACTTATTTAGCATTTATTTCAAAATAATACAATTTAACGTTTTGCTCAATATATTTCAAATAGCAGCTTTACATTTTTTTTCTAAATTGTTTTAATTATTAATTGATAATAATAATTAATTTGTATTAATTGATTTTAATTCCTATAATTTATTACATTACCGGAAGTACCTTCGTCGTGGACCTCATCTGGCCTTCGCATTGAACGCAAAAATGTTATCCTATTGTTTTTCGCTTGTGTTTTACCGGCGGAAAAAACAGGCCTGATACGATCTTTTTGCTACTGTGTAGCCTGATATAGAGTGTCATTTCTATTTATCATGAATTTTACGCGCGAGAGTACCATTTCCGGCCATCTAGGGGTGTCATTTAAGAAAAATTCCTGTGCCGCAAATACTCAGTATAGCTACGTCTCTCTGAGGAATCTTGGGCAACCCCCTTAAAATCGTCCTGCGACCGCCCTGATTTGTCTAGGCAGGAAAGACTGGTCTAGGTAATAGGTAAATTCCTTAATGCAGCATATCATGTGTAGCCTGTATCATGGAAGGTTAGGTTATGTCTATATAATACAGGCATCATATATGAAACACATGAGATGCTGTATCACAAAATTTGCCTACTGGACGAATTTTGATACATTGAGAATAGGCTGATATTGTTTTTTTTATTCATTTCCTAAGATCCTATGATACAGCCTGCAATAAACGCTGGGATCACAGATGCAGTAGAAGCGAGTACGACCTCAAACACAGTAATGGACAACTCTGCTGTGCTTGATCAAGCTGTTCTTGCAAACGAGCAAGAAATAGTTGTTGTACAAGAATCCATTGCAAACTCTACCATGCTGCTGAATGAAATTCCAATTGTTGGTGAGTGAATCATGTTTTCATTGAAATGTTGACTCCAAATTTGTATTGCTATTATTGATTATGAAATTCTCTGATGAAGGGCTTGTGAAGGGCTAGTGTTGCCGAAAGCTCTGCTAATTTTTCTGGCTATTTTCTTTTTTTTATTTGTATCTCTATTTGAGATCCAGCCACTAATACCCACAGCATTGTCATTTTTTCAGTAATTTGATACACGTACCTTGCCAACATTATAAATTATAATTTAGCAAAACTTTAGTTTTCATTTTGACATGGGTAGTAAGCATAATTATTGTAGAGTTATCAAACTTAAGTCAATTCAACATTTGCAATTATTTAAAATATCTAGATATATGTTTATCATTTTGTGCTTTTTATTTTATTTAAAGTGGTGTTTCTTGATAAACCCTGCTTAAATTTTGTCTGTTTATGAGACCTGCTCATTCTCTCAGATCATACTGTACGATGTTTTGTTTGTTTACTTGTTAATTGTAGCTAAGTTTGTCCCTGGCCTTTCTACGACATCCCAGCCTCAATTCCCAACTTAACCCTACCTTCTGTTTAGACTTAGATATTTACCTGGTAAGTTGGCTTCAGAGACAAATTTGGTGGGTAGGGTAGGTCACCAACCTACCCAGGTAAAAAACTAAGCCTGAAGTTGTTTGACACTGACACCCTGCCTTCCAAGACATATGTCTTTGGGATTGATAAAGAATTTTGTTTGCAGTATTTTATTTACTGTTCTTTTTCTTTTATATACTGGTACCACATCTCTTAATAAATATTTTTTTCTTCTATATTTCATTTGGTGTTGCTTATCTATGTTGTTGTCTGTTTCTATGGTTGCTCAGCTGATGGTAAATATAATTTGTTATGTGATTATTGTTTGTTTTGCTAGTAATTTAGCCTAACTGTTTTGTGAAGTAAAATATTTGTTTATCTAAACTGTTGTTTTTAATTGTAATAGATTTAATTTAAAACTAATGATTTTTAATATCAAATTATTTCAATTATATTGTGATTATTTTAGTCATAGTCATTTGTAGTCCTCCGAGTTCATGCCTAACACCTCAAAATAAAATGATTTTTAATATTGTTAATTTATTCAATTCTATTTCTTTTGATAAAATTAGTTGGGCAGATTGAGACCGACGTTGATGACTTGTATTTCACGGTGAATCAGCTTGAATTGTTAAGAAACGAAACTGCTGAACAACGTGTCGTAGTTACAGACAAACTTGCACTTTTACAACAGAAACTTCTGTTGGCTCAAGAGGCGGTGGCAGATTCCAAACAACCTGTGCGTTTTGCACCAGACAGCTCTCTTAGTATTGCGCGAGTTCCAACAGCGCAAATGCTTTTTAATGAACTCAGAATGGATCTGAAGACAGATTTGAGAGATAGTCTGGCATTTTTTCTTGAGAACAGGGAGACAGGTGCTCTTTTTGCCATTGAGGTTGTCACAAGTCATGTCCTATTCAAATTTAATGTAAATCAGGATATGGTAACAATAGAAAGTCCAATCGATGTCTGCTGTGGCGAGTGGTATCACATCATTGCAACAAGGTATCCTAATTTGTTCTTTTTTTTCACAATTAAGAATAGACTGGTGTTTCTTATTTTTCTTCTATACTTTCTGAGAATTTTCCCAAAGAAATGGCATTATTCTAATTCTATGATTTTGTGTAGTCAACATATAAAACGTACCAATGTGTATGTATTTATTGTACTCTATGATTTTGTGTGGTCAACATATAAAACGTACCAATGTGTATGTATTTATTGTACTCTATGATTTTGTGTGGTCAACATATAAAACGTACCAATGTGTATGTATTTATTGTACCAAAATGTATTGTTCACTAAAAGAAAAAAAAAATGTTTTGCATAATGAAGCATAATATTTTTATAATAATTAAAGTTATATAGCCAAATAAAATACTGTAAACAAAGTAGAATGTGTTTAAAAATAAGTATTTATTTTCACTTCTCTCAGATATGGAAATGAGGGAATGCTTACTGTAGAGAGATTGTCAACAGGAGGAGCATCTACAGATTTTCGTGCCAGTGTCATTACCTACGATAAATACATCAACTTCCACACGACTCCGCTGTATTACGTTGGTGGAATACCAGCTGAATATCAGGTAAGGAGCATTATCATTGGAAATACACAATATTTAATGGCACTGGGGCTTGGTATTGACATGCTTCCTTACTATTCTCTGAGTCCTGGGTACAAATCCTCTCCTTAAGTGAGATTTTCCCCTTTAATTTCAATTAATAAATATATAAGAATTTCCCAAATCGAATTTACTCAAAACTCATTATGTCGACACGGAACTCAACTCTACACAGCTGAAAGGAACTAGTTGCGCAATAGCGCTTATGTCAACACTCTGAGCAACCGATTTGTAGTAGTACAGGAAACAGTATGCGTGAGCGCTAACGGTAACATCGAATTGATCCCTACTAGTCATGGTTACCCGTACCATACGAGTGGCTCTATTTGAAGTTATCAGTTCCGGAAAAAAAACTGAAAGCAACTAAGCAATATGTCAACATTTTTTTTTGTGCTTATGTCGACACAGTTGAGTGAAGTTGAGTTCCATGTCGACATAAGGGCCTTACATCCTAAATTTGACAAAAGATTTTTTTCAGATTTGATTTCTTTTATTTTTTTATACCATTTGATATATAAGTAGTTTAAGCTATGGTCACACTGACTTATTTGTTACTTTTTTATTTATTATTTTTCCTATTTCCTTCCTTTTTCATTAAATATTTTATCTTCTATACATTAATCTAATATAGCGTACCATTAATAATTTGTTTTTTTTTTTTTTTTTTTCAAACACTAACAGTTAACACAAACTCTGACTTTTACTGGAACGGTAAATAATTTTTTAATGTTTATTAGTTTTCCACATATTGATCGATAAATAAAAAAGGTCTATCACAACACTATCACAGTTTTTCTGTTACATAATATTACACCTAAATAGATTCTTGTCATTTGATTGGATAATTGTGGGTCACATGATAAAAAGTAAGTGCCCTATCAATTGCTCCACATAGCGTGGTGAATTACGATTTTTTACCTAATCAATTTATACCATCACACTCATAAACATTCATCATTTGTATATTATATACAGTACTTGCGTACTATACATTTCATATGTGGCATGGTTATACAAACAGGATATCAAATACATGTTTAAAAACAATATTGAAAGCACATGGAATAAATCTTTATTGTACATGTATTTAAAATCATTATTATTATTATCATAAGTTTTTTTGTTGTTTAATCCAAAATTCAGATTCAAGATATCATGGCAAATGAGGTAGTTTTTTTTATATAATTTTTTTTTCTTACGTTTTCTTTTTTTTTCTTATGTTCAGATGATCCTTACATTTAAACTGTTTTAATTATCGAACATTTACCCTAATATAGCAACTTTTACCGTTACATATTTAATTCTTTAACTCAGGGTCTATAGACAAACTTATAGAAAAATTATTCTTGAAAACTACTTACTGAAGTTAGAATTGATGATCATTTCGTTTACCAAAGCTCTGTCTACACTATCAAAGTTTATGTGACAAAAAATGTGATGTGCCCATATATGGACATGATGATGTCATATCACTACCATAGTTGGGCATATCATTACCATATTTGGGCACATCACACTAGTTTGGTAGTGTAGACAGAGCCTCAGGCTTGTAGATGAATTCTCTTGATTTAAATTCCATGCACATCAAACTCCATACAATGTCATTTTACCCAACTCACTGACAATGGTTTGCTTGTGTAGGCAGACCCATCGTGGAAAGGATTGCTAAATTATGCATGTTTCTTGTAAAAAGACCACCTTAAAGGACATTTAAGGTCACACTTTACATTAATGTTAATTTTCTTTCTGCTGACCTTCGATCATACAAATGATACCACATAATTTGTTACACTTTCTAAAATCCTATACCTACTTTTATATTGATAAACATACTGAAATTATTTCATGTTAATCTCACATACATATACTGTCTGTCTACTTCAGTGTAGATTTTTTTCTTTTGTCTCTTTTGTTTCTTATTTTTAAGATAGCAATAGTTAAAATATGAAGGTATATTAAATTTGTGTTTAAATATCTTCTGTAAACAGGTTGATGCCAGTGTTCTTCAGCAGGTAAAAGGGGAACAAAATATTAATTTGTTGACAAAAAACAACCTCCATTTGTTTATGACTTTTTTTTTCTTCATTTTATTGCATGGTCACTGGGAGTTAGTGGGCATGAAGGTGAAAACGATGGCATAGAACAATGTATTTTCCAAAATAAAATTTTATTTATTAATTCAATTGGTTTTATATTGAATATATCTTATATTTAAATTTGTATTTATCATTCTTTGATGCATGTAAGCTTGATGATGTAAGAAATATAATACAATTTTAATTGAATGTGATACATAAAAAAAAACTACCACATAACTATTTTATTATTTTTTTATTTTATGTTTATCCTTTTTATTTTCATTTGTAATAATAATATTTTTTTGGTTTTTTTGAAGCATGTTTTATTTCATTTCACTTTTAATTTCATATTTGTTAAGACAGCATTCTCTCAACCGAAACAAACATTTAATGTTATTATTCATGGCAGTCCAAGCAGTAAATGTAAACTCTCCTAAATGCGTCATTGCAAATCTTGTATAAGAATTCCCTTTTTTAATTAAGCAGTACTGGCACATACAGTAGGTGAGCCACAGAGAGTTCCCTCACTGTAAAGAGCCCTGCCCAACAGCATGTGACCAGGGTGTTGTCTAATTACCATCACCCTAGTATTACCATGATGCTTGGGTCATATCCTATTGTAAAGTTCTGATTCTTTATACTGGTATTACATTACATTTCTTCGTTTTATTTTTCATAATCTGCATTCAGCCTCGTTTGCTGACTTTTTCTAGAACTCTTTATATTCTGATTGAGTATGCATTACACTATTTATTTTCTATGAATTGTACAGATTCTTGTAGATGATAATCATTTATCTAAAAAGTCAACAATTTAAAATTGAATAATTACCTTGAAACAAGAAATTTTAATAATAATAATATCCTGGATTTATATGGTGCCTAATGTTGTGAAACCTCTAAGCACTGAACATATTATTACCCCGGTCATTTTTTGCATCAAAGTACACGTATGGAAACATACTCCCATAATGCAGCTAGTAATCAGCACATAGTCGTGTCTTGATCTAACTGGGCAAACATAAGTAAAGTATGCCTAAGGATACAAACAATGCAGCAGATTCAAACTACGATCTCACGATTAGTAGTCCAATTTCCAACACACCGCGCCACACACGACACACACATTTTGTGATGGGTTAGTATCAAAGAACACCATAGATATATACAGTTTGTTTAATTTTGCAGACTGACAAAGTGCAGAGTCGTGATTTTGAAGGATGTCTTGCAAACATCTGGTTTGATGGTGAGGAGCTTGACCTCTGGCGACCAGAAAGCTTAGCTGGGTCAACTTCTTGTTGTCCTCGTCCTGACGTGCCAGACTTAGGAGCAGTAACCCTTATAGATGGTATCAGCTTCACTGGGTTTGGCTATTTCCAGGTGAGTCATCTAGAACTTGTAGATAATGTTTGTTCAAAGAATTATGCTTTATGTTTTTTACATAATCACAATGAAAATACAATTGTTCAATAGAAAATGTGATTTCAGCATTTTAATGTCTTAAAGCTAGTAATTTTTCTGACAACCTGCTATTTCTCAGCTGGAAGGCAGAGATTAACAAATATTAAATTACATCTCTCAGTTCAAGTCAAATTAGGAAAATCAACAAATTATATGTGAATATTATGTAGAAAAAAATATAAAATATTGATATTTTAAAAATAATATAATAGTTGCTGAACACACAAGAAGAATTCAACGTCTTCCAACAAGCACGAATGTCTATAGAATTCAGGACGTCTATCAGTGATGGTGTTGTGTTTCTCGTAACTCGCCAAGATCTCATCTCGTACATAGGCATCTTCATGGAAGCAAATAAGATTGTGTTTGAGATGAACACAGCTGGAAATACCAAGTACAAACTAACGAGTAATAGGGATTATAATAATGCGGAATGGGTTCAGGTAAGAATTCCTAGTGGTGATTGTGTTGGGTAATTTGAAAACAGGTTGATTGATTTTAAAGTGTGTTTAATAAAGAGTTTTAGAGTGATTTGAAAATATGTTGAGTGATTTTAACATGTGTTGAGTGAATTGATGGTATTGAGTAATTTTAAAATGTTTTGAGAGATTTGAAAGCATTGAGTGATTTTAACACTTGTTGAGTGATTTTATGGTATGTTGAGTGATTTTAAAATGTTTTGAGAGATTTGAAAGCATGTTGAGTGATTTTAACCTGTGTTGAGTGAATTGATGGTATTGAGTGATTTTAAAATGTTTTGAGAGATTTGAAAGCATGTTGAGTGATTTTAACCTGTGTTTAGAGATTTGAAAGCATGTTGAGTGATTTTAACCTGTGTTGAGAGATTTGAAAGCATGTTGAGTGATTTTAACCTGTGTTGAGAGATTTGATGGTATTGAGTGATTTTAAAAGGTTTTGAGAGATTTGAAAGCATGTTGAGTGATTTTAACCTGTGTGGAGTGAATTGATGTTATTGAGTGCTTTTAAAATGTTTTGAGATATTTTAAAGTATTGAGTGATTTTAACACTTGTTGAGTGATTTTATGGTATGTTGAGTGATTTTAAAATGTTTTGAGAGATTTGAAAGCATGTGGAGTGATTTTAACCTGTGTTGAGTGAATTTATGTTATTGAGTGATTTTAAAATGTTTTGAGAGATTTGAAAGCATTGAGTGATTTTAACACTTGTTGAGTGATTTGATGGTATGTTGAGTGATTTTAACCTGTGTTGAGAGATTTGAAAGTGTGTTAAGGGATTTAAAAATATGACATGAATTTAAACCATGTTGAGTGATTTTTATACAGATTGTCATGTTCGTTCGTTCGTTCGTTTTTATTTCACAATGCATCAAACTTAATATTTTTACATAATAAGTATTAAATAAAAAAATGCAAAGCCTGGAAAAGACCAAATAAGCTCAATATAGAGCTTTAAGCCTGGTTTCACCAGTACAAAATACACTAATAATTGTATCAATTACAATAGACAATAATTAAATATTAAGTAAAGTAGTAGAAATAATATTATATATATATATATATATTTTTTTTTATACACAATTACGCTACAGGACAATACAAACACAACAAGAAGACAAACGTAAAGGGTCTTGTTTCTTTTGACAGGCTGGTGCAAACATTAAAAATCTTCGATATTCTTTATATATTTTCCAGTACGTTTACATGTATTTTGTACATTATATGTTTAGGTTATCGCAGCTTATAATGCCAGCTACTACTCAATGCAAATTCGAGCTGCAAACGTAACTCAAACGCTGCTCTTCTATCAAGAGTCTCGGACGTATGCACCGTTATCTTTTCCAAATCTACGCTATTCTTCATCCAAGATAATGATTGGTTCTCCTGATCCCGCCCTGAGTTCCTCCACTGTGTAAGAAACTATTTACTTTATGAAAACTATGATTGAGTGATTTTATTTGTATCTCAAAACCTAATAGAAAGACAATTTGTCTAATGTAATTTGTAGCTATTGCATTTGTGAATTTTTCTCGGTTTGAAGTCAAACTCTTTATTTTTATATTATAATATTGTTTGTGGTGCCTCATTAGGGCCGTAGCCACCAGTACAGTTGGTAAGGTTTTAACCTGACCACTTTTTTACAGAGGCATTTGACAACACAATGGCTTGAACAGAGATTGTTCCCTTTTTTTGTGAAAACCACACACCACTTTATTTCTTGTAACTTCATCACTGCTCATGGTGTTCAAATCTCAAAATTGCTAGTTTATTAAATTATAATTTATATTGTTACCTCCGCCAAGGAGGTTATATTTTCATTTAAATATATGTTTGGATAAAATACTATAATGTGGAGTAGTCTTGAACTTTCTGATAATAATAACTGAATATTAATATAAGACTTCTATTATTTTTAACTAGGTAAAATGCTGTATTTCTTTCAATGTTATTATATATTTTTTAAATCATTAGACGTGGTCCAACTAACCTACGATTTGCTGGTTGTATGAGAAACCTTCAGTTGTCTGATGCTGGCTCATTGGTTCTCGTTCCTCGTCCGATGAATAATGAAACAGTTGCAGACTCGGAGGATGTATCGTTAGATGGTTGCTTAGAACAAGTATGCTTTGAATTCCATTTATTTGATTATTTTGACTTTTAAATCACCAGCCTAAATTTTTTTCCCCTCGGCTTAGATTTTTTTCCCCTTGGCTTAGATTTGTATCCCATAGGCTTAGACTTTTACCCTAGATGCTTAGACAGTACCTCACCGGCTTTAACTTGTACCCAACCAGCTTAGATTTTTTCCAGCGGCTTAGATTTGTATCCCATAGGCTTAGACTTTTACCCTAGATGCATAGACTTGTACTCCGGAGGCTTAGACTTGTACCCCGCAGGCCTAGACTTGTACCAAACAGGCTTAAACTTTCACCCCAGATGCATAGACTACTACACAGGCTTTGATTTGTACTCCGCAGGTCTAGACTTGTACTCCACAGGCTTAGACTTGTACCCAACAGGCTTAGACTTGTACCCAACAGGCTCAGACTTGTACCTCACAGGCTTAGATTTGTAACCCACAGGCCTAAACTTGTACCTAACAGGCTTAGACTTGTACCCAGCAGGCTTAGATTTATCCTGTAGACTTAGACTTTTTCCCCTAGAAGCGTAGACAGTACCTCACCGGCTTAGACTTGTACCTCGTCCTCTGATGTAGATGAGTCATTTTCATTATTTTTTCTTCATTATACTAATATAACTTTATAATTCTATAAGTTAAAAAAAATAATAATTTTGAGGTTAAAATTGTAAAATGGTTTGGTGTACTCAAAACAAATGATTACTCAGATTTTGAAATAGAAAAGAAGACCTTTTAATTTTGTTTTTAAATTTTTTTAGGTTGTTCCGGGTATAGGGTTTGGTGGTGATTTTGCATATGCTCAGCTTAATTTTCCAGCTGAATTAGCGCGAGTACAGCGTATTCAACTACAATTCAAATCCAGAGAGGCAAATGCAATTTTAGCATACAGCTGGGATGCTGAGAGCTTTGTAAGTATTATCTACATATTAATGTATCATTTGCACCCAATATGATAGGGGTAAAAGGGACACTTTTTTCTTCTCACAAAACAAGTTTGTAAAAAAAATGGGAAAACTTATAATTTCTTAAAATTTCAAGAAGGATTTGCTATTTAATTATATTTTAACAGTAGTACAATGTGTATAACTCAAAACTGCATTGTAGATGGAGAAGTATCCTATATATTTAAGCTTAGAGTTTGCAAATTTGTCTTTTTTCTTTTTATGTTTGTATATTTGTTGATATGGATGACATTTTTCCGAAATAAAAGGAATTGATTGATAGACATAGACATTGATATGTATACAATAATGAAACCAGAAAATAAATATAAATTGTTTTTAATTAATTAAAAATCAAACCTGAAAGCAAATTACTGACGATGTTGTTAGTATAAATCTTTTAAATTAGCAGTCTTTTTTTTTTCAGAATAAGTTAATCTACATAGCACTTTATCATGGGAACATCTTTGTTCAGTATAACATTGGTGAGGGACTGAGTGACCCGTTACAGACCACTGGTTTAAGACTAAATACTGGACAATGGCAAACAGTTATGGTTGAGTTTACAGGTTTATCGTAAGTTTTACTCTGAAATGTTGTTGTCTTACAAGAATATAAGGAACTTTACGAAACAGAATGGTTAAGGGAGGACGACGAATATCCTGTGTTCGCTAGAGCGTAAAATCATATACAGTCAACATAGCCGTATTAGTTACGCACCCTTGCACGAAGACGACGACCAGCAGTATCGCTCTCTAATCCCTCTCCTGTCTCGTGGCGTGGAGCCCTTTTGAATCGCTTGGCTCAGGTTTCCTAGCTAGGGGCCATAATTTAATGTTTCAACATTTATTTTGTTTACAGGGCAACACTTCGCATTAATGATATGCCGATCATTTTAAGCAACAGACAATTAAGTACCGATGGTATACTAATTACTGGTTCCAATAGTTACCTTTATGTTGGTGGTTTACCAAGTACTATACCAACATTGTTTGGTGGGGAGTTTCCAGTTCGTGAATCGTTAGATGGTGATATCAAAGACTTTGTAATAAATGAATTGTAAGTGTGACTTTTATAAGTAATAGCAAAGAACTTATGACACATGAATCTCCTGTTCTTCAATTTGCATTCAAAACACAGTATCGGAAGTACAGGGTTAAAAGGTCAATCTGGGTGACGCCATTTCACAGCATGCAGCAGCAGCCTTTCCAAACTAGGAAGTCAAACTATTAATTCCTATAGAGGGCTCAGTCAATTATTCTATCCCCCTTTAGTATAGCAGATCCCCTCTACAGATTTTGCCTTTCTAATTTGATGAGGTCGTTCTACTCCATGGCTCACAATGGCGGCACCCATTAGCTCTATTCTATCCTACAATGCCTTTCGAAATTGGACGAACAGGAGATTCTTGTGTTATAAGTTCTTTAGTAATAGTGCAGCTTTTGAAGATAACGCATTCAATCATACCATCAATAGGAAGCTTTTAATTTGTAACAAATATTGACCTAACCTCAGGTCAGGTCAATCTATGTGTCGTCGGTCATCTCTATCGAGAAAGCATCAAAACTGTGTTGAGGTGGGGAGAAATTTTGGTTTTGCTGTTTTTTAAAATACATCTTTGTCTTTAAACAGAATTCCAAATTTCAATGATGATCAAGTATTAATAGAACAGGATGGTGTGACACTTAGTGGAGTTTCTCCACCAGTTACTGAACTTCCACCCCTGCCATATGTCACTGAAGCTCCTCCGACAAGTATTACACTTATGCCAACATGTTCAGCACTTCCAGATGTTTTTTATGACCCTAGCACTTTAAGGTTTGGTCTACTGAGCAATAGCTACGCAACTTTTCCTTTAAGTGAAGATGCCAGGCAGCATTTCTTATCAAGGTAGAAATTTGTATATCTGTATGTTTTTGACAAATCTTTCTTGACAAGCTATCCTAAACAACACAAAATGCTTGCCCAATTTTGTAGATAAACTAACATGCGAAGGGTGAAATCAAATGAGTAACTTATACATAAAATTATATTGTTACAGATTTTTAATAACAATATATTTTCGTGCTGTATCGCCAAATGGAATACTGTTCTACGCTGCAGATAGCGCCCTCACACCTCAACAATGGATTGCACTTGTAATGCAAGATGGATATGTGGAGTTTAATATGATAAGTGATACTAGATCTGTCAATGGACTGGGAATTCGTACTAAACAAAAATATGATACTGGTGAATGGATTGAAGTAAAGGAATCTCTTTTTTTTTTTATAATATAGTGCTATGCCTTTCAATGCAACCAGGACAAATTATGCAAAAGCCTCAGTTTGATTTTCTTTATTTAAAGGGGTAAACCTTCCAGTTTGAAATTTAAAAAACTTTGAGCTTTACTGTATTTAGAATATATTCCATAAAAATATAAATTATTTTATTAGATTTAAATGTTTCATATCTGGAACATTCTTTTAAGATATTTGGCAAATTCTTATCAAGTTTAGGATCCAAAAAACTCAAGGAATTTCTGAAGCATTCAAGCTTCACTCTTGGTACATGGTTCCCATTAGAAGGGCTCCGAATTTTGTAAATTATGTACAGTGGAGAGTCGCACTGCTAAATGATCTGGGGCAACGGTATGTAGCACCTTGAATGTGAGGCAACCCACCTGATATTATTATATGTCTGCAACGCAATCAGAGGGTATTCTTGATTGGGCCAGGTCATCCCACGCATTAGTCTGATCCGATACAATTACATAGAATCTTTAATGAACAGAAGGAAACTCTTTATTTTATAACTACATTTTTCTTTCAGGTCTCGGTACTAAGAATAAACGAGTTTGTCGCAATTCTTGTAACTGAAACCAGAGACTATACAAACAATGATCAACCGTCGAATGGTGTAAATTCAAGGATTAACATTGCTACAAACTTCCATCTTGGAGGAATTAGTTCTGCCATTCTACCAAGTACATTCCCTCTTACAGTAAGTATATGAATAATTACTTTGTGTTGTAACAAATTGCATGAAGCCAAATATGAAATTTTTACCATTTATAGCCGAGTCTAATTCCATGCTAATAATATTCCCACCTACTAATTTGGGCTAATGACTTAGATTCAAGAATTTGGTAAATTCCATTGTTTATGCAATTTGAATATAATTCCATTCCTAATTTTCCTAAAATTTCATACCTATGCCCCATGGTACTATACTAGGTTTTTTAAGCAAAAAATACCTAAATTGTCAATGGGTTTTGGTTAAAATTGTCTTTTGTGAAATAATTATTGTTGTTGATTTTCCACAGAAGTGAATAACTTTATTAAAACTGCAAAATGACTTATATTTAAAGTCTGATTTTAATAATCTTTATTTTATTAAGTTTTTGGAGGACAATACCTCTTTAAATCATTAATTAAAGCAACCAATTCCAACATTTAACTTTTGAAAATGTTTTCTTTTCATTTTAAGTTTACAACTGGCTTTGACGGCTGCATAAGTCATATAATAGTCGATTCTGATGAAGTCCCTAATGCAGTTATCCTGGATTTTGAGTAAGTAATGTATCCTAACAATATGAACTAATGCACTAATGACATAAGAAAGCTTTCGATTTGGTAGCTCAACTCAACAGCAATGAAGCAAACAGCCAATTTGTGTGTGTGAGTGTCCTGTTGATCAGAAAGTTGCTGAAAACGTTTTGCCAGCATTCAGATTATCTCACATTATCGTCCATGAATATCTAAACAAACTAATGAACAGGGTGGAAATTAAAATAATGGAAGGTCTACTCTACAGTATGGTATTGTTTTATCAAATTGTATACAGTTAAACTGTATACAATTTGATTTCTTATAATGTGCTGTGCATTACTTTTCCTATTTTAACAATTGAAGATACTTTAGCACAGTCAGCCCACAGAGTGTGCCGTCTATAACTTCTCTGCTGCCAATATTATATCAGTACCATTTTTTTACATGGTCTAGTGGCTAATTGAGTGAAATCAAAATGTTTACTCTCGTAAACTAATGTAATGCTTTGTATGCATTGAATGCGAAGAATTGTTTTCCTGTTGAATAGAGCAATTAATATTTTAACTCAAATATAATATGCTCACCATGCAACTCATAAACATTAATTGTTAATTGTATAATATGTTAAATATTTTTGTTTTCTTTAACAGGAATCCGTCTCTATTCTTTGCCAATGGCGTAGCCCCTTGTTCACGCAATGATATTATGCCAGGTGCTTTCTTTAATGGCACAGGTTACTTGCAACTAGGTAAGAACAATAATCACATTAAGGACCTGTTTCTATTAATAAATCTCAAAAGAACTGTTTTCTTTTAAAAATTGCAGCTTAAAAAATCCTTCTTTAAATGATCCAGACTGAATCAATTTAGGTTTTTATAAAGCAGTATATAAAATCTGTTCTTTTTATGTAGACCCATTTCTGTTGGCAAGAAAATATTGTTCTTTCAAACCAGATATTTAACAAAAATGTGTGTGTGAGAGTGTTGATGTTCAAAATTATTGAACTTATGGTTATTTTTTGATACCATTTATCACACTATACACTATCTAATTTTAAATATATTTGCTTGTATTCAAATGAAAAGAAATTGTATATAAATATGGTTCAATCTTTTTTATTTCCAGAAAACAACTTCAGAGTTGGAAACTCACTTAGTCTTAATATGACTATCAGGACAACTGTAAGAGAATCTATTTTATTTGCCGTTTCCTCTGGTCTTGCGAATTTTGTGGCTTTGGACATCTTCGAAGGAAGAGTAAGTGAATTTGTTTTCTAAGATAGTCCAGAATATTGATAACAATATCTAGTTACCAAACTTATGTACTTAATGGTATAGTGTTCAGGTTTATTAAAATAAGCACATTTTTGTGAATAAATCTGTTGCTCTGTGCTTTGCTCTACTTTAGTTAATAATGTAAATGCATTGGGATGTATGGAACACAGCTGTGGATGAAACATACGACTTTCATCATCTCTAAAGGTGCCTTTATGTCGGCTACCACCAACAGCTCTTATTAGTATGTCTATGACAGGGGCTGTTATAAACTAGTATTGTGGGGTAAACACGTAATTCTGGTGATATGAGAAAAAGTCGCCCCAACCGAGATTCGAACCCGATTGGGTAATGAAATAGACTATATATATATATATATATATTTCTTCTGTGCATTTAAAATTGAGTATTATTAGCTTTGAAACCTAGGCTAATGTACCTTTATCTGTTTTTTTAGGTACGTGCTGTAATAAGTCATGGTAATCAGTCTCCATACATCGTGCGTTCAACTGCGTTCACAAGTGACTATGAAATATGTGATAACTTACCACATACGATCTTTCTGTCGTTTACACAACTGGGACTTCAACTTTACATTGATAAATATCCCCCAGATGTGACTTATTTTACAGCAGGTGTTCCCACTATTAACACCAACAGCCCGATATACTTTGCTGGTATTCCAGGTACTTACTGCAATGCATGTTTATCATAATCTTCAGCTATATATAGTACATGGTTGTTTTCAACAGCCTGTGTTCATCTAAGTTGTTTTTTAAAAGAAATAAATAAAGGTTGACATTGGCGGATGAAATAAGGAGGGGGTGCTGGCAGGGCCTAAAAATGTTCAAATGAAGGGCTGAGCGTAATTTGATGTCCTATCTTTTGCATTACAATTAGCGAAATTTAGGGGTTGGATCCGCCCCAGGTTGTTCTAAAGTATTTTAATTTCTCTTTTTGATATTTTTTAAAACAAATCTGACTGCAACGTTAAACTGAAAATGAAGCCTAACTGGCTCATTATTTAGCTGGGTTGCAACTCACTTATGCCCCTGAGTTTTTTTACAATCGATTAAAATCTTCGATGAAAGTTTACAACACTTACACACACACAAACCATATAAGATATTTCTCCTGGCCTAATACAGTATACCAACGTCAGAAGGTGAGGAGGCAGGGGGAGGTGGGACACTCCTAGATTTAATTATTAATAAGATGTTATTACATACAGAGACCTATAAACTCATGTTACACAGCACTTGTTTCATAAATTTTAAATAACATTTTATTCATTTATGTTTTAAATGTTTTAATATCTTAATGTCATTTTTATATATTGTAATTCAACAATGTTTACTTTGTTGCTAACAAAGAATTTGAATTTATTTATTTATTCCTAATCCTATTCATTTTTTTTTTTCATTTATCTTTTTATTAATTTTTTAAGTCAATGCAACAAAGCATTATTAAGGGGAAACTTTATTGATAATTTTCATAACTCTTTTTCAGACACTGGTTCAGTAAGTCTAGTGAGTGGTATCATCACCAACACATTTACTGGTTGTATACAGTCTATTTTACTGAATAATGTACAACGCAATCCACGAGAAAATGTCAATAGTGTTGGCATGGAAACAGGATGCCCATTTCCTCTTACTTAACATTTTATAAAATGTTGTTTAAAGCTTGTTTGCCACTTAGATGCAACACAATGATGTAAGTGAGTTGACTAATCACAGTTTGGGTGATCCATCGCGCCATGATTGATCAAATTACTCACTTGCTTACATTTTTGCGTTGCGTCCTTACGGGAACAAAGCATTATCTTTTTTTAAATTATTATTTTAATTGTTTTTATACCTTAATTTTTTTTTAATAACATTTTGGATTTAGAAAACAAATTTAATTTCATTTTTTAATGTATGAAATTGTTGTTATGCAAATGGTACTTACTTTTAAATCTATTTTTAGGTACAAATTTGGTTTAAAAAAAATTATGTCTAAAGATGTAGCATAGGTTGCAATTAATTCCTCTACTGGAAATCCGTGGCTAAAGAACAACAAAAATTATTTTTAAATATTGAAAATAAAATTAAAACTTGAAAAACTGTTCATAATGTCTTTTTTTAAATAATAACTTGTATAGTAGTTGTATATGTGCTGCAAGAGAGGTGTTGAATAGTCATACTGTAGACTTACAATTGTTAGGCATACACTTTTTTTGTTTTCTTTCATCACCCAAACCAACAATGTCAGTCTTACATTCATCTGAATGATGACTAAGCCAGGACTGTTAAAGCACCTTGACCAAGGGCTTCTCTCGTCCAGCCAATACGTCTGAGGCAGATACCAGATGCAGGGGCTGCCATAAGAGTCAACAGTGCTGATTTCAAATGCCAAATTTTTTCAAATTTCAAACGGGACCCCAGCTTCATATACAGCACCGGTATTCTTAGATGGTCTCCTATGCAAGCTCTAACCGGACCCACCGTTGCTTAACTTCGGTGATCTGACGAGAACCGGTGTTTCAACGTGGTAAGGCTATATGAGCATAGACAATGTTATTGCTTCAAAATCATTCACTCAGGAAACTCGCAATCAAAAATATATTGATAATTCAGACAAATAAAATAAATTTCTAAATAGAATTTTAATTGCTTTATGGAAATCAATCATTTATGAATTGCATCCAAGTCATGTGACATAATGAATTAGAAAAAAAATCAATCAATAACTCTACATGTTGACATTTTAAAAGTAAGACAATCATACCATGCAGAAATGATTTCTCCATGGTCATACCATACATTTGACAATATGTTACAAATTCATCACATTTTATTTATTAACCAAGACTTACTTTTAAAATCCATTAAAATTATTTATGAAACAAGGGTTAAATGTGGAAAGTAGAGGAATTTTGGAATATGGCTTTGATTGCACCTGTGCAATTTCTTGATCCATAAATAACTAGTGGTACAGACTACAGAAGAATTCTAAACACCTCCAACTGCAGCAAACCCTTATTCTTAAAAGCCATTTCTAACTACATTATTCCAAAATAAGTTTTATTTGAAAGAGTACACAAATATATCAATTCTATTCAATCAATATTTACTATTATTTACACTTTTGTACAATTTGAAAAAACGTTGAGATGTAACATTCATTTAAAAACATTATGTAAAATCCTCACAATGCCATTCCACAGAATTTGATTCTTATTCCAATTAATTAATATTAATTCCAATATTAATTCCAAACCCAGTCTTCTATGGCAAAACGCATTTGGTGAAATAGTATAGGTCTTCTAAATTTTTGTTTTACCTTTGATATTCCACAATACATTGCTACACATGAGAATACTTCTATTTATTCTAGTATTAACGGCTGCTTTATTTGGTAACAGTATAGTTAATAAATGAATATTTAAAAATGACATAAAATGAATATAAAAAAAAAATACTTTACAAAAATTAAGTTGTATTGACATTCAAGCTACTAGGAAAATTGATACAATAATGTTACTGAACAGTACCCACACTCTACTTCCAAATGTACAGGTCAAGAGATCTACAACATACTGTACAAATCTGTCGCTGTATTCACCAAATAACACTAAGTAAAATTCTTAAATATTTATTACTTAAGTGAAATACAGTTTTAAGTGTCCTATTTCATTTATGTGATTGGTGAAGAGATCACTGAAGCATTAAAATGTTTAAGCTGTAGACTGTCACATAAAATACGGACAGATTAAAATGTTTAAATGCAAATATGATTTTGCATTCCCATTCCCATTCTCTGAATCATGATTCTCAATATTTTATGAAATTTATGATTGTTGTTTTGCTATAAAATTGTTTTTAAATCAATTGGGTTTTTTTTATGCAACACTATATTCCATTGATATTCTCTGCACGGGTGATTTAAAGGTCCTTTCATAACCACCATTTTCTTTCTTCCAGACCTGATGACCTCTCTGGTCAACTTCTCCAAATTGGTAACCACTCGCACCTAGATTTATTGCAGGACACATTTCTCGTGCCTTTGGCAAATACTCTGCATTGTACATTGTACGGTCGTCAAACGGGTCTGAACTGACATGAGCGGTTCTGTCTGGTCCTGCAGCTTTAAGTGCAGAAACCTTTTTAGGTATATAGTGGCTCTGATAATTGGTTGACCCTTCAAATGGCACATTTGGCCTTTCGTAAGCCTTTTGATTCGGATTGCCTCGCCTTTCTCGTTTTGGATCCCACTTTAAGAAATCCTGTTTATAGCTTGTGCGTCCATCAAATGGAACATCATTTGTTTGAGCGCGTTGCGTTGGTTTCCATAATTTTCGTTCTTGGAGAGCGTGAGCAGGGAATGCAATTTTAGACGTAGTGTTGAGATCCATATTGCCTGCTGGCCGCACGTACCCATCGGGGACCTTTACGTGTGGGGGTGTTACGTCCCATTTCTTAAAATCCTGCTTGAAGGTTGTGTTATCGTCGAATGGTTGATCCGATTTTATCGGCGTCATATCTGGTTTAAAACTATTTACGACTGAAACATATTTGCCCGGATAATCACGACGGAAAGTTGTCATATCATCAAATTTGTTTGGATTCTTTGCATACAGCTGTTTTGGTCGTACGTACTTAGGTTGGGCAGGATAGGCAACATAAGCGGACTTATGCATGGTATTGTCATCAAACGGTTGATCCGATGTACGTGACTGTTCAACAGGTTTCATACTACGTGCCATCTCCGCTCTCTTAGGTTGAAAATCACGCGTAAAAGTTGAGGAGCCCTCAAATGGTGCACTTGGTGGGACATATATAGCCAGACCTCTGTCATTCTCTCGTTTTGGTAGTTTCCATCTGCGATAATCATCTAAAAAAGACGTAACCATTTATTTAATTTTAAAAATATGTTTATAATTTAAGCATATACACAATCATCATTACAACCATTGACCATAATGGCTAATGCTATGTGTGCACAAAGTAATTAATATTAACAATTATCTATTTCTAAAAAAACAGCTTTTTGAAAAAAAAGCAATCTATTTGACATACTGTCCTTAGTAAGTGTTGTTAGTTAGTGTTAGTTCATGTTAGTGTCAGTTAATGTTAGAACTGAAGCTGTACCTGTATATGTAGGTGTTCCTTTGAACTCGCCAGCTGGAGCCATCTTATGATCAGTGGCTTTAAAGCTCTTTGGCATCTCTGATCTCTTGGCAGGGTAATCTTTTGTATATGATGTCAAAGTATCTATATCACCAGGAATCGGTTGGTAAGCATCAGGAACATGCATCATGGGTTTTTCTGCTTGATGTGGTATGAAATCGGATCTGAAAAAAAAAGATACAAAGATGATAAAAATGTGATGATAAACATTGATCGTTATAAGGTATCAGTAATCAATAAATCATCTGACATAAAGATACCCAGATACATCAGATCAGACATGTATTAGGTAATTCTTTAATGATTAAATAATCGCACTGGAAAGGAAATTCAACATCATGGAATTGGGCTTACTGTATTATATGGATTGGATTATAAGGAGTCGGGATCATACCTAGAGCAGTATATTTAAAAACAAGATTTCAAGACCAAACACAATGTACATATTTCTAAATGAATAGAAATGTTTAGTTTTTGTTCTGCCCAGACAGATAACCCAAAGCTTGTATTGTGTTTCATGTGTTACTATTCTGTACATACTCTGACCTATACAGTATACTTACTTATGAGTTGTTGAATCAGCCATTGGCTCGCCACCCTGCATCACTTCTTGTTTTGGCTTAAAATTGTCTCTTCTACCAGTAACATTATAAGCCTTGTACTTGTTATTGTATTCAGATATTTCACATGGTCCAAAAGTTTTAGGTGCTTTCGGTTGGTGAGGACATCTATGCCGCCTAAAAAGGAATTTATAAAAATAAAATAATTATCAAATAATACTGTACAGTACTACACATTATTTGCATTAAATGAAATAAGAAAGGCGTTATATACTATACACAATCTACTATGCATGCACATCAAAAGGGATAGAGCTTATTACATAATGAGATGTGCAAAGTAAATGGCTGTTCATTAACCTTTACTAAAATACTACTAATTTCTGTCCTTTGTCAGTAAGAGCCACTCAAGACATAATAGCTGTGAATGTCCTGTGATATTATTATTGTCAATGTAACAGACGACTAATTATTTGCTATAAATACTGGACACTCTCTAATTTTGTAAATCTTCTTTCAAAATGTATTCTGAAAGGAAATTTTGGCCCAGTCTAATTCTAACAGAGAATGTACTTGTCGAATGACTATATTGATAATAATAATACAGTATTATACTAATATTTGTATAAGGCAGAGGTAATAAAATGTCTTAAAATGTCATCTACAGTACAACAACAAAGTTTATTATCTTTAAAAATAATGTCTTAACCCTTACTGCAGTTGCCATGTCAACCACTAAACAATATAAAGTAGATCAATTTTTTGGTCATAATATTAACAATGTGATGACGGTCGGAAATTACAGTTACAATACTGTATACTATATATTTAATGCTCCAATGCCTCAGTACAATACAGTACGAGAGATTTTGGTAAATCATTTACACACTGCATAAATTTTCTGTCAATTATGGCTAATTTATATTTTAAACATTAAAATTCATGTTTCTATAGCAATGTATTAGTTTATTCGGTATCGATGGTTACTAAAAATATCCTTTTTAAATGATGTTTGCTTTTTAACAAATAACCTGATGCGTGAAAAACACTGGTAGATTTTCTATACAGGTGAAATGCAGAAATTCAACTTTATAACTAAATACTTATGTTTTTCAGTCAACTCTCACTATCCTGAACACCTTTGGACTGGCCTAATATACAGTACTTTCTGATATTCCAATTTGTTTTTAATGGTAATTTCAAAAATCAAGGAAAGTCTATTTTGAGAGAATTTTCAGAGGTCGTCTTTATAAATTTTAAATATTTTACCAGAATGGTTCAAAAAGTCAAAAAGGGAGGATAATAAAAAATGTTTTAAATATAAATACTTTAAATCGCAACATGAAAAAATAATTAGAAATAAAAATTGACTACTACATTTTTTATTATCCTCCCTTTTTGACTTGTTGAACCATTCTGGTAAAATATTTAAAATGTAACTACTGTGATTGAGACATCAAAACGACAGTAGTATCAGTTACACAGTGTTGTTGATGCGAGTCCACAATTTGAAACAAAATATTGCCCAAAAACCATTTGTGAACATAGCATGAAAGTAATTTGAGTC
This sequence comes from Antedon mediterranea, assembly GCF_964355755.1. Lineage (NCBI taxonomy): Eukaryota > Metazoa > Echinodermata > Crinoidea > Comatulida > Antedonidae > Antedon > Antedon mediterranea. Next base: position 20,173,394 of record NC_092675.1, read on the forward strand.
TTTGACCATTCTGTGGTCACTATGACACAGTTACTATACTGCGTCCTGTTTAAAACTAAATTTACACTGGCACTATTGTCACAGAGAATTAAGTAAACATTGACAATGAGTAACTATGTACGTAGACTGGTAATACCTCGTAAATGGATACAGTACCGGTATTTGTTTGCTTGAAACAGAATGGGAATAGCGAAACAAGACCTTGAAAGCTTATGTGTACGAATATTAATAAGAAATAAATATTAACACAGATAATATCCAATACTAAAAAAAATTCAAGTTCACTTAAGCACGTATCTTTAAAGATGTATTGTCCCTTTGAAAAATTCCAAACAAAATAAAAAAATGAATATTTTGAAAAAAAGTGAGTCATTTTGAAGTACTGTATCATAATAGTTATTAACTTTCACCAAAAAATTTGTTCAAAAAATAACTTTGACTTCCAGTCAAATTTTTCAATCAAAACATATCTCATAAAGCAATCCGCTTATTTGGCTACTCTGTATGCATAATCATAAAACTTCCTCGCGATCTATGTGAAAACACCTTCTCAATTGTGACGAGTTGTAAACAATCCTAATTAGCATCATGCATAATGCATACTCGTGGTTTGAAATCTTTGTTTACTTTTCGTTACTTTCGACGATTTTCCAGAAGAAATGTAATCAAATTAATTTACCTGTTAATTACATAAACTTGTTGTTTTTAACTTTAATATTACTTTGATATATGGCCAATTTAAATTTAGAATATTTTGACCTTCATTTTTTTTTTTCAAGGAACAGTACATCTTTAATCACCCCAACTCATTTATTATCTTGCAGTTATCTATTTTCAATTCACCAAACATTCGTACCCAGATGATCCCCCCAACCAAATAATAATATTATTTAATCTCGATATACAGAAATTAAGGAAGCGGGACATAAGCTGAAGCTAATACCATCAAAGCAAGTAGGGCCTATCTGAAAAAAAGAATGGTTAAAATATAATATCACTGCTCATCTTAAAGGAAGATGAGCAGTGCAAAACTCTTCTTTAAACCTGTGACTCTTCTGGAGATTACTATAAAATCCACAAACCTCCATATTGCATCTCAACCACCAGCAGCAAGCTACTAAATAAAACATAAATTATAAGAAGATAGGTATAGCCTATAGTAGGCTAAAGTATAGGCCTAGACTATGCCCTAAGCAAAGTAAAGCTTTGCTGCTGTTGTGTATTGTTTCATTCAGAGTTGGTTACATGTGTTGATGCCCAGGCCTAAACAATTAATGTGGTGGTTTAATACAGTAACACACTAGGGCCTACATCGGCTAGTAGGATGTCATAGTAGCCTACTAGCTAGGCCTAGTTACTTACCCACAAGTGCATATTTCACAAATACACTGTCGCCCCATCTTGGTTGCTTTTTAATTCCTACAGAACACAGCTTTCTTGGTAAAATAATTGGATTACGATACAACTTTTTATTGTTCACAAATTAGTCAGTTGATCACAGTAAACTAAATTCATGGAGAGAGAATCTACACCACACACACACACACACAACAGTTTGTTGCTGTGCGTTTGGTTGGCAAGACAACAACAATATCAATATGTATAAGGTAGGCGTTGCTATTGGTTTATTTAACCAATCAATTATCGCGACGATACGCGACACCATTCCTGGTAATTAAGATGAAGGTATGGCACTCAATTTGGTGTCTGTAGAAAACTATACTATAAAAAACTATTTTTTAAACAACTATAACATTATTTTTATTTAAAAAACACCAATCTAATACAATAAATTGTATGTGTGATATTAACATGTGTTTTGTTTACTAACTAGGCCTTTATAAGCATATTATAGTAATGTACTGCTAACTGTAAATAAAGACAGGGCAGGCCTTTCATAAATTATGTGTTCATGATTGTGAAATATTTTTGTTTCACACACACAACATGTGTTGGGAGATTTATTTTATTATTAGGGGCCTATAGTCTAGCCTTTATTACAAATCTAAGACATATGTAGGTCTGTGTATGTTTTAGATTCTGACAACGGAAAACTAAATAGAGTACGTAAGACTGGGAGATACTGTAATTTCGAATAATAAGGCTAGGCCTGGGACTAGGCCTAAGGCCTACTAGGTAGGTAGCCTCCTACGCGACCCATACTAGCTAGACTAGCCTCTCTCTAGGACTCTGACTATAGGCTAGGTAGGGTTAGGCCTAGCCTAGTAGTAGGAGGTAGGCCTAACCATATGGAGGAGGTATAACCATGCATGGCCTACTAGCTAGCTAGTAGTAGTATAGCTACTCTAACTCTATTAGGTGTGACTGGTTTCACCGATCGATGTTGGGAAATTTGGCAAACTTTTTTAGACAAAACATTTTCAAAAACTTTTTGTAATTCATGCATTCGCCAGCAGAAGAGTGTAGGCCTACATCATTCGCATGGCAAAAATATCGTTTTCAGTATTTTTTATCGTTATGGATTTTTTTTTTTAGTTAATAATTTAAGAGAGATTATTTAGAGGGTTAGGTTTTTAATATTTTAAGAACGAGTTTTAATATTTAGGAACAAGTTTTATATTTAGGTACGAGTTTCCGTACCTTTAGTTTTTAGAAGTATGGACACGGTACCATATCTTTAGCCACAGCGATTTTTTATCCGGACCGATTTCATCGACATCCCGTCCCTAGTTACAACAGGTATGGTAGGTAGTACAGTACAATGTGAATTGTATTTCAAAGTTAGAGCCTATTGTTATTACAAGAAATGAATTGTTCTTTTTAAACTCTATATTTAGGATGCCAATTTGGAAAGCAGAGAAGCTAAGCAAACTTCAGCAACAACCTGAACACATTCGTAACATCTGTATCCTGGCACATGTTGACCATGGTAGGTAAATTCCAATGTGTTAAGAACATGAAAAATAAAGATTAATTAAAACAGAATTTGATTATTTTTTTGTTTTAATCAAGTTAATCACTCCCATAGAAAAAAAACAATGTTTTGAACACTTATAAAATTAATGACATAATAAATGGTTAAATTTAACCAAAATTCAATTGGCTGGCAGTAAATTTGACTATTTTTTGGTTAAAATTACAGTTTTATTCACGTAAATTCAATTTTTGGTCAAAGTGGATAACTATTGTGACAATAAAATAGTATATTTAACCCCCAAAAAACATTTTAAATCATATTTTTATGGGGACAATAGGCCAACATCTTTAATTTTGCAAAACTGTGTTTTAGCTGCATTTTTAATATATAGTATGAATTAAAAATGCTCAATGAGAAATACATAAAAGGTCACAGCTGTTTTACACACTCTTATGTTTCTCATCTTTACACAATGATATACAAGTCAAACTATTAATTATGTTATCCTCTCCCAAATTAAGTATCAAGAAGCAATTGTTATCCATCATATTTAACTTCTTTCTTTCTGAATAGGCAAAACTACCCTTGCAGATGCACTTATTGCAAGTAATGGCATCATTTCATCTCGCCTGGCGGGTAAGTTGCGATACATGGACAGTCGTGAAGACGAGCAGTTACGTGGAATCACAATGAAATCAAGTGCAATATCACTATACTACAAAGAAAGTGAGTTAAATTGATAGTGGCGCTGTAGCTTGGTTAATAACATGCTGGGGTATCAATCCCAAAGACATGGGTTCAATTCTTGGCTTTTTCATGGATTTATTTACTTTAATTTGAAAATCAGTTTTGTATTTGCTTTTGAATGTGTTTAAATTTTGTTATAGTTAGCATTATTTAAAAATTTCTTAAAAGTGTAATATGTCTATCCTTTTATACACTTTGTATATTATTTTTTATTATTATTTATGTAGATGAAAAAGAACATCTTATTAACCTGATTGATTCACCTGGCCATGTAGACTTCTCCACAGAGGTTTCAACAGCTGTTAGGTTGTGTGATGGCGCTGTTGTCGTTGTTGACGTCGTTGAAGGTGTTTGCCCACAGGTACAAAGTTCTCTCAAAGATTTGTTACTAAATATTTTCATAGATGATAATAATAACTAATGTAAAAAGTAAAGAGAAATGTACACAAATTATAAATGTGTCACTGTCAATAACACAAGATCACCCTTGTATTCCTTTGTATAATCAGGGAAGAGTGAAATGCGTGTTAATTCACTCTTCCCTGGTACAATCAACTTTGAGTAAAATATTTTCCTTAAATACTAATTATTTCAGTTAAGTCACATAACCATATTTCCATTAAGTTGTATTGAGTTATGATAAGAGAAGCGTTTACTTCAAAGAGCAAAATATAGAAGGTTGTATACTAAATTGTTTAAAGAGATAATGGATGATACATGATTTTAACCTCATTATTTACAGTTTGTCTGTTTGTCTGTTTGTTTGTTAGCAGGATTACTCAAAATGTAATTACAAGATCTTTACCAAAAAAAAAAATACAGATAGATATGTGGTCAAGGACCACTCCATTTTGGAGGCAATCCGGACCACAGACCCAATTCTGGACCACTTTTTAGTATAATTTTCAGAACTGCTAGTGTTAGGGCAGATAGGACAGAATTTTCAAAAGCCTGTGAGCAGTCTTAAAATAACAAGTAAACTTAAATTGCATTTTCTCGAGAACCACTTGTCCAAAACACTTCATTTTTGTACTTGCAGAGGCAAGAGTTATAATTTGTGATTTGTAATTTTACAACATAAATTGATTTAATTTACAGGTTTTTTATTACGAGTAGTTTTAAAAAACCTATTTCTTTTCAAATTCGCCCGTTGTTTTTTGGCGTTGCTGTTCTATTATTAGTCAACATAATCTATTGTTAGTTGTAAGGCTTGTTACATAACCATTAAACCAAATTTGCATACACATGCTTGTAGTGAAATTAGCCTAAATCACACACAGCATTAATACACACACAAATATATATATATATATTTCCGGAGAAATCTTATGTAGGAAAATTTTACAGTAGGCGGAGGTATGGCTTTCTAGTTAGTGTGACTGATGAATACAGCCACTGATAGAGCCAGAAAACTAACAATTCATTCATAAACCTTAAAATGTGAAAATGAAATGGACATTTTGTATGTTATGTTCTTTAAATGTATGAGGATTATTGTACTGTATTGTAACAAGTGTCATAATGTCTTATTTTGCAGACTCATGTTGTTTTAAGACAAGCTTGGTTAGAAGACATCAAACCAGTTCTTGTTCTAAACAAGATCGATCGTCTCATACTTGAGTTAAAACTGACACCTTTAGAGGCATATTTTCACTTACAGCAAATACTAGAGCAAGTGAATGCTGTTACTGGTAACCTGTATGCGTCACATGTCCTTGAGAAAGAGTCAAATGTAAGTTATATTCATTTCTATGTCCATTATTTAAAGACAATGTGTAATTTTCTAACAAAAATATATCCTTGTGTTGTAGTTGTTTATATTTTTGCTTTTTTTTATTTTAACCTTTATTTTTGTTACATACTTTGTGTTACAATGTTATACGGCCTTGTGGAAGAACACCTTTCTGGTGAATGAGTTTTTTCCGTTGCAAAAATAAAGATTTTATTATTATTATTGTTCAAGTACAGTATATCTAATCAAAAATATATCTATTGATATACAAATAATGAATGTTTGCCGAGTAAAAATAGGACAAATTTTCATCTTTCAACGAATTACATTATTTGTTCCATTGTATGAATATGAAACATTCATTATTTGTGTTTATAACACACCTATATTTGACGAGAACGTAGGCCAAGGCCTAAACCATTCGGAATGCTTGAAGTGTAACTGTGTGCTGTGTAAGACTAATATAGAAATAGGACATATAGTTAATTTGCAATACACACCCTCTATCATAATTTGTTGTGCGACAACAACATTTATTTTAATACGGTTGAAATAAATACAAAATAATAATAAGAGTTGCAAACCGTCAGATAAAAACCAGAAGAAAACACATTTTCTTGTCCTGTTAGACCTTATAAAAACCTTTTAAAATTATAACTATATGTCGTATAAGAATGAAACACATTTATATGGATAATGTTTATTATTGTGTAAACAAATCTGATTAAAACAATAAATTACTGAGTAGTAGAAAATTTGTGTCAGGTAGTGAAAATGGTTAAGTGTTTTTTCTTCAATAGGAAAGAAGTGAAAGCTCAACGTCACCCTCGGCACATACAGACGATCATGTTTACGATTGGGGCACAGAATTGACAGACATCGATGATTCTAAATTGTATTTCTCACCTGATCAGGGCAATGTTATATTTGCCAGTGCTTATGATGGTTGGGGCTTTAGGTGAATATGTTTTTGTGTCTTACTTAACCTCGTTTAACAACTCAATTGGCAACTTGCGTTTGTGACCAAGGGAAATATATAATACTTTATTTTATGGTAAACTAAATTGTAGAAAAGTCTATCATTTTGAACCCAGAAAGCATTTTACTAAAGCTTTTTCTACATTATCAAACTTTATGTGACAAACAAATGTGGCGTTCCCAAATATGGTGGTGAGTTGCCCAAATATGGTAGTGATATGACACAACATGTCCATGTATGGTTACATCTCATTTTTTTGTCACATAAAGTTTGATAGTGTAGATAGAGAAAGTTTCTGTTTAATTATTTGTGGCTGAATACTTTACTTATTTATTCCACAATATTATTTAGCATTGATCATTTTGCTGAGATGTATACCAAAAAGCTTGGGATCAGTTTAAATGTGTTGAAAAAGACTCTGTGGGGAGATTTCTACCTCAACTCAAAGTTAAAGAGGATTCAGAAAGGTGCCCATGCGAAAGGAAAGCGCCCTCTGTTTGTTCAGTTTATACTTGAAACTTTATGGACAGTTTACGATGATATTTACACAAGGAGGTAAGTTCCTTTTGCTAATATATTTTTATTGGAAATTAAATGTAAAACTAATCACTAGTGAGTTTGTCTATAAATAAAATGTCTAAAAAGATTTAAATAAATTCATAGTGGAAAAAGTAGTTTTTTTTTACTTGAACAATTGGAAAATATAAACACTGCAAAACCCAACAAGTGGTAGGACCATTGAGATCTTATTATCTGCTATTGTTACCTTAAAGATAGTTTATACAATATTACATCAATTGATATTTAAATAGAAAAAAAAGGTATTGTAAATGTAAAATTTAGACACATTAATTAAATAATAAAGTAACCTGTTTATTAATGTATGTATAAATGTACCAAAATTATTGAAATACTTTGTTTCAGAATAATAAATTTATATTATACAATAAATAATACAAAACGGAAAATCACTTTAATTTTAGATTTTCACTCATTTAATGAAGAGATTCGAAGATTGTAACAGATGGTTTGTAGTGCACCAAAAATCTGTCTACAATATCAAACTAGTTTGACAAAAAATGTGTGGTGTGCCCAAATATGGTAGTGATATGACATGATGTCCATATGTGGGCACATCACATTTTTTTGTCGCATACAGTTCATAAAGATCATTTTCACTTTTCAAAACTCTTATATAATAATTTTTTTACTTCAGAGACAAAGAAAAAATGGATAAGATAGTGAAATCTTTAGGCTTGAAAGTTTCAGCAAGGGATTACAGACACAAAGACCCAAGGATACAATTACAGTCAATTATCAGCCAGTGGTTACCACTGTCTAAGGCAGTATTATGTATCCTTGTACAGAGACAGGTTTAACAGATATGAATGATCAGTATTATTGATTTCTAAACAATATCCAGTATGATATTGATATGACATCATCATGGGCACATCATATTTTTTTGTCACATAAACTTTGATAGTGTAAACAGAGCTTAAGAGAGATAGTGAGAGCTTAGTCCTAGAGCAAGAAACTTTACTTAAGTTTGCCTCTCTCCACCCAGGTGTGCAAATGGGTACCTAGTAAAGTAAGGCAAAGAACTTATATAACACAAGAATCTCCTGTTCTTCAATTTGCATTCAAAACACAGTATCAGAAGTACAGGGTTAAAAGGTCAAACTGGATCCCCTCTATGATTTTGACTTTCTAATTTGATGCAGGCGTGCCACTCCAGGGCTCACAATGGCGCCACCCATTATCTATTCTATCCCACAATGCCTTTCGAAATTGCGCTTTGGACGAACAGGAGATTCTTGTGTTATAAGTTCTTTGAGTAAGGTGGAACCACATCTGCAATGATTACTAGCCATACGTATCTGATCCAAAAAAACCGAGGTGATGTTTAGTGTGCATTGAGAACCTGTATAAAACCGATTTTCCACTAGGCAAATTTGTTCACACAACTCCAACTTTTCCCAGAGAAAAGCTGCGATTTTACTTGTTCATCGAGTGTCTGCTGAGCTTTTTGATCGCATGAGTGCCCATGAACGTGTCATAACTAATTTTCTGAGCTCTGATTGGTTGCGCAATTTTCGCTTTGCAACGAAGGAACTAGAATTCGTCGCTGACAGGAATTTGGAAGATGAAAACATGAATATGCATTTGTGCAAACAAATTCACCTAATGGAAAATAGGCTTATAAATTAACTATTATTAAAATTATATAAAGAGTTTGACAAAACATGACTTAAAATAGCCATACATTTCCTGTAAAATCATATTCTTATTAATTCAAAATGCAATACATCAGAATGTTAATGATATGAATCCTTAACTCCTTGTTATTAGCTATGGTAGTGAATGAGCTACCTAGCCCACTGGAAGTTAGTGAAGAAAGAATAGAAAAGCTAATGTGCACAGGAGGAAGAAGGTTTGATTCCCTACCAGCTGAATCTCAGAAACTAAAAGATGGTATGATGATGTGTATTTATAGATTACTGTATAAAGTGATAAACGGATGGTAAATCTTATCTTAAATGATATCCCAGAAATAGTTTTTAAAAAAAACAATTAAACTAATTATTTATGGAAAATGTGTGTGATGAGGTGCTCATTTCTAAATAATGGCACTTGCCATATATGACGAAGTTGTCCTAGAAAAAATTTGGCAAAAAATAAGGATTATACTTGGATTGAATTAATAATGGATTGACCAAAGTCTTGTTTCAGAATTTAGCCTAAATTGATAGTGAGGATAATACATAAACATAGCATTATACTCATTACTTACTGTTTAATGAATTAAATGTCATATAGTTACCATTCAGATTTCTGTATTTTTAAAAGGTTGGCAACACATTTTAACAGATTATTTCATTTATCTTCATAGATTTCAAGAATAGCAGTTCTGGCTCTACTGCTCCTGTTATTGTTTACATCTCAAAGATGTTTGTTGTCAACAGCAAATCACTTTCACAAAACAAACAGAGGTACTTAGTAAAACATTTAAATAAATACCTTTTAAATTAATTAGTTATAATTACCATGTCAATAATACACAAAAGCAGAGGAATGATACAATGAAAAGGAAAGCTCCAATTCGTGACACATTATCCACATTTTCAGTAACATATAAAGTAGACCCTCATATTTGATTGGATGATTGTGGATCACATGGTAAAATAAATGTTATGTAGCAATCTCGATGTTATGTAACACTCCCAAGAGGGTGCAGTGTCGCAATGTACAGTGCCTATCCTCTCGTTAAAAGTACAGTAAAACATGTGTTTTACGTACCCTGATTTTACGTTCCCTGGATTTTACATACGCTTAAAATAGCCGATGACGTCATCATTTATTAGTATTTTATTAAATAGTGTTAGTTTCTATACTGTGAGACAAGCCACATGCGCGCATGCATTCCCCGTACGGAAGCGACTTTTTTTATTTATAGATAAAAATACAAGAACATATACTGCATATAATTTTCTAGTTTGGCCTTACAGCTAGGCCTCACATCTAGCTAGGCCTAGCCTGGCCTACTGCTGTAGATTAGTCTAGGCCTAGCTAGTGACCACTGCATGCTGTAAATAAAGTAGGCAAACACGGCAGCCTTTTTAGCTACGATCTACGTATTTGGGAGTAAATTTAAGGTAAACCTGGATTTTACGAATCTTGTGTTTTACGTACGTCTTTCGGTCCCGTGCCGTGCGTAAAATGAAGGCTCTACTGTATGTGTGTTATAAAAAAAAATAATGAATGTTTTATATTCGTGAAATTATACATATAATTTTATGGTCAATAGATGGTCAAGCAATGCTCTTTTGTTCACTTTAACCTTGTATTGAAATTGTTAATTTTTGTGTTTTATAATTAATTAAAATCTGAGATTAAAATCGGTTATATTTTCACATCATGGAATTAGTTGATACCATTTCACTCATATAAAACATTCGTTTTTTGTATAAATAATGTTCTTTTGGTTTCTAGAAGTCAACACGTAATTTGTAAATCTGTCTTGTTTTTAGGCCACTTACAACTGAAGAAATTCAAGAGAGAAGAGAAAATGCACGGCAGCGACATGCCGAGCGAATGGCACAGTCACAGACAGAGAGTGAAAACAGAGTGATTAACAAATTAGAAGGTTTGTCATATACAGATTCAGCTAAACATAATGTACCAACAACTTAGCTGATACTGTATTATACTTAAATATTAGTATATATGATGTTACGTAAGCTATGTAAATATATGAATGTGATTAGTCAAAGTGCTATCCCATGTCTACTGATTCTAAGATCTAATTGTTATATCTCCCTACATATCGTTTAGGAAGTCGCTTTGAATACACATCACTAGACAGATTAAAATCCAGTGACGTTGATGGGTCTCTAACCCAGACTAGTACCCATATGTTAAATTGTTAATCCCCCTACCCTACCGTGTAGGAAAGCACTTCAAATTTGCATAGGTCTCTAACCCAGACTAGTACCTGTTAAAGAATCACAGAACTCACTAAGCCTAAGTTATGATGTCATTGATAATGGCTGATAAAAATAGAATGAACTTGTACTTTGTTGAAACAGGCTAAATCAGCTTGGTTAACATTTTTATTACATTTTTGTAATAGATGTAAACTCTAGTAAAGAAATTAACTCAAATATTGAACAAACAGAAGAAGAAACTAAAGAAAAAGATGTTTTTGTGGCATTTGCACGAGTCTTTAGTGGAACAATAAAAAAAGGACAAGAATTATTGGTTCTTGGACCACGGCATGACCCTAGTGCAATCATAAATGAGGTACAAAATATTTAAATTATATTCATTTCTGACCTTATTAAAAAATATTGGATACAAAAATATTTACAATCTCATTACACTTGTATTAAAATAACTCTGTTTCCTGTTTTAATGTTTTACAATTAAATATCATGTCTTTAGGTATCTGAAGATAACAGTTCTATTAGTCGCTTTACAGTAGAGGATCTGTATGTGTTAATGGGACGAGATCTGGAGGTTATGGAGGAGATTCCAGCAGGCAATGTATTAGGTAGGTATAGAAAATGTGAGGTAACTTTTCAGAGGCAAAACTTAATATTTTGTTTTGAATTGGGTCATTGAGCAATGATGATAAAATACCAATGTCAAAGTTTATGCTGGTAATGCCATAATTCATGTCTTAATATCGAATCTTATGATAATAGTGTATATCATTTGCTTGGAATTACAGTGGAGCTGTACTTTGGAAGAACACCCCTATATTAGGGGACATCCTGCTTAAGAGGACACTTTCCTGTGAATGGATACTATTCAGGGGACGCTTTATTTGGTTCTGAAGGTGTCCCCCCCCCCCCCCCCCTTAATAAAGATCTACTTATATAATATGCTTCATTTTGCAGTCAAAAAGATGAACTCTGAATTTCTTGGCAGTAACAACAACATTGTTTTTATTATTTATTATTTTAATATTTATGTGTGATACACATTGTTTGGTTTAGGTATAGGTGGACTAGAACAACATATTCTCAAGTCTGCTACAGTGTCAAGTACACCTATGTGTCCTGCTTTCACATCAATGCCATTTGCTGCTGTGCCTATTGTAAGAGTAGCAGTTGAACCAACACACCCTGGTATGTAACTTTGTGTTTCGTTAAATAACTGTATTTTATAAGCATTACTATTAGTTTATTTTACATATTATTTCAAGTGTAATAATAAATAATGATGCTGCTATTGAGTAGCTTTGCGTCAGAGAGCTAATTGGTCAGATTTTACGTCCTACTCTGGTGTAAATGGTCTATTAAGAACAAAAATGCGCTTGAGGAATGAACGCCATTCTGGTAATCTAGAGATTGATTGGAGTACCGCCCAGGAATTATACAATTACGTCAGGTTTGGGCAAAACATCTGACCAATTAATTTATATAATAATATTTTATTCCGTCTTGAAATCATCAACTTTTCATTGACATGCTTCCCATAGGTGGTACAATTAGTTAGTCAATATTAACATTTTTGTTTTGGTATTATTGCAGCCGAGATGCATCTGCTAGTACGAGGCTTACGTATGTTAAACCAGGCTGACCCGTGTGTTGAAACACTTGTACAAGAAACAGGAGAGCATGTCATCATAGCAGCTGGAGAGGTTCATCTAGAACGCTGCCTTGATGATTTAAAACAAAGGTAAGAACCTGCTATATAAACATATTTTAGAGCTTTATACTACAATATCCTTTTGTTTTGTTTTTATATATTTATGCAAATTGCCAAGGATAACCATAAGGGAATTCATTCACTATATTTCTTAAAGGTGACAATCCTGTTCACAAGACAAACATATACACAAGATGCTCTATATAAACAAAGTCATATAAACAAAGTCTTTGGGAGTAAAGTTGTAAATTGTCATTAGAAAAAAATCCTGACATATGACAGGACTTGAACCCAGGACCCTTGGATTGGTAGCCAAACATCATAACCACCACACCACAACTCCACTCCTTGAGAAGGATAATAGAAGGGATTTATTTATTATAGTTGGAACATTATAAGGAACTTAAAGGGTACATTATAAATGATCCTTGTAGAGGGAATTTCTGGGGACATCCCTAGATAACTCTCATCATTAATCATTGTGTTCATGCATGGTCATGATTTAGCTGGGTCTTGAGGTTGTAGTTGACTCTGTAAATTGTCAGGGTACATACTTGTCATTTGGGACATTGTGTGGCCTTTCAGATATGATCGCAGGCCTATTTTATCAGAATTCTTTTCAAATCATACTACATTTGCGCAACAATTTTTTTTTACATTAAAATTATTATCTGATAACGTTTGGTTTTTGTCAACAGCTGACTTGGACGTGCAAATTGAAAATGACTAATCTACCTATCTATATAAATGTTAAATTATTATTTACAAGAAAGAAAAAAATTAAGTTATTTTCAAGTTAATAGATTGAATGATGCATTTTGTTGTGTTTTTTTGCTCAAAATTCATGCACATCATTTCTGAATCTTAATATGTACTTTCTAGAAAATATTAAATTTAATAATGTGAATCTGTTCTCCTGAGAGATGAGTATGTGATTGATAGGCAAGTGTTCATATGAATCACTAATAATGAAAAGACGTGTGTATTCATGATGTACTATTATACTGTAGTTAACTCTCTTAAGCTGGACATTCTTGAACCTGATGTACTATCATGCAGGCATTCTTGGGCTTGCCCAAAGTGGCTTCTTGGGAAAGTATGGTTTTCAGGATGCATTATAGATATTAATTATCAAAAAAGCTCGCTATTATCAATTGGAGGTGACATAGTTTAATTGTCTACATAATTTTACATTTATAAGAGTTCTAAAGCAATTATAGTTAATACTTTTTAACTGATGTGTGTAGAAACTCATCCTGAGGTACAAGTATTTACTTAATCCTGTGTCAATAGCAGTTTTTTTTATTGCATCATTTGTCCCTGATTTAGTAATATGCTGCTTAAAGCCTTCACATTATTTACTTGTTTTGCATGATTTTCACTTACAGATTTGCCAAAATTGAAATTAATGTATCACCACCTATCATTCCTTTCCGGGAAACCATTATCAACCCTCCAAAGGTCGACATGGTAAATGAGGTCATCGACGACGTGAACCAGATACAGATCCAGACAGGTGTGTTGAATGATCTTCAAGATGAGGCAATGGAAATCCTTAAGGATGGCACTGTCAGATTCACACCACCAAAAGCGTTTTACACCCTAGCTGTAAAAGCACTTCCACTACCCCAGAGTATAACAGAATTGCTCGAGGAGAATTCAGAATTAATTAAAATATTAGAACAATTATCAACATCAAAATTAACTGGAAAGTTTGACAAGAATTTAACTTTGGAAACGTTAGAAAAGCTAAAAGATTTGATGTCAAAATTTGAAGCATGTTTTATAGAAGCAGGTAAAAAGTGGCGAGGATGCATGGAGCAAATATGGTCGTTTGGACCTAGACAGTGTGGACCTAATATATTAATAAACAAAATGAAAGACTATCAAAGACCATCAATTTGGTTCGGGCTAGAAGATACCGATTCAACTGATGATTCAAGGAAACTACGAGATTTTGATAACAGCATAATTAATGGCTTTCAGTTAGCCACCCTAGCTGGTCCATTGTGTGAAGAACCTATGATGGGTGTTTGTTTTATTGTATCAGAATGGACTGTGGACAGCAGTTTAACATCGTCAAATGACAAAATTATGCCATCAATACACTTACAAGGAGATTTGAAATTGGAAAATGACAACACATCCTTAATGAACAGTCTATCGAAGGAAATTCCAACTACAGCAAACAAAACCATAGAGAATCTGTTACCTGTAAATGTTGGCAGTAGTCCTCCAGGCTCTTGTGTGAACTATGGGAGGCTGTCGGGGCAAATAATCTCAGCTATGAAAGATGCATGTAGAGCAGCATATCAGGTTAAACCACAAAGACTTATGGCAGCTATGTATACATGTAATGTGCAAGCTACAGCAGATGTTTTAGGTTAGAACTTGTTATTTTACAACTTTATTTCGTTTCAATAAAGTCAACTCCCTCAAAAAAAAGAACCTCTTTCCAAATCAGAATTGTATTTAGATTTAAAATGTACTGAATGCAGTACTATTGAAATTGCAAAATTGTAAAACCATTAAAAACATTTTCGCCCTGGGTTTTTCCAGAGAATCTACTTGAAGAGGACACATGATTTAAAAAAAAATGTTTAGGTAACACTGATTTAAAAAAGTGTTGCATTTCATAAATCAAAATTTAACTTAAGACTGCGCTGTTAATATGTTTTTTTAAATTCATTTTAAACAGGGCGTATGTATGCAGTTTTATCAAAACGTAACGGTCGTATACTGAACGAGAACATGAGAGAAGGATCAGCCGTGTTTGACATCACTGCAGTTTTGCCCGTAGCAGAAAGCTTTGGTTTTGCAGAAGAGATCCGCAAGAAGACAAGTGGGCAGGCCAGTCCTCAGTTATTCTTCAGTAACTGGGAGGTATGTCATTTTATAATAACCTTTATTTGAATCTTTCATTGTATTACATTAATACACAATAAAATTGGTAATGCAAAATTGTTCATGTATATTTTGCATGTGGTTTTTTTTTATCATAATGAAACTTTAACATTACCATATTTATTCTTTGAATTAACATCTCCCCCCACCCCCTGCCCTTGAATAAGAAAATAAGGAAACAAAATCATGTTTAATACATCCATCATTCAAAACACATGTGACGCATCCGACTTTGAGAAGTTATATTGAGCCAAATTTATCTGTTGTTGATAGTTTTCAGGAAATTTGATGATAAACTTGGCAATTGAATCCCTCTGTTTGTTATCACCGAATAAGATCAAACACTTTTTGTTTATTTCACCCAGCAATTTCTCTAATAAATAACATACTGTAGGATAGTAAGGCTCATGTTGATTGTAAGAGTCCAATACAGCACTTCTATAATAAGATCAGATACCATCCATCCACAGCGGTTATGGAACACCCACATTCATGAAACTCTATAAAGGACAATGTATGTCCATTTCGGCCGCCAGGTATGGTGTGGCAATAAACAGTAATAATAATACGTATAGAAAGAGATTAGGCCAGATATGACTTTTTTGTGGGGTGATTTTAGTCATAAAAATATTTTACAAAAATGATCAGACCACAAAAATAAGGTGACCAACTGGCCCTTACCCTGTTTCTCAACTGATACTGTGCTTTAGGTAACATAGCAAATTTAATCAGACCACTATTTTTCGAACAGTGCTAATTATCTTTTAAAGTTCAGAAAGAATTTTATTTATTTTTAATGACATTAATTTATTGTTTATATTTTTCAAAAATAATACATAATTGTAAATTAATAATTAAATTGGGAGGGGGAGTTTGTGTTTTGATTTAGTAAGGTATTAATTACTGAACCCACCCATCCCTCAGCAGTCCTAATTTACAGGAATGTATTCAACCTGTAGTTCTTCAAAATTGCATATAACATTTAAAGGGACTGCATTTTATACATTCTTGAAGAAAATAAAAGCATGAAGTTTTTGATTTATAACCATATCAATTGGCTGTGGGATGTAATATATTACTCTCTTGCTGAACCAATCACATGTGATTTATGATTACATACAATTTAAAGTCTACAACATGCAACTATAAAAATTGTATTATGGGAAAAATGTGTCATTATATAGTACTGTGGGTCTCAAAACTATTTACATGCTTAAATTGTTTTGATTCTTTTATGTATTGAACCTTAGCGAAATAAAGGCAAATGTGGTAATAATCAATGTAAAATCAATGCACAATGCACTAGGTAGTGTAACATATGCAGGCCTTGTCTTTTTTTAAATTGTAGGTGTGCTACAAATTGCACTCTTCAATACATTCAGGAGTGCTGTAGTGTGCCATTGTATTTTGGTGCATAAAAGTTTACCAAATTTAAGTGTGTTGTAAATCACACTCCTCAAGGAAGTTTAGGAGTGTGTTAGGTGAGTGATCGCACTCGTTCACCTCAAAAGAAAAGGCCTGCATATGACTCATATCGGTCTATAGATCATTTTTGTATGATTTTTTGTACCACTAAGAAGGAAGGCAGATGGTATTAGAATTAGAGCCTACATAAAAGTCAACCCCTAGTCTCATGTTGAAATAACTCACATTAGGTGGACGTTATTTAAAAATTAAAAAACAAATAATGAATGTTCTGTATTCATTGAATGGAGATTGATTTTCATGAATTGCTATTCTCTCAGTATAAGACTACACATTAAATGCAATTATAACTTTCAAAATAAATAATTACAATTACTTCCAGGTTGTTCGTGGTGATCCATTTTGGGTACCATCCACAGAAGAGGAGTTACTGCACTTTGGCGAGAAAGCAGACTCAGATAACCAGGCGCGTTTATACATGAATAGTGTAAGAAAACGCAAAGGACTGTATGTTGAAGAAAAAATTGTTGAGCATGCCGAAAAACAGAGAACGTTGACCCGAAATAAATAAGTTGTACAATGTTTGGTTTGTATTTTAGATTAAAACTGGTGTTTATCTCAAGCATATTATACCAAGAAATGTAAACTTCCGACTTTTCTTGGATTTTAAAAATATTATGGTGCTATTTTAGCAACAAAACTTGGCAGAAAAAAACGCAAATTATGCTAGCTTATTCCACAAGTTAGAAATGAAATTGGATCAAAATTGGGTTTTAAGATGAGTCATTGAAATTATTATGGGCTAAAAACACACAAATATAATTTTGACCACAAAAAAAACATTCTACAAACAAACATGAAATCTAGAATTCATTACCTAAAAATCATGACCTAAAAATTTTAATCATGATATTATCATGATGTCATCATGTAAACTTTAGGAACATAGTATATAGAACTCTTGTACTTTATTCATACTGAAATCAACTAAAACAAAGATTTCAAATTTCATACTAAAAACACTGCTCCAGAGTTACTCTTTACATTATAACTATATAATAATAATAATAATAATTTATTTGAAAGCTGCACTTTTGAAACTATTCATAAGTGTACTATATTAAGCACATTAACAATTCATGTAAAAGGATGTTTATATCATCAAAACTATTAAACATTAATCTAAATAATCTAAAATAAATATATCTAAAAACAATTGCTATACCATTTAAGCATTTTATAATATATTCAATCTATTGTTTACTCTATCGAAACAAAATTGATAGTGCAGACAGAGCTTAAGAATTTATAAATATACTTTTCCTTGAAATGATTCTGATTAAAACTACATATGAGGGTATGTTTCAATTCATCCAGAATATAACATGTCTGTGCTATATATTGATAGTATCCTATATTCACATTGCCTCGTCCTTTGAATGAGATGTAAAGCTGTTGATCCTGTATAAAGATATAAAAGTGAACTATTAGAAAAGAGTAAGGGATCGTCATTCCCCCACCCCCGGAGAATATACTGTATTACAAGGTTACCCAATATATAGAAGAAATTTTAGGGCGTGTGGTGCAGTGTGTTGGATGCTGGGTTACCGATCGTGAGGTCGTGGTTCGAATCCAACTTTCGCCACATTGCTTGTATCCTTAGGCAAGGTACTTTACTTACATTTGCCTCTCTCCACCCAGGTGTATTAAATGGGTACCTGGTTAGTTCAAGACACAACTAGCTGCAATTTGGGAGTATGTTTCCATACGTGTTTGACCTGGGTAATAATGCTTGTAAAGCGCCTTTGAGCATGATTACTCATAAGGGCGCTATATAAATGTGCTATGGTATTATTATTATTATTATTATTATTATTATTATTATTATTATTATTATTATTATTATTATTGAATATACTGTATTTGAATATTAAACCAAAACAAATAAATAGAAATTATTTGCTTTTTATCTAATCTGTCAATTGTTTTTAGATAAATTATTTTTATAAAGAATATTTTTTTATTTAGAATTGAAGTATTGTGTTTCCAAAACAAAACAGAAAATCATTAGGGACGTAAGTTTACCATTGATCTAACAGAGATTTAAACATTATTACATGCTAAGCCTTATCATCGGTGATTCTGGTCGTCTTTTCCAGTCAATACTCCTCCTTAGTACTACAAAGACTTGAAGAGTCATTGGCCAGGGCTTTAACAGTAATCAGAGGGCTTCAACACTAGTTATAATTACTCAACAATTTGGAAGAGAAGATTACTAGTCTACAAGCATTCCTTTGAGACATCAAAGTCTCATTATATCCTATGGCGGCGGTAGATGATGACTGGAAAATGACCTATGACCTAGTTATTAACTTGGCTAACAAAAGGTTAAGAATGATGACCAACATGTAATAGCTGTATGTGAGTCTCTAATGTCTGCCCTTTTTTCCATTCATTTATGCCTTATGTTTTTCTTGTTCTTGTCTTCTTCTTAGGGCGGTAGATGATGACTGAAAAATGACCTATGGCCTAGTTATTAACTTGGCTAACAAAAGATTATGGATGATGAGCTAACATCACAATGTTAGTTTCTATATGCGCTAATTTGTATTTTTACACTATTCATATCCATTTGTTTTTCTTATTTCGTTATGGTGATAGCTGTTCTGAAAATGATTACTGAAGTTGTTTTTTTCTTATTATTTTAAATGTTATTTTCCTTATCTATTCCAACCATTTTCTTATGCTTTTCTTTTCCTATCATTTTGTTGGGTTTTTTCTTCATTTCCTTTTTTACCATTTCCCTATTCTATTGTTATCTTTTCCTATACTATATACTTTTCTATCTCATTCATATCTTTTTGCTATGATTTGCCTATGTGACTCTATAAGGTCTTTACTCTTTATCATTTTGCAATCCTAGGCTATAAACTGAGCATTTTAAATGTACAGTATTCATTTATTGTTTGGAAACAGAGGCCCCTTTGATATCTTCCTGTTCTACTTATTGAATAGCAGAAATAGACACTTCTTTTAATAATAATAATGAATATTCATAAGAACAAAAAAATAATTATTATTATTGTTCCCAAAGGCATCGTCTGGCAAGGTTAATACAGCAGGTTTCTATGAAAAGACCCAATGGAAAACATAGAGCCCACTCATTTCCCCGATAAGTCAGATTTTCCGTTGAAAAGTCACATTATGTGATTTAGTCGTAAATTAGCTTACTATTAGTATTTCTGTGTTGGCAACTATTACGGTTTGACAGGCACGAAAGATAAGGCACAACTTTGATGCTAAACAGCGAATTTCAACATTGTTTAAAGTTTAGTGACCAGTGAACTCGTATACAATAATTATTTACTGCTGTACGTTCATAGAACGGAGTATCATTGACAAATAATAAAGTTGTGTTCGCAAGCTTTTGTTACACTTGACATTTGAAGGGGAGCTTTATCATACTTGTACCAGACAGACAAATATGTTATATTTTAAATGTAGCCTTATCATAACAAGGAAGCATATGGCTTACTTAGATCCATAGTAAAGAAACTTAATGGGTATTTGGCCTGAAAACGTAAGACTCGGCCACTCAGGGGTGGAATGCCTTAAAATAATATTTAGATGCAGATGCCTACATACATCCTGCACAATATTTGAATTTGTCTTGCTTGTTTGAAAGTTATATTTTGTTTTCAAAAGTATAAGCTTGCTATACTACTTTTGTGTCTTGTGTTTCAATATTTGTGTGTATTTTCTGTTTGTTTTTGTTGTGTTACTGCATACAGTATATGTATGAAACATAATGTTGGAAAGAGTATTTTTTTTTTCTTTTTGGGACCTTGCCATTTTTAAAACTCAAAGAAATATATTACCATTTTTTTATAAACACTTCTTTCTTTTCCAGTCTGTATAATTTCATAAAATATTTGTTTTGAAAGAAATAAATGTTAACTTGAACTTGAACTAGACTTCCTGAGATTTTTTAGAAAATTAAATTAAGCCATATCTTAATTATCATTGCAAATAATAAATACAGTAACCAAACGACCATGATTAACATTTTTTTATTGAAACAACACAACGCATCTATTTATTAATTATTAATTTATGTATTAAATAACAATTAACATAATTAAAGCAATTAGAGAAGCTATAAAGATGTACATGTTA
The DNA here is from genome assembly GCF_964355755.1 of Antedon mediterranea. NCBI lineage: Eukaryota > Metazoa > Echinodermata > Crinoidea > Comatulida > Antedonidae > Antedon > Antedon mediterranea. The sequence continues at coordinate 20,194,391 of NC_092675.1, forward strand.
TATTACTGTATTATTACATAGTCAATGTTAAAAGTAGTAGTTTATTTGTCATAACATCTTTTAATGATTAAATTCTCCAAAAATGTTACCATTCAGCTGTAATTATTCTTACCAACATCTGTTATTGATCATAAGCTTGTTTCATAATTAATTCAGCCTATTTCAAGGATTTTGAAAGAAAATTTAATTAAACATGTTGCTGATCAACATAAAGGGTTTAACTTACAAATATAGGACATGTAACAGATTCCCACTTTTATCTCTGATGAAATGTTGTTTAATTAAAAGTCTGCCCTGAAATTGTTTTTCTCTTTTCCTGATTCTTTTGTCTTTTTGTTGTTTGACAATTTGCTTACTTTTTAATGAATTTTGTTTTTAAATTGTTATTGCGTAACTTCTAAGTACATTACTTAATTGAACAAGACTAGATGGCACGCTCGCTTCGCTCGCGTACCATCTAGGGGTGCTCACAGATGGTTCTCGAATACAGTAGAATCCACGGACGGGGACTTTTTTGGGACACTAAACAACAACGGAAGTGTCCCTCTAATTGGGGTATTCAGAAATAGAGACAACAAAACCAATACTGGATTCTGGACAATTAATTTATGTGGATTAAAGAAATTAGGGAGAAATGGAAATGTATGTACGGGAATTGGGCGGCACGTGGTGGTGGTGATGGAACCGCAGTAATAAAGTTGATTGTATTTATATATTATAAGAACCAAACTAAATAAATAGACCTAGACATTCTGCGAAATGGAAATCGGAAATTCAAGCTCCTATTCAGTGAAAAATTAAACTGTAGTCTACCTAAATATTTAGGGCAAATCATCGGTTGTGGTGTTGAAATTCCTGTAAACATTTGTGTGAAACAAACTGGGTCGAATTTCTGTCATGAGTACTGATTTGTTGGCCTGTGATTTATGACGCCTAAGGGATCTATCTAGACTTATTTTTTAGAATAATGTACGTACCTGTCAGATACAATTGTCTTGTGTCGTATAATAAATAAGTACTGTACTGTAATAGTTACTGAAGTTACTATTACAATCTCGTCAATGAAAACACGAAAATGTATATGCACTTACTTATGAAAACGTATACAGTATTATACTCAGTTATTGAAACAGTAGGTTTAAAAAAGTTTCGTTTGTCTGTAAAATGATGTAATCAAGCTGTTTACATGAGTCTTAATTTATAAGCACATCAATAATAAAATAGTTTATCTATCCTGTAATTGGCGAGATTATGGTCGCTGTTGAATGAAATAAAGCCAATCGGTATCATATTTGTACAGAAACGTTTTCGCGGCCGTATTATCGTCAAGAACTACTGTAACTAAACTTACATAGAAAGTAGGGTATCATAAATTTGGCCTTAGCACTCGGGGGAGTGGCTAAGATGAAGTCCGTGGGACTACTAAATATAAATTGTAATGAACCTCGAGGGACATAAATAGGAATATTTCATGTTTCATTATCAATGTATAATAAATGGAAACTGTTTACCGATTCAAATAATAGAAATTGGTTTTTAACATTTTCCGAACCTATTGCAAGTTTATTCTCAAAGGGCCCATATATTTACCTACAGTACTTGTGTTAAACCAAACTCTGGCAGACTGAGAGATTGGGATGTTCCATTCATCGCAAATCAATACATTTGTATAATTGTATATTAAATCTATCAAAATAGTATTTTTTAAAGAAAATCGGCCTGTCTTCAACATTATGATGGTGTACTCTAGCTGTTCAACCGGTTTTCAGCTATTAAAAACAATTATCGTAGGAGGAGATAGAGAAATGCGAAGCCTCCTCGCATTTTTTTGGCGGGTATTTTTCAAGATGGACATCCATTAGACAGTGTATACCACGATCGGAAAACACCCCTATTTGGGGCAAATCGTTGAACCTAAATTCGTTTTAATCGTCAATAACTAATTATCTAACTCAATTTAATTAGTAAACAGGGTTACATCAGGCGGTTAAAATCAGTACCGAAAGTACGAACCAACTTTACATACCATCGAGTGAAAATTCTAGAAGTAAGGCGCGATTTACCAAATTTTGCCCTTACGTAAATTTATATATAGATTGTATGCGAGTGATGCACAATATGATTGAATTTTTTTAAAGTTTAGTACGTTGAAGTTTTGTTTTATATCTGGTTTAAACTTTTGGCAGGTTATGTGGTTAGAAATGAGCTTGTGCAAATTGAGTTTTTTTATTAGGTCCACAAGGCATACATGTTAAAATATCTTATTTTGATGGGTTCCAGTTTTTTTTTAGTAATTTATTGTAGAAATAGTAGTGCAATGATTTAAGTGGTACAAACTAATATTAATTGAAACAGTTAAATTGAAAGTTCCTTGGAACCTAGACTGTTGACCAGACGATTGCTAAACAATTAAATCCTCATTGAGAGGAAACATAGAAACTTTGGTCAAAACTTGAGACATACTTACGTATGACTACTACGCCCATATGTTAATAACTGATGCTTAACATAGTGTAATGTCTAAATTATGTAGGGATTTGGTTCAAGGAAGGAAGTGAGTTTTCCACCTGACCACATCATTTCAAACTTGGTTGTCGACAAACATTTTTTAATGCATTATGGAAAATATTTATATAGAAAAATGTTGGCTTGTTTTGAATGTATATGCACTATATCATCATCTTATAGTGCCATGAGACCACATTATGTCAAAAAATAAAATTGTTGAAATTTGGTCAGGGATTGTTTTGCAAAATCACACAAATTTCAACCTTTTTATTAACATAAAATGGTCCTATGGCACTATAAGATCATGATATGGCAATATACGTGCACATATTAGTCCATGTTAATTGGATTTAAAAAAGGTCGAAATTTTGGTAATTTTTTTCCAAAAATTCCTGTACATGGTTTTTCACGAAAAAAATTACCAAATTTTTGACATTTTATTTTTTCACATAAAGTTGTACAATGACACTATAAGATGATGATATAGCATTATACGTGCACATATATCAATATTAGTGCATATTAAGTGGATTTAAAAAAGGTTCGAAATTGTGGTAATTTTTCAAAAAATCCCTGTACTATAGCACATGGATTTTCACGAAAAAACTACCAAGTTTTGACCTTTTTATTTTCAGCATAAAGTGGTCCCATGGCATTATAAGATGATGATATGGCATTATACGTACACATACATATAACAATATTAGTGACTATTATTAAGTGGATTTAAAAAAGGTCGAAATTTGGGTGATTTTTCAAAAAATCCCTGTACTATACAGGGATTTTCTAGAAAAATTACCAAATTTTGACCTTTTTATTTTTCGACATAAAGTGGTCCATGACAATATAAGATGATGATATAGCATTATACGTGCACATATAGAAATATTAGTGCATATTAAGTGGATTTAAAAAAGGTAAAAATATGGGTAATTTTTCCCAAAAATGCCTGTACTATACAGGGATTTTTTTAAAAATGACCAAATTTTGACCTTTTTATTTTTCGACATAAAGTGGTCCCACGACAATATAAGAAAATGATTTGCCATTATACGTGCACATATAGCAATATTAGTGCATATTAATTGGATTTTATATGTATAACATATAATGCCATATCATCAGTGTCATGGGACCACTTTATGTCAAAAAATAAAAAGGTTAAAGTTTGGTAATTTTTTAATAAAATCCCTGTACTCGGGGAAACACATATGAAATGTCTCTTGTATATTAAATATAAGTTATTTTCACATTCAGTACACACCCATATAGCAATTGTACAACAGACATACGGACAGGAAGGAACGCATTCAACCTCAAGGTAAATATAACATATCTAATTAAAGCTACTACGAGGTAAAATCTAATAACATATGAACTTTTTTTGAAGGAGACAATTAACGATATGAATATTATGTAATTAATTTATCCTTCACTAAATAAGATGACTATGATAATCTGATTGAGATTATACGTTGCACAACGGGGAAGTAGTTTCAATCCGCTTTGACTGTCTGTCAACGAAATGGATGCTTATTTTAAAAATATTCTCTAGTCTATGTATAATCGGAACAAATGCATCAAATGAGTCATGGGGAAGGATTAATTTAGATAAACTTCAGTAAAATAAGTAATCCATAAAAAGAAAATAAAGTTTTTAAAATGTAGTGACTTTAGTATAACCATACCCCCCTCCCCTTCTTTCCCTTACCATACTGTATTTGAACATACCGCCTGGAGGGTTGAGGAAAATTTGTGATTTCATTTAGAATGGAATTTACCAAAGTCTTCTGTCCAACTTTAGCCTAAATTAGTGGATGGAGTTATATACATTTAAGCATGGAATTGTAATTCATAATGTATATTCTTGCGATATACATTCAACATAAACAAAAAGTGACATATTAGACTCTTTAGTACTCTATTATTTGATGGATGATTTCAAATGTTAAGTATAGCATAGAGATATTATAGTGAACACTATAATATCTCTTTGAGTATAATGACATCAACAAAGTTTGCCTGATAACATTTACCATTCAAACAAACAAAATACAGGATGTGTATATAAACTCACCACATACAGGTCTACTACTTCTTTGAGAAATATTTAGTCACAAAAAAACAAAATTTCAATGTTATACCAGGGAAGAGTGAAATTACTCTTTCCTGGTTAATACTAATTTTGTGTAATCATTACAGTCAACAATATTCAGGGGATTCCATTTATTCATTCATTTCTTTATTTCGGATAGTACATCCATATACAAATCAAACAAAAAAAAAAACAAGAAGAGAAACAATTACACTAGAAAATTAACAATATCAGAAACTTCCACAAAAACTAACCTACAATATCCTAAAAAACCAATTTGCACCAACGCTGATGTGGGTTAGATTATTAAAGTATTATTAAGAAGACACTTTTAGTTTCCAAAGTTTCCTTAATTTAATAGGTGTTCTACTAAGTAAAATACAATACATTTATACAAAATATATAACAATTAAAAAAGGTTAGAGAAGGTTTACTTCCTGTCAATTTTATTTTTTTTTAAATGATATAAAAGAATAAGATTTTTTAACTAAGGGACCCTTTGTAAATATCAACAAAAAACCCCAAATCTTCAAACTTAGCCTTTTAAAAATGCATTCACCTCTTTGAATGGTGCTTTTAAAACCAATTTAATAACAACAATTCTTCTTATTGCAATAAAAAGAAACAGACCTCCAATTTACCCTTTGGATGTACAATACCCCATACATAAAGCACTTTATAGATTAACAGAACTGGACATATTTAAGAAAACTCAACAGCCGTGACTGCTAAAAGTTTGTGTCATGGTCGACACAAGATACTGAGTTAAAATCCTGACCCTATCATAAAAGTGATAAAAATCAATAAACTTTAATAGCATCCTTTTGTTAAAAGTTGTGCCACTCACGTGTAATGGTGATGCAAGAATGCAAAAAGAAAAGAAATACAAAAACTATTTATAATATAAAATGAGCAAATAAACTTATAAAATTAACAAATTATACCATAAAATAAAAAACAGCACCTTTATTCAAATACAAGAAAGTACTAAGTATTTATATATTTTGTTAACATTTTGTATCAATTGCAAAAATCACCAAAAAAGAATTACATTCACAACAGCATCGAACATTGAAACACGAGTCAATGCAAAGGTAGTAAAATAGACATGAAAACATAAAATACCAAAATCTATATAAAATATCATCATTAAAATAAAAACGATTGTGAGTACCTAAATCAACACCAGTACATACTAATTAAGTTAAATAACATTCATTTTTCAATTATGATATTATTGTTAAAGTTCAACAAACTATTACTATCAAACTAGTTTGACAAAAAAAGTGTGATATGTACCCAAATATGGTAGTGATATGCCCAAATATGGTAGTGATATGCCCAAATATGGTAGTGATATGCCCAAATATGGTAGTGATATGCCCAAATATGGTAGTGATATGCCCAAATATGGTAGTGGTATCATGTTCATATATAGCATTTGTTTGTCACTTTGATACTGTAGTGTAGACAGAGCTTAAGAATCTGTCTTCTTTGCAGAAATAGTTGAAAGAGCATATCTATATATAAATTTACGTAAGGGCAAAATTCGGTAAATCTCGGTTTATTTCTAGAATTTCTACTCGATGGTATATAAAGTTGGTTCATACTTTCGGTACTGATTTTAACCATCTGATGTAACCCTGTTTACTAATTAAATTGAGTTAGGTAATTAGTTATTGATGATTAAAACGAATTTAGGTTCAACGATTTGCCCCAAATAGGGGTGTTTTCCGATCGTGGTATACACTGTCTAATGGATGTCCATCTTGAAAAATACCCGCCACAAAAATACGAGGAGGCTTCGCATTTTCCTATCTCCTCCTACGATAATTGTTTTTAATAGCTGAAAACTGGTTGAACAGCTAGAGTACAGCATCATAATGTTGAAGACAGGCCGATTTTCTTAAAAAAATACTATTTTGATAGATTTAATATACGATTATACAAATGTATTGATTTGCAATGAATGGAACATTCCAATCTCTGTTTCACAAGTGTCTATTCCCTCAGGCGTCGTAAAGGCAAGTACAGTACTGTATACTCGAAATTCGATCCATTTTTGTTTTCAATCTGTGCTGCAGAGGTTGGATATAATTTTTTTTTAAACAGATAATGAGCTAGCGTTTTCAGTCGCCGTATATTATGTACAAATCTTTATTATTGCAGTTAAACCACCCACATCATCACCTTTCCCTCACTGGCATGAGTAGCGTTGTAAAACCAGTAGAGAATAGGCCTACGGTACATCACATGCCCTAAACGCAGAACAACTTTGGTGGGTAGGGTAGGAACCAACTTAAGTATGAATTGGCTCTAAGAAACAATTGAAAACCATTAGGCCTACTAATTAAGTTGAGTTAGATAATTTAATATTTATTGACGATTAAATCGAATTTATGATTTTCCCCGAATAGAGGTGGTTTTCACAAATTGTTTTACATTATATTATAAACATATACACGTCGTAGTGATGTATCGTTACATGTGCTGTACTATTTCAATCGACTAGGACGGTGATAGTTTCAACAAAGTATTACATCGCAATGTTTTACTGTGTTTAGTGGTATATTATTTGTAAAACATGAAAGCAATTAATATTTCGTTACTAAATGGATAAAGAATATATTTTAACATTGTTCCTCTTTGCACCCATCCTCTTCCCCATCCCTCAACCCTGTCTATTTATTCGTTCCTGTACACGACATGTAATATTATTGTCCTGCGGTACGTACATTTGAAATCGCCAGTTTTTTAACGCTGAAATTATTATGTATTCGAGAACCATCTGTGGGCACGACCTAGATGGTACGCGAGCGAAGCGAGCGTACCATTTAGTATTTATAATTGAGATAATCAGACTCTAAATGCGAAAGGCCTTTTTACAGACTCTTTTAGGGTTTTTTCCATCCTGTAATTCCAGCCAATTACTTGTTGTTGAATGTGTTAAAATAAAAAAGAAATGTCCATCATCATCATCAACAGTACTTAATAGCAATATAATTTCCACTAATGCATTTCCTATTTAATAGTTGTTAAAATTATAAATGAAAAGTGGTGAACCCTAAACTTTCATGGACAAACCACACTTAAAAACTTTAAAACCTTTTAATGAAGGAAGACAATTCAGTTTAGTATTCAATGAATTGAGTAGGATTAACTGTGTATTTAACAATTGACAAATTTGTCAAAAGAAAATCACTATATGAAGCATGCAGTACCATTACAAATGAACTGAATGAATACATCAGCTTGTAACCAACATTATTTACAATATATAGTGGCTTTCCATCAGATCATCTAATCATCAGGGAGGAGAAGGGGAGAGCGCTGAACTGGTTTCCCCCCCCCCCCCCTTCTTCATGGATCCACCTTCCAACTCCCCCTTTTAAAATAAGTTAAAAGTGACTTATAGTTTGCTCTTAAATGTTTCTTATTTCAACTATAATATGCAGCTGATAGACATTCATATCCTTCAACAAGACCTCTTATACCTTGGCCCCATCCATGATGGAAATGAGGTATAGTGCACTGTGTTTCCTCCATTTTCTTATATCTTAGCCTCAGAAAGGTCAGGTACTGTAGGCCTAGATTGACTATTGAATTTATTACAAAACATTATTATATCTAAATATCTGTCTACACTACACTACAAAATGTCATGATGTCATATCACTACCATATTTGGGGTTATCACATTTTTTTGTCAAACTAGTTTGATAGTGTAGACAGAGCTTGAGACATCGTAAAAATGGTCTATAAATTCAGGGGTTGATCCAAAGGGGAAGCCATTGGGTGGAGCGCTTCCCTATTTTAACAGCTAAAAATAACATTAACTTTTTGATATTATTAATAAATTGTTAGCTGATCCCCTGTTTAAAAAATCATAGATCCGTCTCTAAAATTCATTGAAATACGAGAAAGCATCTTTAGCAGTAGCCCCCAGACTGCTCAGTAGGGGTGCTCTGTGGGGTGCTATACCCATATCATACTCACTGAAATCAATGTTTTGTTCAGCCATGACATGTGACAGGATGTAGTCCAATTCCCTCCTGATTTTTGTGCAAAACACCTGAGCATGGGGACAAATATAATGGTTCTCATGTAACATGATAGACAACTCAAACCAGATTTCTTTCAAAACATAAATGCAGAGAATTATGTAATTGATATGTACTGGTAAAATAAAATAAACATATTATATCGCATAATGAATACATAACAGGCATTGGTTAAAAATTGATTTTGATATCAATATAAAAACATGATATTCAATACCACAGGGGTCAGTTATTTATTTCAAGGTATTTGCAATTAGCGAAACGGAATGCCTATTAAACTAAATAGGCAAGTTTAATCCGTGAAACCAGTTAAGCCCATCACTCTAAAGGCTTTCTATTGAATTAAATTGTGGTCATAAATCTATCAAGTAAAAGTATATTATCTATATTTAGAACTTGTTGATTGATTAATAGAAAGTACAAGAATAAAAAATAATCTTGTAAAGTTTATCTTGACAATCAAATAATTAGATAACCTAATTCAGGTTAAATCATGAATTTGGAGTTTCTTGAAATGGCAAAAAAAAATCTTAAATGCATATTGAATTACTAGAATGACATGGAATAAAGATAAACCTAAAGTGCATACCCATATGTAAGTCAATTGGGTCCCTTCTTCCCCTTTCTTGCTGCATCTTACTTTCAGCGAGTGAGTGGACGAGCGGTTAAGACAGTGGAACCATAGCATCAGCAAGGGTTCAATGCTCACTCGCTCCATAGTTCTGGTGGTAGAACGAGTCTTCTCGGCTAAGGACTATAAACCATAGATCCAGTGTACACATCTGCTTCATGTGCACTGTACACACATAAGAACGGTAGAAGACCTGTGTAAAAAGATAAAGCAACAAATCTGTGTCCTCTCCTTAAATAGAAAAAAAAAAACAGGTTAAGGCGGGTTCGAATTTGTGGTGTAAGCGGTGCTAAGCCATGCAAACTGTGGTAAGGCTACTTAACACCAAGTGACAGACAGATCAATACTACTGACATCTGAGACAGGGAACCTGATCTTATTAATTCATATGGATAAACATAATCCCTTCAAATCCCGAGGGAAAGAAGACTTTGCCGAAATGTTTAACATAATCATTCTATAATCTATTCAGATAAAGACGATCAGTAGCATAGCCTCCTTTCTCCTTTCTATTTATGCAGCAGGCATGTGTTTATGCATTTTGACTCATAACACAACATACATAAGTACATCTAACATTCAGAAATAAATAGTGTGTAAATTTGATTGGAATCTGATTATTTAAATGATTATTTGTGACCGTTTGCAGCAATGTCTGCTATACCTGTAGGTTTTCTTTGATTTGTTTTAAAACATTGGATAAAATACAGGGTTGATTGTACGATGGTGTACATTGTCCAGCAGCCTGATGTTTTTGCAGACTGGAAGCGATCAGGCTTTTATGGGAGAAGAAAGTTACATAATATGGAACATCTGGCCTCAAAGCTGAGCTGTCATGGCTGGGAAACATATTGGCACAATTTGCAGCTGGATCTTGCAAAGGATAACCACTAACTGCGGGTCCTAAATGGCACAGTGAAACCACAACAAAGCAACACATAAAATAAAAGCCAGTGTTTTCAACTTGCTATAATTAATTTCAGTAATGTCCGTAGTATACAAAATGTCAGTAACCTTTAACATGTCACGTTAAAGATTCACATATTTTCGAGCGCGAGCTGAGTTGTGTAGTGTTGTTTGACGCATCATGAAAACAAAGGCCACCATTCTCTTTTTTTACTCATACTGTCGTGAAAATGTGTGATTTTTCCATAATTTTAAGTTTATATGTATTTCTATATTTATCTCCATTTCTGTAGGCTCATATTGGATAAAATTTCCGTAGCAATTCGACATTCAGTAGTACTTGAGAACTCTTAAAAAGGAGACAACCAGAAAACTTCTTATAGCTGTCTACATAATGTCAACTTAATCCAAGACCAAAATGGTCCGCAATATTTATACAAATACATCATTCATAAAGACAAAATCATTCTTAATGAAAATTTTATGAAACATTTATTATACACCATCAAAATTACACAATGTATAAAGAGAGAAAAAAATAAATGTATACAAATCACCTATTATTAACAAATTACCTCATGAAAAAAATAAACTGAGGCTGCTATTATACATATTTGTTTATTAATACAAATATCACTTTATCCCTTTTATATATATAATATGTCACCATATTCTTTAATATTTATATATGTACCCTCCTAGCCCTTACATTTACACTTCTGATTTATTTAATTTTTTTTGAATTTGTTAAGTATGTATAATATGTAATTGTTGTAATAAATACAATGGCAGTGAAAAAAGGCCATTTGGTTTATTTCCTGCCTAATATACAATATACCCCTACCTACCAGTAAATAGCTAATTTGGTGTCCCATCTTGTAGATAAACACAACAATCCTGAACTTCTAGTACATAATTTGTTACCTATAGTACTATATCATTTATTTTAAAACCACCTTGGTCCCGACTGCTGCTACAAAAAAATACAATAAATTAAAAAAATAATGCAAACAATGAGTGTAACTTTGTAGAATTTAAAGTTAATATAAATATACGAGAAGAATTAAAGATTTATAAATTCAATTTTTAAACAGTATGATTTATGTTAATAATTATCAAAGATAATAACAGGATTATTTATAATTAAACTGAAGGATTATCTTATTTATTTTTTAATTTATAATTCTTTTCATTGATAATTTATTGTTACGATATCCTGATAATAGCATGCACAATAATTGAAAATTGAATTTCATTTATATCAAATAATACTTAGCAATATTTTGAAGTTTAGTAACAACAAAGGAAGTACTGTACTGTATGTACATACTGTAAATGTCACTTGAAAGGAAATGTAGTAATCATATCAAGCAACCTACATACACCCTTGATCTGAAAAACTCAAACAGGACATGAATTTAAAAACAATAGATTGAACAAGATAAAAGAGTATATAAAATCACCTCATGAAAAATATAAGAGGTTTATCTTCATGTCATAGCTAATATAGATCCTTCATATGGGTTGACCTTTTGTCAAGTTCAAAGGCATATCCCATATGGTAACCAGACTTATAAATATTATTATTCATCCTAGGGTTTAAAGGTCAAAGTTGACACACAAAAAACATACTGTGGGTATAATTTTATATCGCTATGACTTTACACAACCATGGTATAAACAACTAATGGTTTAAAATTTGTTACAAACAATTAAAATAAATTGAATTTTTCACTAAAACAATTATAATTCTTGTTGGCAAAAATACCATGCTTTGTTGTCGTGAATATGGACACATTTATTATCTCTTTTTTTTAAACTCAAAAACATCTTAGACATGAACATAATGTTTAATTGGAGAATAAAACAAATTATACTCGGAAGACATGATTAAATGTAGCACATTCATGGTCAAGGTTCATACATTACAAATAATAATAATATATTTGTAATTTCCTTTCACCTGAATATTATTTTAAAATCTATAAAAATATGATTCAGTTACTGTATACCTAGATGTGATAATATTACTTTCAAAATAAATAAATTTCTGTTACAATTTACAGTACTACATTTTAAGACAGTTATTGAACATGGTTGATCAAAATAGAAACATACAGAAATATCTAATATTTTCTCAGAATTTTGTCTCAAATCCTGGTGTGAATCTGGTAGGTGAAGATTGTGATGGGGTAAGAAAGTTGGGGTTGACTTACCATGCCCATCTTGCTCATGACATTACACATAACTATTATAATTAAAACAAACATGATATTTCCATCATATTCTCCTCACAACCACATTCTAAATTCATTTTAAGAATATGGTTTATACATATTATTGCTAATAATACACACTACAACATCTATTTTACTACTTAAAAGTGTTTAAAATGTAGTAATCAAAACAAGAAATACAATTTTAAAATGTACACATAAATAACTATTTAAATAGACATACAGCTTTTAACAATAAATATATGTCCAATTAAACTATGGAATCACTATCTTTTTTCATTAAAAATTAAAAAAAAAACATATTCTTTGCACATTTCATACTGTAGAAAATTAAATTAATATTCTAGCACCAAAAAAAAAATTGAATAATGGTCATTACAATTTTAATTGAGAAAATGAGTTGTGGTGAAAATGGTGGCAATAGTTCCAATAACTTCAAAGCACTCTTAAGTTCCTAAAAGCCGACATTTAAAATTGCATTGAAATAATATACAAAAATATAGGAAATATGATTTGTGATTTAACAAATGACATAAAAAATATATATACTAAATGTATAAAAAAGAGTTTTGATAACTTTCCCACTCTGAAGATACTCTGCTGAGCAGTAATACTTCAATTTTTTGTGACAGCAAGTTGTGTTATGCTTTAAACTGGGTTCTTTTTCAACATGATGCTACAAACATTTGAATAACATTGTTATATTTCTGATCATAGAAGATTTCTTTTTCGTTTCTATTTAACATGAAAATAAATCTGACACCAATGCAACAGATACTAAGAATTACATTTTGTGTAGTTGCGGAAGCTATCACAAATTCAGATGACAACACATTCAACAAGCATACTGATCAAGGATGATGACACACAATTTAAATAAATCAACAAATAATAAGATGAGTGAGAGAATGCAGAATACTAGCAATACTTTTGGAATCTTCAGGCTGCAGTTGGTTCTTTTTTATACTTATCTAGCATTTTCACAAGTTGTGCATTACTAGCGTATGTCCCAGCTTTTGACCCTAAGCACATATGATACTGACGTTGATCGATGTTTTCATCGCATACTACATTGTGGTAAATATGCACAAGTCCAGGATCAGGTGCACGGAATATAGTTAAATTGCTAGAAACAAATTTTTGAAATAGGTCAACGTCTTCCAGACCCCAACCAATGATTGATGCATCCATCCCGCCTACTGTATTCAGGTCTTCGTTGTATAGACAAACCAGACCATAACCATAATGGCGAAAAAATCCCAAATCTTTCCCAATAACAAGCGGGCTGTTTGGTCGCATATTCTGTCCATAAACTACATTTGGATTATACTGGCTAAAAACTTCGGGAAAATAAACTTGTTTACCACGCTTTGTATTTTCCCTACATCTATCTAGGAAGCCTTCAGATAAATACATATCGACGTCTACAAAAAACATCAACGCATTGCTTAAGTACTGCGAAGCACCAAGTTGTAACGCTAATCCCCTCGAGAAATCGCCAATTGCACGTAGAACTCGCAACTCCGTCCATGGATAGCGTACTTGATAACTAGCGACCAGCTGTTCTATTTCCGCTGACGGATCATTCTCTGGCGCTTTGAATAAAACAATTAAAAGTTTAACGTTCTCTTTTAGTAGAAGGCACGTTTGTTCAAAGTTTGACATGAATCGCTGGAAAGTATCATATCTACCAGACAGAGGCATTATAAAGTGAATTGCCTCTTTGACTTGTCTTCTTTGGTTTAAATAATATAAACTTTTTACTGGCGACAAAATAGAGTTTTGAGATAGACTCTCCGACTCTTTGATAAATTTTTTACTAAGCTCTTCGTTGTCGATGAATTGAATTTCACAGAACGACTGTTGGACATAAAGGTGACGACGCACTGGAAGCTTCCGTGTCTTTCCTTTATGTTTATTATATATAAGTAATAAATCAAGAATGTAATCCACGCCAAAGTGCGGAACTACTCTTGTATATCCATACAAAATTTCTTTAAAATCAACGACTCTTCCTACTTTCATAGAGTTCGCATTTGTAAGCAGCATAACTTGTAGAATAATATCCTCCATAGCAGATACTAATGGCTTGCTATTTCTTTTTCTTGGTAAGTCAGTTTTTTCACTGAATGTAAATTTGGACATAAATTGCCACGCTAAAACATCTTCATGTTTTTCAGGTAAGTACTTCACCAATCCTGGTTTTAAACCAAGTTTAGCGGTAATTGAATCAAATTTTCTTCCACTACGATCAATTTTTTCATTAAGTATGTTTTTCATACTAAGCATTTCTCGGTGTAGGTGGAACTTTTTTAGTTGATAATCCATTGCTTTAATTGACATTAAATAAGTATGTAGACGGTACATATATGGTGTCCGTTTGATGGGATGTAACGTGATAGCTTTGTGAACGTCGGCAGTTCTTAAATTCCCTGTGTATGCGGTGTCCGATTGGCTGTAATTATTGTAGAATAATGACTGCATCTAGAAAAGTAAATTTTAAAAAATTTTAGTTTATGATGGGATTAAAGACATGAATTAAATTAATGCTTATAATATAGTCATTTTGGGTATTGCTAAACACCGCAAACCCCGCAAACCCCCGCAAACCTCAAAAAAAACATAGCAAACCCCACCGAACCAACATAAAAGTGATTGAATCATGTAGTGTACAACCCACTGGGTATATCCATGTAAAAAAAATATTAAATTTCTACTGTTAACAACTTATTTTTGGGGTAAAACATCATTTTTTGGTCAAAAATGATTGTTAAACCCCGCAAACCTCCAAAAAACCATAGCAAACCCCACCGAACCAACATTAAAGTGATTGAATAATGTAGTGTACGACCCACTGGGTATATAAATATTAAATTTCTACTGTTAACTACTTTTTTGCGGATAAAACATCATTTTTTGGTTAAAAATTAGCAATCATTTTTTACCAAAAAATGATGTTTTACCCCAAAAATAAATAGTTAACAGTAGAAATTTAATATTTTTTTTACATGGATATACCCAGTGGGTTGTACACTACATGATTCAATCACTTTTATGTTGGTTCGGTGGGGTTTGCAATATTTTTTTGGAGGTTTGCGGGGTTTAGCAATCAATTTTGACCAAAAAATGATGTTTTACCCCAAAAATAAGTTGTTAACAGTAGAAATTTAATTTTTTTTTTACATGGATATACCCAGTAGGTTGTACACTACATGATTCAATCACTTTTATGTTGGTTCGATGGGGTTTGCTATGTTTTTTTGGAGGTTTGCGGGGGTTTGCGGGGTTTGCGGTGTTTAGCAATACCCGTCATTTTTATCAACAATTCCCTATTTATTGGAATAATGAGAAACTGGTAAACAAATAAAAAATTGTCTATTATTAAACAGTATATCATATTTTTTAATAATATTGTATGACAGACATCAAGTCCGGTAGTTGACTGTCCCATTGTCAGGTATGAGCCTAAAGATAATAATTTAATTTATTATTACATGTTTTAATAATATAGATTGAGTATAATTTCTATTAATTTCTGGACAATAAATTAATTAAGAACCTCGTAAATGTATTCCCTCCCATCACAGAGAGAGGATATTGTTGGTTTATCCAGGTAAGCTTGCACGATATAGACTATTCAGGTTTTAATATCCAATAAATATAGAAGAATAAGGTTGCATAGAAGAATTGAAGGATTTAATTTGATTTTATTCCAAAAATAATTTATAATAATAGTAGCAAGTATTAACAAATAAACATGCACCTAAAACAATTGATACTATAAAAATACAGTGTTAAGTAGGACACTTGAAATAAGAGCATTTTTAAAAACACAACCATACTACTTATATATGCACTCAAATCAACCCTAGTCATCACATAAAGTGCGAATGCTGAACTATAGATCCGGAGGTTGTTGGCTTTGTTTTGAGAAAATCACAAGAGTTCTCAAATATAATAATATGAGTACTGTATTCGGTTCAATTATTTCATTTCATTTATTTATCGGACTTCACAAACAATGTTTACAAGTTTCAATTATGTCACAGTTGGGCAAAACATGTTGTTAGTCTACTTGGCTAATTAGCAACAAATATTTCTTTGTATACGGTAAATAATTATTTTCATAGTTAAAAACTTATTAAATTAAATATATATATTTTTTTCATTTATAATGTAAATAATAACATCAAGAATGAACTATATTCATTATATATTCTGTTTGCTTACTCAACCGTAGCAATTGTATGAAAATTTGACATTAACACAAAATACGCTAAACCCTGAGGAATAATACTAAAGCTTTATGGAAAGAATACAACAACAGGATATTGGAGGGATACTCTTAGAATTGGATAATACACTGAAAGCTGTACTATAAACACATTATACACTTGATCACTTGTGACAATATAAGCACATTACATAATGCAAATTTAGTCCATAGTTACAGCACATCTTTAAGCAGCTGACAATTTTAATATTAGTTGATTTGGTTAAATCAGTTTTACTTTTTGTGTCTGCTTCCCCTAGAGTGGGGTAATATGGGGTGGAGTGGACATAATGTAATTGCAGTAGCCACACCGGTGTAGCTTTTGGTATGGTACAATTATAGTAAGAAAAACTTTGCACATACATGCAGATATGCCAGCCCTAGGGCCAGATAAGATTACCACTGAACATACCTGAACTACAAATGTCCCTACTGTACTTGGGGACCTGTATTTCATAAAGCGAGGGCCTTGACATTGTATGTCAATGTAATTTATCATTGTTAAACATTTATTATGAGGATTTTTAACACAATAATTATTTTTATTACCACCAATTTGGCCTTGGAATATACTATTGCTATCTATTACTATAACTTGTTTTGTACTCTTTTTAATGGAAACAAAGTATTTTTTTAAAATAAAGATTTCAATCACTATCACTAGAAAGTACTTAGACCTTTAAACTGGTTAAAGTATGTACAGTACTTGACGCGAGTTTGAAACCCTTATAAAATAATAAACATTGCCCTGAGGTATGAGAATCTCTTGCAGCTTTCAGTAGTGATGATTATTATCTAGAAAATAATATCTCAATAAATCTCATTGTAAAAAGAATATGCCTCAAGCATTTAACATTAAATTCGCCAATAATTGATTCTTTTTCATTCTCAGATTGCAATGCATTTTTATTACGCTGCCGAAAGTAAAATTCCACCAACCACAGCGACAGAACCCCTGTAGAACGCATACAAAGGTTGTGACGCGGCCAGGTCTGCCAGCTGTCGTCATCTGAAGTAACTTTCAATCGGTGCTAATCAAAGCTTTCCAACAGTGACTGTGGAAAGAGTTAAGTAGACTTGGTCCGTTATACTCTAACATCACATTAATAGTTAATTGATTTCACACATACACACAGTAAGGCTGATTGCATGCATAATTATATACATCTTTATTGGTAATTTGTCATACAGCAGAAAAAATCCAATTCATGTTTGAGTATTAAACCATAATCTAATTAAATAAAGGTGAATAAAGCGAACCTTGAAGAACAGTAAGCAAATTATACTAATTTAAAAATAAATATAAACTATTATGAATATACTGTTGCATTTGGTTAACTAGGAATATGATGAGTAATAAGTTATGACTTCTGGTTAATGCCGCAAAGTTCAATATCTCAATTATGTTCAAAATCCCATTTGTATAAGACACATTTTAGTCATACTACTGTATATACAGTAGTTTTAAAAAAAGGTTACAGTAATATTTAATAATATAAATAATTGTAAATATGTTATATAACATGAACGGCCTATACTTTTAATAGTCGTATTGGATAATATATACTAGTCTTATTCAGGCCTTGTCTTTCTAAAATTGTAGGTGTGCTATAAATGGCACTCCTCAATACATTCATGGGAGCTGTAGGTGTGCCGTTTGTATTTTGTTGTGTAGAAGTTTACCCAATTTTAATGTACTGTAAATCGCACTCCTAAAGGGAAGTTTAGGAGTGTGCTAGGTGAGTAATCGCACTCGCTTACCTCAAAAGAAAAGGTCTGCCTATTGTAGTGCTTAGTCAGTCTGAATCAATATAATATATACAAAAAAATATTGAATCTTAATTTTTCCCTTGGTGTAAGGTAAAATACTTAAATTGAAGTAATTAAAAGTACACAGAAGGACAATGGCCTTGACAAACAGCCTACTATCTTAATACCAATATATATTTTATTTATCAGGCAAGAACTATGGAAATATTGTCAAGCCACTTTTTTGATCACCAATAAATACTACACAGTCTGTTACTATTGAGAATAGCATTAAAAATTAATGTTTTCCTAGCCAGAATCTGATTAAATTATGAATAGATTTAAGTCGTAAAAGTAGAAAGAGTAATATATAAAACATAGTACAGTGGTGCTGTACTACATTATACGAGTACCACTAATAAAAACTACAACACTCCTACTCTCAACTCCTTGGTTTATACAGTCAGTGTACATAGTTTTTTTTCTCTTTTGTGGCGTTAACCACTATTTTATTCATTTCATTCTCAAATGATCAATACAATGATTTTACACTTCATCCAAATATATATTCCCTTGTTATTCTGTTCTGTTGTTTTCTTGTACTTTCTTTTATCTTTAGTACGATTTGATCGAAAACAATTCGGTCAAATATATATATATATATATTTATACTTTTATATGTATTATCCACTTTTTTCATTATTTTCTTTTATTTTAACTATTCCTTTCTACAATAGGTCTATGTCTCTGTACATAGTTACTGAACATTAAAAATATTGTTATGAACTATTCACGACCTAGCAAAACATTAAGGCTAGAAGTCAAGTAGGGTAATTATTTCAATTCAATGGTGAGAAAGTTATGAAGCAGAGTGATTTTGTAACCTGCTGACTTCAGAAGGCCTGCAGATTGTCTTGCTTAAAAACGTCAAGCAAATAGCCTTTGTTTTTTACCTAATTGAACACACACATTAACAGGCTACAAGTTACACTAAATGTGTTCATATAAAATTATGTATCGGAGTGAATTCTTTACAGTGAAGATTAATATAGATCATGTTTTGACATAAAGCGATTCCAATATTCCTTTCCAATATAGGTCACTATGTAGTACGTATAATATGTAGGTGTGAAATAATAATATACTGAGAGTTTATAATTTATTACCATGCTAATTTATTGTTCAACTACTACACTAACAATAACATCCACTCCTGATTGTGCTATTAACACCCCCACAGAATGTTGGTTGGTTTAGTTAACCATGATATCTTTTCATATTACAGTACTTATGTTATATAAATTTCCTGTGTTTGATGAGAGGGCTATTGTCAATATATGTAACTTACTAAAGCTAAACACAAAGTACAGTAGACACAGGCTTTAATTTTGCTACTAAAAAAGTTTATGTTTATAAATGTAAACAAAAAATCCTTTTAAAGTTTTTTTTTTTTACAATTATGTGAAGATGCCAGCAGCCAATTGGTCAACAGATTGGTCAGGCAGATTTTGTAATGTGAAGATGCCAATGGGTAAACAGTCAGGGCTTAAAAATGCCAATAGGTAAACAGAACCTAGGCAGATTTTCACAGTATTTTTATTACCACACTAAAAATACTGCTCAAAGGCACAGTTCCCATTATGAACTTTGTGCAAAATCATGTCAATATCTAGGGACAGTAGAAACATGTTTTGATTTGGAAATTGCTTTTTTTAATAACTGTACAATAATTATGCCAATCAAGATTAAAGAGTGTAGATGTATTTCTGTATATTTTGATACATTTCGTATGTTGGACGTCTAGCCTCTTATGAGTCATAGTACTGTACTGACCATCTGTTTGGGGTTTAAAGGAATGTCAAATAATTTGCAATATTAAAGAGAAATTCTTTTATAAAACAACTTGTAACCTATAATTGCTCTTTCGTTGGAAGAAGGCATTAGCATAAAATGTTGTTTTCATTCATTTTCAACTAGTCTCGAAAGTTTATACAAGTTATAAGCTATAGTTGACACATATTTTCTATATCAGAGTTGCATTGCAGTTTAATTAGTCAAGCTAAAAACTCAAAAGCATTACAAAACAATAGGAAGCTATTAAATGTATTCACAATGTAAAAGTTCACTTTCTACATTAAGGAAATAACTTATGACAATTAATAAATGGTATAATGAATAGAACAAAAGATTAAGAAAATCAGTATAATGGTGCAAGTCCGTAACCAGGGGTTCATAGGGTTTGTTAAGCTCTGTCTACACTATCAAACTAGTAAGTGTAAAGTGCCCAAATATGGTAGTAATATGATGTCATCGTTTCCATATATGGGCACATCACAGAGCTTTAGGAAGTGGTATGATGATGAATAGTATTGAGTCTATCATCTACTGTACTTAACAAACTATGTCTACAGTAATTCAAAGGGATGCTAATTATCTATTAACCAATTTCTTATCAGGACTTGACATCCTAACTTGCAAAGCTATGTGGTAGAGTGCCAAGTCATAGCAAGTTTGAAATTGTCACCCGCTTCACTCAGCTTTGGTCAAATTGTCACTTGATTCACTTAGCTTCGGTCAAATTATCTGAAGATGGTTTGGTTAATGGGTTTTAATCTTTAAAATCCTAAGAGCTAATCTAATAGCTTATGAAATACAGGACCAGGCCACAACAGTTAATCATCAGAGTTTGGTCTAGACATTAGCCAGTGCTGTTTATTCACCGTTAAATCTGTTACAGTAGTACATGATTGTTAATAGTAATACACTGCATGTCTCCGAATAAAATATATTTTTAAAATGTGAGTTAAAAACTACTGTAGTGTAAAGTAATGACAAATGAAAGTAAATGTGACAACTAAACATGGATGAATAATCATTAAAAAAACTATGGAACCCAGTACAGATAGCATATATCTGGGATGGACAAGAACCTCCCTTTCCTACACAACCAATATTTCAACAGTAATAAAGTGATTTTCCTCTCTCCATAATCAATACAGCAATATGCATGTACAGTACTGTACATCTAATGTCATGATTGGGCGCACTGAACTGCGACAGGCATTAAAGTCGGGCGATTTCCTCAATGTAGGCTTTTGGAACATTTTAGCAAGTTCAAGTTCAAGTTCAGAAATGATTTTCCCAAACACATTTGTATGAAAAAAAGTAACAGGAAGACAAACAATTGACATGACATTGAAAATACGATAACTGGCAGCTGGCAATCAATGTCATTTAGATATAATACAGTTGTTTCTGATCCAAAAACAAAATTATTACTTTATCCAATTTGAAAAATCCATCTTTCGAAATTAGTTGTGGTAGTTTTTTTTATCCAAAATTGTTACTATATAAAACTTGGTCTATCCGTTTGTTATGAAATGAAAATTCAATCTTAAATAGTGCATATAAAAGTTCTTAATGCATTGTAAACATTATTAACCCAGTAATTTTAGATCAAACACAGTAAGTACTTAGCCTGTGGGTCACCTATCGCTAACCCCAAGCTTTACAGTAGATAATAAGATTAACGACAAAGTAAAATCACACTATAACCATCTCTAGATCAGTCAGTTACAATACTTCACCTAAATAGATAAAGAAAATGTCATGTACTTGATCAAAAGTAATGCAAATGCACGGTTGATTGACAGTAGCACACTAAAGCTTCCATTAAATTTATATAATAGATTTGTACCCATGGAATGATACACAAGGTTGACTTCCCACAACCTAGACAAAAGCAAACTGATCAAAATCTTGTATTCATCTAAAACGTTTCAGAAGTTCGTTCCAGTACAATACTTAGAGTAAGCTTTTAAAAGTCTACACATTTAAAATAGCTAATTGAATTGGCTTTCTTTATTAAATTAAACAGGTACAAAATACTATTAATAATACAAAAGTAAATTTATGACAATAGTCCATTTTTAGCACACTTTTTAATGAAAGAAATTTTTAAAAAAATTAAAAGATGCAGTGGCGGATCTAGCGGGGGGGGGGGGGGCGTGTGGGGCGTACGCCCCCCCCCCACCTATTTTTTAAAGATTTTTTTTTTTTTGAAAAAAATTAAATAGATTTTAAAAACACGTATCGTTTCGACGGTCATTTTCATAGTGAAAATAGTACGTCGGAGCACATCGTCAGCTTGATCGCATTCCACCAAGCATGTACGTCGAAATCCTTTGTGTACTATCAATCTCTAGCGTTACCAACGATCATTCACAGTTAAGTGTAAAAGGAGCAAGTTGATAAAAGCCACGTGGTGAGCTTGGTCGCGTCCTACTAAGCAGGTCGGCATCCTTTGTGATCGTCACTCCCGTATTGTAGAGTAGCGGTACCTCCGACGATCAATAGAGTTTATGAAGTCACATGGTCAGTGCTACTATACTACGCGCCCATTTATTAAGTACAATAAAAACAAAGGCTAGGACTGTATAGTGCCTATGAAAATTATCCCGTTAGGCCTATATTTTATTAAAACATACTACTATTAAAATATTAACAATGCTGCAGCATTTCATGACCCTTGTTGTTTTATTTGCTTTTCCGTCGATGATTCTCATAAACAAATCGCGATGACAAAAGAGGTGTTTTGTTTTTTTCAAATCACTAAATATAATGTAATGATGATCGAGCCGGACCGCTAATTTTTAAACGATCGTTTAAAGCAGGTCGTTGAATATGCCATGATTTTAATTGTCAAAAACATGATCGTCAGTCGATGGCTCGGAGTTTCGATAAATCTCGCGTCGCATGTGTTACTGTACGTGGTGGTGGAAAACACTCTCAGCAAGTTTCCTTCATTAATATGCATTAACGTGACGTCATTTTACTTTAGCTGCATGGATGGATGCGAAGAAGTAGTCACCGCGATCGACCCGGCGCGCGTGTAAGAAAATAATACCGGCCTAGGCTAGAACAAGTTTATGCTTATATAAAATTAAAAGCTGAAAAACATCGTCGCGTTGTAAAAATATAGATGTAAAGTACAGGCAAGTTGTTAGCTTGCTTTGGTACCCTAGGTAAGTATCAGCTGCATGTTCCACATGTCGTAATTTGCGAGCTTTAGAGTGTTTGGTAAATGACATTATGAGATGTTTGTAAATCGTTTTAAACGAATTACAATGCGCTAGAACGCCAACATTTCCTGGACCCCGACCGGGGCCCCTTGGCGGCCCCCTGGCCCCCAGCCAATGTTTGCTCGCTTCGCTAGCAAGGCTACGCCACCCCTATTTCAAAATCCTGGATCCGCCCCTGAGATGCAAGCCTTGTTCACATTAGACTTGAAAAAATGGTAAATTTTTTACCAAAGTAATGAAGGTTTAGCCTTGTTCGCACTAGACTTGTGGTATCATTTAACACAAAATTAGAACATGTAAGCCATGTTCACATTAGACTTGAAAAATGGTAATTTTTTAACAAAAGTAATGAGGGTTTAGCCTTGTTCGCACTGGACTTGAAAAATGTTAAATTTAACAAAAGTATGAAGGTTTAGCCTTGTTCACACTGGACTTGAAAAATGTTAATTTTAACAAAAGTATGAAGGTTTAGCCTTGTTCGCACTGGACTTGAAAAATGTTAAATTTAACAAAAGTATGAAGGTTTAGCCATGTTCGCACTGGACTTGAAAAATGTTAAATTTAACAAAAGTATGAAGGTTTAGCCTTGTTCGCACTGGACTTGAAAAATGTTAAATTTAACAAAAGTATGAAGGTTTAGCCTTGTTCATACTGGACTGGTAAATTTATCCAGTAATCAAGGTTTATCAGTGAATTTGACAATTGTTTATACTTGGATAATTTCACGCAGATTCCCTTAGCTTCAGTCAAATTATCTGAAGATGGTTTGGTTAATGGGTTTTAATCTTTAAAATCCTAAGAGCTAATCCAATAGCTTATGAAATACAGGACCAGGCCGCAACAGTTAATCATCAGAGTTTGGTCTAGACATTAGCCAGTGCTGTTTATTCACCGTTAAATCTGTTACAGTAGTACATGATTGTTAATACACTGCATGTCTCCGAATAAAATATATTTTTTAAATCTGAGTTAAAAACTACTGTAGTGTAAAATACTGACAAATGAAAGTAAATGTGACAATTAAACAATTAAACATGGATGACTAATCATAGTTTTAGTCCATGGTAAGTAAGTTATACTGGGCAAGTAGTAGTCTGTACAATTCACTGCTGATCTTGGTTAAGAGGGAATTGTCAACTACCATATGAGGGAAATATATGTTTTAACACTACAGTATGACAACCCCCTATTCAGGGGACACTTTTTTGTGAAATGGAGGATAACAAAAATGGGACATATTTCTAAAGTAGAAATATATAGAACCGTACTTTAAGAACCCTATTCAATGGATACTATCCAGTGAAACGAACTATAACAATCTATTAATGCAAAATTTCGAAATATAATTCAAAATCAATAGTTTCACTAGGACACTGAATACAAATTATGTTTACGACAAATTATTTAAGAGTATTAAAAGTGGTATCAGGGGAGTGAACGAGGCGAGACACGAAAACAACCTTGATACTGTAATATTATTTGTAAGTATATATGTCTACAACAGTCTTATTAGTAAATATAGATGACCTATTAAATTGCAAATGATCTTTTTAGGACATCAAGACAAACTTTATTAATTTACAAACAGATTGTAAGGTCTTGTCGTAGTATAAAAATATTCTAAAGTACATGAAATGAATAAAATTCACAATTTTATTTTAAATTGCTTCTTATGATACTTTTTCATTTCTATTGTTCTGTATTGTAAATTAAGTTTTTTAGCTGGACTTACAGGAAAAACAATTTATAATATTGAATGAATATCAACAATAAACACGTCTATCTATCTAAAATAAAATTATTCTCAATTTAATTCAATCAAATTAAGTACCAGTTTTTGTGGTTTTTTTTTTTCAATTAAAAAAACCTGTACTACCTGAACTGTACTACAACAATATTCTAAATACCACAGTACAAAAAAGCCAATAGTCTATTCTGCTGTACAGTAACAGAATTTTGGTGAAACATAATACTGTATAATTTAAAATATAAAGAATGGAATTTGAATGATTTGCCTTCAAGGTATCAAAAATTAAATTGGGTGGAAGGAACAATTCTGATCATGATCGAATCTTTTTTTAAAGGGAATACTATAATCTTTAACACGTTGTATGCAAATTTCGAAGTGTAATTTATGAATCTAATTTTTTTTATAAAACACATAAACAAATGTCTTGAAAATTACGCAAAGATGGTCTTAGAAAAATGTAATATTGATTATCCTATTATTTATAATAAATGAGAACAATCAAAACATCTAAGTATGATTGAAACATGAATAATCATATATATATAATTACTGTAGTATTAGAACAGTAGTATTCCTTGGAGCTTCTCCAGTCATTAAAATTGTACAAAACATGCCTACTGTTCCCTAGCTACTAGCTAAAATGAAACAAATTTATACAGTTGGGCCAACATAATTCGAATACAGAATGTTGTTATATTTTTACAACTTGCCAAATAAGGCATAAATAACATTTTCCTGCCTAAATAATTGCACTCTGCTTTCTTCTATTTCAACTTTTCTTCAAGTTGTTCTATTTATATCCTTCGTAAATCTTGAAATAATATTGCAGAGGTCAAGTTCAATCAGTCTCATTTTACTCTAAATATTATAAAAACAAAAATTAAATTGATAGGCTAATTTGTTTTAATTTTTAAAATATAAATGGGGGGTAATTTGAGAATGTACAGTACCGGGTTTGCAAAGTTTAATTTAAAAGCAATACTACTTATTATTTTTCATTGTTTTTTAACCATTACAATACATACTGTACTTACTGTATCCTTGGCATAATTATTGCTAGTGGCTAAAAGAAGATTCACGTCAAATTCGGTTCAATATGGTTGGCATTTATGAATATTCTTTAGCACATAAAATTTAATTTTCTTAGCAATGGCGGCGTTAACAACAAGTAAAGCAAGTTACTTTAAATCCATTTCCTCTTAGCAATGGCGGTGTTAACAACAAGTAGTAAGTTTTATAAATCTGGCCCCAAATATTATAATATGATAATTTATGATGATATGGTGTATATACAGTAATATACCATTTTAGCACGACTTCTAAAGCACCTTTCAGAATATATTCCTATATCAGACAGCCCACAACTTTGGACTTTTACTTTTATCATGCACAGAACCGGAAAAGAAAATGACATCACATATGAAAAATAATATTTGTTTCCAAGAAAAAAGCAAGAATACTGTTTTAACTATTCAACAGTCTGTGTTATGGAGAAACAGGAAGTAGCGTAATACTTTAACAGGATATCTGAATGCTACGCCATAATTAAATGATGTCTAGACCTAATTTAAATATCATAAAATTTTTCGTCCACAAACACCTTCTGTATCTCTCTTAAGGTGAAACTGTATAGTTCCACTTTAGACTTGAAGAGTTTAGCATACTCGCCGTAGCACTACAGGATCAGTGCCTTGTCTTTTTAAAATTGTAGATGTGCTACAAATTGCACTCCTCAATACATTCAGGGATGCTGTAGGTGTGCTGTTTGTATTTTGGTGTTTAGAAGTTTACAAAATTTAAGTGTGTTGTAAATCACACTCCTCACAAGGGCAGTTTAGGAGTGTGTTAAGTGAGTGATTGCACTCGCTCACCTCAAAAGAAAAGGCCTGACTGATACTATTGCATACATTTTAGTATTTAATACACTACAGTAAAGGTTTTCGGGATTTGATGGGTTTGGCAATACCCTTTATGGATACTCTGATAGGCTTCAGCATGTACATTAACATTACACAAACATACAGTAGCTTTAAAGAAATTTAAACTGTAACCTTTAAATGTTTCCTCACGCCCTTTCACATTTCATTATTTCACATAGAATATTATGTTTTTATAAAACCTAAAAAAACAAGCTAAGACCAGTAATAATAAATATTCCAGTTGCTTTAAATTAAACCTCCAATGGCAATTATTATTCTATAGATAATTAACAGTGGTATCTGACACCGGAGAGCAATATACCGTAAGCTTCTTGCTAATGGGAAAATACCTTCATAGGATATCATAGATTCCCAATCATTTCCGGTCACTTTCTTTTGATCTATTACACTGACCTCTATCACACTGTGCTTATTGTTAAATTTTCTGTACCAAAGCAATGAATAATACATTTCTGCCATGTACACCCTACAATTTGCTATGATACGGATAGCTACAATACAGTAAAAACATGTGAAAAGTATCTTGAGTAAGACTAAGGCTTAGTTTACACTATTAAATTAAAATTAAATATTGTTGACAGCTACCTAAAGTATAGTACTGTTAAGCAATAGTAGAACCATCAAAAATCAAAAACACATTTTTGTGTAGTACTGTATTATTAGTATATTATATCAGCCAAAATAATGAATAATTTATTGTGTTTTATTTGTGTTGTTTATGTTCTCTTCTATACTATAAGTGTGGTGAATCATGAGTTTACTGTTGAATGGGAAAAGAAAATAATAAATAAAATATATTCCACTGTACATATGATTGATATTTCCTGTTCTGAAAATAAATAAAACCGTGGAATTGATTGTGTACAGTCTATGGTTATGGCTGCACCTACTATTATTATTAATATTATAATTATGTACTGTACTTACAATTCACACCATACATTAATTTATATCATGCCTTATTAATTATTTCTGAAGCAGACTTTAGCAACAATGTGACCCAGGGTCAACTAAAATGTATCCAGATGTGTATACAGTACTGTGTATTAAAGGATAAAACATCATATACTGTATGCCTTGTGACACTTATTGTTATTTATAATTAATTAGTTTAGGCAATCAAGCAAATAATGCTACTAGGTAGAATATATTAATTTCAATAATAATAATTTTTATCAGTAAGTCCGCCTAAAGGATTTTGAGGAAAACCAAGTGGTACAGTATGATGACATTAATGATTTTCCAGAAGCATTCTATTTATAATTAATAATTTTATTCACACAGCACCAAAGACATTAGTAGTATTAAGTACAGTTAACAAATTACAAGTCTTGCTGTATTGGCGCAGAAGCAATGGAAAGGTATTTTGTTTAATGTACAAAGCATTGTTCAAGTACTGTATGAATCTAAATCATTTTAATCATTAAGATATCAAAATAAAACATTAAAAGGACACATATTGATACTACAGTCGACTCCGCCTAAGTCGAATCTAATGGGACCGGTATAAAAATTTGAGTTACGCGAACTTCGACTTACAGATTTGTCAAAAAAATGCTAGGCCTAGGTTCACTCACTAGCTGCGCTATGGCTAGGCCTATATAGTGGACCCTGCCCTGTCGCGATCGCGGCCCACGCGATGAGCCTTCTTGAATTGAATTTGCTTAGCTAGCTAGCTAGGCCTAATAAATGCTAAGCCTCTTTATCGACAATGATAAACTGTATTTTTCCGAAACAATACAAAACGTATATTTATAATAAATACATTTCGGTTCTTATTCGAAATCGGTATCTATTGTTTATTGCCATCTGTCTAGCACAAAATAGGTACCCACAAAACGCCGCTCAAGTTCTCAACTCTGAAACAACTCATACACTATACACTAGCGCGAGTTGTAGGACGCCGCCTATACTATACAACCTGCTTGAGAGAACCGATATGGTCCCACATTTTTCCCTCTGTTGTTTGTTTATCGAATTACGTACGTTTCATCGGCTTTTTTAACGCGTTGTTGCCACGTAATTTGTGAATTCGACTTATACGATATAAATCACTAAAGAATGTGTGTGTTCGGACCGCAAAAAGACGTCGACTTAGACGAATTTCGACTTAGAAAAATTCGACTTAGAAATAAAAATTACACAGTATTGTATAGGAAAGAATTGGGACTTTCCTAAAAATTCGACTTTTGCGATTTTTCGACTTACGCGAATTCGACTTAGGCGGAGTCGACTGTATATAGCCATACTACTACTACTGTAGTTGGCGTTTACTGTATAGTCACTCTCATAGACATTGCACCAACATGGTTAACTTAATAAAGGACATGAAAGTCTTTATAGTATTGCATTTCAATTTCAAATCAAGGTGGTGGTGGACCTGGTTAGCGACGTCCACATCTTTAACCCTATAATATGTTGACATGGGAAGACTGTTTACCCATGTTGAAAATGGTAAGATCCTTTTTACCCTATAAATATGTAAAATCATTAATACAACATGTGTGTAATCATAATTAAAATATAAAGCAGTTCCAAGAATGAGATTGGTTATGGCGTGTGGACGTGTGGAAGTTTGGTTCTTCTATCCTACTGTACTGTAGACCTTTTCCAATTCATCAAACAGTTTTTTGAATAAAAAATGTCCATGCCTACACACTGGTTTCCGACTTAATCAAAATATTACTATAAATAAAACAAATTCTGGCTATCCAGTGTTGTACAATAGGGTACAACTGTACCATATGTTTCTAAACCGCACCTGATAGTGTTTTTTTGGATCAGTAGAATAATACAATGACTAATAATACAGTAGATAGAAAATATGTGTGGGTTTCAAATGTGGGGTAGTATGTAAACAAAGAAATCTGTTACTGGGCGTAAACAATTTGTAGTTACTGTAGTTTAAGAAATAAACCAAACTGAAAAGAAGTGTAAAAATTCAGTAAAAAAAAAATTGAAAAATTGTTCATAGTTCACACAAGGATGGAAAGCTTATTCTTCCTTGCATAATACCTCAGGATACATACCACCTATTGCTTCCTGCCTCAACCTTTAATATCTGTGTAACTTAATACAGTACCTTCATCTTCCATGATAATATTCTACTTTGTTTTCATAGGCAGATCAAGGAGGGGTGGGGTGCGCAAGATCCAAGTGCTGTATATTGAAACATTTAATCATAGAACAGAGGGAGACGATCTTAGTGATGGCTAGTTTGTCATTGAGGGACTCTAGACACGAAATAGTTATTTTTACATGTAAATAATTTCTGCTCATTTATATTGATTAATTAAATGTTTTTATGAACTTGAGTAACACTTAAAAATTAAATACATTACAAACAATATAACATTTCAAAGAAAACCATGAGTAAAGACTCAGCTGTAGTTATTAATGGATATCCCATTTCATTAGGGTCCAATGAAAAACAAAATCCCTATCTTTAACAAATTTACCATGTTCGATAGAGTATATTGTAATTCATATCGTATGATACTCTAGTCTGTTATTTATAAATAAAAACACATAATCAGTTTATGCACCTTTATTTATGCATTAAACTCTGCTGAAATAAACAGATATTAATTTTGTTGTGTTGCGTTAACTGTTTAATTTTTCGTTGGCCACATGCTTACCTCAAATGACCAGGTACAATCAACACCAGCAAATTTCTTGACACATCGACCGACCTCGACATCCTCATGCGTACTCCACAAATTTTTTAAGCAATAACTTATATGAGGAATCATACGCCGTAGAGTCTCCCGGCTAAATATCATTCCTGGTCCTCCCATACAAAAATTCTCTCCTTGTTTAAGATACAATAAACCTTCTTCATCTTTACTACCTAGACCAGCTTGTCCAATAAAATGAGTTTTACTACTGTTGATGGACCGAAGGAATGTCTCCATTTTATCTCCACGAACATAAACATCGTCATCTGCTCGCATAAACCATTCATACTCGTCTATATAATTATCATGAATATATTTTAACATCATAAATGACTTCTTTTGTGGTGGATACGAGTCATCTACACTTGTTAACTTTACCACTGGTAGTTGTTGTAAACTCTCATTAACTTTTGATGTTCCACTTGTAAAACACATAACTTTACCAGGTATTGTGTTTGCCCAAGTCCTATGTACAGCTAAGCATCTTGTTGATAAATATTTTTCAGCAGTCATAACACCTACAAATAATAATTTACTACTGGGAGTGGGTTGTTCCCGTGAAGTTCTTTGATGAAGATTTTTCTGTAAGCCTATATCAAACTCTTTAGAATCCAAATGTTTGCAGCCTACATCCTTCGGACTGCCTGGGGAAACACTTACGCCGATTCTCAGCCACGTCGTCAGACAGAAGCTCACGACTAGGCTTACAAGAATACTCCATACTTCCCGTGAATATAACCTGGATCTCCGCATAGCCATATTGAAACTTTGCTTCCTAGCCTGAACAAATCACCGAATCTAACATCACATTTGTATCAAACACCGGAGCACATGTTTATTGAATGTGAATAATAAAAATTTACTATAAATTCCACACTCCATCGTAGTCCAAACAACAATGGTGACTACTTGAGTAGACTGGTAAAAGTACAGTGTGGTCGGGCGGTAATGCAATTGGATGATCAGAAGGTTACGTCATAACTACTTTGCATGCTAAATCAGAAACTTAGTTTACCTTTGACCTAGTTTTAAGTACCACCAACTAACTACCACGAATAACCAAGAAGGAAGGATATTGACATTGTCAATGACAATTTTATTGTTATATCATATCATATTTGTTTCTCAATCTTTAAATAAAATTACCAGGATTGGTGACATTTATAGAAACTTGCGTCAACTCAGAGATTATAGTCATTCATTTTCCGTCCGGGTACGACGGTAAGTATAAGGCCATGGCAGTTACTTGTGGCACCATATGGAGTAATCTTCACTCCATGCTTGTGGTGGTGTACTCGCTGCCTGCTAACAGGCGATGTGAAAATTGTACTCGCGTCCAATAACGACAATGGCCTTTATTTATTACCGTTCTGCATTTTATGGCATTATCAATCAATCAACTTATCAATCAATATTGTGTTCCAAACACTAGTTATAGTTTATTAATTTACAAAATCGAAAAGCAAAAGTGAACTTTTATTTATCTTTATATCCCCTGAATAATTATGCAAATAAGAGCCCATTTTTGCGAGGAAAAAAAAGTATAAAATACACCACTAAACAATGTGTCCACATATACTTCGATATTAAAAATCATATAATCAATCAAGCCATCAAAATATAACCAAGCCTCATCAGTAAAATTTGAAAATTATACAAAATGGGATATTATATATATATATATATATGAACACATATGCAAATATTGTTGAAAAGTGATATTGTACTTTGAATCTTGGTGCCAACCTAATTATAGCTTTAACCATGGAGGTATTTTATACCTCCATGCTTTAACATTAATAAATACTGTATGTCTATTGTATAACTTTAAAAAAGAAATCACAGATATATAGGAAATAATGTTTCTTTGAAGGAATAAAATGTATAGGCCTACTTGATGTCAAACTTTCCAGACGGGTATATCGCTTTAAGAGATGCATGCGCATCAACCAAAGACGAGGTTGAAACATCAGATTCTCTTATGTATAAAGAAATGTCTAATCACTGTTCATTCAAAACAGAGATACTCAAACACATTTATTTATTTTATTTGTTCTTTCTTTAAACTGAAATACACTTTCAATACAAATGTACTGATTTCCAAAGTGGTTCAGTAAACATATTTACAACAAAAATAAAATATAAAACAAAAACAAAAAGAAAGAAAACCGATATAAAACTATTTACAATTGTGAAGGCAAAAGGTTAAATATATATATGTTTTCTATAGTGAAGATTTAAAAGTTGCCAAAGACATATTATAATGGAGTTCTGATTTTATGTTATTTGGTAGAGAATTCCATAGTTTAGTTGATCTTATCTATAAACAAAACTTCTTTTAGCCTGAGAGTTATTCCATGAAGTCATTTTCACATATACCCAAGCACATTATCTATGTATTTTCCACTCTGTCTGATCTAATTAATACCCCTTTTTTTGACACTGCCAAGCTATGTGAAAGTGTTCTCTTCCTTTTATTATTGTATAGTTTTGCAGTTTTAATTTTTGTTTTATTCATAGTCAATTGACTATGTTTTAGTGTAGTGTATTAAGTATATGAGGTTCTACAGCTAATTAAATATGCGAGGTCTTGTACTCACACCTCATAAATATTGGGCATAGGTATGTAAACAAAGACAGATATCATGTATCAAGTTATCTTAATCTCTACAATTCACTTCTATTATAACATCAGTGCTGTGAACATCATAGTCTTTTCTGCAGAGTTTCTTTAAAATTAACATTACCAAAACTCAATTTTGTAATTTGTTAACTGTAGTGTAAGTAAAAATCAATATTACAATTTTCTTGTTATACAATTATGATTTAACCATGTAGGTTTATGTAATGATTTAGTTTGTGTTATTAACATACAGAACAGCATGTACAGTGTCACAATGTAATGGTTATAAGGGACATAAATTATTTTGGACTAGTAGGTTAGGACTAGTAGTTGAACCTGATTGAATGGCATACTGTTACAGTGTTTTGTATAATTATTTTAGTAGGGAGTATCGGTACCTCATTAACAGTCAATGTATAAGGGTTGCAGTGTTGCGTATGTCTTTATACTTTCCGTTAATAATAATTAAACAATTATCTAATCAAACTTCATAATCTAGTAATATAATAAAGCTCTTTTTGAAATCAAATTTTCGTTTTTCATGAAGGTGGAAATAAACGTTAAAACTTTACAAACGTTTCGTGCGTTAGCATCGCACTTTTTCAAGGTAGTGGTTTCAGCTTGGTTTGCCGACACTGATCATGGCATAGTCACGTGATGTTGTTGTGACATGCGCCCTCTCTGAGTTATTTCTTTAATACATCTGGGTGAATCCCAGGGGGGTCCGCCCCGGCCGGCCGTCTCACTTCTAACAGGTCATCATATATGTGTGGCAGCCACTTTCCTCCTTGGTCTCTGTTCATGTTGTTTCCAGTTTTTCTAATTGTAATTGCTTCTTGCCATCCTCTCTTGTTGATGTTTCCCTCTTTCTTTAACACTTTCGCCTCCCAATTAGGTGTATGGTTTTCCTTTATAGCATGGTCTGTGATTGCAGATTTATGTGTAATGTTTGATTGTGACATTCTGCTTGACCTTGTCATGACTCCTTTCATGTGATCTTCTACATCTTTTTTATGTTCTTTTATTCTGTTTCCCAGTTTTCTACCAGTTTCTCCTATGTATATTAAGTTGCAATTCATACAGGGTACACCATACACTACTCCACTTGTGTCCTCCGGCTTAATCTTATCTTTTGGGTGTACTAGATGCGATCTTAATTTGTTTTGGGGTACGAAGTAAGAGTTAATTTTATGGCTAGTGAGCGTTCTACGTATCTTTTCGGATAGCCCTCTCACATAGGGTAAAGCTACGCTGCCACGCATGTCTTGTTTGTTTTCTCCTTTTTTCTGGCTATTTTCTTTTTTTTTGTGTATCACTCTATTGATGGCCCAATTTGGATATTCACATATATTAATTAAGTACCTTTTGGATGTGCTTCATCTCTTCTCTTTTGCTCTGCTGTGTTGTTACAATGTTTTGGCATCTGTCCACTAGTGTGTTGATGACGCTCAGCTTGTGCTCAAGAGGATGCCTTTTTGATTTGAAGTTTAAGTATTGGTCAGTATGTGTGGGTTTCCTGTAAATCGAAGTTTTTGTAGTACCGTCAGTTTTTAGGGTGATGAGGCAGTCCAAGAACGGAAGAGTGTTATCGGTAATTCTTTCTGTAGTAAACTTGATACTTTTAGTAGGGTCTATGGTGTTAAGATGTTTGTTAAGATCTTCTATAGATTCTTTTTTGACTACAGCTAACACATCATCTACATACCTTCGCCAATAAGTGGGTCTGATGTTGTCATTTGCCCTGCTTATGGCCTCAGTCTCCAACCATTCTAAAAACAGGTTAGCAACGATTGGGTTAATTGGACTTCCCATAGCTATGCCAGATTTTTGCCTGTATATGATGTTTCCAAAACTAAAGTATGCGGTGTTCACGACCAGAGACAACAGTTTCATAACATCTTCTACTTTCAGTTTTGTACGGTTTTGTAGCGTTTGGTCAGCCCTCAAGCATTCATATATTATTTCCAGTGATTTTTCTGTAGGGGTTTTTGTAAACAAAGACACTACATCAAAAGAAACAAAGGTTTGGTTAGGTGACACATGAAGATCTTTTAGTTCGGTGGCTAGTTCTTTAGAGTTGTTTATTGAGTGTGTGGTGTTGCCAACCATTGGTTTTAGAATATCTCTTAGAAATTTGGACACCTCATAGTAAATGGAGTCTATGCCGTCAACGATTTGCCTCAAAGGCCAATTTGGTTTATGAATTTTAGGTGTGCAATATAGCCTCGGAGTTTTTTCCGCTGTCGGGAATAATTTACATTTTTCCCCATATGTGATTTTTTCACTTAAGCAATCTATTTAGGGTGTTCACCAAAGCACGTTTATATTTTGGAGTGGGGTTTGATTTGAGTTGTTCATATACTTGGTCGTCGGATAACATCTCACTAACCTTAGCTTTATAACCTGTTGTGTTTCTACAACCGTAGCACATAAATTTCCATTTCACACCTGATTCAGAACCCGGAAAGTGTCAGACACTGGTTGCGTGTATTTACACTGCAAAATACCAACCCGTGTAAATGTTCTAGATTAATTGAAATATCGCCCTCTCATGGATGAAGAGACACCCTGTAACGGTCTGCTCATTATCACCTTACTTTTTTTATGGCAATACAAACAAATTGTGTCTACTCGTGAAAAATAATATTTCTGAAAAAAAATAACGAACAAATAACTATACATTTAATTTAATTATTTAATATGTGAAAAAAGAAAAAAAATCTGTCTTAATTGTATGTAAATTAAATACTATAGTGAGCAAGGATAGCAACCAACCGGAAAAATACGCTGGACTGTTTACACCGCGAATACGCAAGTACATAAGTTTTTTCCAGGTTGACTTGATGCGGAATACATTGCACATCACTTAAGGGCCTTTCACACCTGTTCCGGCATGGTTCTGGTTCGGCGAATCGAACGGCAATGTTTCGTTTTCACTATGCTCCACATGGCTATGCGCCAATCGATATGCGCATGGCCGCGTAAAAATGAAACATTGGCTTTGCCAGCGCCAGACTGGAACCGTGCAGACGGGCCCTTTACCCGTGTGGTTCAGCGACCGGGTTGACTTTTTACGTTGTTTAAACCGGCCTGAATTTCTGCGTCCCAGGTACAATTCGGGTTACTTAATTCTGGATCAACTTGATTTGAGTTGTTATTTGTCCTAGACTCCTACTGTAAATTCAAACTATACTTTCAAATGATGTTTTTATTTATTTACAATATAATTTTGTACACAATTTTAATTTCAGTGATTTTTTTTATGAATGTAATTTCTTTTTTTCAGTGACTTCTTGAAAGTGTACCAATACCCAGCGGTTGACAACCGGGGCAAGTCAGGCTTACAGTACTTATGCCATCTGTGAATAATGAATTTATACAAATGTGAACATTGTGGAGATAAACTTCAAACACACCAAGAGTTTAAATTTCTTCGATGTCAAGTGAACATTGTTAGACTTTGTCTAGATTTAAATAGTGGATGGAGCAGACATTTGGGAGAGTACACACAAGAGACGCCATATGAATGTGTACATTGTGGAAAGAAATTCAACCAGAATGACGATTTGAAAAAACATTTGAAAATGCACACAGAAAAGACACCATATGAATGTGAACACTGTAGGAAGAAATTCAACCAAAATGACGATCTGAAAAGACATATGAGAATACACACAGGAGAGAAACCATATGAATGTGAACATTGTGGGAAGAAATTCAACCAGAATGACGATCTGAGAAAACATATGAGAATACACACAGAAGGGACACCATATGAATGTGAACATTGTGGGAAGAAATTCAAAGACAATGATGATCTGAAAAAACATTTGAGAATGCACACAGAAGAGACACCATATGAATGTGAACATTGTGGGAAGAAATTCAAAGACAATGATGTTCTGAAAAAACATTTGAGAATGCACACAGGAGAGAAACCATATGAATGTGAACATTGTGGGAAGAAATTCAACCGGAATGACAGTTTGAAAAAACATATGAGAATGCACACAGGAGAGAAACCATATGAATGTGAACATTGTGGGAAGAAATTCAACCAGAATGACGATCTGAAAAAACATTTAAAAATGCACAAAGAAGAGACACCATATGAATGTGAACATTGTGGGAAGAAATTCAACCAGAATGACAAATTGAAAAAACATTTGAAAATGCACACAGAAAAGACACCATATGAATGTGAACACTGTAGGAAGAAATTCAACCAAAATGACGATCTGAAAAGACATATGAGAATACACACAGGAGAGAAACCATATGAATGTGAACATTGTGGGAAGAAATTTAAATATAAAAGTAATTTGAAAAGACATATGAGAATACACACAGGAGAGAAACCATATGAATGTGAACATTGTGGGAAGAAATTCAACCAGAATGACGATCTGAAAAAACATATGAGAATACACACAGAAGAGACACCATATGAATGTGAACATTGTGGGAAGAAATTTAAAGATAAAAGTAATTTGAGGAGACATTTAAGAATACACACAGGAGAGACACCATTTGAATGTGAACATTGTGGAAAGAAATTTAACCAGAATGACGATCTGAAAAAACATATGAGAATACACACAGGAGAGAAACCATATGAATGTGAACATTGTGGGAAGAAATTCAACCGTATTGGGAGTTTGAAAACTCATTTGCGAATACACACAGGAGAGACACCATTTGAATGTGAACATTGTGGGAAGAAATTTAAAGATAAAAGTAATTTGAGGAGACATTTAAGAATACACACAGGAGAGACACCATATGAATGTGAACATTGTGGAAAGAAATTTAAAGATAAAAGTAATTTTAGGAAACATTTGAGAATACACACAGGAGAGACACCATATGAATGTGAACATTGTGGAAAGAAATTTAAAGATAAAAGTAATTTGAGGAAACATTACACACAGGAGAGACACCATATGAATGTGAACATTGTGGGAAGAAATTTAACCATATTGAGAGTTTGAAAACTCATTTAAGAATACACACAGGAGAGACACCATATGAATGTGAACATTGTGGGAAGAAATTTAACCAGATTGAGAGTTTGAAAACTCATTTAAGAATACACACAGGAGAGACACCATATGAATGTGAACATTGTGGGAAGAAATTCAACCAGATTGGGAGTTTGAGAAGCCATTTGCGAATACACACAGGAGAGACACCATATGAATGTGAACATTGTGGAAAGAAATTCAACCAGATTGGGAGTTTGAAAACTCATTTGCGAATACACACAGGAGAGACACTTTGAATGTGAACATTGTGGAAAGAAATTTAAAGATAAAAGTAATTTGAGGAAACATTTGAGAATACACACAGGAGAGACACCATTTGAATGTGAACATTGTGGAAAGAAATTTAACCAGAATGACGATCTGAAAAAACATATGAGAATACACAAAGGAGAGAAACCATATGAATGTGAACATTGTGGGAAGAAATTCAACCGTATTGGGAGTTTGAAAACTCATTTGCGAATACACACAGGAGAGACACCATTTGAATGTGAACATTGTGGAAAGAAATTTAAAGATAAAAGTAATTTGAGGAAACATTTGAGAATACACACAGGAGAGACACCATTTGAATGTGAACATTGTGGAAAGAAATTTAACCAGACTGGGAATTTGAGAAGACATTTGAGAATACACACAGGAGAGACACCATATGAATGTTAACATTGTGGAAAGAAATTCAACCAGTTTAGGAGTTTGAAAATTCATTTGCGAATACACACAGGAGAGACACCATATGAATGTGAACATTGTGGGATGAAATTCAACCAGAATGACGATCTGAAAAAAACATTTGAGAATACACACAGGAGAGACACCATATGAATGTGAACATTGTGGAAAGAAATTTAAAGATAAAAGTAATTTTAGGAAACATTTGAGAATACACACAGGAGAGACACCATATGAATGTGAACATTGTGGAAAGAAATTTAAAGATAAAAGTAATTTGAGGAAACATTACACACAGGAGAGACACCATATGAATGTGAACATTGTGGGAAGAAATTTAACCATATTGAGAGTTTGAAAACTCATTTAAGAATACACACAGGAGAGACACCATATGAATGTGAACATTGTGGGAAGAAATTTAACCAGATTGAGAGTTTGAAAACTCATTTAAGAATACACACAGGAGAGACACCATATGAATGTGAACATTGTGGGAAGAAATTCAACCAGATTGGGAGTTTGAGAAGCCATTTGCGAATACACACAGGAGAGACACCATATGAATGTGAACATTGTGGAAAGAAATTCAACCAGATTGGGAGTTTGAAAACTCATTTGCGAATACACACAGGAGAGACACTTTGAATGTGAACATTGTGGAAAGAAATTTAAAGATAAAAGTAATTTGAGGAAACATTTGAGAATACACACAGGAGAGACACCATTTGAATGTGAACATTGTGGAAAGAAATTTAACCAGAATGACGATCTGAAAAAACATATGAGAATACACAAAGGAGAGAAACCATATGAATGTGAACATTGTGGGAAGAAATTCAACCGTATTGGGAGTTTGAAAACTCATTTGCGAATACACACAGGAGAGACACCATTTGAATGTGAACATTGTGGAAAGAAATTTAAAGATAAAAGTAATTTGAGGAAACATTTGAGAATACACACAGGAGAGACACCATTTGAATGTGAACATTGTGGAAAGAAATTTAACCAGACTGGGAATTTGAGAAGACATTTGAGAATACACACAGGAGAGACACCATATGAATGTTAACATTGTGGAAAGAAATTCAACCAGTTTAGGAGTTTGAAAATTCATTTGCGAATACACACAGGAGAGACACCATATGAATGTGAACATTGTGGGATGAAATTCAACCAGAATGACGATCTGAAAAAAACATTTGAGAATACACACAGGAGAGACACCATATGAATGTGAACATTGTGGAAAGAAATTTAAAGATAAAAGTAATTTGAGGAAACATTACACACAGGAGAGACACCATATGAATGTGAACATTGTGGGAAGAAATTTAACCATATTGAGAGTTTGAAAACTCATTTAAGAATACACACAGGAGAGACACCATATGAATGTGAACATTGTGGGAAGAAATTTAACCAGATTGAGAGTTTGAAAACTCATTTAAGAATACACACAGGAGAGAAACCATTTGAATGTGAACATTGTGGAAAGAAATTTAACCAGATTGAGAGTTTGAAAACTCATTTAAGAATACACACAGGAGAGACACCATTTGAATGTGAACATTGTGGAAAGAAATTTAACCAGATTGAGAGTTTGAAAACTCATTTAAGAATACACACAGGAGAGACACCATTTGAATGTGAACATTGTGGAAATAAATTTAAAGATGTATTGTCCCTTTGACTAATTCTAAAAAAATAAAAAATAAAAGATTTCGAAAAAAGGTGGGTCATTTTGAAGTATCATAATAGTTATTAACTATCACCAAAAATTTGTCGAAAAAAAAATCATTTAACTGAAATACAGACGTTTTTTTGTTAAAAAAATAACTTTGACTTCCAGTCAAAGTTTTCAATCAAAACATATCCCATAATGAAACGCGCTTGTTAGGCTACTCTGTATGCATAGTCATAAAACTTCCTCACGATCTGTGTGAAAATACCTTCTGAACTGTGACGAGTTGTAAACAATCCTAATTAGCATATGCATAATGCGTACTCGCGGTTTGAAATCTTTGTTTACTTTCGCTCGAGACGATTTTCCAGACAAATGTAATCAAATTAATTTACCTGTTAATTACGTAAACTTGTTGTTTTTGGCTCGAATTTTCGACTTTAA
This sequence comes from Antedon mediterranea, assembly GCF_964355755.1. Lineage (NCBI taxonomy): Eukaryota > Metazoa > Echinodermata > Crinoidea > Comatulida > Antedonidae > Antedon > Antedon mediterranea. Next base: position 20,235,770 of record NC_092675.1, read on the forward strand.
GTGAATAACTTTAATATTACTTTGATATGGCCAATTTAAATTTAGAATATTTTGACCTTCATTTTTTTGTGTTTCAAGGGACAATACATCTTTAACCAGATTGAGAGTTTAAAAACTCATTTAAGAATACACACAGGAGAGACACCATATGAATGTGAACATTGTGGAAAGAAATTTAACCAGATTGAGAGTTTGAAAGGCATTTGAGAATACACAGAGGAGAGACACCATATGAATGTTAACATTGTGGAAAGAAATTCAACCAGTTTAGGAGTTTGAAAATTCATTTGCGAATACACACAGGAGAGACACCATATGAATGTGAACATTGTGGGATGAAATTCAACCAGAATGACGATCTGAAAAAAACATTTGAGAATACACACAGGAGAGACACCATATGAACGTGAACATTGTGGGAAGAAATTTAAAGATAAAAGTAATTTGAGGAAACATTACACACAGGAGAGACACCATATGAATGTGAACATTGTGGAAAGAAATTTAAAGATAAAAGTAATTTGAGGAAACATTACACACAGGAGAGACACCATATGAATGTGAACATTGTGGGAAGAAATTTAACCATATTGAGAGTTTGAAAACTCATTTAAGAATACACACAGGAGAGACACCATATGAATGTGAACATTGTGGGAAGAAATTTAACCAGATTGAGAGTTTGAAAACTCATTTAAGAATACACACAGGAGAGAAACCATATGAATTTGAACATTGTGGAAAGAAATGTAACCAGATTGAGAGTTTGAAAACTCATTTGAGAATACACACAGGAGAGACACCATTTTAATGTGACCATTGTGGGAAGAAATTCAACCAGATTGGGAGTTTGAGAATACACACAGGAGAGACACCATATGAATGTGAACATTGTGGGATGAAATTCAACCTGACGATATGAAAAAAACATTTGAAAATACACACAGGAGAGACACTTGTATGAATGTGAACATTGTGAAAAGAAATTAAAAGACATTGATAATCTGAAAAAACATTTGAGAATGCACACAGAAGAGACATCATATGAATGTGAACATTGTGGGAAGAAATTCAACCAGAATGACGATTTCAAAAAAGATTTTAAAAAACATCTGAGAGTACACACAGAAGAGACACCATATGAAAGTAAACATTGTGAGAAGAAATTCAACCAGAATGACAATCTTAAAAAAGATTTGAAAATACACACAGGAGAGACACCATATGATTGTGAACATTGTTGAAAGAAATTCAACCAGAATGACTATCTGAAAAAACATTTAAAAATACACACAGGAGAGAGACCATAATATGAATGTGAACATTGTGGAAAGAAATTCAAGCAGAAATGACATTTGAGAAGACATTTGAAAATACACACAGGAGAGACACCATATGAATGTGAACATAAAAAGAAATTCAAACTTCAAAGCAATCTGAAAATACATTTGAGAATACATATAACACACAGGAGAGACAGCATATGAATGTGAACATTGTAAAAAGAAATTCAACTTGATTGGGAATTTGAGAAGACATTTGAGAATACACACAGGAGAGACACCATATGAATGTGAACATTGTAAAAAGAAATTCAACTTGATTGGGAATTTGGGAAGACATTTGAGAATACACACAGGAGAGACACCATATGAATGTGAACATTGTAAAAAGAAATTCAACTTTGGGAATTTGAGAAGACATTTGAGAATACACAAAGGAGAGACACCATATGAATGTGAACATTGTGGAAAGAAATTCAACCAGATTGGGAGTTTGAAAACTCATTTGCGAATACACACAGGAGAGACACTTTGAATGTGAACATTGTGGAAAGAAATTTAAAGATAAAAGTAATTTGAGGAAACATTTGAGAATACACACAGGAGAGACACCATTTGAATGTGAACATTGTGGAAAGAAATTTAACCAGAATGACGATCTGAAAAAACATGAGAATACACAAAGGAGAGAAACCATATGAATGTGAACATTGTGGGAAGAAATTCAACCGTATTGGGAGTTTGAAAACTCATTTGCGAATACACACAGGAGAGACACCATTTGAATGTGAACATTGTGGAAAGAAATTTAAAGATAAAAGTAATTTGAGGAAACATTTGAGAATACACACAGGAGAGACACCATTTGAATGTGAACATTGTGGAAAGAAATTTAACCAGACTGGGAATTTGAGAAGACATTTGAGAATACACACAGGAGAGACACCATATGAATGTTAACATTGTGGAAAGAAATTCAACCAGTTTAGGAGTTTGAAAATTCATTTGCGAATACACACAGGAGAGACACCATATGAATGTGAACATTGTGGGATGAAATTCAACCAGAATGACGATCTGAAAAAAACATTTGAGAATACACACAGGAGAGACACCATATGAATGTGAACATTGTGGAAAGAAATTTAAAGATAAAAGTAATTTGAGGAAACATTACACACAGGAGAGACACCATATGAATGTGAACATTGTGGGAAGAAATTTAACCATATTGAGAGTTTGAAAACTCATTTAAGAATACACACAGGAGAGACACCATATGAATGTGAACATTGTGGGAAGAAATTTAACCAGATTGAGAGTTTGAAAACTCATTTAAGAATACACACAGGAGAGACACCATATGAATGTGAACATTGTGGAAAGAAATTTAACCAGATTGAGAGTTTGAAAACTCATTTGAGAATACACACAGGAGAGACACCATTTTAATGTGACCATTGTGGGAAGAAATTCAACCAGATTGGGAGTTTGAGAAGACATTTGAGAATACACACAGGAGAGACACCATATGAATGTGAACATTGTGGGATGAAATTCAACCTGAGGATATGAAAAAAACATTTGAAAATACACACAGGAGAGACACTTGTATGAATGTGAACATTGTGAAAAGAAATTAAAAGACATTGATAATCTGAAAAAACATTTGAGAATGCACACAGAAGAGACATCATATGAATGTGAACATTGTGGGAAGAAATTCAAACAGAATGGGCACTTAAAAGCTCAAATGAGAGTGCACACAGGAAAAAAATCAAAAAATCATAATGGCAGGAGAAGACATTTGAGAGTGCACACAGGAGAGACATTTTAAACATTGTGGGATGGAATTGTTCATTGATAATTAAGTTTTGTGATCTTTTTTCTCTTTAATTGTTTTATATTTTCAATATCATTGAATATTATAGTATAGGCCTAACTAATATATCTTATCAGCTCTGTCTACACTATCAAACTTTATGAGACTAAAACGTGTAGACATAGCTTTAGAGAACTTTTTTGTAATTGTTTTTTTTTCTTTTGATGTTTTATTTTCTGTTTAAAAATAAGTTTTTTGAGCTGTGATCGTTAAAATGTTATATTTGTTGCATATTTTATATATGTTTGTTGAATTCAACATAAAGATATTGTATGATGTGTTTATGAATAAATATACAGTACCTTGAATTATTATATTGTGGGTTTTTCTCGATATACCTTCATCCTTTAAATCTTTTAGGAAAAAAAAGCACCATTATTATAAAGAAGGTCCATCTATTTTTATTTTGTGAATATTCTGTGAGACTCGACTAAAAAACCATGTTTTGTGGTATATGTTGTCATTGTACGTATGGTAAGTTAAGCTGAGCTTTTTCTCCATGATTACTTTAAGTATGCGAACTCAACCAATCCAAGTCTTGAAATTTAAGAAATTATTGTAAGATATGTAGTAACACTTTTAAAAAACTTTTTGGAAATTATTTATTACAATTGCATATGTATTTAAACAAATAGAGGGACTAGGCATCGGAATCTTAACACATTTCTATTTATATTTCTGACATAACTTAAGTATTCCTAAAATTGAGGGCGCCAAAAATAAAATTTAGGAGATTGAAAGGAAGCGGGAAGCCACAAACAAAAACAAAATTGTGGTGTGCTCCCTAGCACGATATGGTTATCTGTGGTACCACGACATCAAATGCTTTGATGTTATCGCCTCATGATGTGTGGTGGAAAGGGGGACGTTTAAATCTGTGAACCCTAAACACAGAAGCTCGCATAGCTTTAACTCTATTCCACCGACCGACAAGAGATCGATTCAACACGACGCTCTGCCGACTGAGCTATCCGGCCCTCTGGTTTATCGCAAGGCTAAAACTAGATTCGTTTCTTCAAAATTACGTCATGAATATGCAAATTTATGACGTATAAGACTATACTATTGTCACCCTTTATTACTCATGTACATTGTTGCATAACAGATAGTGCTCTAGTAACTATCGTTTGAATTCTCTCAACTCTAATAGCTGGGGTTCAACGATTCTCTACGGATTTTTAAAAAAAATAAATATAAATTGTTTTTATTTTATTTTGAAGGAGAGATATTTAGAGAGTCAAATTAATTTAGGATAATCATATATATATATTTATATATTTCCATATTTCGAAGTCTAATTTCCGGGCACCTGCAGGCTGGTATACATTTTTTTAAACATGGAGAAATTATTATTATTATTTGTCATTAGGGTAGCCACGCCCCAGTAATAGCATGGTCCCTCCTTCTGGTTATCTGAGTTCGAAATTCACTTCAGTTTTGGCAGCTGGTGATATTTTGTATACACTGTTTTGTACATCGACCATAAACAAATGATTATGAAATGGTAGACAATTCCGTTTAGACATTTATTAGCTGTAATTTTGGTCGAAATGAAAGAGAGAGACTTTTGCGAAACAACCAACACAACCACACCTTTCGTTGTGTTTTCATTGCTTACTTTTCATCATTGATTGTTTCAATTTCTTCATGCCCGTGGCGTCTGTATCGTGTACAAACGAGTCGTAATTATTTGTTTTTAATGAGAGCAATGACGGTGCTACATCCCGATCAAACAAATTATTTATAAAATTCAGACCAGGGACCAGCCCGAAACGTTTCGGTGACTGCTGCAGCTCAGGGGATGTTAGAAGCTAGACAAGAAATAATGTCATGGCCGCCTCATTTAATGCACAGCTCTCATTTTCTAAAAAGAGACAGACGGAGGCTAAAAAATCGAAAGCCTTTGCGGCAAAATGACGTCAAAAGGCGGCCTATCAAGTGTCTTGTGTGTACTGTCAAGCCGCTGCTGTTAAAGTTTCACGTCATTCATTTTGCTGTCATAGTCCTGAATGTATTCTTAAAGATGTATTGTCCCCCAAAAACATGAAAAATCAAGATTAATTAAATCAGTCTTTGAATAGGTTATTTTGTAGTTTTAATAAAGTTAATCACTTCCGTAGAAAAAAAAACTTTATGTTTCATTTATAAAATGACAAACTAAATGGTTAAATTCAACCAAAAATACATTGGCTAGCAGTCAATTTGACTAATTTTTGCTTTCAATTTGCAGTGTTTTTTTAAGGTAGGCCTAAATACATTTTTTTCGATCTGATTTTTTGGTAAATGTGGATAACTATTTTGTGACATTAAAATGGAATATTCAACAACAAAAAATTTCAATAATTATTTTTTTCAGGGGGACAATACATCTTTTAATATGTGAAAAATGTTTCCAAATTATATTTTGGCAACATTGCCACGACCGGTTCTAAAAAAGTTTTATTAAGCCCACTTTATTCAAGTTTCCGTACGAAACACAAGTGCTGCACAAAAACAGTTTATTCCAAAAATAAAACTTTATTTTTAAATACATATATTATATATACAACGATATATTTAGTGTAGACAACACAATAAAACATTCTTAATATCAGGTAAAAAATAATACTGTTTCTTAATTGCTGTCCTAATGCAAATAAACACATAATAATAATTACATACACCCTGTATATTAGTACTTAAAATATCGATAGGCTTTTTCAGTTGTTGGGGCATACTGTACATTCTGGAAACTTAATTATAACAAGATTTTTTTAAACACATTTATTATAAATTTATTATATTGGAAGGTATGCTTGGTTGAATTAATTTGAAAAATCATTTTAAAAATAGGCCACGTACCAAATTATAACATTACATAAACTCATTACAAAAATACATTTGTAGAAAATATTCAAAATAGCCTATAAGGAAGATTAGGAGCTTTTTTCCGTTAGGGTCCTTTCATGTGACTTATCAGGATTTAATCCAAATACTCAAAAAAACTGTTTTTGTCTTTGTGAAATCGTTTAGTCTTAAAGAGATGGATATATTGTTTACTGTAATATTTCTGAATACGCAAACATGAATAGTAGCATCAAATACTTGGGTAACATATGGTAAGAAATGATTGTTTTAAGAAAAAAAAAAAGGGGGGGGGGTATAAAGGTATAAAGCACACATGCAGTGTGGGTTTTTTGTTCGAATTTAATTTAAAAACCAAATAGTAATAAATAATGTAATTAAAACTACATCACTTGTGTAGTGGCGTGGACGAATGTAAAAATAGGAAAGTTTGCACTTTGTTCGTTACACAAACTTATACATTTTGCGCATCCACCACGAGTAAAAAACGGAATTGCACTGGGAAGGGTTTTAATACTACATCTAAATTAATTAATTATCTGCCATCTTTGATCCAATCTAAATTTTCCACTCTTAGCTGTTCGTTTTACAAATAGTACATATTTTTGCTATCACACGCGCCAATACCATGGGGGTATCATAAGGGAAGCTCAGTTTGACTACATTTGGGCGGTCTACCTATAGTAAATCAATGTAGACCTATGGATGACATTTTTCCGAAAGAAATTGATATAGGCTACCACGGTACTCGCATCTGGTGTAACATTCAGACGGCTTTTTACTATATTGGATAAATGGAACGTGTTTTATCTATTATTATTTTGATTAAACTAAAGCCACTCAAAAACTAAAAGCCATCCTGCTATAAAGCACTGATCATTTCTTCGTCGTCTAAGTTTGTAAAGGGGTTCTCAAGTGGTGTAGGCTACATGGGTTCTCAAGTGGTTAACATGTAGCTGTCCCTGCTCAACGCAGAATTGCGACACAACGCGATATCATCACTAGATTGGATTGTCTTAAAAAGGGTAATTCCGGGCATTTTTTTAAGGGGGGATTATTTCACGATGCGCGTTGTTCTTTACCGCTGACGAATAATAAAGTGGGGTTATTTAAAGTTTATATTTTATCCCTGGAGTTACTTTAATTTTAATGCTTTTGTGAACGTCTTTCATCGTAGCCTTCGCATTTTATATTTTTACATCAACCCAACCCCTTCCCCCCGCAAAACCGACGAATTTCCGATGTAACTAGCTAGTCGCAATAAATATTTGTTGTTATTAATGCCGCGAAGTATCCGGTGTAATGCACTCGTGGTATCTTCTTCTCTCGAGTCGATAGGCCCTAGGGTTAATTTTTAAAACAGCAAAGTCGACAACGAAACTCCGCTGAATACATGATATTTAGCAAGTGCCTGGGGAAATTATGATCAATTCTGCAGTGTTTTCTATTATTTTAGTTAATTTATAGAGAAAGACACTTTATCTCACAAAAGCCGACTTTTCAACAGTCACGTAAACTTAAAACGGTTAAAGAAAACTCATTTCCGTGGCCAGCAGGGTGTGTAAAACTTGTAGAATAGGCTTAGAATATTATGCTTAATGATGCGCTTTAATATTTGACTTGTACTGAATATTCGTCGTATAATAGAAAATAATTCGATTCTCAAACAAAATCCGTTCGTGAACACGGACCACCACGACTCTTAATTTTAGCGGTGGTGGTCTCTAGTCGACACTACTCTAACATTTGGCAAGTAGAATTTAAAATACACTGAATCTTTGGTGCGAACAAAATAAAGAAACGGCCTCTATTCTCGTCATCTAACTTGTCTTCATCAGTGATAGTGGTTACCTTGATTCTGCTTACCTATGTTGACGTTACTTGAATATTCAAGTACAACATTGGTTCTATTGTAATATAATTGAATAATATAACAATTTATATAGCGCACATATACACTAAAAGTGCTCAAGACGCTATTACAATTGAAGTGAATATGCCCAGAAAATGTAGCACGAGAAAACCGACGTCACAGTAGAACCTCAAGAGGACTAAAATCTAGGCCAAATTTCAGGGGTAGCAAGCGTGTATAAAAATCTGAATGTTCATGCAGTATTATGTTTTACAATTACGACGAATACATTTAAAGTTAGACGATGTATTCCTAGTCCGCAAGTCATATAACTCGGTTCCTATTTTTGGACGAAAGCGCACCGCCAGTAATTTGACCAATCACGTCGCGATGGATCATCCGAACTGTCGCTTGTGATTGGTCAATTCACAATCCCGTTACGCCTATGTCACACCTTGCGTTCAAATAGGAACTAAGCTTGTACGGTACTTATAGTACTTATTTTGGGTGTATTTATTCCGCATTGCTGTTCGCCTTAAAATGTTGTTCGATCATCTGCGATATGCACAATATCATAATGGCATCAAATTTATGAATGTGATCGAGTGGGTATACTGTACCTGTGAGTCTTTTTTTTAAACCATAGACCTACATTTCTTCTTTTTTTCTTCTTCGCCGTTTTAATTTAATTGAAACTATAACTATGAAATTAATTAATGATAAAATTATCGAACTGAAAAACAGAATTAATATTCTTGTAGGCCTCCATACTGTTGCATTTGTTGATACACATAAAACGAAGTAACGTTTCCAAGAAACATGACATTAACGTATTGGAAATGGAAAAACACACCTATTAAAAGTTTTATTCAAAGTGTATTGTCCACTAAGCAAATATTTTATTTCGCGAGAACGCAATGCGTATAAATATTTTCATCTATTGTGCTTTTTGACACGAAAAAATGACATACCGACCTAACATCAGAGTTCATAGGATGTTCGATTCGCGGAAATATATCGCTTTGTGAAAAACGAACCCACGACATACGTGTGTTAACACGACGCTCAGACGACTGAGCTAAATTACTGATCATTTTGGTTTTAGCAAGGTTAATAGGATATTTATGACGTAATGATCAATTACGTAATACACGTATAAATAGACTATTATCAGCTTTTCAGTCATGTACTTGGTGGCGTAACGGGTAATACTCCGTTTTGAGTGCTATCGGCTGGGGTTCGAACCTCGTCGGATATTTTTTTTTAATGAATATTGGTTTTTTTTTAAAGAGAGATAAATAATAATAATAATATATAACACAATTAGAAACTCCAAAAAACAACAATTTAACTAATATCTTTTCTCTAACACATAAGTTTAAAACTAAAAAACAAGTAAAAAATAGATTATATAAATTATTTTAAAAATATCCTAATATGTCATTAATAAAAGAATTTACAAAGAACCTTCAACCAATAATAGTTTAAATTGACGTTAAATAAAGCACCGTCCGTATACACTTGTTGATGTGTATAAACGCACACCGTCACTGCGTACGTATACGCCTATGAATGACAGCCTCGTTATGAAGACGTGTCACATGACAAACGTCTTCAAATATTCACAAACATTCCACCAATCAACTTAGTGACTTATTTCTATTTTATATTACTGTGCTCCACTGTTGCTAAATTTGGTCCACTGAACCAGTTACCGTAGTACTATTTCTATTTCTATTTCGGAAGTAAATAAAGGCATAAATGGCGCTCCGTAGAAGTAGAGAATGTTCGATCGTCGAAATGACACTCTGAATATACCTCCACATTTTGGGGATTTGGCATTATTTTTCCCAATCTGGCATTATTGAGACAGGCTACAGAGTACAGCATAATTTAAATTATCAACGCTGACCAAAGAAGGAAGGATATTGACATTATCAATGACAATTTTATCCATCTTTAAATAAAATTACCAGGATTGGTGACATTTATAGAAACTTGCGTCGTCAACTCAGAGACTATAGTCATTCATTTTCCGTCCGGGTACGACGGTAAGTAAGGCCACTTGTGGCATCATGCATGATGGAGTAATCTTCACTCCATGCTTGTGCTGGTATACTCGCTGCATCCTGCTAACAGGCGATGTGAAAATTGTACTCCCGTCCAATAACGACAATGGCCTTTATTTATTCGCGCGTTATTTATTACCGTTCTGCATTTTATGGCATTATCAATCAATCAACTTATCAATCAATATTGAAACACTAGTTATAGTTTATTAATTTACAAAATTGAAAAGCAAAAGTGAACTTTTATTTATCTTTATATCCCCTGAATAATTATGCATATAAGAGCCCATGTTTGCGAGGAAAAAAAAGTATAAAATACACCACTAAACAATGTGTCCACATATACTTAGATATTAAAAATCATAATCAATCAAGCCATCAAAATATAACCAAGCCTCACCAGTAAAAATTGAAAATTATACAAAATGGGATATTATGGATATATATATATATCGTATCCAGATATTCACCCCCTGGACATTTAGCCCCCGTAAAACTACCCCCGGACAACCACCACCTGGACAACTACCCCCTTAGGACAACTACCCCTTTAGGACAACTACCCCCTGGACAAATATCCCCGGACAACTACCCGCTTAGGACAACAACCCCCTTAGGACAACTACCCCCTGGACAACTTTCCCCGGACAATTACCCCCTAGGAACAATTACCCCCTAGGAACAATTAACCCCACCGGGTAATTACCCCGCGGACAACTACCTCTGACACAATACTCCCCGTAGGACAACTACCTCCTGGACCTGGACAATACTCCGAGGGCAAATAATCTTTTAGCACAACTACCTCCGTAGGAAAACTAACCCCTGGACAACTACCACCCAGACAACTATCCCTTTAGAACAACTAACCCCCGGACTGACAACTACCACCACCCAACATTCTGGATGTTTTTGGATTGCTTGAAAAGGGAACAGGCAATGAACGAAGTTGTGATCGGGTAAGCCCAAGCTGGTGCGCCACCTCCGGCGCAACGCAGAGCGTACAGACAAACCAATCAACGTATTCTAAGGCTAGTAGAAGGCTATGGCGGTAGAGACACTTTAGATTTTTTAAGGGGTGTCTTCCATAACCTGCATTATGGTAGTTAGTAGCCTTCAACATACCTTTTTATACTTTGTTTTTAAGTCAGTATAATTTTGATTGTCAAAATACTTTTCGCACTTGGTATCAACAAAAAAAGTCCCGAAAATGGGATCATCTGGATTATTAACTCTAATGAAACTTAGTCTTTAAATATGGCTGGAAATATCATATTTGACATTTTGACCTTTTTATTCTTTCTATGTCTGTAGGAATTTAATGTTGGTCTCATATTGTTCAAAATATCAATGTTTCTATGTACTTCAATGAAAATGTTTCATAAAAAATGACATGAAATGCTACCTTTGATTGTTGACATAATTTTTGCGTCAGGACAATGCTTCGATGACCACTGGTCTTAAAAGAATTAATTTTTGTCTCAAATTTGTCATGTATGTATTTTTGTACACTTGATGAATAATATCACTTTTGATATTTGACCTCAATGTTCACTCACCGAATAAACGGCGATCTTTAAATAAATTCCTCTCAAATAAACGGTGACCATGTCACTCCCATGAAACATCATATGGAATAATCGGCATCTATTTCCATTAGATTATACCCCTCCCATCGAATAAACAACTTTCTTCCAATAAATGTCCACCTAAAAACCACCTGAACAATAAACAGCCCAGGCCGTTTTTTCAATAAATACGGTACTTTAAATCTAGCACATCTAGGGTCTAGCGTGCTGTTAAACAGAATAATCGGTTAAAAACGGGTGTTTCGAAACTAGAGACCCGAGACCAGAGACCACAGACCCACTACGAAAAGGGAGACCTAAATATACGAAAAGGGAGACCCACGTACGAAAAGGGAGACCCCACTATACGAAAAGGGAGACCCTAATATACGAAAAAGGAGACCTAAATATACGAAAAGGGAGACCCAAATATACGAAAAGGGAGACCCAAATATACAAAATGGAGTAGTTGTCCTGGGGGTATTTGTCCTGGGGGTATTTGTCCAGGGGGTAGTTGTCCTAAGGGAGGGGGTGTTGTCCGGGGGGTAGTTGAACCGGGGGTAGTTGACCGGGGGTAGTTATCCTAAGGGGGTAGTTATCCTAAGGTAGTTGAACCGGGGGTAGTTGAACCGGGGGAGTTATCCGGGGGGTTGTTGTCCTAAGGGGGTAGTTGTCGTCCTAAGGGGGTAGTTGTCCTAAGGGCGTAGTTGTCCGGGGAGTAGTTGTCCTGGGGTAGTTGTCCTAAGGGGGTAGTTGTCCGGGTGGTAAACATCGGGGGATAACTGTCTAGGGGGTAGGTGTCCTAGAACCATATATATATATATGAAAATGTTGTTGAAAAGTGATATTGTACTTTGAATCTTGGTGCCAACCTAATTATAGCTTTAACATTAATAAATACTGTAGGCCTATTGTATAACTTTAAAAAAGAAATCACAGATATATAGGAAATAATGTTTCTTTGAAGGAATAAAATGTATAGGCCTATACTTGATGTCAAACTTTCCAGACGGGTATATCGCTTTAAGCGATGCATGCGCATCAACCAAAGACGAGGTTGAAACATCAGATTCTCTTATGTATAAAGAAATGTCTTATCACTGTTCATTCAAAACAGAGATACTCAAACACATTTATTTATTTTATTTGTTCTTTCTTTAAAGCCCCCTTCCCTACGTTTTTTAGATCTAATTTAAGATCACAAACTATATTTAATGTAAAAATAATACTATATGGTCCTATTGCGATAACTTTGTCTTTAAAAGGTTTAAAATGTGAAAAATAAGTCGATTCTAATAATTATAGCGGCCCGCTATAAATCCCAAAATGCATTGCGCGCGGATTGATATTTTTGTTTTTCACCTGTAATTCGCCCACTTTTCGATCGATCGTGAGGCCAAAACAAATGGAAGACTCCTAACTTTTCAGCAAAAATACCGGGTTTTCCCCAATTTGTATCAACGGAGTCTGGCAAAAATAGAAAGACAATTAATGCAGCAACTATACAACGTCAGGCTAGGTATATAGCTAGCGTACGATGTTCGTACGTTACCGATGTTTACCAGCTAGGCCTACAGAACTAAGGCTAGGCTAGGCCTAAGACCGTCCACGAGAGGTCGATCGCCGCGAGCTACTTAGGTAGTGCATTGTTTCTCACTTTTTATCATAATTTACCATAAAACGTACATTTAAGACAAGGAATGACATGGTTTAATGTTTTTAAAGTGATATATATGTATTATTTTCCAAAAAACGTCCAAAATTGCAGGGAAGGGGTCTTTAAACTGAAATACACTTTCAATACAAATGTACTGATTTCCAAAGTGGTTCAGTAAACATATTTACAACAAAAATAAAATATAAAAGAAAAACAAAAAGAAAGAAAACCGATATAAAACTATTTACAATTGTGAAGGCAAAAGGTTAATACATATATGTTTTCTATAGTGAAGATTTAAAAGTTGCCAAAGACATATTATGGAGTTCTGATTTTATGTTATTTGGTAGAGAATTCCATAGTTTAGTTGATCTATAAACAAAAGTTCTTTTAGCCTGAGAGTTATTCCATGAAGTCATTATTACACATATACCCAAGCACAATATCTATGTATTTTCCACTCTGTCTGATCTAATTAATACCCCTTTTTTTTACACTGCCAAGCTATGTGAAAGTGTTCTCTTCCTTTTATTATTGATATTGTATAGTTTTCCAGTTTTAATTTTTGTTTTAGTCATAGTCAATTGACTATGTTTTAGTGTAGTGTAATATGAGGTTCTACAGCTATATTAAATATGCAAGGTCTTGTACTCACCTCATAAATATTGGGCATAGGTATGTAAACAAAGACAGATATCATGTATCAAGTTATCTTAATCTCTACAATTCACTTCTATTATAACATCAGTGCTATGAACATCATAGTCTTTTCTGCAGAGTTTCTTTAAAATTAACATTACCAAAACTCAATTTTGTAATTTGTTAACTGTAGTGTAAGTAAAAATCAATATTACAATTTTCTTGTTATACAATTATGATTTAACCATGTAGGTTTATGTAATGATTTAGTTTGTATTATTAACATACAGAACAGCATGTACAGTGTCACAAACACAATGTAATGGTGTGGCCAATCAGATTATAAGGGACATAAATTATTTTGGACTAGTAGGTTAGGACTAGTAGGTTAGGACTAGTAGGTTAGGACTAGTAGGTTAGGACTAGTAGGTTAGGACTAGTAGGTTAGGACTAGTAGGTTAGGACTAGTAGGTTAGGACTAGTAGGTTAGGACTAGTAGGTTAGGACTAGTAGGTTAGGACTAGTAGTTGAACCTGAATGAATGGCATACTGTTACAGTGTTTTGTATAATTATTTTAGTAGGGAGAACCGGTACCTCATTAACAGTCAATGTATAAGGGTTGCAGTGTTGCGTATGTCTTTATACTTTCCGTTAATAATAATTAAACAATTATCTAATCAAACTTCGTAATCTAGTAATATAATAAAGCTCAATATAAAGTAACAAATGTCAAGAATAAGTAAACGACAGAAAATAAATATTCCTTTGCTTTATAATTAATCAGTACATAAGTTCACAATACGCAAGTACATAAGTTCGTTCCAGGTTGACTTGATGCGGAATACATTGCGCATCACTTAGGGGCCTTTCACACCTGTTCTGGCATGGTTCTGGTTCGGCGAATCGAACGGCAATGTTTCGTTTTCACTATGCTCCACATGGCTATGCGCCAATCGATATGCGCATGGCCGCGTAAAAATGAAACATTGGCTTTGCCAGCGCCAGACTGGAACCGTGCAGACGGGCCCTTTACCCGTGTGGTTCAGCGACCGGGTTGACTTTTTACGTTGTTTAAACCGGCCTGAATTTCTGCGTCCCAGGTACAATTCGGGTTACTTAATTCTGGATCAACTTGATTTGAGTTGTTATTTGTCCTAGACTCCTACTGTAAATTCAAACTATACTTTCAAATGATGTTTTTATTTACGATATAATTTTGTACACAATTTTAATTTCAGTGATTTTTTTTATGAATGGTGGGTAATTTCTTTTTTTTCAGTGACTTCTTGAAAGTGTACCAATACCCAGCGGTGGAAAACCGGGGCAAGTCAGGCTTACAGTACTTATGCCATCTGTGAATAATGAATTTATACAAATGTGAACATTGTGGAGATAAACTTCAAACACACCAAGAGTTTAAATTTCTTCAATGTCAAGTGAACGTTGTCAGACTTTGTCTAGATTTAAATAGTGGATGGAGCAGACATTTGGGAGAGTACACAGAGGAGACGCCATATGAATGTGTACATTGTGGAAAGAAATTCAACCAGAATGACGATTTGAAAAAACATTTGAAAATGCACACAGAAAAGACACCATATGAATGTGAACACTGTAGGAAGAAATTCAACCAAAATGACGATCTGAAAAGACATATGAGAATACACACAGGAGAGAAACCATATGAATGTGAACATTGTGGGAAGAAATTCAACCAGAATGACGATCTGAAAAAACATATGAGAATACACACAGAAGAGACACCATATGAATGTGAACATTGTGGGAAAAAATTCAACCAGAATGACGATCTGAAAAAACATATGAGAATACACACAGGAGAGACACGATATGAATGTGAACATTGTGGGAAGAAATTCAACCGGAATGACAGTTTGAAAAAACATATGAGAATGCACACAGGAGAGAAACCATATGAATGTGAACATTGTGGGAAGAAATTCAACCGGAATGACAGTTTGAAAAAACATATGAGAATGCACACAGGAGAGAAACCATATGAATGTGAACATTGTGGGAAGAAATTCAACCAGAATGACGATCTGAAAAAACATTTAAAAATGCACAAAGAAGAGACACCATATGAATGTGAACATTGTGGGAAGAAATTTAACCGGAATGACGATTTGAAAAAACATATGAGAATGCACACAGAAGAGACACGATATGAATGTGAACATTGTGGGAAGAAATTCAACCGGAATGACGATTTGAAAAAACATATGAGAATGCACAGAGAAGAGACACCATATGAATGTGAACATTGTGGGAAGAAATTCAACCAGAATGACGATTTAAAAAAACATTTGAAAATGCACACAGAAGAGACACTTTATGAATGTGAACATTGTGGGAAGAAATTCAAAGACAATGATGATCTGAAAAAACATTTGAGAATGCACACAGGAGAGAAACCATATGAATGTGAACATTGTGGGAAGAAATTCAACCACAATGATGATCTGAAAAAACATTTGAGAATGCACACAGGAGAGAAACCATATGAATGTGAACATTGTGGGAAGAAATTCAACCAGAATGACAGTTTGAAAAAACGTATGAGAATACACACAGGAGAGAAACCATATGAATGTGAACATTGTGGGAAGAAATTCAAAGACAATGATGATCTGAAAAAAAATTTGAGAATGCACACAGGAGAGAAACCATATGAATGTGAACATTGTGGGAAGAAATTCAACCAGAATGACAGTTTGAAAAAACGTATGAGAATACACACAGGAGAGAAACCATATGAATGTGAACATTGTGGGAAGAAATTCAACCAGAATGACGATCTGAAAAAACATTTAAAAATGCACAAAGAAGAGACACCATATGAATGTGAACATTGTGGGAAGAAATTTAACCGGAATGACGATTTGAAAAAACATATGAGAATGCACACAGAAGAGACACGATATGAATGTGAACATTGTGGGAAGAAATTCAACCGGAATGACGATTTGAAAAAACATATGAGAATGCACAGAGAAGAGACACCATATGAATGTGAACATTGTGGGAAGAAATTCAACCAGAATGACGATTTGAAAAAACATTTGAGAATGCACAAAGAAGAGACACCATATGAATGTGAACATTGTGGGACGAAATTCAACCAGAATGATGATTTGAAAAAACACTTGAGAATGCACACAGAAGAGACACCATATGAATGTGAACATTGTGGGAAGAGATTCAAAGACAATGATGATCTGAAAAAACATTTGAAAATGCACACAGAAGAGACACCATATGAATGTGAACATTGTGGGAAGAAATTTAAACATAAAGGGAATTTGAGAAGCCATTTGCGAATACACACAGGAGAGACACCATATGAATGTGAACATTGTGGGAAGAAATTCAAAGACAATGATGATCTGAAAAAACATTGGAGAATGCACACAGAAGAGACACCATATGAATGTGAACATTGTAAGAAGAAATTTAAACATAAAGTGAATTTGAGAAGCCATTTGCGAATGCACACAGAAGAGACACCATATGAATGTGAACATTGTAAGAAGAAATTTAAACATAAAGGGAATTTGGGAAGCCATTTGCGAATACACACAGGAGAGACACCATATGAATGTGAACATTGTGGAAAGAAATTCAACCAGAATGGGATTTTGAGAAGACATATGAGAATACACACAGGAGAGAAACCATATGAATGTGAACATTGTGGGAAGAAATTCAACCGTATTGGGAGTTTAAAAATTCATTTCAGAATACACACAGGAGAGACACCATATGAATGTGAACATTGTGGGAAGAAATTCAACCATATTGGGAGTTTGAAAAGACATATGAGAATACACACAGGAGAGAAACCATATGAATGTGAACATTGTGGGAAGAAATTCAACCAGATTGGGAATTTGAAAAAACATTGGAGAATGCACACAGAAGAGACACCATATGAATGTGAACATTGTAAGAAGAAATTTAAACATAAAGGGAATTTGAGAAGCCATTTGCGAATACACACAGGAGAGAAACCATATGAATGTGAACATTGTAAGAAGAAATTTAAACATAAAGGGAATTTGAGAAGCCATTTGCGAATACACACAGGAGAGAAACCATATGAATGTGAACATTGTAAGAAGAAATTTAAACATAAAGGGAATTTGGGAAGCCATTTGCGAATACACACAGGAGAGACACCATATGAATGTGAACATTGTGGAAAGAAATTCAACCAGAATAGGATTTTGAGAAGCCATTTGCGAATACACACAGCAGAGACACCATATAAATGTGATTGTGGAAAGAAATTTAAATATAAAGGGAATTTTAGAAGCCATTTGCGAATACACACAGAAGAGACACCATATGAATGTGAACAATGTGGGAAGAAATTTAAATATAAAAGTAATTTGAAAAGACATATGAGAATACACACAGGAGAGAAACCATATGAATGTGAACATTGTGGGAAGAAATTCCATCAGAATGACAATCTGAAAAACCATATGAGAATACACACAGGAGAGACACCATATGAGTGTAAACATTGTGGAAAGAAATTCAACCAGATTGGGAGTTTGAAAACTCATTTAAGAATACACACAGGAGAGACACCATATGAATGTGAACATTGTAAGAAGAAATTTAAACATAAAGGAAATTTGAGAAGTCATTTGCGAATACACACAGGAGAGACACCATATGAATGTGAACATTGTGGGAAGAAATTTAAATATAAAAGTAATTTGAAAAGACATGAGAATACACACAGGAGAGACACCATTTGAATGTGAACATTGTGGAAAGAAATTTAACCACATTGGGAATTTGAGAAGACATTTGAGAATACACACAGGAGAGACACCATATGAATGTTAACATTGTGGAAAGAAATTCAACCAGTTTAGGAGTTTGAAAATTCATTTGCGAATACAAACAGGAGAGACACCATATGAATGTGAACATTGTGGGATGAAATTCAACCAGAATGACGATCTGAAAAAAACATTTGAAAATACACAAAGAAGAGACACCATATGAATGTGAACATTGTGGGATGAAATTCAACCAGAATGACGATCTGAAAAAAACATTTGAGAATACACACAGGAGAGACACTATTTTAATGTGACCATAGTGGGAAAAAATTCAACCAGATTGGGAATTTGAAAATTCATTTGAGAATACACACAGGAGAGAAACCATATGAATGTGAACATTGTGGGAAGAAATTCAACCGGAATGACGATCTGAAAAGACATATGAGAATACACACAGGAGAGAAACCATATGAATGTGAACATTGTTGGAAGAAATTCAACCGGAATGATGATCTGAAAAAACATATGAGAATACACACAGGAGAGAAACCATATGAATGTGAACATTGTGGGAAGAAATTCAACCAGATTGGGAATTTGAAAATTCATTTGAGAATACACACAGGAGAGAAACCATATGAATGTGAACATTGTGGGAAGAAATTCAACTAGATTGGGAATTTGAAAATTCATTTGAGAATACACAGAGGAGAGAAACCATATGAATGTGAACATTGTGGGAAGAAATTCAACCAGAATGACGATCTGAAAAAACATATGAGAATACACACAGGAGAGAAACCATATGAATGTGAACATTGTGGGAAGAAATTCAACCGGAATGACGATTTGAAAAAACATTTGAGAATACACACAGGAGAGAAACCATATGAATGTGAACATTCTGGGAAGAAATTCAACCGGAATGACGATCTGAAAAGACATATGAGAATACACACAGGAGAGAAATCATATGAATGTGAACATTGTGGGAAGAAATTCAACCAGAATGACGATCTGAAAAAACATATGAGAATACACACAGGAGAGAAACCATATGAATGTGAACATTGTGGGAAGAAATTCAACCGGAATGACAATTTGAAAAAACATTTGAGAATACACACAGAAAAGACACCATATGAATGTGAACATTGTAGGAAGAAATTCAACCGGAATGACGATTTGAAAAAACATTTGAAAATGCACAAAGAAGAGACACCATATGAATGTGAACATTGTGGGAAGAAATTTAACCGGAATGACGATTTGAAAAAACATATGAGAATGCACACAGAAGAGACACGATATGAATGTGAACATTGTGGGAAGAAATTCAACCGGAATGACGATTTGAAAAAACATATGAGAATGCACAGAGAAGAGACACCATATGAATGTGAACATTGTGGGAAGAAATTCAACCAGAATGACGATTTGAAAAAACATTTGAGAATGCACAAAGAAGAGACACCATATGAATGTGAACATTGTGGGACGAAATTCAACCAGAATGATGATTTGAAAAAACACTTGAGAATGCACACAGAAGAGACACCATATGAATGTGAACATTGTGGGAAGAGATTCAAAGACAATGATGATCTGAAAAAACATTTGAAAATGCACACAGAAGAGACACCATATGAATGTGAACATTGTGGGAAGAAATTTAAACATAAAGGGAATTTGAGAAGCCATTTGCGAATACACACAGGAGAGACACCATATGAATGTGAACATTGTGGGAAGAAATTCAAAGACAATGATGATCTGAAAAAACATTGGAGAATGCACACAGAAGAGACACCATATGAATGTGAACATTGTAAGAAGAAATTTAAACATAAAGTGAATTTGAGAAGCCATTTGCGAATGCACACAGAAGAGACACCATATGAATGTGAACATTGTAAGAAGAAATTTAAACATAAAGGGAATTTGGGAAGCCATTTGCGAATACACACAGGAGAGACACCATATGAATGTGAACATTGTGGAAAGAAATTCAACCAGAATGGGATTTTGAGAAGACATATGAGAATACACACAGGAGAGAAACCATATGAATGTGAACATTGTGGGAAGAAATTCAACCGTATTGGGAGTTTAAAAATTCATTTCAGAATACACACAGGAGAGACACCATATGAATGTGAACATTGTGGGAAGAAATTCAACCATATTGGGAGTTTGAAAAGACATATGAGAATACACACAGGAGAGAAACCATATGAATGTGAACATTGTGGGAAGAAATTCAACCAGATTGGGAATTTGAAAAAACATTGGAGAATGCACACAGAAGAGACACCATATGAATGTGAACATTGTAAGAAGAAAGTTAAACATAAAGGGAATTTGAGAAGCCATTTGCGAATACACACAGGAGAGAAACCATATGAATGTGAACATTGTAAGAAGAAATTTAAACATAAAGGGAATTTGAGAAGCCATTTGCGAATACACACAGGAGAGAAACCATATGAATGTGAACATTGTAAGAAGAAATTTAAACATAAAGGGAATTTGGGAAGCCATTTGCGAATACACACAGGAGAGACACCATATGAATGTGAACATTGTGGAAAGAAATTCAACCAGAATAGGATTTTGAGAAGCCATTTGCGAATACACACAGCAGAGACACCATATAAATGTGATTGTGGAAAGAAATTTAAATATAAAGGGAATTTTAGAAGCCATTTGCGAATACACACAGAAGATACACCATATGAATGTGAACAATGTGGGAAGAAATTTAAATATAAAAGTAATTTGAAAAGACATATGAGAATACACACAGGAGAGAAACCATATGAATGTGAACATTGTGGGAAGAAATTCCATCAGAATGACAATCTTAAAAACCATATGAGAATACACACAGGAGAGACACCATATGAGTGTAAACATTGTGGAAAGAAATTCAACCAGATTGGGAGTTTGAAAACTCATTTAAGAATACACACAGGAGAGACACCATATGAATGTGAACATTGTAAGAAGAAATTTAAACATAAAGGAAATTTGAGAAGTCATTTGCGAATACACACAGGAGAGACACCATATGAATGTGAACATTGTGGGAAGAAATTTAAATATAAAAGTAATTTGAAAAGACATGAGAATACACACAGGAGAGACACCATTTGAATGTGAACATTGTGGAAAGAAATTTAACCACATTGGGAATTTGAGAAGACATTTGAGAATACACACAGGAGAGACACCATATGAATGTTAACATTGTGGAAAGAAATTCAACCAGTTTAGGAGTTTGAAAATTCATTTGCGAATACAAACAGGAGAGACACCATATGAATGTGAACATTGTGGGATGAAATTCAACCAGAATGACGATCTGAAAAAAACATTTGAGAATACACAAAGAAGAGACACCATATGAATGTGAACATTGTGGGATGAAATTCAACCAGAATGACGATCTGAAAAAAACATTTGAGAATACACACAGGAGAGACACCATTTTAATGTGACCATAGTGGGAAAAAATTCAACCAGATTGGGAATTTGAAAATTCATTTGAGAATACACACAGGAGAGAAACCATATGAATGTGAACATTGTGGGAAGAAATTCAACCGGAATGACGATCTGAAAAGACATATGAGAATACACACAGGAGAGAAACCATATGAATGTGAACATTGTTGGAAGAAATTCAACCGGAATGACGATCTGCAAAAACATATGAGAATACACACAGGAGAGAAACCATATGAATGTGAACATTGTGGGAAGAAATTCAACCAGATTGGGAATTTGAAAATTCATTTGAGAATACACACAGGAGAGAAACCATATGAATGTGAACATTGTGGGAAGAAATTCAACTAGATTGGGAATTTGAAAATTCATTTGAGAATACACAGAGGAGAGAAACCATATGAATGTGAACATTGTGGGAAGAAATTCAACCAGAATGACGATCTGAAAAAACATATGAGAATACACACAGGAGAGAAACCATATGAATGTGAACATTGTGGGAAGAAATTCAACCGTATTGGGAGTTTAAAAATTCATTTCAGAATACACACAGGAGAGACACCATATGAATGTTAACATTGTGGGAAGAAATTCAACCATATTGGGAGTTTGAAAAGACATATGAGTATACACACAGGAGAGAAACCATATGAATGTGAACATTGTGGGAAGAAATTCAACCAGATTGGGAATTTGAAAATTCATTTGAGAAAACACACAGGAGAGATACCATATGAATGTGAACATTGTGGGAAGAAATTCAACCGGAATGACGATTTGAAAAAACATTTGAGAATACACACAGGAGAGAAACCATATGAATGTGAACATTCTGGGAAGAAATTCAACCGGAATGACGATCTGAAAAGACATATGAGAATACACACAGGAGAGAAATCATATGAATGTGAACATTGTGGGAAGAAATTCAACCAGAATGACGATCTGAAAAAACATATGAGAATACACACAGGAGAGAAACCATATGAATGTGAACATTGTGGGAAGAAATTCAACCGGAATGACAATTTGAAAAAACATTTGAGAATACACACAGAAAAGACACCATATGAATGTGAACATTGTGGGAAGAAATTCAACCGGAATGACGATTTGAAAAAACATTTGAAAATGCACAAAGAAGAGACACCATATGAATGTGAACATTGTGGGACGAAATTCAACCAGAATGACAATTTGAAAAAACATTTGAGAATGCACACAGAAGAGACACCATATGAATGTGAACATTGTGGGACGAAATTCAACCAGAATGATGATTTAAAAAAACATTTGAGAATGCACACAGAAGAGACACCATATGAATGTGAACAGTGTGGGAAGAGATTCAAAGACAATGATGATCTGAAAAAACATTTGAAATTTCACACAGAAAAGACACCATATGAATGTGAACATTGTGGGAAGAAATTTAAACATAAAGGGAATTTGAGAAGCCATTTGCGAATACACACAGAAGAGACACCATATGAATGTGAACATTGTGGAAAGAAATTCAAAGACAATGATGATCTGAAAAAACATTTGAGAATGCACACAGAAGAGACACCATATGAATGTGAACAAAGAAGAAATTTAAACATAAAGGGAATTTGAGAAGCCATTTGCGAATACACACAGGAGAGACACCATATGAATGTGAACATTGTAAGAAGAAATTTAAACATAAAGGGAATTTGGGAAGCCATTTGCGAATACACACAGGAAAGACACCATATGAATGTGAACATTGTGGAAAGAAATTCAACCAGAATGGGATTTTGAGAAGCCATTTGCGAATACACACAGCAGAGACACCATATAAATGTGATTGTGGAAAGAAATTTAAATATAAAGGGAATTTTAGAAGCCATTTGCGAATACACACAGAAGAGACACCATATGAATGTGAACATTGTGGGAAGAAATTTAAATATAAAAGTAATTTGAAAAGACATATGAGAATACACACAGGAGAGAAACCATATGAATGTGAACATTGTGGGAAGAAATTCCATCAGAATGACAATCTGAAAAACCATATGAGAATACACACAGGAGAGACACCATATGAGTGTAAACATTGTGGAAAGAAATTCAAGCAGAAATGGTATTTGAGAAGACATTTGAGAATACACACAGAAGAGACACCATATGAATGTGAACATTGTGGGAAGAAATTCAAACAGAATTGGCACTTAAAAGCTCAAATGAGAGTGCACACAGGAAAAAAATCAAAAAATCATAATGGCAGGAGAAGAAATTTGAGAGTGCACACAGGAGAGACATCTTAAACATTGTGGGATGGAATTGTTCATTGATAATTAAGTTTTGTGATCTTTTTTCTCTTTAATTGTTTTATATTTTCAATATCATTGAATATTATAGTATAGGCCTAACTAATATATCTTATCAGCTCTGTCTACACTATCAAACGTTATGAGACTAAAACGTGTAGACATAGCTTTAGAGAACTTTTTTGTAATTGTTTTTTTTTCTTTTGATGTTTTATTTTCTGTTTAAAAATAAGTTTTTTGAGCTGTGATCGTTAAAATTTTATATTTGTTGCATATTTTATATATGTTTGTTGAATTCAACATAAAGATATTGTATGATGTGTTTATGAATAAATATACAGTACCTTGAATTATTATATTGTGGGGTTTTCTCGATATACCTTCATCCTTCAAATCTTTTAGGAAAAAAAAGCACCATTATTATAAAGAAGGTCATCTATTTTTATTTTGTGAATATTCTGTGAGACTCCACTAAAAAACCATGTTTTGTGGTATATGTTGTCATTGTACGTACGGTAAGTTAAGCTGAGCTTTTTCTCCATGATTACTTTAAGTATGCGAACTCAACCAATCCAAGTCTTGAAATTTAAGAAATTATTGTAAGATATGTAGTAACACTTTTTAAAAACTTTTTGGAAATTATTTATTACAATTGCATATGTATTTAAACAAATAGAGAGACTAGGCATCGGAATCTTAACACATTTCTATTTATATTTCTGACATAACTTAAGTATTCCTAAAATTGAGGGTGCCAAAAATAAAATTTAGGAGATTGAAAGGAAGCGGGAAGCCACAAACAAAAACAAAATTATGGTGTGCTCCCTAGCACGATATGGTTATCTGTGGTACCACGACATCAAATGCTTTGATGTTATCGCCTTATGATGTGTGGTGGAAAGGGGGACGTTTAAATCTGTGAACCCTAAACACAGAAGCTCGCATAGCTTTAACTCTATTCCACCGACCGACAAGGGATCGATTCAACACGACGCTCTGCCGACTGAGCTATCCGGCCCTCTGGTTTATCGCAAGGCTAAAACTAGATTCGTTTCTTCAAAATTACGTCATGAATATGCAAATTTATGACGTATAAGACTATACTATCGTCACCCTTTATTACTCATGTACATTGTTGCATAACAGATAGTGCTCTAGTAACTATCGTTTGAATTCTCTCAACTCTAATAGCTGGGGTTTAACGACTCTCTACGGATTTTTTTTAAAAATAAATATAAATTGTTTTTCTTTTATTTTGAAGGAGAGATATTTAGAGAGTCAAATTAATTTAGGATAATCACAACGATATATTTAGTGTAGACAACACAATAAAACATTCTTAATATCAGGTAAAAAATAATACTGTTTCTTAATTGCTGTCCTAATGCAAATAAACACATAATAATAATTACATACACCCTGTATATTAGTACTTTAAATATCGATAGGCTTTTTCAGTTGTTGAGGCATACTGTACATTCTGGAAACTTAATTATAAAAATATTTTTTTAAACACATTTATTATAAATTTTTTCAATACACGCCCTTATATTGGAAGGTATGCTTGGTTGAATTAATTTGAAAAATCATTTTAAAAATAGGCCACGTACAAAATTATAACATTACATAAACTCATTACAAAAATACATTTATAGAAAATATTCAAAATAGCCTATAAGGAAGATTAGGAGCTTTTTTCCGTTAGGGTCCTTTCATGTGACTTATCAGGATTTAATCCAAATAATAACAATCTTTGTGAAATCGTTCGTTTATTCTTAAAGAGATGGATATATTGTTTACTGTAATATTTCTGAATACGCAAACATGAATAGTAGCAGCAAGTACTTGGGTAACATATGGTAAGAAATGATTGTTTTAAGAAAAAAAAAAGCGGGGGGGAAGTTAAAAAAGTATAAAGCACACATGCAGTGTGGGTTTTTTGTTCGAATTTAATCTAAAAAACAAATACGTAGTAATAAATAATGTAATTAAAACTACGTCACTTGTGTAGTGGCGTGGACGAATGTAAAAATAGGAAAGTTTGCACTTTGTTCGTTACACAAACTTATACATTTTGCGCATCCACCACGATTAAAAAACGGAATTGCACTGGGAAGGGTTTTAATACTATACATCTAAATGAATTAATTATCTGCCATCTTTGATCCAATCTAAATTTTCCACTCTTTTAGCTGTTCGTTTTACAAATAGTACATATTTTTTGCTATCACACGCGCCAATACCATCGGGGTATCATAAGGGAAGCTCAGTTTAACTACATTTGGGCGATCTACCTATAGTAAATCAATGTAGACCTATGGATGACATTTTTCCGAAAGAAATTGATATAGGCTACCACGGTACTCGCATCTGGTGTAATATGCCTATTGCGACATTCAGACGGCTTTTTACTATATTGGATAAATGGAACGTGTTTTATATAAAGCACTGATCATTTCTTCGTCGTCTAAGTTTGTAAAGGGGTTCTGAAGTGGTGTACATGGGTTCTCAAGTGGTTAACAGGTAGCTGTCCCTGCTCAACGCAGAATTGCGACACACCGCAACATCATCACTAGATTGGATTGTCTTAAAGGGTAATTCCGGGCATTTTTTTAAGGGGGGATTATTTCACGACGATGCGCGTTGTTCTTTACCGCTGACGAATAATAAAGTGGGGTTATTTAAAGTTTATATTTTATAAATTTTATCCCTGGAGTTACTTTAATTTTAATGCTTTTGTGAACGTCTTTCATCGTAGCCTTTGCATTTTATATTTTTACATCAACCCAACCCCTTCCCCCGCAAAACCCACGAATTTCCGATGTAACTAGCTAGTCGCAATAAATATTTGTTATTATTAATGCTGCGAAGTATCCGGTGTAATGCACTCGCGGTATCTTCTTCTCTCGAGTCGATAGGCCCTAGGGTTAATTTTTAAAACTGCTAAATCGACAACGAAACTCCACTAAATACATGATATTTAGCAAGTGCCTGGGGAAATTATGATCAATTCTGCAGTGTTTTCTATTCCTTTAGTTAATTTATAGAGAAAGACACTTTATCTCACAAAAGCCGACTTTTCAACACATTCACGTAAACTTAAAACGGTTAAAGAAAACTCATTTCCGTGGCCAGCAGGGTGTGTCAAACTTGTAGAATAGGCTTAGAATATTATGCTTAATGATGCGTTTTAATATTTGACTTGTACTGAATATTCGTCGTCTAATAGAAAATAATTCGATTCTCAAACAAAATCCGTACGTGAACACGGACCACCACGACACTTAATTTTAGCGGTGGTGGTCTCTAGTCGACACTCTAACATTTTGGCAAGTAGAATTTAAAATACACTGAATCTTTAGTGCGAACAAAATAAAGAAACGGCCTCTATATTCTTGTCATCTAACTTGTCTTCATCAGTGATAGTGGTTACCTTGATTCTGCTTACCTATGTTGACGTTACTTGAATATTCATCAAGTACAACATTGGTCCTATTGTAATATAATATAATAATATAACATAACAATTTATATAGCGCACTTATCCACTAAAAGTGCTCAAGACGCTATTACAATTGAAGTGAATATGCCCAGAAAATGTAGCAAGAGAAAACCGACGTCACAGTAGAACCCCACGAGGACTAAAATCTAGGCCAAATTTCAGGGGTAGCAAGCGTGTCTAAAAATCTGAATGATCATGCAGCACATTATGTTTTACAATTACGACGAATAAATTCAAAGTTAGACGATGTATTCCTAGTCCGCAAGTCATATAACTCGGTTCCTATTTTTGGACGTAAGCGCACCGCCAGTAATTTGACCAATCACGTCGCGATGGATCATCCGAATTGTCGCTTGTGATTGGTCAATTCACAATCCCGTTACGCCTATGTCACACCTTGCGTTCAAATAGGAACTAAGCTTGTACGGTACTTATTTGTAAAGTTTTTTTTGTGTATTTATTCCGCATTGCTGTTCGCCTTAAAATGTTGTTCGATCATCTGCGATATGCACAATATCATAATGGCATCAAATTTATGAATGTGATCGAGTGGGTATACTGTAGGCCTACCAGTGAGTCTTTTTTTTAAACCATAGACCTACATTTCTTCTTTTTTTCTTCTTCGCCGTTTTAACTTAATTGAAACAGACTAAAGCTATAACTATGAAATTAATTAATGATAAAATTATCGAACTGAAAAACAGAATTAATATTCTTGTAGGCCTCCATACTGTTGCATTTGTTGATACACATAAAACGAAGTAACGTTTCCAAAAAACATGACATTAACGTATTGGAAATGGAAAAACACACCTATTAAAAGTTTTATTCAAAGTGTATTGTCCACTAGGCAAATGTTTTATTTCGCGAGAACGCAATGCGTATAAATATTTTCATCTATTGTGCTTTTTGACACGAAAAAATGACATACCGACGTACCTAACATCAGAGTTCATAGGATGTTCGATTCGCGGAAATATATCGCTTTGTGAAAAACGAACCCCCGACATACGTGTGTTAACACGACGCTCAGACGACTGAGCTAAATTACTGATCATTTTATCAATTACGTAATACACGTATAAATAGACTTTTATCAGCTTTTCAGTCATGTACTTGGTGGCGTAACGGGTAATGCTCAGTTTTGAGTGCTATCGGCTGGGGTTCGAACCTCGACGGATATTTTTTTTTTATGAATATTGGTTTTTTTTTAAAAGAGAGATAGTGACACTGTATTGTCGAATATGGATGGCACCATACCGGTAGGTATTCAAATATGCTTAATCGATGTAAAAATACTTTTAAAATAATAATTCATCAATTCTCATCTTTTTCTTATCTCGTAAAAACTTTTATTACAATTCCTTGGAAGTCATTCTAAGAAATAATACATCACCTGAAACCTGTAATAATTGTATAATATAAAATATTACACATTTTCTGTATGTAGTAGGTAGTTTAAGCGTATACACACATTCTCACGATGCCATTGCGTACACATTGTGATGACAGCCTGGTTATGAAGACGTGTCACATGACAATCACAGTAAAATATTCACAAACCAATCCGATCGGCCTACACATTCAATGTCATTTCATTTCATTTCATTTATTTATTTCACTTTACAACTATATAAATATACAGTGGAGGAGCCTAAAAGAAAGCAAAGCTTGTGGTGAATAGGCTCCTCAAAACAAAACAAAAATAAAATAGAAATAATATATAACACAATTAGAAACTTAAAAAAACAACAATTTAACTAATATCTTTTCTCTAACACATAAGTTTAAAACTAAAAAACAAGTAAAAAATAGATTATATAAATTATTTTAAAAATATCCAAATATGTCATTAATAAAAGAATTTACAAAGAACCTTCAACCAATAATAGTTTAAATTGACGTTAAATAAAGCACCGTCCGTACGTATACACTTGTTGATGTGTATAAACGCACACCGTCACTGCGTACGTATTATTATACGCCTATGAATGACAGCCTCGTTATGAAGACGTGTCACATGACAAACGTCTTCAAATATTCACAAACATTCCACCAATCAACTTAGTGACTTATTTCTATTTTATATCACTGTGCTCCACTGGTGCTAAATTTGATCCACTGAACCAGTTACCGTAGTACTATTTCTATTTCGGAAGTAAATAAAGGCATAAATGGCGCTCTGTAGAAGTAGAGAATGTTCGATCGTCGAAATGACACTCTGAATATACCTCCACATTTTGGGGATTTGGCATTATTTTTCCCAATCTGGCATTAATATTTGAGGCTACAGTACAGCATAATTTAAATTATCAACGCTGACCAAAGAAGGAAGGATATTGACATTATCAATGACAATGTTTAAATATTAAACTAATACAGTATTAATAAAATATAAAATAGGCCTAACATACAATAAATATTCAATTTTTAAGGTCTACCACATGACAATAACATAATTTACAGAGTATAGTGTAGTAGGTACAACATAAATATTTGTATTGTAATTCATCTAAATCCTCTCCAACATACATATATTTGTAATTCAATATTTTGTTTTAAATAATTAAATTATAGTTTGGGTATGACAATGTCGGTAGGTACCGGTGTCATCTTTTTATCCAGTTCACTCTCAGTTTGAAGTCACAAAGACAAAGAACTCTGCATCATCAACGATTCCTGAAAGTGTCAGAAAAAATAATAAATATTATTTAAAAAAATTTTTAATGTCAAATGGAAGCTGTATTTTATTAATTAATATTACAGTATTTGCTATTATTATTTATAATAATCTAGGCCTACTAGTAGCCTAGCTAGGCACCTATTGAGCCTAATAAATCAAATAATAAATGAAAAATAAAATAATAATATTAATACTGATTGAAAACAAGTATTTTTTGGGGGGATCAGATCACCAGGCTAGGCCGGCCGCGATTTTTTTTTTCGTACATAAGTTGGGGACCCCCTCATGAAACGTCACAAAATAAACATGAATAATTCATCAGTTAAATTTTCTTGTTCCGTGTGCACCCAAGCGTATTGCGGTACGATTCTAGGCCTATCTCCGCTGTTGTTGCGGCGTGCGATTCCATAGAAGAATAGCTGCGTTTTGTGTGGATTGTCGAAATAATCAGCCTTTAGTTTATGGTGTTTTTTAATAGAATAACGTGTTAAAAATTATAGTTTCTATTAATACTATTAGGCCTAATTATTAGTCTCTAAAGCCCATGTCTATTATAGTAGTCTGTGTGGGTGTGTGTGGCGTGTGTGTTAGGTATGACACAGTCCGAGTAAAGTCAGAAAAATTAAACAATAATCCTTACATAAAAATACATTTTTTATTCTCGTGGGTCTAGTCTTCCCATCTCATGTGTTCATATACGCGCATTTTTAAAGTTCCTTTGAGTACATGCAAATTGTTTGATAATAAAATAGCAGAATTAAAAAAATACAGCACACAAATTATACACATTCTTTATTCTTGTGGCTCTAAGCTTTCTTTGGGCTATGTCCAATGAATTACTACTTAGTGTAATGTCTTGCCTAGCTGTCGATTAGCCTCGACTCGACACATTTTGCATAGTGGTGTGTGTGTGAAGAAGAGTGCGCGAAGGCAATCACATGAATTGACTTAGAATCCTAGGCCTACTGTAGAAAGTATCGTATCGCAGTTGTGTAATCACTTCTTGTTACTATACGCTTGGGTGCACGCGGAACAAAAAATTTAACTGATGAATTATTCATGTTTATTTTGTGACGTTTCATGAGGGGGTCCCCAACTTATGTACGAAAAAAAAAATCGCGGGCGGGCTGCGATTTTTTTTTTCGTACATAAGTTGGGGACCCCCTCATGAAACGTCACAAAATAAACATGAATAATTCATCAGTTCAATTTGTTGTTCCGTGTGCACCCAAGCGTATAGCAACAAGAAGTGATTACACGCACGACTAAACTGCGATACGATTCTTTCTACAATAGGCCTAGGATTCTAGGTCAATTCACGTGATTGCCTTCGCGCACACAAAATGTGTCGAGGCTAATCGACAGCTAGGCAAGATATTAAACTAAGTACTGTAGTTAATTGGACATAGCCCAAAGAAAGCTTAGACCCACAAGAATAAAAAATGTGTATAATTTGTGTACTGTAATTTTGTAATTCTATTTTATTATCAAACAATATGCATGTACTCAAAGGAACTTTAAAAATGCGCGTATATGAACACATGAGATGGGAAGATTAGACCCACGAGAATAAAAAATGTATTTTTGTGAAATGTTTATTGTTTAATTTTGCTGACTTATTACTCGGACTGTGTCATACCTAACACACACACGTCACACACACCCACAGTACACAGCTACTACTAGAATAGACATGGGTTTAGAGACTAATAATTAGGCCTAATAGTATTAATAGAAACTATAATCAGGGAGTTGTTATTAGAACACGTAATTCTTTAGTAATAAATTATATTAAAAACACCATAAACTAAAGGCTGATTATTTCGACAATCCACACAAAACGACGCTATGAAATCGCACGCCGCAACCACAGCGGATCGAGATAGGCCTAGAATCGTATCGCAGTTGTATTGTGTAATCACTTCTTGTTGCTATACGCTTGGGTGCACACGGAACAAGAAAATTTAACTGATGAATTATTCATGTTTATTTTGTGACGTTTCATGAGGGGGTCCCCAACTTATGTACGAAAAAAAAAATCGCAGGCCGGCCAGGACCAATGATACTCGTAATCAGTACAACTTAACGACTATCGGATCAGCATCAACACAGTACAACACACGTCTCGCTATCGCCTATACTGACACACGTGTCTCGCGTTGCCGAAACCACGCTCACAGCTAGAAAATGTACCTACCTTTCGAGGCCTGAGAATACACCAACAAATTTTGAACAGGATAGAAATATATCATACTCGATTAAACTAATATTATTCTTGATAAAACAATTGATTATAATTGTTTTAATTTGTTGGGATGCACCTCCGACTATTCAGAAAATGGACAACAAAACAGTAGTCAAATCGTACCACATTTATAAATTTCACGAGTCCCGACTTCAGTCGCCGAATGTATTGTATTAGCTTCGGTTTCTTTGAAGGAAACCGATTGGTTATTCAATTATACTTATTAGGAAATGCTTTTACCATAATAGGTAATGTTGGGCGGTTCTTAAATATTCATGAGAGCTTAAAATAAAACAGCACTTATTTGCTAGGCGACGAAAAATCGTGGTTTCAGTTTTCAACGATAGGTGGCGCTTCAAAATCGTCAATGCGGAAGTAAGTCGATTTTACACGATTTAACGGTCAAAACGCGAAGTGGCTTTCCCACTGTCCACATTTTGGGGATTTGGCGTTACTGTATTTTTCGCAATCTGAGACAGGCTCATAGTTGCCATTTCTGGCATTATTATGCTTTTTGGCATTATTTGGAGGCCCACGGCATCTGGCATAATGCCGCGGCTGTATTTAGCCGTTTTTAGCATAATCTGGCATAATTTTGTGTTTTTTGAACAACCAAAAAAATAATATACCACAGAACAAAAATAAAATATTTTGTTAATACATATCACCTTACACAATATCATATCGTAAAAAAACAGATCTGTTCGGGTTTTCCGTACAATAGTTCTTCCATCCTTTCGTTTCGGACTTCATCGACTCTTCGGATAGGAAGGCTGCTCGAAAACTACCGTGTGTGCGATATAGGCAGCACAACAAATCCGAAGAGGCTAGCTATTGGCCAATTATGTTGCTCTATTTCAGAGATCATGCGGGTTATTGGATCCCCAGATATAGAGACAATTGAACGAAAACATTATGAAAGGGGTTTTGTTTTTTCAGTTCATAATTATAAGTGGCCACACCCCTACCCCAACCCTTAAAATGGCAATTTCCGGTAACTAGAAGCTCTAATTTTAAAAAGAATTTCTTCTAGAGAATTTGTTTTCCATATTTCAAATTATGTTCCATTTGCATCGTCGTAGCAACCCTATATTTCAAAATGTTCTTCACCTCTCAGTGACCATGATGGGGCGAGGTCCTAGGGACTCTTATACATTTTTATTTAAAATTAAGTGCAATTTCCGGCCATCTAGCAGCTCTATTTTTCCAATTTGTTTTACCTCAGCCCCAACCATGGTGGGGCTGAGGTCCTGGAAACACTTAATATATATTTTTATTTCCTATTTTAAATTATAATTTGCACTTTCAAAACTATCATGGGCTAAGATCCTTTTTATTTCACATTTGAAATTAAGTGCCATTTCCGGCCATTGAGTGAGCAGCTCTATTTTTTTCATATTTTCTTACCTCAGCCCCAACCATGGTGGGGTTGAGGTCCTGGAGACACAATTAATATATATTTTGATTTCCTATTTTAAATTATAATTGCCATTTTCGAACTATGGTGGGCTAAGATCATGGAGACACTAATAAATATATTTTGATTTCATATTTTAAATTAAGTGCCATTATATTTCCGGCCATCTAGCAGCTCTATTTTTCCAATTTGTTTTACCTCAGCCCCAACCATGGTGGGGCTGAGGTCCTGGAAACACTTAATATATATTTTTATTTCCTATTTTAAATTATAATTGGCACTTTCAAAACTATCATGGGCTAAGATCCTGGAGGTATACTAATAAATATATTTTTATTTTATATTTGAAATTAAGTGCCATTTCCAACCATTGAGCAGCTCTATTTTTTTCATATTTTCTTTCCTCAGCCCCAACCATGGTGGGGTTGAGGTCCTGGAGACACAATTAATATATATTTTGATTTCCTATTTTAAATTATAATTGCCATTTTCGAACTATGGTGGGCTAAGATCATGGAGACACTAATAAATATATTTTTTTTCATATTTTAAATTAAGTGCCATTTCCGGCCATCGAGTAGGTATTTTTTTCCAAATTTTCTTATCAACCATGGTGGGGCTGAGGTCCTGGAGACACTCAAAATAATTTTTTTTATTTCCTATTTTAAATTATAATTGCTATTTTCTAATTATGGTGGGCTAAGATCCTTTCATATTTGAAATTAAGTGCAAAGATCCCGGCCATCGAGCAGCTCTCATATTTCAGTTCAAAAATTATAAATTTCCATGGCTGTGTAACAGGTTTTTTTTTTTTTGGGGTGGGGGAGGGGGTGGGGGTTGGTGTTGGTGTCAATTGCAATTACCATTTTCGCACCCCAGATATTTAGAATTATTAGTTATTACTCACAAAACTAAAAATATAAATTTTGTACGACATGGGGATACAATTTTAGGCCCTATTTTGTGTCAGTTGGGGTTTTACAAACGTTTATTAGACATAAAACCGTTGGTGGCGCTGTTTAGGGCCACATTTTGGGGATCTGGCATTATTTTTCCCAATCTGGCATTATTTGAGACAGGATACGGCATAATTTAAATTTTATCGCTGGCAACGCTGGACAGGCTACAGTACAGCATAATTTAAATTCAACGCTGACCAAAGAAGGAAGGATATTGACATTATCAATTGACAATGTTATTGTTATATCATATTTGTTTCTCAATCTTTAAATAAAATTACCAGGATTGGTGACATTTATAGAAACTTGCGTCGTCAACTCAGAGATAGTCATTCATTTTCCGTCCGGGTACGACGGTAAGTAAGGCCACAGTTACTTGTGGCATCATGATGGAGTAATCTTCACTCCATGCTTGTGGTGGTATACTCGCTGCCTCCTGCTAACAGGCGATGTGAAAATTGTACTCGCGTCCAATAACGACATGACAATGGCCTTTATTTATTCGCGCGTTATTTATTACCGTTCTGCATTTTATGGCATTATCAATCAATCAACTTATCAATCAATATTGAAACACTAGTTATAGTTTATTAATTAATTAATGTTTGCGAGGAAAAAAAAGTATAAAATACACCACTAACTGGGGCGGATCCAAAGGGGGGGGGGGGGGTGTCCACGGGGTCCGGACCCCCCCTAAATTTTAAGGGTGCCCTTTTTTTAGAGGTTCAATATTTTATTCGTGTGACATATTTGTGTGTATATTAGTATGCACAGAGTAAGCTACACTAACCCCAAAAATAAAAACAGAAATTTATCACAATGAGCGCGATGTTACAGCGGCCGATCAAAGAGCATTGTGAGAGGTGGTGATGCGTGATGATCTCTACTTAAACTTCTAAAAATAGATCGTTTCGCATACTACAGAGGGCGCATGTAAACTTTTTACGATTCAACTCCGCGTACGTTACCATGCGCGTTCTGTCATTGACGCGATTATTTGTCCATTGGTAAACACATTTTTATGTATTATTATTCTGAAAATAATTGAACTGTAAACATAATTCTTTTGAGTATTTGTTTATTTACATATCATTCCATCAGATCAACTATTTTTTATTTACATTACATCCAACCAAACATGTAAAAAATGTAGTTAAAATATCGTACTATCTACCGCGTACGACCATACGCGGTAGATTGTTTACTCAAAAATCATCGAACGGTCCTTACACTATACTATTCAACCTTGTTTTTATAGTTGAGCCTCTCATGACCTGGGATTTGTTTGTCTTCCTACGCCAAGATAATATAGTTCTACAAGCCATGTGCTTTTTTCTCTGAGAAATATTTATTATAAGTGCCAAAAAAATGTTTTTTTCTCGATATGAAGCCTTTATTATTCAAATCTTTTAAAGAAAAATCACACATACCATAAAGAAGGTTCATTTATTTCATTTTTGAAACAATATTTGTGAAAATTACGTGAGGCTCAACTACAAAACCACCATTTTGTGATATGATGTCATCGTAAGCCAATCATAGCTGAGCTTTCCCGCGATCGGCAGAGCTCACGGTTGAATGATTTTGGATTCTGGCTATTTCATTGGTGGACGCGAATCACCCACAGCGGAATGTTTTCTCTCGCGCGCGTGTACCAAGAAGTCACGTGATCTCTCTGTACTGAACGGTACTCTACACAAATTTAGAGCAATGAATTTGTACGAATTCCGTTAAATAAACAACTCTATATATTTTATAAACATTTAATAATATTTTATTGATATTTCCAATGTTGATATATAAAAGAAATTACTATAAAACGTAATTATATGTAATTATTTTAGCGAAAAATGGCGCAATTTGTTTACAACGTTCGTGGCTGCTAAAAACGATCATTTTCGGCAATGTTTTAGACCCTATATTTCGAAAACTACAAGTCAGATTTTCGTAATTCTTTCTTTATTGGAATATTGAAACAAAATACCAACAGATAATGTTTAAATTGGTTGAAAAATAACGACTTTTAATTTTGCATCGTTATCCCTGCTAATAAAGTGTCATTTCCGGCGAACTAGAAAGGTGCCATTTATCATGGATTTTGCGTGCGAGAGTGCCATTTCCGGCCATCTAAGTGTGTCCTGTAACAAAATTCGCTTCGCCACAACCCCCACCATGGGGGGGCTGTGGCTCAAATACTCAATATCTGATGTGCCCTTTTTATCAGCGGACCCCCCCTCTCAAAAATGTCTGGATCCGCCCCAGACTAAACAATGTGTCCACATATACTGAGAGATACCTAAAACAAGCATGGCAATTTCGAAATGATTCACTGAATTCCATGACTCAATAACTATGTTATCTACATTTCTACATTAAGTAAATTGAAAAAAGTGGGGGGGGGGGGGGGAGTTGGGGGTTTCTCGTAATAAGCTGTGTTTATCAGTTGATTTTATTTTATTTTATACACTTTTACTATATCTTGTTTTGTATTCATTGTGTAAAGTAATGATCTACTGTATGTATCGATGTAAATTGGGGGTGGGGTGGGGGAGGGGTAGGATAGGGGTTGATAGTTGCTTTTGCCTTTTTTTACTTTTCTGTTAATTGTTATATTTTATATTGTAAAGGATGCACCTTTGTGCTAAGTGTGCCACCGATCTAAAGGTGTAATTCCAAATAAATAAATAAAAATAATACTTTGATATTAAAAATCATATAATCAATCAAGCCATCAAAATATAACCAAGCCTCACCAGTAAAAATTGAAAATTATACAAAATGGAATATTATGGATGGTATATATGAAAATATTGTTGAAAAGTGATATTGTACTTTGAATCTTGGTGGCAACCTAATTATAGCTTTAACCATGGAGGTATTTTATACCTCCATGCTTTAACATTAATAAATACTGTATGTCTATTGTATAACTTTAAAAAAGAAATCACAGATATATAGAAAATAATGTTTCTTTGAAGGAATAAAATGTATAGGCCTATACTTGATGTCGAACTTTCCAGACGGGTATATCGCTTTAAGAGATGCATGCGCATCAACCAAAGACGAGGTTGAAACATCAGATTGCCTTATGTAAAGAAATGTCTTATCACTGTTCATTCAAAACAGAGATACTCAAACACATTTATTTATTTTATTTGTTCTTTCTTTAAACTGAAATACACTTTCAATACAAATCTACTGATTTCCAAAGTGGTTCAGTAAACATAGTTACAACAAAAATAAAATATAAAAGAAAAACAAAAAGAAAGAAAACCGATATAAAACTATTTACAATTGTGAAGGTAAAAAGGTTAATACATATATGTTTTCTATAGTGAAGATTTAAAAGTTGTCAAAGACATATTATGGAGTTCTGATTTTATGTTATTTGGTAGAGAATTCCATAGTTTAGTTGATCTATAAACAAAAGTTCTTTTATTTTAGCCTGAGAGTTATTCCATGAAGTCATTATTACACATATACCCAAGCACATTATCTATGTATTTTCCACTCTGTCTGATCTATAATACCCCTTTTTTTTACACTGCCAAGCTATGTGAAAGTGTTCTCTTCTTTTTATTGTATAGGTTTGCAGGTTTAATTTTTGTAGTGTAGTGTAGTACAGTATATGAGGTTCTACAGCTAATTAAATATGCAAGGTCTTGTACTCACACCTCCTAAATATTGGGCAGGTATGTAAACAAAGACAGATATCATGTATCAAGTTATCTTAATCTCTAGAATTCACTTCTATTAGAACATCAGTGCTGTGAACATCATAGTCTTTTCTGCAGAGTTTATTTAAAATTAACATTACCAAAACTCAATTTTGTAATTTGTTAACTGTAAGTAAAATCAATATTACAATTTTCTTGTTGATTTAACTATGTAGGTTTATGTAATGATTTAGTTTATATTATTAACATACAGAACAGCATGTACAGTGTCACAATGTAATGGTGTGGCCAATCAGATTATAAGGGAAATAAATTATTTTGGACTAGTAGGTTAGGACTAGTAGGTTAGGACTAGTAGGTTAGGACTAGTAGGTTAGGACTAGTAGGTTAGGACTAGTAGGTTAGGACTAGTAGGTTAGGACTAGTAGGTTAGGACTAGTAGGTTAGGACTAGTAGGTTAGGACTAGTAGGTTAGGACTAGTAGGTTAGGACTAGTAGGTTAGGACTAGTAGGTTAGGACTAGTAGGTTAGGACTAGTAGGTTAGGACTAGTAGGTTAGGACTAGTAGGTTAGGACTAGTAGGTTAGGACTAGTAGGTTAGGACTAGTAGGTTAGGACTAGTAGGTTAGGACTAGCAGGTTAGGACTAGCAGGTTAGGACTAGCAGGTTAGGACTAGCAGGTTAGGACTAGCAGGTTAGGACTAGCAGGTTAGGACTAGCAGGTTAGGACTAGCAGGTTAGGACTAGCAGGTTAGGACTAGCAGGTTAGGACTAGCAGGTTAGGACTAGCAGGTTAGGACTAGCAGGTTAGGACTAGCAGGTTAGGACTAGCAGGTTAGGACTAGCAGGTTAGGACTAGCAGGTTAGGACTAGCAGGTTAGGACTAGCAGGTTAGGACTAGCAGGTTAGGACTAGCAGGTTAGGACTAGCAGGTTAGGACTAGCAGGTTAGGACTAGCAGGTTAGGACTAGCAGGTTAGGACTAGCAGGTTAGGACTAGCAGGTTAGGACTAGCAGGTTAGGACTAGCAGGTTAGGACTAGCAGGTTAGGACTAGCAGGTTAGGACTAGTAGTTGAACCTGAATGAATGGCATACTGTTACAGTGTTTTGTATAATTATTTTAGAAGGGAGAACCTGTACCTCATTAACAGTCAATGTATAAGGGTTGCAGTGTTGCGTATGTCTTTTCTTTTTGCAATTTGTAAATTTGTAATTTTTATCTTTTATTTTAAAATGTGTGGAGAAACTAATAAAACAAACAAACAAACAAAACTTTTACTTAAACCCGGTCATTCCTTGTCTTAAATGTACGTTTTATTTTATGGTAATTTTAACCATTCAAAGATGAAATTTGTTATCGCAATAGGACTATAGAGTTAGGCCAAATAAAAAAAAATACTTGTTAAGCGTCACACCCTCATAAATTTTCAGGGGCGGGGGGACGGTTTTTTTTTTTTTTTTTTTTTTACTTTTTATGGAGGTATAATTTTGCGCGATGGACGTTTTGGCCCACTTTTTTTTAGGACGAAACGTCAAACTTTTAAAATGCGAAACAGAACAAAATTGACTATGTATGAAATATTATTGCTTATGACAAAATTGAGTTTTGTATTGTTTATATCCAGACGTAATTAAAACATTAAATTTAATTGCCACCGAGCGAAATTGTAGGCCCTAGGCTAATCCGTCCAAGCTGCCACCCCCGCCTCACTCATCGGCGGCCATGGTCCGCCGTCTCTCGCTTGACTCATCTATCCAGGAAATTCCCTATCGCGAGAAGCATGATGTTGGTCTCAATAATACTAAATTATAGTGGGCTGCTGATTTTGAAAACGGCTTACGGCATTTCTTAAGTGAATTTTTATTCAACGTATTCATTCTTCTTTGATGAATCCGTTGCCAATTGCTGTGTAAATCAGTATTTAAAGTTGTGACGCGAAAAGTGTGTGTAATTATTCCACAGGTAAACCAGGCATAAGAAAACGCATCGCCGGGCCCATCGCCCAACAGGACCTCGTGGTGTGCCGATCTCGAGCGCGAGATCATCGTAAACAAAATTGGTAGAGTCCATTATGTATGGGGTGTTTCCTATTTACGAACCTATAAAAAACGCGTTCCGACCACTGTGTAGGCAAAATATTTATTTCAGTAATCCCTAAATTGATAATCGTGTATTCTGTAATCACGTGACTGATGATGTAATCCTCAGCGACGTACTAAATGCACGTGATTTAATGTGTTGGGGAAAAAGCTTGCTGTTTACCACACATGATTCGCGGTGCTATTCGCATTTCCTTGACGTAAATCGGCGGCGTGTAAATGAAACAATTGTTTTCACCAAATTGCCGTTGTCGACATAGAGCGATCGGTGGCTAGCTAGCGTGGCTAAGCTAAGAAGTACGTATTTTTCAAAAATTACACCAGCCTAGCAAACATTTGCTAGTTCTGAAATTTTCAACTAGCAATTATGAAGAATCTACTAGCAAAATGCTAGTTTGCTAGCGCGAATTTTGAGCCCTGCTCTAGAGCTGGGCCGGGCCGCTAAACTTTCCGTTGTATATGGGTAAAAAAAAAATTAAAATAAAAAGAGAGGCGGCTGGATAATCAGGAGCGGGCGGTGACGCTTAACAAGTATGTTTTTTTATTTGGCCTTATTTTTACATTAAATGTAGTTTGTGACCTTAAATTGGATTTTAAAAACGTACTGTAGGAATGGGACTTTAAACCAAACTTGTGTCATGTCCAGATAAATTTCCATTTCACACCTGATTCAGAACCCGGAAAGTGTCAGACACTGGTTGCGTGTATTTACACTGCAAAATACCAACCCGTGTAAATGTTCTAGATTAATTGAAATATCGCCCTCTCGTGGATGAAGAGACACCCTGTAACGGTCTGCTCATTATCACCTTACATTTTATGGCAATACAAACAAATTGTGTCTACTCGTGAAAAATAATATTTCTGGAAAAAAATAACGAAAACAAACAACTATACATTTAATTATTTAATATTTGAAAAAAGAAAAAAAATCAGTCTTAATTGTATGTAAATTAAATACTATAGTGAGCAAGGATAGCAACCAACCGAAAAAAATATGCGGGACTGTTTACACCGCGAATACGCAAGTACATAAGTTCGTTCCAGGTTGACTTGATGCGGAATACATTGCGCATCAAGGGCCTTTCACACCTGTTCCGGCATGGTTCTGGTTCGGCGAATCGAACGGCAATGTTTCGTTTTCACTATGCTCCACATGGCTATGCGCCAATCGATATGTGCATGGCCGCGTAAAAATGAAACATTGGCTTTGCCAGCGCCAGACTGGAACCGTGCAGACGGGCCCTTTACCCGTGTGGTTCAGCGACCGGGTTGACATTTTACCTTGTTTAAACCGGCCTGAATTTCTGCGTCCCAGGAACAATTTGGGTTACTTAATTCTGGATCAACTTGATTTGAGTTGTTATTTGTCCTAGACTCCTACTGTAAATTCAAACTATACTTTCAAATGATGTTTTTATTTACAATATAATTTTGTACACAATTTTAATTTCAGTGATTTTTTTTATGAATGGTGGGTAATTTCTTTTTTTCAGTGACTTCTTGAAAGTGTACCAATACCCAGCGGTGGACAGCCGGGGCAAGTCAGGCTTACAGTACTTATGCCATCTGTGAATAATGAATTTATACAAAAGTGAACATTGTGGAGATAAACTTCAAACACACCAAGAGTTTAAATTTCTTCGATGTCAAGTGAACGTTGTCAGACTTTGTCTAGATTTAAATAGTGGATGGAGCAGACATTTGGGAGAGTACACAGAAGAGACGCCATATGAATGTGTACATTGTGGAAAGAAATTCAACCAGAATGACGATCTGAAAAAACATATGAGAATACACACAGGAGAGAAACCATATGAATGTGAACATTGTGGGAAGAAATTCAACCAGAATGACGATCTGAAAAAACATATGAGAATACACAAAGAAGAGACACCATATAAATGTGAACATTGTGGGAAGAAATTCAAAGACAATGATGATCTGAAAAAACATTTGAGAATGCACACAGGAGAGAAACCACATGAATGTGAACATTGTGGAAAGAAGTTTAACCAGAGTGACGATCTGAAAAGAC
Source organism: Antedon mediterranea (assembly GCF_964355755.1). Lineage (NCBI taxonomy): Eukaryota > Metazoa > Echinodermata > Crinoidea > Comatulida > Antedonidae > Antedon > Antedon mediterranea. The sequence goes on from NC_092675.1 coordinate 20,278,819, forward strand.
ATATGAGAATACACACAGGAGAGAAACCATATGAATGTGAACATTGTGGGAAGAAATTCAACCAGAATGACGATCTGAAAAAACATATGAGAATACACAAAGAAGAGACACCATATAAATGTGAACATTGTGGGAAGAAATTCAAAGACAATGATGATCTGAAAAAACATTTGAGAATGCACACAGGAGAGAAACCACATGAATGTGAACATTGTGGAAAGAAGTTTAACCAGAGTGACGATCTGAAAAAACATATGAGAATACACACAGGAGAGGAACCATATGAATGTGAACATTGTGGAAAGAAGTTTAACCAGAGTGATGATCTGAAAAAACATTTGAAAATACACACCAGAGAGAAAACATATGAATGTGAACATTGTGGGAAGAAATTCAACCGGAATGACAGTTTGAAAAAACATATGAGAATACACACAGGAGAGAAACCATATGAATGTGAACATTGTGGGAAGAAATTCAACCACATTTGGAATTTGAAAATTCATTTGAGAATACACACAGGAGAGAAACCATATGAATGTGAACATTGTGGGAAGAAATTCAACCAGATTGGGCGTTTGAAAATTCATTTGAGAATACACACAGGAGAGAAACCATATGAATGTGAACATTGTGGGAAGAAATTCAACTGGAATGACGATCTGAAAAAACATACGAGAATACACACAGGAGAGAAACCATATGAATGTGAACATTGTGGGAAGAAATTCAACCGGAATGACGTTCTGAAAAAACATATGAGAATACACACAGGAGAGAAACCATATGAATGTGAACATTGTGGGAAGAAATTCAACCAGATTGGGAATTTGGGAAGACATTTGAGAATACACACAGGAGAGACACCATATGAATGTGAACATTGTAAAAAGAAATTCAACCAGATTGGGAATTTGGGAAGACATTTTAGAATACACACAGGAGAGACACCATATGAATGTGAACATTGTGGGACGAAATTCAAACAGAATGACGATCTGAAAAAAACATTTGAGAATACACACAGAAGAGACACCATATGAATGTGAACATTGTGGGATGAAATTCAACCAGAATGACGATCTGAAAAAAACATTTGAGAATACACACAGGAGAGACACCATTTGAATGTGAACATTGTGGAAAGAAATTTAACCAGAATTGGAATTTGAAAACTCATTTAAGAATACACACAGGAGAGACACCATATGAATGTGAACATTGTGGAAAGAAATGTAACCAGATTGGGAGTTTGAGAAGACATTTGAGAATACACACAGGAGAGACACCATATGAATGTGAACATTGTGGGATGAAATTCAACCAGAATGACGATATGAAAAAAACATTTGAAAATACACACAGGAGAGACACTTGTATGAATGTGAACATTGTGAAAAGAAATTAAAAGACATTGATAATCTGAAAAAACATTTGAGAATTAAGTAAATTGAAAAAAGTGGGGGGGGGGGGGAGTTGGGGGTTTCTCGTAATAAGCTGTGTTTATCAGTTGATTTTATTTTATTTTATACACTTTTACTACTGTATATCTTGTTTTGTATTCATTGTGTAAAGTAATGATCTACTGTATGTATCGATGTAAATTGGGGGTGGGGGGGGGGTAGGATAGGGGTTGATAGTTGCTTGAACATTGTGGGAAGAAATTCAACCATATTGGGAATTTGAAAATTCATTTGAGAATACACACAGGAGAGAAATAATATGAATGTGAACATTGTGGGAAGAAATTCAACCAGAATGACGATCTGAAAAAACATGAGAATACACACAGGAGAGAAACTATATGAATGTGAAGTGGGAAGAAATTCAACCGGAATGACGATCTGAAAAAACATATGAGAATACACACAGGAGAGAAACCATATGAATGTGAACATTGTGGGAAGAAATTCAACCGGAATGACGATCTGAAAAAACATATGAGAATACACACAGGAGAGAAACCATATGAATGTGAACATTGTGGGAAGAAATTCAACCATATTGGGAATTTGAAAATTCCTTTGAGAATACACACAGGAGAGAAACCATATGAATGTGAACATTGTGGGAAGAAATTCAACCGGAATGACGATCTGAAAAGACATATGAGAATACACACAGGAGAGAAACCATATGAATGTGAACATTGTGGGAAGAAATTCAACCGGAATGAATATCTGAAAAAACATATGAAAATACACACAGGAGAGAAACCATATGAATGTGAACATTGTGGGAAGAAATTCAACCAGATTGGGAATTTGAAAAAACATATGAGAATACACACAGGAGAGAAACCATATGAATGTGAACATTGTGGGAAGAAATTCAACCATATTGGGAATTTGAAAATTCAATTGAGAATACACACAGGAGAGAAACCATATGAATGTGAACATTGTGGGAAGAAATTCAACCGGAATGAATATCTGAAAAAACATATGAGAATACACACAGGAGAGAAACCATATGAATGTGAACATTGTGGGAAGAAATTCAACCAGATTGGGAATTTGAAAATTCATTTGAGAATACACACGGGAGAGAAACCATATGAATGTGAACATTGTGGGAAGAAATTCAACCAGATTGGGAATTTGAAAATTCATTTGAGAATACACACAGGAGAGATACCATATGAATGTGAACATTGTGGGAAGAAATTCAACCGGAATGACGATTTGAAAAAACATTTGAGAATACACACAGAAGAGACACCATATGAATGTGAACATTGTGAGAAGAAATTTAAACATATAGGGAATTGGAGAAGACATATGAGAATACACACAGGAGAGACACCATATGAATGTTAACATTGTGGGAAGAAATTCAACCGGAATTGGCATTTGAAAAGACATATGAGAATACACACAGGAGAGACACCATATGAATGTGAACATTGTGGGAAGAAATTCAAACAGATTGGGAATTTGAAAATTCATTTGAGAATACACACAGGAGAGAAACCATATGAATGTGAACATTGTGGAAAGAAATTTAAAGATAAAAGTAATTTGAGGAAACATTTGAGAATACACACAGGAGAGACACCATTTGACTGTGAACATTGTGGAAAGAAATTTAACCAGATTGGGAGTTTGAGAAGATATTTGAGAATACACACAGGAGAGACACCAAATGAATGTTAAAATTGTGGAAAGAAATTCAACCAGATTAGGAGTTTGAAAATTCATTTGCGAATACACACAGGAGAGACACCATATGAATGTGAACATTGTGGGACGAAATTCAACCAGAATGACGATTTGAAAAAACATTTGAGAATGCACACAGCAGAGACACCATATGAATGTGAACATTGTGGGATGAAATTCAACCAGAATGACGATCTGAAAAAAACATTTGAGAATACACACAGGAGAGACACCATATGAATGTGAACATTGTGGGAAGAAATTTAACCAGATTGAGAGTTTGAAAACTCATTTAAGAATACACACAGGAGAGACACCATATGAATGTGAACATTGTGGAAAGAAATTTAACCAGATTGAGAGTTTGAAAACTCATTTAAGAATACACACAGGAGAGACACCATTTGAATGTGAACATTGTGGAAATAAATTTAACCAGATTGAGAGTTTGAAAACTCATTTAAGAATACACACAGGAGAGACACCATTTGAATGTGAACATTGTGGAAAGAAATTTAACCAGAATTGGAATTTGAAAAGATATATGAGAATACACACAGGAGAGACACCATATGAATGTGAACATTGTGGAAAGAAATTTAACCAGATTGAGAGTTTGAAAACTCATTTGAGAATACACACAGGAGAGACACCATTTTAATGTGACCATTGTGGGAAGAAATTCAACCAGATTGGGAGTTTGAGAAGACATTTGAGAATACACACAGGAGAGACACCATATGAATGTGAACATTGTGGGATGAAATTCAACAAGAATGACGATATGAAAAAAACGTTTGAAAATACACACAGGAGAGACACTTGTATGAATGTGAACATTGTGAAAAGAAATTAAAAGACATTGATAATCTGAAAAAACATTTGAGAATGCACACAGAAGAGACATCATATGAATGTGAACATTGTGGGAAGAAATTCAACCAGAATGACGATTTCAAAAAAGATTTGAAAAAACATCTGAGAGTACACACAGAAGAGACACCATATGAATGTAAACATTGTGAGAAGAAATTCAACCAGTATGACAATCTTAAAAAAGATTTGAAAATACACACAGGAGAGACACCATATGATTGTGAACATTGTTGAAAGAAATTCAACCAGAATGACTATCTGAAAAAACATTTAAAAATACACACAGGAGAGAGACCATAATATGAATGTGAACATTGTGGAAAGAAATTCAAGCAGAAATGACATTTGAGAAGACATTTGAAAATACACACAGGAGAGACACCATATGAATGTGAACATAAAAAGAAATTCAAACTTCAAAGCAATCTGAAAATACATTTGAGAATACATATAACACACAGGAGAGACAGCATATGAATGTGAATTGTGGAAAGAAATTCAAGTACAAATGGAGTTTGAGAAGACATTGGAGAATACACACAGGAGAGACACCATATGAATGTGAACATTGTAAAAAGAAATTCAACTTGATTGGGAATTTGAGAAGACATTTGAGAATACACACAGGAGAGACACCATATGAATGTGAACATTGTAAAAAGAAATTCAACCAGCTTGGGAATTTGAGAAGACATTTGAGAATACACACAGGAGAGACACCATATGAATGTGAACATTGTAAAAAGAAATTCAACTTGATTGGGAATTTGGGAAGACATTTGAGAATACACACAGGAGAGACACCATATGAGTGTGAACATTGTAAAAAGAAATTCAACTTGATTTGGAATTTGAGAAGACATTTGAGAATACACACAGAAGAGACACCATATGAATGTGAACATTGTAAAAAGAAATTCAACCAGATTGGGATTTTGAGAAGACATTTTAGAATACACACAGGAGAGACACCATATGAATGTGAACATTGGGAAGAAATTCAAACAGAATGGGCACTTAAAAGCTCAAATGAGAGTGCACACAGGAAAAAAATCATAATGGCAGGAGAAGACATTTGAGAGTGCACACAGGAGAGACATCTTAAACATTGTGGGAAGGAATTGTTCATTGATAATTAAGTTTTGTGATCTTTTTTTTCTTTAATTGTTTTATATTTTCAATATCATTGAATATTATAGTATAGGCCTAACTAATATATCTTATCAGCTCTGTCTACACTATCAAACTTTATGAGACTAAAATGTGTAGACATAGCTTTAGAGAACTTTTTTGTAATTGTTTTTTTTTTCTTTTGATGTTTTATTTTCTGTTTAAAAATAAGTTTTTTGAGCTGTGATCGTGAAATTTTATATTTGTTGCATATTTTATATATGTTTGTTGAATTCAACATAAAGATATTGTATGATGTGTTTATGAATAAATATACAGTACCTTGAATTATTATATTGTGGGTTTTTCTCGATATACCTTCATCCTTCAAATATTTTAGGGAAAAAAAGCACCATTATTATAAAGAAGGTCCATCTATTTTTATTTTGTGAATATTCTGTGAGACTCGACTAAAAAACCATGTTTTGTGGTATATGTTGTCATTGTACGTACGGTAAGTTAAGCTGAGCTTTTTCTCCATGATTACTTTTAAGAAATTATTGTAAGATATGTAGTAACACTTTTTAAAAACTTTTTGGAAATTATTTATTACAATTGCATATGTATTTAAACAAATAGAGAGACTAGGCATCGGAATCTTAACACATTTCTATTTAAAATAAAATTTAGGAGATAGAAAGGAAGCGGGAAGCCACAAACAAAAACAAAATTATGGTGTGCTCCCTAGCACGATATGGTTATCTGTGGTACCACGACATCAAATGCTTTGATGTTATCGCCTCATGATGTGTGGTGGAAAGGGGGACGTTTAAATCTGTGAACCCTAAACACAGAAGCTCGCATAGCTTAAACTCTATTCCACCAACCGACAAGGGATCGATTCAACACGACGCTCTGCCGACTGAGCTGTCCGGCCCTCTGGTTTATCGCAAGGCTAAAACTAGATTCGTTTCTTCAAAATTACGTCATGAATATGCAAATTTATGACGTATAAGAATATACTATTGTCACCCTTTATTACTCATGTACATTGTTGCATAACAGATAGTGCTCTAGTAACTATCGTTTGAATTCTCTCAACTCTAGTAGCTGGGGTTCAACGATTCTCTACGGATTTTTTTTAAAAATAAATATAAATTGTTTTTCTTTTATTTTGAAGGAGAGATATTTAGAGAGTCAAATTAATTTAGGATAATCACAACGATATATTTAGTGTAGACAACACAATAAAACATTCTTAATATCAGGTAAAAAATAATACTGTTTCTTAATTGCTGTCCTAATGCAAATAAACACATAATAATAATTACATACACCCTGTATATTAGTACTTAAAATATCGATAGGCTTTTTCAGTTGTTGAGGCATACTGTACATTCTGGAAACTTAATTATAAAAATATTTTTTTAAACACATTTATTATAAATTTGTTCAATACACGCCCTTATATTGGAAGGTATGCTTGGTTGAATTAATTAGAAAAATCATTTAAAAATAGGCCACGTACAAAATTATAACATTACATAAACTCATTACAAAAATACATTTTATAGAAAATATTCAAAATAGCCTATAAGGAAGATTAGGAGCTTTTTTCCGTTAGGGTCCTTTCATGTGACTTATCAGGATTTAATCCAAATAATAACAATCTTTGTGAAATCGTTTATTCTAAAAGAGATGGATATATTGTTTACTGTAATATTTCTGAATACGCAAACATGAATAGTAGCAGCAAGTACTTGGGTAACATATGGTAAGAAATGATTGTTTTAAGAAAAAAAAAAAGGGGGGGGGGGGAGTTAAAAAGTATAAAGCACACATGCAGTGTGGGTTTTTTGTTCGAATTTAATCTAAAAAGCAAATAGTAATAAATAATGTAATTAAAACTACGTCACTTGTGTAGTGGCGTGGACGAATGTAAAAATATGAAAGTTTGCACTTTGTTCGTTACACAAACTTATACATTTTGCGCATCCACCACGAGTAAAAAACGGAATTGCACTGGGAAGGGGTTTTAATACTACATCTAAATTAATTAATTATCTGCCATCTTTGATCCAATCTAAATTTTCCACTCTTAGCTGTTCGTTTTACAAATAGTACATATTTTTGCTATCACACGTGCCAATACCATGGGGGTATCATAAGGGAAGCTCAGTTTAACTACATTTGGGCGATCTACCTATAGTAAATCAATGTAGACCTATGGATTACATTTTTCCGAAAGAAATTGATATAGGCTACCACGGTACTCGCATCTGGTGTAATATGCCTATTGCGACATTCAGACGGCTTTTTACTATATTGGATAAATGGAACGTGTTTTATTTATTATTATTTTGATTAAACTAAAGCCTATACCAAAAAGCTAAAAGCCATCCTGCTATAAAACACTGATCATTTCTTCGTCGTCTAAGTTTGTAAAGGGGTTCTGAAGTGGTGTACAGTACATGGGTTCTCAAGTGGTTAACAGGTAGCTGTACCTGATCAACGCAGAATTGCGACACAACGCGACATCATCACTAGATTGGATTGTCTTAAAGTGTAATTCCGAGCATTTTTTTAAAGGGGGGATTATTTCACGATGCGCGTTGTTCTTTACCGCTGACGAATAATAAAGTGGGGTTATTTAAAGTTTATATTTTATAAATTTTATCCCTGGAGTTACTTTAATTTTAATGCTTTTGTGAACGTCTTTCATCGTAGCCTTCGCATTTTATATTTTTACATCAACCCAACCCCTTCCCCCGCAAAACCCACGAATTTCCGATGTAACTAGCTAGTCGCAATAAATATTTGTTATTATTAATGCCGCGAAGTATCCGGTGTAATGCACTCGTGGTATCTTCTTCTCTCGAGTCGATAGGCCTTAGGGTTAATTTTTAAAACAGCAAAGTCGACAACGAAACTCCGCTGAATACATGATATTTAGCAAGTGCCTGGGGAAATTATGATCAATTCTGCAGTGTTTTCTATTATTTTAGTTAATTTATAGAGAAAGACACTTTATCTCACAAAAGCTGACTTTTCAACAGTCACGTAAACTTAAAACGGTTAAAGAAAACTCATTTCCGTGGCCAGCAGGGTGTGTCAAACTTGTAGAATAGGCTTAGAATATTATGCTTAATGATGCGTTTTAATATTTGACTTGTAGGCCTACTGAATATTCGTCGTCTAATAGAAAATAATTCGATTCTCAAACAAAATCCGTACGTGAACACGGACCACCACGACACTTAATTTTAGCGGTTGTGGTCTCTAGTCGACACTCTAACATTTTGGCAAGTAGAATTTAAAATACACTGAATCTTTGGTGCGAACAAAATAAAGAAACGGCCTCTATATTCTTGTCATCTAACTTGTCTTCATCAGTGATAGTGGTTACCTTGATTCTGCTTACCTATGTTGACGTTACTTGAATATTCATCAAGTACAACATTGGTCCTATTGTAATATAATATAATAATATAACATAACAATTTATATAGCGCACTTATCCACTAAAAGTGCTCAAGACGCTATTACAATTAAAGTGAATATGCCCAGAAAATGTAGCACGAGAAAACCGACGTCACAGTAGAACCCCACGAGGACTAAAATCTAGGCCAAATTTCAGGGGTAGCAAGCGTGTCTAAAAATCTGAATGTTCATGCAGTACATTATGTTTTACAATTACGACGAATAAATTCAAAGTTAGACGATGTATTCCTAGTCCGCAAGAAGTCATATAACTCGGTTCCTATTTTTGGACGTAAGCGCACCGCCAGTAATTTGACCAATCACGTCGCGATGGATCATCCGAATTGTCGCTTGTGATTGGTCAATTCACAATCCCGTTACGCCTATGTCACACCTTGCGTTCAAATAGGAACTAAGCTTGTACGGTACCGTACTTATTTGTGAAGTTTTTTTGGGTGTATTTATTCCGCATTGCTGTTCGCCTTAAAATGTTGTTCGATCATCTGCGATATGCACAATATCATAATGGCATCAAATTTATGAATGTGATCGAGTGGGTATACTGTACCTGTGAGTCTTTTTTTTAAACCATAGACCTACATTTCTTCTTTTTTTCTTCTTCGCCGTTTTAATTTAATTGAAACAGACTAAAGCTATAACTATGAAATTAATTAATGATAAAATTATCGAACTAACTGAAAAACAGAATTAATATTCTTGTAGGCCTCCATACTGTTGCATTTGTTGATACACATAAAACGAAGTAACGTTTCCAAAAAACATGACATTAACGTATTGCAAATGGAAAAACACACCTATTAAAAGTTTTATTCAAAGTATATTGTCCACTAGGCAAATGTTTTATTTCGCGAGAACGCAATGCGTATAAATATTTTCATCTATTGTGCTTTTTGACATGAACAAATGACATACCATGGAGTAAATTACTCCATGGACATACCGACCTAACATCAGAGGTCATAGGATGTTCGATTCGCGGAAATATATCGCTTTGTGAAAAACGAACCCACGACATTCGTGTGTTAACACGACGCTCAGACGGCTGAGCTAACTGATCATTTTGGTTTTAGCAAGGTTAATAGGATATTTATGACGTAATGATCAATTACGTAATACACGTATAAATAGACTATTATCAGCTTTTCAGTCATGTACTTGGTGGCGTAACGGGTAAGACTCAGTTTTGAGTGCTATCGGCTGGGGTTCGAACCTCGTCGGATATTTTTTTTTATGAATAGGCCTATTGGTTTTTTTTAAAAGAGAGATATGTGACACTGTATTGTCAAATATGGATGGCACCATACCGGTAGGTATTCAAATATGCTTAATCGATGTAAAAATACTTTTAAAATAATAATTCATCAATTCTCATCTTTTTCTTATCTCGTAAAAACTTTTATTACAATTCCTTGGAAGTCATTCTAAGAAATAATACATCATCTGAAACCTGTAATAATTGTATAATATAAAATATTACACATTTTCTGTATGTAGTTTTAAGTGTATACGTACACACATTCTCATGTGTATGACATTGCGTAAACATTGTGATGACAGCCTGGTTATGAAGACGTGTCACATGACAATCACAGTAAAATATTCACAAACCAATCCGATCGGCCTACACATTCAATGTCATTTCATTTCATTTCATTTATTTATTTCACTTTACAACTATATAAATATACAGTGGAGGAGCCTAAAAGAAAGCAAAGCTTGTGGTGAATAGGCTCCTCAAAACAAAACAAAATAAAATAGAAATAATATATAACACAATTAGAAACTCCAAAAAACAACAATTTAACTAATATCTTTTCTCTAACCCATAAGTTTAAAACTACAAAACAAGTAAAAAATAGATTATATAAATTATTTTAAAAATATCCAAATATGTCATTAATAAAAGAATTTACAAAGAACCTTCAACCAATAATAGTTTAAATTGACGTTAAATAAAGCACCGTCCGTACGTATACACTTGTTGATGTGTATAAACGCACACCGTCACTGCGTACGTATACACCTATGAATGACAGCCTCGTTATGAAGACGTGTCACATGACAAACGTCTTCAAATATTCACAAACATTCCACCAATCAACTTAGTGACTTATTTATATTTTATATCACTGTGCTCCACTGTTGCTAAATTTGGTCCACTGAACCAGTTTACCGTAGTACTATTTCGGAAGTAAATAAAGGCATAAATGGCGCTCCGTAGAAGTAGAGAATGTTCGATCGTCGAAATGACACTCTGAATATACCTCCACATTTTGGGGATTTGGCGTTACTGTATTTTTCCCAATCTGAGACAGGCTACAGTACAGCATAATTTAAATTATCAACGCTGACCAAAGAAGGAAGGATATTGACATTATCAATGAACAATGTTATTGTTATATCATATTTGTTTCTCAATCTTTAAATAAAATTACCAGGATTGGTGACATTTATAGAAACTTGCGTCGTCAACTCAGAGATAGTCATTCATTTTCCGTCCGGGTACGACGGTAAGTAAGGCCACAGTTACTTGTGGCATCATGATGGAGTAATCTTCACTCCATGCTTGTGGTGGTATACTCGCTGCCTCCTGCTAACAGGCGATGTGAAAATTGTACTCGCGTCCAATAACGACAATGGCCTTTATTTATTCGCGCGTTATTTATTACCGTTCTGCATTTTATGGCATTATCAATCAATCAACTTATCAATCAATATTGAAACACTAGTTATAGTTTATTAATTTACAAAATTGAAAAGCAAAAGTGAACTTTTCTTTATCTTTAGGGGATAATCCCCTGAATAATTATGCATATAAGAGCCCATGTTTGCGAGGAAAAAAAAGTATAAAATACACCACTAAACAATGTGTCCACATATACTTCGATATTAAAAATCATATAATCAATCAAGCCATCAAAATATAACCAAGCCTCACCAGTAAAAATTGAAAATTATACAAAATGGGATATTATGGATGGTATAGGCCTATATATGAAAATATTGTTGAAAAGTGATATTGTACTTTGAATCTTGGTGCCAACCTAATTATATAGCTTTAACATTAATAAACTTTAAAAAAGAAATCACAGATATATAGGAAATAATGTTTCTTTGAAGGAATAAAATGTATAGGCCTATACTTGATGTCGAAATTTCCAGACGGGTATATCGCTTTAAGCGATGCATGCGCATCAACCAAAGACGAGGTTGAAACATCGGATTCTCTTATGTAAAGAAATGTCTTATCACTGTTCATTCAAAACAGAGATACTCCAACACATTTATTTATTTTATTTTGTTCTTTCTTTAAACTGAAATACACTTTCAATACAAATTTACTGATTTCCAAAGTGGTTCAGTAAACATACAGTATTTTACAACAAAAATAAAATATAAAAGAAAAACAAAAAGAAAGAAAACTGATATAAAACTATTTACAATTGTGAAGGCAAAAGGTTAATACATATGTTTTCATAGTGAAGATTTAAAAGTTGCCAAAGACATATTATGGAGTTCTGATTTTATGTTATTTGGTAGAGAATTCCATAGTTTAGTTGATCTATAAACAAAAGTTCTTTTAGCCTGAGAGTTATTCCATAAAGTCATTATTACACATATACCCAAGCACATTATCTATGTATTTTCCACTCTGTCTGATCTAATTAATACCCCTTTTTTTACACTGCCAAGCTATGTGAAAGTGTTCTCTTCTTTTTATTGTATAGGTTTGCAGGTTTAATTTTTGTTTTAGTCATAGTCAATTAGTGTAGTGTAGTACAGTGTATGAGGTTCTACAGCTAATTAAATATGCAAGGTCTTGTACTCACACCTCCTAAATATTGGGCATAGGTATGTAAACAAAGACAGATATCATGTATCAAGTTATCTTAATCTCTAGAATTCACTTCTATTAGAACATCAGTGCTGTGAACATCATAGTCTTTTTAGTCCAGTCAAAATAGTACCTTCACCCACCACTAATTGCAAAAGAATTTTTTTTACTACAATACATTTTAGTATGGTCCCCTAAACACTATACTAAAAGTCCCCCAAAATCCCAACATGGGAAATTTGTCTAATTTGCATAATATGCAAATTAGCCTTTTTTCATGATGAATTAATCTATTTTCTTTATAAATGTGCATAAAATGCTGCAATTCAATCAAATTAAGCAGTAAAACTCACATTTTCATGGTCAATAGAAAGATTAAACACGCGTTAGGAATAAATTAGAATAAATTTGCATATTATTCAAAATTAACATTCCAAATGTCGTATTTTTGTTTTAATAGTGAATTTTCGAAATGAAAATATGCATATTAATAACATTAATAGGATTATGTATAATTTGTAATTAGCTCCTTCATACAGTAATCACGCAACGAGGATCTTAAATTTGGATTCAATAAAACAATGTCTAAAGAACCACCTTGATTTTAAAATTTAAATCAAATTTGCATATAATTTAGGCAAATTCGGATCATCTAAACTGTAATATTGTTCTTGATTTTACCTGTTTAAAAATAATCGGGAATAAATAAAGCACTTTATGATTCTGGAATTTCAAATGTTGTAAAGCATATCAATCATTATCACTGAGATCATCTATATCTACTGAAGAAGAGTTTGTGCAACTGAAACCTTTGCACACCCCACATATCCATGTACAACTAATTGAATATAGTTTACAAGTGCATCTGCTAGTACTGCAACCAGTTTTGCAGTTACATCTGATTTATCTTGATCAACTTTTCAGGTGCAGCCTGGAGATGTGTGTGGCAGCAGTTGTCCATTAGTTACCTTCCATCTCAATTCTTCTGCTTTCATTTGTGCAGCAGTTTCTTTCCATGTTTATATCTGAAAATATACTGGCAGACTATGGTATTGTGTAGCTGCAGATTACAAAGGCAATGTCTGTGGTTCAACACATGTGCTACTCTTTACCACCTTCTCACAGAATCGCTTGTACCGTAGAACGTATATACTTTCACCATACTTGCCCTTATAGAGATGAATCAGAGAGTCTTCTCCTGCTGCAATTATATCTTTCTTTGTCGCACCCTCTTTAGTAACCAGGTCAGAAAATTGCTGGAAATCAACACTGTTCTGGACTTGCTTCAGTGCTACATTTCCGATCTATACCAAATACTCTCGACGTTGTGTCGCATCCAAGTAAAGCATGCACAAAGAAAAGTCTGGAACATAATTTATTCCCCAAGATCATCACTGTTTTCTGTATGTTCCATACCTTGTGCTTTTTGGTGTTGGTCTTTATTTCTGGTATAAAAGAGGTCCTTCTCAATTGTATCTCCATAATAGCAAAGCAGGATTAGCAAATCAGATCGTCACCAACTCCCTTGCCGACTCAACTGCTGTCTTGACAATTAGGATATCTGCATCTCCTTTGGCATGAATTGTTGTATAACCTGCCTTTTCAAGATGTAAACTCAGCAAATGAAGAAATCGTTGCTTGTTTACTTTGTTGGTCAGAAATTCATTTTTCTTCTTAATTAGCAAAGTCTCTCCTGTAAACAAAAAATTTGGTCCCTTGGAACTGCCTGTACGTCTGCAGTGTGTAGCATCTTTGATTGCAGGTCCATCTTCATAACCATCAAATACAATAGTTGGAATTCCATACCGACTTGTCACATATGATACATATTTATGACAACATTATCGAATAATGCAGTTGGATGACTGCAAAATTCATATTTAAATAAATTTGCGGGATCTCCCACCTCTTCACGTGTTGCGATAACACTTAATCGCTGAAAGAGTAATTGTGGATCAACTTGGACTGGATCTCCGCAAATGACAACAGCTGTTTTGGATCCAAGTGTGACTGCTTGTTTTTTTTCTTTGGAAAGAGAACTCATCAATGTTCTTTCCAACCATCGATTCAAGTATACGCTGGCCCACATACCTTGCCTGGTCAACATTTACATTGTCAGTAGCAGCAACACCACTTACTATGCTACGCAGTGATGACTCACTACCAAATGGATCCCACTCCTTGAATGCTTCGATTAGTTTTAAGTATCTTCTGTGTCTCTTTTTTGACGAGATTGTGATGTGTCTTTGTGTTGCTCCCTAGTGTTGTAGTTAACACTGGTGAGCTCTTGCATTGCAAAGTTTACCTCGGCACAAGAAGGCATTCCCAGTACCCAGGTCAACCGATGAACTTCTGTCATGCCTCTACCTCTCGTTAACCCACCACGTCCACTTGTTTTGACACTTCTCATTAGGACTTGCTCAATAATAAGATCGGTAGATAGTCCTGCCCAGTACCGATCACTTCTTCTAATCACATGATCATAAATCATATGAAGTTGGTGTAGACATTGGGGTGAGTCTTTTCGAGTTGGTACATTTTTTGCAAGTACAGATACGCAGATTTTGTGTACAGGTTATGCCCAGCCGCAGCAGAAAAAGGTAACATATCCTTTACTGCTGAAAGATGTAAAGTCCAATTCCCACGTTCAGCTTTTATGAATTTTTTAAAAACAGCAACCATGTCCAAATATTGCAACCAGAGTTGGGCAGTCCTTTTATCACTAAGTAAGTTCCGCTCGTCTTTCAATCTATGAGTAATTCTTGTAAGGACATCTGAAGAGGAAAGGTCAATATGAGCGTCGGGATCATTTATTAGATTATCCAAAATCTTACTGGCTTCGAGCAAATCTTGATCTGGCCGTGTGTTTGGAATAATGTCAGCATCAACTTCTATTTCCATTTCTTCTAAATGTTCTGTTGTTTGATCGTTCTCACAGGTTGTTTCCGTGTCTTGATTGTGTTGTAGTTGATCAGGTTGAAAAGGGGATATAGGAAGCATTAGCTAGTAATATGGTATGTAAGGCAGCATCAACCAAGAGATGTCCTCGGACTGCTCTGGAGATTGCTTTTCCACTCAGCATATGCTTGACGGCATTTCCTGCATATGCTACTTCAAGGATCACCTGTAGACCACTTCCTGCCATAATATAACCAATGCAGCCCAAGAAGCTCATTTCCATATGTAAGCCCTCTAGTCTCAGGACAATAGACTTCAGATAACTGCAATCTGGCTCTGATTCGATGATCATCATGGCTTTCCACCAAAGTGGTTGATCAAATGTAATAACGAGTGTGACATTGTATGCCTTAGCTTGTTCACAAACATACGAGAGTGTGGAGAAGATACATGACATGTCAGATGGATTTAAATCTATCATGAGCAGGAATTTCCAGGATAATTACCATGATTTACGGCCTGCATTAGACCTGACCACCCAGGCATTTTGGGGCGAAGAGCAAATACCACGTCCCACAGAAGATCAACATGATACGTTGAATCATACACTTCCATTGATTGAAGTCCTGTGTGCTGGGATTTGAAAGTTTTGATGTTAATCCTGCCTACTTTGATGATGTTGTAACTGACATTCTAGGTACAGGTTTATGTAGACATTTTTCTGGTGTAAAAGTGGCAATGAGTCCCATCATTCTATGAAATGTTCCAAAATGATTTATATAACTGATTCCTAACAATCTGGATGCAGTGTATGGTAAAACCTGAAATTCATGATGTACAATATTCACACATAGATGTGATGACTTTTTTATATGGTTCATGTATTCAGGAAAACCCCACTTGTTTGTTGTGTATTTGTGTATCCAGTCTATTGGTAATTTGCATATTTTGTAAATATTCATAAACTGTAATTTGATTAAGGGTATGACTGTCTTGTTTATATATTATGAATACTTTTGCTGACTTTCTGATATATGACTTCTAGTTCATTTATATTTTCTGCCAAAACCTTACCGGTACTTGCTTATTTAGTTAGGTGCTTCCAGTCTAATGTTTATACCCAGAATAAAGGTACTTCTATTTATGAGCTAATTTGCATATTATGTAAATTATAAGCATTATACTGAAATGAAATAAAAGTATGGCTATCATGGTAATTGGTCATTAATACTTCTGAAGATTTAATTGTTTAAATCAGACCATCCAAACTAAAGTTTTAGCATAATTCTGATCTGTTTTACACAATTTCAATAACTAATTTGCATATTATGCAAATTAGAATCAAATAATTAATTTAAAAGTATGTTTATCTTGTTCACTGACCATGACAACATACCTTTGAACACTTAATTTGTTTCAATTGGACAGTCCAATCCAAAGTTATGGCAATATTTTGATTTTTTTCTAATGGCGGAAGCTAATTTGCATATTATGCAAATTAGCAAATTTCCCATGCTTAGATTTTTGGGGACTTTTAGTATGTTGATTAGGGAGCCATGCTGAAATGCACTGCAGTGAAATAAATTCTTTTGCAATTAGTGGTGGGTGACCCCCTTTTATTTGCTAGATTGACTGGACTATTTCTGCAGAGTTTATTTAAAATTAACATTACCAAAACTCAATTTTGTAATTTGTTAACTGTAAGTAAAATCAATATTACAATTTTCTTGTTGATTTAACTATGTAGGTTTATGTAATGAATTAGTTTATATTATTAACATACAGAACAGCATGTACAGTGTCACAATGTAATGGTGTGGCCAATCAGATTATAAGGGACATAAATTATTTTGGACTAGTAGGTTAGGACTAGTAGGTTAGGACTAGTAGTTGAACCTGAATGAATGGCATACTGTTACAGTGTTTTGTATAATTATTTTAGTAGGGAGTACCTGTACCTCATTAACAGTCGATGTATAAGGGTTGCAGTGTTGCGTATGTCTTTATACTTTCCGTTAATAATAATTAAACAATTATTTAATCAAACTTCGTAATCTAGTAATTTAATAAAGCTCAATATAAAGTAACAAATGTCAAGAATAAGTAAACGACAGAAAATAAATATTCCTTTGCTTTATAATTAATCAGTTGCTTCTGAGTTATTATTTAGTATAAACTATATTCCTTTCACTAGTTCCTATGTGGACATATTGTGTTGGCATTAAAGACCCATTCCCTACAATTTGTGATGTCTTGTAAAAATAATGCATATATATTACTTCATTTTTTTTTTTTTTTAAACTGGTGGTCACGATCACTTAAAGTTGTCCGCAACTTATTTTGACCTCCATCCGCACATTTTTGATGTTTTTCTTGTTTATTGTAATTTTCTTTTTGCAATTTGTAATTTGTAATTTTTATCTTTTATTTTAAAATGTGTGGAGAAACTAATAAAACAAACAAACAAACAAAACTTTTACTTAAACCCGGTCATTCCTTGTCTTAAATGTACGTTTTATTTTATGGTAATTTTAACCATTCAAAGATGAAATTTGTTATCGCAATAGGACCATAGAGTTATTTTTACATTAAATGTAGTTTTTGACCTTAAATTGGATTTAAAAAACGTACTACTGTAGGAATGGGACATTAAACCAAACTTGTGTCATGTCCAGATAAATTTCCATTTCACACCTGATTCAGAACCCGGAAAGTGTCAGACACTGGTTGCGTGTATTTACACTGCAAAATACTAACCCGTGTAAATGTTCTAGATTAATTGAAATATCGCCCTCTCACGCATGAAGAGAGACCCTGTAACGGTCTGCTCATTATCACCTTACTTTTTTTATGGCAATACAAACAAATTGTGTTTACTCGTGAAAAATAATATTTCTGAAAAAAAATAACGAACAAATAACTATACATTTAATTATTTAATATGTGAAAAAAGAAAAAAAATCTGTCTTAATTGTATGTAAATTAAATACTATAGTGAGCAAGGATAGCAACCAACCTGAAAAAATATGCAGGACTGTTTACACCGCGAATACGCAAGTACATAAGTTCGTTCCAGGTTGACTTGATGCGGAATACATTGCACATCACTTAAGGGCCTTTCACACCTGTTCCGGCATGGTTCTGGTTCGGCGAATCGAACGGCAATGTTTCGTTTTCACTATGCTCCACATGGCTATGAAACATTGGCTTTGCCAGCGCCAGACTGGAACCGTGCAGACGGGCCCTTTACCCGTGTGGTTCAGCGACCGGGTTGACTTTTTACCTTGTTTAAACCGGCCTGAATTTCTGCGTCCCAGGTACAATTTGGGTTACTTAATTCTGGATCAACTTGATTTGAGTTGTTATTTGTCCTAGACTCCTACTGTAAATTCAAACTATACTTTCAAATGATGTTTTTATTTACAATATAATTTTGTACACAATTTTAATTTCAGTGATTTTTTTTTATGAATGGTAGGTAATTTCTTTTTTTCAGTGACTTCTTGAGAGTGTACCAATACCCAGCGGTGGACAGCCGGGGCAAGTCAGGCTTACAGTACTTATGCCATCTATGAATAATGAATTTATACAAATGTGAACATTGTGGAGATAAACTTCAAACACACCAAGAGTTTAAATTTCTTCGATGTCAAGTGAACGTTGTCAGACTTTGTCTAGATTTAAATAGTGGATGGAGCAGACATTTGGGAGAGTACACAGAAGAGACGCCATATGAATGTGTACATTGTGGAAAGAAATTCAACCAGAATGACAATCTGAAAAAACATATGAGAATACACACAGGAGAGAAACCATATGAATGTGAACATTGTGGGAAGAAATTCAACCAGAATGACAATCTGAAAAAACATATGAGAATACACAAAGAAGAGACACCATATGAATGTGAACATTGTGGGAAGAAATTCAACCGGAATGACGATCTGAAAAAACATACGAGAATACACACAGGAGAGAAACCATATGAATGTGAACATTGTGGGAAGAAGTTTAACCAGAGTGACGATCTGAAAAGACATTTGAAAATACACACCAGAGAGACAACATATGAATGTGAACCTTGTGGGAAGAAATTCAACCGGAATGACAGTTTGAAAAAACATATGAGAATACACACAGGAGAGAAACCATATGAATGTGAACATTGTGGGAAGAAATTTAACCGGAATGACAGTTTGAAAAAACATATGAGAATACACACAGGAGAGAAACCATATGAATGTGAACATTGTGGGAAGAAATTCAACCAGAATGACGATCTGAAAAAACATATGAGAATACACACAGGAGAGAAACCATATGAATGTGAACATTGTGGGAAGAAATTTAACCGGAATGACAGTTTGAAAAAACATATGAGAATACACACAGGAGAGAAACCATATGAATGTGAACATTGTGGGAAGAAATTCAACCAGAATGACGATCTGAAAAAACATATGAGAATACACACAGGAGAGAAACCATATGAATGTGAACCTTGTGGGAAGAAATTTAACCGGAATGACAGTTTGAAAAAACATATGAGAATACACACAGGAGAGAAACCATATGAATGTGAACATTGTGGGAAGAAATTCAACCAGAATGACGATCTGAAAAAACATATGAGAATACACACAGGAGAGAAACCATATGAATGTGAACATTGTGGGAAGAAATTCAACCAGAATGACGATCTGAAAAAACATACGAGAATACACACAGGAGAGAAACCATATGAATGTGAACATTGTGGGAAGAAATTCAACCACATTGGGAATTTGAAAATTCATTTGAGAATACACACAGGAGAGAAACCATATGAATGTGAACATTGTGGGAAGAAATTCAACCAGATTGGGCATTTGAAAATTCATTTGAGAATACACACAGGAGAGAAACCATATGAATGTGAACATTGTGGGAAGAAATTCAACCACATTGGGAATTTGAAAATTCATTTGAGAATACACACAGGAGAGAAACCATATGAATGTGAACATTGTGGGAAGAAATTCAACAGTATTGGAAGTTTAAAAATTCATTTCAGAATACACACAGGAGAGACACCATATGAATGTGAACATTGTGGGAAGAAATTCAACCATATTGGGAGTTTGAAAAGACATATGAGAATACACACAGGAGAGAAACCATATGAATGTGAACATTGTGGGAAGAAATTCAACCAGATTGGGCATTTGAAAATTCATTTGAGAATACACACAGGAGAGAAACCATATGAATGTGAACATTGTGGGAAGAAATTCAACCACATTGGGAATTTGAAAATTCATTTGAGAATACACACAGGAGAGAAACCATATGAATGTGAACATTGTGGGAAGAAATTCAACCAGATTGGGCATTTGAAAATTCATTTGAGAATACACACAGGAGAGAAACCATATGAATGTGAACATTGTGGGAAGAAATTCAACCGGAATGACGATCTGAAAATACATACGAGAATACACACAGGAGAGAAACCATATGAATGTGAACATTGTGGGAAGAAATTCAACCACATTGGGAATTTGAAAATTCATTTGAGAATACACACAGGAGAGAAACCATATGAATGTGAACATTGTGGGAAGAAATTCAACCAGATTGGGCATTTGAAAATTCATTTGAGAATGCACACAGGAGAGAAACCATATGAATGTGAACATTGTGGAAAGAAATTCAACCGGAATGACGATCTGAAAAAACATACGAGAATACACACAGGAGAGAAACCATATGAATGTGAACATTGTGGGAAGAAATTCAACCACATTGGGAATTTGAAAATTCATTTGAGAATACACACAGGAGAGAAATCATATGAATGTGAACATTGTGGGAAGAAATTCAACCAGATTGGGCATTTGAAAATTCATTTGAGAATACACACAGGAGAGAAACCATATGAATGTGAACATTGTGGGAAGAAATTCAACCGGAATGACGATCTGAAAAAACATACGAGAATACACACAGGAGAGAAACCATATGAATGTGAACATTGTGGGAAGAAATTCAACCAGATTGGGCATTTGAAAATTCATTTGAGAATACACACAGGAGAGAAACCATATGAATGTGAACATTGTGGGAAGAAATTCAACCGGAATGACGATTTGAAAAAACATACGAGAAAACACACAGGAGAGAAACCATATGAATGTGAACATTGTGGGAAGAAATTCAACCACATTGGGAATTTGAAAATTCATTTGAGAATACACACAGGAGAGAAACCATATGAATGTGAACAATGTGGGAAGAAATTCAACCGGAATTGGCATTTGAAAAGACATATCAGAATACACACAGGAGAGAAACCATATGAATGTGAACATTGTGGGAAGAAATTCAACCGTATTGGGAATTTAAAAATTCATTTGAGAATACACACAGGAGAGAAACTATATGAATGTGAACATTGTGGGAAGAAATTCAACCAGAATGACGATCTGAAAAAACATGAGAATACACACAGGAGAGAAACCATATGAATGTGAAGTGGGAAGAAATTCAACCGGAATGACGATCTGAAAAAACATATGAGAATACACACAGGAGAGAAACCATATGAATGTGAACATTGTGGGAAGAAATTCAACCACATTGGGAATTTGAAAATTCATTTGAGAATACACACAGGAGAGAAACCATATGAATTTGAACATTGTGGGAAGAAATTCAACCGGAATGACGATCTGAAAAAACATATGAGAATACACACAGGAGAGAAACTATATGAATGTGAACATTGTGGGAAGAAATTCAACCATATTGGGAATTTGAAAATTCCTTTGAGAATACACACAGGAGAGAAACCATATGAATGTGAACATTGTGGGAAGAAATTAAACCGGAATGACGATCTGAAAAGACATATGAGAATACACACAGGAGAGAAACCATATGAATGTGAACATTGTGGGAAGAAATTCAACCGGAATGAATATCTGAAAAAACATATGAGAATACACACAGGAGAGAAACTATATGAATGTGAACATTGTGGGAAGAAATTCAACCAGATTGGGAATTTGAAAAAACATATGAGAATACACACAGGAGAGAAACCATATGAATGTGAACATTGTGGGAAGAAATTCAACCATATTGGGAATTTGAAAATTCATTTGAGAATACACACAGGAGAGAAACCATATGAATGTGAACATTGTGGGAAGAAATTCAACCGGAATGAATATCTGAAAAACCATATGAGAATACACACAGGAGAGAATCCATATGAATGTGAACATTGTGGGAAGAAATTCAACCTGATTGGGAATTTGAAAATTCATTTGAGAATACACACAGGAGAGAAACCATATGAATGTGAACATTGTGAGAAGAAATTTAAACATATAGGGAATTTGAGAAGACATATGAGAATACACACAGGAGAGACACCATATGAATGTGAACATTGTGGGAAGAAATTCAACCGGAATTGGCATTTGAAAAGACATATGAAAATACACACAGGAAAGACACCATATGAATGTGAACATTCTGGGAAGAAATTCAACCGGAATTGGCATTTGAAAAGACATATGAGAATACACACAGGAGAGACACCATATGAATGTGAACATTGTGGGAAGAAATTCAACCAGATCGGGAATTTGAAAATTCATTTGAGAATACACACAGGAGAGACACCATATGAATGTGAACATTGTGGGAAGAAATTCAACCGTATTGCGAGTTTGAAAAGACATATGAGAATACACACAGGAGAGAAACCATATGAATGTGAACATTGTGGAAAGAAATTTAACCAGATTGAGAGTTTGAAAACTCATTTAAGAATACACACAGGAGAGACACCATATGAATGTGAACATTGTGGAAAGAAATTTAAAGATAAAAGTAATTTGAGGAAACATTTGAGAATACACACAGGAGAGACACCATTTGAATGTGAACATTGTGGAAAGAAATTTAACCAGATTGGGAGTTTGAGAAGATATCTGAGAATACACACAGGAGAGACACCATATGAATGTTAACATTGTGGAAAGAAATTCAACCAGATTAGGAGTTTGAAAATTCATTTGCGAATACACACAGGAGAGACACCATATGAATGTGAACATTGTGGGACGAAATTCAACCAGAATGACGATTTGAAAAAACATTTGAGAATGCACACAGAAGAGACACCATATGAATGTGAACATTGTGGGATGAAATTCAACCAGAATGACGATCTGAAAAAAACATTTGAGAATACACACAGGAGAGACACCATATGAATGTGAACATTGTGGAAAGAAATTTAAAGATAAAAGTAATTTGAGGAAACATTACACAGAGGAGAGACACCATATGAATGTGAACATTGTGGGAAGAAATTTAACCAGATTGAGAGCACAGGAGAGACACCATATGAATGTGAACATTGTGGAAAGAAATTTAATCAGATTGAGAGTTAGAAAACTCATTTAAGAATACACACAGGAGAGACACCATTTGAATGTGAACATTGTGGAAAGAAATTTAACCAGATTGAGAGTTTGAAAACTCATTTAAGAATACACACAGGAGAGACACCATATGAATGTGAACATTGTGGAAAGAAATTTAACCAGAATTGAAATTTGAAAAGACATATGAGAATACACACAAGAGAGACACCATATGAATGTGAACATTGTGGAAAGAAATTTAACCAGATTGAGAGTTTGAAAACTCATTTAAGAATACACACAGGAGAGACACCATTTGAATGTGAACATTGTGGAAATAAATTTAACCAGATTGAGAGTTTGAAAACTCATTTAAGAATACACACAGGAGAGACACCATATGAATGTGAACATTGTGGAAAGAAATTCAACCAGATTGAGAGTTTGAAAACTCATTTAAGAATACACACAGGAGAGACACCATATGAATGTGAACATTGTGGAAAGAAATTCAACCAGATTGAGAGTTTGAAAACTCATTTAAGAATACACACAAGAGAGACACCATATGAATGTGACCATTGTGGAAAGAAATTTAACCAGATTGAGAGTTTGAGAAGACATTTGAGAATACACACAGGAGAGACACCATGTGAATGTGAACATTGTGGGATGAAATTCAACCAGAATGACGATATGAAAAAAACATTTGAAAATACACACAGACACTTGTATGAATGTGAACATTGTGAAAAGAAATTAAAAGACATTGATAATCTGAAAAAAACATTTGAGAATGCACACAGAAGAGACATCATATGAATGTGAACATTGTGGGAAGAAATTCAACCAGAATGACGATTTCAAAAAAGATTTGAAAAAACATCTGAGAGTACACACAGAAGAGACACCATATGAATGTAAACATTGTGAGAAGAAATTCAACCAGAATGACAATCTTAAAAAAGATTTGAAAATACGGTACACACAGGAGAGACACTTGTATGAATGTGAACATTGTGAAAAGAAATTAAAAGACATTGATAATCTGAAAAAACATTTGAGAATGCACACAGAAGAGACATCATATGAATGTGAACATTGTGGGAAGAAATTCAACCAGAATGACAATCTTAAAAAAGATTTGAAAATACACACAGGAGAGACACCATATGAATGTAATCATTGTGAGAAGAAATTCAACCAGAATGACAATCTTAAAAAAGATTTGAAAATACACACAGGAGAGACACCATATGATTGTGAACATTGTTGAAAGAAATTCAACCAGAATGACTATCTGAAAAAAAGATTTAAAAATACACACAGGAGA
Organism: Antedon mediterranea; assembly: GCF_964355755.1. Lineage (NCBI taxonomy): Eukaryota > Metazoa > Echinodermata > Crinoidea > Comatulida > Antedonidae > Antedon > Antedon mediterranea. Next base: position 20,303,953 of record NC_092675.1, read on the forward strand.
GAGACCATAATATGAATGTGAACATTGTGGAAAGAAATTCAAGCAGAAATGACATTTGAGAAGACATTTGAAAATACACACAGGAGAGACACCATATGAATGTGAACATAAAAAGAAATTCAAACTTCAAAGCAATCTGAAAATACATTTGAGAATACATATAACACACAGGAGAGACAGCATATGAATGTGAATTGTGGAAAGAAATTCAATTACAAATGGAGTTTAAGAAGACATTGGAGAATACACACAGGAGAGACACCATATGAATGTGAACATTGTAAAAAGAAATTCAACCAGCTTGGGAATTTGAGAAGACATTTGAGAATACACACAGGAGAGACACCATATGAATGTGAACATTGTAAAAAGAAATTCAACTTGATTGGGAATTTGGGAAGACATTTGAGAATACACACAGGAGAGACACCATATGAATGTGAACATTGTAAAAAGAAATTCAACTTGATTGGGAATTTGAGAAGACATTTGAGAATACACACAGGAGAGACACCATATGAATATGAACATTGTAAAAAGAAATTCAACCAGATTGGGAATTTGAGAAGACATTTTAGAATACACACAGGAGAGACACCATATGAATGTGAACATTGTGGGAAGAAATTCAAACAGAATGGGCACTTAAAAGCTCAAATGAGAGTGCACACAGGAAAAAAATCAAAAAATCATAATGGCAGGAGAAGACATTTGAGAGTGCACACAGGAGAGACATCTTAAACATTGTGGGAAGGAATTGTTCATTGATAATTAAGTTTTGTGATCTTTTTTCTCTTTAATTGTTTTATATTTTCAATATCATTGAATATTATAGTATAGGCCTAACTAATATATCTTATCAGCTCTGTCTACACTATCAAACTTTATGAGACTAAAATGTGTAGACATAGCTTTAGAGAACTTTTTTGTGATTGTTTTTTTTTCTTTTGATGTTTTATTTTCTGTTTAAAAATAAGTTTTTTTGAGCTGTGATCGTTAAAATTTTATATTTGTTGCATATTTTATATATGTTTGTTGAATTCAACATAAAGATATTGTATGATGTGTTTATGAATAAATATACAGTACCTTGAATTATTATATTGTGGGTTTTTCTCGATATACCTTCATCCTTCAAATCTTTTAGGAAAAAAAAGCACCATTATTATAAAGAAGGTCCATCTATTTTTATTTTGTGAATATTCTGTGAGACTCGACTAAAAAACCATGTTTTGTGGTATATGTTGTCATTGTACGTACGGTAAGTTAAGCTGAGCTTTTTCTCCATGATTACTTTAAGTATGCGAACTCAACCAATCCAAGTCTTGAAATTTAAGAAATTATTGTAAGATATGTAGTAACACTTTTTAAAAACTTTTTTGAAATTATTTATTACAATTGCATATGTATTTAAACAAATAGAGAGACTAGGCATCGGAATCTTAACACATTTCTATTTATATTTCTGACATAACTTAAGTATTCCTAAAATTGAGGGCGCCAAAAATAACTCTATTCCACCGACCGACAAGGGATCGATTCAACACGACGCTCTGCCGACTGAGCTATCCGGCCCTCTGGTTTATTGCAAGGCTAAAACTAGATTCGTTTCTTCAAAATTACGTCATGAATATGCAAATTTATGACGTATAAGACTATACTATTGTCACCCTTTATTACTCATGTACATTGTTGCATAACAGATAGTGCTCTAGTAACTATCGTTTGAATTCTCTCAACTCTAATAGCTGGGGTTCAACGATTCTCTACGGATTTTTTTTAAAAATAAATATAAATTGTTTTTCTTTTATTTTGAAGGAGAGATATTTAGAGAGTCAAATTAATTTAGGATAATCACAACGATATATTTAGTGTAGACAACACAATAAAACATTCTTAATATCAGGTAAAAAATAATACTGTTTCTTAATTGCTGTCCTAATGCAAATAAACACATAATAATAATTACATACACCCTGTATATTAGTACTTTAAATATCGATAGGCTTTTTCAGTTGTTGAGGCATACTGTACATTCTGGAAACTTAATTATAAAAATATTTTTTTAAACACATTTATTATAAATTTGTTCAATACACGCCCTTATATTGGAAGGTATGCTTGGTTGAATTAATTTGAAAAATCATTTAAAAAATAGGCCACGTACAAAATTATAACATTACATAAACTCATTACAAAAATACATTTATAGAAAATATTCAAAATAGCCTATAAGGAAGATTAGGAGCTTTTTTCCGTTAGGGTCCTTTCATGTGACTTATCAGGATTTAATCCAAATAATAACAATCTTTGTGAAATCGTTCGTTTATTCTTAAAGAGATGGATATATTGTTTACTGTAATATTTCTGAATACGCAAACATGAATAGTAGCAGCAAGTACTTGGGTAACATATGGTAAGAAATGATTGTTTTAAGAAAAAAAAAAGAGGGGGGAGTTAAAAAAGTATAAAGCACACATGCAGTGTGGGTTTTTTGTTCGAATTTAATCTAAAAAGCAAATAGTAATAAATAATGTAATTAAAACTACGTCACTTGTGTAGTGGCGTGGACGAATGTAAAAATAGGAAAGTTTGCACTTTGTTCGTTACACAAACTTATACATTTTGCGCATCCACCACGAGAGTAAAAAACGGAATTGCACTGGGAAGGGTTTTAATACTATACATCTAAATGAATTAATTATCTGCCATCTTTGATCCAATCTAAATTTTCCACTCTTAGCTATTCGTTTTACAAATAGTGTGATATAACGATATACTTTTATATTTAAAGGGGGGTTCCGGGTTTAAAATGAATAGTAAAAAATGTAAAATATATTTGTTTGTCTCTTGAACGGTAAAAGTTTAAATTTATATAAGCGCCCAGTGAAGCAGAACGAAGGCTGTGAAATCAGGCCAGATTACAAGTGCAGCTACGGCAAAATCACACTGTGGTTACAAAATAGAAAATTCGTGAAATGGTCCATCTTCCGACGACTCGTTATCATAAACCATATCAATTAATTTTGTAAAATTATACTTATCTGATGTAATTTTAGTCGCTCTTCCCATTTATAAAGTCATTTTTTTATGAAAATTCATCAAAACAGTGAAAAATTAGATATGTTTGCACTTTACGTTTGCCGATTTTCGCACCGACTTAGGGAAAAATCAAAATCAATGAAGCGTAACGTATACTGTACATTCCTGCTGAGGATCGAGCGAGACGAAAATACACGTGCTCTCTCTGCTGCCCATGCCTGGCATCGTCACGTGATAAGCAGATACAACAATACCAAACTGGTCGGGTCGAGTATACCCCGTCTATAATCACAACATGATGTACAGTATTTGATGGAAGGTCGACTCGACCTACCGGAATGGTATAGATAATATAGCTCGAATGAGAGAGTTGGAATATTTGTGTAGTGCAGCCTATAGTAAAAGGCCTGGTAGTATCAATTCGCATAGGGTCTACTACACTAGCTAGCTCAATTTTTAACTGGGCCGGATCGGCTAGGTCTCCTTCCTACTACCTGGTCTACTTGCTTGATGCATGAGTATCCGCTTTTTTGGAGAGTAAACTAAACCTATTTATTTTAGGCCTACTTAGACGATCGGGACACCATACGTGTGGACGGCGATCGGACCTTGTTTTGCTTCAATATTTACAGCCGATTTTGTAGAATGTTTTAGGTTTAGATTGTTTAGGAGTTTGGTTGATAGGATGGGTTTTGTTATTTATGGGCCAATCGTCTAGTAGTAGGCTAGCTAGGCCCATGGGCCCCATTGTTTTAACGTAGCCATCGTGGCATGGAATCCCTACTCAGAATGGCTCTCGCCCATATTATTATTAGGCTAGGCCTAGAGTAGTATTGTACGTGAAGCCGGTAATACGATCTGTACTATAGAGGTATAAAAATAGTTTAATTTATGACTCCGTATCTGTACTAAATTTTGTTTTTCATTAAATGTCAAATAAATATATGCTACTACTGTTATTATTACACTTTAGGCCTAGCTTAGAAAATCTACAAAAAATGTATTTCACAATGATCACAATGGTGGTCGTCGTTTGACAGGGGAGAGAGATGTAAATTAGTTGACAAACACAACGTACATGACGTCGCGAGTTTGGAATCCACTGGTGACGTGATTTTGTGAATATCTCATGAATATTAATGAGCTTCCCTAAGCTGCTAAAAAACAGACTTTCCATGAATTTACCCTAAAATGTATATGAAATTTAATTTTTTTAATTTCTCGTTATTACTTCTTCATTCTGAAATGTCTATATTGTTATAATATTTTTTATTTAATAAATAAACGATATTTAAAAGCAATTTTAAACCCAGAATCCCCCTTTAAGAAATTGACCTTTGTATCGGAATTCAAATAGGTTCACAAACTTGACCCAGAAAGTCCAAAGGAGAGTTTGTCCAGATGTTTTAATGACCATTTAGTTTATAATAGAATCCCTAAAGAAAACACTTAGCTTAATTTTGTGACTTTCCCATCGTTAAACCAGGAGTGATCGACACTATTTAAGTACAGATTTGACAGTGTCATCCATCACAGAAATACCTTATTATACCGTTAATCACTCCCACTTAAACACCCCTGGATCAACTTAGGACCAATCGTTACCCTCACAGATGATGTAATGACATTATGCAAATGAACTGAGCCAATATACTCCCAAGTTTCAGAAGGGCCCAGACACACCTTACAGCCACTTCTCCAGAAGCAGACGAACACACTTCACACCTCACTGACAGCATCATTGATCCTCCGCGTTCCTTATCTATACTTATAGTTGTATATTGTACTGAAGTATTATACTGAATAAACAATATATGTGTTACGACAGTCAAGCGAGTAAAGAGTCTTCATTAGTACCTCAACAACCCAAACATTATATTACAATAGTACATATTTTTTGCTATCACACGCGCCAATACCATCGGGGTATCATAAGGGAAGCTCAGTTTAACTACATTTGGGCGATCTAAATTACTGATCATTTTGGTTTTAGCAAGGTTAATAGGATATTTATGACGTAATGATCAATTACGTAATACACGTATAAATAGACTTTTATCAGCTTTTCAGTCATGTACTTGGTGGCGTAACGGGTAATGCTCAGTTTTGAGTGCTATCGGCTGGGGTTCGAACCTCGACGGATTTTTTTTTTTTATGAATATTGCTTTTTTTTAAAAGAGATATAGTGACACTGTATTGTCGAATATGGATGGCACCATACCGGTAGGTATTCAAATATGCTTAATCGATGTAAAAATACTTTTAAAATAATAATCAATCATCTTTTTCTTATCTCGTAAAAACTTTTATTACAATTCCTTGGAAGTCATTCTAAGAAATAATACATCACCTGAAACCTGTAATAATTGTATAATATAAAATATTACACATTTTCTGTATGTAGTAGGTAGTTTAAGCGTATACACACATTCTCACGATGCCATTGCGTACACATTGTGATGACAGCCTGGTTATGAAGACGTGTCACATGACAATCACAGTAAAATATTCACAAACCAATCCGATCGGCCTACACATTCAATGTCATTTCATTTCATTTCATTTATTTATTTCACTTTACAACTATATAAATATACAGTGGAGGAGCCTAAAAGAAAGCAAAGCTTGTGGTGAATAGGCTCCTCAAAACAAAACAAAAATAAAATAGAAATAATATATAACACAATTAGAAACTTCAAAAAACAACAATTTAACTAATATCTTTTCTCTAACACATAAGTTTAAAACTAAAAAACAAGTAAAAAATAGATTATATAAATTATTTTAAAAATATCCAAATTTGTCATTAATAAAAGAATTTACAAAGAACCTTCAACCAATAATAGTTTAAATTGACGTTAAATAAAGCACCGTCCGTACGTATACACTTGTTGATGTGTATAAACGCACACCGTCACTGCGTACGTATTATTATACGCCTATGAATGACAGCCTCGTTATGAAGACGTGTCACATGACAAACGTCTTCAAATATTCACAAACATTCCACCAATCAACTTAGTGACTTATTTCTATTTTATATCACTGTGCTCCACTGGTGCTAAATTTGATCCACTGAACCAGTTACCGTAGTACTATTTCTATTTCGGAAGTAAATAAAGGCATAAATGGCGCTCCGTAGAAGTAGAGAATGTTCGATCGTCGAAATGACACTCTGAATATACCTCCTCCACATTTTGGGGATTTGGCATTATTTTTCCCAATCTGGCATTAATTATTGAGGCTACAGTACAGCATAATTTAAATTATCAACGCTGACCAAAGAAGGAAGGATATTGACATTATCAATGACAATGTTATTGTTATATCATATTTGTTTCTCAATCTTTAAATAAAATTACCAGGATTGGTGACATTTATAGAAACTTGCGTCGTCAACTCAGAGATAGTCATTCATTTTCCGTCCGGGTACGACGGTAAGTAAGGCCACAGTTACTTGTTGCATCATGATGGAGTAATCTTCACTCCATGCTTGTGGTGGTATACTCGCTGCCTCCTGCTAACAGGCGATGTGAAAATTGTACTCGCGTCCAATAACGACAATGGCCTTTATTTATTCGCGCGTTATTTATTACCGTTCTGCATTTTATGGCATTATCAATCAACTTATCAATCAATATTGAAACACTAGTTATAGTTTATTAATTTACAAAATCGAAAAGCAAAAGTGAACTTTTATTTATCTTTAGTGGATAATCCCCTGAATAATTATGCATATAAGAGCCCATGTTTGCGAGGAAAAAAAAGTATAAAATACACCACTAAACAATGTGTCCACATATACTTCGATATTAAAAATCATATAATCAATCAAGCCATCAAAATATAACCAAGCCTCACCAGTAAAAATTGAAAATTATACAAAATGGAATATTATGGATGGTATATATGAAAATATTGTTGAAAAGTGATATTGTACTTTGAATCTTGGTGCCAACCTAATTATAGCTTTAACATTAATAAACTTTAAAAAAGAAATCACAGATATATAGGAAATAATGTTTCTTTGAAGGAATAAAATGTATAGGCCTATACTTGATGTCGAACTTTCCAGACGGGTATATCGCTTTAAGCGATGCATGCGCATCAACCAAAGACGAGGTTGAAACATCGGATTCTCTTATGTAAAGAAATGTCTTATCACTGTTCATTCAAAACAGAGATACTCAAACACATTTATTTATTTTATTTGTTCTTTCTTTAAACTGAAATAAACTTTCAATACAAATGTACTGATTTCCAAAGTGGTTCAGTAAACATATTTACAACAAAAATAAAATATAAAACAAAAACAAAAAGAAAGAAAACCGATATAAAACTATTTACAATTGTGAAGGCAAAAGGTTAATACATATATGTTTTCATAGTGAAGATTTAAAAGTTGTCAAAGACATATTATGGAGTTCTGATTTTATGTTATTTGGTAGAGAATTCCATAGTTTAGTTGATTTATAAACAAAACTTGTTTTAGCCTGAGAGTTATTCCATGAAGTCATTATTACACATATACCCAAGCACATTATCTATGTATTTTCCACTCTGTCTGATCTAATTAATACCCATTTTTTTTACACTGCCAAGCTATGTGAAAGTGTTCTCTTCCTTTTATTATTGTATAGTTTTGCAGTTTTAATTTTTGTTTTAGTCATAGTCAATTGACTATGTTTTAGTGTAGTGTATTAAGTATATGAGGTTCTACAGCTAATTAAATATGCAAGGTCTTAATTGTACTCACACCTCATAAATATTGGGCATAGGTATGTAAACAAAGACAGATATCATGTATCAAGTTATCTTAATCTCTACAATTCACTTCTATTATAACATCAGTGCTGTGAACATCATAGTCTTTTCTTCTGCAGAGTTTCTTTAAAATTAACATTACCAAAACTCAATTTTGTAATTTGTTAACTGTAGTGTAAGTAAAAAATCAATATTACAATTTTCTTGTTATACAATTATGATTTAACCATGTAGGTTTATGTAATGATTTAGTTTGTGTTATTAACATACAGAACAGCATGTACAGTGTCACAAACACAATGTAATGGTGTGGCCAATCAGATTATAAGGGACATAAATTATTTTGGACTAGTAGGTTAGGACTAGTAGGTTAGGACTAGTAGGTTAGGACTAGTAGGTTAGGACTAGTAGGTTAGGACTAGTAGGTTAGGACTAGTAGGTTAGGACTAGTAGGTTAGGACTAGTAGGTTAGGACTAGTAGGTTAGGACTAGTAGGTTAGGACTAGTAGGTTAGGACTAGTAGGTTAGGACTAGTAGGTTAGGACTAGTAGGTTAGGACTAGTAGTTGAACCTGAATGAATGGCATACTGTTACAGTGTTTTGTATAATTATTTTAGTAGGGAGAACCGGTATTAACAGTCGATGTATAAGGGTTGCAGTGTTGCGTATGTCTTTATACTTTTTAATAATTAAACAATTATCTAATCAAACGTTTCGTGCGTTAGCATCGCACTTTTTCAAGGTAGTGGTTTCAGCTTGGTTTGCCGACACTGATCATGGCATAGTCACGTGATGTTGTTGTGACATGCGCCCTCTCTGAGTTATTTCTTGAATACCTCTGGGTGAATCCCAGAGGGGTCCGCCCCGGCCGGCCGTCTCACTTCTAACAGGTCATCATATATGTGTGGCAGCCACTTTCCTCCTTGGTCTCTGTTCATGTTGTTTCCAGTTTTTCTAATTGTAATTGCTTCTTGCCATCCTCTCTTGTTGATGTTTCCCTCTTTCTTTAACACTTTCGCCTCCCAATTAGGTGTATGGTTTTCCTTTATAGCATGGTCTGTGATTGCAGATTTATGTGTAATGTTTGATTGTGACATTCTGCTTGACCTTGTCATGACTCCTTTCATGTGATCTTCTACATCTTTTTTATGTTCTTTTATTCTGTTTCCCAGTTTTCTACCAGTTTCTCCTATGTATATTAAGTTGCAATTCATACAGGGTACACCATACACTACTCCACTTGTGTCCTCCGGCTTAATCTTATCTTTTGGGTGTACTAGATGCGATCTTAATTTGTTTTGGGGTACGAAGTAAGAGTTAATTTTATGGCTAGTGAGCGTTCTACGTATCTTTTCGGATAGCCCTCTCACATAGGGTAAAGCTACGCTGCCACGCATGTCTTGTTTGTTTTCTCCTTTTTTCTGGCTATTTTCTGTTTTTTTGTGTATCACTCTATTGATGGCCCAATTTGGATATTCACATATATTAATTAAGTACCTTTTGGATGTGCTTCATCTCTTCTCTTTTGCTCTGCTGTGTTGTTACAATGTTTTGGCATCTGTCCACTAGTGTGTTGATGACGCTCAGCTTGTGCTCAAGAGGATGCCTTTTTGATTTGAAGTTTAAGTATTGGTCAGTATGTGTGGGTTTCCTGTAAATCGAAGTTTTTGTAGTACCGTCAGTTTTTAGGGTGATGAGGCAGTCCAAGAACGGAAGAGTGTTATCGGTCATTCTTTCTGTAGTAAACTTGATACTTTTAGTAGGGTCTATGGTGTTAAGATGTTTGTTAAGATCTTCTATAGATTCTTTTTTGACCACAGCTAACACATCATCTACATACCTTCGCCAATAAGTGGGTCTGATGTTGTCATTTGCCCTGCTTATGGCCTCAGTCTCCAACCATTCTAAAAACAGGTTAGCAACGATTGGGTTAATTGGACTTCCCATAGCTATGCCAGATTTTTGCCTGTATATGATGTTTCCAAAACTAAAGTATGCGGTGTTCACGACCAGAGACAACAGTTCCATAACATATTCTACTTTCAGTTTTGTACGGTTTTGTAGCGTTTGGTCAGCCCTCAAGCATTCATATATTATTTCCAGTGATTTTTCTGTAGGGGTTTTTGTAAACAAAGACACTACATCAAAAGAAACAAAGGTTTGGTTAGGTGACACATGAAGATCTTTTAGTTCGGTGGCTAGTTCTTTAGAGTTGTTTATTGAGTGTGTGGTGTTGCCAACCATTGGTTTTAGAATATCTCTTAGAAATTTGGACACCTCATAGTAAATGGAGTCTATGCCATCTACGATTTGCCTCAAAGGCCAATTTGGTTTATGAATTTTAGGTGTGCAATATAGCCTCGGAGTTTTTTCCGCTGTCGGGAATAATTTACATTTTTCCCCATATGTGATTTTTTCACTTAAGCAATCTATTTAGGGTGTTCACCAAAGCACGTTTATATTTTGGAGTGGGGTTTGATTTGAGTTGTTCATATACTTGGTCGTCGGATAACATCTAACTAACCTTAGCTTTATAACCTGTTGTGTTTACTACAACCGTAGCATGGCCTTTGTCAGCAGGTAAAATTGTAATTTCATGATCTTCTTTTAGCAATTTTAGCCCTGTTCTTTCTTTGGCTGATAAGTTTGGAGATGGAGGTTTGTATGATTTTATTAGTGAAACGATCTTACCTCGTATATGACCCCTCTGGGATTCACCCAGAGGTATTCAAGAAATAACTCAGAGAGGGCGCATGTCACAACAACATCACGTGACTTATGCCATGATCAGTGTCGGCAAACCAAGCTGACACCACTACCTTGAAAAAGTGCGATGCTAACGCACGAAACGTTGGTATTAAAGTTTCAACGTTTATTTCCACCTTCATGAAAAACGAAAATTTGATTTCAAAAATATTTTGGGAAGGAGATGAATTTTTTCAATTTTATAATAAAGCTCAATATAAAGTAACAAATGTCAAGAATAAGTAAAGGACAGAAAATAAATATTCCTTTGCTTTATAATTAATCAGTTGCTTCTGAGTTATTATTTTGTATAAACTATATTCATTTCACTAGTTCCTATGTGGACATATTATGTTGGCATTAAAGACCCATTCCCTACAATTTGTGATGTCTTGTAAAAATAATGCATACAGTATATTACTTTTAAAAACATTAAACCCGGTCATTCCTTGTCTTAAATATACGTTTTATTTTATGGTAATTTTAACCATTCAATGATGAAAAAGGTTATCGCAATAGGACCATAGAATTATTTTTACATTAAATGTAGTTTGTGACCTTAAATTGGATTTAAAAAACGTACTGTAGGAATGGGACTTTAAACCAAACTTGTGTCATGTCCAGATAAATTTCCATTTCACACCTGATTCATTAACCCGGAAAGTGTCAGACACTGGTTGCGTGTATTTACACTGCAAAATACCAACCCGTGTAAATGTTCTAGATTAATTGAAATATCGCCCTCTCATGGATGAAGAGACACCATGTAATGGTCTGCTCATTATCACCTTAATTTTTTTATGGCAATACAAACAAATTGTGTCTACTCGTGAAAAATAATATTTCTGAAAAAAAATAACAAAAAAATAACTATACATTTAATTATTTAATATGTGAAAAAAAAAAAAAATCAGTCTTAATTGTATGTAAATTAAATACTATAGTGAGCAAGGATAGCAACCAACCGGAAAAAACACGCGGGACTGTTTACACCGCGAATACGCATCAGGTTGACTTGATGCAGAATACATTGCGCATCACTTAAGGGCCTTTCACACCTGTTCCGGCATGGTTCTGGTTCGGCAAATCGAATGGCAATGTTTCATTTTCACTATGCTCCACATGGCTATGCGCCAATCGATATGCGCATGGCCGCGTAAAAATGAAACATTGGCTTTGCCAGCGCCAGACTGGAACCGTGCAGACGGGTCCTTTACCCGTGTGGTTCAGAAACCGGGTTGGAATTTCTGCGTCCCAGGTACAATTCGGGTTACTTAATTCTGGATCAACTTGATTTGAGTTGTTATTTGTCCTAGACTCCTACTCTAAATTCAAACTATACTTTCAAATGATGTTTTTATTTACAATATAATTTAGTACACAATTTTTATTTCAGTGATTTTTTTAATGAATGGTGGGTAATTTCTTTTTTTCAGTGACTTCTTGACAGTGTACCAATATCCAGCGGTGGACAGCCGGGGCAAGTCAGTCTTACAGTACTTATGCCATCTGTGAATAATGAATTTATACAAATGTGAACATTGTGGAGATAAACTTCAAACACACCAAGAGTTTAAATTTCTTCGATGTCAAGTGAACGTTGTCAGACTTTGTCTAGATTTAAATAGTGGATGGAGCAGACATTTGGGAGAGTACACAGAAGAGACGCCATATGAATGTGTACATTGTGGAAAGAAATTCAACCAGAATGACGATCTGAAAAAACATTTGAAAATGCACAAAAAAGAGACACCATATGAATGTGAACATTGTGGGAAGAAATTCAACCAGAATGACGATTTCAAAAAACATTTGAGAATGCACACAGAAAAGACACCATATGAATGTGAACACTGTAGGAAGAAATTCAACCAGAATGACGATCTGAAAAGACATATGAGAATACACACAGGAGAGACACCATATGAATGTGAACATTGTGGAAAGAAATTCAACCAGAATGACGATCTGAAAAAACATTTGAGAATGCACACAGAAAAGACACCATATGAATGTGAACATTGTGGGAAGAAATTCAAACAGAATGATGATTTGAAAAAACATATGAGAATGCACACAGGAGAGAAACCATATGAATGTGAACATTGTGGGAAGAAATTCAAACAGAATGATGATTTGAAAAAACATATGAGAATGCACACAGGAGAGAAACCATATGAATGTGAACATTGTGGGAAGAAATTCAACCGGAATGACAGTTTGAAAAAACATATGAGAATGCACACAGGAGAGAAACCATATGAATGTGAACATTGTGGAAAGAAATTCAACCGGAATGACAGTTTGAAAAAACATATGAGAATGCACACAGGAGAGAAACCATATGAATGTGAACATTGTGGAAAGAAATTCAACCAGAATGACGATCTGAAAAAACATTTAAAAATGCACAAAGAAGAGACACCATATGAATGTGATCATTATGGGAAGAAATTTAACCGGAATGACGATTTGAAAAAACATATGAGAATGCACACAGAAGAGACACGATATGAATGTGAACATTGTGGGAAGAAATTCAACCGGAATGACGATTTGAAAAAACATATGAGAATGCACAGAGAAGAGACACCATATGAATGTGAACATTGTGGGAAGAAATTCAACCAGAATGACGATTTGAAAAAATATTTGAAAATGCACACAGAAGAGACACCTTATGAATGTGAACATTGTGGGAAGAAATTCAAAAACAATGATGATCTGAAAGAACATTTGAGAATGCACACAGGAGAGAAACCATATGAATGTGAACATTGTGGGAAGAAATTCAACCAGAATGACAGTTTGAAAAAACGTATGAGAATACACACAGGAGAGAAACCATATGAATGTGAACATTGTGAGAAGAAATTCAAAGACAATGATGATCTGAAAAAACATTTGAGAATGCACACAGGAGAGATACCATATGAATGTGAACATTGTGGGAAGAAATTCAACCAGAATGACAGTTTGAAAAAACGTATGAGAATACACACAGGAAAGAAACCATATGAATGTGAACATTGTGGGAAGAAATTCAACCAGAATGACGATCTGAAAAAACATTTAAAAATGCACAAAGAAGAGACACCATATGAATGTGAACATTGTGGGACGAAATTCAACCGGAATGACGATTTGAAAAAACATATGAGAATGCACACAGAAGAGACACGATATGAATGTGAACATTGTGGGAAGAAATTCAACCGGAATGACGATTTGAAAAAACATTTGAAAATGCACAAAGAAGAGACACCATATGAATGTGAACATTGTGGGACGAAATTCAACCAGAATGACGATTTGAAAAAACATTTGAGAATGCACACAGAAGAGAAACCATATGAATGTGAACATTGTGGGACGAAATTCAACCAGAATGATGATTTGAAAAAACATTTGAGAATTCACACAGAAGAGACACCATATGAATGTGAACATTGTGGGAAGAGATTCAAAGACAATGATGATCTGAAAAAACATTTGAAAATGCACACAGAAGAGACACCATATGAATGTGAACATTGTGGGAAGAAATTTAAATATAAAAGTAATTTGAAAAGACATATGAGAATACACACAGGAGAGACACCATATGAATGTAAACATTGTGGAAAGAAATTCAACCAGATTGGGAGTTTGAAAACTCATTTAAGAATACACACAGGAGAGACACCATATGAATGTGAACATTGTAAGAAGAAATTTAAACATAAAGGAAATTTGAGAAGGCATTTGCGAATACACACAGGAGAGAAACCATATGAATGTGAACATTGTGGGAAGAAATTGAACCGTATTGGGAGTTTGAAAATTCATTTGCGAATACACACAGGAGAGAAACCATATGAATGTGAACATTGTGGGAAGAAATTCAACCAGATTGGGAATTTGAAAATTCATTTGAGAATACACACAGGAGAGACACCATTTGAATGTGAACATTGTGGAAAGAAATTTAACCAGATTGGGAATTTGAGAAGACATTTGAGAATGCACACAGGAGAGACACCGTATGAATGTTAACATTGTGGAAAGAAATTCAACCAGTTTAGGAGTTTGAAAATTCATTTGCGAATACACACAGGAGAGACACCATATGAATGTGAACATTGTGGGATAAAATTCAACCAGAATGACGATCTGAAAAAAAACATTTGAGAATACACACAGGAGAGACACCATATGAATGTGAACATTGTGGGATGAAATTCAACCAGAATGACGATCTGAAAAAAACATTTGAGAATACACACAGGAGAGACACCATATGAATGTGAACATTGTGGGATGAAATTCAACCAGAATGACGATCTGAAAAAACATATGAGAATACACACAGAAGAGACACCATATGAATGTGAACATTGTGGAAAGAAATTTAACCAGATTGAGAGTTTGAAAACTCATTTAAGAATACACACAGGAGAGACACCATTTGAATGTGAACATTTTGGAAATAAATTTAACCAGATTGAGAGTTTAATACACACAGGAGAGACACCATATGAATGTGAACATTGTGGGAAGAAATTTAACCAGATTGAGAGTTAGAAAACTCATTTAATATTATACACACAGGAGAAACACCATTTGAATGTGAACATTGTGGAAAGAAATTTAACCAGAATTGGAATTTGAAAAGACATATGAGAATACACACAGGAGAGACACCATATGAATGTGAACATTGTGGAAAAAAATGTTACCAGATTGAGAGTTTGAAAACTCATTTGAGAATACACACAGGAGAGACACCATTTTAATGTGACCATTGTGGGAAGAAATTCAACCAGATTGGGAGTTTGAGAAGACATTTGAGAATACACACAGGAGAGACACCATATGAATGTGAACATTGTGGGATGAAATTCAACCAGAATGACGATATGATAAAAACATTTGAAAATACGCACAGGAGAGACACTTGTATGAATGTGAACATTGTGAAAAGAAATTAAAAGACATTGATAATCTGAAAAAAACATTTGAGAATGCACACAGAAGAGACATCATATGAATGTGAACATTGTGGGAAGAAATTCAACCAGAATGACGATTTGAAAAAAAGATTTGAAAAAACATCTGAGAGTACACACAGAAGAGACACCATATGAATGTAAACATTGTGAGAAGAATTTCAACCAGAATGACAATCTTAAAAAAGATTTGAAAATACACACAGGAGAGACACCATATGATTGTGAACATTGTTGAAAGAAATTCAACCAGAATGACTATCTGAAAAAACATTTAAAAATACACACAGGAAAGAGACCATAATATGAATGTGAACATTGTGGAAAGAAATTCAACCAGAAATGACATTTGAGAAGACATTTGAAAATACACACAGGAGAGACACCATATGAATGTGAACATAAAAAGAAATTCAAACTTCAAAGCAATCTGAAAATACATTTGAGAATACATATAACACACAGGAGAGACACCATATGAATGTGAACTGTGGAAAGAAATTCAAGTACAAATGGAGTTTGAGAAGACATTGGAGAATACACACAGGAGAGACACCATTTGAATGTGAACATTGTGGAAATAAATTTAACCAGATTGAGAGTTTAAAAACTCATTTAAGAATACACACAGGAGAGACACCATATGAATGTGAACATTGTGGGAAGAAATTCAACCAGATTGAGAGTTTGAAAACTTATTTAATAATACACACAGGAGAAACACCATTTGAATGTGAACATTGTGGAAAGAAATTTAACCAGAATTGGAATTTGAAAAGACATATGAGAATACACACAGGAGAGACACCATATGAATGTGAACATTGTGGAAAGAAATGTAACCAGATTGAGAGTTTGAAAACTCATTTGAGAATACACACAGGAGAGACACCATTTTAATGTGACCATTGTGGGAAGAAATTCAACCAGATTGGGAGTTTGAGAAGACATTTGAGAATACACACAGGAGAGACACCATATGAATGTGAACATTGTGGGATGAAATTCAACCAGAATGACGATATGAAAAAAACATTTGAAAATACACACAGGAGAGACACTTGTATGAATGTGAACATTGTAAAAAGAAATTCAACTTGATTGGGAATTTGAGAAGACATTTGAGAATACACACAGGAGAGACACCATATGAATGTGAACATTGTAAAAAGAAATTCAACTTGATTAAGAGTTTGAAAACTCATTTAAGAATACACACAGGAGAGACACCATATGAATGTGAACATTGTGGGAAGAAATTCAACCAGATTGGGAGTTTGAGAAGCCATTTGCGAATACACACAGGAGAGACACCATATGAATGTGAACATTGTGGAAAGAAATTCAACCAGATTGGGAGTTTGAAAACTCATTTGTGAATACACACAGGAGAGACACCATTTGAATGTGAACATTGTGGAAAGAAATTTAAAGATAAAAGTAATTTGAGGAAACATTTGAGAATACACACAGGAGAGACACCATTTGAATGTGAACATTGTGGAAAGAAATTTAACCAGAATGACGATCTGAAAAAACATATGAGAATACACAAAGGAGAGAAACCATATGAATGTGAACATTGTGGGAAGAAATTCAACCGTATTGGGAGTTTGAAAACTCATTTGCGAATACACACAGGAGAGACACCAATTGAATGTGAACATTGTGGAAAGAAATTTAAAGATAAAAGTAATTTGAGGAAACATTTGAGAATACACACAGGAGAGACACCATTTGAATGTGAACATTGTGGAATGAAATTTAACCAGACTGGGAATTTGAGAAGACATTTGAGAATACACACAGGAGAGACACCATATGAATGTGAACATTGTGGGACGAAATTCAACCAGAATGACGATCTGAAAAAAACATTTGAGAATACACACAGAAGAGACACCATATGAATGTGAACATTGTGGGATGAAATTCAACCAGAATGACGATCTGAAAAAAACATTTGAGAATACACACAGGAGAGACACCATATGAATGTGAACATTGTGGAAAGAAATTTAAAGATAAAAGTAATTTGAGGAAACATTACACACAGGAGAGACACCATATGAATGTGAACATTGTGGGAAGAAATTTAACCAAATTGAGAATTTGAAAACTCATTTAAGAATACACACAGGAGAGACACCATATGAATGTGAACATTGTGGGAAGAAATTTAACCAGATTGAGAGTTTGAAAACTCATTTAAGAATACACACAGGAGAGACACCATATGAATGTGAACATTGTGGGAAGAAATTCAACCAGATTGGGAGTTTGAGAAGCCATTTGCGAATACACACAGGAGAGACACCATATGAATGTGAACATTGTGGAAAGAAATTCAACCAGATTGGGAGTTTGAAAACTCATTTGTGAATACACACAGGAGAGACACCATTTGAATGTGAACATTGTGGAAAGAAATTTAAAGATAAAAGTAATTTGAGGAAACATTTAATAATACACACAGGAGAAACACCATTTGAATGTGAACATTGTGGAAAGAAATTTAACCAGAATGACGATCTGAAAAAACATATGAGAATACACAAAGGAGAGAAACCATATGAATGTGAACATTGTGGGAAGAAATTCAACCGTATTGGGAGTTTGAAAACTCATTTGCGAATACACACAGGAGAGACACCATATGAATGTGAACATTGTGGAAAGAAATTTAAAGATAAAAGTAATTTGAGGAAACATTACACACAGGAGAGACACCATATGAATGTGAACATTGTGGGAAGAAATTTAACCATATTGAGAGTTTGAAAACTCATTTAAGAATACACACAGGAGAGACACCATATGAATGTGAACATTGTGGGAAGAAATTTAACCAGATTGAGAGTTTGAAAACTCATTTAAGAATACACACAGGAGAGACAACATATGAATGTGAACATTGTGGAAAGAAATTTAACCAGATTGAGAGTTTGAAAACTCATTTAAGAATACACACAGGAGAGACACCATTTGAATGTGAACATTGTGGAAATAAATTTAACCAGATTGAGAGTTTAAAAACTCATTTAAGAATACACACAGGAGAGACACCATATGAATGTGAACATTGTGGAAAGAAATGTAACCAGATTGAGAGTTTGAAAACTCATTTGAGAATACACACAGGAGAGACACCATTTTAATGTGACCATTGTGGGAAGAAATTCAACCAGATTGGGAGTTTGAGAAGACATTTGAGAATACACACAGGAGAGACACCATATGAATGTGAACATTGTGGGATGAAATTCAACCAGAATGACGATATGAAAAAAACATTTGAGAATACACACAGGAGAGACACCATATGAATGTGAACATTGTGGGAAGAAATTTAACCAGAATGACGATATGAAAAAAACATTTGAGAATACACACAGGAGAGACACCATATGAATGTGAACATTGTGAAAAGAAATTCAACCAGAATGACGATTTCAAAAAAGATTTTAAAAAACATCTGAGAGTACACACAGAAGAGACACCATATGAATGTAAACATTGTGAGAAGAAATTCAACCAGAATGACAATCTTAAAAAAGATTTGAAAATACACACAGGAGAGACACCATATGATTGTGAACATTGTTGAAAGAAATTCAACCAGAATGACTATCTGAAAAAACATTTAAAAAATACACACAGGAGAGAGACCATAATATGAATGTGAACATTGTGGAAAGAAATTCAACCAGAAAGGACATTTGAGAAGACTTTGAAAATACACACAGGAGAGACACCATATGAATGTGAACATAAAAAGAAATTCAAACTTCAAAGCAATCTGAAAATACATTTGAGAATACATATAACACACAGGAGAGACACCATATGAATGTGAACTGTGGAAAGAAATTCAAGTACAAATGGAGTTTGAGAAGACATTTGAGAATACACACAGGAGAGACACCATTTTAATGTGACCACTGTGGGAAGAAATTCAACCAGATTGGGAGTTTGAGAAGATATTTGAGAATACACACAGGAGAGACACCATATGAATGTGAACATTGTGGGATGAAATTCAACCAGAATGACGATATGAAAAAAACATTTGAAAATACACACAGGAGAGACACTTGTATGAATGTGAACATTGTGAAAAGAAATTAAAAGACATTGATAATCTGAAAAAACATTTGAGAATGCACACAGAAGAGACATCATATGAATGTGAACATTGTGGGAAGAAATTCAACCAAAATGACGATTTCAAAAAAGATTTTAAAAAACATCTGAGAGTACACACAGAAGAGACACCATATGAATGTAAACATTGTGAGAAGAAATTCAACCAGAATGACAATCTTAAAAAAGATTTGAAAATACACACAGGAGAGACACCATATGATTGTGAACATTGTTGAAAGAAATTCAACCAGAATGACTATCTGAAAAAACATTTAAAAATACACACAGGAGAGAGACCATAATATGAATGTGAACATTGTGGAAAGAAATTCAACCAGAAATGACATTTGAGAAGACATTTGAAAATACACACAGGAGAGACACCATATGAATGTGAACATAAAAAGAAATTCAAACTTCAAAGCAATCTGAAAATACATTTGAGAATACATATAACACACAGGAGAGACACCATATGAATGTGAACTGTGGAAAGAAATTCAAGTACAAATGGTGTTTGAGAAGACATTGGAGAATACACACAGGAGAGACACCATATGAATGTGAACATTGTGGGAAGAAATTCAACCGGAATGACGTTCTGAAAAAACATATGAGAATACACACAGGAGAGAAACCATATGAATGTGAACATTGTGGGAAGAAATTCAACCAGATTGGGAATTTGGGAAGACATTTGAGAATACACACAGGAGAGACACCATATGAATGTGAACATTGTATTAAGAAATTCAACTTGATTGGGAATTTGAGAAGACATTCGAGAATACACACAGGAGAGACACCATATGAATGTGAACATTGTAAAAAGAAATTCAACCAGATTGGGAATTTGAGAAGACATTTTAGAATACACACAGGAGAGACACCATATGAATGTGAACATTGTGGGACGAAATTCAAACAGAATGACGATCTGAAAAAAACATTTGAGAATACACACAGAAGAGACACCATATGAATGTGAACATTGTGGGATGAAATTCAACCAGAATGACGATCTGAAAAAAACATTTGAGAATACACACAGGAGAGACACCATATGAATGTGAACATTGTGGAAAGAAATTTAAAGATAAAAGTAATTTGAGGAAACATTACACACAGGAGAGACACCATATGAATGTGAACATTGTGGGAAGAAATTTAACCATATTGAGAGTTTGAAAACTCATTTAAGAATACACACAGGAGAGACACCATATGAATGTGAACATTGTGGGAAGAAATTTAACCAGATTGAGAGTTTGAAAACTCATTTAAGAATACACACAGGAGAGACACCATATGAATGTGAACATTGTGGAAAGAAATTTAACCAGATTGAGAGTTTAAAAACTCATTTAAGAATACACACAGGAGAGACACCATATGAATGTGAACATTGTGGAAAGAAATTCAACCAGAATTGGAATTTGAAAAGACATATGAGAATACACACAGGAGAGACACCATATGAATGTGAACATTGTGGAAAGAAATGTAACCAGATTGAGAGTTTGAAAACTCATTTGAGAATACACACAGGAGAGACACCATTTTAATGTGACCATTGTGGGAAGAAATTCAACCAGATTGGGAGTTTGAGAAGACATTTGAGAATACACACAGGAGAGACACCATATGAATGTGAACATTGTGGGAAGAAATTCAACCAGATTGGGAGTTTGAGAAGACATATGAGAATACACACAGGAGAGACACCATATGAATGTGAACATTGTGGAAATAAATTAAAAGACATTGATAATCTGAAAAAACATTTGAGAATGCACACAGAAGAGACATCATATGAATGTGAACATTGTGGGAAGAAATTCAACCAGAATGACGATATGAAAAAAACATTTGAAAATACACACAGGAGAGACACTTGTATGAATGTGAACATTGTGAAAAGAAATTAAAAGACATTGATAATCTGAAAAAACATTTGAGAATGCACACAGAAGAGACATCATATGAATGTGAACATTGTGGGAAAAAATTCAACCAGAATGACGATTTCAAAAAAGATTTTAAAAAACATCTGAGAGTACACACAGAAGAGACACCATATGAATGTAAACATTGTGAGAAGAAATTTAACCAGAATGACAATCTTAAAAAAGATTTGAAAATACACACAGGAGAGACACCATATGATTGTGAACATTGTTGAAAGAAATTCAACCAGAATGACTATCTGAAAAAACATTTAAAAAATACACACAGGAGAGAGACCATAATATGAATGTGAACATTGTGGAAAGAAATTCAACCAGAAAGGACATTTGAGAAGACTTTGAAAATACACACAGGAGAGACACCATATGAATGTGAACATAAAAAGAAATTCAAACTTCAAAGCAATCTGAAAATACATTTGAGAATACATATAACACACAGGAGAGACACCATATGAATGTGAACTGTGGAAAGAAATTCAAGTACAAATGGAGTTTGAGAAGACATTGGAGAATACACACAAGAGAGACACCATTTGAATGTGAACATTGTGGAAATAAATTTAACCAGATTGAGAGTTTGAGAAGATATTTGAGAATACACACAGGAGAGACACCATATGAATGTGAACATTGTGGGAAGAAATTTAACCAGATTGGGAGTTTGAGAAGATATTTGAGAATACACACAGGAGAGACACCATATGAATGTGAACATTGTGGAAAGAAATGTAACCAGATTGAGAGTTTGAAAACTCATTTGAGAATACACACAGGAGAGACACCATTTTAATGTGACCACTGTGGGAAGAAATTCAACCAGATTGGGAGTTTGAGAAGATATTTGAGAATACACACAGGAGAGACACCATATGAATGTGAACATTGTGGGATGAAATTCAACCAGAATGACGATATGAAAAAAACATTTGAAAATACACACAGGAGAGACACTTGTATGAATGTGAACATTGTGAAAAGAAATTAAAAGACATTGATAATCTGAAAAAACATTTGAGAATGCACACAGAAGAGACATCATATGAATGTGAACATTGTGGGAAGAAATTCAACCAAAATGACGATTTCAAAAAAGATTTTAAAAAACATCTGAGAGTACACACAGAAGAGACACCATATGAATGTAAACATTGTGAGAAGAAATTCAACCAGAATGACAATCTTAAAAAAGATTTGAAAATACACACAGGAGAGACACCATATGATTGTGAACATTGTTGAAAGAAATTCAACCAGAATGACTATCTGAAAAAACATTTAAAAAATACACACAGGAGAGAGACCATAATATGAATGTGAACATTGTGGAAAGAAATTCAACCAGAAAGGACATTTGAGAAGACTTTGAAAATAGACACAGGAGAGACACCATATGAATGTGAACATAAAAAGAAATTCAAACTTCAAAGCAATCTGAAAATACATTTGAGAATACATATAACACACAGGAGAGACACCATATGAATGTGAACTGTGGAAAGAAATTCAAGTACAAATGGAGTTTGAGAAGACATTGGAGAATACACACAGGAGAGACACCATTTGAATGTGAACATTGTGGAAATAAATTTAACCAGATTGAGAGTTTAAAAACTCATTTAAGAATACACACAGGAGAGACACCATATGAATGTGAACTGTGGAAAGAAATTCAAGTACAAATGGAGTTTGAGAAGACATTGGAGAATACACACAGGAGAGACACCATATGAATGTGAACATTGTAAAATGAAATTCAACTTGATTGGGAATTTGAGAAGACGTTCGAAAATACACACAGGAGAGACACCATATGAATGTGAACATTGTAAAAAGAAATTCAACTTGATTGGGAATTTGGGAAGACATTTGAGAATACACACAGGAGAGACGCGATATGAATGTGAACATTGTAAAAAGAAATTCAACTTTGGGAATTTGAGAAGACATTTGAGAATACACACAGGAGAGACACCATATGAATGTGAACATTGTAAAAAGAAATTCAACCAGATTGGGAATTTGAGAAGACATTTTAGAATACACACAGGAGAGACACCATATGAATGTGAACATTGTGGGAAGAAATTCAAACAGAATGGGCACTTAAAAGCTCAAATGAGAGTGCACACAGGAAAAAAATCAAAAAATCATAATGGCAGGAGAAAACATTTGAGAGTGCACACAGGAGAGACATCTTAAACATTGTGGGAAGGAATTGTTCATTGATAATTAAGTTTTGTGATCTTTTTTCTCTTTAATTGTTTTATATTTTCAATATCATTGAATATTATAGTATAGGCCTAACTAAAATATCTTATCAGCTCTGTCTACACTATCAAACTTTATGAGACTAAAACGTGTAGGCATAGCTTTAGAGAACTTTTTTGTAATTGTTTTTTTTCTTTTGATGTTTTATTTTCTGTTTAAAAATAAGTTTTTTTGAGCTGTGATCGTTAAAATTTTATATTTGTTGCATATTTTATATATGTTTGTTGAATTCAACATAAAGATATTGTATGATGTGTTTATGAATAAATATACAGTACCTTGAATTATTATATTGTGGGTTTTTCTCGATATACCTTCATCCTTTAAATCTTTTAGAAAAAAAAGCACCATTATTATAAAGAAGGTCCATCTGTTTTTATTTTGTGAATATTCTGTGAGACTTGACTAAAAAAACCATGTTTTGTGGCATATGATGTCATCGTATGTACAGTAAGCTAATGTGAGCCTTTTCTCCATGATTACTTTAGTATGCGAACTCAACCAATCCAATTCTTGAAATTTAAGAAATTATTGTAAAAGATATAGTAACACTTTATAAAAACTTTTTTGAAATTATTTATTACAATAATGCATATGTATTTAAACAAATAGAGAGACTAGGCATCGGAATCTTTGCACATTTCTGTTTCTGACATGGTAACGTAAATATTCTTAAAATTGAGGGCGCCAAACATAAAAAATTTAGGAGATCGAAAGGAAGCGGGAAGTCCCAAAGAAAAACAAAATTATGGTGTGCTCCCTTCTAGCACGATATGGCTCTCTCACAGCCATGGGGGTACCACGACATCAAATGCTTTGATGTTAACGCCTTATGATGTGTGGGGGGTGGGGGGGGGGGGGACGTTTAAATCTGTGAACCCTAAACACAGAAGCTCGCATAGCTTTAACTCTATTCCACTGACCGACAGGATCAATTCGATCCCATGCACTCGTGTTATCAACATGACGCTCTGCCACCCTCTAGTTTATCGCAAGGCTAAAACTAGATTCGTTTTTTGTCAAAATTACGTCATGAAAATGCAAATTTATGACGTAATGATTAGTATGAAGCGCGTATAATACTATACTATTGTCACCCTTCATTACTCGTGCACATTGTTGCATAACGGATAGTTCTCTATTAACTATCGTTTGAATTCTCTCAATTCTAATAGCTGGGGTTCAACGATTCTCTACGGATTTAAAAAAAAAAGTAAATATAAATTGTTTTTCTCTGATTTTGAAGGAGAGATATTTAGAGAGTCAAGTTAATTTAGGATATATATATTTCCATATTTCTAACTGCAGGCTGGTATACATTAAACATAGAGAAAGTATTCAAATTGTCATTAGGGTAGCCACGCCTCCAGTATGGCATGGTCCCTCCTTCTGGTTATCTGAGGGCGAACGTCACTTCAGTGTTGGCAGCTGGCGATAATTTTAATACACTGTTTTGTACATCGACTATAAACAAATGATTATGAAACGGTAGACAATTCCGTTTAGACATTTATTAGCTGTAATTTTGGTCGAAATGAAAGAGAAACTTTCAAGAAACAACCAAGAAAACCTCACCTTTCACTGTGTTTAGTGTTTTCATTGCTTACGTTTCATCAGGGAGTTATAAATGTTATACCTCCCTGGTTTCATCATCGATTGTTTCAGTCTGTTCATGGCCGTGAGTAGGCCTACCGTAATGTGAAACAAGCTGTAATTATTTGTTTTTAATGAGAGCAATGACGACTACATCCCGATCAAATAATTTATTTATAAAAATCGGCGGACCAGCCCGAAACGTTGCAGTGACTGCTGCAGGTCAGGGGATGTTAGACATCATTTAATGTACAGCTCTCATTTTTCTAAAAAGAGACACCCCGGTAGACGGACCAAAAAATCTAAAACATTTGCGGCAAAATGACGTCAAAAGGCGGCTTATCAAGTATCTTGTGTGTACTGTCAAGCCGCTGCTGTTAAAGTTCCACGTCATTCATTTTGCTGTCATAGTCCTGAATGTATTCTTAAAGATGTATTGTCCCCCAAAAACATGATTTATTAAATCAGACTTTGAATACGTTATTTTTTAGTTTTAATAAAGTTAATCACTTCCGTAGAAAAAAAAACGAAAAAAAAAAATGTTTTCACTTATAAAAATGACAAAATAAATGGTTAAATTCAACCAAAAATCCATTGGCTGGCAGCCAAATTAACAATTTTTTTTCCTTTAAATTATTAAATTTTTTAAGGTAAATACATTTTTTTCGATCTGATTTTTTGGTAAATGTGGATAACTATTTTGTGACATTGGAATATTCAACAACAAAAAATGTCAATAATTATTTTTTTAAGGGGACAATACATATTTAATATGTGAAAAATGTTTCCAGATTATAATATTTTGGCAAAATTGCCACGACCGGTTCTAAAAAAGTTTTATCAAGTCAACTTTATTCCAGTTTCCGTACCGAACACTAGTGCTGCACACAAACAGTTTATTCCAAAAATAAAACTTTATTTTCAAATACATATATTATATATACAACGATATATTTAGTGTAGACAACACAATAAAACATTCTTAATATCAGGTAAAAAACAATACTGTTTCTTAATTGCTGTCCTAATGCAAATAAACACATAATAATAATTACATACACCCTGTATATTAGTACTTAAAATATCGATAGGGGTTTTCAGTTGTTGGAGCATACTGTACATTCTGGAAACTTAATTATAAAAAGATTTTTTTAAACACATTTATTATAAATTTGTTCAATACACGCCCTTATATTGGAAGGTATGCTTGGGTGAATTAATTTGAAAAATCATTTTAAAAATAGGCCACGTACCAAATTATAACATTACATAAACTCATTACAAAAATACATTTATAGAAAATATTCAAAATAGCCTATAAGGAAGATTAGGAGCTTTTTTTCCGTTAGGGTCCTTTCATGTGACTTATCAGGATTTAATCCAAATACTCAAAAAAACTGTTTTTGTCTTTGTGAAATCGTTTAGTCTTAAAGAGATGGATATATTGTTTACTGTAATATTTCTGAATACGCAAACATGAATAGTAGCATCAAATACTTGGGTAACATATGGTAAGAAATGGTTGTTTTAAGAAAAAAAAAAAAAGGGGGGGTGTATAAAGGTATAAAGCACACATGCAGTGTGGGTTTTTTGTTCGAATTTAATCTAAAAACCAAATAGTAATAAATAATGTAATTAAAACTACATCACTTGTGTAGTGGCGTGGACGAATGTAAAAATAGGAAAGTTTGCACTTTGTTCGTTACACAAACTTATACATTTTGCGCATCCACCACGAGTAAATAACGGAATTGCACTGGGAAGGGTTTTAATACTACATCTAAATTAATTAATTATCTGCCATCTTTGATCCAATCTAAATTTTCCACTCTTAGCTGTTCGTTTTACAAATAGTACATATTTTTGCTATCACACGCGCCAATACCATGGGGTATCATAAGGGAATCTACCTATAGTAAATCAATGTAGACCTATGGATGACATTTTTCCGAAAGAAATTGATATAGGCTACCACGGTACTCGCATCTGGTGTAATATGCCTATTGCGACATTCAGACGGCTTTTTACTATATTGGATAAATGGAACGTGTTTTATTTATTATTATTTTGATTAAACTAAAGCCACCCAAAAACTAAAAGCCATCCTGCTATAAAGCACTGATCATTTCTTCGTCGTCTAAGTTTGTAAAGGGGTTCTCAAGTGGTGTAGGCTACATGGGTTCTCGAGTGGTTAACATGTAGCTGTCCCTGCTCAACGCAGAATTGCGACACAACGCGATATCATCACTAGATTGGATTGTCTTAAAGGGTAATTCCAGGCATTTTTTTTAAGGGGGGATTATTTCACGATGCGCGTTGTTCTTTACCGCTGACGAATAATAAAGTGGGGTTATTTAAAGTTTATATTTTATAAATTTTATCCCTGGAGTTACTTTAATTTTAATGCTTTTGTGAACGTCTTTCATCGTAGCCTTCGCATTTTATATTTTTACATCAACCCAACCCCTTCCCCCCGCAAAACCCACGAATTTCCGATGTAACTAGCTAGTCGCAATAAATATTTGTTATTATTAATGCCGCGAAGTATCCGGTGTAATGCACTCGAGGTATCTTCTTCTCTCGAGTCGATAGGCCTTAGGGTTAATTTTTAAAACAGCAAAGTCGACAACGAAACTCCGCTGAATACATGATATTTAGCAAGTGCCTGGGGAAATTATGATCAATTCTGCAGTGTTTTCTATTATTTTAGTTAATTTATAAAGAAAGACACTTTATCTCACAAAAGCCGACTTTTCAACAGTCACGTAAACTTAAAACGGTTAAAGAAAACTCATTTTCGTGGCCAGCAGGGTGTGTAAAACTTGTAGAATAGGCTTAGAATATTATGCTTAATGATGCGCTTTAATATTTGACTTGTACTGAATATTCGTCGTATAATAGAAAATAATTCGATTCTCAAACAAAATCCGTTCGTGAACACGGACCACCACGACTCTTAATTTTAGCGGTGGTGGTCTCTAGTCGACACTACTCTAACATTTGGCAAGTAGAATTTAAAATACACTGAATCTTTGGTGCGAACAAAATAAAGAAACGGCCTCTATTCTCGTCATCTAACTTGTCTTCATCAGTGATAGTGGTTACCTTGATTCTGCTTACCTATGTTGACGTTACTTGAATATTCAAGTACAACATTGGTTCTATTGTAATATAATATAATAATATAACAATTTATATAGCGCACATATACACTAAAAGTGCTCAAGACGCTATTACAATTGAAGTGAATACGCCCAGAAAATGTAGCACGAGAAAACCGACGTCACAGTAACACCACGAGACTAAAATCTAGGCCAAATTTCAGGGGTAGCAAGCGTGTATAAAAATCTGAATGTTCATGCAGTATTATGTTTTACAATTACGACGAATACATTTAAAGTTAGACGATGTATTCCTAGTCCGCAAGTCATATAACTCGGTTCCTATTTTTGGACGAAAGCGCACCGCCAGTAATTTGACCAATCACGTCACGATGGATCATCCGAATTGTCGCTTGTGATTGGTCAATTCACAATCCCGTTACGCCTATGTCACACCTTGCGTTCAAATAGGAACTAAGCTTGTACGGTACTTATTTGTAAAGTTTTTTTTTGTGTATTTATTCCGCATTGCTGTTCGCCTTAAAATGTTGTTCGATCATCTGCGATATGCACAATATCATAATGGCATCAAATTTATGAATGTGATCGAGTGGGTATACTGTAGGCCTACCAGTGAGTCTTTTTTTTTAAACCATAGACCTACATTTCTTCTTTTTTTCTTCTTCGCCGTTTTAACTTAATTGAAACAGACTAAAGCTATAACTATGAAATTAATTAATGATAAAATTATCGAACTGAAAAACAGAATTAATATTCTTGTAGGCCTCCATACTGTTGCATTTGTTGATACACATAAAACGAAGTAACGTTTCCAAAAAACATGACATTAACGTATTGGAAATGGAAAAACACACCTATTAAAAGTTTTATTCAAAGTGTATTGTCCACTAGGCAAATGTTTTATTTCGCGAGAACGCAATGCGTATAAATATTTTCATCTATTGTGCTTTTTGACACGAAAAAATGACATACCGACGTACCTAACATCAGAGTTCATAGGATGTTCGATTCGCGGAAATATATCGCTTTGTGAAAAACGAACCCCCGACATACGTGTGTTAACACGACGCTCAGACGACTGAGCTAAATTACTGATCATTTTATCAATTACGTAATACACGTATAAATAGACTTTTATCAGCTTTTCAGTCATGTACTTGGTGGCGTAACGGGTAATGCTCAGTTTTGAGTGCTATCGGCTGGGGTTCGAACCTCGACGGATATTTTTTTTTTATGAATATTGGTTTTTTTTTAAAAGAGAGATAGTGACACTGTATTGTCAAATATGGATGGCACCATACCGGTAAGTATTCAAATATGCTTAATCGATGTAAAAATACTTTTAAAATAATAATTCATCAATTCTCATCTTTTTCTTATCTCGTAAAAACTTTTATTACAATTCCTTGGAAGTCATAAATAATACATCACCTGAAACCTGTAATAATATAAAATATTACACATTTTCTGTATGTAGTTTTAAGCGTATACGTACACACATTCTCATGTGTATGTCATTGCGTAAACATTGTGATGACAGCCTGGTTATGAAGACGTGTCACATGACAATCACAGTAAAATATTCACAAACCAATCCGATCGGCCTACACATTCAATGTCATTTCATTTCATTTCATTTATTTATTTCACTTTACAACTATATAAATATACAGTGGAGGAGCCTAAAAGAAAGCAAAGCTTGTGGTGAATAGGCTTCTCAAAACAAAACAAAAATAAAATAGAAATAATATATAACACAATTAGAAACTCCAAAAAACAACAATTTAACTAATATCTTTTCTCTAACACATAAGTTTAAAACTAAAAAACAAGTAAAAAATAGATTATATAAATTATTTTAAAAATATCCAAATATGTCATTAATAAAAGAATTTACAAAGAACCTTCAACCAATAATAGTTTAAATTGACGTTAAATAAAGCACCGTCCGTACGTATACACTTGTTGATGTGTATAAACGCACACCGTCACTGCGTACGTATACGCCTATGAATGACAGCCTCGTTATGAAGACGTGTCACATGACAAACGTCTTCAAATATTCACAAACATTCCACCAATCAACTTAGTGACTTATTTCTATTTTATATCACTGTGCTCCACTGTTGCTAAATTTGGTCCACTGAACAAGTTACCGTAGTACTATTTCTATTTCGGAAGTAAATAAAGGCATAAATGGCGCTCCGTAGAAGTAGAGAATGTTCGATCGTCGAAATGACACTCTGAATATACCTCCACATTTTGGGGATTTGGCGTTACTGTATTTTTCCCAATCTGAGACAGGCTACAGTACAGCATAATTTAAATTCAACGCTGACCAAAGAAGGAAGGATATTGACATTATCAATTGACAATGTTATTGTTATATCATATTTGTTTCTCAATCTTTAAATAAAATTACCAGGATTGGTGACATTTATGGAAACTTGCGTCGTCAACTCAGAGATAGTCATTCATTTTCCGTCCGGGTACGACGGTAAGTAAGGCCACAGTTACTTGTTGCATCATGATGGAGTAATCTTCACTCCATGCTTGTGGTGGTATACTCGCTGCCTCCTGCTACCAGGCGATGTGAAAATTGTACTCGCGTCCAATAACGACAATGGCCTTTATTTATTCGCGCGTTATTTATTACCGTTCTGCATTTTATGGCATTATCAATCAATCAACTTATCAATCAATATTGAAACACTAGTTATAGTTTATTAATTAATTAATGTTTGCGAGGAAAAAAAAGTATAAAATACACCACTAAACAATGTGTCCACATATACTGAGAGATACCTAAAACAAGCATGGCAATTTCGAAATGATTCACTGAATTCCATGACTCAATAACTATGTTATCTACATTGCTACATTAAGTAAATTGAAAAAAGTGGGGGGGGGGGGGGGGGAGGGGAGGAGTTGGGGGTGTCTCGTAATAAGCTGTGTTTATCAGTTGATTTTATTTTATACACTTTTACTATATCTTGTTTTGTATTCATTGTGTAAAGTAATGATCTACTGTATGTATCGATGTAAATTGGGGGTGGGGGGGGGGGGTAGGATAGGGGTTGATAGTTGCTTTTGCCTTTTTTTACTTTTCTGTTAATTGTTATATTTTATATTGTAAAGGATGCACCTTTGTGCTAAGTGTGCCACCGATCTAAAGGTGTCATTCCAAATAAATAAATAAAAATAATACTTCTATATTAAAAATCATATAATCAATCAAGCCATCAAAATATAACCAAGCCTCACCAGTAAAAATTGAAAATTATACAAAATGGAATATTATGGAGGGTATATATGAAAATATTGTTGAAAAGTGATATTGTACTTTGAATCTTGGTGGCAACCTAATTATAGCTTTAACCATGGAGGTATTTTATACCTCCATGCTTTAACATTAATAAATACTGTATGTCTATTGTATAACTTTAAAAAAGAAATCACAGATATATAGGAAATAATGTTTCTTTGAAGGAATAAAATGTATAGGCCTATACTTGATGTCGAACTTTCCAGACGGGTATATCGCTTTAAGCGATGCATACGCATCAACCAAAGACGAGGTTGAAACATCAGATTCCCTTATGTAAAGAAATGTCTTATCACTGTTCATTCAAAACAGAGATACTCAAACACATTTATTTATTTTATTTGTTCTTTCTTTAAACTGAAATACACTTTCAATACAAATCTACTGATTTCCAAAGTGGTTCAGTAAACATATTTACAACAAAAATAAAATATAAAAGAAAAACAAAAAGAAAGAAAACCGATATAAAACTATTTACAATTGTGAAGGTAAAAAGGTTAATACATATATGTTTTCTATAGTGAAGATTTAAAAGTTGTCAAAGACATATTATGGAGTTCTGATTTTATGTTATTTGATAGAGAATTCCATAGTTTAGTTGATCTATAAACAAAAGTTCTTTTATTTTAGCCTGAGAGTTATTCCATGAAGTCATTATTACACATATACCCAAGCACATTATCTATGTATTTTCCACTCTGTCTGATCTAATTAATACCCCTTTTTTTTACACTGCCAAGCTATGTGAAAGTGTTCTCTTCTTTTTATTGTATAGGTTTGCAGGTTTAATTTTTGTTTTAGTCATAGTCAATTAGTGTAGTGTAGTACAGTATATGAGGTTCTACAGCTAATTAAATATGCAAGGTCTTGTACTCACACCTCATAAATATTGGGCAGGTATGTAAACAAAGACAGATATCATGTATCAAGTTATCTTAATCTCTAGAATTCACTTCTATTAGAACATCAGTGCTGTGAACATCATAGTCTTTTCTGCAGAGTTTATTTAAAATTAACATTACCAAAACTCAATTTTGTAATTTGTTAACTGTAAGTAAAATCAATATTACAATTTTCTTGTTGATTTAACTATGTAGGTTTATGTAATGATTTAGTTTGTATTATTAACATACAGAACAGCATGTACAGTGTCACAAACACAATGTAATGGTGTGGCCAATCAGATTATAAGGGACATAAATTATTTTGGACTAGTAGGTTAGGACTAGTAGGTTAGGACTAGTAGGTTAGGACTAGCAGGTTAGGACTAGTAGTTGAACCTGAATGAATGGCATACTGTTACAGTGTTTTGTATAATTATTTTAGAAGGGAGAACCTGTACCTCATTAACAGTCAATGTATAAGGGTTGCAGTGTTGCGTATGTCTTTTCTTTTTGCAATTTGTAAATTTGTAATTTTTATCTTTTATTTTAAAATGTGTGGAGAAACTAATAAAACAAACAAACAAACAAAACTTTTACTTAAACCCGGTCATTCCTTGTCTTAAATGTACGTTTTATTTTATGGTAATTTTAACCATTCAAAGATGAAATTTGTTATCGCAATAGGACCATAGAGTTATTTTTACATTAAATGTAGTTTTTGACCTTAAATTGGATTTAAAAAACGTACTACTGTAGGAATGGGACTTTAAACCAAACTTGTGTCATGTCCAGATAAATTTCCATTTCACACCTGATTCAGAACCCGGAAAGTGTCAGACACTGGTTGCGTGTATTTACACTGCAAAATACTAACCCGTGTAAATGTTCTAGATTAATTGAAATATCGCCCTCTCACGCATGAAGAGAGACCCTGTAACGGTCTGCTCATTATCACCTTACTTTTTTTATGGCAATACAAACAAATTGTGTTTACTCGTGAAAAATAATATTTCTGAAAAAAAATAACGAATAAATAACTATACATTTAATTATTTAATATGTGAAAAAAGAAAAAAAATCTTTCTTAATTGTATGTAAATTAAATACTATAGTGAGCAAGGATAGCAACCAACCGGAAAAAATATGCAGGACTGTTTACACCGCGAATACGCAAGTACATAAGTTCGTTCCAGGTTGACTTGATGCGGAATACATTGCGCATCACTTAAGGGCCTTTCACACCTTTTCCGGCATGGTTCTGGTTTGGCGAATCGAACAGCAATGTTTCGTTTTCACTATGCTCCACATGGCTATGCGCCAATCGATATGTGCATGGCCGCGTAAAAATGAAACATTGGCTTTGCCAGCGCCAGACTGGAACCGTGCAGATGGGCCCTTTACCCGTGTGGTTCAGCGACCGCGTTGACTTTTTACCTTGTTTAAACCGGCCTGAATTTCTGCGTCCCAGGTACAATTTGGGTTACTTAATTCTGGATCAACTTGATTTGAGTTGTTATTTGTCCTAGACTCCTACTGTAAATTCAAACTATACTTTCAAATGATGTTTTTATTTACAATATAATTTTGTACACAATTTTAATTTCAGTGATTTTTTTTTATGAATGGTAGGTAATTTCTTTTTTTCAGTGACTTCTTGAGAGTGTACCAATACCCAGCGGTGGACAGCCGGGGCAAGTCAGGCTTACAGTACTTATGCCATCTATGAATAATGAATTTATACAAATGTGAACATTGTGGAGATAAACTTCAAACACACCAAGAGTTTAAATTTCTTCGATGTCAAGTGAACGTTGTCAGACTTTGTCTAGATTTAAATAGTGGATGGAGCAGACATTTGGGAGAGTACACAGAAGAGACGCCATATGAATGTGTACATTGTGGAAAGAAATTCAACCAGAATGACGATCTGAAAAAACATATGAGAATACACACAGGAGAGAAACCATATGAATGTGAACATTGTGGGAAGAAATTCAACCAGAATGACGATCTGAAAAAACATATGAGAATACACAAAGAAGAGACACCATATGAATGTGAACATTGTGGGAAGAAATTCAACCGGAATGACGATCTGAAAAAACATACGAGAATACACACAGGAGAGAAACCATATGAATGTGAACATTGTGGGAAGAAGTTTAACCAGAGTGACGATCTGAAAAGACATATGAGAATACACACAGGAGAGAAACCATATGAATGTGAACATTGTGGGAAGAAATTCAACCAGAATGACGATCTGAAAAAACATATGAGAATACACACAGGAGAGAAACCATATGAATGTGAACATTGTGGAAAGAAGTTTAACCAGAGTGATGATCTAAAAAAACATTTGAAAATACACACCAGAGAGACAACATATGAATGTGAACCTTGTGGGAAGAAATTCAACCGGAATGACAGTTTGAAAAAACATATGAGAATACACACAGGAGAGAAACCATATGAATGTGAACATTGTGGGAAGAAATTTAACCGGAATGACAGTTTGAAAAAACATATGAGAATACACACAGGAGAGAAACCATATGAATGTGAACATTGTGGGAAGAAATTCAACCAGAATGACGATCTGAAAAAACATATGAGAATACACACAGGAGAGAAACCATATGAATGTGAACATTGTGGGAAGAAATTTAACCGGAATGACAGTTTGAAAAAACATATGAGAATACACACAGGAGAGAAACCATATGAATATGAACATTGTGGGAAGAAATTCAACCAGAATGACGATCTGAAAAAACATATGAGAATACACACAGGAGAGAAACCATATGAATGTGAACCTTGTGGGAAGAAATTTAACCGGAATGACAGTTTGAAAAAACATATGAGAATACACACAGGAGAGAAACCATATGAATGTGAACATTGTGGGAAGAAATTCAACCAGAATGACAATTTGAAAATTCATTTGAGAATACACACAGGAGAGAAACCATATGAATGTGAACATTGTGGGAAGAAATTCAACCACATTGGGAATTTGAAAATTCATTTGAGAATACACACAGGAGAGAAACCATATGAATGTGAACATTGTGGGAAGAAATTCAACCACATTGGGAATTTGAGAATTCATTTGAGAATACACACAGGAGAGAAACCATATGAATGTGAACATTGTGGGAAGAAATTCAACCAGATTGGGCATTTGAAAATTCATTTGAGAATACACACAGGAGAGAAACCATATGAATGTGAACATTGTGGGAAGAAATTCAACCGGAATGACGATCTGAAAAAACATACGAGAATACACACAGGAGAGAAACCATATGAATGTGAACATTGTGGGAAGAAATTCAACCAGATTGGGCATTTGAAAATTCATTTGGGAATACACACAGGAGAGAAACCATATGAATGTGAACATTGTGGGAAGAAATTCAACCGGAATGACGATCTGAAAAAACATACGAGAAAACACACAGGAGAGAAACCATATGAATGTGAACATTGTGGGAAGAAATTCAACCACATTGGGAATTTGAAAATTCATTTGAGAATACACACAGGAGAGAAACCATATGAATGTGAACAATGTGGGAAGAAATTCAACCGGAATTGGCATTTGAAAAGACATATCAGAATACACACAGGAGAGAAACCATATGAATGTGAACATTGTGGGAAGAAATTCAACCGTATTGGGAATTTAAAAATTCATTTGAGAATACACACAGGAGAGAAACTATATGAATGTGAACATTGTGGGAAGAAATTCAACCAGAATGACGATCTGAAAAAACATGAGAATACACACAGGAGAGAAACCATATGAATGTGAAGTGGGAAGAAATTCAACCGGAATGACGATCTGAAAAAACATATGAGAATACACACAGGAGAGAAACCATATGAATGTGAACATTGTGGGAAGAAATTCAACCACATTGGGAATTTGAAAATTCATTTGAGAATACACACAGGAGAGAAACCATATGAATTTGAACATTGTGGGAAGAAATTCAACCGGAATGACGATCTGAAAAAACATATGAGAATACACACAGGAGAGAAACTATATGAATGTGAACATTGTGGGAACAAATTCAACCATATTTGGAATTTGAAAATTCCTTTGAGAATACACACAGGAGAGAAACCATATGAATGTGAACATTGTGGGAAGAAATTAAACCGGAATGACGATCTGAAAAGACATATGAGAATACACACAGGAGAGAAACCATATGAATGTGAACATTGTGGGAAGAAATTCAACCGGAATGAATATCTGAAAAAACATATGAGAATACACACAGGAGAGAAACTATATGAATGTGAACATTGTGGGAAGAAATTCAACCAGATTGGGAATTTGAAAAAACATATGAGAATACACACAGGAGAGAAACCATATGAATGTGAACATTGTGAGAAGAAATTCAACCATATTGGGAATTTGAAAATTCATTTGAGAATACACACAGGAGAGAAACCATATGAATGTGAACATTGTGGGAAGAAATTCAACCGGAATGACGATCTGGAAAGACATATGAGAATACACACAGGAGAGAAACCATATGAGTGTGAACATTGTGGGAAGAAATTCAACCGGAATGAATATCTGAAAAAACATATGAGAATACACACAGGAGAGAAACCATATGAATGTGAACATTGTGGGAAGAAATTCAACCTGATTGGGAATTTGAAAATTCATTTGAGAATACACACAGGAGAGAAACCATATGAATGTGAACATTGTGGGAAGAAATTCAACCAGATTGGGAATTTGAAAATTCATTTGAGAAAACACACAGGAGAGATACCATATGAATGTGAACATTGTTGGAAGAAATTCAACCGGAATGACAATTTTAAAAAACATTTGAGAATACACACAGAAGAGACACCATATGAATGTGACCATTGTGAGAAGAAATTTAAACATATAGGGAATTTGAGAAGACATATGAGAATACACACAGGAGAAAAACCATATGAATGTGAACATTGTGGAAAGAAATTTAACCAGATTGAGAGTTTGAAAACTCATTTAAGAATACACACAGGAGAGACACCATATGAATGTGAACATTGTGGAAAGAAATTTAAAGATAAAAGTAATTTGAGGAAACATTTGAGAATACACACAGGAGAGACACCATTTGAATGTGAACATTGTGGAAAGAAATTTAACCAGATTGGGAGTTTGAGAAGATATCTGAGAATACACACAGGAGAGACACTATATGAATGTTAACATTGTGGAAAGAAATTCAACCAGATTAGGAGTTTGAAAATTCATTTGCGAATACACACAGGAGAGACACCATATGAATGTGAACATTGTGGGACGAAATTCAACCAGAATGACGATTTGAAAAAACATTTGAGAATGCACACAGAAGAGACACCATATGAATGTGAACATTGTGGGATGCAATTCAACCAGAATGACGATCTGAAAAAAACATTTGAGAATACACACAGGAGAGACACCTGAATGTGAACATTGTGGGAAGAAATTCAACCAGATCGGGAATTTGAAAATTCATTTGAGAATACACACAGGAGAGACACCATATGAATGTGAACATTGTGGGAAGAAATTCAACCGTATTGCGAGTTTGAAAAGACATATGAGAATACACACAGGAGAGAAACCATATGAATGTGAACATTCTGGAAAGAAATTTAACCAGATTGAGAGTTTGAAAACTCATTTAAGAATACACACAGGAGAGACACCATATGAATGTGAACATTGTGGAAAGAAATTTAAAGATAAAAGTAATTTGAGGAAACATTTGAGAATACACACAGGAGAGACACCATTTGAATGTGAACATTGTGGAAAGAAATTTAACCAGATTGGGAGTTTGAGAAGATATCTGAGAATACACACAGGAGAGACACCATATGAATGTTAACATTGTGGAAAGAAATTCAACCAGATTAGGAGTTTGAAAATTCATTTGCGAATACACACAGGAGAGACACCATATGAATGTGAACATTGTGGGACGAAATTCAACCAGATTGACGATTTGAAAAAACATTTGAGAATGCACACAGAAGAGACACCATATGAATGTGGACATTGTGGGATGAAATTCAACCAGAATGACGATCTGAAAAAAACATTTGAGAATACACACAGGAGAGACACCATATGAATGTGAACATTGTGGAAAGAAATTTAAAGATAAAAGTAATTTGAGGAAACATTACACAGAGGAGAGACACCATATGAATGTGAACATTGTGGGAAGAAATTTAACCAGATTGAGAGCACAGGAGAGACACCATATGAATGTGAACATTGTGGAAAGAAGTTTAATCAGATTGAGAGTTTGAAAACTCATTTCAGAATACACACAGGAGAGACACCATTTGAATGTGAACATTGTGGAAATAAATTTAACCAGATTGAGAGTTTGAAAACTTATTTAAGAATACACACAGGAGAGACACCATATGAATGTGAACATTGTGGGCAGAAATTTAACCAGATTGAGAGCACAGGAGAGACACCATATGAATGTGAACATTGTGGGAAGAAATTTAACCAGATTGGGCATTTGAAAATTCATTTGAGAATACACACAGGAGAGAAACCATATGAATGTGAACATTGTGGGAAAAAATTCAACCAGATTGGGCATTTGAAAATTCATTTGAGAATACACACAGGAGAGAAACCATATGAATGTGAACATTGTGGGAAGAAATTCAACCGGAATGACGATCTGAAAATACATACGAGAATACACACAGGAGAGAAACCATATGAATGTGAACATTGTGGGAAGAAATTCAACCACATTGGGAATTTGAAAATTCATTTGAGAATACACACAGGAGAGAAACCATATGAATGTTAACATTGTGGGAAGAAATTAAACCAGATTGGGCATTTGAAAATTCATTTGAGAATGCACACAGGAGAGAAACCATATGAATGTGAACATTGTGGGAAGAAATTCAACCGGAATGACGATCTGAAAAAACATACGAGAATACACACAGGAGAGAAACCATATGAATGTGAACATTGTGGGAAGAAATTCAACCACATTGGGAATTTGAAAATTCATTTGAGAATACACACAGGAGAGAAATCATATGAATGTGAACATTGTGGGAAGAAATTCAACCAGATTGGGCATTTGAAAATTCATTTGAGAATACACACAGGAGAGAAACCATATGAATGTGAACATTGTGGGAAGAAATTCAACCGGAATGACGATCTGAAAAAACATACGAGAATACACACAGGAGAGAAACCATATGAATGTGAACATTGTGGGAAGAAATTCAACCAGATTGGGCATTTGAAAATTCATTTGAGAATACACACAGGAGAGAAACCATATGAATGTGAACATTGTGGGAAGAAATTCAACCAGATTGGGAATTTGAAAATTCATTTGAGAAAACACACAGGAGAGATACCATATGAATGTGAACATTGTTGGAAGAAATTCAACCGGAATGACAATTTTAAAAAACATTTGAGAATACACACAGAAGAGACACCATATGAATGTGAACATTGTGAGAAGAAATTTAAACATATAGGGAATTTGAGAAGACATATGAGAATACACACAGGAGATACACCATATGAATGTGAACATTGTGGGAAGAAATTCAACCGGAATTGGCATTTGAAAAGACATATGAAAATACACACAGGAAAGACACCATATGAATGTGAACATTGTGGGAAGAAATTTAACCGGAATTGGCATTTGAAAAGACATATGAAAATACACACAGGAAAGACACCATATGAATGTGAACATTGTGGGAAGAAATTCAACCGGAATTTGCATTTGAAAAGACATATGAGAATACACACAGGAGAGACACCATATGAATGTGAACATTGTGGGAAGAAATTCAACCAGATCGGGAATTTGAAAATTCATTTGAGAATACACACAGGAGAGACACCATATGAATGTGAACATTGTGGGAAGAAATTCAGCCGTATTGGGAGTTTGAAAAGACATATGAGAATACACACAGGAGAGAAACCATATGAATGTGAACATTGTAGAAAGAAATTTAACCAGATTGAGAGTTTGAAAACTCATTTAAGAATACACACAGGAGAGACACCATATGAATGTGAACATTGTGGAAAGAAATTTAAAGATAAAAGTAATTTGAGGAAACATTTGAAAATACACACAGGAGAAACACCATTTGAATGTGAACATTGTGGAAAGAAATTTAACCAGATTGGGAGTTTGAGAAGATATCTGAGAATACACACAGGAGAGACACCATATGAATGTTAACATTGTGGAAAGAAATTCAACCAGATTAGGAGTTTGAAAATTCATTTGCGAATACACACAGGAGAGACACCATATGAATGTGAACATTGTGGGACGAAATTCAACCAGAATGACGATTTGAAAAAACATTTGAGAATGCACACAGAAGAGACACCATATGAATGTGAACATTGTGGGATGAAATTCAACCAGATTGGGTATTTGAAAATTCATTTGAGAATACACACAGGAGAGAAACCATATGAATGTGAACATTGTGGGAAGAAATTCAACCGGAATGACGATCTGAAAAAACATACGAGAATACACACAGGAGAGAAACCATATGAATGTGAACATTGTGGGAAGAAATTCAACCGGAATGACGTTCTGAAAAAACATATGAGAATACACACAGGAGAGAAACCATATGAATGTGAACATTGTGGGACGAAATTCAACCGGAATGACGATCTGAAAAAACATACGAGAATACACACAGGAGAGAAACCATATGAATGTGAACATTGTGGGAAGAAATTCAACCGGAATGACGATCTGAAAAAAACATTTTAGGATACACACAGGAGAGACACCATATGAATGTGAACATTGTGGAACGAAATTTAAAGATAAAAGTAATTTGAGGAAACATTACACACAGGAGAGACACCATATGAATGTGAACATTGTGGGAAGAAATTTAACCAGATTGAGAGCACAGGAGAGACACCATATGAATGTGAACATTGTGGAAAGAAATTTAATCAGATTGAGAGTTTGAAAACTCATTTAAGAATACACACAGGAGAGACACCATTTGAATGTGAACATTGTGGAAATAAATTTAACCAGATTGAGAGTTTGAAAACTCATTTAAGAATACACACAGGAGAGACACCATATGAATGTGAACATTGTGGGAAGAAATTTAACCAGATTGAGAGTTTGAAAACTCATTTAAGAATACACACAGGAGAGAAACCATATGAATGTGAACATTGTGGAAATAAATTTAACCAGAATTGAAATTTGAAAAGACATATGAGAATACACACAAGAGAGACACCATATGAATGTGACCATTGTGGAAAGAAATTTAACCAGATTGAGAGTTTGAGAAGACATTTGAGAATACAGACAGGAGAGACACCATGTGAATGTGAACATTGTGGGATGAAATTCAACCAGAATGACGATATGAAAAAAACATTTGAAAATACACACAGGAGAGACACTTGTATGAATGTGAACATTGTGAAAAGAAATTAAAAGACATTGATAATCTGAAAAAAACATTTGAGAATGCACACAGAAGAGACATCATATGAATGTGAACATTGTGGGAAGAAATTCAACCAGAATGACGATTTCAAAAAAGATTTGAAAAAACATCTGAGAGTACACACAGAAGAGACACCATATGAATGTAAACATTGTGAGAAGAAATTCAACCAGAATGACAATCTTAAAAAAGATTTGAAAATACGGTACACACAGGAGAGACACTTGTATGAATGTGAACATTGTGAAAAGAAATTAAAAGACATTGATAATCTGAAAAAACATTTGAG
Organism: Antedon mediterranea; assembly: GCF_964355755.1. Lineage (NCBI taxonomy): Eukaryota > Metazoa > Echinodermata > Crinoidea > Comatulida > Antedonidae > Antedon > Antedon mediterranea. Next base: position 20,346,653 of record NC_092675.1, read on the forward strand.
AATGCACACAGAAGAGACATCATATGAATGTGAACATTGTGGGAAGAAATTCAACCAGAATGACGATTTCAAAAAAGATTTGAAAAAACATCTGAGAGTACACACAGAAAAGACACCATATGAATGTAAAAATTGTGAGAAGAAATTCAACCAGAATGACAATCTTAAAAAAGATTTGAAAATACACACAGGAGAGACACCATATGAATGTAATCATTGTGAGAAGAAATTCAACCAGAATGACAATCTTAAAAAAGATTTGAAAATACACACAGGAGAGACACCATATGATTGTGAACATTGTTGAAAGAAATTCAACCAGAATGACTATCTGAAAAAAAGATTTAAAAATACACACAGGAGAGAGAGACCATAATATATGAATGTGAACATTGTGGAAAGAAATTCAAGCAGAAATGACATTTGAAAATACACACAGGAGAGACACCATATGAATGTGAACATTGTAAAAAGAAATTCAACCAGCTTGGGAATTTGAGAAGACATTTGAGAATACACACAGGAGAGACACCATATGAATGTGAACATTGTAAAAAGAAATTCAACTTGATTGGGAATTTGGGAAGACATTTGAGAATACACACAGGAGAGACACCATGTGAATGTGAACATTGTAAAAAGAAATTCAACTTGATTGGGAATTTGAGAAGACATTTGAGAATACACACAGGAGAGACACCATATGAATGTGAACATTGTAAAAAGAAATTCAACTTGATTGGGAATTTGGGAAGACATTTGAGAATACACACAGGAGAGACACCATGTGAATGTGAACATTGTAAAAAGAAATTCAACTTGATTGGGAATTTGAGAAGACATTTGAGAATACACACAGGAGAGACACCATATGAATATGAACATTGTAAAAAGAAAATCAACCAGATTGGGAATTTGAGAAGACATTTTAGAATACACACAGGAGAGACACCATATGAATGTGAACATTGTGGGAAGAAATTCAAACAGAATGGGCACTTAAAAGCTCAAATGAGAGTGCACACAGGAAAAAAATCAAAAAATCATAATGGCAGGAGAAGACATTTGAGAGTGCACACAGGAGAGACATCTTAAACATTGTGGGAAGGAATTGTTCATTGATAATTAAGTTTTGTGATCTTTTTTCTCTTTAATTGTTTTATATTTTCAATATCATTGAGTATAGGCCTAACTAATATATCTTATCAGCCCTGTCTACACTATCAAACTTTATGAGACTAAAATGTGTAGACATAGCTTTAGAGAACTTTTTTGTGATTGTTTTTTTTTCTTTTGATGTTTTATTTTCTGTTTAAAAATAAGTTTTTTGAGCTGTGATCGTTGCATATTTTATATATGTTTGTTGAATTCAACATAAAGATATTGTACGATGTGTTTATGAATAAATATACAGTACCTTGAATTATTATATTGTGGGTTTTTCTCGATATACCTTCATCCTTTAAATCTTTTATAAAAAAAAAGCACCATTATTATAAAGAAGGTCCATCTGTTTTTATTTTGTGAATATTCTGTGAGACTTGACTAAAAAAACCATGTTTTGTGGCATATGATGTCATCGTATGTACAGTAAGCTAATGTGAGCCTTTTCTCCATGATTACTTTAGTATGCGAACTCAACCAATCCAATTCTTGAAATTTAAGAAATTATTGTAAAAAATATAGTAACACTTTATAAAAACTTTTTTGAAATTATTTATTACAATAATGCATATGTATTTAAACAAATAGAGAGACTAGGCATCAGAATCTTTGCACATTTCTATTTCTGACATGGTAACGTAAATATTCTTAAAATTGAGGGCGCCAAACATAAAAAATTTAGGAGATCGAAAGGAAGCGGGAAGTCCCAAAGAAAAATAAAATTATGGTGTGCTCCCTTCTAGCACGATATGGCTCTCTCACAGCCATGGGGGTACCACGACATCAAATGCTTTGATGTTAACGCCTTATGATGTGTGGGGGGGGGGGGGGACGTTTAAATTTGTGAACCCTAAACACAGAAGCTCGCATAGCTTTAACTCTATTCCACTGACCGACAGGATCAATTCGATCCCATGCACTCGTGTTATCAACATGACGCTCTGCCACCCTCTAGTTTATCGCAAGGCTAAAACTAGATTCGTTTTTTGTCAAAATTACGTCATGAAAATGCAAATTTATGACGTAATGATTAGTATGAAGCGCGTATAATACTATACTATTGTCACCCTTCATTACTCGTGCACATTGTTGCATAACGGATAGTGCTCTATTAACTATCGTTTGAATTCTCTCAATTCTAATAGCTGGGGTTCAACGATTCTCTACGGATTTAAAAAAAAAAGTAAATATAAATTGTTTTTCTCTGATTTTGAAGGAGAGATATTTAGAGAGTCAAGTTAATTTAGGATATATATATTTCCATATTTCTAACTGCAGGCTGGAATACATTAGACATAGAGAAAGTATTCAAATTGTCATTAGGGTAGCCACGCCTCCAGTATGGCATGGTCCCTCCTTCTGGTTATCTGAGGGCGAACGTCACTTCAGTGTTGGCAGCTGGCGATAATTTTAATACACTGTTTTGTACATCGACTATAAACAAATGATTATGAAACGGTAGACAATTCCGTTTAGATATTTATTAGCTGTAATTTTGGTCGAAATGAAAGAGAAACTTTCAAGAAACAACCAAGAAAACCTCACCTTTCACTGTGTTTAGTGTTTTCATTGCTTACGTTTCATCAGGGAGGTATAAAATGTTATACCTCCCTGGTTTCATCATCGATTGTTTCAGTCTGTTCATGGCCGTGAGTAGGCCTACCGTAATGTGAAACAAGCCGTAATTATTTGTTTTTAATGAGAGCAATGACGACTAAATCCCGATCAAATAATTTATTTATAAAAATCGGCGGACCAGCCCGAAACGTTGCAGTGACTGCTGCAGGTCAGGGGATGTTAGACATCATTAATGTACAGCTCTCATTTTTCTAAAAAGAGACACCCCGGCAGACGGACCAAAAAATCTAAAACATTTGCGGCAAAATGACGTCAAAAGGCAGCCTATCAAGTGTCTTGTGTGTACTGTCAGAGCCGCTGCTATTAAAGTTCCACGTCATTCATTTTGCTGTCCTTTTCCTGAATGTATTCTTAAAGATGTATTGTCTCCCAAAAACATGATTAATTAAATCAGACTTTGAATACGTTATTTTGTAGTTTTAATAAAGTTAATCACTTCCGTAGAAAAAAAAACGAAAAAAAAAATGTTTTCACTTATAAAAATGACAAAATAAATGGTTAAATTCAACCAAAAATCCATTGGCTGGCAGCCAAATTAACATTTTTTAAGGTAAATACATTTTTTTCGATCTGATTTTTTGGTAAATGTGGATAACTATTTTGTTACATTAAAATGGAATATTCAACAAAAAATGTCAATAATTCTTTTTTTGAGGGGGACAATACATATTTAATATGTGAAAAATGTTTCCAGATTATAATATTTTGGCAAAATTGCCACGACCGGTTCTAAAAAAGTGTTATCAAGTCAACTTTATTCCAGTTTCCGTACCGAACACTAGTGCTGCACACAAACAGTTTATTCCAAAAATAAAACTTTATTTTCAAATACATATATATAGATATATACAACGATATATTTAGTGTAGACAACACAATAAAACATTCTTAATATCAGGTAAAAAATAATACTGTTTCTTAATTGCTGTCCTAATGCAAATAAACACATAATAATAATTACATACACCCTGTATATTAGTACTTAAAATATCGATAGGCTTTTTCAGTTGTTGAGGCATACTGTACATTCTGGAAACTTAATTATAAAAATATTTTTTTAAACACTTTTATTATAAATTTGTTCAATACACGCCCTTATATTGGAAGTTATGCTTGGTTGAATTAATTTGAAAAATCATTTTAAAGATAGGCCACGTACAAAATTATAACATTACATAAACTCATTACAAAAATACATTTATAGAAAATATTCAAAATAGCCTATAAGGAAGATTAGGAGCTTTTTTCCGTTAGGGTCCTTTCATGTGACTTATCAGGATTTAATCCAAATACTCAAAAAAACTGTTTTTGTCTTTGTGAAATCGTTTAGTCTTAAAGAGATGGATATATTGTTTACTGTAATATTTCTGAATACGCAAACATGAATAGTAGCATCAAATACTTGGGTAACATATGGTAAGAAATGATTGTTTTAAGAAAAAAAAAAAAAGGGGGGGGGGGAGGTATAAAGCACACATGCAGTGTGGGTTTTTTGTTCGAATTTAATCTAAAAACCAAATAGTAATAAATAATGTAATTAAAACTACATCACTTGTGTAGTGGCGTGGACGAATGTAAAAATAGGAAAGTTTGCACTTTGTTCGTTACACAAACTTATACATTTTGCGCATCCACCACGAGTAAAAAACGGAATTGCACTGGGAAGGGTTTTAATACTACATCTAAATTAATTAATTATCTGCCATCTTTGATCCAATCTAAATTTTCCACTCTTAGCTGTTCGTTTTACAAATAGTACATATTTTTGCTATCACACGCGCCAATACCATAGGGGTATCATAAGGGAAGCTCAGTTTAACTACATTTGGGCGATCTACCTATAGTAAATCAAAGTAGACCTATGGATGACATTTTTCCGAAAGAAATTGATATAGGCTACCACGGTACTCGCATCTGGTGTAATATGCCTATTGCGACATTCAGACGGCTTTTTACTATATTGGATAAATGGAACGTGTTTTATTTATTATTATTATGATTAAACTAAAGCCTATACCAAAAAACTAAAAGCCATCCTGCTATAAAGCACTGATCATTTCTTCGTCGTCTAAGTTTGTAAAGGGGTTCTCAAGTGGTGTACATGGGTTCTCAATCAACGCAGAATTGCGACACAACGCGACATCATCACTAGATTGGATTGTCTTAAAGGGTAATTCCGGGCATTTTTTTTAAGGGGGGATTATTTTACGATGCGCGTTGTTCTTTACCGCTGACGAATAATAAATTGGGGTTATTTAAAGTTTATATTTTATAAATTTTATCCCTGAAGTTACTTTAATGTTAATGCTTTTGTGAACGTCTTTCATCGTAGCCTTCGCATTTTATATTTTTACATCAACCCAACCCCTTCCCCCCGCAAAACCCACGAATTTCCGATGTAACTAGCTAGTCGCAATAAATATTTGTTATTATTAATGCCGCGAAGTATCCGGTGTAATGCACTCGAGGTATCTTCTTCTCTCGAGTCGATAGGCCTTAGGGTTAATTTTTAAAACAGCAAAGTCGACAACGAAACTCCGCTGAATACATGATATTTAGCAAGTGCCTGGGGAAATTAGGATCAATTCTGCAGTGTTTTGTTTTCTATTATTTTAGTTAATTTATAGAGAAAGACACTTTATCTCACAAAAGCCGACTTTTCAACAGTCGCGTAAACTTAAAACGGTCAAAGAAAACTCATTTCCGTGGCCAGCAGGGTGTGTCAAACTTGTAGAATAGGCTTAGAATATTATGCTTAATGATGCGTTTTAATATTTGACTTGTACTGAATATTCGTCGTCTAATAGAAAATAATTCGATTCTCAAACAAAATCCGTACGTGAACACGGACCACCACGACACTTAATTTTAGCGGTGGTGGTCTCTAGTCGACACTCTAACATTTTGGCAAGTAGAATTTAAAATACACTGAATCTTTGGTGCGAACAAAATAAAGAAACGGCCTCTATATTCTTGTCATCTAACTTGTCTTCATCAGTGATAGTGGTTACCTTGATTCTGCTTACCTATGTTGACGTTACTTGAATATTCATCAAGTACAACATTGGTCCTATTGTAATATAATATAATAATAATTATAACATAACAATTTATATAGCGCACTTATCCACTAAAAGTGCTCAAGACGCTATTACAATTGAAGTGAATATGCCCAGAAAATGTAGCACGAGAAAACCGACGTCACAGTAGAACCCCACGAGGACTAAAATCTAGGCCAAAGCGATGTTTCATTGACCGTGAGAGTACGTCAGAGTGATATTATGCACTTTATATGCATTCATTATTGCCAGCGATCTAATTACTACTAAACAATAGCTAGGTACGCACTTGTCTGGCGGTATCCCTTTGTACGAATCGTTCAACGTTGGGTCGAGACGCGTGATATCAAGTTTCATCCAGGGACCAAAATGTGTAATGTGTTATTTTCCAGGCGAAGTTTACCGACGGTTACGTCGTGTACTGCGTCGACGTACGCTACACTACAGCAAAAACGAATTATGTTAATTGTTCGTTCATTTACCAGGGCATACTAGGGACAGATGTAATGTTGAAGCGCATAATGTATCATCATCTGGTTCACCTGGTGCATACATTAATAAAGTTTGGGAATCGGTTTTTAACTTTGAAAACCCAAAAAATAGTAATGCTAACGATAACCACTACGGGAAAAGAGCTACGGTACAATCTGATACAGAAACACATGATGAAGTGTTTAGTATTGATGGAAGTAGTGAATCATCAGATGATGAAAATGCGCAGAAAGAAACAAGTGTGATCACTATAGAACAACACACAAACCAAAATGAGCAGGAAGATGATGACAGAGAGGAGCAGAGAGAAGAGCAGGAAGTGGACGAAAGAGAGGAGGAGGAAGTTGAAGAAGGAGAGGAACAAGAAGTACCGGGAAGAAAGTACCAGAAAGCTGAAGAAAGAGAGGAGCAGGAAGTTGGGGAAAGAGAGGAGCATGAACAGAAGAAGGTAACTGACTACTTTGAAAAAAGTATGCAAAAAAGTAAAAGTGTTAGCACAAACAAGAAAGCAGCGAGAGATCTGAAGGAACAGTCCGGAAATGAAGGCAGGACAGAAGAAAAAACAAAGAGTATTGAAAAAAGAAGTTTAAGAAAGAGAAACAAAAACAAGTAATTTAATCTTAATAATATGTATTCTAAATATTGTAATTTCCCTAGGAAGCTCTTTACTCTAATCTTATGAATTTACATTGTATAACACTAAACGTTAGAGGAGCTAGAAATATAAATAAGCAACATAAGCTATTCCAATGGGTAAAAGATCAAAAAGCGGATATATGTCTGCTTCAGGAAACCCATCTAACAAATGAGATTATTAATAAATCAAACTTTGTTTGGGAAGGTGAAGCGATCCATAGTATAGGTAATTCACATAGTAGAGGAGTGTCGATACTATTACGAAAAGGTCTTGAATGCAAAATTGTTAAAAAGTTAACTGATATTGATGGAAGATATATATTTCTTAATTTAATGATAAATGAAAAGGAATTGGACATTATAAATATTTATGCTCCTAATGAAAGCAAAAATAGAAGTGCATTCTTTAGGACCATACACAAATGTTACAATGACTTTGATGGAGGGAAGGGTAATTCTATCATTCTAGGTGGAGATCTGAATTGCATCATGAATAGTGACATTGACCAAAAAGGTAGCGCAAATAGGTCTGATAAATCTGTTTTTACGATTAAAAACCTAATGAAAAATTTAAATTTAAATGATATTTGGAGATCCAAAAACATGAATAAGCGACAATTTACGTGGCGTAAGAGATTTAACAACATTTTCCGTAGGCTGGATTACTGGTTAATATCAGAAGATCTCTTTTCAAATGGAGATGTTTTAGCCTGTGACATTCGTCCAGCCATTCTCACAGATCACCAGGCGGTATCAATTAAAATAGATTTGCATGAAAAAATACGCGGTCCTGGTTTATGGATGTTCAACAATAGCTTTCTGAAAGATGAAACATTTACAAAATTAGTAATTAAAATAATTGATGTTTCAATACTAAAAAATAATAGAGAACCTGTAAGTGCAAGTTTGTTATGGGAGCTTGTAAAAACAAAAATAAAAGAATTTTCAATTGCATACGGAAAACAAAAAAATTAAAACCAGAATAAAAAGAAAGAAAAATTACAAAAACAAATAAAAAACTTAAATGAAACAATTATGAATACTCAAAATTGTGATATAACCATTGAAAATAAAATTGAAAACAAAAAAATAGAGCTTGAAAACATTTATAATGTAGAAGCAAAAGGCGCGCAAATTAGGTCCAGAGTAAAATGGATAGAGGAAGGCGAGCGGAATACAAAATACTTTCTTGGGTTAGAAAGATCCAAAAGTAAAAAGAAACACATAAAAAGTTTAATTACTAAAGATGGGAGCTTAGCAACGAGCCCAATTGATATTTTAAAGGAACAAATACAACATTTCGAAGGTTTATACGCAAAAAATGTTATAAACCCTGGAAAAATTAATAAATATCTTTGTAATTCTATTATAAACAAGCTTTCAGAAATAGAAAAAGAAAATTGTGAAGGTTACGTCACTATTGATGAATGTAAAAAGGCCATTTCAATGATGGAAAAAAATAAAACACCTGGATCGGATGGTCTAAGTGTTGAATTTTATGTGTTCTTTTGGATAATATTAAACATTTAATTTGCGATGCGTTAAATGAAAGTTATAATTCTCAAGAATTATCCTTTTCGCAAAAACGAGGTGTAATCACCCTTTTGTTCAAGGATGGAGAAAGAGAAAATTTGAATAATTGGCGTCCCATTACCCTCTTAAACACCGATTACAAAATTCTTGCACATGTATTAAGTAACAGACTTAAAATGGTTATTAAATCAATAGTAAGTTCAGACCAAAAAGGTTATATAAAAGGCCGTTTCGCTGGTGAAAACATTCGGTTAATAGAAGACCTGCTTTATTATACAGTTTTTTCATTTTCATTTCTTTATTCGAATTCATAAAATAACACAACATAAAAAAAATACAAAGAATGAATTCAGGGTAACACAAAAAAGTAACCAAAGGTCAAACTTATTTCCATTGTGGCCCTTAAGGATAAAAACACCATAAGAATAAACATTTACAATAAACAATAACACATGTAGTAACAATATAAATATAAATTATAATCTTTCAAGCATAACCTCTTTGAGATGTTTCCTGATATTTCTTTTGAATTGATTGATGGTTTCTGAACACTGTATCAATTTTGGCAGGTGATTCCATGACGTTATTGCCGTGTTAACAAAGGTTGTTTGGGAGTGGTTACCTATATATGGTCTATAAATTGATTGAGTTGCAAATCTAGTATTGTACTGGTGAATTACATTTGCTCTACTAATACCATCATTCATAAACGTAGGGCTTAATCCATTAATAATACGATACATGTGACAAAGTTTTATCTGTTTAACTCTTAAGTCTACTGGGAGCCAATTCAGTTTGTTTAATTCATTAGCCCCAATGTGATCTCTTGGTTCAAGACCAAGAATACATCTGACCGTCTTATTTTGTGCAGTTTGCAATTTAACTTTTAATGTTTTTTTTAATCCAGAGTACCACACGCTACAAGCATAATCATAAAGGCATAACACCAAACTATTTGCTAGTAACTTAAGATCTCTGAAAGTTAAGTACTTTCTATTTCTATATAAAAATTTTACCCTTGAGTTTACTTTCTTTATAACTGATTTACCTATATAATCTCCAGTTAGATTGTTATCGAGTTCAAGTCCTAGATAACTTACTGTAGGTTTGTTTGTGATTATATAATCATTGCATGTAACTTTCAATTCTTGTTGATTTCTGAGTTTACGTTTAGATCCAAATAGAATTGAATACGTTTTGCCTAGATGCAATGACAATCTATTATCTAATAACCAAGAATTAATAGATTTTAATTCTTTTGACAATACATTTTGTATATTGGCGACACTTTTATCAGATACAACTATAGCAGAATCATCGGCATAAAGGAGCAGTTTACAACTCAATGCAGATTCCATATCATTCACATACATTAAGAACAACAGTGGGCCCAATATTGACCCCTGAGGGACCCCACATGTTATTTTTTTCCACGTTGAAAGAGTACCACAATTATCAACTACCTGCCATCTATCTGTTAAATATGATTTAAACCAACCTATTACTGTTTGGGACAATCCTAATGCTCTCATTTTGCCTAGTAAAATCTGATGGTCTACAGTATCGAAAGCCTTTTGTAGGTCTAAGACTATCATACCTGTTAAATTACCTTTATCCCAATTCTTTTTAATATGGTCAGTTAGGTGAATTAAACAAAGATCTGTCGAAAAATTTGCTCGGAACCCACATTGGAAATCATAGATAAGTGATTTAGAATTAAGGTATTCCATCAATTGGTCATGTACTAGTCTTTCAACAACTTTAGAAAAAGCCGAGAGTATAGACACCGGACGATAGTTACCTACCACCGTTTTACTACCCTTTTTGTGAATTGGGATGACTCTCGCTAATTTCCATTCTTTGGGTACAATACCGGATGTGAAGGACAACTTAATAATATGAGTTAATGGTTTTGCTATTGCAGAAGCCCCATCTTTGAAGAATTTGGCTGGTAGAGTATCTATTCCGGCCAAGTGTAATGATATCGAAGGGGCAATAATTACCGTAGATTTTAAGAAGGCTTTTGACTCTATTAGTAGAGATTTTATGTTCAATGTTCTAGAAAAGTTTAACTTTGGAATGTTCTTTTGTAACTGGGTAAAAGTATTATACAATAACGTTGAATGTGTCACAGTTAACAATGGTTGGGTTTCAAACAATTTTAAAATGGAAAGAGGTATTAGACAAGGTTGTCCTCTATCTGCTCTGTTATTCATTTTAGTGGTTGAAGTAATGGCATCTAGAATAAGAAACAAAGATGACTATAAGGGTATTAAACTTCCAAATAATGAAAATAACATAGAAGCTAGAATAAGCCAATTAGCCGATGATACTGTTTTGTATGTTGGTAATGACAAAAGTATTAAGTCAGCAGTCAGTGTAATTGAACGTTTTTGTGAAGTATCTGGAATGACACTAAATAAAAAAAAAACCAATGCTTTTTGGATTGGTAAATGGAAGAACAGAATAGATAGACCTTTAGAATTAAGTTGGGTAAAACACCCGATCAAAATTTTAGGCATATATGTAGGATATAATACAGAAGAATGTACCAGAAAAAACTGGGATGTTAAATTAATAGAGCTAGAAAAGACTTTAAAACAATGGAATGCTAGAAATCTCTCAATTTTTGGTAGAATAATAATCCTGAAAATTCTTGCACTATCTAAATTAACATATGCCGCAAATATCACTGATGTTCCAAAATATGTATATACACAAGTTACAAATCTAATATATAATTTTATTTGGAACAATAAAAGGGAAAAGATAAAAAGAAAAACTCTAATTGGTGATGTTGAGATGGGAGGCATTAAAATGCCTAATTTTACTCTTCATGTTAACGCACTCATGTGTGGCTGGTTAAAAAGAATTATGAATGATGATGGTGCTAAATGGAAAAATATTCCAATGTATTATATTAAAAAAATATGTGATGTTAATGTTTTACTTAATATGTCATGTTATAACATTATTGATGTTAATTCTGATAAAATTCCACTGTTTTACAAAAATATGATAAAAGCCTACATAAATTATAACAGAATCTCTAAAAAAAAACCTGAAACTTATAACGATATAATGAATGAGCAACTGTGGTGAAACCACTACGTTAAACTAAAAAAAAAATCGCTTTTCTACAAGCATTGGATTGACAGTGGCATTATCAGTATTAAAGACATTGTTAATAAGAACACTTTTTTAACATCAAACGAAATACTGGTGAAACTACAATGTAAAACAAACTGGTTAAATGAGTATTTGTGCATTATTAAGGCAATACCAATTCAATGGAAACGTATTATTAAGGAGGTAGATATTTTCAATTGTGATGATAATGATGAATTAGTTGGGACCAAGTATGAGATTAATACTACCAAACTAATATACTCATGGTTTGTGAAAGAATATTTCATTATTCCAATGTCACAACTAAAATGGGAAGAGTACTTCAATGATAACAACATTGATTGGAAAACTTCTTGGTTACGGAAAGTATGTAAAATGAAAGATAAGAAACTAGCACAATTCAATTATAAGATGTTACATAGAATACTGCCTACCAACAAACGGCTGTATCAGTGGAAAGTTAAGGAAACACAAACGTGTGACAAATGTGGAGAAATTGAAAATGAAAATCATTTGTTTTTTAGTTGTAGATTTATTCAGAAATATTGGAGGAAAATGCTTAGTATCTTTGTAAGTTTAAATCACAATAATATATCATTTAAACAATTAATACTAGGAACGGGAGATAAGCTAATAGATTATATTTACACTTTTGCAGCATTTACTATTTATAGAATAAAAATGTTATCTGCACTAAATAAGCCAGTGGGTAAATCTTTATGGAATTCATTTAAAAGCAATATGTTATATAACATTGAATGTGAAACATATAACAATAAAGAAACAAGTATAGAAAAATGGGTAGCTTTAAGAAATAAGATTATGATAATATAATTTCTAATTTGATACGATTAACCGAAAAAGAATTACAGTGATACGGGTTACTGGTGGTACTGAGTTATTATTGTTTTTTTTATCATGTATATAAATATATTGTATAATCCGGGTTGTAAAATGAAAACAAACAAATGAAAATGTGTGAACTATTTTAAAACGGGATAGATGACAATGATGATCCTGTCAAGTGTATAACAAAATATACGAAAATTAATGAAAAAAGGAGTAATACATTCATATATGTAAAAATGTTACTTATGAACTGTAACGACATTTACAAGTTAAATAATACGATTTTATGTAATATGAGATAATATGAATGTGAATAAAAGTGGTGTTTGCGCCACAAAAGAGAGAAAAAAAAAGTTTCATCCAGGGACCAAAATGTGTAATGTGTTATTTTCCAGGCGAAGTTTACCGACGGTTACGTCGTGTACTGCGTCGACGTACGCTACACTACAGCAAAAACGAATTATGTTAATTGTTCGTTTGTTCACCAATTTTTTAATTTACAAGTAACCTTCTGTACCGTGGGGCACCTAAAATAAATTTTTCATCCATTACTAAACAAAAAAACATGCCATTTTCGTTTAGCCAACATTATAGCTATAGTTATTACATTTTCAATATCCTGTATGTCATGAATTTCTCACCACTCGGAAGTCCAGATGGTACGCATGCATACACCTGGGAGGAATAAACTTTTTTCCCCGACTGAAAAAGGTCTACGCTTGCGTTTTTTAAGCCTCTAGGCCTGATGTTTCCAAAGTATAAAATGCAATTTTTTGAAGACCTGCAGCTCTAGTTTTAAACATTTTCTTAGCTCAGCCCCAACAACAAAGCTGGTCATATTTCGAAGTACATTTTCCGGGACCTAACATCTCTATTTTTCAAACATTTCTTAGCTCAGTCACAACCCATGATAGGGACTTATATATTTTTTTTCATGTTTTAAAGTATAATAAGTCCAATTTCCGGGACCTCCAACTCTATTTTTCAAAATTTTCTTTGAACTTTTATTTTTTAAATTGAAAAATATGGATTGAAACCGTCATCGCGCATCGTTTTTTTGCACGCAGTATTTTATTTATGCATTATTAAAAATGGAAAAAATGGCTACCCTAAATCTGATTAAAAAGACCTCAAATGACGCTAGAACGCGTTGCTTCCGGGGGCTTCGCCCCCTCAGGGGTCCCAAGTTGTAGAAGTCAAATTCCTGGAGATTTTGTCGTGAAAGTTAAATTTGGTTTTGCGGTGCATGGCGCCTTGCTGTAACGCGCGAACAACATTACAATATGAAAACACATTTTTAAAAGTACAATAAAAATACATTTAATCATCACTATTCCATACAGTATTTACATATATAATAATTTAAATTTTATCTCTTTACACCTTTATATTATAGTATTGCTGTTTTTGTCCTTAATTTTTTATTTTTTAAGACTTTCGTTATACATAGATGTTGCTTTACGAGCATTTGCTAGTACATCTTTAGTAGGTTTAAAGGCATGACATTGTAAATCTGTGAATAAATTGATCTTGCATGACATAAGGTTAACTAAAGTAGAGTGGGAGAGACTTGCTCTGAATTGTGTCTTAATATGTTTCATAACACTAAAGGCACGTTCCACATCACAGTTAGAGTGTGGTAAAATAAGTAGCAGTTTCATCAACTTAGAAAGCTGAGAAAATCGTCCATTGCCAGTTGATACATCAGTTATAGACGAAACTTTGTGCCAGTATTCATCTATTGGCAATTTAGCATAGTCTTTGATTAAATTGTTAAGGTTGGTAGCCTGATAGTCCACAACTTCACTTTCTAAATTACAAAGATCCTCATCATTAAAGTAGTTCCTAAACCTGCCTGCTAAGATTCCAGCAACATCGGTTGTCAATGCATCTTGCTCAGAAGGGCAAACAACCTTCAAGTTTTTCATAACTTCACAGTTAAGAGGAAATTTCTCCATAATCTTACAAAAACTCTTAGTGAGATAGCGTCTGACATCATCATAAAATTTATCAATGGTACGGTTCGGCAAATCACTTATCTCCTCAGTCATTAATAGCAATTTTGCGTCTCTTCCAATACCTAAATTTACATTGTCCCATTGATTGTCAATACACAAAACATCTAAGTCTTTCATTGATGTTACACATCTAATATGCTGAGGTTTCACTAGTCTCATAGCAATGTTGCGAAGCAATTCTTCCACACAGTCTGAGAGTTTATACAAGATGCTTTCTGTTGAAACACTAGGTTAAACTTATCAAAAACTGGTACTACAGACATCAAAAAATGGGAATAAACTTTCATCATGGGGTTGTTTAATCTTTCTGATATAGATCTGCTCTTTTGATTGTCAGATTTTGAGTTGAAATATGATTGGAAGGCATCCCATTGTGAAATTAAGTGCTTCAGCGACTTTCCCAGTGATAACCATCTTGTGGGGCAATGTTTTTTAACTCTTTCTTCAGCTACAACACAGAAATCCTGGAATTCTTTTAATTCATGACAACGCTTACTTGATTTATCAAAGTAGTAGTAGATATCAATGATTAGGTTCTCTGGGTTCAAGTCCAGCTCTTTGTATGCGGTCTTACAACAAATGTTCACCAAATGATTTGGGCAACCAACACTGTATATTAAGGGTGCTCTCTGTTTAATTCTTGATAGAACTGAATCCCTCTTACCTGTAAGAATACAGAATAGAATTGATTTATATAATTAGTTTAGTGCAGAACAGTCAATATCAACTCTGCTTCGGCATTCTTTACTATAAGTTGTTTTATTGATTATCATTAATAATTTTATGTTAAATCAATTTTTGTGTTCAATCAATTTATGTTCAATCTATTTCATGTGGCATTGATAACGACTCTCAACAACAAATAACCAATCAAGTTTTGATATATGATGCAATCGAATTGTAAAGAGTAAACTTTTGACTTTGGAACAAACAATACTGGGTAATGATACAGTAACTATAGCTATTTTGTACCTACCTATCATCACATTACAGTTGTCGGATGAAAAGGCTGCGACATTCTCCCACTGAATACCATGCTTCTCCACCAATGTTTCATTTACACAATCAAAGATCTTTGCACCAGTTCCAACATTGCAAACAGGCATGTCCAGAAAACCAACACAAACCTTCCCTGATGACTCACTAAAGTATCGAACCATTATTGCACACTCCTTGTCGCATACAATGTCATTGGACTCGTCTATCATAAGAGTAAAAGGCTGACGTTGGTCTTTGATGGCTGAAAGCATTGACTTAGAGGACTCTGGTTCTAAAAATATTAAGAAAATAAAAAAGAAACAAAATGAATGTTTAAATAATGTAATATGATGAATGCTTGAAACAGCTATTAGATTGAATGTTTTTTTTTTTTTAGTATATACCATGCTTTACAAAATGAAATACATGCTATCTTGTCAGGATTCAATATTTCAACAGGAATATTACTACAATACATAATTGACAAAACCAAATATATGCACAGACAGCACTTATTTTAATTTAATAATAAAGTTATTAATTAATTAATTTATTAATAATAAAGCCCCTGGACCCCCACCGGGGGCCCTTGGCGGCCCCTGGCCCTCAGCCTAGTGATGCTCGCTTCGCTCGCATAGCCCCCTCGTCGGGGAATGTAGCCCCCGCGTCGGGAAGATCCTGGCGCCACCCCTGCTGAGTTGGCCTCATCATGAAAGCGTTAAGTTCTGGTGTCCATCGTTCAACTAGCCCAAGCCACAACAGAGAGTCTTACATCAGTCTTTAGAACGTCAAATAACGCAAATTTTTCCAGGCTCTTCGGCCCCTGGACCCTGACTGGGGACCCTTGGCGGCCCCCTGGCCCCCAGCCATTGTTGCTCGCTTCGCTCGCACCCCCCCCCCCCCATTATAAATGCTGCATACGGGCCTGACGTGTGTTAACACGACGCTCAGACGACTGAACTAACTGATCATTTTGGTTTTAGCAAGGTTAATAGGATATTTATGACGTAATGATCAATTACGTAATACACGTATAAATAGACTATTATCAGCTTTTCAATCATGTACTTGGTGGCCTAACGGGTAATGCTCAGTTTTGAGTGCTATCGGCTGGGGTTCGGACCTCGACGGATATTTTTTTTTATAAATATTTGTTTCTTTTTTAAAGAGAGATATGTGACACTGTATTGTCGAATATTGATGGCACCATACCGGTAGGTATTCAAATATGCTTATTCGATGTAAAAATACTTTTAAAATAATAATTCATCAATTCTCATTTTTTTCTTATCTCGTAAAAACTTTTATTACAATTCCTTGGAAGTCATTCTAAGAAATAATACATCACCTGAAACCTGTAATAATTGTATAATATAAAATATTACACATTTTCTGTATGTAGGCCTAGTAGGTAGTTTAAGCGTATACACACATTCTCACGATGCCATTGCGTACACATTGTGATGACAGCCTGGTTATGAAGACGTGTCACATGACAATCACAGTAAAATATTCACAAACCAATCCGATCGGCCTACACATTCAATGTCATGTCATTTCATTTCATTTATTTATTTCACTTTACAACTATATAAATATACAGTGGAGGAGCCTAAAAGAAAGCAAAGCTTGTGGTGAATAGGCTCCTCAAAACAAAACAAAAATAAAATAGAAATAATATATAACACAATTAGAAACTTCAAAAAACAACAATTTAACTAATAATGTCTTTTCTCTAACACATAAGTTTAAAACTAAAAAACAAGTAAAAAATAGATTATATAAATTATTTTAAAAATATCCAAATATGTCATTAATAAAAGAATTTACAAAGAACCTTCAACCAATAATAGTTTAAATTGACGTTAAATAAAGCACCGTCCGTACGTATACACTTGTTGATGTGTATAAACGCACACCGTCACTGCGTACGTATTATTATACGCCTATGAATGACAGCCTCGTTATGAAGACGTGTCACATGACAAACGTCTTCAAATATTCACAAACATTCCACCAATCAACTTAGTGACTTATTTCTATTTTATATCACTGTGCTCCACTGGTGCTAAATTTGATCCACTGAACCAGTTACCGTAGTACTGTACTATTTCTATTTCGGAAGTAAATAAAGGCATAAATGGCGCTCCGTAGAAGTAGAGAATGTTCGATCGTCGAAATGACACTCTGAATATACCTCCACATTTTGGGGATTTGGCATTATTTTTCCCAATCTGGCATTAATATTTGAGGCTACAGTACAGCATAATTTAAATTATCAACGCTGACCAAAGAAGGAAGGATATTGACATTATCAATGACAATGTTATTGTTATTGTTATATCATATTTGTTTCTCAATCTTTAAATAAAATTACCAGGATTGGTGACATTTATAGAAACTTGCGTCGTCAACTCAGAGATAGTCATTCATTTTCCGTCCGGGTACGACGGTAAGTAAGGCCACAGTTACTTGTTGCATCATGATGGAGTAATCTTCACTCCATGCTTGTGGTGGTATACTCGCTGCCTCCTGCTAACAGGCGATGTGAAAATTGTACTCGCGTCCAATAACGACAATGGCCTTTATTTATTCGCGCGTTATTTATTACCGTTCTGCATTTTATGGCATTATCAATCAATCAACTTATCAATCAATATTGAAACACTAGTTATAGTTTATTAATTTACAAAATCGAAAAGCAAAAGTGAACTTTTATTTATCTTTAGTGGATAATCCCCTGAATAATTATGCATATAAGAGCCCATGTTTGCGAGGAAAAAAAAGTATAAAATACACCACTAAACAATGTGTCCACATATACTTCGATATTAAAAATCATATAATCAATCAAGCCATCAAAATATAACCAAGCCTCACCAGTAAAAATTGAAAATTATACAAAATGGAATATTATGGATGGTATATATGAAAATATTGTTGAAAAGTGATATTGTACTTTGAATCTTGGTGCCAACCTAATTATAGCTTTAACATTAATAAACTTTAAAAAAGAAATCACAGATATATAGGAAATAATGTCGTGGTACGTGAGACCATGCCCGGATTGATTTGGAAGTTTTCTCCCCGGGTATCAAGCGTGCGAGGCTTGGCTCAAATGAATGCAATATCAAGACCAACAGAAAGACAACAAGTTGTTGATTGCCGTTATCAGACCATTTATTGTGTACAACTCAACGTCACTCAGAAAATAAAGAGAACGAAGAAAGGAAAAAAACCCTGAATCAACTTGAATGATGTATTTACTAACTAAGAACGAAAGATCGTACAGCAATCAACCATTTCTAAATGGTAACTTCAACAACGGCTTAATAATATATATATACAACACGGTAACAAAAATCACATCTTCCTGTGTTTGCAACAAAAGCTTTTCTGACGCGCAGACAGAAAAACCAGGTAGTTAACCAAAACATCACCTATATGCAAATGCGCCAAACACAATGCTCGCAAAACAACTAGCAGCAAGACACTTATATGCAAATACGCAGAACGCACACGAACAACAACTGATCCATGACATGTTCCCCGCTTAAAATCTTTTTGTCCCCAAAAGGAGAACCTATAAAAGAGAAGAAACATAAAAAATACAAAAAAAATATAGATTCACTACACCTTCCCCGCTTGAGATCCTTTTGTCCCCAAAAGGAGAAACAAACGAAAATAGACAAGAGGAGAAGTTAACCAGCAAATTTAACAAGGCACATAACACCAGGTATCATTCCAAAACAGATTTAGGGAAACGAAAAGGATTACTATGAGTTCCTCGAGTACTACGAGTAGACCTTCTAAGAGGAACTATTGGCTCACTATCACTCAATACTGGAGGCAGGTCACAACTAACAATAACACCGGGTATATCATCATCCGACTCAGAACTAGAACCACTATCATTGTTGAAATGTTCAGACCCTTCACCATTTCCATCCAGAGAAACCACACCATGTGGCAAAACATCGTCCAAATCACAATCAAACTTTTCCACACGAGGATCCAAAATCAGACGCCTTCGATTAACTTTCAAAAGTTCACCGCCAGTTGATGGACGAATACCATATACATCTCCAGTGGAATTGATGGTTTCTACAATATAAGAACAACTAAAATATTTATCCTCAAGTTTATGTCTCGCTTTAAATGCTTGCTTGCGCAACAACACCCGATCACATACTTTAATGATTTCGGAAACTTTAACTTTGTATCGGTCTTCCTCATTTTCCGCTGCTTGACGCAACCTAGCCGATACAACATCTTGGGCACGCGAAACCAATTTAGACTGCTGTTGCACATACTCCTCAGACCAGTCATTATTCAAATTACCCAAAAGATGATCAATCGGTAAGACAGGCTCCCTTCCAAACATCAATAGATACGGGGTTACTCTGGTAATAGCATGAGGTGTAGAATTATACATGAATATGATATGCTGTATTAATTCCGGCCACTTACGGCGTTCGCATGGATCCAGTGATCGCAATAACCTACAAAGTGTTTTATTCAACCTCTCACATTGACCGTTACCCTGAGGATGATAAGCAGTAGTTTTAGATTTTACAATACCATACAGCTTGCAAACCTCTCTAATAACATTACACTCGAAGGACTTCCCTTGATCAGAATGCAATCTCTCCGGTAAACCATAATACACAAACCAGACATCTCTCAAAACACGAGCAACAACTTCAGCGGTTTGATTTTTACATGGTACTGCAAGAGAAAATTTACTAACACATCAGTAAAAACTAGCACATCTTCATATCCCCATTTACCCTTATCCAACTTCAGAAAATCTATGGCGAGTATTTCCAATGGCCGAAAAGCAATGACATGACGCATAGGCGGTCGAATAGTAGGTGTAGGTGCTTTAGAAACGGTACAATTCCAGCATTTCGAAACGTACTTCCTAACATCAAAACTCAAACCAGGCCAAAAACAACAAAGTTTAAGCAAGTCCATCGTACGCTGCATACCCTGATGACCCCACTTGTCGTGACATAGTTCAATGAGTAAGGAACGCAATTTCAGAGGGACAAGAAGCTGAAGTACACAACCCTTAATTGAATCTTCTATTTTACGATACAAAACTCCCTGGTATACTGTAAATTTATCCCACTCCCTCAACCAACTGGACGGTATTGAAACATTTGAATCATGACCATTGCCCGGTTTCCAACCACGTGTCCACAATCTCCAAACTTCAGCAAGCTCATTGTCTTCTTTCTGAAAAGTAGATAACTGACAAAAAGAATAAGATGGTAAAACAGAAGATTGATGAGGAAGGCTATCAATTTGTACATTTTCAGCTGGCTTTAACTTAAGACTTGCAGCCAAACAAGATGCAACAACATGTAGCTCATTGGAGTCTGCTTCGCAACCATCCGTAGGACGACGACTAAGCGCATCCGCACACTTATTAACCGCACCTGGTTTATACTTAACAACAATATCGAACATTGCTAATTGAGACACCCATCTCATTTCCGTAGCGCCAAGCTTAGCAGTCTTTAAATATGATAATGGATTGTGATCAGTATAAACTATTGCTTTAGAACCTTGAATATATGATGAAAATTTGTCAACAACGGCCCATTTCAGTCCAAGTAACTCTAGTTTAAAACTAGACATATTCGAATAATTGCGCTCAGCCCCTCGTAAACTTCGACTGGCGTAAGCAACTGGGTGAAGTGCACCATCAATTTCCTGTAGTAAACATGCCCCCAGTCCCTTTAAACTAGCGTCAACCTCAATGTAGAATTGTTGGTCAAATCTAGGATAAATCAAAACAGGAGGTTTAGTTAAAACACGTTTCAACTCACTAAATGCAACTTCCTGGCTTTCACCCCATTGAAAATCAACAAGCTTTCCCGCTTGTTTGTCACTTGTACACGTAGCTTGATGCAACGGACCTGAAATTGTAGAATAATTATGAATGAACCGCCTATAATAAGACGAAAGACCAAGAAATGATTTCAACTCCGTACGGTTCTTAGGAGTTGGCCACAAAAGTATTTTCTCGATTTTATCCTTGTTAACCGCTACACCCTTTGCGGAAATGACGTGTCCCAAGTAAGCGACCTCAGTCTGAAAAAGATCACATTTTTTCCCTTTGACTTTAAGACCATAACTTTGTAACCTACTAAACACACGATCCAATCGGGCAATGTGTTGCTCAAAGGTAGAAGAAAACACAAGAATATCATCAAGATACAATACAATTTCAGAAAGGTTCATGTCTCCCAACACGTATTCCATAACTCGCTGAAACGTACACGGACTATTTGTCAACCCCATAGGCATTCGAGCAAATTCGTAAAGGCCCCACGGAACTCTAAACGCTGTTTTGTCGATTGATTCATCCTCCATTATAACCTGAAAAAACCCATGAGACAAATCAAGAGTAGAAAAATAACATGAATTACCCAACACTTCAAGAACCTCATCAATACGCGGTAGAGGAAATGAATCCCTTATGGTACGATCATTCAACTTTCGATAGTCCACACATAAACGCAAGGAACCATCTTTTTTCTTCACCAAAACAATTGGACTAGCAAAACTGCTCTTAGAGGGGCGAATTATCCCCTGCTCCAGCATTTCCTGCAACATCAATTTAACCTCAGCAACAGAATGCAAAGGAATACGCCGATAGGGAATCCGGATAGGTGTGTTATCTTTTAAAGAAATTCCATGCGGAATAACATCACATCGACCTACATCATATGTTCCCTTCGAAAACACGCCATTGTGCTTACACAATAACCCAGCAACAACTTTCTCTTGTCCAGGATCCAAACCATTCAACATTATCCCAGGAGGTAAATCCAAAGCAATATCTGGTTCAGAGTTGATACTTCTATCTGCTCCAACATCCGACGATTCCCTGTTCAAAGTAGTAAAAGAGTCATAGTTAGCATGAGAACCAACATTTACATTAGGTTTAATAGATTCATTGAAAGATTGGAAAGGAACAACTATATTTATGTGTTTTAATGAGACAAGAACGTTGGACTCGTCTTCATTGATTCTCAACATTACTTCAGATCTACTTATTTCGGGCGCAGAAGGATGCTCATCTACCAGTTGTCGCAACTCATGTAGACCACTGAAACCATGCAACTGGCGTAAAATATTATATCCAATAAGAATCGGATAATTTACTTGCTTATTCTTAACGGCGATGTCGGAGACAACCAGAAAACTACCCTTAAGTTGCTGATCAGCAATCACAACGGGAATTTCAATGTACCCTTCTATGGGTACCTCAACCCCACAGACCCCAATAACATTCATGAACAACCCACCAACACTACCCAGTTCACCACATTCAGGCTTTAGTATGTTATGGTATATGGATGATGGAATAATTGATGCCTCAGCTCCGGTGTCTAAAATACACCCAAGTTCAGCGGAACCAACGCTCATAGTAGTACAAGGACTTCTAGCAACTAATTTCTCAAATAACACGGTATTTTGAACATGTGAATTAGGTATAGCATTAGAAATATTTGTATCTGCACTTGCAACAGGGGCACGGACATCGTGACATATCTGTGTATCCTTACTCTGGATACCTGATGACGATTGCGGAACAACACTCTGTTGAGAAGGATTTATAGATGAGTTATAATTGACATTTTGGTTTCTACTATACTTAGTAGGACAAGCATACGCAAAATGACCTGGATTTTTACAAGTCCAACACAAACCAGGAGGGACACTACATTGGTTTCTACTATGACCTTCGTTACCACAATTGAAACATCTACGAGAAATATTAGAACGAACATCTGAACGGAATTCAGGACGTTGCGATTGCAATAATGCACCGAATTTGTTATCAATGGTCTCATTGATTTGCTGCTTAAGAAAAGATTGCAATTCTTGTTTCATCTCAGTCAGACCGTAATCTACACACTCTACCCCGTGAATTTTTGGTTTATTATTTACTCGTTCCCCTTTAAACAATTCTACAACCTCCTCCCTCATTTCAAGAAAGGTCTTCCCTCTGAACGCCAACTCAATTCGCTTTAATTCTCTTTTAACCCCATGGTCTCTGACCCCTTCTACTAATCTCTGCTTCAAAGTAGTATCCTGGAGGTGTTTTAAGGCTGCCTGCTCATTCCTATCTGATGCCTCAACCAACTGTGTGTATAGTTTGAGTAACTCTAGACTATAATCAGCTATTGATTCTCCCTCTAACTGACGCCTAGAATAAAAAGAAGAACTATATCCTGAAACAGTTTCTTCTGGACCAAACATAAATTTTAATATACCAATAGCATGCTTAGCATCTTTACTATTACCGGACACCATCATCTGACACCGGACTTCATCCTTTGCCTTGCCACCAAGATGACTTATCAAAGTATCATATTTTTTCCAATCTGTTAAAGAATAATGGTCACAATAGGCTTCGAAATCAATTAGCCAATCCCTTAAAGAACTCTGCCCAGGAAGTTTAGGTGTACCAAAAAACTTAGATAATTTAACAGGTGGAGGAGATTTTTGGGTGGACAAACCCTTGAAAGCATTGGTAAGAGCGGATATCATTTCACTAACATCAGTTGTCTTCGCAGCACTCCCCCTTGCGCAGTCTGTTTTTTAGGCGGGGCCGCGCTTTGACCACCACCAGTCGCCAGAAAATGTGACTTTCACTAATGAATTATTTACGAAGGTAGCATATAATATATTGTATATCAATATTTCTCTATGGATTTTACACAGCATATAACAATCTCACTAACGTTCTGTAATTATAGTTACAATAGTAAAGTAGCATATATCAACATTTAATTATCGCAATGTGCTTTAAACAGACTATCGTTTAACAATATTATTACACGTTATATAACACAAGTTCACCATAACATCACTAGGCAAATCCTCTAAATAATCGGCTACTGCATTCAAAGTACAATACCACTTACGTTATATCAATGTCAATTATTATTATAAATCAATAATTGCGTAAATACAATACATCAATCTACAGTTATCAATAAATCCAATACAGTATATAGAAATCTATATAATTAACAAAGAAAATACATCAATTAATGATAGTTCAATATGTGTACATCTTATCTGTATCTCGGATTCACCGACAGTTGATCCAGGGCTTTCCAATCACTGGTCACTCCAAAGAATATACTCGCTAA
Source organism: Antedon mediterranea (assembly GCF_964355755.1). Taxonomy (NCBI): domain Eukaryota; kingdom Metazoa; phylum Echinodermata; class Crinoidea; order Comatulida; family Antedonidae; genus Antedon; species Antedon mediterranea. The sequence continues at coordinate 20,371,328 of NC_092675.1, forward strand.
TCACCATCATCTGCCGCTAAACGTCATTCTTGAATTGCGATCCTGTCCGTGACGCCAATTTGTCGTGGTACGTGAGACCATGCCCGGATTGATTTGGAAGTTTTCTCCCCGGGTATCAAGCGTGCGAGGCTTGGCTCAAATGAATGCAATATCAAGACCAACAGAAAGACAACAAGTTGTTGATTGCCGTTATCAGACCATTTATTGTGTACAACTCAACATCACTCAGAAAATAAAGAGAACGAAGAAAGGAAAAAAACCCTGAATCAACTTGAATGATGTATTTACTAACTAAGAACGAAAGATCGTACAGCAATCAACCATTTCTAAATGGTAACTTCAACAACGGCTTAATAATATATATATACAACACGGTAACAAAAATCACATCTTCCTGTGTTTGCAACAAAAGCTTTTCTGACGCGCAGACAGAAAAACCAGGTAGTTAACCAAAACATCACCTATATGCAAATGCGCCAAACACAATGCTCGCAAAACAACTAGCAGCAAGACACTTATATGCAAATACGCAGAACGCACACGAACAACAACTGATCCATGACAATAATGTTTCTTTGAAGGAATAAAATGTATAGGCCTATACTTGATGTCGAACTTTCCAGACGGGTATATCGCTTTAAGCGATGCATGCGCATCAACCAAAGACGAGGTTGAAACATCGGATTCTCTTATGTAAAGAAATGTCTTATCACTGTTCATTCAAAACAGAGATACTCAAACACATTTATTTATTTTATTTGTTCTTTCTTTAAACTGAAATACACATATTTACAACAAAAATAAAATATAAAACAAAAACAAAAAGAAAGAAAACCGATATAAAACTATTTTCAATTGTGAAGGCAAAAGGTTAATACATATATGTTTTCTATAGTGAAGATTTAAAAGTTGTCAAAGACATATTATGGAGTTCTGATTTTATGTTATTAGAGAATTCCATAGTTTAGTTGATCTATAAACAAAAGTTCTTTTAGCCTGAGAGTTATTCCATAAAGTCATTATTACACATATACCCAAGCACATTATCTATGTATTTTCCACTCTGTCTGATCTAATTAATACCCCTTTTTTTTACACTGCCAAGCTATGTGAAAGTGTTCTCTTCTTTTTATTGTATAGGTTTGCAGGTTTAATTTTTGTTTTAGTCATAGGCCCCGTTTCTGCTGCCAAAAATATACCGTATATATACGGTATATTTTATATACGGTATATTTTTTGGCAGCAGAAATGGGTCTCATAAAAAATATACCGTATATATATGCGGTATATATACCGCATAAATATCCCCATCGTTTGTGGATATTATACGGTATATTCCAAAATATACCGTATATTTCGTACCCCGTTTCTGCTGCACTCAAAATATACCGTATATGTGACCCGGCCCATAAAACGAGGTCAAAAACTAACAGAGCGTGACGCGTTTGTTTGGTTTTTCTGCTGCATTGACACACACGTGTATAATAAGCAAGCAACAGATCAAACTGTGGACTGAAGAAATAACTATTTTTGCAATTCAATTGTGGGGAGAAGCGAAGGTTGGGGGGAGACTACATGGCAACAGAAGAGATACCGTCGAGATTTACAAAAGTATCTCAAACAAAATAAAAGCAGAATTTGTGGTAGACTTAATAACGCCAAAGTTATCGGCAAACGCCGTCGTCTTCTTTGCATAAATGTAGTCAATGCCCATTCTACATTTCTAGATTGTTTGTGCGATGTAAATTCGTTGCCACTTCTGATCATTAGATTTAAAATAGAAAGCAATGCTAAGACGTTTTGAGAAACCATCATTGTTTTTGTTTTTGTCATGTAACCTCACTACATGAGACTCTAGGTCAATCCATACTTCCGTCTCACAAATTCATTTTGGGTATATGAAAGCCAACTTTTTTTACAGCCCACCCACGAAGTATGTGCAGCGGAAACGGTGCACGAATTTCATATACGGTATATATACGGTATATTTATACGGTATATTTGGGATTGGCAGCAGAAACAGGGCCATAGTCAATTAGTGTAGTGTAGTGTATTAAGTATATGAGGTTCTACAGCTAATTAAATATGCAAGGTCTTGTACTCACACCTCATAAATATTGGGCATAGGTATGTAAACAAAGACAGATATCATGTATCAAGTTATCTTAATCTCTACAATTCACTTCTATTATAACATCAGTGCTGTGAACATCATAGACTTTTCTGAAGAGTTTATTTAAAATTAACATTACCAAAACGCAATTTTGTAATTTGTTAACTGTAAGTAAAATCAATATTACAATTTTCTTGTTGATTTAACTATGTAGGTTTATGTAATGATTTAGTTTATATTATTAACATACAGAACAGCATGTACAGTGTCACAATGTAATGGTGTGGCCTGTAATGTTATGACTTATGGGAATAATGACTTTAATAACGCAATAGACGACTGTGTAAACTTTTATAACTTTTAATGCAGAAACTCCAGAATCAAGATGGCTGTCAAAACCATGTGCATGAATTGTGCGGTGTGGGGGCGCTGTACACATTACAGTTGTGTTCAGGCTTACAATATCATTACATCCCCTTTACTGAAAGATGGAAAAGATATGTATCAAAATGTGATTTACTTTAGGCATAATATATAGCATGAATAGATGCTGGATATCTTCAGCATGAGTATGAATATGAGAAAACTGAATAAAGACTATTTGTAAAACAAATGTAACTTTCAACTTTGTTTATAACTATCAGTTCAAGAATCAGTGTCTTTGTATCATGTTTATGTATTATTATTAGAGTTATTCGCGAATCTTGCGGGCTTCCTAATATGTCGACTACTTCTTCGTAGGATTGATCCATCGGACATTTTGACGTCATATGATCTCGGTTCAGCGCGTTTGTTTTGAACTGTTCCGGGTTCCCATTTAGAATGATTTGCTTCATTCTTAATCACTAACGCTTTCCCCCTCTTTTGGGTCTTGCGATTGTTTCGCGTGCTTGTTATAATAGCGTTTTTGCGTTTCTTGACGATCAGCGAGTGCGTTATCAACTTCGCTATGGCCATCGGCGATTCTTACTGGCATGTTTGATTTGTAAATCCTTTTGTTGAGGATCTCTGCGGGAGATGGTAGTCTACTGTCGATTGGGGTTGATCTGAGTATCAAGAGTGCGCGTTGCGGATTGTTATATACAGTACCCCCAGTACCTTTGTACAGTAGTAATGTATTGTAATATAATGTAAAGTATTGTAAAGCTGACTCAAAGATAGATGTATTCACTTCGACTACTTTTTAACAACTCTTTAATTCACAATTCTACTTTCTATATGACTCATACAAATTGGTGTTACAGGTGGTATTTGTAAACCAACTGATAACATAGGAAGTGTATACTGATAAACAAATGTATCATCTTGCCTACTGGCACCATAGCTAGACATAACATCTCTCCCCTCCTAATTTCACATGTTACATTTAGGGAGTGTAATCAATTAACCAACGTGGTTTATAAACTTCACGTCTAGGTCTATCTTTATCAAATGTATGTACAACAGTATCTTTCTGTTTCTGTGTGGTTAGATCATTTGTTAGGTATTTAGCATTCCAGATCTTTCCATCATCTAGCTCATATGTAGCATTACTAACAATTCTTTTAATTTTTCCTCCAGTATAGAACTTATTACTTGATTTATCAACATGTCTCGGATTCTTAATTCGTACTGAATCTCCCACTTTAAATTGTGGTTTCCTCACATTTTTCTTATCATCGTAATACTTCTTACTTTTACTTTGGAACTTTTTAACTCGTTCCTTTACCTCAGTATGTTTAATTCCATTTTGGTAACCATCTGTAGGTCTTACATTTAGTGTAGTAATTAATTTACGCTTATGTAATAATTCTGCAGGAGATATGCCTGTAACAGTAGATCATAAGAAATTCTAACATGGCCTCATTCCAATTCTTATTATTTTCATTGGCCATTTGAATGGTATGTTTAATTGTTCTATTCATTCTTTCAACTAATCCATTACTTTTAGGATAGTACAATGATGTTCTAATGTGTTTAATACCTCTCTCCTTTAAATAATTTTCAAACTCTATGGATACAAATTGTTTCCCATTATCGGATACCAACTCATTTGGTAATTCTTCTCTTGCAAATATCTGATCGAGAAAATTACATACAAATGTAGATGTAATATCATTAGTAAAAGAAACTTCTGGCCATTTACTGAAATAGTCAACTAACACAATAGCATATCTACACTTTCTAGGTCCCTTTTCAAATGGGCCTATTATATCAATAGCAACTTTTTGCCATGCATGTTCTGGTAACGCAATTGGTTGTAATGGAGCATTGTAAGTTTTAGCCGTCTTATCACTATTTTGACACGGTTCACAATTCTTAATTTTATCTTCTACTTTACGATCTATAGCAGGAAACCAGTATAGTTCTCTAATCCTGTTTTTAGTTCGTACAATACCTTGATGTGCAGTATGTGCTTCATCAATTATTTTACATTGCAATGATTTTGGGATTACCAGTCTCTCCCCCCTCATAATTAAATCATCATTTAAACACAATTCATCTTTTACAAGGTAGTAAGGTTTTAATTCTTCATTTAACATTTTCTTACTTGGCCAGGCAGTTGTAATATACCTCTTAAGTAATGTTGACACATGATCAGTATTTGTCTCCTTAATTAACTCTTGTTTTGTAATGCAAGTGTTAGCATCCAATATATAACTTAATACAAATTCATCACTATTATCAACAGAAGGATTATTTTCTGTTATGGGGAGTCTACTTAAAGCATCGGCAACAGAATTATTTTGCCCTGTAACATATTCAATCACATAATCTAAATTAAGTAGCCACTCTGCCCATCTAGCAATTCGCATGGTTTTATGACCTGTAGCACATGAACTTAGCAATTTTAAATTAGCCTTGTGGTCAGTACGTAATGTAAATTTGTTACCCCATAAGTAATTAAACCATTTTTTACAAGCATATACACAAGCTAATGCTTCTTTCTCTCCCGTTGAATAATTACGCTCTGCACTTGTTAATGTAATGTAAATGCAATAGGAATTTCAATGTTATCCTTATTTGACTTAGCACACCGCCTATTCCGTAATCTGAACTATCAGTGGTAACAATCACTGGTAATTTGGGATCAAACAAATTCAATGCAGTACTTTTAGCAATACTATTCTTTAATTTATCAAATGCGGCTTGTTGTTCAGTACCCCACACAAACGCATTTTCTTTCCTTAGCAAATACCTTAATGGTTCTGATGTAGTCGCATAATTTGGTACAAATTTTGCATAGTATCCAAACATTCCCAAAGCAGTTCTCAATTCAGAGATGTTGTTTGGAATTTTTGCCTCGATTATGGCTTTTACATGGTCATTATCAGGTTGAAGTCCTGAAGCCGAAATTGTATGACCTAAGTATGAAATTTATTTAACTCTAAATTTGCATTTATCAAGGTTTAGCGTTAACCCTGCCTTTTGTATTTTACTTAGAACATTTTCCATATTAATAGCATGTTTATGTTCATCTTTACCAAAGACAACAATATCGTCAAGATAGCAACGTACCCCCTTTTCATTCATTAGGATTGAACTCATTGTTTTCTGAAATGCAGATGGTGCGGAAGCAAGACCAAAACATACTCTCTTATAACGGTAAAGGCCTTGATGCGTAATAAAAGCAGTTAAATCCCTACTTTCTTTATGTAATGTCAATTGATGGTACGCAGATCTAAGATCTAACGTAGAAAATACAGTAGCACCATGCAATGAATTGAATAATTCTGAAATATCAGGTAAAGGAAATTGGTCTACTACAAGTTCTTTGTTAACTTCTCTTAAATCTATACAAATACGTACATCACCGGATTTTTTTACCTACTACGACAATAGGACTTACCCAAGGACTTGCATTAATTTTCTCTATAATTCCTTGGCTTTCTAACCTATCAAGTTCTTTAGCAACTTTGTCTCTTACCGTAAATGGTAAGCTTCGTAATTTCTGAATTTTCGGTGTACAGTGTTCGCGGACCATAACTTTATGTACGAAATCCTTCGCGAGCCCCACATTCCCATTGAACAATCTCGGATAGTTCTTTTTCAGTTCTTGCTTGTATTCAGCATCATCAATTGTAGTAGTATCTTTAGCAACTTGGACGTAAGCAATTTGTCCTTTCACAATGTTAATATTTAGGTTGCTAATCAAGTCCATCCCGAGAATAGGCGATCCTTTTTCTACAATGTAAATCTTCGCGTGCACTTTATTCTCTGGCTCACTGGCAAGTGTAACTGGTAAATTCACAAATCCATGCACATGTATCGGTTCCTTGGAGTAGGTCATCAGTTTGATTGACGCCTTTTGTAGAGCTTCGTTGACAAAATATCGATTATAGATTCTTTTGGGTAGAATTGTAACTGGTGAACCAGTATCTATGGTCATGTTCACTTTTGCTGAATGACCTATCAATACGTCAGTGCGTAATTTTCTGTTAACCATCACATTAAACAGACATGGTTTCATCAATATTTTCAATTTCAACACTTCTGCAAACACTAGCAAAATGTCCTATCTTACAGCATTTATTGCATTTAGCTTTCTTTGCCTTGCATTTGACATCATTTGCTTTGTGCGATTTCGAACCACAACAAAAACAGTACTCACTGGATTTGTATTTTGCTGGCTGTTGTTTAGGTTTGTAATTACTCTTTCGTATCTGCTCAACAGGTACTGATAGTTCAGCTTTACCTATTATTTGGCATTCTTTTGCAGCATGTTCGCATTGCCTTGCAATTTCTATGGCAGTATTTAATGTAAGTTCAGGTTCCAGAAGTAATCTTTCACGAATACGGGAAGAATTAGTTTTCTCAACTAACTGGTCTCTTATCATTTCATCAGCTATTACACCGAAATTACATGAAATTGATAATTGTCGAAGTTCTCTTACGTACTCATCTGATGTTTCATCCTGGAGTTGTCTACGTTGACGAAATTTGTATCTTTCCGCTACAACGTTTAATCTTGGGTTAAAATGTGCCCGCAATTTGGCAACAGTTGCATCATATGAATTAACATCATCATTTGGATCAATTTCTCTTTCTGGTAAAGAGCTGTAAATACGTTGACCCTCAGTACCAAGACAATGTAGTAATAGTGCTTTTCTTCTTTCAGCATTCCATCGGTCACTTCCAGACGCAAGAGTATAATTTGTAAAAAATTCAAACCATTGTTCAAACTTTAACGTTGATTTGCCTGGAGTAGGTAGAAACGGTACTGGTGGTGAAATTCCAGCCATTGTATCACTTAGAATTTAAAATCCCATCCTCGTCGCCAATTTGTTATATACCCCCAGTACCTTTGTACAGTAGTAATGTATTGTAATATAATGTAAAGTATTGTAAAGCTGACTCAAAGATAGATGTATTCACTTCGACTACTTTTTTACAACTCTTTTATTCACAATTCTACTTTCTATATGACTCATACAAATTGGTATAGTTACAGGTGGTATTTGTAAACCAACTGATAACATAGGAAGTGTATACTGATAAACAAATGTATCATCTTGCCTACTGGCACCATAGCTAGACATAACACGGATCTTCTTTGGACTCGATAGCTTTCTTTAGCGTATTTTTGACAGTTTGTACTTGACGTTCTATGAATCCATTTGATTGACTGTATCTTGGCGATGTGATGCACCAATTTTCTGCAAATCGCTCAAACTCCTCGGAGACAAATTGCGGACCGTTGTCACTAACGATTTCGTCTGGGGTACCGTGCTCAGCGAATATTTCTTTTAACACGTTGACGACTGTTTTAGATGTGGTCACACTGCGTAGATTCTTGACGATTGGGAATTTTGAGTAGTAGTCGCAGATGATGATATAGTTTGAGCCGTTTAGTGCGAACAGGTCTGCTCCTAGTCTTTGCCAAGGTCTAGTAGGTATTTCATGCTGGATTATTGGTTCCTTCTGTTTTCGTCGTGCGTGTTGCTGACAAATTTCGCAGTTCTCAACTTTTGTGCGTATTGCGTCGTTCATGTTCAGCCAAAATACCGCTGTGCGTGCTTGCAATTGGGTTTTTGTGGTGCCAAGATATGCTTCGTGTAGCTTGTCGAGGATGTCCTGTCTTAAGGACTCGGGGATCAGATAACAAGTGCCTTTGAGGATGATTCCATTTGCTACAGAGAGTTCATCGCGATATGACCAATATTTGCGGATATCTTTACAAACTTCCTTTCGCGTCTTTGGCCACCTTCAATTATAGTGTCGCGCAGCTTTACAAGTTCGTCATTATCGTCTGTTGCTTCGCGGATGGTGCACTCCTTCGCTGCGGAGAAATGTACGTTATCGACCCTTATGTCTAGCTTGATCTCGTCAGCGTCATCTTTGTTTGGCATTCTGGAGAGACCGTCTGCAAGTGGGATCTCTTTCCCTGGTCTGTATTTTATGTTGCAGTTACAGCGTTGGATGCGTAGAAGCATGCGCTGTAGCCTTGGCGGTGAAGCTTTCAGATTTTTCAAACTGATCATTTCCAGCGGCTTATGATCGGATTCAATGATGAATGGCTTTCCGAATACATATGTATGAAATCGCTCACATCCGAAGACGCATGCTAGCATCTCTCGTTCAATATTCGCGTAGCGTCGCTCAGTTGGCGTTAGGCATTTTGAGGCGACCGCGACTGGCTTGCCATCTTGTAGTAGGCAGGCGCCTAGACCGTATGAAGAGGCATCTACCTGAATAACGCTATCTTTGGTTTTGTCAAAATAGTGCAGTTCGTATGAGACTGTGATTGCGTCCTTTTTGCGTTGCATCGCTTGACTATGACTTTGTGTCCACTCGAATATCGCTTCCGATTTAAGTAGGTCTCTGAGTGGTTGGGTTAGGTCGGCTAACCTTGGGACGAATGATCCCATGTATGTAACGATGCCTAGTATAGAGCGGAGTTCAGATATGTTGGTTGGATCGGATAAGTTCGTAATCGCTACAAGTTTCTTGGGGTCTGGTCTGACACCAGTATCGCTGTAGATTTGGCCGAAGAAGCCGATTTGTTTCTGTTTTATCGCGCACTTTTCTGAGTTAAATGTGAGGCCTTCCTCTGCAGCGACTTTCATAAGATTGCGCAGGTTGGCGTCATGACTCGCCTCTGAGTCGCCGTGTACACCGATGTCATCTGCTATGCCAGCAGTACCTGGGCAGCGTTCAAGAATCTGGTCCATTTTTGCTTGGAACACGTCCTGGCTCATTTTCAGCCCGAATGGTAGTCGCTGGAAGCAAAATCTGCCAAAAGGCGAGTTAAATGTGGTAAGCAGTTGCGAATCTGGGTGCAGTTTGACTGCCCAATAACCATTTTTCGCGTCGAGCTTAGAAAAATGTTTGGAAACTGCGAATTTGTGCGAAGTTTCTTCTAGCGTTGGCGTATGGTGATGCGGACGTTGGATCGCTTTATTCAAGTCTTTGGGGTTGAGGCAAATACGAAGGTGACCGTTAGCTTTGCGTGTGTAGGTGATACTGTTGACCCACTCAGTCGGCTCAGTGACTTTGCGTATTACACCTTCCTTGAGCATTCTGTCGAGCTCTAGCTTTATTTTGTCGTGAATTTGGATTGGGCATTTTCTAGACGAATGGATTACTGGTCTGGTATTAGGATCGAGAACGATCTTGTATTCACCCTTAAAGTTGCCTATTCTATCAAACTGTTTTGGGTAGATTGCTTTCAGTTGGTCTACGGACTCTATGAATGAGTTGCTAACAGTGTCGCATTTAATTGATACTAGATCAAGCCCTCGCAGTGATGGTAGTCCCAATATAACCGGACCATCACATTCAGCAACGTAGAAGTCGGCTTTGTGTTGTACGTTGTTGTGAGTACAATCAATAGTCAGAATACCATGATGCCGGATTTCGCTACTGTTGTATGCAGTAAGCTTCGCGTTTGATTGCTTTAACATGGTGTGCATCCGACGCCTTGGATACATATTACGAAATGTTCTGACAGGAAGAACGTTACCCTGTGCGCCCGTATCTAGCTTAACTTTTAGGGTCGCTGGCGTACCATCGATAAGAGATATGTTGAGCGTAGCAAACGCTTCATCGGTGCTAAGCGAATTAATATGAATACTATCAAATTCTAGTACGCTATCTCCTTCTACGGATGTGGCCTGTAATTCTACGCTTTTGTTGTGCTTTTTCTTTTCACAAACTTTTTCCCAGTGGCCTTTCTTCTGGCAAAAGTTGCATATTGCGTTATACGTTACGCATTTGCCCTTCTGGTGCTTTTGGCCACAGTATCGGCATGGCTTGCCTGTGTGTTGGGGTTTTGGATTGGGTCTAGGTGGCGCCCTCTTATGTCGCTTCATGACGTGTACCTGTTTGTCAGGGTTTAACACTGACATGCTGGCCTTTGTTGCCTCATGTGTTCTGGCTGTGTCTATCGCTTTGTCTAGCGTTAAATCGCTGGAAGCTATAAGCTTCTTTTGGACCTCTGTGGAATTTGTCCCAGTGATTAATTGCTCAATGATTCGTTCATCGAGAGATTATTACTTACGTTTTGCACTTCTGTGCTTGCAAACGTAGCCTGGCGACGTAATCGTCCACCTTTTCACCTGCTGCTTGTTTGAGCCTACCAAACTCGAATCTCGACAATCTGAAATTTGTCTTGGGTGTGAAATGTTTCTCCAACCTTTCGAGTATTGACTTAGGCGTCTGGTCATCCTGGTCCATTCCCCATGAATTAAAAAGTCCTTCTTGACCTAGCCAAATCAAAATGTAAGTCACCTGTGACGGATCGTCCTTGCATACCTTGGCGAGAGGACCCTTGAACAGCAGCTCGCAATATTGCTTAAAATTTGCGATTTCTGCAGACATATTGCTAGCCTGGTAATTGATGCTTGGCTTGGTGATCGAATCCATTTGGCTGCCACCATGTTATGTTATGACTTATGGGAATAATGACTTTAATAACGCAATAGACGACAGTGTAAACTTTTATAACTTTTAATGCAGAAACTCCAGAATCAAGATGGCTGTCAAATCCATGTGCATGAATTGTGCGGTGTGGGGGCGCTGTACACATTACAGTTGTGTTCAGGCTTACAATATCATTACATGGCCAATCAGATTATAAGGGACATAAATTATTTTGGACTAGTAGGTTAGGACTAGTAGTTGAACCTGAATGAATGGCATACTGTAACAGTGTTTTGTTTCCCTATTTTAGTAGGGAGTACCAGTACCTGATTAACAGTCGATGTATATTATACAGGGTTGCAGTGTTGCGTATGTCTTTATACTTTCCGTTAATAATAATTAAACAATTATTTAATCAAACTTCATAATCTAGTAATATAATAAAGCTCAATATAAAGTAACAAATGTCAAGAATAAGTAAACGACAGAAAATAAATATTCCTTTGCTTTATAATTAATCAGTTGCTTCTGAGTTATTATTTAGTATAAACTATATTCCTTTCACTAGTTCCTATGTGGACATATTGTGTTGGCATTAAAGACCCATTCCCTACAATTTGTGATGTCTTGTAAAAATAATGCATATACAGTATATTACTTTTAAAAACATTAAACCCGGTCATTCCTTGTCTTAAATGTACGTTTTATTTTATGGTAATTTTAACCATAGAGTTATTTTTACATTAAATGTAGTTTGTGACCTTAAATTGGATTTAAAAAACGTACTGTAGGAATGGGACTTTAAACCAAACTTGTGTCATGTCCAGATAAATTTCCATTTCACACCTGATTCATTAACCCGGAAAGTGTCAGACACTGGTTGCGTGTATTTACACTGCAAAATACCAACCCGTGTAAATGTTCTAGATTAATTGAAATATCGCCCTCTCATGGATGAAGAGACACCCTGTAATGGTCTGCTCATTATCACCTTACTTTTTTAATGGCAATACAAACAAATTGTGTCTACTCGTGAAAAATAATATTTCTGAAAAAAAATAACGAACAAATAACTATACATTTAATTATTTAATATGTGAAAAAAAAAAAAAAATCTGTCTTAATTGTATGTAAATTAAATACTATAGTGAGCAAGGATAGCAACCAACCGGAAAAATATGCGGGACTGTTTACACCGCGAATACGCAAGTACATAAGTTTGTTCCAGGTTGACTTGATGCGGAATACATTGCGCATCACTTAAGGGCCTTTCACACCTGTTCCGGCATGGTTCTGGTTCGGCGAATCGAACGGCAATGTTTCGTTTTCACTATGCTCCACATGGCTATGCGCCAATCGATATGCGCATGGCCGCGTAAAAATGAAACATTGGCTTTGCCAGCGCCAGACTGGAACCGTGCAGACGGGCCCTTTACCCGTGTGGTTCAGCGACCGGGTTGACTTTTTACGTTGTTTAAACCGGCCTGAATTTCTGCGTCCCAGGTACAATTCGGGTTACTTAATTCTGGATCAACTTGATTTGAGTTGTTATTTGTCCTAGACTCCTACTGTAAATTCAAACTATACTTTCAAATGATGTTTTTATTTACAATATAATTTTGTACACAATTTTAATTTCAGTGATTTTTTTTATGAATGGTGGGTAATTTCTTTTTTTTCAGTGACTTCTTGAAAGTGTACCAATACCCAGCGGTGGACAACCGGGGCAAGTCAGGCTTACAGTACTTATGCCATCTGTGAATAATGAATTTATACAAATGTGAACATTGTGGAGATAAACTTCAAACACACCAAGAGTTTAAATTTCTTCAATGTCAAGTGAACGTTGTCAGACTTTGTCTAGATTTAAATAGTGGATGGAGCAGACATTTGGGAGAGTACACAGAGGAGACGCCATATGAATGTGTACATTGTGGAAAGAAATTCAACCAGAATGACGATTTGAAAAAACATTTGAAAATGCACACAGAAAAGACACCATATGAATGTGAACACTGTAGGAAGAAATTCAACCAAAATGACGATCTGAAAAGACATATGAGAATACACACAGGAGAGAAACCATATGAATGTGAACATTGTGGGAAGAAATTCAACCAGAATGACGATCTGAAAAAACATATGAGAATACACACAGAAGAGACACCATATGAATGTGAACATTGTGGGAAGAAATTCAAAGAAAATGATGATCTGAAAAAACATTTGAGAATGCACACAGAAGAGACACCATATGAATGTGAACATTGTGGGAAGAAATTCAAAGACAATGATGATCTGAAAAAACATTTGAGAATGCACACAGGAGAGAAACCATATGAATGTGAACATTGTGGAAAGAAGTTTAACCAGAGTGACGATCTGAAAAAACATTTGAAAATGCACACAGAAGAGACACGATATGAATGTGAACATTGTGGGAAGAAATTCAACCGGAATGACAGTTTGAAAAAACATATGAGAATGCACACAGGAGAGAAACCATATGAATGTGAACATTGTGGGAAGAAATTCAACCGGAATGACAGTTTGAAAAAACATATGAGAATGCACACAGGAGAGAAACCATATGAATGTGAACATTGTGGGAAGAAATTCAACCAGAATGACGATCTGAAAAAACATTTAAAAATGCACAAAGAAGAGACACCATATGAATGTGAACATTGTGGGAAGAAATTTAACCGGAATGACGATTTGAAAAAACATATGAGAATGCACACAGAAGAGACACGATATGAATGTGAACATTGTGGGAAGAAATTCAACCGGAATGACGATTTGAAAAAACATATGAGAATGCACAGAGAAGAGACACCATATGAATGTGAACATTGTGGGAAGAAATTCAACCAGAATGACGATTTGAAAAAACATTTGAAAATGCACACAGAAGAGACACCTTATGAATGTGAACATTGTGGGAAGAAATTCAAAGACAATGATGATCTGAAAAAACATTTGAGAATGCACACAGGAGAGAAACCATATGAATGTGAACAATGTGGGAAGAAATTCAACCAGAATGACAGTTTGAAAAAACGTATGAGAATACACACAGGAGAGAAACCATATGAATGTGAACATTGTGGGAAGAAATTCAACCAGAATGACAGTTTGAAAAAACGTATGAGAATACACACAGGAGAGAAACCATATGAATGTGAACATTGTGGGAAGAAATTCAACCAGAATGACAGTTTGAAAAAACGTATGAGAATACACACAGGAGAGAAACCATATGAATGTGAACATTGTGGGAAGAAATTCAAAGACAATGATGATCTGAAAAAACATTTGAGAATGCACACAGGAGAGAAACCATATGAATGTGAACATTGTGGGAAAAAATTCAAACAGAATGACAGTTTGAAAAAACGTATGAGAATACACACAGGAGAGAAACCATATGAATGTGAACATTGTGGGAAGAAATTCAACCAGAATGACGATCTGAAAAAACATTTAAAAATGCACAAAGAAGAGACAACATATGAATGTGAACATTGTGGGACGAAATTCAACCGGAATGACGATTTGAAAAAACATATGAGAATGCACACAGAAGAGATACGATATGAATGTGAACATTGTGGGAAGAAATTCAACCGGAATGACGATTTGAAAAAACATTTGAAAATGCACACAGAAGAGACACGATATGAATGTGAACATTGTGGGACGAAATTCAACCAGAATGACGATTTGAAAAAACATTTGAGAATGCACACAGAAGAGACACCATATGAATGTGAACATTGTGGGAAGAGATTCAAAGACAATGATGATCGGAAAAAACATTTGAAAATGCACACAGAAGAGACACCATATGAATGTGAACATTGTGGGAAGAAATTTAAACATAAAGGGAATTTGAGAAGCCATTTGCGAATACACACAGGAGAGACACCATATGAATGTGAACATTGTGGGAAGAAATTCAAAGACAATGATGATCTGAAAAAACATTGGAGAATGCACACAGAAGAGACACCATATGAATGTGAACATTGTAAGAAGAAATTTAAACATAAAGGGAATTTGAGAAGCCATTTGCGAATACACACAGGAGAGACACCATATGAATGTGAACATTGTAAGAAGAAATTTAAACATAAAGGGAATTTGGGAAGCCATTTGCGAATACACACAGGAGAGACACCATATGAATGTGAACATTGTGGAAAGAAATTCAACCAGAATGGGATTTTGAGAAGACATATGAGAATACACACAGGAGAGAAACCATATGAATGTGAACATTGTGGGAAGAAATTCAACCGTATTGGGAGTTTAAAAATTCATTTCAGAATACACACAGGAGAGACACCATATGAATGTGAACATTGTAAGAAGAAATTTAAACATAAAGGGAATTTGAGAAGCCATTTGCGAATACACACAGGAGAGAAACCATATGAATGTGAACATTGTAAGAAGAAATTTAAACATAAAGGGAATTTGGGAAGCCATTTGCGAATTACACACAGGAGAGACACCATATGAATGTGAACATTGTGGAAAGAAATTCAACCAGAATGGGATTTTGAGAAGCCATTTGCGAATACACACAGCAGAGACACCATATAAATGTGATTGTGGAAAGAAATTTAAATATAAAGGGAATTTTAGAAGCCATTTGCGAATACACACAGAAGAGACACCATATGAATGTGAACAATGTGGGAAGAAATTTAAATATAAAAGTAATTTGAAAAGACATATGAGCATACACACAGGAGAGAAACCATATGAATGTGAACATTGTGGGAAGAAATTCCATCAGAATGACAATCTGAAAAACCATATGAGAATACACACAGGAGAGACACCATATGAGTGTAAACATTGTGGAAAGAAATTCAACCAGATTGGGAGTTTGAAAACTCATTTAAGAATACACACAGGAGAGACACCATATGAATGTGAACATTGTGGGAAGAAATTCAACCGTATTGGGAGTTTAAAAAGACATATGAGAATACACACAGGAGAGAAACCATATGAATGTGAACATTGTGGGAAGAAATTCAACCAGATTGGGAATTTGAGAAGACATTTGAGAATACACACAGGAGAGACACCATCTGAATGTTAACATTGTGGAAAGAAATTCAACCAGTTTAGGAGTTTGAAAATTCATTTTCGAATACAAACAGGAGAGACACCATATGAATGTGAACATTGTGGGATGAAATTCAACCAGAATGACGATCTGAAAAAAACATTTGAGAATACACAAAGAAGAGACACCATATGAATGTGAACATTGTGGGATGAAATTCAACCAGAATGACGATCTGAAAAAAACATTTGAGAATACACACAGGAGAGACACCATTTTAATGTGACCATAGTGGGAAAAAATTCAACCAGATTGGGAATTTGAAAATTCATTTGAGAATACACACAGGAGAGAAACCATATGAATGTGAACATTGTGGGAAGAAATTCAACCGGAATGACGATCTGAAAAGACATATGAGAATACACACAGGAGAGAAACCATATGAATGTGAACATTGTGGGAAGAAATTCAACCGGAATGACGATCTGAAAAAACATATGAGAATACACACAGGAGAGAAACCATATGAATGTGAACATTGTGGGAAGAAATTCAACCAGATTGGGAATTTGAAAATTCATTTGAGAATACACACAGGAGAGAAACCATATGATTGTGAACATTGTGGGAAGAAATTCAACTAGATTGGGAATTTGAAAATTCATTTGAGAATACACACAGGAGAGAAACCATATGAATGTGAACATTGTGGGAAGAAATTCAACCAGAATGACGATCTGAAAAAACATATGAGAATACACACAGGAGAGAAACCATATGAATGTGAACATTGTGGGAAGAAATTCAACCAGAATGACGATCTGAAAAAACATATGAGAATACACACAGGAGAGAAACCATATGAATGTGAACATTGTGGGAAGAAATTCAACCGTATTGGGAGTTTAAAAATTCATTTCTGAATACACACAGGAGAGACACCATATGAATGTTAACATTGTGGGAAGAAAATCAACCATATTGGGAGTTTGAAAAGACATATGAGAATACACACAGGAGAGAAACCATATGAATGTGAACATTGTGGGAAGAAATTCAACCAGATTGGGAATTTGAAAATTCATTTGAGAAAACACACAGGAGAGATACCATATGAATGTGAACATTGTGGGACGAAATTCAACCGGAATGACGATTTGAAAAAACATTTGAGAATACACACAGGAGAGAAACCATATGAATGTGAACATTCTGGGAAGAAATTCAACCGGAATGACGATCTGAAAAGACATATGAGAATACACACAGGAGAGAAATCATATGAATGTGAACATTGTGGGAAGAAATTCAACCAGAATGACGATCTGAAAAAAACATATGAGAATACACACAGGAGAGAAACCATATGAATGTGAACATTGTGGGAAGAAATTCAACCGGAATGACGATTTGAAAAAACATTTGAGAATACACACAGAAAAGACACCATATGAATGTGAAAATTGTGGGAAGAAATTCAACCGGAATGACGATTTGAAAAAACATTTGAAAATGCACAAAGAAGAGACACCATATGAATGTGAACATTGTGGGACGAAATTCAACCAGAATGACAATTTGAAAAAACATTTGAGAATGCACACAGAAGAGACACCATATGAATGTGAACATTGTGGGACGAAATTCAACCAGAATGATGATTTAAAAAAACATTTGAGAATGCACACAGAAGAGACACCATATGAATGTGAACAGTGTGGGAAGAGATTCAAAGACAATGATGATCTGAAAAAACATTTGAAATTTCACACAGAAGAGACACCATATGAATGTGAACAAAGAAGAAATTTAAACATAAAGGGAATTTGAGAAGCCATTTGCGAATACACACAGGAGAGACACCATATGAATGTGAACATTGTAAGAAGAAATTTAAACATAAAGGGAATTTGGGAAGCCATTTGCGAATACACACAGGAGAGACACCATATGAATGTGAACATTGTGGAAAGAAATTCAACCAGAATGGGATTTTGAGAAGCCATTTGCAAATACACACAGTAGAGACACCATATAAATGTGATTGTGGAAAGAAATTTAAATATAAAGGGAATTTTAGAAGCCATTTGCGAATACACACAGAAGAGACACCATATGAATGTGAACATTGTGGGAAGAAATTTAAATATAAAAGTAATTTGAAAAGACATATGAGAATACACACAGGAGAGAAACCATATGAATGTGAACATTGTGGGAAGAAATTCCATCAGAATGACAATCTGAAAAACCATATGAGAATACACACAGGAGAGACACCATATGAATGTAAACATTGTGGAAAGAAATTCAACCAGATTGGGAGTTTGAAAACTCATTTGAGAATACACACAGGAAAGACACCATTTTAATGTGACCATTGTGGGAAGAAATTCAACCAGATTGGGAGTTTGAGAAGACATTTGAGAATACACACAGGAGAGACACCATATGAATGTGAACATTGTGGGATTAAATTCAACCAGAATGACGATATGATAAAAACATTTGAACGCACAGGAGAGACACTTGTATGAATGTGAACATTGTGAAAAGAAATTAAAAGACATTGATAATCTGAAAAAAACATTTGAGAATGCACACAGAAGAAGAGACATCATATGAATGTGAACATTGTGGGAAGAAATCTAACCAGAATGACAATTTCAAAAAACATTTGAAAATACACACAGGAGAGACACCATATAAATGTGAACATTGTGGGAAGAAATTTAACCAGAATGACGATTTGAAAAAAAGATTTGAAAAAACATCTGAGAGTACACACAGAAGAGACACCATATGAATGTAAACATTGTGAGAAGAAATTCAACCAGAATGACAATCTTAAAAAAGATTTGAAAATACACACAGGAGAAACACCATATGATTGTGGACATTGTTGAAAGAAATTCAACCACAATGACTATCTGAAAAAACATTTGAAAATACACACAGGAGAGAGACCATAATATGAATGTGAACATTGTGGAAAGAAATTCAAGCAGAAATGGTATTTGAGAAGACATTTGAGAATACACACAGGAGAGACACCATATGAATGTGAACATTGTGGGAAGAAATTCAAACAGAATGGGCACTTAAAAGCTCAAATGAGAGTGCACACAGGAAAAAAATCAAAAAATCATAATGGCAGGAGAAGACATTTGAGAGTGCACACAGGAGAGACATCTTAAACATTGTGGTATGGAATTGTTCATTGATAATTAAGTTTTGTGATCTTTTTTCTCTTTAATTGTTTTATATTTTCAATATCATTGAATATTATAGTATAGGCCTAACTAATATATCTTATCAGCTCTGTCTGCACTATCAAACTTTATGAGACTAAAACGTGTAGACATAACTTTTTTGTAATTGTTTTTTTTTCTTTTGATGTTTTATTTTCTGTTTAGAAATAAGTTTTTTGAGCTGTGATCGTTAAAATTTTATATTTGTTGCATATTTTATATATGTTTGTTGAATTCAACATAAAGATATTGTATGATGTGTTTATGAATAAATATACAGAACCTTGAATTATTATATTGTGGGTTTTTCTCGATATACCTTCATCCTTTAAATCTTTTAGAAAAAAAAGCACCATTCTGTTTTATTTTGTGAATATTCTGTGAGACTTGACTAAAAAAACCATGTTTTGTGGCATATGATGTCATCGTATGTACAGTAAGCTAATGTGAGCCTTTTCTCCATGATTACTTTAGTATGCGAACTCAACCAATCCAATTCTTGAAATTTAAGAAATTATTGTAAAAAATATAGTAACACTTTATAAAAACTTTTTTGAAATTATTTATTACAATAATGCATATGTATTTAAACAAATAGAGAGACTAGGCATCGGAATCTTTGCACATTTCTATTTCTGACATGATAACGTAAATATTCTTAAAATTGAGGGCGCCAAACATAAAAAATTTAGGAGATCGAAAGGAAGCGGGAAGTCCCAAAGAAAAACAAAATTATGGTGTGCTCCCTTCTAGCACGATATGGCTCTCTCACAGCCATGGGGGTACCACGACATCAAATGCTTTGATGTAAACGCCTTATGATGTGTGGGGGGTGGGGGGGGGGAGATGGAAGGGACGTTTAAAACTGTTAACCCTAAACACAGAAGCTCGCATAGCTTTAACTCTATTCCACTGACCGACACAGGATCAATTCGATCCCATGCACTCGTGTTATCAACATGACGCTCTGCCACCCTCTAGTTTATCGCAAGGCTAAAACTAGATTCGTTTTTTGTCAAAATTACGTCATGAAAATGCAAATTTATGACGTAATGATTAGTATGAAGCGCGTATAATACTATACTATTGTCACCCTTCATTACTCGTGCACATTGTTGCATAACGGATAGTGCTCTATTAACGATCGTTTGAATTCTCTCAATTCTAATAGCTGGGGTTCAACGATTCTCTACGGATTTAAAAAAAAAAGTAAATATAAATTGTTTTTCTCTGATTTTGAAGGAGAGATATTTAGAGAGTCAAGTTAATTTAGGATATATATATTTCCATATTTCTACCTGCAGGCTGGTATACATTAAACATAGAGAAAGTATTCAAATTGTCATTAGGGTAGCCACGCCTCCAGTATGGCATGGTCCCTCCTTCTGGTTATCTGAGGGCGAACGTCACTTCAGTGTTGGCAGCTGGCGATAATTTTAATACACTGTTTTGTACATCGACTATAAACAAATGATTATGAAACGGTAGACAATTCCGTTTAGACATTTATTAGCTGTAATTTTGGTCGAAATGAAAGAGAAACTTTCAAGAAACAACCAAGAAAACCTCACCTTTCACTGTGTTTAGTGTTTTCATTGCTTACGTTTCATCAGGGAGGTATAAAATGTTATACCTCCCTGGTTTCATCATCGATTGTTTCAGTCTGTTCATGGCCGTGAGTAGGCCTACCGTAATGTGAAACAAGCCGTAATTATTTGTTTTTAATGAGAGCAATGACGACTACATCCCGATCAAATAATTTATTTATAAAAATCGGCGGACCAGCCCGAAACGTTGCAGTGACTGCTGAAGGTCAGGGGATGTTAGACATCATTAATGTACAGCTCTCATTTTTCTAAAAAGAGACACCCCGGCAGACGGACCAAAAAATCTAAAACATTTGCGGCAAAATGACGTCAAAAGGCAGCCTATCAAGTGTCTTGTGTGTACTGTCAGAGCCGCTGCTATTAAAGTTCCACGTCATTCATTTTGCTGTCCTTTTCCTGAATGTATTCTTAAAGATGTATTGTCCCCCAAAAACATGATTAATTAAATCAGACTTTGAATACGTTATTTTGTAGTTTTAATAAAGTTAATCACTTCCGTAGAAAAAAAAACGAAAAAAAAAATGTTTTCACTTATAAAAATGACAAAATAAATGGTTAAATTCAACCAAAAATCCATTGGCTGGCAGCCAAATTAACATTTTTTAAGGTAAATACATTTTTTTCGATCTGATTTTTTGGTAAATGTGGATAACTATTTTGTGACATTAAAATGGAATATTCAACAAAAAATGTCAATAATTATTTTTTTGAGGGGGACAATACATATTTAATATGTGAAAAATGTTTCCAGATTATAATATTTTGGCAAAATTGCCACGACCGGTTCTAAAAAAGTGTTATCAAGTCAACTTTATTCCAGTTTCCGTACCGAACACTAGTGCTGCACACAAACAGTTTATTCCAAAAATAAAACTTTATTTTCAAATACATATATATAGATATATACAACGATATATTTAGTGTAGACAACACAATAAAACATTCTTAATATCAGGTAAAAAATAATACTGTTTCTTAATTGCTGTCCTAATGCAAATAAACACATAATAATAATTACATACACCCTGTATATTAGTACTTAAAATATCGATAGGCTTTTTCAGTTGTTGAGGCATACTGTACATTCTGGAAACTTAATTATAAAAATATTTTTTTAAACACATTTATTATAAATTTGTTCAATACACGCCCTTATATTGGAAGGTATGCTTGGTTGAATTAATCATTTTAAAAATAGGCCACGTACAAAATTATAACATTACATAAACTTATTACAAAAATACATTTATAGAAAATATTCAAAATAGCCTATAAGGAAGATTAGGAGCTTTTTTCCGTTAGGGTCCTTTCATGTGACTTATCAGGATTTAATCCAAATAATAACAATCTTTGTGAAATCGTTATTAAAGAGATGGATATATTGTTTACTGTAATATTTCTGAATACGCAAACATGAATAGTAGCAGCAAGTACTTGGGTAACATATGGTAAGAAATGATTGTTTTAAGAAAAAAAAAAGAGGGGGGAGTTAAAAAAGTATAAAGCACACATGCAGTGTGGGTTTTTTGTTCGAATTTAATCTAAAAAGCAAATAGTAATAAATAATGTAATTAAAACTACGTCACTTGTGTAGTGGCGTGGACGAATGTAAAAATAGGAAAGTTTGCACTTTGTTCGTTACACAAACTTATACATTTTGCGCATCCACCACCACGAGAGTAAAAAACGGAATTGCACTGGGAAGGGTTTTAATACTATACATCTAAATGAATTAATTATCTGCCATCTTTGATCCAATCTAAATTTTCCACTCTTAGCTATTCGTTTTACAAATAGTGTGATATAACGATATACTTTTATATTTAAGAAATTGACCTTTGTATCGGAATTCAAATAGGTTCACAAACTTGACCCAGAAAGTCCAAAGGAGAGTTTGTCCAGATGTTTTAATGACCATTTAGTTTATAATAGAATCCCTAAAGAAAACACTTAGCTTAATTTTGTGACTTTCCCATCGTTAAACCAGGAGTGATCGACACTATTTAAGTACAGATTTGACAGTGTCATCCATCACAGAAATACCTTATTATACCGTTAATCACTCCCACTTAAACACCCCTGGATCAACTTAGGACCAATCGGTACCCTCACAGATGATGTAATGACATTATGCAAATGAACTGAGCCAATATACTCCCAAGTTTCAGAAGGGCCCAGACACACCTTACAGCCACTTCTCCAGAAGCAGACGAACACACTTCACACCTCACTGACAGCATCATTGATCCTCCGCGTTCCTTATCTATACTTATAGTTGTATATTGTACTGAAGTATTATACTGAATAAACAATATATGTGTTACGACAGTCAAGCGAGTAAAGAGTCTTCATTAGTACCTCAACAACCCAAACATTATATTACAATAGTACATATTTTTTGCTATCACACGCGCCAATACCATCGGGGTATCATAAGGGAAGCTCAGTTTAACTACATTTGGGCGATCTAAATTACTGATCATTTTGGTTTTAGCAAGGTTAATAGGATATTTATGACGTAATGATCAATTACGTAATACACGTATAAATAGACTTTTATCAGCTTTTCAGTCATGTACTTGGTGGCGTAACGGGTAATGCTCAGTTTTGAGTGCTATCGGCTGGGGTTCGAACCTCGACGGATTTTTTTTTTTATGAATATTGCTTTTTTTTAAAAGAGATATAGTGACACTGTATTGTCGAATATGGATGGCACCATACCGGTAGGTATTCAAATATGCTTAATCGATGTAAAAATACTTTTAAAATAATAATCAATCATCTTTTTCTTATCTCGTAAAAACTTTTATTACAATTCCTTGGAAGTCATTCTAAGAAATAATACATCACATGAAACCTGTAATAATTGTATAATATAAAATATTACACATTTTCTGTATGTAGTAGGTAGTTTAAGCGTATACACACATTCTCACGATGCCATTGCGTACACATTGTGATGACAGCCTGGTTATGAAGACGTGTCACATGACAATCACAGTAAAATATTCACAAACCAATCCGATCGGCCTACACATTCAATGTCATTTCATTTCATTTCATTTATTTATTTCACTTTACAACTATATAAATATACAGTGGAGGAGCCTAAAAGAAAGCAAAGCTTGTGGTGAATAGGCTCCTCAAAACAAAACAAAAATAAAATAGAAATAATATATAACACAATTAGAAACTCCAAAAAACAACAATTTAACTAATATCTTTTCTCTAACACATAAGTTTAAAACTAAAAAACAAGTAAAAAATAGATTATATAAATTATTTTAAAAATATCCAAATATGTCATTAATAAAAGAATTTACAAAGAACCTTCAACCAATAATAGTTTAAATTGACGTTAAATAAAGCACCGTCCGTACGTATACACTTGTTGATGTGTATAAACGCACACCGTCACTGCGTACGTATTATTATACGCCTATGAATGACAGCCTCGTTATGAAGACGTGTCACATGACAAACGTCTTCAAATATTCACAAACATTCCACCAATCAACTATTAGTGACTTATTTCTATTTTATATCACTGTGCTCCACTGGTGCTAAATTTGGTCCACTGAACCAGTTACCGTAGTACTATTTCTATTTCGGAAGTAAATAAAGGCATAAATGGCGCTCCGTAGAAGTAGAGAATGTTCGATCGTCGAAATGACACTCTGAATATACCTCCACATTTTGGGGATTTGGCATTATTTTTCCCAATCTGGCATTAATATTTGAGACAGGCTACAGTACAGCATACTTTAAATTATCAACGCTGAGAAGGAAGGATATTGACATTATCAATGACAGTTTTATTGTTATATCATATTTGTTTCTCAATCTTTAAATAAAATTACCAGGATTGGTGACATTTATAGAAACTTGCGTCGTCAACTCAGAGATAGTCATTCATTTTCCGTCCGGGGGTACGACGGTAAGTAAGGCTACAGTTACTTGTGACAGTGCATATCGGCCGCCAGTCATTTCGGCCGCCGGTTATGGAACGCCTAAAATCATGAAACGCCAAAAAGGACAAAATATGTATTGTTCATTTCGGCCGCCACAATCGTCAATATTGTTAATGTATGGCACGCCTCAATTATAAAAAATGGTGTATACACATGTGCCTATCGCCTGAATAGACGTACGTATTCAAACAGCAAGCAGCAATCAACAAAAACGATCATACTTTTTGATTTGTATAGAGTTGCGCTATTTTACTATCATTCGCCAGCTTCTTCTTGACTGAGCCCAACCCCAACCAATTAGGTATAATATTATATCAGGCATATAATGATTTACCTCTATTTATATGTATTGTAATTAATATATTATATAGGGAATATACGTCTGTCCTTTATTATGCAAACAATTACGTAAAAGAGAACAATTTATTTAAAAACAATAATTGTTACAATGTATAGCCCGTAAAGCCAGCGTATCCATTTTTATACTTATGCATACTGTGTGGCAGATTATATCATGTCGTTAACAACATAACCTACTATTCGATCACCTAATTTTATTTTTTTATTTTATTTACATCCGTTATGTAGGATAATATTAAGTGTATAATATTAATTGTTGAGACAAATCACGTGTATACTTTTATTTCTAATGTTATGTTTAAAATAGTTGTTAGTAAAAATGATCATTATATGCGGATGGTTAAAAGGCGAGTTACTGAAATAAACCCCCGAATAAGCCGTATTTGGGGAGATGCGCTTTCTATGATCGTGCAGCTGTTTCCTCTAACAATGCGTTATTTTGCTGACGGGGTTTCCCCTTTTTAAAAAGCACGCACTTGTTAGCGTGTCAAATCATGGACAAAACACGTACGATCGTAGTCCATGGCCAGGTAAAGATGACGTCTATTACTAATAACCATACTTTTAAAACGTCTATATGCCTCCTGCACGTGTTTTTGTGAAACGATGTATATAATTTACGTATACTGTACGTCGATACTATAGATTTTAATTTGAAAAATATCTTTTATTTCTTTATTTACAATAATCATTTAATGTAAATAATTAAGTAAATAGTCTCACATAACATCCATACGACGTTCGTAAATCTAAATGTTTAAATATCAGTACCTCTTTGAGAATCGTGTCCACCTTTATTATCCATACATTATTCTCACATCTATCATTGTACATCATAGACCTACTGTAGGGCTGGTAGATTGATTTATAACGGAATATTATCTATATATTTTATTATTATCCTAAACCATGCTCACGTCAGAGTGGCGGATATTGGATGCAAAAATCATCATCATGCATCAAATTCCTTTATTGCATAAACCTCATTGAGCTGGTATCCACTTGCAGGTTATAGAACGAGTTTCGTAATTAACTGTGATTAAAAAATACGCAATAGGCGCGTCTACTTGTTTAACTATTAAATTATTATTTATTTTCAAAACCTTAAACAACGTCATGCTAAAAGAACACATTACAATTCATTAAAACCTGTAAGATAAAATGGAAACACAAATTATTTATAAATAATGAGATAAATATTTATATTTACTGTACTTAAAAAATAACGATCGAGGTTTAAAAAAATGTCAAACAGTATTATTAGAAATTCCAATATTCAAAATTAACTAAAAACATAATGAACGTTTTCATTAAAAATGTATCTAATGCGCCATATACAAATTAGCGCGACCAAAATAAAACGCGCCGATATCAAACGTAACTAATAGGATAAAAAGCGTATCTAGCGGCGCTCCATACCAAATACCGGATGTTTATTTTATCGCGACCGATTTCAAACGCGATCGATTTCATCTGACACCATTTACACACGTCTATTCAGACGATAGGCACATGTATACACCTTTTTTGACAATTAAGGCGTGCCATACGTTATTAACAATATTGACGATTCTGGCGGCCGAAATGAACAATACATATTTTGTCTTTTTTGGCGTTTCATGATTTTGGGCGTTCCATAACCGGCGGCCGAAATGATCAGACACCGTGGCATCATGATGGAGTAATCTTCACTCCA
Source organism: Antedon mediterranea (assembly GCF_964355755.1). Classification (NCBI taxonomy): domain Eukaryota; kingdom Metazoa; phylum Echinodermata; class Crinoidea; order Comatulida; family Antedonidae; genus Antedon; species Antedon mediterranea. The sequence goes on from NC_092675.1 coordinate 20,398,256, forward strand.
TGCTTGTGGTGGTATACTCGCTGCCTCCTGCGAACAGGCGATGTGAAAATTGTACTCGCGTCCAATAACGACAATGGCCTTTATTTATTCGCGCGTTATTTATTACCGTTCTGCATTTTATGGCATTATCAATCAATCAACTTATCAACAGTGGCGTATCCAGGATTTTGAAGTTGGGGGGGGGGGGGGGGCCGGGAATTGCCAAAATTTGCCGACAAAATTGGTGTCATTATCTGTACATACACGACCTCTCTGATCAATATATGTTCTAGGATTACATAGTCATATTGTCTTATATGGGATAACGATGCAAAATTAAAACCAAACCAACATTATCTGTTAGTATGTTGTTTTCATATTACAATAAAGAAAGAATTAGGAAAATTTGATTTGTAGTTTTCGAAATATAGGGTCTAAAACATCGCCGAAAATGATCGTTTTTATTTTTAGCCACGAAAGAAGTAAAACAATTTGCGGCCTCAGTCGACAATTCTATTAACTACGCCATTTTTGGTTAAAATAATTACATATAATTACGTTTTTTATTAATTTATTTTATATATCACCATTGGAAATATCAATAAAACATGTTATTAAATGCTTAAGTTGTTTACTTAACGGAATTCCCCGCGGAATTCGGAAAAATTCATTGCTCTAACTTTGTGTAGTAACGATCAGAGAGATTCATGGTACACGCGCAAGAGAAAACATTCCGCTGCGGGTGATTCGCATCCACCAATCAAATCAGTTAGAATCCTAAATCATTCAACCGTGAGCAATGCCAATCGCGAGAAAGCTCAGCTTTGATTGGCTTACGATGACATCATATCACAAAATGGTGGTTTTGTAGTTGAGCCTCACGGAATATTCTGTTCCAAAAATGAAATACATGGATATTTTTTATGGTATATGTGCTTTTTCTTTAAAAATTTTGAATAATAAAGGCCTCATATCGAGGAAAAATACCGGGTTTTTGGCACTTATAATAAATATATCCTAGACAAAAAAAGCACATGGCACGTCGAACTATAATCTCTTAGCGTAGGAAGACATACAAATCCCAGGTCATGAGAGGCCTCAACTGCATGCAAAAACAAGGTTTTAGGGTAAGGTCAAAGACTTTTGAGTAAACAATCTACCTCGTACGGCCGTACGTACATGCTACACATTTTTTACGTGTTTCGTTAGATGTAATGAAAATAAAAAATAGTTGATCTGAAGGGATCAATTATGATATGATATGTAAATAAACAAACACTCAAAAGAATTATGTTTACAGTTCAATTATTGTCAGAATAAATAGTTTATTTTTTTCCTCGGCACCTTTGTTTGCCGACGGCCGCGATGATGTGCCGACGGAAACGAAATCAGGGGGAGCCCCCGGCCGCGATTTTTTTTTTCGTACATAAGTTGGGGACCCCCTCATGAAACGTCACAAAATAAACATGAATAATTCATCAGTTAAATTTTCTTGTTCCGTGTGCACCCAAGCGTATAGCAACAAGAAGTGATTACACAAGTGCGGTACGATTCTAGGCCATCTCCGCTGTTGAAGAATAGCGGCGTTTTGTGTGGATTGTCGAAATAATCGGCCTTTAGTTTATGGTGTTTTTAATATAATTTATTACTAATAAAGAATTACGTGTTAAAATTATAGTTTCTATTAATACTATTAGGCCTAATTATTAGTCTCTAAACCCATGTATATTCTAGTAGTAGCTGTGTGGATGTGTGTGACGTGTGTGTGTGTTAGGTATGACCAAAGATAGTTACACTATCTTTGGTAATAGTTACACTATCTTTGGTATGACACAATCCGAGTAATAAGTCAGCAAAATTAAACAATAAACATTACACAAAAATACATTTTTTATTCTCGTGGGTCAAATCTTCCCATCTCATGTGTTCATATACGCGCATTTTTAAAGTTCCTTTACTTTGAGTACATTGCATATTGTTTGATAATTGATAGCAGAATTAAAAAAATACAGTACACAAATTATACACATTCTTTATTCTTGTGGGTCTAAGCTTTCTTTGGGCAAGAACGCTTGGGTGCACACGGAACAACAACTGCGATACGATTCTTTCTACAATATAGGATTCTAGGTCAATTCACGTGATTGCCTTCGCGCACTCTTCTTCACACACACGTCCACCATGCAAAATGTGTCGAGGCTAATCGACAGACACACCCACACAGCTACTACTAGAATATACAGGGGTTTAGAGACTAGTAATTAGGCCTAATAGTATCAATAGAAACTATAATTTTAACACGTAATTCTTTAGTAATAAACTATATTAAAAACACCATAAACTAAAGGCTAATTATTTCGACAATCCACACAAAACTCCGCTATTCTATTATGAAATCGCACGCGGCAACCACAGCCGCGCGGAGATAGGCCTAGAATCGTACCGCACTTGTTTAATCACTTCTTGTTGCTATACGCTTGGGTGCACACGGCAGGGCTCGATATTTCACTAAGTCCGGCGTACAATGTCTAGTTAAAACTGCTCTGGGTTAGTCAATCTTCCACCCAACAAGCCCGGGTGTCTAGTGTGTAAATAATTAGGCTAGTTTTAGAGAATATTTAGGCCTAGACTTTTAAAATGCATTATTAAAATACTCTAGCCACTGGCCTAATTGTTTGTAGTCCATCATTTTTATAGAGCGCCTTCGCAATCACGTTCCTCGTTAAAGTTAACGAAGGAGAGCAACTAATCACGCTCCTTAAATCAGCGTGTCAAGTCACCAATAAGGGGATTCCCCTGTCTGCTTTCAAGTGCCAATTTACTTCCATTACACCTCACAGTGTATCCAGTGCGGTGTCAGATAAATGCCTCAACTAGTCTTTTAAGCCAGAACAAGTACCAACCAAATGGTTGCTTTTATTGAACAAATCAATTTTAATGTATAAAATATAGTTAATAAAAAAAAAATTAATAGAAGTAGGCCTATTTTTATTAATTAGAGGAAGATTCTTCACTTCTGTCTTTGGAATTTTAATTAATTTTTTTCTCCGAAAAAAATCAACCAATTTGGTTACCCAAATTTAGTGACAAAACATGTGCTCTAGTCTCACCATCCCAGCAGCTGGTCTAGCTCTTCTAGCAAGCATCGCGTGTGTGACCGCCGTATGTAAACACAGCCAAATACCCTTTCCTTAATTACATTTTTAAGATGTAATATTCAAATGATACTTAGTAACTTGTCATTAATATTTTTTTTGTATTACTTTGTGAAATACAGGTACTTAATTTTTGTTTTTAATTTCTAGGCCTAGTTCTACGCCTAGCCCTATATTATTTATTATAGGCCTAGGCCTAGTAGATTTCTGAAAAAAAAAACAGCCTAGAAAACGAATCAAGAAGCATTTTTGGGTAGAAGCTGGGATCCACTTGATTTAGGATATTTCGACCTTGCTGATTACGAATATGGCGGATCCCAAGCGAAATTCGGCCATCTAAGCCTTTAATTTGCATAATTAAAAATGGCGGCCATTTTTTATAATTACCCTATATCTCGAGAACCACTTGTCACAGATAATTAATTTTGGTGTCAAAATGTTTTAAATATATGTTTTTATATTCACTTTAATGACACATTTTCTCAAAAAATGGATGCAAGTCTTATTTCTGGCATTTTGACCTTTGACCTTGATTTATCGTATCTCAGTAACCAATAATCGGAGAGACACGAAATAGGGCTCAAATTGTTCAGAAACTATACATTCATATTTATTATAATGAAATGTTTTTACAAAAAATGGCCGATTCTACAACTATTGACCTTTGAACTATTAGTCAAATATAATAATATAATAATAATATAACTTTGAAAATTGTGGTCTTATGAATTTTTTTTCGTTTTAAATTGTTTAAAACATGTGTGTTTCTATCCAGTCTAATGGCACATTTTGTACAAGAATAGCCGATAGTATGGTTATTGACCTTTAAACTACAGCATAGGCCTACTGTATAAACTAACTAGAACTTACAGTAGTTTAGTTAGTTTTGATTCAGGTGTGCGGTATATACCCAGTAAGATTTAGTCAATAAGCGGACTAGTGAAACATCCAGTGGGCTAGTGAAACTCACATTGAACAAGCCCAGTGGTCTAGCTAGTAAAATTTCAAAAATCGAGCCCTGACACGGAACAAGAAAATTTAACTGATGAATTATTCATGTTTATTTTGTGACGTTTCATGATGGGGTCCCCAACTTATGTACGAGAAAAAAAATCGCCCCCCCGGCTTCCCCCCCACCTACCCCTACTGGATACGCCACTGCTTATCAATCAATATTGAAACACTAGTTATAGTTTATTAATTTACAAAAACGAAAAGCAAAAGTGAACTTTTATTTATCTTTATATCCCCTGAATAATTATGCATATAAGAGCCCATGTTTGCGAGGAAAAAAAAGTATAAAATACACCACTAAACAATGTGTCCACATATACTTCGATATTAAGAATCATATAATCAATCAAGCCATCAAAATATAACCAAGCCTCACCAGTAAAAATTGAAAATTATACAAAATGGGATATTATGGATATATATATATATCGTATCCGGATATTCACCCCCTGGACATTCACCCCCTGGACATTTAACCCCCCGGAAAACTACCCCCGGACAACCACCACCTGGACAACTACCCCCTTAGGACAACTACCCCCTTAGGACAACAACCCCCTTAGGACAACTACCCCCTGGACAACTATTCCCCGGACAATTACCCACTAGGAACAATTACCCCTTAGGAACAATTACCTCCAGGACAATCACCCCCACCGGGTAATTACCCCGCGGACCACTACCTCTGACACAATACTCCCCGTAGGACAACTACCTCCTGGACCTGGACAATACTCCGAGAGCAAATAATGTTTTAGCACAACTACCTCCGTAGGACAACAAACTCCTGGACAATTACCCCTAGGAACAATTACCCCTAGGAACAATTACCCCCTAGGAACAAATTACCCCCTGACAATTACCCCCGGACAATTATTCCCCCCCCCCCCTCCCCCGGGAAATTACCCCGCGGACAACTACCTCTGAGTCTGACACCACAATACTCCCCTAAGGACAACTACCTCCTGGACCTGGACAATACTCCTAGGGCAAATAATCTTTTAGGACAACTACCTCCGTAGGACAACTAACTCCTGGATAACTACCACCCAGACAACTATCCCTTTAGAACAACTACCCCCCGGACGGACAACTACCACCATCCAACATTCTGGATGTTTTTGGATTGCTTGAAAAGGGAACAGGCAATGAACGAAGTTGTGATCGGGTAAGCCCAAGCTGGTGCGCCACCTCCGGCGCAACGCAGAGCGTACAGACAAACCAATCAACGTATTCTAAGGCTAGTAGAAGGCTATGGCGGTAGAGACACTTTAGATTTTTTAAGGGGTGTCTCCCATAACCTGCATTAGGGTAGTTAGTAGCCTTCAACATACCTTTTTATACTTTGTTTTTAAGTCAGTATAATTTTGATTGTCAAAATACTTTTCGCACTTGGTATCAAAAAAAAAAGTCCCGAAAATGGGATCATCTGGATTATTACCTTTAATGAAACTTAGTCTTTAAATATGGCTGGAAATATCATATTTGACATTTTGACCTTTTTATTCTTTCTATGTCTGTAGGAATTTAATGTTGGTCTCATATTGTTCAAAATATCAATGTTTCTATGTACTTCAATGAAAATGTTTCATAAAAAATGACATGAAATGCTACCTTTGATTGTTGACATAATTTTTGCGTCAGGACAATGCTTCGATAACCACTGGTCTTAAAAGAATTTATTTTTGTCTCAAATTTGTCATATATGTATTTTTGTACACTTGATGAATAATATCACTTTTGATATTTGACCTCAATGTTCACTCACCGAATAAACGGCGATCTTTAAATAGATTCCTCTCAAATAAACGGTGACCATGTCACTCCCATGAAACATCATATGGAATAATCGGCGTCTATTTCCATTAGATTATACCCCCTCCCATCGAATAAACAACTTTCTTCCAATAAATGTCCACCTAAAAACCACCTGAACAATAAACAGCCCAGGCCGTTTTTTCAATAAATACGGTACTTTAAATCTAGCACATCTAGGGTCTAGCGTGCTGTTAAACAGAATAATCGGTTAAAAACGGGTGTTTCGAAACTAGAGACCCGAGACCGGAGACCTAAATATACGAAAAGGGAGACCCACGTACGAAAAGGGAGACCCTAATATACGAAAAGGGAGACCTAAATATACGAAAAGGGAGACCTAAATATACGAAAAGGGAGACCTAAATATACGAAAAGGGAGACCCAAATATACGAAAAGGGAGACCCAAATATACAAAATGGGAGACCCAAATATACGAAAAGGGAGACCCACTATAAGAAAAGGGAGACCCCACTATACGAAAAGAGAGACCACACTATACGAAAAGGGAGACCCTAATATACGAAAAGGGATACCCAAATATAGGTCTCCCTTTTCGTATTGGGTCTCGTGTCAGGTCTCTAGTTTCGAAACACCCGATAAAAACAGAAAGAAAACCGATATAAAACTATTTACAATTGTGAAGGCAAAAGGTTAATACATATATGTTTTCTATAGTGAAGATTTAAAAGTTGCCAAAGACATATTATGGAGTTCTGATTTTATGTTATTTGGTAGAGAATTCCATAGTTTAGTTGATCTATATTTTATAAACAAAAGTTCTTTTAGCCTGAGAGTTATTCCATGAAGTCATTATTACACATATACCCAAGCACATTATCTATGTATTTTCCACTCTGTCTGATCTAATTAATACCACTTTTTTTGACACTGCCAAGCTATGTGAAAGTGTTCTCTTCCTTTTATTATTGTATAGTTTTGCAGTTTTAATTTTTGTTTTATTCATAGTCAATTGACTATGTTTTAGTGTAGTGTATTAAGTGTATGAGGTTCTACAGCTAATTAAATATGCAAGGTCTTGTACTCACACCTCATAAATATTGGGCATAGGTATGTAAACAAAGACAGATATCATGTATCAAGTTATCTTAATCTCTACAATTCACTTCTATTATAACATCAGTGCTGTGAACATCATAGTCTTTTCTGCAGAGTTTCTTTAAAATTAACATTACCAAAACTCAATTTTGTAATTTGTTAACTGTAGTGTAAGTAAAAATCAATATTACAATTTTCTTGTTATACAATTATGATTTAACCATGTAGGTTTATGTAATGATTTAGTTTGTATTATTAACATACAGAACAGCATGTACAGTGTCACAATGTAATGGTTATAAGGGAAATAAATTATTTTGGACTAGTAGGTTAGGACTAGTAGGTTAGGACTAGTAGGTTAGGACTAGTAGGTTAGGACTAGTAGTTGAACCTGAATGAATGGCATACTGTTACAGTGTTTTGTATAATTATTTTAGTAGGGAGAACCTGTACCTCATTAACAGTCAATTTATAAGGGTTGCAGTGTTGCGTATGTCTTTTCTTTTTGCAATTTGTAAATTTGTAATTTTTATCTTTTATTTTAAAATGTGTGGAGAAACTAATAAAACAAACAAACAAACAAAACTTTTACTTAAACCCGGTCATTCCTTGTCTTAAATGTACGTTTTATTTTATGGTAATTTTAACCATTCAAAGATGAAATTTGTTATCGCAATAGGACTATAGAGTTATTTTTACATTAAATGTAGTTTGTGACCTTAAATTGGATTTTAAAAACGTACTGTAGGAATGGGACTTTAAACCAAACTTGTGTCATGTCCAGATAAATTTCCATTTCACACCTGATTCAGAACCCGGAAAGTGTCAGACACTGGTTGCGTGTATTTACACTGCAAAATACCAACCCGTGTAAATGTTCTAGATTAATTGAAATATCGCCCTCTCGTGGATGAAGAGACACCCTGTAACGGTCTGCTCATTATCACCTTACATTTGAGCTATATTGTGTAGTCGTTTTTTGATAACTGAGAACTATCAGTGTGTATCATCCTCGTACATAACTGTTTCTTAGTTGTAATAAAGATCACATTATTATAACATCTAGCATGTTATTATAATATATAAATTTATAGGTACCAATACTAATATTTTTATTTTCAAAAAAATTTAATCAGTATTTTAATAACACTAAAACAACATTCTTAATATAACAAATGATATGTAGTACTACTAAATCAATGTCTAATGCATAAAGGACTATGTACAGTATTGTGATCAGTGTAGTTACAATTTGATAACTGAGCACGCATCTTTTAATATCTACCTCATCAATAATTAGCATTGATATCATATATCAGATTGTTGGATATGATCAGTGTAGTCATAATTTGATAACTGAGCACGCATCTTTTAATATCTACCTCATCAATAATTATTTTTAATAATCTATATCACATTGTTCGATATAATCAGTGTAGTCAAAATTTGATAACTGAGCACGCATCTTTTAATATCTACCTCATCAATAATTATTATTAATAATCTATATCACATTGTTCGATATGATCAGTGTAGTCAGAATTTGATAACTGAGCACGCGTCTTTTAATATCTACGTCATCAATAATTATTATTAATAATCTATATCACATTGTTCGATATGATCAGTGTGGTCAGAATTTGATAACTGAGCACGCATCTTTTAATATCTATTTCATCAATAATTATTATTAATACCCTACATCACATTGCTGGATATGATCAGTGTAGTCAGAATTTGATAACTGAGCACGCATCTATTAATATCTACCTCACCGATAATTATTATTAATATCATAAATCATACTGTTAGATGGGATCAGTGTAGTCATAATTTGATAACTGAGCACGCATCTTTTAATATCTACCTCATCAATAATTATTATTAACAATCTATAGCACATTGTTTGATATGATCAGTGTAGTCATAATTTGATAACTGAGCACGCATCTTTAAATATTTACATCATCAATAATTATTAATAATAATCTATATCACATTTTTGGATATGATCAGTGTAGTCATAATTTGATAACTGAGCACGCATCTTTAAATATCCACCTAATCAATAATTATTATTAATATCATATATCACATTGTTTGATATGATCAGTGTAGTCAGAATTTGATAACTGAGCACGCATCTTTTAATATCTACCTCATCAATAATTATTATTAATATCTTATATCACATTGTTGGATATGATCAGTGTAGTCATAATTTGATAACTGAGCACGCATCTTAAATGTTTACCTCATCAATAATTATTATTAATAATCTATAGCACATTGTTTGATATGATCAGTGTAGTCATAATTTGATAACTGAGCACGCATCTTTTAATATCTACCTCATCAATAATCAATGTTAATAATCTAAATCACATTGTTTGGTATGATCAGTGTAGTCATAATTTGATTACTGAGCACGCATCTTTTAATATCTACCTCATCAATAATTATTATTAATATCTTATATCACATTGTTGGATATGATCAGTGTAGTCATAATTTGATAACTGAGCACGCATCTTTAAATATCTACATCATCAATAATTACTAATAATAATCTATATCACATTTTGGGATATGATCAGTGTAGTCATAATTTGATAACTGAGCACGCATCTTTTAATATCTACCTCATCAATAATTATTATTAATATCTTATATCACATTGTTGGATATGATCAGTGTAGTCAGAATTTGATAACTGAGCACGCATCTTTAAATATCTTACCTCATCAATAATTATTATTAATAATCTATATCACATTGTTGGATATAATCAGTGTAGTCATAATTTGATAACTGAGCACGCATCTTTTAATATCTACCTCATCAATAATTATTATTAATAATCTATAGCACATTGTTTGATATGATCAGTGTAGTCATAATTTGATAACTGAGCACGTATCTTTAAATATCTACATCATCAATAATTATTAATAATAATCTATATCACATTTTTGGATATGATCAGTGTAGTCATAATTTGATAACTGAGCACGCATCTTTAAATATCCACCTAATCAATAATTATTAATAATATCATATATCACATTGTTCGATATGATCAGTGTAGTCAGAATGTGATAACTGAGCACGCCTCTTTTAATATCTACCTCATCAATAATTATTATTAATATCTTATATCACATTGTTGGATATGATCAGTGTAGTCATAATTTGATAACTGAGCACGCATCTTTAAATGTTTACCTCATCAATAATTATTATTAATAATCTATAGCACATTGTTTGATATGATCAGTGTAGTCATAATTTGATAACTGAGCACGCATCTTTTAATATCTACCTCATCAATAATTAATGTTAATAATCTAAATCACATTGTTGGATATGATCAGTGTAGTCATAATTTGATAACTGAGCACGCATCTTTAAATATCTACCTCATCAATAATTATTATTAATAATCTATATCACATTGTTGGATATAATCAGTGTAGTCATAATTTGATTACTGAGCACGCATCTTTTAATATCTACCTCATCAATAATTATTATTAATATCTTATATCACATTGTTTGATATGATCAGTGTAGTCATAATTTGATAACTGAGCACGCATCTTTAAATATCTACATCATCAATAATTATTAATAATAATCTATATCACATTCAATTCAAATTCAATTCAATTCAAGGAACATTTATTCACGTCCAAAAGACAAAAGTAACAAAAACAAAATGGCAAGTGATAAAACAAGAAAATGGACGAAGGCAAATCCCAAAAAGATTACAATCTTGTGACGGGATTGCCTTTACAAAATATTTAAATAAGAGAAGAAAAAAAAAAAAAAATATATAAATAAAGAAAATAAATTAGTTAGACAATAAAGAAATACAAAATATATATAAAACCAGTAGATAAAAGTTGGAATAAAAAATAAAAAAAGAACAGAAAAAAGTACAGCTGCATGGCATATAGCGAATATGATGACAATTGAATAATAAAGATAGCAAGTCACGGAACATGGAAAAAACGACCATATCAATCATATCGATCAGTAATGAGACAAAAGGTAATTTTTTATGTTATTATTAAATGAATAGCGGTTGGCAGCACAGGAAATTGAGGGGGGTAAATTGTTAAACAATAGAGGTCCAGAATATCTAATGCTATGTTGAAAATAATTGGTGTTATGGTTAGGGATATATATGTTATTTCTTGTTCTAGTATAATATTTATGATCAGTGTAGTCATAATTTGATAACTGAGCACGCATCTTTTAATATCTACCTCATCAATAATTATTATTAATATCTTATATCACATTGTTGGATATGATCAGTGTAGTCAGAATTTGATAACTGAGCACGCATCTTTAAATATCTACAGCATCAATAATTATTATTAATAATCTATATCACATTGTTGGATATAATCAGTGTAGTCATATTTTGATAACTGAGCACGCATCTTTTAATATCTACCTCATCAATAATTATTATTAATAATCTATAGCACATTGTTTGATATGATCAGTGTAGTCATAATTTGATAACTGAGCACGCATCTTTAAATATCTACAGCATCAATAATTATTAATAATAATCTATATCACATTTTTGGATATGATCAGTGTAGTCATAATTTGATAACTGAGCACGCATCTTTAAATATCCACCTAATCAATAATTATTAATAATATCATATATCACATTGTTCGATATGATCATTGTAGTCAGAATTTGATAACTGAGCACGCATCTTTTAATATCTACCTCATCAATAATTATTATTAATATCTTATATCACATTGTTGGATATGATCAGTGTAGTCATAATTTGATAACTGAGCACGCATCTTTAAATGTTTACCTCATCAATAATTATTATTAATAATCTATAGCACATTGTTTGATATGATCAGTGTAGTCATAATTTGATAACTGAGCACGCATCTTTTAATATCTACCTCATCAATAATTAATGTTAATAATCTAAATCACATTGTTGGATATGATCAGTGTAGTCATAATTTGATAACTGAGCACGCATCTTTAAATATATACCTCATCAATAATTATTATTAATAATCTATATCACATTGTTGGATATAATCAGTGTAGTCATAATTTGATTACTGAGCACGCATCTTTTAATATCTACCTCATCAATAATTATTATTAAGATCTTATATCACATTGTTGGATATGATCAGTGTAGTCATAATTTGATAACTGAGCACGCATCTTTAAATATCTACATCATCAATAATTATTAATAATAATCTATATCACATTGTGGGATATGATCAGTGTAGTCATAATTTGATAACTGAGCACGCATCTTTAAATATCCACCTAATCAATAATTATTAATAATATCATATATCACATTGTTCGATATGATCAGTGTAGTCATAATTTGATAACTGAGCACGCATCTTTAAATATCTACCTCATCAATAATTATTATTAATAATCTATATCACATTGTTGGATATAATCAGTGTAGTCATAATTTGATTACTGAGCACGCATCTTTTAATATCTACCTCATCAATAATTATTATTAAGATCTTATATCACATTGTTGGATATGATCAGTGTAGTCATAATTTGATAACTGAGCACGCATCTTTAAATATCTACATCATCAATAATTATTAATAATAATCTATATCACATTATGGGATATGATCAGTGTAGTCATAATTTGATAACTGAGCACGCATCTTTTAACATCTACCTCATCAATAATTATTATTAATATCTTATATCACATTGTTGGATATGATCAGTGTAGTCAGAATTTGATAACTGAGCACGCATCTTTAAATGTTTACCTCATCAATAATTATTATTAATAATCTATAGCACATTGTTTGATATGACCAGTGTAGTCATAATTTGATAACTGAGCATGCATCTTTTAATATCTACCTCATCAATAATTAATGTTAATAATCTAAATCACATTGTTGGATATGATCAGTGTAGTCATAATTTGATAACTGAGCACGCATCTTTAAATATCTACCTCATCAATAATTATTATTAATAATCTATATCACATTGTTGGATATAATCAGTGTAGTCATAATTTGATTACTGAGCACGCATCTTTTAATATCTACCTCATCAATAATTATTATTAAGATCTTATATCACATTGTTGGATATGATCAGTGTAGTCATAATTTGATAACTGAGCACGCATCTTTAAATATCTACATCATCAATAATTATTAATAATAATCTATATCACATTGTGGGATATGATCAGTGTAGTCATAATTTGATAACTGAGCACGCATCTTTAAATATCCACCTAATCAATAATTATTAATAATATCATATATCACATTGTTCGATATCATCAGTGTAGTCATAATTTGATAACTGAGCACGCATCTTTAAATATCTACCTCATCAATAATTATTATTAATAATCTATATCACATTGTTGGATATAATCAGTGTAGTCATAATTTGATTACTGAGCACGCATCTTTTAATATCTACCTCATCAATAATTATTATTAAGATCTTATATCACATTGTTGGATATGATCAGTGTAGTCATAATTTGATAACTGAGCAGGCATCTTTAAATATCTACATCATCAATAATTATTAATAATAATCTATATCACATTGTGGGATATGATCAGTGTAGTCATAATTTGATAACTGAGCACGCATCTTTTAACATCTACCTCATCAATAATTATTATTAATATCTTATATCACATTGTTGGATATGATCAGTGTAGTCAGAATTTGATAACTGAGCACGCATCTTTCAATATCTACCTCATCAATAATTGTTATTAATATCTTATATCACATTGTTGGATATGATCAGTGTAGTCAAAATTTGATAACTGAGCACGCATCTTTAATATCTATTTCATCAATAATATTATTAATACTCTACATCACACTGTTGGATATAATCAGTGTAGTCATAATTTGATAACTGAGCACGCATCTTTAAATATCTACCTCATCAATAATTATTATTAATAATCTATGTCACATTGTTGGATATGATCTGTATATTCATAATTTGTTATAACGCATCTTTTAATATCTACCTAATCAATAATAATTATTAATACTTAATGTTGGATATGATCAGTGTGATTTTGTTAGATTTACTGTATACAAGAGATCGAGTCGATGGGTTTTGAAAATGTGTTATTCTTTTGTTCCTAATTACCCTATTGATTTGTATCCGTTTGCTGTTTAAATTAACGCATCGTTTATGATGAACGTGTGCCGTTGTAAAAATAAAAATATTCCATATCTTTTTATGTTTGATATGTATTGTAGGGGCCATCATGAGACATGCTTTGGCTTCTATTGAGGGTCCCAGTTCTTCTTAACAGAATAAATGTGCAGTGAATGAATAATTTGATAAATGAGGACGTGTGTTTTAACATCGATCTATTCAGACCGTAATACTCTTCCAGAAATGATATGTTGCTATAATAGGCCTATGACAAATTTCCATTACATTAATAATTCAATTAAGATTTGAAATGTGTCAGAAATACTAAAGAAATCCAGTAATCTTATTGATTAATAATTATTTATACCATTTCTGATGAACGAACAGAAAACTAAACTTGCAGCCAATCAAAAAGCTGCTGCACTGTATAAGTAGGGAATTTTAAGTAGGAGTTGTTTTAAATGTCATTGGTCTCGGCTAATCAGTTATTGCCATTTGACTATGATAGGCATCTTTATTACCAAACAATATTAAAATATAATGACTTCCTTCACTTTTTACAACCTAGTTTGTGTTTTAAAATGTCAATTTAGGATAAATTTACAGATTTTACTATTTAAACTGCGTAAACTTAATGCAAACTTTAAAAAAACACCCACAAACATCATCCAAACAACTTAATATTGATTATACCACTACAAGAACTATAAAAGAGGACAATTTATGAAATAATTTCATTGAAATATCTCTAGGTTTGAATTTTTAGGGTAAAAGATGTCAATTTTGGATAAATTTACAGATTTTGCCATGTAAACTGTGCAAACTTTTAAAAAACACCCCACAAACATCATCCAAACCACTTAATATTGAGTATACCACTACTAGAACTATAAAAGAGGACAATTTATGAAATAATTTTATTGAAATAGCTCTAGGTTTGAATTTTTAGGGTAAAAAATGTCAATTTTCGATAAATTTACAGATTTTACCATGTAAACTGCGTAAACTTAATGCAAACTTTAAAAAAAAAAACCACAAACATCATCCAAACAACTTAATATTGATTGTACTACTACTAGAACTATAAAAGAGGACAATTTATGAAATAATTTGATTGAAATAGCTCTGGTTTGAATTTTTAGGGTAAAAAATGTCAATTTTGGATACATTTACAGATTTTGCCATGTAAACTGCGTAAACTTAATGCTAACTTAACAAAAACACCCCACAAACATTATTCAAACAACTTAATATTGATTATATCACTACTAGAACTGTAAAAAAAGAGAATTTTTGAAATCAATTTATTGAAATAGCTCTGAAGTTTGACTTTTTAGGGTGAAAAATGTCAATTTTGGATAAATTTACAGATTTTACCATTTAAACTGCGTAAACTTAATGCAAACTTTAAAAAAACACCCACAAACATCATCCAAACAACTTAATATTGATTATACCACTACAAGAACTATAAAAGAGGACAATTTATGAAATAATTTCATTGGAATATCTCTAGGTTTGAATTTTTAGGGTAAAAGATGTCAATTTTGGATAAATTTACAGATTTTGCCATGTAAACTGTGCAAACTTTAAAAAAACACCCCACAAACATCATCCAAACCACTTAATATTGAGTATACCACTACTAGAACTATAAAAGAGGACAATTTATGAAATAATTTTATTGAAATAGCTCTAGGTTTGAATTTTTAGGGTAAAAAATGTCAATTTTGGATAAATTTACAGATTTTACCATGTAAACTGCGTAAACTTAATGCAAACTTTAAAAAAAAAAACCACAAACATCATCCAAACAACTTAATATTGATTGTATTACTACTAGAACTATAAAAGAGGACAATTTATGAAATAATTTGATTGAAATAGCTCTGGTTTGAATTTTTAGGGTAAAAAATGTCAATTTTGGATACATTTACAGATTTTGCCATGTAAACTGCGTAAACTTAATGCTAACTTAACAAAAACACCCACAAACATTATTCAAACAACTTAATATTGATTATATCACTACTAGAACTGTAAAAGAAGAGAATTTTTGAAATCAATTTATTGAAATAGCTCTGAAGTTTGACTTTTTAGGGTGAAAAATGTCAATTTTGGATAAATTTACAGATTTTACCATTTAAACTGCGTAAACTTAATGCAAACTTTAAAAAAACACCCACAAACATCATCCAAACAACTTAATATTGATTATACCACTACAAGAACTATAAAAGAGGACAATTTATGAAATAATTTCATTGAAATAGCTCTAGGTTTGAATTTTTAGGGTAAAAGATGTCAATTTTGGATAAATTTACAGATTTTACCATTTACTGCGTAAACTTAATGCAAACTTTAAAAAAACACCCACAAACATCATCCAAACAACTTAATATTGATTATACCACTACAAGAACTATAAAAGAGGACAATTTATGAAATAATTTCATTGAAATAGCTCTAGGTTTGAATTTTTAGGGTAAAAAATGTCAATTTTGGATAAATTTACAGATTTTGCCATGTAAACTGTGCAAACTTTAAAAAAACACCCCACAAACATCATCCAAACCACTTAATATTGAGTATGCCACTACTAGAACTATAAAAGAGGACAATTTATGAAATAATTTTATTGAAATAGCTCTAGGTTTGAATTTTTAGGGTAAAAAATGTCAATTTTGGATAAATTTACAGATTTTACCATGTAAACTGCGTAAACTTAATGCAAACTTTTAAAAAACACCCACAAACATCATCCAAACAACTTAATATTGATTATACCACTACTAGAACTATAAAAGAGGACAATTTATGAAATAATTTTATTGAAATAGCTCTGGTTTGAATTTTTAGGGTAAAAAATGTCAATTTTGGATAAATTTACAGTTTTTGCCATGTAAACTGCGTAAACTTAATGCTAACTTAACAAAAACACCCCACAAACATCATTCAAACAACTTAATATTGATTATATCACTACTAGAACTGTAAAAGAAGAGAATTTTTGAAATAAATTTATTGAAATAGCTCTGAAGTTTGACTTTTTAGGGTGAAAAATGTCAATTTTGGATAAATTTACAGATTTTACCATTTAAACTGCGTAAACTTAATGCAAACTTTAAAAAAACACCCACAAACATCATCCAAACAACTTAATATTGATTATACCACTACAAGAACTATAAAAGAGGACAGTTTATGAAATAATTTCATTGAAATAGCTCTAGGTTTGATTTTTTAGGGTGAAAAATGTAAACTTTGGATAAATTGACCATGTAAACTGTGCAAACTTTAAAAAAAAACACCCCACAAAC
The DNA here is from genome assembly GCF_964355755.1 of Antedon mediterranea. Lineage (NCBI taxonomy): Eukaryota > Metazoa > Echinodermata > Crinoidea > Comatulida > Antedonidae > Antedon > Antedon mediterranea. The sequence continues at coordinate 20,415,813 of NC_092675.1, forward strand.
ATCATCCAAACAACTTAATATTGATTATACCACTACTAGAACTATAAAAGAGGACAATTTATGAAATCATTTTATTAAAATAGTTCTAGGTATAAATTGACACATTTTACCATGTAAACTGTGCAAACTTTTAAAAAACACCCCACAAACATCATCCAAACCACTTAATATTGATTATATCATTATTAGAACTATAAAAGAGGACCATTTATGAAATAATTTTATTGAAATGGCTCTAAGATTTTTCTAGGAGTGAAAAATGTCAATTTTGGATAATTGACAGATTTTACCATGTAAACTGCGAAACTTAATTAAAAAATACCTCACAAACATCATTCAAACAATTGAATACTGATTATACCACTACTAGAACTATAAAAGAAGACAATTTATGAAATCATTTTATTAAAATAGTTCTAGGTTTGACATTTTTGGGGTGATTATGAAATAATTTTATTGAAATAGCTCTAGGAATAAATTGACACATTTTACCATGTAAACTGTGCAAACTTTTAAAAAACACCCCACAAACATCATCCAAACCACTTTGATTATATCATTATTAGAACCATAAAAAGAGGACAATTTATGAAATAATTTTATTGAAATGTCTCTAAGATTTTTTTACTAGGAGTGAAAAATGTCAATTTTGGATAATTGACAGATTTTACCATGTAAACTGCGTAAACTTAATTAAAAAATACCCCACAAACATCATTCAAACAATTGAATACTGATTATACCACTACTAGAAATATAAAAGAAGACAATTTATAAAATCATTTTATTATTAAATAGCTCTAGGTTTGACATTTTTGGGGTAAAAAACCACTTAATATTGATTATCACTAAAACTATAAAAGAAGACAACTTATGAAATGATTTTATTGAAATAGGTCAAAGTTTGACCTTTTTGGATAAATTGACAGATTTTAAAGTGTAAACTTTACAATGCAAAAAAGGCCATCTGCAAACATCCTTCAAACCACTTATTATATTAAGACAATATTAATATTTGAAGCAGATATAAAATGATGCATACTCAGTTATCAAATGACTAGGCCTACACTGATCATATTTGATATTGGTATATAGACAGTTAATATTAATTATTGTTGAGGTAGTTCAAACTATGATTACACTGATCATATCCAAAATTGTGATATAGAATATTATTAATAGTTATGGAAAAGATAGATATTAAAAAACTAAACAGATCATATCCAACAGTTTGATATAGATTATTAATATTAATTAAGGATGATGCAGATATTAAAAGATTTTTGCTCAGTTATCAATTTATGACTACACTGATCATATCCAACTACGTGTTATAGATTATTAATAATAATTATTGATGAAATAGATATTGAAAGATGCGTGCTCAGTTATCAAATTATGACTACACTAATCATATCCAACATTGTGATATAGATTATTAATAATAATTATTGATGAGGTAGATATTAAAAGATGCATGCTCAGTTATCAAACTATGACTACACTGATCATATCCAACATTGTGATATAGGATATTATTAATAGTTATTGATAAGGTAGATATTAAAAAACCAAACAGATCATATCCAACAGTGTAATATAGATTATTAATATTAATTATTAATGAGGTAGATATTCTTCTTCTTTATTGTATCAAACAAAAACAATTTCAATACAAAAGGTAGCCAAGGTATAGCCGAAGCTAATCAAGCTTGGTACCTTTTATCTTAACTAACTTAAGCTACGAAATTAACAAATGAATAACAGAACTTAAAAGAAAATAAAAATTTGATAACGTCAAAAACCAAACAAAAAATGTTGAATAATAAATAAATAACATAACATAACATTAAGTGCTGTATGTACTATACTGTAATAAAAAAAACCATATCAGTTCAATAGATCTGATGAATTAACAATATATAAAACATTGTAAATTATAGATTATTCTTTTATATACTTAAATAAAAGTAATTCTAAAGATGTATGCTCAGTTATCAAATTATGACTACACTGATCATATCCAACAATGTGATATAAATTATTAATAATAATTATTGATGAAATAGATATTGAAAGATGCGTGCTCAGTTATCAAATTATGACTACACTAATCATATCCAACATTGTGATATAGGATATTATTAATAGTCATTGATAAGGTAGATATTAAAAGATGCATGCTCAGTTATCATATTATGACTACACTGATCATATTGAACAATGCAATATAGATTATTAATATTAATTATTGATGAGGTAGATATTAAAAGATGCATGCTCAGTTATCAAATTCTGACTACACTGATCATATCCAACAATGTGATATAGATTATTAATAATAATTATTGAAAGGTAGATAATAAAAGATGCGTGCTCAGTTATCAAATTATGACTACACTGATCATATCGAACAATGTGATATAGATTATTAATATTAATTATTGATGAGGTAGATATTAAAAGATGCGTGCTCAGTTATCAAATTCTGACTACACTGATCATTATCGAACAATGTGATATAAGATATTAATAATGATTATTGATGAGGTAGATATTAAAAGATGCGTGCTCAGTTATCAAATTCTGACTACTGTACACTGATCATATCCAACGTGATATAATATATTATTAATAGTTATTGATAAGGTATATTAAAAAACTAAACAGATCATATCCAACAATGTGATATAGATTATTAATATTAATTAATGATGATGTAGATATTAAAAGATTATTGCTCAGTTATCAAATTATGACTACACTGATAATAACCAACAATGTGATATAGATTATTAATAATAATTATTGATGAAATAGATATTGAAAGATGGGTGCTCAGTTATAAAATTATGACTACACTGATCATATCCAACATTGTGATATAGGATATTATTAATAGTTATTGATAAGGTATATTAAAAGATGCGTGCTGTTATTAAATTATGACTACACTGATCATATCGAACAATGTGATATAGATTATTAATATTAATTATTGATGAGGTAGATATTAAAAGATGCGTGCTCAGTTATCAAATTCTGACTACACTGATCATATCGAACAATGTGATATATTATGATATTAATATTAATTATTGATGAGGTAGATATTAAAAGATGCGTGCTCAGTTATCAAATTATGACTAACACTGATCATATCCTACATTGTGATATAGGACATTATTAATAGTTATTGATAAGGTAGTTATTAAAAGATGCGTGCTCAGTTATCAAATTTTGACTACAAAGATCATATCCAACATTGTGATGTAGATTTATATTAATATTAATTATTGATGATGTAGATATTATAAGATGCATGCTAAGTTATCAAATTGTTACTACACGGATCATATTTGATATTGTGATTGATGATATATTCATATAAAGAGTGTACAATACTCACAGTATTTTTTAATCCATCCACATGAAGAAGAGACACAAGAAGAGTTGTTTGAAATTGTGAAGCCTCACAACCTTACTAATTGTGATGACATTTAATATAATATTACAGCCATACACAAACAGTAAGGTAGTTAGGGTCACTACAATCTATTAAAATAATTAACATTAATTTAACTGGAAACATTGTTAATTATCAGTTTGAGTTTGACTTTTGTCTCTTTTGTTGTAGAATTGAATCTCTGTTTATCCATTGCTTTCAACCTGAAAATAAACAGGCCTAATACCTTGGCATTAGCAATGAAATCAACTTACACACTATGTGACCCCCCAGCCTATCCCTAGCTAGGCCTATGCCTCTCTAGACCATTCTGCTGGCTAGCTAGCAAGGCCCTAGGCCTAGTCCTATAATTAATAGCACAGGTCTCATATAGATAGGCCTAGAGTGTTTAGACTGAGCCTGGTGGTTATATGCCTATTTATTTAACTAGGACTAGGAGGCAGGCCTAATCAGCCTAAACTAAGGCCTAATAAACTAGTCTAGGCCCTAACTAGAATACATAGAGCTAGCTAGTTAGGCAGCCTAGGCCTAGCTACTTATTAGCTAGTAAGTAGGCCTAGCTAGCTAGCCTACCAGTTCCCTAGTAGGGCCTAACCAGGTGGGCCTAGCCTAGCCTACTACTCTAAGCTAGATCTTTCTATTTCTAGGCCTAGCTAGACAAGGCTAGCCATAGATAGTAGGCCTAGTAGTACTAGGCCTACCTAGTTTTTAGGCCTAAACTATTAGCTAGAGTAGAGAGATGCTAGCCTAACTAGGCCTAGGCCCTAGCTAGCTAGCTAGGCCTAGACTAGGCTAGCCTATAAATAGGCCTGCCCTCTAGTTAGGCCTAGGCCTAATCTGCCCTTTTTGGAGGCTAAAATATTGTCTGAAATAAGCTATGACCTACAAATATAGCTTAACTATCTGTTTAAGGGTGACACTGATGATGGGTAATCAATAAAATATGCTTCTAAATCTACCTTTTTGGCTTGCAATCATAATATCCAGTCTAGCCTAGGCCTAGGCCTGCACGGATCAGGTAGCGAAACGAACGAAGTGAGAGCAGAGAGCTGAGGAGGAGGAGGAGGCCTCCTCCTCGGCCTAGGTTTCAGGCAGAAAAGAACATCTTGAGTTTGTGTAATTATATATCTATTTATAGTTATTTTAAAATATATCCCTAACATTTAAAAAATTATATATATTACTGACAATTAATTCTAAGAATGATACTCTATCTAATGATATAATCAATTAAATGTATTTTCCGTACGAAATTAATTATATACGAGGATGGCATAAGTGATAGTTCTCTGTTATCAAAAAACAACTACATACTATACCTGTACATTTTATGGCAATACAAACAAATTGTGTCTACTCGTGAAAAATAATATTTCTGAAAAAAAATAACGAAAACAAACAACTATACATTTAATTATTTAATATGTGAAAAAAGAAAAAAAATCAGTCTTAATTGTATGTAAATTAAATACTATAGTGAGCAAGGATAGCAACCAACCGAAAAAAATATGCGGGACTGTTTACACCGCGAATACGCAAGTACATAAGTTCGTTCCAGGTTGACTTGATGCGGAATACATTGCGCATCAAGGGCCTTTGGCGCTAGTTCCGTTTCGCACCTGTTTTTATTTCGACTTCCTTTTGACTCCAAATTGTTAAGCAACTTATTGTGAATACCACACCTTAAAATTGGGCCTCATAAGTACTTTTATGAAGAAGAATCACATAAAAAGTAACAAATAAATCCTTAAATTGATGATTTTACAGACATGTTTCTCGCATACCGTTCGCGAATTTAGCATACTCGAAGTTCAATATTTTCGTTTCTATGGAGCGCCAAAAGAGCAACAACAATAGATGGTTAAAACCTGAGTGGAATGCGTCTTCTTTTAATGCATTTATTATTGAAATACACGTTTAATTTTAATATATTTTGTCAATAAAAATGCTGTAACATTTTACTGCTATTGCTAATAATTTGCTGTTTTCAAATAGCAACCAACCCTAGGCCTAAGAGTAAGACTAAGACTAAGAGGAATTTTGTTTAGATCAGGTATACCCCTACAGACTACAGTACATGTAATATGATGATGAATGTCAATTTTCATTCCTAAAAGTTCCTGCAAAAACCATGTACAGTATCAACAGTAATATTTTTGTTGCATTGACATTGACAAAATATGATAAAATTGAACGTAATATTCACCAATAAATGCATTAAATATACGCAATTTACTGAGTTTTTAGCCCTCTATTATGATTGCTCTTTTGGCGCTCCATAGAAACAACAACATTGAACATGGAGTACTGGCCTATGCGAAATTCACGAACCGATGTGCGAGAAACACGTCTGTAAATTCATCAATTTAAAGGATTTGTTTTTTACTTTTTGTGTGATCTCCTTCGTAAAAGTATTTTTGAGGCCTAATTCTAAGGTGTGGTACTCACGATAAAGTTACTTAACCAATTTTGAGTCAAAATAAACGACAGGTGCGAAACGGAACTAGCGCCGGGCCTTTCACACCTGTTCCGGCATGGTTCTGGTTCGGCGAATCGAACGGCAATGTTTCGTTTTCACTATGCTCCACATGGCTATGCGCCAATCGATATGTGCATGGCCGCGTAAAAATGAAACATTGGCTTTGCCAGCGCCAGACTGGAACCGTGCAGACGGGCCCTTTACCCGTGTGGTTCAGCGACCGGGTTGACATTTTACCTTGTTTAAACCGGCCTGAATTTCTGCGTCCCAGGAACAATTTGGGTTACTTAATTCTGGATCAACTTGATTTGAGTTGTTATTTGTCCTAGACTCCTACTGTAAATTCAAACTATACTTTCAAATGATGTTTTTATTTACAATATAATTTTGTACACAATTTTAATTTCAGTGATTTTTTTTATGAATGGTGGGTAATTTCTTTTTTTCAGTGACTTCTTGAAAGTGTACCAATACCCAGCGGTGGACAGCCGGGGCAAGTCAGGCTTACAGTACTTATGCCATCTGTGAATAATGAATTTATACAAAAGTGAACATTGTGGAGATAAACTTCAAACACACCAAGAGTTTAAATTTCTTCGATGTCAAGTGAACGTTGTCAGACTTTGTCTAGATTTAAATAGTGGATGGAGCAGACATTTGGGAGAGTACACAGAAGAGACGCCATATGAATGTGTACATTGTGGAAAGAAATTCAACCAGAATGACGATCTGAAAAAACATATGAGAATACACACAGGAGAGAAACCATATGAATGTGAACATTGTGGGAAGAAATTCAACCAGAATGACGATCTGAAAAAACATATGAGAATACACAAAGAAGAGACACCATATGAATGTGAAAATTGTGGGAAGAAATTCAAAGACAATGATGATCTGAAAAAACATTTGAGAATGCACACAGGAGAGAAACCATATGAATGTGAACATTGTGGAAAGAAGTTTAACCAGAGTGACGATCTGAAAAGACATATGAGAATACACACAGGAGAGAAACCATATGAATGTGAACATTGTGGGAAGAAATTCAACCAGAATGACGATCTGAAAAAACATATGAGAATACACACAGGAGACGAACCATATGAATGTGAACATTGTGGAAAGAAGTTTAACCAGAGTGATGATCTGAAAAAACATTTGAAAATACACACCAGAGAGAAAACATATGAATGTGAACATTGTGGGAAGAAATTCAACCGGAATGACAGTTTGAAAAAACATATGAGAATACACACAGGAGAGAAACCATATGAATGTGAACATTGTGGGAAGAAATTCAACCACATTGGGAATTTGAAAATTCATTTGAGAATACACACAGGAGAGAAACCATATGAATGTGAACATTGTGGGAAGAAATTCAACCAGATTGGGCGTTTGAAAATTCATTTGAGAATACACACAGGAGAGAAACCATATGAATGTGAACATTGTGGGAAGAAATTCAACTGGAATGACGATCTGAAAAAACATACGAGAATACACACAGGAGAGAAACCATATGAATGTGAACATTGTGGGAAGAAATTCAACCGGAATGACGTTCTGAAAAAACATATGAGAATACACACAGGAGAGAAACCATATGAATGTGAACATTGTGGGAAGAAATTCAACCAGATTGGGAATTTGGGAAGACATTTGAGAATACACACAGGAGAGACACCATATGAATGTGAACATTGTAAAAAGAAATTCAACCAGATTGGGAATTTGGGAAGACATTTTAGAATACACACAGGAGAGACACCATATGAATGTGAACATTGTGGGACGAAATTCAAACAGAATGACGATCTGAAAAAAACATTTGAGAATACACACAGAAGAGACACCATATGAATGTGAACATTGTGGGATGAAATTCAACCAGAATGACGATCTGAAAAAAACATTTGAGAATACACACAGGAGAGACACCATATGAATGTGAACATTGTGGAAAGAAATTTAAAGATAAAAGTAATTTGAGGAAACATTACACACAGGAGAGACACCATATGAATGTGAACATTGTGGGAAGAAATTTAACCATATTGAGAGTTTGAAAACTCATTTAAGAATACACACAGGAGAGACACCATATGAATGTGAACATTGTGGGAAGAAATTTAACCAGATTGAGAGTTTGAAAACTCATTTAAGAATACACACAGGAGAGACACCATATGAATGTGAACATTGTGGAAAGAAATGTAACCAGATTGAGAGTCTGAAAACTCATTTAAGAATACACACAGGAGAAACACCATTTGAATGTGAACATTGTGGAAAGAAATTTAACCAGAATTGGAATTTGAAAAGACATATGAGAATACACACAGGAGAGACACCATATGAATGTGAACATTGTGGAAAGAAATGTAACCAGATTGAGAGTTTGAAAACTCATTTGAGAATACACACAGGAGAGACACCATTTTAATGTGACCATTGTGGGAAGAAATTCAACCAGATTGGGAGTTTGAGAAGACATTTGAGAATACACACAGGAGAGACACCATATGAATGTGAACATTGTGGGATGAAATTCAACCAGAATGACGATATGAAAAAAACATTTGAAAATACACACAGGAGAGACACTTGTATGAATGTGAACATTGTGAAAAGAAATTAAAAGACATTGATAATCTGAAAAAACATTTGAGAATGCACACAGAAGAGACATCATATGAATGTGAACATTGTGGGAAGAAATTCAACCAGAATGACGATTTCAAAAAAGATTTTAAAAAACATCTGAGAGTACACACAGAAGAGACACCATATGAATGTAAACATTGTGAGAAGAAATTCAACCAGAATGACAATCTTAAAAAAGATTTGAAAATACACACAGGAGAGACACCATATGATTGTGAACATTGTTGAAAGAAATTCAACCAGAATGACTATCTGAAAAAACATTTAAAAATACACACAGGAGAGAGACCATAATATGAATGTACAGATACAGATACAGATACAGATAACTTTTATTGTCCAAATAAACTGGAAATTGCATTTGCTCACTTATCACAAAAAAAAAAAAAAATGTGAACATTGTGGAAAGAAATTCAACCAGAAATGACATTTGAGAAGACATTTGAAAATACACACAGGAGAGACACCATATGAATGTGAACATAAAAAGAAATTCAAACTTCAAAGCAATCTGAAAATACATTTGAGAATACATATAACACACAGGAGAGACACCATATGAATGTGAACTGTGGAAAGAAATTCAAGTACAAATGGAGTTTGAGAAGACATCGGAGAATACACACAGGAGAGACACCATATGAATGTGAACATTGTAAAAAGAAATTCAACTTGATTGGGAATTTGAGAAGACATTTGAGAATACACACAGGAGAGACACCATATGAATGTGAACATTGTAAAAAGAAATTCAACTTGATTGGGAATTTGGGAAGACATTTGAGAATACACACAGGAGAGACACGATATGAATGTGAACATTGTAAAAAGAAATTCAACTTTGGGAATTTGAGAAGACATTTGAGAATACACACAGGAGAGACACCATATGAATCTGAACATTGTAAAAAGAAATTCAACCAGATTGGGAATTTGAGAAGACATTTTAGAATACACACAGGAGAGACACCATATGAATGTGAACATTGTGGGAAGAAATTCAAACAGAATGGGCACTTAAAAGCTCAAATGAGAGTGCACACAGGAGAGACATCTTAAACATTGTGGGAAGGAATTGTTCATTGATAATTAAGTTTTGTGATCTTTTTTTTCTTTAATTGTTTTATATTTTCAATATCATTGAATATTATAGTATAGGCCTAACTAAAATATCTTATCAGCTCTGTCTACACTATCAAACTTTATGAGACTAAAACGTGTAGACATAGCTTTAGAGAACTTTTTTGTAATTGTTTTTTTTCTTTTGATGTTTTATTTTCTGTTTAAAAATAAGTTTTTTGAGCTGTGATCGTTAAAATTTTATATTTGTTGCATATTTTATATATGTTTGTTGAATTCAACATAAAGATATTGTATGATGTGTTTATGAATAAATATACAGTACCTTGAATTATTATATTGTGGGTTTTTCTCGATATACCTTCATCCTTTAAATCTTTTAGGAAAAAAAAGCACCATTATTATAAAGAAGGTCCATCTATTTTTATTTTGTGAATATTCTGTGAGACTCGACTAAAAAACCATGTTTTGTGGTATATGTTGTCATTGTACGTATGGTAAGTTAAGCTGAGCTTTTTCTCCATGATTACTTTAAGTATGCGAACTCAACCAATCCAAGTCTTGAAATTTAAGAAATTATTGTAAGATATGTAGTAACACTTTTAAAAAAATTTTTGGAAATTATTTATTACAATTGCATATGTATTTAAACAAATAGAGGGACTAGGCATCGGAATCTTAACACATTTCTATTTATATTTCTGACATAACTTAAGTATTCCTAAAATTGAGGGCGCCAAAAATAAAATTTAGGAGATTGAAAGGAAGCGGGAAGCCACAAAGTGGCGTCTGTATCGTGTACAAACGAGTCGTAATTATTTGTTTTTAATGAGAGCAATGACGGTGCTACATCCCGATCAAACAAATTATTTATAAAATTCAGACCAGGGACCAGCCCGAAACGTTTCGGTGACTGCTGCAGCTCAGGGGATGTTAGAAGCTAGACAAGAAATAATGTCATGGCCGCCTCATTTAATGCACAGCTCTCATTTTCTAAAAAGAGACAGACGGATCTAAAAAATCGAAAGCCTTTGCGGCAAAATGACATCAAAAGGCGGCCTATCAAGTATCTTGTGTGTACTGTCGTCAAGCCGCTGCTGTTAAAGTTCCACGTCATTCATGTTGCTGTCATAGTCCTGAATGTATTGTCCCCCAAAAACATGAAAAATCAAGATTAATTAAATCAGTCTTTGAATAGGTTATTTTGTAGTTTTAATAAATTTAATCACTTCCGTGGAAAAAAAAAACAAAAATTGTTTCCTTTTTAAAATGACAAACTAAATGGTTAAATTCAACCAAAAATACATTGGCTAGCAGTCAATTTGACTAATTTTTGCTTTCAATTTGCAGTTTTTCTTAAGGTAAATACATTTTTTTCGATCTGATTTTTTGGTAAATGTGGATAACTATTTTGTGACATTAAAATGGAATATTCAACAACAAAAAATGTCAATAATTATTTTTTTGAGGGGGACAATACATATTTAATATGTGAAAAATGTTTCCAGATTATAATATTTTGGCAAAATTGCCACGACCGGTTCTAAAAAAGTTTTATCAAGTCAACTTTATTCCAGTTTCCGTACCGAACACTAGTGCTGCACACAAACAGTTTATTCCAAAAATAAAACTTTATTTTCAAATACATATATTATATATACAACGATATATTTAGTGTAGACAACACAATAAAACATTCTTAATATCAGGTAAAAAATAATACTGTTTCTTAATTGCTGTCCTAATGCAAATAAACACATAATAATAATTATATACACCCTGTATATTAGTACTTAAAATATCGATAGGGGTTTTCAGTTGTTGGAGCATACTGTACATTCTGGAAACATAATTATAAAAAGATTTTTTTAAACACATTTATTATAAATTTGTTCAATACACGCCCTTATATTGGAAGGTATGCTTGGTTGAATTAATTTGAAAAATCATTTTAAAAATAGGCCACGTACCAAATTATAACATTACATAAACTCATTACAAAAATACATTTATAGAAAATATTCAAAATAGCCTATAAGGAAGATTAGGAGCTTTTTTCTGTTAGGGTCCTTTCATGTGACTTATCAGGATTTAATCCAAATACTCAAAAAAACTGTTTTTGTCTTTGTGAAATCGTTTAGTCTTAAAGAGATGGATATATTGTTTACTATAATATTTCTGAATACGCAAACATGAATAGTAGCATCAAATACTTGGGTAACATATGGTAAGAAATGATTGTTTTAAGAAAAAAAAAAAAAAGGGGGGGGGGTGTATAAAGGTATAAAGCACACATGCAGTGTGGGTTTTTTGTTCGAATTTAATCTAAAAACCAAATAGTAATAAATAATGTAATTAAAACTACATCACTTGTGTAGTGGCGTGGACGAATGTAAAAATAGGAAAGTTTGCACTTTGTTCGTTACACAAACTTATACATTTTGCGCATCCACCACGAGTAAAAAACGGAATTGCACTGGGAAGGGTTTTAATACTACATCTAAATTAATTAATTATCTGCCATCTTTGATCCAATCTAAATTTTCCACTCTTAGCTGTTCGTTTTACAAATAGTACATATTTTTGCTATCACACGCGCCAATACCATGGGGTATCATAAGGGAATCTACCTATAGTAAATCAATGTAGACCTATGGATGACATTTTTCCGAAAGAAATTGATATAGGCTACCACGGTACTCGCATCTGGTGTAATATGCCTATTGCGACATTCAGACGGCTTTTTACTATATTGGATAAATGGAACGTGTTTTATTTATTATTATTTTGATTAAACTAAAGCCACCCAAAAACTAAAAGCCATCCTGCTATAAAGCACTGATCATTTCTTCGTCGTCTAAGTTTGTAAAGGGGTTCTCAAGTGGTGTAGGCTACATGGGTTCTCAAGTGGTTAAAACATGTAGCTGTCCCTGCTCAACGCAGAATTGCGACACAACGCGATATCATCACTAGATTGGATTGTCTTAAAGGGTAATTCCAGGCATTTTTTTTAAGGGGGATTATTTCACGATGCGCGTTGTTCTTTACCGCTGACGAATAATAAAGTGGGGTTATTTAAAGTTTATATTTTATAAATTTTATCCCTGGAGTTACTTTAATTTTAATGCTTTTGTGAACGTCTTTCATCGTAGCCTTCGCATTTTATATTTTTACATCAACCCAACCCCTTCCCCCCGCAAAACCCACGAATTTCCGATGTAACTAGCTAGTCGCAATAAATATTTGTTATTATTAATGCCGCGAAGTATCCGGTGTAATGCACTCGAGGTATCTTCTTCTCTCGAGTCGATAGGCCTTAGGGTTAATTTTTAAAACAGCAAAGTCGACAACGAAACTCCGCTGAATACATGATATTTAGCAAGTGCCTGGGGAAATTATGATCAATTCTGCAGTGTTTTCTATTATTTTAGTTAATTTATAAAGAAAGACACTTTATCTCACAAAAGCCGACTTTTCAACAGTCACGTAAACTTAAAACGGTTAAAGAAAACTCATTTCCGTGGCCAGCAGGGTGTGTAAAACTTGTAGAATAGGCTTATTATGCTTAATGATGCGCTTTAATATTTGACTTGTACTGAATATTCGTCGTATAATAGAAAATAATTCGATTCTCAAACAAAATCCGTACGTGAACACGGACCACCACGACACTTAATTTTAGCGGTGGTGGTCTCTAGTCGACACTACTCTAACATTTGGCAAGTAGAATTTAAAATACACTGAATCTTTGGTGCGAACAAAATAAAGAAACGGCCTCTATTCTCGTCATCTAACTTGTCTTCATCAGTGATAGTGGTTACCTTGATTCTGCTTACCTATGTTGACGTTACTTGAATATTCAAGTACAACATTGGTTCTATTGTAATATAATATAATAATATAACAATTTATATAGCGCACATATACACTAAAAGTGCTCAAGACGCTATTACAATTGAAGTGAATACGCCCAGAAAATGTAGCACGAGAAAACCGACGTCACAGTAGAACCTCAAGAGGACTAAAATCTAGGCCAAATTTCAGGGGTAGCAAGCGTGTATAAAAATCTGAATGTTCATGCAGTATTATGTTTTACAATTACGACGAATAAATTCAAAGTTAGACGATGTATTCCTAGTCCGCAAGTCATATAACTCGGTTCCTATTTTTGGACGAAAGCGCACCGCCAGTAATTTGACCAATCACGTCGCGATGGATCATCCGAACTGTCGCTTGTGATTGGTCAATTCACAATCCCGTTACGCCTATGTCACACCTTGCGTTCAAATAGGAACTAAGCTTGTACGGTACTTATAGTACTTATTTTGGGTGTATTTATTCCGCATTGCTGTTCGCCTTAAAATGTTGTTCGATCATCTGCGATATGCACAATTATCATAATGGCATCAAATTTATGAATGTGATCGAGTGGTATACTGTACCTGTGAGTCTTTTTTTTTAACCATAGACCTACATTTCTTCTTTTTTTCTTCGCCGTTTTAACTTAATTGAAACAGACTAAAGCTATAACTATGAAATTAATTAATGATAACATTATCGAACTAAAAACCAGAATTAATATTCTTGTAGGCCTTCATACTGTTGCGTTTGTTGATGCACATAAAACGAAGAAATACGTTTCCAAAAAACATGACGTTAACGTATTGGAAAAACACACCTATTAAAAGTTTTATTCAAAGTGTATTGTCCACTAAGCAAATGTTTTATGTCGCGAGAACGCAATTCGTATAAATATTTTCATCTATTGTGCTTTTTGACACGAAAAAATGACATACCGACCTAACATCAGAGTTCATATGTTCGATTCGCGGAAATATATCGCTTTGTGAAAAACAGGCTCGAATAGTGAAGGAAGAGGCGATAGGCCTACTAGTGTTGTTAAAAAATGACATACGATCCATGGATCAATTAATTAATTAATTAAATAAGGAAAAAAGAATATTGTCATCTAAATGAAACAATAAGATAACCGAGAAATGCGGAAACAGTGTGTATATTGTATTGCCCATAATAGTGGAGCACAAGGATTGTTGGTTGCTAACTAAAACCAGGAAGCAACAAAAAAGAAGAGGAGGAAAACACCAATGTTGTCCATATGGAGCACGTGTCAGTAGGTCGTAGACCTAGTATTGTATGTTTGTTTAAATAAAACAAGGCAATATAACAACTAAGTATTGCATTATTTGTCTAAATATGATGGTGGTTTCTAAAACCAGGAAGTAATATAACATGTGGTTTAAAATTAAGGAAAGAGAATGAAGGTCGTATTCTAATCACATTTTTCTTAAATACTAAGTCAATAAATATTAAGGATTACAATTAAGTTAATAGATATTAAGGTGATTGAAAAACAAAAAAGACCTTGGATAGAATTCTTAAAGTTTCCCTTTGCTTAATTTTTATATTACTTACTCAATTAAAGTCAATAAAGTTGTGTTCACTTAGAATTCTTAAATTTTCCTTTCATTGAAAATAAAGTATTCAAATAAGAATTTAACTTAAGTAAATGAACATTAAGGATTTCAATTAAGTAAATAGATTTGCAGATTTGTGTTCAGTTTAGATAGAATTTTGAAATTTGTCCTTTGCCTAATTTTATTTTTATTAAGTTAAAAACTAAGTATTCAATAAGGTTAATAGGCCTAAATATTAATGGTTTTCACTTAAATTGTGTTCACTAAAGAATTGTTAAATTTTCCTTTTAATTTAAGTGTGAATGGGGAACATTGGCCATTAAATTTCGGAAATTGTACTCTTGATGCCTACTGTGCCTGTCAAACCCATATATGCAAATAAAAAATTTATATAAAAATGGGAGGGGGGTTGAGATGTACGAGGTAGGAAGATGGTACACAAAAATATAGTACTAAGGATAAATAAAAAGATGGTACAAAAAAATGTGAAAAACTACTAGCAATAGAATGTAAAAAGAAATAAAAACTTTTAAAAAAATACATAATAATCAAAATCTACATTTCATAGTGATTAAATATAAATGTCTGAAAGAAATACAATGCCAAGACGCATATCTCAACAATGGAAAAGCGTTTTAATGTATTTTACATTGAACGCAGGCCGAATTCAACACATTTAATTCAACTTCACATTAAAGTCCCCTTTTCTTAATAAATCAATGTCAATATTCCAACTAAACCAAAATAGAAAATTGTATCAATAAAATAGGCTCAGCAACTAAAACGACCAAAAACTGTTTTCTTACGGAATCATTTTGCATTTTTAAAAAAACATAGCGCATTATACACAGTTATGGAACATAGGAAAATAAAGTATTATGTCGTGGGAACACAAATTATATATTTCAACAATTATAATCGAAGAAATGCATTTATATTTTACAAGTCAAAGAGAATACCTCTAAACCAACAAGCTGAGACGGCGACTTTTTACACTTCACTTATTTTCTCATTCTCATCTTATTCAAAATTAGTTTTTCTTAAAACTTTTAAAACCCAAAAATGTTGTCAAATCTAAATACAATATTTATGAAACAGAGTTTTTAAAAAGTACCACAATACAATGCAGTCTTTTATTTACTGTGAGGGAACTATTTGTATTAAAGACCTTATACCAACAACATAGGAAACTCATATTTTTCTTCATAGAGCACGGTATACCTTGCACCGAAAACATAGGTAACTTGGTAATAGTAGGTCTACTCTGTGCATGCTATATTATACATCAAGAGAAATCAGGTTTCGTACCTTGTCGGTTTATGGAGTTTAATACATATACATTTCAAATAAACATAAAACATGGATCATTGAATTTGTACAAACAATTATGCATATTAACTTAACTACAGTATTAAGCATGTTTTTATTCTGGTGAAAATGGCATTAATTTACAATAAACAAATATGGATTAAAAAAAAAGTGTTTACAAATATTGAATTAATTTACATTGATTTTTTAGCCGAAAAAACAATGAAACCTAAAGATGTCAATAGATCATGATTTCATAAGTATTTTAAAAAAGTAATCAGCTTAGTCCATGCTATTGTTTTGCTATATTTACACTTAATAGTCAGTCACAAATTTACCCTTTGAATGAAATTCTAACCAACATTCATTTTTAACAATATTTCTAAGACTAAAAACGAAAGTGAGGAGGGTAACCACCTCGCATCAGTGGGCGGCGTTCTGGAAGCCGACGCGGTGGTGGTGGTCCATATTCGTGATATGGGTGCCCTCTTTGATACCTGTACGGATGGTCTTGGTATCGGTGCTCTTCATATCGGCTATCCTCATAGCGTGAACCAGCATATGGTGGAGGAGGCCTATGGTGATAATCCGGTACATCCATACGTCGACGCGGTCTGTAATCGTCATAGTGCCCTCTATAGTGGTCATGATCCAAGGAATCGTACGAGTGATGCTCTTCTCTATAATCATCCCATTCATTAGATTCTTCAGTGTAATTTTTAGCGGGAACAACAACTGAACTTAGTCTGCGCTTCAAAGCTGGTTTAGCAGGAGCAGGAGCACCGAGTACTGGTATAGCATTTCTGACTGGCTGTTTAACTACAGAAACTATTGACTTAACTGGGCTTGGGAGATCTAAAAGCGGGACAATCTTTACATTAGATGGAGGTGTACCAGGTGGTGGGCCAGCTCGTTTTGCATTTGGTGGCGGAGGCCCAGGCGGTGGCCCGGGTGGTGGACCAGCACTACCTATAGTTGTAATAGTTGATATTTTCTCAGTTTTCATTGTGTTAGCAATAGACATGATTGGTTGTGGAGTAACAGGTGAAGCTACAGTAACTGTGGGGGGCTGAGTGGTTATGTCCTCCTCAGGTACAGATTCTTGAACACTCTCAGGTTTATCTTTTTCACACTTGACCACACTGTCATCTTCTTCGTCATCTTCATCATCATCTTGTTTCAGTGAAGACAAAAATGCGCCAAGGGCTATGGAATGAGATGATTTAATTTTAGTTTCTGGCAACTTCTCCCTTTTTGGTGGTTCTACATCATCAATGTTGTTAGCATCTGGAGCTTGTCGTCTTTTCAATATTGAGCGAGGTTTTGATAATTCAACGTCTTTTGAGGAGTCGGTTGTCATTTGTTGATCGTCTGTACCTTCACTAGCTTGATCTACATCATTTCTTTGAAGCTTTTCTTCCATTTCAGATTTTGATTTGAATGTTTGATCATCAACAGTTGGAACAGTCTTTAGAGCCGTTAGGTTGCTGAGCAGATTTGGTCTTTGTACATTACGAGGTTGCTTTGATGCCGTTATAATCCTGGTTAAGAACCCAATTGGATTTGTTTTAGCTTGCTGCATTAATTCTTTATCTTCTGCTTCATCTTCAACTGTGTTGTACTCATCTGGGGCACTGTAGCTAGGCTGTGAGTACTCCTTACTGTTACCTTCATACGAAGTCCTTTGGTTAACGTATGGTTTGTAACTGTCACTGGTATAACTATTATCATAGCTTTCACTTGGAAAACTTGGCGTCTGATACTCTTGTTGCGGGTCTGAATAATTAACGCCTGACGATGGCTTGTAATCATTCTGTGGCATGGGAGGAGGGACAGATGGGGGGTAATTTGCCGCAAAATTGGGCGGCGGCACTGTTAGGTCATATGAATTGAGTGCTGAGTAGGCTGATGGCTGAACTGTCTGCTTGGTTGGAGAATATAGATCTGGTGAAGGCGGAGGATTATACTGCGCATTGTTTGATGATGTCGGTATTGTTGAATAATTTGCCTCCTGACTGTTTTGTTGTCCATAGAACGGAGGAGCAGTGTACACTGCTGGTGCGTAGTTTTGCGAATATACACCAGACGATGTTGGCTGTGCTGATGTACCAATAGATGTAGCAGTATAACTTGCGTCTGTGGTTGTAGCATTTTGGAAATACGCATTAGAAGTAAATGGAGCATTAGTTTGAGGGGTACTGACTGGTGGCGGTATCTGTGAAGGTACTGGTTGCGGTATTTGTGGAGGGGCTGATGGCGCATATGTAGTCGAATACTGCTGTGTTGATTCTGTGTACATGCTGCTGTATGTTGAGGTGTTTGTCTCTGTCGGAAATGAAACGGGTGGAAAATTGGAACTTGTATCATGTACAGGTGGTACAGGTTGAGGGAATGGAGAAGGGGGAAGTGGGGGTAAAAGATTTTGGGCTGTAGCCTGGTATGAAGGTTGGACTGTGTTGTAAGTGTCAGATTGACTGTTTGTAATAGGGGAAATGTTTAATCCTTCTGGAGTGCCTTCTGGTGAAGGAGCGGAACCATTTGATTCTGGCGAATAGGATGCTGGTGCATCATCGGCATACTTCCCAACTTGACCTTCAAAAAAATACAAACAATATTACTGTTAATATTACAGTATGACATAAATTGAAACTCTTCTGTACTTTCTTAGGCCAGTTTCTGGACCTAGAGTCAGGCAAAACTGTCTCAAGAAATGGAGCGAGGAAACACGTCCCATTGAAAAGTCGCAAAAGGAAAACTCCTTATTTAAGGGGCGATTCCAGCTTTAAGGGGCGATTCCAGCTTTAAGGGGCGATTCCAGCTTTAAGGGGCGATTCCAGCTTTAAGGGGCGATTCCAGCTTTAAGGGGCGATTCCAGCTTTAAGGGGCGATTCCAGCTTTAAGGGGCGATTCCAGCTTTAAGGGGCGATTCCAGCGTTATAGACTTGTGTTTGGGGGGTTCGCTAAATATTTCATAAATAATAAAACAATCCGTCAGGTTGCAGAAAAATAAAATTAGTCATTATTTTATTTTAAAAAAGACAAAAGATTTTAGGGGGGCTAAAGCCTGTTTAGTCCCCGCCTAAATCCGCCCCTGCCTACACCAATCAGTACCAACTTTTTAAGTGAAACCATGTCCATATAACATATGCAAGGTCGAAGCTTTAACAGTAAATAGTATATATTGATAATGATTACCAGCAATGGTTGCAATTGGTTGTCCAATGGTGGGAGGTCCAGGCAATTTTAAAGGTGCTGCTTTCTTAGACGTCTTCTTTGTTGGTCTGGATGAGGCTGCTGTATAAACAATAAGTAAATATTAAACTATCAGAAATAGTATGACATAAATGACCCTTTAAAAAGAAATCATGTAAACTAGTATAAACAAGATGTATATTATTTATTTCAGTTTCCTATGGCTTGGTTGTCTGACTGTGTTTCTATTCTAAATGTACATTTGTAACTGTTCTTCAATATAACCGACACACATACGTTAATATAATACAATGTACTATATGTTATAATGATATATAATATCTTTTTACCAAGCTTACTTGTCAGCTTCTAGTAACGGAATAACAACCCTAAAACTTGGTTCGCACTAGAACACACAATGCAAGCAAGTTGACTAATTACAAGCAACAGTTTGGATAATCAATTTTTTGTGATTGATCAAATTACTTGTGTTGCCCTTATGTCCCTGCATTGCGTCCTAGTGGGAACAGGCTTAAACTTTTAACCCCATCCTAATTAGTGTGTAGCTACATCTGAAAATAATCTTTGAAATATTGTCAAAACCATACACTAATAAAGTTTATAAAAGATACATACCAACAACGGATCCAATATTTTTAGATTCACCATCATCATCAGACATCTCCATATCTTCTAATTCTGTTGTGTCTTGGTTTGGATCCCTTGGAGGTGTAGCACCTGTAAAAAAACAAGATAATGCATTTATCTCTTGCGCCTTTAGTGTACATTGGTGACACATACAGTGGTCATGTTGGAGCTAATCACTCGGGCGTAAAAGGGAAATTTATCAAAACATAAAACAGGAAGAATTAGTACTTTTAGATGGGATTTCTTCATTGTTTCACCTACCTTTACTATGCATATTTTGAACCCGCTGCTAAAATATTCATTCTTTGAAATGAACAACTGCAACCTAGAAATTAAGCTACTGTTTATATTATACTAAGGGATAATGTAAAATACCAATACATCAGTTGCGCAAGTTAGCCACATTTACGCTTACAATTGGACAGACAATTGATAAGTAAATACTTAATAAATCAGTACTATATATGATATATGAGTAGAATCGCCCCTCATTGGCTACAACATTTACACTATAGTACGCACATCTAATGTTGGTGTACTTTATAATGCAGTAAAACAGTATAAATGCAGTGATATAGACTGATATGTTTCTGTGATTATGCATAGCATTGAAACAACACAAATACTATACCAGGTGATGGGGCATCAGATGTCGGTGACGGAAGCGGACTTAGTGAATCATCAGGTATTAACTTGCGATATTCGTCTAAACGTTTCTTTAAGTTACCAACCCTTGTTCCGAAATTCTTATAAGCCTGGAATAAATAAAAATCATAAATGATAAATCTGTATACAATTCTTTATGTTAAACCAGTAATTAAATACGTACGTGTCTTCATCAAGACTTTATCTTGCAATGACTGGATGTTAGTGGTTTGCTAGGAGTAGCTTTGCTAGTTATAGAGCAGTACCTCCTATTGGCAAACTTAGTCTGCGTTTTTCTGAAGTTCTTTGGATTCAGAACTAGTAAAGCAGTCATTGACTTGTTGTCGAAACGTCGCACACGTACATATTTAATTACTGGTTTAAACATGAAGATAATTAATATAAAACCGGATGAAAATATTTTTGAATACATGATAAATGTTTTTCAAGTTCCAAAAAAAAAATAATATTTAGAGTATTAGAAGAATCAACACCTAAGCCTCTTGATACAAATGTTAAGTTCTGTCTACACTATCAAAAAAGTTTGACAAAAAAAGTGTGATGTGCCCAAATATGGTAGTGATATGCCCAAATATTGTGGTATGACATCATCATGTCTATATATGGGCACATCACATTTTTTGTCACATACAGTTTGATAGTGTAGACATAGCTTTACTTACATTAGCAACTATTTTAGCTTCACCAAACTGAGCTTCATAAAATATAACACTTTTTTCTAGTAATTCTAGAAGTGTTTGTCTCATCTCAACTTCTTTGCCTAGGGACTGCACGTAATGATCAAGCTTATTTGTTGCATCTTCAAAATGTTTTGAAAACCGTTTGCCACCAGCGCGATCTGCCGAGAAAATGTTTTGCATTATATTTATTTATTTATATTTTAATTATCATATTATAATTGAGGGCATATGTTGGACATTGGATTACTGATCGTGAGATTGTTGTCCTAATCTGACTCTCACCGCATTGCTAGACGCTTTACTTACATTTGCCTCTGTGTATACAATGGGTACCGGTTAGATCAAGACACGACTGATTACTAGCTGCATTATTATGGGAGTATGTTTCCATACGTGCATGATCCAAAATGACCGGGGTAATAATGTGCAGCGCATTGAGAGCTTGCTTATGCGCTATATAAGAATGAACTATTATTATTATTGATGATGACAATGATGATTGCTAAACTACAATTTGGGTAAAGAAATAGGTGAAAAATACATTGGTGACAATAAGCCATTATAATTAGGGTTATTATAGGCATAGGCAGCGGATTTGTTTGATAAAAACTGACGGGAGGGGAAATATGTGTTTTAGTCTACTGTACATGGAATTCTAAACAGGAAGAGCAGTTGTTTATTTACTGGTGCAAGTATGGTTTGCCTAACACTGTTATTGGTGAACTGGACTCTAAAAATGATTTCTACCTGTAGGTAATCATAAAACCCTGGCATTCTAGGCAATTCATCGGCATCCGATTTTAAAAATGCCTTTGCCCTATTTGCTTCCGATAAATTAGGAAAAGGGAGTGGAGTTGGTATAACAGGTGTTATCGACTCTATAAATGACTTATACCCAGTGATGTAAAACTGTCTAGGCAGTTATACTGTATGGAATTTTGTATATTTCCTTGTACTACTGTACATGCTTAGTCAAGGTGTAACACTGTTGTTGTTGTCTTTTACCTTTTAATTGCATTATTGCTTCTGTACTAGTAACATCAACATTTAAACTTGATAGTTGTTTTCTCTTCAAGTCCACTTCCCCTTCAAATACTACTAATTGCTCCATACTGTCTGGTAATTCATCCGGCTGCATGAATAAAAACAAATTGTATAGTCTAAAACATTCATTTTATTTTTTCTTAATGTTCTATATGAGTAAATTGTACTGTGTTTTGGACGCTCCTTTTAAATGTGCCTGGTACTGTACAAATGTAAAGCCTTGTCTACACTATCAAACTTTATGTGACAAAAAATGTGATGTGCCCATATATGGACATGATGATGTCATATCACTATCATATTTGGGCATATCACTACCATATTGGCCACATCACAATTTTTCTGTCAAACTAGTTTGATAGTGTAGACAGAGCTTTAAAGCATGTGCTAAGAGGAAGAGGGTGAGGATACCATCAAAGTCTTCTACCAATCTTATTACCTCCACCAAGAATGTTATGCAATCACCCTGGTTTATTTGTCTGTTAGCAAGAATATACATAATAATTAAAGTAAAATAAATAAATACCTTGTATTCAGCCAGAATTTGAGTGTTTGCCTTTGCAATGGCATCTGTTTCTGTAGCTGAGGATGAACAATTTACAAAATGAAAATTTTAGTATTATGTTCTAAGTCCACAATATATAGGTCTGCAGCCCAACGAACAGCTGTTCAGATTAAGGGTATTTTCAGATACATAGAGTTATGCTTTCGTAACGTAAGCAATGTCATATTATAATAGCGTTGTAACAGCAAAGTGTTTTCATTAGAACAGAAGTGTCACCGATTTGGGTGAACATCTGCAGGAGTAAATTTGATTGGTTGGAGGTCCAAATCGTTGATGCTTGACTTTCGTATGGTATCCGTTGTTCACTAATCTTGTACCATGAGCTGTCATAACGAACGAAAGATCAGTGTCGTAAGACCTTCAGACCTTGTACGCTGCGAAAACATAACTCTGTATGTCTGAACAGGTGCTTAGACTTTATTTACTCGGGTAAGTTGGCTCCCCAAAGTTAGTGATAATTATCCTACAAAACCAAATTACCTGGTACTGTAAATAACTAATAAGCCTGTACAGTGTATATATATATAAGGCTGTAGTCACTAATTATTTCATTGTAAAAAAATAAATTCAAAGTTATTTGGTAATAGTTTTAATTTGAAAATAAACTTTCCTTCTAGCATCTATCTGTATTCTACAAAGACCAAAGTATAGAACAAAATAAAGAAAATAAAATAATAATCAAAGTTTATATAATAATATTCTCTCCATCTCGGAGATATTTTTTCTTACAAATTGCATCCTGAAACTTCTCAACCACCTCACTTTCATAGACATTACGTTGTTCCCAAATCTTAAACAGCCTCTCTATGCTTTTTCTTATACTGTCGTCTCTAACAAAATATAAGACAATTTCACAATTAACATACGGTAGAAAAGAGCTGGAAATGTTTATATGATAAATTAATAGAACAGTGCTTGATGGTCATATACCATAGACATAATTAAAGCATTGTCTACATTATCAAATTTTACAGTATGTGACAAAAAAAAAATAGCACATCACACTTTTTTTTCCAAATTAGTTTAATAGTGTAGACGGTTACTGTATAATTATGAATTGATGCAAACAGGGAAGAGACTGCTCAAAATGGTCGCCATAATATATCTGTTCAAAAACATTATTTAGTACATGTAGGGCCTAGGATTGACTATATTGTCAATGGCATTGTCAATGGCATTGGGAATTAAATGAATAATTTCTTGGTAAAAGTCTTAAATTTTGGTATACAAGAATCGAGGAAGATCATAGAATAGAAAGTTCTCGCGTTGATACACGCAAAATGCTGCAACGCAGTTGGTGCACAACTTAGAAGGGAACACAACTCCAAACTGGCGTATTGAAATGTGAAAAATACTGAAAGGAAAAAAAATGATGTATCAAAAACTATTGCACAAAGCATAAAACATTTTACTACATTGACAATCAAATTAAATATAAACATTGCATCATTGTTTATACTATACCTGCAAAAAGTAACAGCCTTAGTAATGGCATCTGCAAAGGCTTCTACAAACGTGTCAATTCCTTTCCTCTTACTATTCTGGATTACATCATTCGCAAGGTACATAAGAGTCAGTCGTTTTGAAGTACCAGCTAAAAATAGAAAATCAATTATTTTATTATTGTTCTTCTTACTATAGTTTGTCAATATATTTGATTTAGTTGATCGAACTTAATATTTTGTAATGTATTGTATTTTGCGACAAAATAAAAAAAAAGAATCCATTTTCAAATTTTAAAAACCAATAACCAACTTTACTACTGTAAATAGATGGCAGCAAATATGAGTTGGTTTTTCTTCTGTTTTTTTTTTATTGTATGTATTTTTTATTCTACAAATCTCACAATTTTTTTTTATCTAAATAAGTTTTTTTTTCAATTTTAACAAACTTTCCAGATTTGTATATTCCAAGATTTCTTTTAGCATCTGCCTCCTTTATTTGTCAGACGTTCCAATCCTCCAACTTAACAATTTATCAACAAATTTAATGTGTTTCAACTGATTTTACTGGAGTTTGACCCATTTTAATCGGAAGTTATTATTATTATTATTCCAAAAACAGAATTCAGACAGTAGACATGGGTTTGAAAAATGTCTTAAACCTAAATTTCGAGGGATTGTACAGTATTAATAGTCAGGAAATTGGGAGATTGGATGACAATTTTGGAGAGGCTCCTTAAGAAATCGCAAGGATTGGTCTGGTATTGTAGCTATAGCATCATTTAATTTTTTTTTATTAATCCATGCATAAATAAAAGAATATTATCCTTCTTAAAAACAGGTAAAGTGTGACACTACTACAAAACCTACTAAAACACACTAATTGTGCAAAGAATGAATTTTAATAATTTATTTGACTGGTGAATATGATTGAAATAACAGAAAAACAAGTTGATTAACCATTCAAGATAGTGAATTATTTAGTGGAACAAGAAGTAGACACAATGGTGAGACAATTCAAGTGATTAACTGTATTGTAATTACCAAACCATATTACAATTTAAGCTAGGCACGAGACTACATACAGCAATACAACAATCTAGAGAAAAATTAAAGTTAAACCGAATTCTACAACCACATCTCAAAACCCGGAGTTAATATAGTATACTGTATATTCAAGTGTTTTATAAAGATAATTGTCAATTTTATTTGTAGTTGCCACAGAAACATACACTATTAAAACTGGCAATTGTACAAAAAACAGAATGATCCTTTGATAGTAAACTTTATCATAACTTGGTATTTCATAAACAACTACTATTATAGTTCCATGGTATAACATATTTTTCAAGAAAATCTGGTTTTTCTTTAAATCCCTAATATAAGAAAATAGTGTTTATTTAGCATATTTCTAGTTTACCACCTTTGCAATTGACAAGAAACAATAGTACTGTTACATCTTCTAGCAAAACTACATTCCCTTTTAATTGACTTATTTTTGAATTTCTACATTTAATTAAAGCAATACAGAAAATATATTAATAATGAATTTAATAATGTATTAATATTTATACAATTTAATTCCATTTTGATCATTTGCATAAATACGGTATAAATTGTTCCAAGACTATACAGTAGTATAGCACAATAAAATATAATTAAATAGAAAAGAAAAAAACCGTAACATACATAATTCTCTAACTCTAATGGCAGATGGGTAAAAACTATTATGGAATCTATTTTGTATTCCTGAATGCTTGGTACAAATATTTGCACAAAGACGGTGAAAATAGAATACTCATCATCATTATAGAATATTTTTCCTAAATTTCCCGAAAATGTTGTCATTTGAAGGTTGTGAATGCTTAACAAATGTAATACAGTACTGTAATACAAATTTCACTTGCATACATTAACGAAAAATGCACTTTTGATGTTGCATGGGTTCAATGGAGTATAATAATAATAATAATAAATACTTTATTTTAACACGGAAAAGCTTGTGTCACCTTGTGTTACCTTACAAGGCCGTGATCAACTAACAGTAGTACATTACACATTTAAAAATAACAAATTTTAAAAATAACAAATTTTTAAAATAACAAATTAGAGAACAAAAATATATTAACAGAAACCTTAATTACATTTGTGATAAGAGTACAAAATAAATAATAAATCACACCAATAATTTTTTGAAAGTATATATATATTGAATATCATGTGAGTCACATGACCTACAATCCTCCAATACAGTAAATAACAAGAAGTACCAGCAGGTATTAATATATAAAAACAGATAAATCGGCAAAGTTCAACCATGTTCAACTTTGCCGATTTTGTCGGCGATGAATCGTAATACGCGTACCAAAGAATATTTAGCACTCGCGTACTAGATCCCCGATAAATTCTAGCGTTTCCATAGAATCGCTACGCTCTGTCGTGTAGCGATTTTATGGAAACCAGGCTTAAATAACAAGAAGTACCAGCAGGTATTATATAAAAACAGATAAAAAACTACAGTAGTACAGATATTAAACATTGTTGTTATTACAAACAATAGTCACTAACTTACTGTAGTATTTTATTATTGTATTTTCATCTATTACAAACTAAATTTTGAATTTATCATATCTTGATTAGAAAAAATGAAAGTATTCAAAAGTAAAAATTTAACATTTTGAATTGGGCTGAAGGGAATGGTTACAAATATTATCGCATACTGCTGTACCCATTAATAAGTATCATCTGTCCCCGCAACAGACTATACCATTTTTGGAATGTTGGTTTTAAATCGCAATCGTACATAGTTTAAACACAAGGTTTATTGGAAAATTTAATTCGTATTGTTTATCATAGAATATTAATTTTAAAGTAAATTTAACAGCTTCCGCGGTGGTTTAAAAAAAGTACTGTATGTAATGTGTTATGTTTTTATAGAAATGTATTATACAATTACAAGATTATTAGAATCTTGTTTAAATACCAACATATTAATGTACACTAGTATCTAGGTCTAGATGTACAGTACGGTGGTTTTTGAAACCGTTAAATTCAAGCATAGTTTTGCATCTAGCTTTCATAATAAATGGTAGGACAATCAACCACACAAAATTAATATTCACCCTCGTTACTAATTAAAGGTCGCCAATTATGCACTATGCAAGATATAGAGGCAATCTAATTAATGTTTATTAGAGAATGTTATTACTATTATTAGAGACAATAAATAATTAACCACTTATTATTTTTAATTATTACAACCTATTAATATGACTGCTAACTAGGCCTTATTGTATTTTTTTAATATTTTATTAAAGACCCCTTCCCTGCAATTTTGGACGTTTTTTGGAAAATAATACATATATATCACTTTAAAAACATTAAACCATGTCATTCCTTGTCTTAAATGTACGTTTTATGGTGAATTATGATAAAAAGTGAGAAACAATGCACTACCTAAGTAGCTCGCGGCGATCGACCTCTCGTGGACGGTCTTAGGCCTAGCCTAGCTAGGCTTAGTTTTGTAGGCCTAGCTGGTAAACATCGATAACGTACGAACATCGTACGCTAGCTATATACCTAGCCTGACGTTGTATAGTTGCTGCATTAATTGTCTTTCTATTTTTGCCAAACTCCGTTGATACAAATTGGGGAAAATCCGGTATTTTCGCTGAAAAGTTAGGAGTCTTCCATTTGTTTTGGCTTCACGATCGATCGAAAAGTGGGCGAATTACAGGTGAAAAACAAAAATATCAATCCGCGCGCAATGCATTTTGGGATTTATAGCGGGCCGCTATAATTATTAGAATCGATTTATTTTTCACATTTTTAACCGTTTAAAGACGAAAAAAGTTATCGCAATAGGACCATATAGTATTATTTTTACATTAAATATAGTTTGTGATCTTAAATTAGATCTAAAAAACGTAGGGAATGGGGCTTTAATTATACATTTTTAATTAGGAAAAAACTAAAATATCAGATATATCCTTCACAAATATTAATAATGAACTTCATTTATGAACAAATATATTACAATAAATAAAACATACCTTTTTAAAACATACTTAATAACTAGGCCTATATAAAGGCCTTAAAATATAATAATTAATGACCACAAATACTCACTCTGTTTAACTTCTTCAAGCCAACTGGATGCAATATCCTTAGCATGGTGTTTGTGATGAATAATCCATAAAGATACAGATTGGACACTGTCCTGAGTGTTATTCAAAGATTTTAATTTATGCTGCAAACTTGCAATATTCAATTTAGTACTTGTTGATGAACCTGATTTAGACTCCTGTTTACTTCTTTTCTTACTTTTCTTCCTACTGGACCTGTGGTGTTCACGGTCACGGCCCATTTTCTCTGATCAAAATCGATCTTATTGTGGCACTACCATCCAGGCCTAGCATCTGATAAAGTCCACGGAGTTGTCACCAATCAACTCGCTTACCTTCTCGTCAAGCACATGACGGAACACAACATTGATAAACACAGGCCTAGAGTTGCAACATCGAACTCAAATCTTGAGATGAAATATATTATTCCTTCACTCTTTTAAAGTTATTGTTATATTTTGTAAATTTTTGACGGGAGCATAAATATCTTGGCCAAATTTAATCAATTTTTAATTCTAAAACATGAGATTATTCACCGCCGCCATGTTATCATTTTGCAATGAGCATGCGCAGTTAGTCGCGATCGCTTTAGTAGTAATAGAGGGCAGCAAACAATTTTTTTTCTCTTTAGACATGTTGCTTCTTTACAAATAAATTGCTTTCAACACACTGAAACCACCAAATTAAATGTATGTAAGAGAGATAAATGCAAATGTAAAACAAATCATTCTCGACAAAAAAACCCATTTTATTATCGATCAAATCATCTTTATTTAATAATTAATTATTTTAATCAATTGCTATCATACTATTATATACATACTTTAAAATACAAAAAAAGTTAAACAATGAATTAAAAGCATTTTATTGTCATCCAGAGAGTTTATTTGCAATCATCGGTTGAGCATGTCTCATGGAATGCGTTACATACTTGTTGACTGGGTGTATTAAAGATAGTAGCGCCGTTTCTCAAACAGTAATAGAACCGTGATATCTTGACAGGACTTTTGAAAATAATATGGTTTCTGGAGCTTCTACCAAATATTTTGACAAAGTATTCGCAAACACAATTCAAGGTTGCAAAAAATTCAGTGATTATGGGCTGTTTTGAGCAGATAATCAGCAGTCTTAACTACTCAAAATCCTCACTGATTATATGCAAGCAGTGAGAGTAGATCACTGCAAGATGTTTGCGAGTGACAAGTTGAAATGCCTGAGCCTTCACAGGCTTCTAACAATAAATAAATCCTCATGGCTGTAGCACAATAAAATCTTTTATATAACAAATACATTAACGAAACTAAAATAAAGTAGGAGTCATCATAATGAATTTTCTATTTGTAATCTAACTTTCCGCCTGGTTTCTGCATCTAGTATTCGTCTTCGAAAAAACACAACTAAACATGAAATGATGCAGAGAACAAACATAACGCCCTCAAACACCCAAAAATGTTTCTCTATAGGCCATCCAGTCAATTCACAGCTGAAAAAAATATATATAAATTTGAAAAACATTCATAATAAAAAATGTCATAACAAAATATATATGTCCAGTATCATTAGCAAATTCTGTATACAGTGTGTCATACGTGATACCTGTACCACAAGTCATAACCTTTAACATAACATAATACACCACCACTAATAAAAACTACATCCTATTTCAAAATATTACGAAATTGTTAATGCTTGATTTAACGTAATACAAATATAATAAAGTAGCTAGAGAAATATTAAGGGTGTGTGTAAAAAAGTTACAGGTATATGGGATACTAGTGTACTTTCAGGTACTCATTGGGTGAGTGCTTTAGGCTACGTGGACAATCTTAAAGGTGGATGTCCCAGCCCACCTCTACCCCACACAATTACATTGATGAAGACACTTACCTTTTATATGTATTAACTTTTGATTCTTTGCATTTCAGTAACAACTTATAGCCAGTTATTTTGCAATATTGGAAGACATTCTGTAATGAAATAATGTACCAATGTTACATTTCAACACATATTCAACAGGGAAACGGGAAAAGAAATTGTTACTTCTGTAACTAAGCCTTGAAATGAAATTTAGGTAGTGACCTAAAAAATGTGGTCAGGTTTGGGGGTGGGTCTAACCAGAGGACCTCATTGTCATATGTCCGAAGAGTTAATTCAAGTGTATTTATGGTCAAGAATCTCTCGACCATAATTCTGGTGGTAGAGCAGATATCTGGATTGGTTCACTTTTAAAAATCCCAGTGCATCTTTTTTCTGAAGAGAGGAGGTGTTACCCTTATGTTCTGGTCTATCTCATTAACTCAGCCCCTATCAACTTGGAAAGATGCATGAATGAGCATCCTTTGATTCCAGCTGAAATTTAGACTATTACAAAAAATATTATTGTTCATGCCATGGAGGTAAAAATAAATTACACTTTAAAAACATATAAGTTAGGATACGAAAATAAACACTATTACTGTACATAATAATAGTTCATAATAGTTAGTTCATTCTTATATAGCGCATATAAGCAAGCTCTCAATGCGCTGCACATTATTACCCCGGTCAGTTTGGATCAAACACAGAATGAAAACATACTCCAATAATAATTCTGCTAGTAATCAGCGCAAAGTTGTGTCTTGATTTAACCGGTACCCAGGAATTCGTTTTTGCCAGTGGCTATTCGACTCTTAAATTCTTGAACCTTGACTTGACTTTTTTTCTATTTTGTTCTGTGTATTGTGATATTTTGTATATTTTGTAAGATCATTTTAATCCAGACCTTTTTATTTGAATTGCCCCGTGTGGGATGATTAAAGAATTTTGAATTGAATTGAATTGAATTGAATTGTATACACCTGGGTGGAGAGATGCAAATATACGTAAAGTGTAGTTACTAAGGATACAAGCAATGCGACAAGAGTTGGATTCGAACCACAATCTCAAGATCAGTAATCCAACGTCCAACACACTGCACCACACGTCTAATACATACCGTTTCGTAGTACTCGCACCTTTCACAAACTCCCATCACAGTATAGTCTTCCCGATGCCAGCATGGTAATGTACTTTCATCTGTATGCATATTACTACTTTCACGACTCTCAACAGACTTTTTATCTGAAGTTAAGTCTTCTGATGGAATGACACCCGCATTACACCTTTAATTTAAACAATGTTATAATTTGTTATTGGTTAATTCTTCATGTATAACATTGTAGGTCACAAAAATGTTTAAAGCTCTGTCTACACTACCAATCTAGTTTAACAAAAAAAGTGTGATGTGCCCAAATATGGTAGTGATATGACATCATTGTGTCCATATATGAGCCCATCACATTTTTTTGTCACATGTAATAAAGTTTGATAGTGTAAACAGAGCTTAAGATAACAATTTAAATCAATAAATTTATATTAATTATTATAAATATATATTATTTAAAATTTTATGAGGGTGGTCCATCCAGCCAAAGCTGATCATTAGGTACCCTCATAATCTAATCCATAATGTCAGAGTCTATCTGACCTATTTAATTTGGTTAATACTTTGGTAAATTCTTTGTTATTACTTTTTGTATTCAAACTAAAATCTCCAATTAGAGATGAGACCATTTTGGAACCAAAGCTATTTATTAGATATACTATAAAACCTTGAAAAGAAGTCCATGGGCTTCTTTTTTTAGTAATGAGAGATTACAGAATATCATTTTTTTTTATTGGCTGCACGTGCAGGAGAAAGAAGTGTACGTATTGTTGTAGAGTGTTAAATGTTCTTACCGTAAAAAGAAAAATAGTATAATTAAAAAAATATTATAAAATTCACAATTATTTAAAGTTTGTATGTTCATTTTGCTGGTGATGACAAAATCACTGAAACGATCAATAATAATGTAGACGTCACTAAGAAGAAGGTTGCTGAAATGAGAAAAAAAAAAGGTGGATTAGTTTTAATTAGTTCTTTATTTTCTCTATTATTGTATACAAAACTGTGGTAAACACATTAGCTGTTTATAAGGCCTATATTTGCTAGTACTTCACGTGATCAGTGCAGTGGGGGAACCCACCTACAGTTGCTAGTAATTCACGTGATAAGTGGACACAGTTGAAACCAATCGGGCCCGCCTATACTGAGCACAATTTTATAGAGACGGCTGAATTGTGAGTAGGCCTAGCCTAGAGGCTTTGGTGAAACGCCTAAAAATGACTTTAATTAATACTACAGTGGACAAACTTACCATTTAATTTTAAATATGAAATTTCAACAATGTTTTTATGCGTTAAAATAATGAGAAATCAGCATCATCTTCTTCTACGAATCTCAATAACAATAACATGTTGTTAAAAACACAACAAGAAATGACAACAAAACCTCCACGTCGGTTTTCGCGACAAAAATAGCTGTCATCATCAGGATGCAGACAGACTGTTCCTTTGTTGGAAAGGGGTAGGCCTAGGCTAGTATGTGTTACCAATTAAGTATCATTTGATGTTTGTAGATAATCAAATCATCAAATTTACTGTCACTTAATATTTTGTATGAAATATCTAAACATTTTTACATGTTTAATACATTTTTAAATAATAACATTGTATATATTTATGTATGCTTCTAAAATATATCACCTTAAAATGATGGTCTCTCCCGCAAAAGGGCTTCCCCAAAAATCCATTCTTTCATTACATTTTATTGGCTGCCATTGCTCAGAAGTGTAAGGCCTAAGGTCTGTAGAGTGTACTAATTTGTTTAGACCCTGTAGGTTTATAAAAACAGGCGAAATAGATAGGTCAACACATAGAATCAAGTTTAATTTGACCGGTAATAAAATAAGGTATAATTAATAATGTTTTGTCTAAATTCATATTGGGAAACTGTTTTAATTCTTTGATATTTTGTACTTTTTCTCGTTGAGTGAGGCAGTGGAAACGTGATCGGCCTACTATCTCTAACTGTAAATGTGAATTGTTTTAATAATATATTTGTTTATGAATTCTATATTTTTCTTTAAAACTGCGCACCAAAACAACAGACTGCGAAAAGTATCATGGAAAAACGGATTGAAGAAGTAGATCTGGCCAAAGACGATGTGAAAGATGACGTGATAGATTCAGAAGAAAATAAAACAAATATGGAAGGAGAAACAAAACCAAATGATACAAGTTCAGATGAAGTTACACCAGACAAAGTTCAGACTGATGATGCTCCAGTTGATGGCGGCTGGGTTGACATCATTGGAAGTGGTGATCTGAAGAAGCTGGTGCTTAAAGAGGGCAGTGGTGTTGATAGTAGGCCTCGGAAAGGAGAGATTGTTACCATGAGAACAAACGGTCAATTGGAAGATGGCAAAATTGTTGATGCACATGAAAATTTTAAATTTTCTGTTGGAGAAGGGGACGCATTGCAGGGTAAAAACTATCATAATTGATCTCCGTTATTATTAAATGTTTAAAAATCGTAATATAAAAATAACGCTTAAAAAAGAACGACGTTTTGACTCCATCATGGGGTCATTATCAAGTCCAATGAATAAAATATAAAACAACAACTAATTAAATAGCACAAGCCAAGGGTCAACGTTTAAATAACAAAAGACCTATTGTCTAACATCCTGTCAAATGAAAAGCTTAGCTTATACAGAGTCACTTTGTTTATTCAGACTAGGTTTTAATTGTCTGATATACAACATTTCATAGATAACACAGTCAAATTTGTTTTTGCATTTCCTAAGTATACTAAAACATGAATTAATTTTACTTGGATTAACAATCACGTTATGATCCTTTAAATGCTGTCCTATTAAGCATCTACTATGTTCAACAATGCGTTGGTAGAGGTGTCGG
This sequence comes from Antedon mediterranea, assembly GCF_964355755.1. Taxonomy (NCBI): domain Eukaryota; kingdom Metazoa; phylum Echinodermata; class Crinoidea; order Comatulida; family Antedonidae; genus Antedon; species Antedon mediterranea. Next base: position 20,450,429 of record NC_092675.1, read on the forward strand.
CATGTATATCCAACATAACATCGCACAAGTCACATTTAAATTTATACACAACACATTGTTGACTTATAATAGTTGGTTTCTTTTCGACTTTCCTAGGTTGTTTTATTCACATACGTCTTAACATATTCAGTTTTGTTTGTGTTTTTAGCGTGGGAGCTTTGTGTTCCTCTAATGGAATTAGGAGAAATTTGCACATTGATTACAACTCCGAGGTTTGCTTATGGAGAAGTTGGAAGGTAAATGCCTTTACCCGCTAAATGGTCTTTCACACCTGTTCCGGCATGATTCCGGTCCGGCGCCGGCAAATCAAATCGAACATCAATTTTTTTCATTTTCACGATGCTCCACTTGGATATGCACCAAATGCGCCTTGCCATGTGAAAACAAAATAATAATAATAATAAGATTTTTATAGCGCACATACCACTCCAGAGTGCTCAAGGCGCATTTAAAAATAAAAAAGAAATAAATCATACAAATTCCTGACAAATAAAATGCAAAACAGTGACATTCAATTTGATTTGCCGGAGCTGGTGTGAAAGGCCCTTCCTGATTCCTGATTCTTTCCTGAACCATACACTGGAGTTCTTCAGTGTGATAGATCTACCCATTGTTTGACAGACAAATAAATGTTTAGCATATATTAGATATATCTCCTCTGAAGGTGTTCATTTTACAATTTTCCTCTTTTTCAGAAAACCAGACATTCCACCAAATGCAACTATTACGTATGAGTTGGAATTATTAACTGTTGAAGAAGCCGTTAATCTTACAACCCTACCATTGGAAGGGCTTTGTAAATTAGCGTAAGTATAGTGTTGTACTTTTTGAAAGCTGTTATGATTCTATATTTTTATTATTATTTATTAACTTTATTAATCTCAATTATTGGAAATTAACATCCTAGTGACTCACTTTGTGTGGTAAGGCCTCACAATATATTATCAATTTCAGAGATGAGAAACGAGAAAGAGGAAATGACTTATTTACAAGATATGATTATTCTGGTGCTATTAACTCTTATACACGGTAAGTATCTAACCTAGCAAAGATAAAAAAATCACACATTATTTAATACAATTTTTAAATCTGCAAAATGTAATAACTTGTAACCAGGTTTGCATAGTGTGAAGACAATTTTCTGGAAAATCTCCTGAGATTTTGCAAGGGTCCCCATGTGAAATCTCAAAACACAGACGAGATGCCTGTTCTGTTCTTCCCAGATGTCCCGAGTTTGTACTGCGCATGTATGTTGCCCTGGAATTTAACTGACCAATCACAGTACACTAATAATTAAATAGCACCTACTATGCAATGACAATACTTTTCAAGATTTTTCATGTATGCGTGTACGAAAGCGTGCAATAAATCTGTAGATCAAACCTGGTTACAACTAGTAACAATTTACACCAATGGCTCAGATTCGTTTTTAGTAGTGGGAGGAACGTATAAAATGAAATACTTTAGGCTTGGGACTAGAGGGCTGCCAAGGGATGAGAGCCCAATTAGAAGGATAATATAGTTGGCTGTAGCCAGTTCGAAAAAACAACCTTTTTTCTGAAGTTCCCCTTTTAAAATAACTAACTCTTGACATTTTTTGGCCAATCTTTGTAGGCAAATCTAATATGAGGCCTAAAACAATATTTTCTTTAATAACAATGTTTGTAATTATGCCCCAAGTTATTTATTATTGATTATTTACTATTTTATTATTTTTGAAATTGATTTTACTGTTCATACTACATATTTGTATACTATTTATAATTTATATTAATAACTTTTTCCTTGTTAAATTACAGTGCTCTTCAAATTCTAGAATCTGATGAGGTAAGTCAAATTCATGTGTGCAATAAGTCATCTTCCATGTAGATTTTATTGGTTGATTTGTTATCACATGGCATGCATTATTCTCTTCCATTTCAATGATTGAAGGTACTATTTCATGCTCACCTTTTGAAACCACCTGTAGAGTGCACAGTCTATAACTGTTGTTCTCTCGCGTCAAAAATCCAAGAAATGTGTTTATGGCTTGGCATTAATACATTTAATTCGAAATTACTGATTAAATAAAAGTTTACTTTATTTAATTATTTATTCGTCATTCTTTATATACGATACTAATAAATGAAAAAGACAAATTTTGTTTTACTATATACATTTACATTTGTACCTTTTTTTTAGTCCGCAGATGAAGATGGATTTAAACAATTACAACAATCAAAAATAAAATGTTACAACAACTTAGCAGCTGCTCAAATAAAGGTAAAACTTTTTTGTAGTACCTATTACTTTACCTGTGGGTTTATTTTGTTATGTTAAAGATATATTGTCCCCCTAAAAAAATTTTTTTTAAATTCTTTTGTTGAATATGTTATTTTAATGTCACATAATAGTTATTCACTCTCACAAAAAATTTGGTCTGAAAAAAATTTATTTACCTGAGAAAAATGTAATTTAAAGCAAAAAATGGTCAAATTGTCTGGAAGACAACGAGTTTTTGGGTAATTTAACTGTTTATTTTGTCTTTTTATAGGTGAAATAATTTTTTCCCCCGTTTTTTTTCTTATGGAAGTGAACAACTTCATTAAAACTGCAAAATGGCCTATTCAAAGTCCAATTTAAATAATCTTTATTTTTCATGATTTTGGGGGACAATATATCTTTAAAGTAAAAAATGTATTTATCTCTTTTTAAGACAAGGACCCCAATGGAAATAAGTTTTCTTTTAAACTTTCTTATTCCTTGGTTCATTCTATTAATATTGTTATCTTGTGCTTTTTATATTTTATGTTTGTCTTGTATTTTTGAGTGAACCGAATAAAACTTAACTGAACTGAAAAATCTTAGAAAAGAAAACATCATTCAAATCAACTAAACATGCACTTCCTTCTTTCTAACTTGCTTTCTTTTCTTAACATAAAATAATTAAGTAGAAACTTCTATTAACGAATATGATTAAAAAATTAAATAAGAAAAGACAAAATATTGATACTGTTTTCATAAAAACATATACTTTTTTTAAATGGTGTGCTTCTTTCTGTGATGAAAAAATAACTAAAATGTGTTTCACTTATATTAATTCACAAAGAAATAAGACTTAGGTAGAAAGAAACAGTCAAACGATACGATATGATAAGATATTATTGATTGTAATTTTAACAACGAGGTACAAATGAAATTTTGTTGGTTGGTTTACATTTTACATCCATGCTTATGATTTTATTCTTATTTTATAACTTAACTCAATTTCTAAACTTAAATGTTACAGGTTAAAGCTTATGGTCCTGCTCTAAAGTCATGTGACTGGGTACTCAACCATGAAAAAGACAACGCAAAGGCATTATTTCGTAAAGGAAAGGTAACTGAACTTTATTTAGTAGCTGCATCAGTCAGTGTTAAATGAGAGGCTTCTTCACATGGCATATAAAATGACCAATCACAATGCATTATTATAGTTTGATGAAATTAGAAAGCATGTCAGATGTACTGTCAGTCGTGTTGAGTTTGCTGTCATAAGGTCATATCAATTAGGAAGTTTTTGATTTGCAATGACATACGACATGACATCTTGCTAGTTTAATGTGCGCTTGAGTTTGGTTTGACAATTTTTGTCAAGATTGTTTGAAACCCAATTGCATTGATTTTACTGTGATGGACTCTGTATCACAAATATGCACATTTCAATCTTTATTGGGTTCGTCAGTTGCGGTGAAAGAAAAATCTATGATTTAGGGGAAAAATGTATTGAAATATTGTTTCTCATTGTCTTTTCTATATTTAAGGTGTAATAATAGATCTGTATTTACTTTAAGGTTCTTGCTGTACAAGGTGAATTAACAGAAGCATTGATAGTAACAAAAAAAGCTTTGAAATTAGAGCCATCAAATAAGGCAAGTTGCAATTTTAAAACATACTGTAGCTTACCATAGTCAATATCTTACTAGGGGTTCTTTTTCCCCAAAAAGGGAAGGAAAAGCAACTGAAGAAAAAATAGTTGATGAAAATAATTTGCCTGCTGGCTACCAGTACTGTATGTAGGATTGGCCTAAACATTTTAATAAGTTAGGCCTACTTACTAGCAATTAGCTGCTGGTCTGGTTTCGAACCCTACGAACCCTGCCCCCTAACCCCCATGGCTTTGTAATGTCAAACATAAAGAAAGAGTGAAATAAGTGTTACAGATGAGAAATCTGTAGGGTGACCACGAGATCCGACCTCTACCTTCTGCTTTCATGATATGGAGACGCCCTTTAGACCACTGGGATTTTCATTATATGGAGATGCCCTACCATTAGACTAAACATATTTGTCTGTCAATAAAGTATAAAAATAATTGTAAGAATTGTGAGGAATGGATATAGGTGTTGTGTGAAACCATACAGTTACTTAACTATAAATATCTATGGTGAAAGAGGACAGTATCTATTATCCAGTAATTATAAGTTATTGTGTTTTTAGACAATACATCAGGAGTTGTCAAGGTTACTAGCCAAACAAACTGAACAAAAAGAAGAACAAAAGCTATTGTGCAGGAAAATGGTTGGAGATATGGCAAACATGGCAGAGACTACACCACCAAAAAGCAAGGTGATTAATATGCAGGGTATTGAAGAATAGCTCCCCTATTAAAGATTTATTTTTTTAATTTAATAGATGAACAAAAGTTATGTTCAGACAACCAAACATGAAATTATACGTGCGCAATACTTCCGATGAACGTCCACATGATGCTTAATTTTAGGTTCAAAAAAACAAAAATTGCATCTACACAACGCTAATTCGCTAATTTTCTAATATGAGATAATTGACTATAATACCAGTGTGGTTACATGTTGGTGCATACCACCAATCCCAAATGTACTGACTTTACATTAGGTCATGATAATACCAGGATTTGGGCTAGCTGACACCAGGATTTGGGCAAGCTGAAACCAGAATTTGGGCCAGCCGATATTCTTCATGACCAAAAAAGTCCCATTGCCTAAAAACGTTATAAAATAAAAAACTTTAGAATATACAGTACATATATTCATGTGATCTGCTAATGGTTTGCAGTGGCGATAGTTTAATCACAATAGTTTGTGAGGTTCTTTGATACCTTCATGTTCTTGAGTAGATGTGCGCCATCTACATATACCTGTAGTATGTGTGTGTTTCTGCTTGTTTTGGCATAAAGACTTGGCTAAAATATGTTGGGCAGTTGTCTGAAAATATGTAGTACTTGACCATTTACTTTTTTTACAATGGATTTGATTTCAATTTTGTTGTTTCAGATGAAAAACAAATATGCAATTCTTGCACTCCTCGCTGGCTTGCTAGCTGTCATCACTGCTGTGTTGATCCAATCATCTGAATAGCATCCTCTACAGTTGAGACGTAAACAGAAAATAGAATATATTATGCAAACATAGATGTCTAGGGGTGTATGTACTGTACTTTATTGCAATATACTGTACTACTCATTTTGTCAGAATGTGTGTTCTAATTTACAGTATTTTCACATTAAAGATATTTCCTTTGTCCGTGTAATATGACCTGAACAGGGAAGAGTAAAATTACATTTGTAATACCTTGTAATTTCATTCTTCTCTGGACCTTACCTACATATGCATGTACAGTAAGTAAGTGGGATGTCTTTATGGTAGGAAACTGAACGAGTAGCTGGAATAGTGGGTGGTATTAAGTTGCAAAATTAAAACTGCTCTATTTAAAAAAAAAAAGTTATGATACATTTATAAAGACAATAGATTAGATTTTGTATTAAAACGGCCTCATATATTGTAGTTAAATTATTAAATAAGACTTGTCTTATTAGGAAGTAAGTAATAATACAAGTGATGTACAAAGTTCAAAACCTAGATGATGATGAACTATAATAGAATTACTCAAAACAGTCAGATATGTCTGTCTTCCCCGTGGTCAGCCACACCACCACTACATCTTGTCCTGGAAGTTAATACCAGTAATTTGAATGTGCAAGAATTTTACACAAATTTTAGTCAAGTAACCTTACTCTTTCCTATTTAATAGCCATTTTAAAAATCAAGATCTACAAACTGAATCGAATGATTTACATGACATGATTTATAGTATGTGGGTCTTTACAATATCGTTAGTAGATTTTCCAACAGGAAACCGACTGCCAGATTCTATCTTCTAATCATCTTACTTCTCTCTGCCCAATCTGCTCTTTGGCCTTCAGCTCTATGTTATCGTCTGTGTGTTATCATTGTGGTACAGTAGTACGATGAAAACGTAGATCATACCATCTTAGGTTTACAGAACTACAGTACATTCCATGATATACAGTATTTCCTGCACTTTGATATACTTGTTTTATGTGTGCTAAAATTATATTATAAAAAGGTGCATTGATTATAAAAACTGATAATCATCCAATTTGTAACAAAGTATAATTATAAAAACTAAAAGCTATAAATATTATTGTTGTATTTTTAGTTTGAACATTATGTTCATGGTTTAATTTAAAATGCAGTAAACATGAGGTTAAATAGTTTAAATGTTTTCTTTTTAAATTCATTTTCTTATACGTACCAATAAAAATGTATTTGTCCATGTTAATTCATACTAATTTAGTCATACAGTACTAAGCTAAATTTATAATTAAACTTTTAGTATACTCGAACAAACAGTATCTGAATTTTCTTTGCACTGATAAAGAGTAATTATACGTGACTAGCAATATGACCGTAATATCTCAACTGAATAATTAAAGTGACTTTAACTTTATTTATAGAATTGTGAGCTCCAATAAAACCATAATTATAACTAGATCAGACAATAATTGCCTGCGTAGGCTTGAAAAATTTGTTAAGGCCTATTTATGTATTATTTTTGGAAAATTATGAATAATTTCAGTCATGTGATATTTCTATGTATATGAGGATATGATTCATAAACATTTGTATTTTCAAAGGTAATGACAATATAATACCAAGTAGGAAATGTATTAAAAATAAATATTTATAAATCTACCAGAAATTATTAATAGTTTATTTACTATAATGTGAACCATTTAATTACAAAAATCTAATCCTAATCATTGGTTTCAAAATAATACAAAAATGAAATACATATTTGTATTAATAAAACAAAATAGTGTACTATATTTTAAATATATTTTACTGTATTCGCCCAATGCTATCTATCTGCTTGACTTGTTTACCTGTGGTGAGTTCAAGTGGATTGAGGCCCAAAATCAAGAAGTGTTTTGTGGTGGTTTTACCATAGCAATTAGCAGAGAACAGCATTTAAAACAAAATGCTTTACCAGATAGACCACAGCGATAGTAGCATAGCACAACTTGACCTGTTTATACATTATTTGAAGGTTTGCGGTACACCATGTACATTAGTTCTGAAAATAACTGTTAAGTTCCTTGATGTTTCGATCAATATGCTTTGATCATCTTCAGGAGTGAGAACCGCAAACTTCATATCAACATTGACCTGTTTATACACATGCAGTAACTAGATGTTAATAATGACACCTTATAAACAAATGTGGGGGTGGGGAACAAACCCCATGGACACACCAGCATCATCCATCTGCCAATTAGGGTTCAAAGGGGTGGTGCACGCATGAGTCAATATAAAGTCAGTATAATAATAATAATAATAGATAGATTTATATAGCGCAAATAAACGATGACTCTATGCGCTCGACAATAAAGAGAAAGAGTGGAAAACAAAAGGAAGAGAACAAAAAGACAAAAACACCAAGCTAGCACCTAAACCGGACTATGGGGATACATCACCGCTAACTGCCCAGTTAGCATCGGTTATATCTTGATCTTTTCAGTGAAAAAGTTGCACTATACTGTATGTGCTGACAGATACTAAACACAATAACAATTGTTTGAATATTAGCAAGTAAAACTATGACGACATGAAACAAATAAGAAGGTTCTATTGTTTTGTCTTGGCATTGAATGTCCATGGATTGTCTCGATTTGATTGTTTAAACTAGACAAATATCTCGTAAATATGAAATACAGTATGTACATATATACATGCATATGTATTTAACATCTGTAAGTGCAGTGAAGCCCTGCAGATTAAAAAGCACTAAATATTATAAACAAATTACTAAGAAAATATGTTTAATTTTCCTCAAGGGTTTATGTTAATGAAACATTAAAAATTGATACCATATGGTAGACTCTTGGGGTGGAAATGGGAATCGGCCAAAAGTGGTTTATAAGGTTGGGTTTAAAGATACGGTTTTTATTTAGGCACACTTTCCTAGTAAGCACACGGCTAGCTCTACTTATTGGAAAATTTCTTTCTGAACTACAGCACTGTATAGAATTGTTATTTAAATTTCAGATGAGGCGAGCACCGAGTCTACCTCATGCTGGCTACAGCCCTGTGATTACCGTATTATCGTCCTCAAATTAAACAGGAAACTGGGGCATTTGGACCAATGGCAGCCAGTAGTGCAGCACCCTATGCCAGCAGAGATCCCCTACTCGTTTTGTAGTGTACCAAGTTGCACTGTAGTATGAGACCAACAGCTTTACCATCCTTTCTGAAGGACAAGGCAATCATATGAGTAATACGGATACAACCCATGACCCAGATGCTTGTTTAATTATAATACTCACTATATCATTAATTATTATACAAATAATATGTTGGAATGGAATGAATATTTTCATGAGTTGATATTTATGATTTTAATTGTCTCGGATACATAGTATGGCCGATGTGTATAGTATTTGATTGACCTGTCGACATTTATTTTTCTGAAAGAGTTCATCCCCATCTTGAATTTTTAAGAGCTCATTCTACATCTGAATTTCTATACATCTGCAGTCCACATCGCAAACTTATGGAATTTTAGCCTCGGATCATGCTTCTTGTTTTTGATATACATGTCCATGCAAAGTGTGATGCCTATTAATATTATGGGAATATACCTGCTTTCAATTCAAATATAAGCTGGAACCAATCGTAATGGGAATATTGTGGCCAGATAATATGACTAGGTTGAAGTTGTCCGGAGCATATACCAGTACCGGAATATTATGAATATGAATTTTTTCTGATAAGAAAACATGCCGGTATTGTTTGCACAATATTGCGATAATAAAGCTCTGTTTGAAATTGGTACAATACGAGTGGTATCATTGCATTGTTAGGATAGTTAGGATATGGAGATGTAATAATGGTGGGACCAAACCCTGAGATGAGTCATGCTTGTGAGTAACACAGGTGATTCATCCCTTAAGCTCTGTCTACACTATAAAAATATTTTACCTAAATATGGTAGTGATATGCCCAAATATGGTAGTGATGACATCATCGTGTCCATATATGGGCAAATCACATTTTTTTTGTCACATAAAGTTTGATAGTGTAGACAGAGCTTTACCACAGTGTATTCTCACTTATGCCTGGTTAACTTTGAATATTACATTCCTGAGGTGGGTCTTTATCAAGGAAGTCAATCAGAGCATGTTACCATCAATGAATCACTACCACACACAATGTTCATGTCATTGCTTTTGGTTAAAGATATATTGTCCCCCTAAACAAATTATTTTTAAATTTTTTTTTAATATGCCATTTAATGTCACAAAATAGTTATTCACTTTGACCATAAACTGGATCTAAAAAAAAAATTATATATCTGAAGAAAATGTCATTAAAAGCAAATACTTTTTTGGTTTGGTTTTTGGTTAAAATTAAACGTTTCTTTTGTCTTTTATAAATGAAATAATTATTTTTGTTTTTTATATACAGAAGTGAATATCTTTATTAAAACTGCAAAATGGCCTATTTGAAGTCAGATTTTATTATTTTATTATTCATTTTTCATGTTTTTGGGGGAACAATACATCTTTATATACTTATTTCACACATCTAATCATTTTGTCATCGTTACTGTCTTTCCCCTCGACCACATACCACCTCAAAAGCTCATTGTATTGTTAATAACTTCCAAAACCAAATAAGTTACTGAACATCAATTTATTGAATATCAGATTATAATATCAATTATAAAATCACTCCAAATTATCATATTTAATATCCAATATATGCTGACACAAGTATATTTTTGAGATTTTATTTATCACATTGACTAAACATCTACAGTATTAACAAGGTTTAGACTATTAAAACATTACATTTAAGGAAAAAGGAAATATTTGGTGTGTTATAAAGCTCTGTCTACACTATCAAACTTCGAAATGTGATGTGCCCATATATGGTAGTGCTATGCTTAAATATGGTATTGATATGACATCATCATGACCATATATGGGCACATCACATTTTTTTGTCACAGAAAGTTTGATAGTGTATGAGTTTGAACTCATAAACATTTTATCCGAATGTAACTCATAAACAATCATTATTTTAATACATACCAGTTGCAATTGGTAGGCAAATTATCCATATGGGCAAAATACCTAGTCAATTACAGTTTGTGATTATATGATTAAATATGAACACCAGTACTAGTAGTGTGGTACTGTGCAGTACTTGGTAGTTTTCATTGGAATCTTGTTACATAAGGATAAGCCTATCTTTATACAACAAGCAGGAAATATAAAGTTAATAAAACAAAACAAAAACATATTGTGTGATCATAGATCATAATCAGAGTTTATCATCTATTAGTTGCACATACTGTATTTAAATTACATTTAATGGCCCCACAAATACCAAATATAAGTTACAAATTAAAGGACAAATTTCATTCTAAATCCTGCAATATTTTTTTTTACAATATTTAATAAACCAATACATTTACATTTTTGTTCGTTGGAATATACTTGGGTCCACATCAAGTAAATTATTTAAAAGTCTGAAGTAACTTAGATAAAATCATTGTATCTCATATATGGCTTAATTGGATGAGATTAATGAGGCTAGTTGGGTGATGATTGAGATTAGGCTTACAATATAGTAGTACAGTAGTATTAGTAATTCTCCAAATGAACCCATGCTTTGAACTTACAAACTATCTCCCTAATACTTGATTCACACAAGACAAAAATTCAAAAGTCTTACAAAATGTAGCATATGGAAACAAATTGTTACATTGGTAATGTGTGAAATTGTTTCTGCGTAAAATCTTTGGACAAGTCGGTAATCTTTCCAAGCCTTAGCGAGGCCTGTGTAAAGTGTATTTCACACCTGTTCCGGCACGGTTCTGGTACGGCGAATCGAACATCAACGTTTCGTTTTTGCGACAATCCATGCGGCTATGCGGCAATCTATAAAACATTGAAGTTTGATTGAATTTGCTGTCTCCGGACCGGAACCAGGCCGGAGCAGGTGTGAAAGGCCCTTTAGGGTTACTTCAATGAAATACAGTGGTACCTGTGCATACGCACTTGTCTTGAGATTATATTGCATATGTGTGAACGCATTTTAACTATTAGATATCTATGTACCAATTGCATTTATGTTGTATGTATGAATCAAGTATCCATTTTCCTTGAATTTTGTTTGTACAATTATCTAAAAATTACAACCTGGGTTTGACTTGGTACAGGATTGATAGGATTCTATCTTGACAAAAAATATCATTATCATCATGCGCTGATCTATATTGTTTACTTCACCGTTAATTTCACAATATTAACATCAATACAGTATTCATTAAAATGAATTCTAAGTTTTTTATCTAAATACACAATGTAGGTACATTTTGCTGAATACAACGAGGCATACAATACTGAAATTATATTCGGCACTATACTGTATAATAATAATAATAAATATTTATCACTTAGTAAACTCGTAAATAACAACTGTACAAAAAACTTAGTGTTGTTCTGCATCAATAACAGATAAAATATGCTCTCTTGGAAAACTAACTGATTGTTACAGAATGAGTTTATCTATAAAGATATTGAGGATGGTTACAAGGGTAATTGATGTATTTACATACTCAAGTATTCAATTTATGTATACTAAACTCATTCACACTGGACTTTGTTCAGTCAATCTAACTGCAACATTCCGTCAAACTAACTGCAAAGTTTGGTCAACTAGTAACAGCAACTTTCTCTCCTGTGGAAAAGTTTATCAACTGAAATTCGATAAAAGGAAGAGTTAGTTTAACGAAGCTGGAAAACTCAAGCCAAACAAAGTAGGCCTGATGTCGATTATATAGAACTTCTAATTTAGTTGATTGAGGACTTCAGTTAGCTTGACCATGGTTCTTATCTAGACAATTATTCCAGTACTAAAAACCAGAGAATTTGACTGAACTGTATTACTCAGTGAATAAGGCTTTGGATATTGTTTTTCTCAATTTACTAGTTGTTGTACAATTTTCCAAAGCTTTGTTGGGGTATATGTCTCACACTTACCCAAGTATAAAATATAAACATGCAGTAGAGCCCCTATTAAGGGGACACTATTGGACCGTTTTAAATAAGCGGTTGGCCTTAGCGTTAAAACATATATTTCCCTGTTGTTCATTTCACAGTATAGTGTTCTCTTAATAGAGATGTTCCAAAAGAGGTGATCTACCGTACTTTAAAAAAATGATAAATACTGAATTGGCAATTCATGCCGGTTACTTAATTAATTAACTATCTATTTATATTAAAGATGATTTACAAAGAATAAAAAAGTTCAGTAATAACAGTTAACGCCTATTTACAATAAAGTACAACATTATTTATTACTTAGTAAATCACTGTACACATAATGTAACCTCTTGTATCATTCAGATTTTTTAATGCTGAATTTTGCGATTTTTTAAAAAGAAAATACTGATTTTAATTCCTTGCTGGAAAGTTGCTAGCTGCTATAAAGGTAATCTGAAACAAACAGATGATCAAAATCGTATTATAAACTGTTAATAACTAAACTAATAAAATGATTACAATCACAGAAAAGATAGCGCCATATGGTATAATACAGTAGATCTCCTACTAAGGGGGACACCTCCAGAACCAAATGTCCCATTAATAAGAATGTCTAATGGAATAAGGGCTGTAGTGTTAAAACATATATTGTACCTTGTTCGTTTCACAAGAAAGTGTTCCCTACAGGGGTGTCCCAAAGTAGGAGTTCTACTGTATTGAATTGGCAAAATAATAGTACATATAACACACAGAAAGCAAGGTGGTAGTCAACCAAATGAATACAAATATGAGCATACACTGCTGAAATAGCACTCATTTATACGTACAAACTAGGTGAAACTAGGTGAATTTAGCACAAAAAAATGCGCAGCCAATGAGAGCTCAGGAAATGAGTTATCATGCGTTCATGATCTGCTCAGCATTTGTACAAATCAAACAGCTCAGCACATACGCAATCTAAATGAAAATCGCAGCTCTTGTAGTATAAAATAATATACATCACAATTTTTTTCTTTTTGTTGCATAAATTCATTTAGTGGAAAACAGGCTTTATGTAATGAATTTAAATTAGGACTCTCTCACATTGAAGGAGTTAATAACAATGACATAAAGAGTTAATTAACAAATTTAATGCTGATATTTAATATACATTAAAATATTACTACTAGCCTTAAACAATATTCAATTTCTTTGAGTCTATTATCATGCTAATACCAACTGTACCAATTAACTGTGATTATGTAATTAACAAGATTGAAAAACAACTAATTAACATCGTTTATATTATTTAATCATTAACATCAAATTTAACCAATAATCACATACTAACATTAAATTTTACAATTAATAATTGGTAAAGATGAACAATTCATAGATAGTCATAGATAGTCAATGATTGTATTTAAACAATGTCATAGTACAAGCCTTCTCTGTGAAAAAAAAAATACAAAAAGGATCTATTGTTTTGGTAATGTAAAATTAATTATTTAACAGACTTTTGAATCTACAATTGAGCAAATTCAAGCTCTGATAAAAATATAGAACATGTCAAGTTCTCATTATGTTTCAAATTCATCAAAGGGATAGGAGACAGTTTGTTTACTGACTAAGTATGTTTCACACTGCTAAATTAGTAAATCACAAAGCTTGTCATTCTAAATTTATTTTTACTGTAAATTAATTTAAACCAAATTAAATCCAACCTATGTGTTTCTTTTATACTCTTTTAAATACATGTACTATGTGGAGAGAAATTCCTTCATTTTTCAATCGTGTGATTAAACAAGAATGGTTACATGTCTTAATCTCAGTTTACAGTGAACGTATATGAAATAAAATGTGTTATTTATTGTGGTATATATTCCTCATCCATTTCAAAAGTGTAATTGGATGGAAGAATTATACATAATACTAAATTATAAATGAAAATATATTCAATTAGCATATTTATAAATATAAAAAAAAATAGTAGTATTGGAAAGACATAAAGACATGAAGTTATCTAAAGAATTATTTAGTGTATACCACTTTAAGCAGTTAGAAACTAGGTAAGTCTGTGTCACCTGGAAAACGTACTGTAACACCTGTATGTAGAATTGTGTAGGACTTATGTACTTAAGTATACTAAAGAAATTTTGACTCACATATATACTGTAAACCACCTGTGTAGTGTAACATGTGACACAGAGTATAAGGGTCACTCCTTATTCAAACTGATGATAGGTTCATACTGAAGAAAGTCTGTGCCACTTGTGTACATACATAGTGTACATCTGTAAACTTATGTAAAGCCACCTGTTGTGGTATGTGTAAACCCCCTGTGTAGTGTAACATGTGACACAAAGTAAAACCTTATTCAAACCTTAAGGTCAAACCTTATTCAAAATGATGATAGGTTCATACTTTATAAAGTCTGTGCCACTTGTGTACATCTGTAAACTTATGTAAAGCCACCTGTTGTGGTATGTGTAAACCACCTGTGTAGTGTATACATGTGACACAGTGTATAAAGGTCAATCCTTATTCAAACTGACGATAGGTTCATACTGAAGAAAGTCTGTGCCACTTGTGTACGTACATCTGTATATGTTAATACATAAAGCCACCTGTGGTTGTATGTATAAACCATTAGATGTGGTAGATGTATTTGAATATATACAGGTCAATCCTTATTCAGACTGTTAATACAGCATTAATGATGTTTATTTCTGCACTCTTTTTTGTGTGTAGCATGTTTGTTTGTTTGCTCATTTCATTACCTGCAAGAATAAGAAACCATAAGATAGAGTTAGGCGCGCATAGTACACTATAATAAAGCAAGTCAGGTTGAGATTGTCGTTTCAGATTTTTCTGATTCAGTAGTATATTAAGGTTTAATATACAGTACTATAATCAAGAAAATATTTTTTATAAATATTTATTTTATCTTATTAACAAAAATACTGAAATTCATCAAGGAACATCATCATTTAAAAGGAACAGGGTAATATAAAGGATGACGATGAAGGTGAGATACAGGGGAATTCCCTTTTCAAGGATCAATGAGCAACATACTGTACCATTTATGAAAAAATGTGCACTCAGTTCCTTATAAATGTTCCAAAGTATATAATAAAATGACTTAGACATACTACTCAATGATATTGTAGCATAGACCACAAGAAACCCAATAAGTTCCTTGTATACATACTGTATTCAATCACAAACTATACTATCAACATTCCAGTAATTGATGAATGATTTATTTATTGCTGTACCAAAATATAATGTAAACTACTAGATGGCAAACACAATTCATGTTCTATTCAAGTACTAACTATAAATACAGCAACATTGTACTGTAATTGAATGATAAATCAATTCTAATATATTATACCCCAAATTAGTATAAACTACTTGTACTACTACTACTACAACAAATCTAATAAAGCTCTTTGTAATATTTAATACTTGAAACTAAAAACAATAATATACAACCTGTTGAAGAGTCAGACATTATTCAAATACAAACTATGTATGATTGTTACTGTTAGGCTCTGTCTACACTATCAAACTTTATGTGATAAAAAAGTGTGATGTGCCCAAAGTTGGTAGTGACATGCACAAATATAGTAGTGATATGACATCATCGTGTCCATATAGAAACACAGCACACTTTTTTGTCACATAAAGTTTGATAGTGTATACAGAGAGCTTTTAAGTGTCTGTCAAATGGATGGTTGAATGATGCACAATAGTACAGTTACTGTAACACTGCTGACATTTGCACCTGAAGGCAAGGGAAGAGTGGGAAGACCTAAACAAAACTACAGTAGTAGTAGAGAATAACATTGAACAGAGAAGGATCAAGTTGGACAGAATCATCGAATGTAGCCTCAAACAGGGAATTGTGGAGGCTATTTATTATTGTCTATGGGGAGAGAAGAAATATAATATAATAAGGATAATAATTAATCTACTGTATTTTATAACACACCTCGGTGTATACATGCAATTTGAGTGGTTAATTATGCATCACATGCTGTTCGGTATTAGTTCGGAAGTGCTATCTAATGGTTGTAATGGACATTCAGCTTAAATGGTAAAAATCTTGAGAATTTTTTGCCATGCAAGGTTGTTGAGTGATCCGACCATACTCAAAAACCTTTAGTACATCCCTTCTTCTCTGCGTCCAAAATGCGAGTGTTGCCCTTTTTAATGGCCTAGCTTCCCGACAATGATTCAAGATGGAAGAAGTAGTTTAGTTGAATAAAACTTTTTAAAAAAAACCACCAATAGATGCACTGATTATGTTTAAATAACAAAGTATAAACTGACTCTAAACAATGAGAGGCAAGCTCATTAATGAGTTTTATACTTTAGAGAAGATGGATACATGTGGAGTAATCTACAAAGTCACCTGCCGCAACTGTACACAAGTTTACATTGGGGAAACAGGGAGGGCATTACAAACACGAATTAATGATCACAAAAAAGATGTTACAACAAACACGGGGGGAGTAATGACTAGGGCCTCCAGAACATCCACATCTTTGATCATACACAAATCTGCCATTACAGAACATGTCATAAAACACAATCATGTACCAAACTGGGAGGCTACCATCTTAACCAAAGAGCCTAAACGCAAAGACAGACAGATTAGAGAATCATTACATATAAGGAGAAATAAGGAGAAGACCATGAACCGGGACACTGGAGCCCACGAACTCTCGCATTTGTACAATGATTTGATAGACACATCACCTGGCCGAGCCCCGCACAACCTCCAACCTACAACCGGAGGCGTACGACGTCATCAACAGATGACGTCAAGAATGACTAAGCTGCATTAACACTCCGCAGTCAGTTGAGAAGGATCTCTGATAGAGATCGAAACGTTCGAGTAAGTACTCCGTTAACTTGTGCTTTTACAAAAACGAAATTTGTCATCTATACAAAATCGAAGCTAAATGAAATTCTTTCAAGACTTTAGAATACAGTTAGTAGAGGTGTGAATAAATAAGGAATGTGCTAAATTTGTTTGATTGACTGCTCTACTGCTCAAAGCAGTCAATCTTTCAACGCATAAACATAGTTAGAACAGAGTGCAATAAATGATAAAAGCTACATTATACTGAAACACAATATCCTACAGCCATCCAGTACTGACATTGCTATTCAGTTGGTACAGTTTTACACTTAAACCACTTGAATATATCAATATTTATCAGATACTGTACTGTAGTTATCTAATACTATACACTAATTATATTTTAGGCAGCATGTATGATGAGTCATCTGTGTGCACAGTGTGTCATAAGCAAAATATTTTGACACCATACATGGCAATATTCTTGCTCAATACCATTGAAAAATATACTATACAGTATACATTAGAATATTATTACAGATTTACCATAGCACAAATATATTCAAACCTCAATTCGAAATAAGCAATGTTTAATATTATTAAATTAAAGTCATCTTCTTATTTATAGGTTAATCAAAAAACACATTGATGACACGCCAGAAGCCTACCCTAGTATCTGTAATTGGAAATCTTTCATTAATATGAATCTAGATTTGTTATCACTTGTTTATCACTGTGTGTGAATATTAATTTTTAACTAAAACCATTAATAACTATAGATAAGGCTTATTATAATGAAATTAACATACTGTAATGCACAAGGCTCAAACGTACGGTATCTCATATTGGAGAAAATCTCATATTTAAACTTTATACAGTATACTGTGAATAGACAATACAGCCTACAGTACAGTATCATGCATTTATTTATTTATTTATTATGAATGCAGCACTGCAGTTTGTGAATAGTCTCAGCAAATTGTACAATAAGCAAATTTGTATGCTTTTAATTGTATTCGCATAAGGCTGATACTTGGTTAAAATCTAATTAGAAAAGTCTGTAAATAAATTATTAGAAATGTCTGACAGTAGCAATCGTCGTTGTCATTCTATCTGTGCAAATTAATGCATCGGATAATACAGTAGGTGCCACACAATAGCCGGCTTGCACTCATTAAATCCAAGTTTAGTGCAACTGCAAATTATAATTTTGTACTGTACAGCACAATGTACTGTGTTTTTCTTTTTGTATTTTGAAGGATGCACCTTTGAATCATAACCAATTTAAAGGTGATATTGGAATCCAAATAAATAAATAATTGATTGGATGTGGCAGAAATATAATATTAATCAATAATGTTAAATTATTGTATCTAGGGAAATTTGTTTGTAGTTTTTACTAAAATGATTTTATATTCAATTTATTCTCCTATCCAGTATGCTTCTGTTAAATAATTTTTTGTAATTGATATATACTGTTACTGGTACGACTACGAATCACTGCTATTTATACTACAGATAACACATGTATTATATATTTATAGTGAGTTATTGTAATGGGTAATACCAAGAATTGAAGATCTTAAGAAGTAAACTTTTAAGCAATATTTCTGAATAATAAACCATTATCTTATTTTTGTCCACAGTTGTACTTCTTAAAAACCAATGAATGAAATGTTGTTGAAAATAGTGAAAGAAGGCAGAGATTGAATGAAAGATACTGTACATGCAGTAGAGGAAACAAAAGGAAAGCATTCTTAAAAGCTGGAAATAATATAAAACAATTGCTGGTTTTCTGGCCTTCCTATTGTTGAATACTCCCTGGTTTTGATGAGTTTGATATAAGTTTGATTGAATAATAGCTTTAAATTCACTAATGCCCTCCTCTCAAGAGAACTTATCAGGCCTGCCCATCAACATGTATCATGATATTTGGGTCTCACATTAAGTAGACATGTGATAGTAACAACCTTTCATGTTCACGATAAGCCAGATAATACAATGAAGATGCCGAGTCGAAAAGTAATTCTGCACAGAATGACTGTTAGACTCAATAGCTGCATAGCCATATGACAAGTTATGAAAATGAATTTCGTTATTACAGTATAATATATTGTTTAAAATAGGAAAACATCATTACCATTTCATTTTGCATCTGTTGTAGGTTTTTCAGTTACATTAGATTGTTCCTTAGGCGGAGGCGGCGGCTGCTGGACTGTCTGTGCGGGTGTCTGTGCGGGTGTCTGTGCTGTCGTCGGATGAGTCGTCTGTTGCTGTTGTGATTGTTGACTGTGCTGAAGCTCTATTGAGGTAAAGTGTTTCAGTCGTTCCAAGTATTGACTGTACAACTCAACATCGTTGTGTCCAGCGCCCTCGACCCATAGAGGATCGACAGCTCGTGGACACTTTTCAAACATTGCAAGCCCGTGAGAGAAATCAATTACTTCATCTTCTGTTCCGTGAATGACTAGCACAGGGGATGATACCTTGGTTATCTTGTCGATACTAATGTAAACAAAATTATATTAGATCATTTTATGCTCATTGTCAAATATTGTTGAAGACAAAAATGCCTAAGATTATTAAAGCAGTCATTCTCTGATACCAGTATCCAATAAATTTCATGTAATTATACAGTTAGAAAAAATGTGTTTAAAAAAGTTTACTGTACATTACTGTAGTCTATTGTACACATCTTGAATAAAAGTTACCACCAGTCTGTATAGAGTACAGTACTAAGTTTCTTGGCAAACAAATCAGTTTTTATGCAAAATTCTTTTTACTCTTGCATAGAACATCAGTGTACAGTATTAATGGATGTCAAAGTACAATGGTCTGAGCATGGACCTACAGTAAGGTCCATAGTCAGTCCAGACACTCATGTAACTTGGATGAAGATCCAAATCATAGGATGTTTAGAGTTCATAAAATAGTATAATAATGAATATTTAGTTTTTAAGCATTAGCTGTAGTGTATTCTAAATGAAACATCAAAATGAAACTGCAAAATAAATATTTTTCTCTTTTTTCTTTACAGTAATTCAATTGAATATATTAAAACGTGCAGTGTTACCGGAATTGAGTGTAACAGTACAAAATCAAGGCAAAATATCTTGGTATGAATTAACGATAACATCATTGATTGCTGTCATTGTTAAAGTTACAATAATATGATTCTTTATTTAATATATAAACACATTATTTAAGTAAAAATTATTTACATAAATGAATAAACAATTGATTGTAGATATATTGTTAAAGTTACACAATATTATGAATCTTTACGATACTTTAATCTTTATTAATATATAAACACTGTATTTTAAAAAGTAAAAATTATACATAAATTATTATTAAAATATAAATGTATACAATACAAACCTTGGGAATGCATCAAAGCACCATGTTCGTTTTGTCTCTGGGAAAGCGACTCTCATGCCAGACATTAACGGGGAATGCAGGATGACAGCGGCGCACTCGTATCGGGAAGCTAAATCCACTGTCGGCACCGTACCTATACTCTGTCCATATAAAACTATATGTTCTGGACTAATTCCATAGCGAGTCCTTAACGCTTGCCATGCAGCATCAACATCTGCATATAAATTTCTCTCCAATGGTTTGCCCGTGCTAGCTCCATACCCAGAATAATCATAGCTAAATATATTGCAATTAATTCTGGTACCTAGTCCTAGATAGAAACTGCTCATTTGACCAATATCAACTGCATTCCCGTGACTGAAAAGAATGGTAAAATGTGGATTTTGGGAACAACGCACAAACATGCAGGCTACTTTATTTCCACGTTTGCTCCTAGTTGAAAATACTTCAATTGATTCTTTTTCCTTTTCTCCGTATTGCCATTCTGCTCGCTCTGATAATTTTAAAGCAAACTTTGATTCTGTAGTGTCCACAGCAGTGAGTTCATATGTAGGCTCGGGTGGAAGAAAGGCTAACTTCGCTGCGATCCGAGACGGGCAAGGTGGGCAACAAAAGAGACAACACAACTCACCTACGCTTAGCCCATTCATATTGAAAATCGACTCTCTATTCCAAATAATACGACACAATTACTATATATTTTAACTTACAGTTAAGATACATAAAATCAATTAAAAATTTAATAGATATAGAAACCCACTTGATGTAAAAAGTTGAAAGTTATAAGGGAGTTTCTATGTCCTAAAATAAATTGACAAACCGGAAAAGCATGACGTCATTAACAAATAAAACTTTTGCGGCTGCGTAGAGTTTCATTAATCGATTGGTTTTTTGTTAGTGTTTGTTTCCTCAATGTAATTTATTGCCGCCGCAAGAGGACGTGATCACATTTCGGGGAAACAATACTACTACTGTATTTTATTTGTCCATTCAGCCATTCACCTTTTGAATCAATCGCACATACAAAATGCGGTATTTATTAAAATATATATATAGAAACTTCGAAAAGAGTATACATACAAGATACAAAGAACAATAACAAGTAAAATTCTTTTTTCTAAAGCTAAAAAAAAAATTATTAATCTGTTGCCAATCCGTTATTAATTTCATGATAATAATTCTTTCTTTGATTTTTACAGTAACATAATTTTAATCGTATAAGCAGTGTCTTTTTTGTTAAATGTTGAATCAGTTTAACCAAACATTTTAAGTAAATAAACTTCATCCTCAGTCCGCCTTTCTTAGTTGAAACAAATAGTATCATTTTGAGATTCAGTCATTCAATTGACATTCAATTTACTGCATCTACAGTTATGATCATCTCTGGTGCGTTTAATGTTTATTGTATAAGAATACTCTACTCACAAATATAAAAATGAGTCAATAGTCTATACATAATGTTCAGAAATTTATTTAACAAAGAAAAAAATATAGTTAACATCAGGATTTCATAACCTTAGGCCTATATTCAATTTCATGCAAAATGAGTCATATACCTTGAGATACAAATAGTAATTCCAATACCTATCCATGAATTTTTAATGGCAAGGCCTAAATAAAAGTTCAACAAAAATAAAAAATTACAAGTTTTGACATTCAAATATAAGTAGTGGATAATATAAATGTTATCACACCTAGCATTTTAATTCATATAGTACTGTGCTGTAAATACAATCTATTCTTTATCTATGCAACAGGCAATTGTCCAAAGTTAGCCAGTAGTACTAAATTAAGTTCAATTCCAACAAAGAAATTGTGTACATATCCATTGACTTGTGAGTTACTGTTTCCATATCCCCCATTAAAATTCACCATAAAATAATTCCTTTTATATAACACCTATATAAATTCCTGTCATTTGATTGGACGAATGTGGGTCACATGGCGTGCAATAGTACGCACTATTCAACGATCGTTAAATAGTACTTTTTGAAACATTTTTGTGTACGAAAAAAAAACGTCTAGATGTTATATAAAACAAATAATGAATGTTTTGTATTCGTGTAATGGTACAAATAATGGCACTTGGTGAATGATGAAAGGTTATATCAACTCGGCTTTGCCTCGTTGATATAACCTTTCATCATTCACCTCGTGCCATTATTTGTACCATTGCACTCATAAACATTCATTATTTGTATAATATTCAGTAGTCTACAATAGAACTTTCATATATTACTTGTGATCATTATGAATTGGCGTAATGAAGTTGTTGGTCTAAAAGTGATGCTTTCTGATTAGGTGATCAACACTAGGCAGATCATCGTTTGTGATATACTAATAATATACCTAATTCTATACTAATTCTGTATTTTTTTCTGTTTGCCTGATATTAACATGCATCTACCATTACTACCAGCTGCATATCCTATTGGTCAGGTCAAGAAAAATACATTATGTAATTGTTACCTGTCTAAAGCTATGTCTACACTATCAAACTAGTTTGACCAAAAAAGTGTGATGTGCCCAAATATGGTGGTGATATGCCCAAATATGGTAGTGATATGACATCATCATGTCCATATATGGGCACATCAAATTTGTTTGTCACATAAAGTTTGATAGTGTAGACAGAGCTTTACAGAAGATCCATCAAGATTATGTTAATTCTCATTTTTAGAATCTTGTCAATAGAGGCAATATTTTCTGTTTACATAATGTAGTCAAAATTTGTAACCTTAAAATCATGATTAATATTTAATAATTAAGTTATAAATCTACAAATAACATTAATTTAGTCAACTCAAGGTCATAATTTTGGTCAATCAGCATTTCATGTATTGTGTATACAGTACAAAGTTGTTACAGCATTTCATGTAATGTGGTGTATATGATAAAGTTATTTTTAGTTGTGTAAATTTTTATTATTTATACAAGTTGACTTTTAAATGCTTTTTTGTCCATAATACTTGTTTTCTTTTTATGTCTAAATGTATTGTAAAAATAAGCACTTCTAATATCCTCAGTCTACTTTAGTTTGGCAGCTTTCATAGCCTTGCGGGTCTTAGTTGGTTCAGTATCTTGTAATGGTTCCTTGGTTATGATGCCGGTATACTGGTTACCAAGTAGCTCTACCTGTACCTGTGTACCAATCTCTGTCATGGTAGATGGTAAATATGCGTAACAAATACTCTTGTTTAAATAGTGACTAAAGCAACCTGATGTGGTATTCCCTACAACCTAAAAAGCGAAAATGTTAGAACCAGTTTACAGAATAGTTTATGACGTTTAAAGACCCATTCCTACAATGCGTGTTGGGATTTATAGCGGGCCACATAAATTATTAGAATCTTATTTTCACATTTTAACTATTTAAAGATGAAAAAAGTTATCGCAATAGGACCATATAGTATTTATTTCTACATCAAATGTAGTTTCTGACCTTAAATTAGATCCAAAAAACGTAGGAAATTTTGCTTAAAATAATTAATAAATGACCGATTTGATTTTAATCTACCTTCTTCTTTAACTCACCTCTCCATTTATGCGTATTGTTTCGTTTCCTTCAGGGTCAACGTTGTCCGTATCTACTGTCAGTAAAACTAACTTCCTCTTTAAGCCTTCTTCCTTGAGTGCTATTAAAGCATCTTTACCAATGAAATCAGCTTCCTGATAAAACATTATTACAATGTAAAGCTTTGTCTACACCATCAAACTTTATGTGACAAAAAAATGTGATGTGCCCATATATGGACACGATGATGTCATATCATTAAAATAGTTAGGGATATCACTACCATATTTAGGTACATCACACTTTTTATGTCGAACTAGTTTGATAGTGTAGACAGAGCTTTAATCGTGGATTTATTACAGTTTAGCATCGTGAGGTAATTTCCCGATTGATCGTAATCAAAACGGTACTGTATTGTATGATATTTAGTAATTTAAACAAAGAACTCATATAGCGGCAAATGCTGAAAATAATTGAGTGTATAAAAGGCAAAGAGAGAGAAAAAGTCTACATATTATATAGTTTTCCAAGCATACATTTGAGTTTTTTCTAGAATTATTTAACTTTAATTAAATCTACCAACCTTTTTTAACTTGATAAATGGTTGCAGACCTGCTTCTAGTGGGTTGTTATCTGTTAACATCTGAACAAAAAAAGAACAATTGTTTGAATTGCTTCACCACCTCATATCAACACAGTACTCTTGTTATTTGATTGGCTGATTTTTATATTATGTGCTGTTATTTTCTCTTACTGTAAGTATGCAGTCAGCTTGATATCTTTGTGCCATGCAATAGGCAGTTACATAAAGATATTACATAGAGATATTTAGTGAACCATAATAACTCTATGATAAAACTAAACAATTGCACCATCTATAAATTCTCTGCTTTAATGAGTGATTGAAGGAAGTAGGGTCCCCCCTTGATCTACAGTTACAGAGTATGGTACTTACGCATACTTAAAGATGTATTGTCCCTTTGTCAAATTCCAAAAAAAAAAACAAACAAAAAAGATTTCGAAAAAAAGTGGCTCATTTTGAAGTATCATAATAGTTGAAAAAAAATCATTTAACTGAAATACAGACGTTTTTTGGTTCAAAAAATAACTTTGACTTCCAGTCAAAGTTTTCTATCAAAACATATCTCATATTATGAAACGCGCTTATTTGGCTACTCTGTATGCATAATCATAAACTTCCCTGCGATCTGTGTAAAAACACCTTCTTATCCGTGACGAGTTGTAAACAATCCTAATTAACATCATGCATAATTTATACTCATGGTTTCAAATCTTTGTTTACTTTCGCTCGGGATGATTATCCAGACAAAATTAATTTAGCTGTTAATTACGTAAAATTGTTGTTTTTGGCTCGAATTTTCGACTTAAGGTGAATAACTTTAATATTACTTTGATATGGCCAATTTAAATTTAGAATATTTTGACCTTCATTTTTTTGTGTTTCAAGGGACAATACATCTTTAAGATAGTGCAAACAGTTATTCAAAATGTAGTGTAGCCTGCAAATGCTTACCTCTGCTCCCCACATCCTAAATCCTTTCTCTAACCTCATCACATTGATGGCATACGTTCCAAAATCTCCAATACCAAATGGTTCACCAGCCTTCATCAATGTGTCATACAGTTTCGCTGTGTCTCCTTTATCATGATAGAACTCCCATCCAAGTTCACCTAAAAAGAAATAAAAAAAGAAACTTATAGTAAGGTACGATTTTTAATTTTTGAAATGTACAGTATATGTTAATTGACATATTCATATAAGACACATGTGTTGACAATGATGTTATATCTCTTGTACCTGTATATGATATACGCAGTGCCTTCACTGTGACGTCACCTATCTTAATGCTCTGGCAAGTCATAAATTTAAATGCTGCATGACTGACATCGGACTCAGTGACTTTGGCTAGTATATCTCTTGACAGTGGTCCAGCTATACTTAGACAAGCGACATCATCTGTTACATTCTTAAATTGGACGTCATATTTTCCTGCATAAGCTTTTTCTTCCATCCATCTGAAATAGTTGGAACAAATTTAGTTTATTGCATACATCTTATACATTGCATGTTGGAAAAACAGATATGCTTTTAAGTATCATTTGAGATCTGGGTAGTGTTGTGCAATCAGCCATGCATTAGCATTAAGTCAGAATTAAATGCTGGGCCTTGGGTTTTGAAGGTAGGCAATGTATTTCATTAGCGTCCAACAGCGAGTAACATGTCATTGTCAATGACTATTTTATAATTTATGTTGCTTATAAACTAAGTCTCATTAAGAAGGCTTAAGGAGTGAAGTTGAAAGAATGAGTTACAACCCTGGCACTATGTCAGGATTGAACCCTGAACCTTGGGATTGGAAGGTAAGCACATTAACCAACAAGCTACAGCTACACAATTTAATTAACTTATCTCAATAGCTTATATTATAATAAATGTTTGATAATTTTATTGATCTTTTCTACAAATCTATAATGGTCTGAATAGTATTTGGATGGGACACTGCAACTTTGCATGTTACGAAGCGGCTTAGGTTCTACAGATCAGCCACTCTTTAAAATCTCTATACATATTAAAATTCACAATACCATACAGTACCTCAAATCATGTAGTTCGGAGCCTGATCCTGTGATTACAAAATATTTGTTTTCCTCGCCTCTAGTGATAGTTAATTCAGCATAAACACGACCTCGCGGGGTTAGCATATGAGCTACATTTACAGAACCAACCTATTACGGTAAAACATTATAGAATTGAAATTAATTTTATATGTATCTTATCCTGTATCAAACCTCAAAATTATGAATTTTTTGATTTACCTTTGGAAGAGAATTAGCCACAAGTCTATCCAAAAACTTTGAAGCATCATTACCACTGATCTCAATTTTAGCAAACGGTGTAAGGTCAATGACTCCTGCTTTTTCCTTGACTAGTTGACATTCTCGTAGAACCGGTTTGTGCCAGTTTGTTCGTCTAAAACTTGGTTTGTAGCCTGCTTCATCACCCTCAAGTGCAAACCAGTTGGGCTGTTCCCAACCTAAAAAAAATCACATAAAAACAAAAAATAATTGTACTCCGATGTAATTGTACTGCATACCCAACCTAAAAAATGAACATCATTAGTATAATTCAATTGAAACCACCATTACATCCATCTTAATATGATTTAACTATGATAAAAACTACTACCGTACTAGGAAATAGGTTTGTGTCAGGGAATTAAGATCTGCTCTACTCTGAGGCACTTACTGTATTCTCAGGCTCACTGATGCAAAGTAGTGGTTAATTATATATATCATCAATCATCTTATAATCATGACAAGCCATCATATTCATATTATAGTCTTTGGGTCACTAATTACAAGGTAGTTAGATAAGGACATATTAAAGCTCAGGTACAGCCATGAATTTTAAATATAATATCTGGTTAATTGTACATAAATCAAATATTTGTAATAGAAATCAAGATGAAAAAACATGAATTTCCCTCAAAATGGTCAAATACAACATTTCTGCTATAAAAACAAGGAAGATATTTTTTTCAGTAGAGGTAGTACCTCTACTGAATTTACCTATATTTAGTTATCTCTAATAGAGAATAGAGATTTACTGTGTAATTTGACCTATCCCCCCACTTATTTTCAACAAGCTGGTGTAACACAAATAAAATCCCATAAATTATGAAACATACGGGAAACTATAGATCGATAATTATTGGAATGTATGATAAATAGAAATGTTTTGCCCACCTCTGGCCTTTAAACTTTGTTTATAGCATTGTTCTACTAACCAGCATGAAATCCCATCTCGGCACCTTTACGTCTAAGTGTCTCGTAGACTCCAGAGATCCTCTCTGTAGGCCTACCACCTGGTCTCTCCTCTTTAGGATAACCTAGAAGGTTGTTTAAACCGTACGATTCACGGGCCTTCTTGAATATAAATTCATTATTGCACCACTTGCCGTAGCGATTTGGATCGACCTCTATGAGGTCATACGGTGGTTCACCATTCATGATCCAATCAGTGATGTATTTACCAGCCCCACCTGATTGGATGACACCATATCTGCCATGAGAAAAAGTAAAATTTTTAAATTTAGTAACTTAGACACATTTTTAGTCATACTTGTTCTGAAGGGTTTTTGCTTTTTATCAAGGAGGTCAAATGGCAGTCAAACAAGACCATATGACCATAAAGGAAATATGCTATGACCAAGGGTTTGGGAGTGAGCATCGCTTTTCAAACAGTCGTCACAAAATTAATAATATTATTTGTCCAGAAGGAAATTCATTTTGACATACAATTGCTCAATGAGTGGAGTTGTGGCTTGGTGGATATAATGCTGGGCTACCACTCCAAGGGTCCTGGGTTCAAGTACCGTCACATGTCAGGATTTTTTCCAACGACAAAATTACAACTCCAATCCCAATGACTTGTAATAAGACTTTGTTTATGTAGCATCTTGTGTATATGTTTGTCGTGTGAACCTATGAGGGTCCCTAATGATCAGCAAGACCAGAAAACGTTGTTGGCAACAATGGGGATATAATGCAATATACAGTAATTACCCAAAACCACACATGACCCAGTAGTTATGGACACCATAGCATGGCCCAAGCAGTGCTTGATTTTCAGGTGAGTAGGTAATTGGTCCAGCAACCACTGACTGGATGTCACCTTTGGCTAGCACAGGAACCAGCTCCATGGCACTTTCTAGATTGTCGCTAATTCTATCAAGATCACTTTCATACAATTCACGTCCAAAATCTGCATTTAAATTAAAATTATTCAAATAGTTAACAAGTTCAGGCAGGTATTCAATTAATTAATTGACTAGGAAAAATAACAAACTCCTTAGGCAACTCCCCAAAAACAGTTACTGTACCCTCGAACTCTCCTATTAGGACAACTTTGTTAATTTGCCCTGAAGGTACAGTAGTTGTTCTGAAGGTACTTCATCCAAAGTGGGGGAGGACGACGTATTTCCCGTGTTTTCTAGAGTGTAAAATCATATACAGTTTTATTAGTTACGCACCCTTACGCGAAGACGATGACCGGCAGTAACTCTCTCCCTCCCCTGTCTCGTGGCATGTGGCCCTTCTGAATCGCTTGGCTCTGGTGATACACCATAGGCCTAGCCTTCCTAGCTAGGTGCCTCGCATTCAAACGCCACGCATAACGTATTTGCTTTCAACACAGCCATTTTAACCCAATAAAAATGTTATTTCGTTAAACAATTAAATTAGACGTTCAAATATTAGTTTTTAAATTTGCAAATTTAAGTGTAATTTGAATTGTATATTTAAGGTTATAATGTACATTATTTCTAGTCGTTCTTCGTAAACGAGAAAACGGCAACTTTATCGTCCTCAAAAAGAATTTCAGGCTAAGCTCCGCCCACTTTATTAAAGCTCATGCATAAAGTATTCATGAGCACCGTCTTATGGCTTCCCGTCATTTTTCGTAAAGTCCCTGAACCCTGGATTATATTACAAAATGTAATTCATACCCGGTGGAACACCTTCAGTGATCCAATCATCTTGTAACCTCATCTTATGTTCAGTTTCATAAGGACCAACAAGCAGACCAGTCCGCTCTTGTCTTAGGTAGTAGGAGCCATCCAGATCTCGGATTACTGGCAGCTCTTTCTTCAATGCTTTAACCTCTGGAATCGTAGAGGTTACTACGTATTGATGATGAATGGGAACTAGCGGAATATCTACACCAGCCATCTTTCCAATTTCAGTTCCCCAAAAACCTACAAAACATTTATACTCAATTAAAAATTCACAGTATTTTACACATTTTTTAGAACTGGTTTTTACAACTTTTAAATTCATAACAGTTCGTTCATTCATTCATCAGTGGAAAATTACTTCCATTTATTGTCATTTGCATATAAAATATACACAAAAACAGGTAAATAAAAAACTAACAAAATCAATTACAAAGTGTTGTATCACTCTCTTACGGTATACTGAAAAGCATTCAGTGCCCGAACAGCAAGTGGGATAAAAGCTGTTATGAAACCTATTTGTACGAGAGAGTAAGTAAGAGGGTAAGTTTTAATAACCTGTAGCATTGATGACCCGCTTGGCGTTGATGGTACCATGTTCTGTCTCAACATCCCATCCTCCATCTGCCCGCTGAGTAGTAGCCGTCACTGGACAATGTTGATACAAGTCCGCTCCATACTTTCTAGCTCCAATTGCTAAAGCTTGTGTCAGTGAATAAGGATCAATATGACCATCATTGGGATTGAAAAGACCCAATAAAACCTAAAAAAAGACAAAGATATCCATTATTTGAGATCAATCAAAGAAATGATATATTTTTTTTAGGAATTAAAAAATTCAAAAGGGGATATCAAATGTTATATTACATCGATATAAAGGCAATATCTGTTAGCTAAAATGATTCTGTAGTCCGTAGGCCCAGAGTTACTCTACTCCATCTTACCTTAGTGAAGTAATTAAAAATCTATGATTACTTTATATAAAAATATTCATCAAGTACTTAACAAATGAATTCGCAGCACATTTTGTACAAGAGTCATTTCTATCAATTCTTCATCTGATAGATATAAACCTATTCGAAGTCACCATTTTAGAGCAAAGTGTACAATGGGCCAGATGGCATCCATTAAGACTCATGCAATTGTTGTCTTTGCATATTTTTAAACGAAAAAGTTTCCTCTCAGGGGGTTACAAATAATGTGCATGCCACCCACCACTCTTTACCTTTAGGTATTGCCATGACAACACACATTCATTGTACAAGGACAAATCTTCAAACATTTTCGAAAGATAACACAACATATGGCATGTCAAAAATCATATCTTTAAATCACAGTTGTTTTGTAAGAATACATTTTGATTTCTTAGACACACCATACATTTAACACCGGGCACTACAGTATTATTTATTCAAAAAACTTACAGTTTACAGGTGGGTGTTAGACCTTACAATAATGGGTGGGAAACATTAGCTCACTTCCACCCAACACAATTACATCCATGAGTACCTTGTCCATATTTAGCAGTGGATGTATTTCTGGGATTTCCTCTGGTGTTAGGAGCCATTGCGGTGCCTTCTGCCAAGCCTGTCTTTGCATCTGGTAGTGAAACTCATCACAACGCTCTGGAGTGGAGGCTATCCTTAAACTTCCAGGTGTGTGGAACCCCACCTCCTGTCATCAAAATTAGAAGAAATAAAAGTTGTTAAAATGTATAAGAATAGAAACCTTAATATAGTAGATTTGCATTGCAACATTTGTAGCTATTGTGAATTTAAAATGCATGCCCTTGGGTGAAAGTTCACCAATACAAAAATTCTTAGCAGGAGCAATGATGCATGGTGACATGACTGGTTGGCGAATGCATGGGGTATTAAATGCATGTTTAAACCTTCAACCACATTTGTATTGACAATGCTCGGTGACCTTTGCTGAAAAGCAATTTGGAATCACTTTAAATTGCACTAAGTTACATAGACCTGATTCTGCGCAATACATGATCTGTTGTTAAACTGTAAAGCTCTGTCTACACTATCTAACTAGTTTGACAAATATGGTAGTTATAAGTTTTGGTAGTGATATGACATCATCATGTCCAAATATGGGCACATCACATTTTTTTGTCACATAAAGTTTGATAGTGTAGACAGAGCCTAAACCATATAATCTGAATCCTTAAGAAATTAAATTAGGGATGAGAATACTATCTTATGTGCATTGATCTAATATTGGGTCATACTGGGTCATACTGTACAATGTCAGACCAATAAGAATAGCCCTCTTTATTCAAACAATTTAAAAGTGAAATTGTTCTGATTATGGGAGTATCTTTCCATACGTGTTTGATGCAAAAATGACCGGTGTGGTAATGTTTAGTGCTTCACAACATTAGGCTCTATATAAATCCAGGATATTATTATTATTATTATTACTATTGATAACTAAATCATACCTGTCCTGTCTCTTCTTGTAATTCTGAGAACAACCGTATACTGTAATGGTGAATATTTTTCAAATTAATACCTGGATGATAGTATGTTGCAAGACCAGCCTAGAAAAAAAAAACATGCTATCTGAAAGGCATATACAGTAATTAAAATAAACTAGATAATAAATTCAATGACATAAATCTCTTAACCACCATGAACAAGATTGGTAAAATTATGATGACAGTACATGTCTATATGTCTTGCATTTTTGTGAGGGTCCCTCATTTTCAGCTTCCTCTGGACTGACCACCCTCGTACAACATTGTTGAAAAAAATAAAATAAATACAAAACTAGAACTTCTGGATTTTTAATAAACACTGTAGGTAGGCATTAAATAGAACAGACAATGTTCATTACATTGCAAGATTTGAAAGCATTTGCATTTTGTTATGGCTTATCATAGATCTTACAGCATGCCAGGTTGAACCTGCAGTGAGCTCAGTCTTCTCCAAGAGCACTACATCCTTCATGCCTGCTTTAGCCAGATGATATGCAGTGCTGACTCCAACACAACCTCCTCCTATCACAACAACCTCAGCTGTGTCTTTTAAGCGTTTGTTTAGAGGCTTTGTTGTTTTCTTATCACTACTGCAAAGATCAAGACATCATAGAAAAGGTAAGAAACTAACATTAGTCATTGTAAATCATAAAAAGTATTAATTTATTAATTAATATTAGCTTATCATGGCCATGTTATGTCTATGGTATTTTAGTCATTTTATTTTTTATGTATAACAACAAGTGTGAACAGAGTACTCTCAGGATTGTAGCTCTCCAACACTCTAAACCACAAACAAAAAGTAACTGTACATATAATATACACATACAGTAACATATAACCACAAACGCACAGTGAGAATAGTATTTTTATGCTATCAAAAAGTACTTAATTTAATGAAATGATTTTTTCATTTCATTTCATTTATTTCGTCTCACATACTTATAACAAAAAATAACAAACAATAGAGAGACAGGATTCCCAAAAGCGAACTAAATCAAACTATCAAGTGGGTCTCCAAAGCAAAACATAATCATCCGACAATAAAATACAAAATTACAACATTAAAAACAACGTGAAGATTAAAAAATGGGGTGTAATGGGGTGTAGGAAAACACTGCTGTTGTACCATATCTTACACAGGGGTGTCATATCCTAATTGAAAAGAAGGATATGTCTAATACAGTAAATAGGGAGGGACCGACCGGTGTTAGGATGGTCAATTCCTTAAACTACTACTTAAGATGACCTGATGTATGGGCTTTGGTTTACTCTCAATTACCTTTGTGTTGTGTACTTGACTGATTGAGTAGAAGACGTTAAAGGCCAAATGCGATGACTTTGACCTAATCTTGAAAGACTTCTTACTCGTGACATAGTCCCTGCCATATTGAAGCTTCAATTCTATAAAAAAACATATTGGTATGTGTTCATTGTATAAGTGTAAAATAACATCATGTAAGTACTGTATTATCATTTGCTTCTGTACCTTGAATTTAAGGTTGATTTTGTAGCAATACTCCGGTCACTCCGGGTATAAATTGTCTTATGTTTATTGACAATAACCCCACTTAAAAGCATTAAACAAGTGGTGCTACATGTTATGTTATGTTTCATGTTTTAAGATAGGAATATTTTACCAATTTTCAATGACTTACAAATGCATTGCTAGCATGTAACTATTCTTATAAAAAAGTATTTTCCTGTGTAAAATATTCATTTATAAATTATATACTTTTGTAAAAAATGCCTAAAAATATGTTATTTTATGTTATTATAATGTGTAGGTAATGTATTTAATACAAAATCTGGGGCTACCCTTTAAAAGTGTGACTCTTGCAATAAAGGATGACCAACTTATAAAGTAGATGTGCAACAATACAAACTAAACCAGTTGTGATAACTCTGGTGATTACAACAAATTATAAGTGTTTTTTAAACAACTATACTAGCCTAGTATTAGTAATACAGTAATAATTTAATAATAGTTACATCAGTGTATATGTTATGCGCGATTTGCCCAATTTAAAATTGCGCGAAGAATTTATGTTGTGTATTATACACATGTTATCTTCGCATTTATTATGTTTCATTTTGAGTTATTAGTTTCGAATAAATTATTATTGTTAACCGATCGTCGACGTTTAGCACGCATTCTGGTAGAATTCTGCTGCGCAATTTGACAATTTTACAAATTGTGCAGCGAAATTTGAAATTGCGCAAGGATTTTCTTGCGCAATTTGAAATTGCGCAAGAATTCTTTGCGCAATTTCAAATTGCGCAAGGAATTTTTTGCGCAACCTCAAATTACGCAAATCGTTCAAATCGCGCATAACATATACAATAGTAGACAAGTTAATTAAAGGTATACAATATAGATCATTTCGAGTTTGCAAGGCCAATGACATATTTATTAATAATAATTATATTGGCAGAAGCAATAATCTCCACCCACCAGACCACCACCATCAATCATTCCACGCGTGCGCCCAGCCACCCATCTTCCACTTCCATCTATATATATTCTATATCTTGGTTTAGCCATACTCCATGGTTTAGCATAATGACTGCAGGTCAGTCAAGCCAATACTGTATTTTACTCTAATTAGTATTAAAATATGTCTACACGTAGGCCTACTACTAGGCTCTACATAACATTTTGAAATAGCTAGGCTAAGCTTATAGTTTTACCTCTACCTAATCCAGGGACGTAAATCTCTGCTCTGCATACAGATGCTATATTTTTGATCAATGGTTTACTACTGGTTCATTCCAGTTCTTTTTCACTTCGTGGTTGTGTTGTTGTTTTGTTTTTCTTTCGACCTCGAAACTGAGGTCATATTGCATGGTTCAGTGATCATGAAATAAAAAGTAAACCCTAAAATGTTGAAAGATTTTAAAAATTTATAATTTAAACCGTTTAGTAGTGGGTCGACTCCAGCAGTTTATATTTGTTATGTAAACAGGCCTATAAGCATACATTATTTTTGAGTGGTTTCAGTTGCTGACAAGAAGAAGAACAGCCCCGCCCATGTCGCGCCTTTCTTTTTGTTTACTTGTACCACACTACGCACATGTCTCACACTGATATACTGCCCCCTATAATACTAATCACACGGCAAAAAGATCGGACTCATGGGGAATACGCGTTGTTCGGAGTAGTGGTTGTTCGGACTACCCAGTAATTTTTCTAGGCTGCTCTTTTGGCCACACTACTCGACGACATCGACAATCAACCCAGCGGATAGATAGGCTCGCGCGCGGCGACATACGATCTGAAACACAGTTCAGATCGGGTAGTAGAGGAGCCATTTGGACAAAGATGGCACCGTCAATGAGTAAACTTTTGTATAGCCCAACGTCGGCTGTAGCAATATCAAGTGCTTTTAGCATATATTACTTAGCGAAAAGATTGGATAATTCGAAGGACAACAAAGGGAGGCGGAAACGAACTGAAAGGTAACACTTTTATTTAGGCTAGGCCTAGGCCTAGCTAGGCTAGCCCTTAAGTAGGCTAGATAGCCTAGGCCTAGATGCCTATCTTGCACGCCGCCAGGTAGACAGGTTGTTACCTGGCGTGACCAACTTAACTGTCATGCCGGCGGCGGCTGGGGATTCCCTGGCATTAACCGACGTGATTCTAGACTGTGCAGTAGGCCTAGCTAGGCTTATGCGGCTGCCTACAATATAAATTTTTCTTTCGATTTAAAAATTGATTATTTTTTAGTACTTAACATTAAAAGAATTTGTTTTGTTAACCTATTCTGTTTTGTTGATTGATGCCGTGCCTTGTTTATGATTTTTTAATGTTACCTGGAAATTGAATAAAATAAAATAAAATAAAAAAAATTATTTGCAATGTCATTGGCAATTGCTTGTTGTGTTGTAGGCCTATGGTGCCTAGTCTAAAATAGTAAAATTAGGCCTAGCTAGGCCTATAGCTTTACCTATTGTTGATATTATTATTTAATTTTATGATTGTGTTAAAAAATTTAACAAAATAATATGGATATTTTTTACAGGCTCTTTAATCTGCAGGTACATTGATTCATAATATAAATAATTACGTTTAAATATGCATGCATATCTATTTTTAATAAATAAGTATTTAATTAAGTACCAGCAACATGGAGTGGTATTATTGGTAATACTATTGTATAAGCAAGTAACTGCACCTCACACAATTTTACTAAATGAAACTCTTTTTTTTTTTATTTCAGTATATCAGAAATCCCTGTGGTGCTTCAGGTATAAATCATTACTGTTTTTTGGGTAACAATAACATTTTAACAAATAATATGACATAATATAGTAAATCAGACCTGCCAACCCATGGGTCATAAATGAAATTGCTAAAAAAAGTTCCCAGATTGAATATTACCAATGACGAAAAAAAAAACAACTATAACTCTAACTATTTGCTATCTTAAATCTGCCCGGCCGTTAGTGGCAACATTCAATTAAAAAATATGTTAAATTTTTTTTGTGACGGAAGGGACATAAATATACCTGACATTCTTTTGACCCATTTTCCATTTAGAAAATTTGTTTGTTTTTTTTAGGGAGGAAAATCAAAAGCACAATCAAAAGAAAAGGCTGCTGTAGATTCTGTATTTTTCAGGTAAGACTTTTAGCAAAAAGTATTATCCAAAATCTACACAAATTGTTGTTTTCTGTATAATTGACAGTGAATAACATATTCATAAAATAGAATAAACACTGTAAGCATTCTATTGTATGCCTGCAAAAACTTACAATGTTAAGAATCAATTAACACATTAGTATTAAGTACCTGTTCCGTTCTATTCAAGATTCAAGAAATTTTATTTGTCCATAAAAATGGAAATTCACTTTGCTTGGTAGATTAAAACAACAATATTGCAACAATTTAAAAACGTGCAGTATTATAACAGATTAAAAATACAAGATAAAAA
This sequence comes from Antedon mediterranea, assembly GCF_964355755.1. Classification (NCBI taxonomy): domain Eukaryota; kingdom Metazoa; phylum Echinodermata; class Crinoidea; order Comatulida; family Antedonidae; genus Antedon; species Antedon mediterranea. Next base: position 20,487,487 of record NC_092675.1, read on the forward strand.
GTTAAAAATACTGTTAAAAATGTAAAACTATTAAAAATTGCATTAACGTCTTACATTAGAATTAAAAATTGCATTAACGTCTTACATTAGAATTAAAAATATGAATGCTATTTACAACGAAGGATTTTCTAGTTCTACAAAGATTTGCTCTTGGAGGTCGTAGCCTAATGCCTGATCTATTTAAGTTATAACAATGTAACGGATGAGTGGGGTCTTTCATAATATTGTTTACTTTTTTTTTAGAATACTCTTTTCATATATAAATGAACAAGGCGTAAGATCAGCTTTAATAATACGTTGTGCAATTTTACGTGGTCTCTCAATATTTTTCTTATCATTATCTTTCTATGCTATTATCTGAAGTAATACTAGTTCCTATGTATTGATTTCAATTTTTTTTTTACATTTTTTTTTAACCATATTTTAATGAGGGTAATCCATCCATCCATTGCTGATCATTAGGGACCCTCAGAGGTTCACAAGACAAACATATACAAGATGCTCTACATAAACAAAGTCTTAGGGAGTGGAGTTGTAATTTTTTCCTTAGAAAAAAATCCTGACATGTGACAGGACTTGAACCCAGGACCCATAAATTTGAATTTCATTTCAAATAAACATTTATTTTCTTTTACATCATATAAAATAGAAAACAAGATATACTGGTATAATATGTAACAGCAGCTCTCTTTTATAAATATGTTTTTTTTCATTTTGTAGACGATTATTTTCAATTATTAAGATATTAGTACCAAGGTTAAAATGCAAAGAAGTAAGTATTTTCCAAGTTTGTTTATTTGGTAATACATACTGTATATATATACAGCTTATTTTGATATGACGTATATAACATCACATGGGTATTGTTTTACTTTCATATGCATATGAAAGTCTGTTCCAACGTAACATTGAGGTGCCGTGCAAACATTTGAACTAACTGCGGGCTGGTAGCATGAAATCCGAAAATAACCTTAAAACATTAATATTTAATATCCAAATGTTGAATTAACCACATGTCACTTTTAAGTTGCTTTAACTTTTTAAAACTAATTTATGTTCATATTATATATACAGTCTGTGTTCTACATGTTTTATTTGGAACATTCTGTTTAATTACTACTCTGTTGATACTCCTTATAATTTATGTAGTGGCAGTAAAAAATAATTGGTAGGTTATTTTAATATCCTGTTAGATTATAGATTATTCACATAGGGCTTTTATTGGTCAAGTGGTTTAAATTGTTAAATTGTATTTTACAAAAGATTATGGCGTGCAGGATTAAGAATTTCTTTTTAAATCATACATACTTGTCCTTGACTTTTGTTTTTCATAGAAAACTATAATGTATTGTATTAGATGGACTTTAGTAGTAGATTCTTATTTATAGATTTGGGTTTTTTTTTTAGAAATGTATTAAAATATTATTATTTTGAAAAGGTGTGCTACAAATTACACTCCTCAACATACTGTATGTGCTGTAGGTATGCTGTTTGTATCTTGGTGTGTAGAAGCCTACAAAATTGAATTGTAAATGTAAATGGCACACATTTATGTGTGTGATTGCACTCGCATGCCTCAATCTCTTACGGGTGTATAGATGTGCTAAGAGAGGCCTGAGGTCCGAGATAGATCACACTAGATTGGATCACTGTCTCGAAAAGCGGACCTCTGGAAATAATACTTTCTCAAAATTTGGACCGGTCATGTGGAACGAACTCCCGTCTGTGATCCGGGAACAAACCACGGTTCTAAAATTTAAAAAAGCCCTCAAAACACATCTATTTCCTAAGAAGTGACTCATTGTTGGGTCTGCTGATGTAAAGCGCTTTTATCATTTTATACTAATTTGGAAAAGCGCTATATAAATAAAATAAGAATAATAATAATAATATTAAATGAAATGTTGTTACATAATAATAATAATAATTCCTGTATACAAATCATAAAACTGTTATTTTTACTTTTTTTTTTATTTAAACAAAAATGTTATTCTGTCAAGGGGTTCCAAAAGAAGCCAAAAATCTTCTAAACAAGGATTAAGCGTGTCACTCAAATTTAATGGTTACAATTTTTGTTTTCAGACATTTTATTTACTAATAGTGGCTGCTTCCTTGGCTGCAAGAACATATTGTGATGTTTGGATGATTCAAAATGGAACTGCCATAGAAAGGTACATTTTGGGTTTTGTAATTAGCAATACTATAATTAAAAATTAACAAACAATACTTACTTCTTGGTCTAGACTCGGATATCCAAGTGCAAAGAGCTCTATCCCAATCTATGAGAAAAGTCAAGAGACCAACAGGAGGCCCCAAACTCGCCCCCAGAATCTGGCTATGAAAAAAAAAATAAATAAGTCTATGTGCACACCCTGGGCAATACTCACTCTGATTGGAGGAGTTAAGTGCGGTATGTCATAAGACGTACTGTACAGTGTTCATAATGACTTACTATTCACAATACATATTCATTTAATTATTTATGCTCTTGTAAATGAAACAATGCATAATTTTTTGCTAAATAAGAATTTAAATCATCTTTTATACTTTTTCTTTTAGCTCTATAATTGGTCGAGATGTTGGCTTATTCAAGAAATATCTTTTTAATTTCATTTGTGCCATGCCAGCTGTAAGTATTCTGAAAGGTGTCAGACTTCACCCATTGTTTATTATCGAACATATGTAGGTAGGCCTAGGCCTAGTCAATTTGGTATTGGATATCCCAGATGGTGTACGCTCAAAGATTTTAATATTATTATTATTACCTTATACAGCGACCTCTATATAATTGTTAATTATTATAGCACACCCTCTATTGTTTATCCAAACATTTTTTTTTTTCAACTTGGGTCCTCTGGTATGTGTAGTATCGAATCAAATTGGCCATTAATTTTAATTGTTCATTCATTCTTTTTTCAGATATCACTGATAAACAACTTGCTAAAAGTAAGTCTAAATTTTAATTTGCAATTACTTGTAGAAACAATAATAATTAATTATATAGAAGATTGGACATATTGTTATTGCTATTGCCTCTTTTTAATACCTTTTTTAAACAATAATTATTTTGTTTTTTTAGTATGGATTGAATGAAGTAAAGTTATTATTCAGAACAAGGCTGACATCATTCCTCTATGATCAATACCTCAGGTAATTTTAATAACACATACATAAGTTATATTATATTTAATAATCAAACTTTTATGTACTCTTGTGATGTAGAAGCGTTAGGCCTGGCATATTCCTAGTCTGCGTTATAACTAAGAATCACTTGGGTGTTTTTAATTGTTAGTTTGACATCATTTAAGTGGTTATTTGAGATTTGTTCCATTTCTTCTGCTCAGAAACTTATTCAAATTCTCTCAGCAGAAACAACCTCTTGCTGCTGTTTTATTCATTTAATTCCCTCTGCATTGGCTTGCTATTATATAATTTTATTACATAAACAAACATATCATATTTCCTAATGCCGTAATTATTTACAGAGGGTTCACATACTACAAAATGAGCAACCTTGATAATCGTATAGCAAATGCTGATCAGCTATTAACGCAAGACGTGGAGAAATTCTGCAACAGTGTAGCTGATTTGTACTCAAACTTAAGCAAGGTAAATATCTTTATAATATACAACTCATCTGTTTGTATTTTAAGATTATGTTTAACATCAATAAATATTTAAATTAACACAAGCTCAGAATAAATTGTTAAAATGTAGGTAATTTAGAAAGGATATCAATAAATATTTAGACATTAAAGTAGTTTGACAAAAAAGTGTGATGTGCCTAAATATGGTAGTGATATGCTAAAAAATGATATAACATCATCATGTCCATTATGGGCACATCAAATTTGTTTGTCACATAACATTTGATAATGTAAACAGAGCTTAAGATTTGTTATCGGGAGTGTATCCAGCACTAAAGCCCTGTCTACACTATCAAATTTATGTGACCAAAAAATGTGATGTGCCCATTTATGGACATGAGGATGTCATATCACTACCATATTTGGGCACATCACACGTTTTCAATCTATTTTGACAGTGTAGACAGAGCTTAAGAGTGCGTACTCCTCCATTTTGACAGTTTAAATGAAATTATGAACTACTTTTTGATACTATTTTTGACAGACTTTTGTATGTTAGCGCTGCCCCATTAAATAAATCTTGGCCATATTATAAAATTCAAAATGCTGTCCTTTGGAAATCACAATTTTGATATTTGGCAAACCATAATTTGGAATTCTATACTTATTTCTTCTTCAGCCCTTACTTGACATCTTGATCTACACCCGTGTATTGGCATCATCTATAGGTGCTCAAGGGCCAGCTTTCATGTTGCTATACTTAGCTATATCTGGCCTAGTACTTACAAGGTATGTTGTATTCATAATACTTGCCGATTCATATTTTTAATTATCTTTAATCAACAACTCGTAGATGTCAATTAAATCAGTTATGTTACTCGTTGTCATTTGTGGTCAGATTCTGCTTAGCAGAAAATATTTGTTGCCATTAATTTTACTGCAGTCTGTTATCAAAGTCAAAATAACCTAAGCCACACCTGACCTAAGCAAGTATTTTTCCGGAAATATTGGATGATGTTAGAGTCCATTTTATAATCTAAATAGAACTGGTTTGATAGATAAAATGGCTTTGTTTTTCATTTAAGCACATTTTAACTATCCTGACTTAAGCAAAAATATGTATAAGGTCCAGCCCTGATGGGGACTAATTATGCATACAGTTTTAAAATGAAGCAATCCACTTTTATAAAAAAAAATGTCTTCACTGCAAATATATAATATCGCATTCAATTATGATTTCATTTTTGACTGATAGACTACGTAGGCCTGTTGGCAGGATGACTGTACAGGAACAACAGTTTGAAGGAGAGTTTCGATTTGTCAATTCTCGCTTGATTACAAACAGTGAAGAAATTGCCTTCTATCAAGGTAACAAGTGTGAAAGGAGGACTATTTATCACACGTTCAAGAAATTGGTATGATTGTGTTGTAGCTCTTTAAATACTCTATGTGGTATAATTCTGGTTGAAAGCCTTTTAAACCAAGAAATATGGAATCATTTTGTTACATTAATTATATACATTAGCCCCATGACATTTGCAATAAGTAACACACCCTCCTTGTGTTTAGAAGATATCCGAGTAGAACAAGCAACATGCAGTTAAAAAAGGTTGTCTTTTTATTGGATAACAATGTATCTTCTGATGTTTTGCCTTGCCATACTAAATTAGAATCTTCAGAACCAAACCTATTTTGTATAAGGTTTTTCTGTACAATATAACTATTAAATTACCTTGCAGTTGATAGAACTTAAAATGCTAAATTGTATCCATGAAATATTTTTTGGAGATATTTCATTTATGTCAGAACTATAACATGTCAAAACATTTCTTTAATTTTTCACCATTTTTTTTAGGTTGATCATTTACATCAGTTTATTTTCTTCCGCTTCTCAATGGGTTTTATTGACAACATAATTGCAAAATGTAAGTTAAAATTGCAATTTAAGTTGATGTTTACTTAAGATGTCCCTGTGACCTGGTTCAGAGTCTCATTCTATCAATCCATCATCAAATATTGATTATTTTTCTTTGGTGTTGTCTGCTTATTAATATCTGTGAGAACTTAGTACACTTTTTTTTCTTTTATCACTGTCATATTTCTTTATTTGCTACTGACCATTTGAACTGACAAGTAGCATGGTATACTATTATAATCTTTTTAATTGTGTTTATTGACTTTCTTTTGATAGATATTGCAACTGTTGTTGGGTATCTTGTTGTTAGTAGACCATTCCTAAACCTACAGCACAAACCATTCTTGCATCTTAATCACTCAGAAATCATGGAGGTAAGTTGTAGATTATCAATACATTAGAAAAATGTACATAAGATTTATATCATAAATATAATGACTAGTGTGTAAGGTGCATTAAGGGTAGGTGAAAATAGGGGTGCCCTAAAGGAAGAGTTCTACTGTAGTACTACCAGTCATATTAAATGGTACAGTATGTTACATTCACCTAAAAGTTATTTTGTTCAGAATAAAAGAAATGTTTTTTGAGGATAAATGTATTGTAAATAGAGCAGAAATCTTATACAAAAATGATACTACTTAAAACCTTATTTTACCCATTAAATCTTATTATTTATATTATTTTAATATTGTTAATTATACTTCTCCTTGAAAACTTACATAACTTTGATAATTTTTTTAATGTATTTTTTATTTATTATGTAACAATGTATTTTGTTTTTAATGACAATTTTAGTCAAACCTCCTTTTAAAAAAAATATCTATTATATAGTATAAGTGACTTGTTTAATTTACTGCAATTAAAACTAGATGTTATTACACTATATATAACTGGATGTAATAATACATTGTCTTTAATATTTATTGTTATTTAAATTTCTAAATCTGTTCAATAAATAATCGTCTATTACTTTATTTAGACATACTACAGATCAGGTTACATGCTTTTTAGAATGGCCATGTCAATAGGTCGTTTAGTACTTGCTGGCCGAGAGGCCATAAGGCTGGCCGGGTAAGTTGTCAGCCACGCAATGCCTATCCTTATGTATACTTTAGTGCATCGTTCTAACATTTGTGTTTGTGTATTTCATGTTTATCGGCCTAAAGGGCTGGCTGTATGTTTTAGCATGACTGTAGCTATTGCGTTTACTGCAGTATATTTGTTATTTACTCCAGATCTATCTATCTATCTATTTGATACTTGGTCTATGAGTCTTTATTTTTTTGTTCGGGAGTTTAAGAGAACTAAATATATACTAAATATTTGTATGTAATTAACCTTGCAACAATTTGTATACAAAAACTATAATTTTTGTTAGATTAACAATATTGTGCAGTAGATATTAAACTGCAATAAATTTACTGTTAACAAATTACTGCAGTAATTACAATCACTACAGATAAATTTAGCAATTTTTAGATCATACATAACTAATTACAATGAATTATAACAACATCATTTCATTTTGTCATCAACTAGGAATATTATCAGGCGGGGAGAATGTTGTTACGTATGGCTCAGGCAGTCGGGAGAATTGTTCTCGCTGGACGAGACATGACACGATTATCAGGGTGAGTGTTTAATTGGAGTTTTAGTGACAAAATTGTGCTGTTCCCGACTGCCAAAGTGAATACTTTAAATGATTTGAGAATTGTATGAAAACACTAACATATTTACACTAAACACTACTGTTTTGTTTGCTTTTGTAATGTACTGTATTGTAATTTAGTGCTTTTAATATTGCTTTATTCAATTGTAATGTGACATGTTGACATGTATTGCGAAAAGTGACATTGTGACATTATCTGCTTGCTAGCAATCCTACCTTTTCAGCACACTAAAGTTTGTTGTTATTTTAAAGCTCTGTCTACACTCTCAAAAAAATTTGATGTGCCCAAATATGGTAGTGATATGCCCATATATGGTAGTGATATGCTCAAATATGGTAGTGATATGCTCAAATATGTTAGTGATATGCCCAAATATGGTAGTGATATGCTCAAATATGGTAGTGATATGCTCAAATATGGTAGTGATATGCCCAAATATGTTAGTGATATGCCCAAATATGATAGTAATATGACATCATCATGTCCATATATGAGTACATCACATTTTTTTTGTCACATAAAGTTTGATATTGTAGACATAGCTTAACACAGTATACAATGGTATGGTGTATAATGTTGGTAAATTGATTATTCTGCTAATGTTGTTCATTTTTTTATCAACTGCTCAAAAATAGTGAACATCCTTTTAAAGTGAGCTATGACATTGTTTAAGGAACCAGGCTATTGACTGTTCAAGTCATGCTTGCAGAGCAAATAGTCTTAATTTTTGCTGTCTTTAACTTCCTTCATGGTCAAAGTTGACGATATATGAACAGGGTTCAAATATGTGGTATTTTTATTGATTATTTTTGTCTCCAATACAAAAGGTTTACAGCTAGGGTTACAGAACTAATTACTGTACTGAAAGACTTGAACACTGGACGCTATGAACGTACCATGGTATCAGCTACGGGAAAAGGTATTACAATGTTTATGCAAAGTTAAGCTGTGTTTTGTATAGCAATGATGATAATGCAGGGGTGCCGAAAACAGCTTGAATGAGGGCTGAGTGTATTAAAACTAGTTCTTGTCTGGCATGTGGCTTGATAAGTCTACTTAATTCCACGATCATGCATTATCTGAGCTTAATTAGCATATATTATTCTAGTGTTACTTAGTATAGCTTAATACAGTACTTTTTTTCTTTTATAATTTACAAAACAATTTCATAGATGATAAAGTAAGTTAGTAAAAGTAAAGTATAGATAAAACATACAGTACATAATAGCATAAATTTATATAAATTTCTGTTTTTCTTGTGCCCTCTTCAATAGCCTAATGTTGTATTTTTCTTCCTTTAGATTCTGATAGTGAAGAGGACAGTGAACCTTTAGTACCAGGAAGTGGAGAAGTTATATTTAAAGATGATGTTATAAGGTAATAGAGAGAATATGGTAGTATGAGCAGGTGTGGCTAAATTGCTACATTGAAATGTTACATTTTAGTGTTAGGTTGGATAGTAAGTAATGTAATCAGCAATGCAGAAAGCATGGTATATACATTTACTAATTTTTACTTCCAAATGTAAAAAAATCCTGAATCGTCCATTTTTATAATATTATACGGACACCTTCAAATCAATAATCTTCTTCCAGAATTCAACATTTGAAATTGTAAATTTAACACAGTGGAACCGTAATTACGTAGCCATTATATCGGCAAGGGTTCGGGGCTCACTCGCTCCATGGTTCTGGTGGTAGAACAAGTCTTCTCGGATAAGGACTATAAACCGTAGGTCCAGTGTACACATCAAGCTCATGTGCACTTTAAAGAACCTAGTACATCTTTCGAGACGAGTAGGGGGTTACCCCGGTGTACTAGTACATCACAGCCACTGATCATCAACTGGGCCCTCTGGGAGACCAGACCAGTCTTTGACTGAAGAGGTCGCACAGTATAAATATAAATAAATAAATATTTAAAAACAGACATGGGATACATTATTTAATATTTTAAAAGCAACATATAAGAACATCAAAAATACTATAAACATTACTTATTCAAAGTTGTCTATTTTTGATAATTTTCATTCTTTATAGATTTGATAATGTACCTCTTGTGACGCCAAATGGTGATGTACTTGTTAAGGGCATGACCTTTGAGGTCACTCGTGGCATGAATGTACTTGTATGTGGACCAAATGGGTGTGGAAAGAGCTCACTCTTCAGAATTCTAGGAGAGGTATAACATTTTATTATACAGTACTGTCAATTTATCCTATTAATATCTGTTTGTATACTTTGGGCATATTGAAAGACTGTAGTAAGAATGGGACTGCAATATACAAAACTAGAATACGGTTTTATGTATATTTAATACTTTTTTTTCTCTCTTAATGGTAATTTTTTTTTTAAACCAGGAGAAATGATAGATGACTCCAAATGACCACATTTATCCACTCCATTTTTGTGATATTTAATTGGTTGGTTTAATACTTAATTTTGTCTTTATATTTTTAGCTATGGCCATTGTTTGGTGGTACAATGACAAAGCCTGAAGCTTGTAAGCTGTTCTACGTTCCACAGGTTTGTATTTTGTAAAGCTATGTCTACACTATCAAACTTTATGCGACAAAAAAAAATGATGTGCCCATATATAGACATGAGGATGTCATATCATTACCATATTTTAACACATCGCACTTTTTTGTGTTTGATAGTGTAGCTTTGCTGTACCATTTTGAGAGTTTGAGAGCCATCAAATTAGAACTAGGATAGTTCCCAAATTTGTGGGTATGTGTATAACAAGTTTGAAAGTTCGATTCATCATTATATCTGTATATTTCTTTACCTGTTATTTGTAATTGTAGAGACCATACATGACATTAGGAACACTACGTGATCAAATCATATATCCAGATACTAAAGAAGATATGATGAGAAAAGGAGTTACTGATCAACAATTAGCAGAGTCAATGGAAAAGGTAAATAGTTCAAACAGGTTGTTATTAATCCCATGTCCAAGTTTAAGCTCTGTCTACACTATCAAACTTAATGTGACAAAACAATTTGATGTGCCCATATATGGACACTATGATGTCATATCACTACCATATTTGAGCACATCACACTTTTTTGTCAAACTAGTTTGATAGTGTAGACAGCGTTTTAGATAGTATAGCAGTGCTATCCATTTAATAACAAAACACTCAAGTATAACCTTGCCATTTGATTGATTTATTGCACATCATGTGCATTATTTTGTTCTATTCAATGATAAAGTGAGATTCAATGGTTCTATTTAATAACCATTTGTTTGTTTACTTTTAAGGTTCAACTTGCAAACATTCTTGATCGTGAAGGAGGATGGGAGGCCATACAAGACTGGATGGATGTGTTGAGTGGAGGAGAGAAGCAGAGAGTTGCCGTAAGTAATTGTATAGTTTTTTTGTGATAGTACATTTAGAATAGCTGTACATTAGAATAGTTGTTTACATGTGTTTTAAGCTATGTCTAGTTTGACAAAAAAGTATGATGTGGCCAAATATGGTAGTGATATGACATCATATATGGGCACATCACGTTTTGTTGTTACATAAAGTTTAGCTTGGTGATTGTTACGTAGAAAGTTTTTGTTTTATTTAGTAATTTGCCTTTGAATTATTATATTAATTATGATTATCTTTAATATTTACAGATGGCACGTCTTTTCTATCACAAGCCCCAATTTGCTATCTTGGACGAGTGTACGAGTGCAGTTAGCGTTGACGTTGAGGGCTACATCTACAAACACGCCAGGGAAGTCGGCATCTCGTTGTTTACGGTCTCTCATCGCAAGTCACTGTGGAAGTACCACGAGTTCTACCTGCAGTTTGATGGACGTGGCGCGTATGAGTACAAGCGTATAGAAGACAACACGGTAGAGTTTGGCTCTTAAGCTACACATTGTCAACCTTAGTAGCAATTATATCTTAGTTTAAATACTTGTGTGTGGATATAGATTGTCATCTGAAATTAACGAAAAATTCATTCAACATGAATGTATGTGCTTATTTTTAAGTATAACAAACATTGAGCATTTTTATTGATTTGATTAATTGATTCATTAAATGTTACCTTATTTTTTAACTGAACAATAATAAATTAAGTATCTCTGGATGGTAGACAGATGTTCCATGAATTTGTAGCTATTGATTCGTAGCACAACAGCTGGCGTTTTTATAGTATGACATATTGTTTGAAGGTTTGCATGGCGAAATCAAATGTTGATATAAAGTGTGCGGTACACCATGTGTATTAGTTCTGAAAAGAACTGTTGGGTTTCTTGACATTTCGATCAATATACTTTGATCGTGAGGAGTGAGAATGCAGAAAGAACAGAAAACTTGGTATATATGTGGAATAGGGTGGGACTGGTTTGAAAGCTAGAAACAATAGCAAGTTCACACAAGCTGTCTAAAACCTAGACTAGATTGTAGTCTATAATTTTAAAAATAAATAAATTATGAAGATTACATTGGCTTTCATATTCATATGTGTCAATCATTAATGCTCTTGTAAATTGTTATATTTCAAAATGATCATTTAAAAAAATTAATTAGTTTATTATTTTCAAAGGACAGTATATCCTAATAGAATTTTGTGCCTACATATATTAATTATGCGTGCCATATTGAAACATTTTAATTATGATTTTTATTCATTTTATACATATGCTGTGGATATTGTAAAGCTATGCTTTTAATATATTTTAATTATTTAATACTGACATGTAATTTCTATTAATCATTTGAAGTCTTGGGAATTGTACATTTTGTTATGTGTGGCCATGGCTATGCGAGACACACAAGGAGAGGATAGGTAGTAAAAGTGAACAGGATGTATTACGGTAGGTCCTTGAATCAACTGCCAAAGCCCATCCTCCTCCTACACAATATTTGGTGAAGTTTAGGAAGTAGGTGGGCTTATACGTAATGATGAAAATTCATGCAAGTCAACTGTACCCATAATAAGCATATACCATTTACAGTGAGATTATACCTCAGACTGGGCTTATATCTGAGGAAAGATTAAAAGTGAATATATCCTGGTGTTAGTAGTTTAACCTTTTTAATAAGAAACATTTATGGACTTCAAAATCAAATTTAATCTATTAATATTATTGGTGTATTAAAATGTGTTTGCAATATAGAGTAAAAAGTAATTATAGATTTGTTGATTTTTGTATTTTCAATGCATTGTAGATTTCAATACCTCAATCCCATAATACTTAAAGGTAAAATTGAGCTTTGTTGATATATAAATATTTTTTATATTAGGTGTTAAGATATGCTCTAATTAAAATGTGATTTTGATTTATAGGATAGTACTATAATAGTACAGGTCATCTGTAAAATTTACTGATTACGTTTTTTAAAAGAAATCTCTAGTCACAAAGGGATAGTGTATACATAAATTTATCAAATTTGATATTATAATGTAGTAAAAATGTATTAGTCATTAATTGAAAAGCTTGTCGTCCACTTCTGGTTTGTTTGCGCAACATTCCATATTTTGTTAAAAGTATACTTGCACATATTCTCCCTCGTTTCATTCAAATACAGATACTGTATATACAAATGTATATATAATATATCTTGTATGGATGTGGGAATACCAGTGAAAAACCTATTCAACATAATGAAGGTTCTCCAAACACATTGGGACTCGTTTGTTTTACGAGAAAGTCTCCTTTAAAACGGTGTGTCCTACTGTAATTCACTATTTAACTCTTCTATTTTCTCTACAATTGAGCTCATTATGTTATCAATTTTAGGTCACTAAAATATAGATTTTGGATGAATTCTTAATAATTAACACATAATATTTTTACACTGCCAAAATACTGAATATTTACTACAATGTCTGGCTTTATTTAATTCTATCTTTATTTGAAAAAAACTTATCAATAAAATATTACTACAATCGCAAAGTGCATATTATTTTGTCTTCATGGATTCATTATTATATAAACTAGATGGCACGCTCGCTTCGCTCGCGTACCATCTAGGTCGTGCCCACAGATGGTTCTCGAATACACAGTATTTCCAGCGAGAAAAAAATGGAGATTTCAAATGTACGTACCGCAGGACTATAATACATTGTCGTTTACAGAAACGAATAAATATACACAATGATTTATGTAGTCAACCAAAATTAGCACCCTGGGAATTACTTCCGAGAGAGAAACAAATTTTTTTATTCGGACTCATTTAAACAAACCCAATTTGTGTTTTGTATGTAACATTAAGGGTTGAGGGATGGGGAAAGAAGATAGGTACAAAGAGGAAACATTTTAAAATATATTCTTATCCACTCAGTAACGAAATATTGTTTTTAATGTTTTATAGGCCTATAAATAATATACCACTAAATACAGTAAAACATTTACGATTTAATACGGTACTTTGTTAAAACTCTCACTGTCATAGTCGATTGAAATAGTAAAGTACATGTAACGATACACCACTACGACGTTTATATATTTTTAAATTATTAATTAATACAAACGTTGAGAAGCAACTGTCAGTAATAACGTTTATTTATTTGTATATTATATGTTTATAATCTAACAGTAGGGCCTACCCACACTCACAGTAATAAAGTTTATTTGTATATATTTTATATTACATCTAACAGTACCAACACTCACAGTAAGAAATTTGCTATTCAAATTGCGATCAAAAGTGGTTAATACCTTAACAGTATTGTACAGCATTGCAGTACTATTTATGTTTATTCTCCAAGGGGGCCCATAAATCTAAATCTATACCTCTATGGTTAAACCAAATAATTTGGAATGTTTATTTGTATATTATATGTTTATAATCTAACAGTAGGGCCTACCCACACTCACAGTAATAAAGTTTATTTGTATATATTTTTATATTACATCTAACAGTACCAACACTCACAGTAAGACATTTGCGATTCAAATTGCGATCAAAAGTGGTTAATACCTTAACAGTATTGTACAGCATTGCAATACTATTTATGTTTATTCTCCAAGGAGGCCCATAAATCTAAATCTATACCTGTATGGTTAAACCAAATAATTTGGAATGTTCCATTCATCACAAATCAATACATTTGTAAAAACGTATATTAAATGTAACAAAATAGTATTTTTTAAAGAAAATCGGCCTGTCTTCAACATTATGATGCTGTACTCGAACTGTTCAACCGGTTTTCAGCTATTAAAAACAATTATCGTAGGAGGAGATAGAAAAATGCGAAGCCTCCTCGCATTTTTGTGGCGGGTATTTTTCAAGATGGACATCCATTAGACAGTGTATACCACGATCGGAAAACACCCCTATTTGGGGCAAATCTTTGAACCTAAATTCGTTTTAATCGTCAATAACTAATTATCTAACTTAATTTAATTAGTAAACAGGGTTACATCAGGTGGTTAAAATCAGTACCGAAAGTACGAACCAACTTTACATACCATCGAGTAAAAATTCTAAAAGTAAGGCGCGATTTACCGAATTTTGCCCTTACGTAAATTTATATATAGATATCTGCATTCATTTTTCAATTTACATACAGTTAACTTCCCAATACTGGATACCCTTGTTTTGGTCTAATATGTCTGGTTTTCTGGAAATCTGGTATTGTGAATTTTTTAATGTTAATGATCTTTTGGACCCCAAGAAAGGTCTACTTCTGGGAGAGTTTCTTGTTTTCAGAGAGTCCAGTATAGTTATTGGGAGAGTCAACGGTACTATAAACTTTAATATATCATAAACAAACATATACAGTATTATGGACATAATACTCATTTACTGTATAATAATATTAATTTGGGTTATATTAATGTATTCCCATATAATAATTATGTTTATAACCTCAAGAGACTCACAAAAGCTGAGGCTTGCCATAAAATACATTACTGCAATTGAATTGTCATAACATGTTATATTACACATCCTTCAGTACTGTATTAATAAATATTTAATATCTGTACAATCTCTTACTGTACTCTAAAAATGAATAAATAAATATTAAAATGTCATCACCCTGTTCAGTATATCTTAAAGAACACAAAAATACAGGGATCAGGTATTTACAATTGTCCACTGTACATTTGGTGGATTAATTGCTGAAAATACCTATAAAAGAATTAAATGTAAAAACATTTCTTATTTAAATCATGGCAGCATTCAAATTTAGTAAATATGATACAGACCCAATTTATACTTTCATTTCAGCTGGCATAGGGCTGGCTACCAGGTGGCAATCAATAAGTTTGAATACTTCACAAAGTTAGGCCGGCCCTGGGATGGACGCAGGCCTTTGGATAGACACAGAAGTGGACCACATTTCGAGGAAGTTCAGAAGCGGCCTAGGACACAAATGCAAATGGGGACTTAAGTCTGATTGCCGACTAGAAAACTATCTAATAACTATAAAACTATCTATAAAATATTACTACACTTAATACTACTAATATTTACCCTGTTTTATTTGTTTAAAAACAAACACACTATAGCAAAATGACCAGCTATATGTGCCTGGTATTTTACAAATACAGTAACAATTAACGATACAGTACATGACAAAAATGGAAGCAAATGAAATGGGGTTAATTAGGGAAGGGGAAACTTATTAAAGAAAATAAATTAGACAAATAGATTAAAATAATTGTTTAAAAAGCACTCTTATAAAAAATATATTGCATCCTTAAGTTGGCTTTTTACATAAAGTTTGGTTTTAAGCTTTGAAATTTCATTTTCGTAAACCCCACTCGGTTACCAGTCTCTGTGCATTCATCATGACCACCATGCTGGTGCCATTTGATAAAAAGCTCCTGATAGTTCCAGGTCCAAGTCCTCGGTAGAGCGCAAAGAAACCTCCCCGTTCTCGTATCACCAGCTGCATTCTTTTCAATACAGGTAATTCTCTGAGAAAATGATATTTACAATGTTATAAATATATATTGTTAAACACACAGGACATTCTTTTCATTATGTTTGTAAAAGTACTCAGTGTAAGCGGCAATTTCTTAGTTTCCTATTGGCCAGTCATTACCTCAGTAGTGATGTGGTTTTTTACTACCACAACATAAGCAGATATAAATACAGTAATTAAACAGTTTGAGTTTTTAATATAAATGAATTATGACAAATTTACGTGCAGTGGGATTTTATTGATGAGGGCAGTGGACGCAAATCTAAAACATAATTTCCGTGGCCTTATTAAATTAATAATGATGAAATGAATTGAGTATATTGGATACAGTTTTGGTTCAAATACTTCTATACTCACTTTCCATAATTTCCTTGTACCTGATTCTTCATATATTCTAAAGGCCAAACAAGCCACCAAGCAAACGTTTACAATATTAAGGAAAAAAACTATATAATGATTTAAGTAGAAAAACCAGCAACATAGTACACAGTCCAACGACGAGAAAAAGCCGCCCCAATCAAGGTTCGATTCGAACCCGGAATCTTCAAAACCTGATTGAACAGTGATTTTATAACACCCTTGGTGAGATATAGTGGAGCATCACTAGTAATTGATATGCACACACAACAGAGATGAAATTAATATGCACTCATCTTGTAGTACAGTCAGGGGGAAAATGGCAAAAGGTTTCCTACTTTCTAGGATTTTTTATCAGATAATCTATTATTATATATTATTATTATATATTATTATATATTATTATTATATATTGTTTTGACAACTCTTATAACATGACAACAGTGCTGATTTTGCTATTTTTTTAAAACTGCGTAGGCCTATATTAATTTACAATTATTGATTTATAATATTACATTAATATATAATAATTTATATAAAGTTATAAAAGGATATGTTGCAGCACATCCAGAAGCCAGGAATGGTCCAAGAATAGGACGTTTAAAAAGATCATTAAAATGCCTTCGTCCAGTGTCAATTAGTATAAAATATGTACACATTAAACCCATAGTGCGACACCACATAACACCAAAGCCCTATAAAGAGATTAAATCAAATCTTGCAAAATGTTCACGTCACACAATGCTTCCTGTTGTGACTGTGTATCCAAAACAATACGTCATGGTTGATCAGTTCGGATTCTTTTCGTACAACAGATTTCCTGTTTTGTAATTGTAAATCAGTGCACATAGCACAATACATATTTTGAGGACTGGTTTTATCAGGTACACTTGTCCACACTCCAACATCCACCCCCACACCCCAACTCAAGGGCTAGAGTGTCTACACAACAAATCGTTTAGGTGGGGATATATATTGTATTTTAATATCGTCCACCTTCAAAACACACATTAATTCTTATTGGAAATATGTCATCAGAATACATAAAGTAATTTCAATTTACTGAATAAAAAATAGTGACTTTTGTTTTGATTTACTTACCTTGTAAAGACCCCTAAACTCCCATGTCTGTTGTGTTTGTCGTCGAACCTGTTGACAAATTGATAAATTATTTCATAAATCTATGAATGCTTGTTGAATAATAATTATTTAAATTTAAATCGATTTAGAATATATGTTGCTGTACTAACCTTTGCTAATTCTAATGGTGTCTCTATTATTGCGCGTGCAGTTGAACCACAGGCCCCAGCGATACAAACTCGGCTAGAAACACCAAAAACTTAAACAGTTAAAATTTGATTTGGTTTGTGTGGTGAACAGACTCAACACTTTGTAGACTAGAGGCAGTTCAATTACCTATTTTCTTAATTTCTTTAAAAAACTTATTTCTACTTACACTTGGAGGCCTGCAGTAAGAGGAATTTCAGTTTTGGCCCATGGTGTATCTAAATATGTGTACCTATCAAAAGCAAGAATTTTAACATTAATATTATTATCTTATCTTGCCAACAAAAAATGTAACCTCTATGATAATAAATAAATAATACTATTTGACCAAGAAAAGAACCAACAAATGTCACTATTTTCAGTAATGCCAAACATTAAAAACATTATGTAAAAAATAATATGATTTGCAATGAGTACATGGAATAAAAGTTAATTTAAAACAGTAGGTGTGTTATTCAATTTCTTTTTTTTCTTGGAAATATCCATATTAATAAACTTATAAACCGAAAAAGAAAAATCGTTATATAAAACAATAATGAAAGTTTTGCATTCAGTGAATAAAGAAAATATTTCCATTCTATGAAATATTGCTCTGACTCATTACTTAGAGAAATTAATCTTTTAACTCTTAAAGCTCAGATACATCCATAAATTTTAAACATAACATCTGGTTAATTGTACATAAATCAAATATTTGTAATAGAAATCAAGACGAAAAAAACATGTATTTCCCTTAAAATGGTCAAATACAAAATTTGGCAAAATTCTGCTATAAAAACCAGCAAGACTTTTTTTCAGTAGTTAGGTAGTTTAACCTAATGTAATAACATGTCTGGTGACATAGAAGGTGAAAAAAGATAGTGGATATATGGTGGATAATTTTTGCTGTAGCATGAAATAAAACACTGGAGTTGAATAAAAATACTAGAAACGTAAAATTCAAGTTATATTACCCATATTTACACAGACATGATAAAATCTTTTACGACACCATTTATTTTGCATAATTTTTTATAATGCCTCTCTATTTACAACAATTGTGTACAAAAGAATAGATATTTTATTGTGTAGTTTAAGTTTAAAGCCCCATTCCCTACGTTTTTTAGATCTAATTTAAGATCACAAACTATATTTAATGTAAAAATAATACTATATGGTCCTATTGCGATAACTTTTTTCGTCTTTAAACGGTTAAAAATGTGAAAAATAAGTCGATTTTAATCATTATAGCGGCCCGCTATAAATCCCAAAATGCATTGCGCGCGGATTGATATTTTTGTTTTTCACCTGTAATTCGCCCACTTTTCGATCGATCGTGAGGCCAAAACAAATGGAAGACTCCTAACTTTTCAGCGAAAATATCGGGTTTTCCCCAATTTGTATCAACGGAGTCTGGCAAAAATAGAAAGACAATTAATGCAGCAACTATACAACGTCAGGCTAGGTATATAGCTAGCGTACGATGTTCGTACGTTACCGATGTTTACCAGCTAGGCCTAAAAAACTAAGCCTAGCCAGGCTAGGCCTAAGACCGTCCACGAGAGGTCGATCGCCGCGAGCTACTTAGGTAGTGCATTGTTTCTCACTTTTTATCATAATTTACCATAAAACGTACATTTAAGACAAGGAATGACATGGTTTAATGTTTTTAAAGTGATATATATGTATTATTTTCCAAAAAACGTCCAAAATTGCAGGGAAGGGGTCTTTAAATGATTTAATTTACTACTTGGATTTAAACAAATCTTACACTGCTTCAAAGACAGCAAACTGCGTCGATCTGTAGATTCCTGAGCCCCAAAGTGGTGGTATTGCACCCCTGAAAAAAAAAAGAATGTTTAAATTTATTTTTAAAAAAATATTTTGTTTTCAATAAAAAAACAACAAATTGTATGGGTGAGTAGATGAACAAATCTAAAACCTCAAGAGTTATTAAATTATTGCTTTGTAGAAATGCGCTGCTTCATGGTGATCATTTTATGAAATTCTTCAACATGACCAAGAAAAAGGTCAACTTACTTTTTTTTATGCACAATGCATTGCAAGCATGTAGCTAGGATTTTTAAAGGGGGTTTTCATTTTTTTCACAAGATGGGAAAAAATCATCATGAGGTAGTTTGTTTGGCAAATTTATCATACTTCCACTTCAGGAAAAGGGGGTTTCGTCGTTTGTTCGAACCCACAAACCATCTGGCTACATGCTTGCACTGAAGCTTTTAGGTAATGGCACTCTGAAAACAGTTATTAATTTGGACATTCACAGTTACACTAATACTACCTATATAAACCAATGAATCCCTGATTACGGATGGTTTTAGTGAATGTCTTGTACATGCCTCCACTTTCAAATCCAGTCTGAGCTTGCATCTTGGTCTTGACCGTGTCAAAGGGATGACCAACACACACGCTTGTAAGACCATATAGCACTCCAACTGTAACATAATATATTAACCGATAATTAACTAATAAAAGCTGTGAAAACGATGTTTAACTGATTCCGCTTGTGAGAAAAAAAAAATTCAAATCAGATAATTATCAAATATTAAATAAATAGATAATTTTAAACTTTGACCTGAAGTACAAATTGTTGTGCTGTGTGGTGGGCACTTTAGTTGTTCGGTGATGACTGATCTGATCTGATTGGTTAAAAAATCAACTGATAATTTTTGTATGCCTGCGGAAACACGGCCATAGTCACAATTTTTCCTTTTTTCATGTCTTTAATTCTTTATTTAAATTACCACACAGATAGAGAAGTCTGTGGAAAGTAACGTTATTGCAAAATTATTGGTGTCAATTCATTACCACCACCAATAAACCTGTAAATAACAAGATTTGTTTAGTAGACATAGATAATGAACTTACCGGTATATATAAAGTCTGGGACCACTTAGCCTAGGCCACACAGTACACCACACTCACATGCCCGCTGTAGGCGCGAGTAAAGTACCACCGGTATGCGGCCAGCTGGGGCCTAGCCTAGACTGTACTAAGCTAGATGATGATGGGAACAATTCAAAATGTAACATATTAAATAAGAAGTGTTACCTCCTAAGCCTATGGCTCCTTCCTTTAACCAATGTGTTCTTTCTTCATTATGTGTCATATTGCCAGGTGTACTGTACTGGCTTTATTTTATAATTTCTGATGCTAAAAAACTTTTGTTAATTTGGTTACTACTGGGTCGCACATGTGGTATTAAATGATGCGTTAGTGCGAAATTTTACATTAGGCCGCTAAAAAGTGACTCACGATCGAACGTTTGTGATTGGTTGATTGTTTTAACACATAAATATTAAAACATAAATATTTAAAAATATTTATGTATTCAAGATTTAGATTGATTTGTTGGTTGTGTATGATGATGAATCATATTAATATGATTGGCAATTTTACCTGATCAATCGTTATTGTAAAAAATGTATTTGATCGGTTTGTAGCCTATAATTTATTAACCCCATAAAATTGTTCAGCGATAAATAATTCGACCTGATTTTGAAGCATGATCATAAAAACAGGACAGTTGACTTAATGAGACCATATTTATTTTCAATATTCTTTATTATACATATCATATTACAACAAATCGAGCACTTGCACTATAGAATTAATATATAATATGTAGATTCAAACGTGTAATCCTAACATGCCAGGAGGAACAATAACATTAGTGATTGTAATGATAGTTAATAATCATGCGGTATACTCAATTTCCATATTAATGCGCTAATCAAACCAAGTCAAGCCAAATTGCCTGCTATAATGTCATGAAATTTAAGACTTTACTAAATATAAGAGAGGTCATCTGTTAATAGGCATACGCTTGTTACTTATTTCATATACAATATCATTTTCTTTGAATGGATGTCATCATCCTTAATTATATGTTATGAATGAATATAATATTAATAATGTAATAAATGAGAAGGCTATACCGTTGGAATAAACGTTCAGGAGGGTTTTAGGGGAGACGTTTATTCGAAGGTGGGCGTTTAAAATGTAAATGACACAATTTCCTAATTCAAGTGTTATTGTATATTGTATATGAATGGGAAGAAGTGTAGGAAAGAGAGTTTATTTACGATGTTAATACATTTCGGGGTAGGGTACGTGTGTTTAAATAAATACATTACTTTACTCATTATTCAACATGGTTTTTAGGCAGAATTCTTGGAACGTTTCTTGTAGGGATAGCGTTTGATGTATGACGTAGACTGTAGACAGTAAACATATAGGCCTATTAGCACGCTGTCAGCTCCCACCAGCTGTTACTGACTGGAGGACAAGTAGGCTACCGAAGATTTATTTTTTAGGTTATTGGAACATGACAAATTTACGTTGAAGGGGAATGGCCTAAAGAAGAATGGCGTAAAGAAGAATGACATGAATAGTTCATGTTATTCCACGTTCATCTATCTTTATTGATGTTTTTTTCTTTAATTCTTTCATTCGTTTCTTTGTAGTTCGTTTAATCGTTTATTTTCTTTATACTTTTATTACTCAAGTAGTAGTAAATCTGCGGATAGTTGGCAGATTTTTAAATTATGAAATATATGGAATATGGTTTGTTGTATCTTTTTAGTTCGTTTAATCGTTTATTTTCTTTATACTTTTATTACTCAAGTAGTAGTAAATCTGCGGATAGTTGACAGATTTTTAAATTATGAAATATATGGAATATGGTTTGTTGTATCTTTTTAGTTCGTTTAATCGTTCATTTTCTTTATACTTTTATTACTCAAATAGTAGTAAATCTGCGTATACGTGAAAGATTTTTAAATTATGAAATATGGAATGATTTGTTGTATATTAATCATATGGCGCCACAATAGTTTATTATGCAATAATTAAGATCGTAAAATTATAACACTGATTCAATTCAACATCATCAGGTCTAGTTTTTTTTTTTCGTGTCGAAAAGGCTAGAGCGGAACACAAACTCACTTTTCTAAAAAGGTCGCCTTCCCATGAGATATTCATTTGTTTAATGTCCCTCTGGAATTATTCAGTCAACAAACTGGAACTCATGAAACAAATAATCTTGTAGTGTCAAGTGCTCGATTTCTTCCAAATTACAATATTTATTATGTAATTGCTAAGACTAAAATAAATTTTACCATCATTCAAGTTTATTTTATTGACGTCATCGTGGTTAAACATTAAAAATGCAACGTCACGTAGATTTCTCCGGTGACGTAACGTTATGTAAACCCAGTTTTAGTTCACGCTCAGGTCATGGATAAAACTCGAATTCCGTGAACGTATTTCATTTTTTTTTCTTTTGGTCTGGTGCGTCCGGGAGTTATTTGTGTCAGGCCCACTCGTAAGAAATTACAATCAATAAATTGAATCAGTTTAAAAATTAGAAGTACATGATCGTAATAAATATACAGTGACTGAACGTCAAAGAAGCCGACTTGTTTAATGCATAACGGGCCAAATTTCATTATAATCTCCACTCTTTCATCAATTGTGATAGAGTTGTGTTACCTTCAATCAGTCCACCATTTGCTCGAGGAAATAAGTTCATCTTTCAAGTTATTGGTTAGGAATTTTTTTCTCTTCATGGAAATACGAATCACTAGCATACCAAACACAAGCTCGTCAACAACACAGTTGCTGTGTTACTGCTGTCAAACTCCTATATCCGAAGGCAGCAACAGTAAGAAATAAACGTAAGTTATACTTACTTGTTATCGTTTATGTAACATATTAGTTTTAAAATCATATCATGGTGTGTTTAATCATGTTGTATTTTTTTAGGGTCCCTATGATCAGCTTCGGCTGGATGGACCACCCTCGTAAAATATTGAAATAAAATTAATAAAGAAATAAATGTTATTATCAACGTAGCAATACAGTGAAGTACAAACAAATGAATCAGTTTGTAAACTGTACCTTTCATTTAATTTTAACTCGATAATTTGGAGAAAATGAAATGAAATTATAAATAAGACTTTATACAAATATTGAATACTGACTTTGTTTACATAGGCATATTCACTTTGAACTTGGAGATGAAACGTTAGGCCTAAATGCGCGCCACAATGTATAATTAGCCTTAGCTAACAGCATTTCGTAGATAGAAAGGTATCAGCTTTTTACATTGTTCAGAATGTTCAAAATTATTGTCATCAAATGATGATTGTAAATACATGATAGATTTTATATTATATAAATAGGATAAACTATTTTTTTTAATTAAAAAAATAAATATGATTAACTATATGAAAACAATAATTGATAAATAAAGTTGAACTTCAAACTCCGAGAATGAATGTTCTATTATACCGGCCTCATTCTCACTTCTAAATCTACTTTTGACGAAACAAAGATGGAACAAGATCATTATTTATTTAATCTAACCTCCGTGCTCTCTTCCGATTACCACACAACCGAGACAGAACACCAATCCATAATCAAATCAACCCCCTTATTCTTACCTCCCGCTTATGTCATCGTAAAAACAAATGTATAGTTTATATTAGGTTTTGTAAAACCAAAATATTACACCAATTAAATAATACTAATAAAAATAATTGAAAAAACATAATAAAAGTGATCTTTAATTGATGACGTTATCCTTACATTTAAGCGTACAGTATACAATAGTTACAGTGTATTATATTTTAAATTAACATAATATAATTTTGTTACGACTATTATAAAGTGCTAAGTAAGATGCTTTTTATCCATAAAATGGAGATTTTCCATAACTAGTAGGCTAATGGGAACGAGTACGTTTTATCATGCATAATGATTCAAACGTCTTTTCCACTAATGGGTTCTGCTATACCCGTCACAGTTATTGCGATTGTATTTATGTTAAGAATAATAAGAAGTAGATGATTTGCAGGATTGAAAATGACAACAATTTAATGTAGTCACGTCTACTCTGAAATTAAATTAAGTTCACAAAGTGTTTGCAGAATTGTAATAGACAATACTCACATCTAATAAAATACAATTTAGTTAAAGTCAGGAATATATTAAAATATATGTAGATTGTACAATAATGCATTGATACGTTTTACAAGATGTAAAAACAAAAATGTGAAACACAGAGGAATAAAGCTATGAAGGACCATTTTTGTTAACTTACTGGCCTGATAAAGTAGCCAAAGTTTCTAAATAATATAAATATATAAATGAGCACAGTTTAAATTGTGTTTATGGGATTCTTTTGCTCTCTGATGTTATTTTTTTCATTCGGCAATATTATTTGATAATTTATGTGTGTATTCAGCCTGAATATTTAGTTATGGATTTCAGTTCATTCAATCATCAATAATTCATCCACCAAGCACATTTTGTTTCTAATTTAAAAGATTATTGAACTATGTTTAAATATGAGATAATGTAGTTTAATTTTGTTGTCAATTTTACCTGGAGTTGGTCCTAGACTTTGTAAGCTGTGTTGGATTTTGTTGTCAGTTTTACCTGGAGTTGGTCCTAGACTTTGTAAGCTGTGTTGGATTTTGTTGTCAATTTTACCTGGAGTTGGTCCTAGACTTTGTAAGCTGTGTTGGATTTTGTTGTCAGTTTTACCTGGAGTTGGTCCTAGACTTTGTAAGCTGTGTTGGATTTTGTTGTCAATTTTACCTGGAGTTGGTCCTAGACTTTGTAAGCTGTGTTGGATTTTGTTGTCAGTTTTACCTGGAGTTGGTCCTAGACTTTGTAAGCTGTGTTGGATTTTGTTGTCAGTTTTACCTGGAGTTGGTCCTAGACTTTGTAAGCTGTGTTGGATTTTGTTGTCAGTTTTACCTGGAGTTGGTCCTAGACTTTGTAAGCTGTGTTGGATTTTTTTGTCAGTTTTACCTGGAGTTGGTCCTAGACTTTGTAAGCTGTGTTGGATTTTTTTGTCAGTTTTACCTGGAGTTGGTCCTAGACTTTGTAAGCTGTGTTGGATTTTTTTGTCAGTTTTACCTGGAGTTGGTCCTAGACTTTGTAAGCTGTGTTGGATTTTGTTGTCAGTTTTACCTGGAGTTGGTCCTAGACTTTGTAAGCTGTGTTGGATTTTTTTGTCAGTTTTACCTGGAGTTGGTCCTAGACTTTGTAAGCTGTGTTGGATTTTGTTGTCAGTTTTACCTGGAGTTGGTCCTAGACTTTGTAAGCTGTGTTGGATTTTGTTGTCAGTTTTACCTGGAGTTGGTCCTAGACTTTGTAAGCTGTGTTGGATTTTGTTGTCAGTTTTACCTGGAGTTGGTCCTAGACTTTGTAAGCTGTGTTGGATTTTGTTGTCAGTTTTACCTGGAGTTGGTCCTAGACTTTGTAAGCTGTGTTGGATTTTGTTGTCAGTTTTACCTGGAGTTGGTCCTAGACTTTGTAAGCTGTGTTGGATTTTTTTGTCAGTTTTACCTGGAGTTGGTCCTAGACTTTGTAAGCTGTGTTGGATTTTTTTGTCAGTTTTACCTGGAGTTGGTCCTAGACTTTGTAAGCTGTGTTGGATTTTTTTGTCAGTTTTACCTGGAGTTGGTCCTAGACTTTGTAAGCTGTGTTGGATTTTGTTGTCAGTTTTACCTGGAGTTGGTCCTAGACTTTGTAAGCTGTGTTAGATTTTTTTGTCAGTTTTACCTGGAGTTGGTCCTAGACTTTGTAAGCTGTGTTGGATTTTGTTGTCAGTTTTACCTGGAGTTGGTCCTAGACTTTGTAAGCTGTGTTGGATTTTTTTGTCAGTTTTACCTGGAGTTGGTCCTAGACTTTGTAAGCTGTGTTGGATTTTGTTGTCAGTTTTACCTGGAGTTGGTCCTAGACTTTGTAAGCTGTGTTGGATTTTGTTGTCAGTTTTACCTGGAGTTGGTCCTAGACTTTGTAAGCTGTGTTGGATTTTGTTGTCAGTTTTACCTGGAGTTGGTCCTAGACTTTGTAAGCTGTGTTGGATTTTGTTGTCAGTTTTACCTGGAGTTGGTCCTAGACTTTGTAAGCTGTGTTGGATTTTGTTGTCAGTTTTACCTGGAGTTGGTCCTAGACTTTGTAAGCTGTGTTGGATTTTGTTGTCAGTTTTACCTGGAGTTGGACCTAGACTTTGTAAGCTGTGTTGGATTTTGTTGTCAGTTTTACCTGGAGTTGGTCCTAGACTTTGTAAGCTGTGTTGGATTTTGTTGTCAGTTTTACCTGGAGTTGGTCCTAGAATTTGTAAGCTGTGTTGGATTTGTTTGCATCACTATTATTGTTTACATTAGGCCTAAAGAAATTTATTGTAGTTTTTTTGTTTTGTTGTGTTTTATTCATTTACTGAAAAGTTATTGTTTTTAAATTGCAAGTATTATTTTCTGTTGGCACTTTCAGCATAAGCTTTACTTTTTTAGACCGGTGCTCTCCTCCTCCATGTTGTATATTGTAAGATATGTATTTTGTTTATGAATGATGGAAATAAATGTTATTTTGATTGAATGTTTTGTTATTTTGACAAATACAATGATTCTAATTGATTGATTAGTTGATTTAAAAAGAGAACTACAATTTGTTTTTTTTTATAGATGGAGACTACATTCTGGAATTCATCAGGATACGGAGCAAATGATGTTCTAACTACCGAGGCAACAACAGTGTGTGAAACGGTTTATCACGACCAACTAAATTATTACATGTATTCAAGTCTGGACCGCTGGTTTCTATTTTGTTTCTTGCCAACAGTCGTCGCCATTGGTATAATTGGTAATATCATTATAATTACTCTTATCACAAAAGACAAAACTCTCCGCACATCCCCAAACATGTATCTACTAGCTCTAGCCGTATCGGACATTATTTATCTCTTGTCGGAAAATCTACGAGGCTGGGTCCAGTATGCCACTAGCCCTGTTCAAGCCGATTCATCGGGTATACCTTTTGGTGTACTCAAATTGTTCTTGTTTACACGTAGCTCGAGTATTTTAGCATCGTGTTTTATCATAATAGCTGTAAGCTTTGATCGTTATTTTTGCATTTGCAAGCCCATGAGATCTTTGACATCCACAAAGAAAACAGCAATTAAGGTATGCATCGCTATATGGCTGCTGACGTCTTTATACAGTAGTCGTATGTTCTTTACTGCTCATCTGGAGAAAAAGTGCATAATATGGCCCGAAAGCGATGGCATAGACTTTCCGGAATATGTAATGTATCTGTATTCATGTGATCCAACAAGAGGATCATGCGTGACATTGTTTGTAACTGAGCAGCTACTGGTTCTTATAGTTATTCCAATATCAATCACTCTACACATACTTATGATCATGGAACTGCGACGTGTTGGCCAAGATCACATCTCAGAAGATTCCGCACGCGCAGCGCACGAAGCAAAAGCCCGTATGATAAAGATCTTGATGACAATCGTGGTGATATATGCGTTCTGTATGGCACCATATCGGCTGTTAAACCTATTTCAACATTTTCTAGATCTAAAATTGCCAAGTAATTTTTGGATTATATATTATATCAATCGAATTCTAGCCAGTTTAAACAGTTCTGTAAACCCGATTGTTTATGGATTAATAAGCAAGAAGTTTAGACACGCAATAAAGAATATCTGCTTCCCACCGCAAAGTTTGGTGGCAACAAGATCTAAAAGACGGTCACACAATGCAACGGTTTGCAGCAAGATTTAAATAATAAAAAGTCGTCCAGAATTGAGATCCCTGGTCCGGATTGCGTCCAGTTGGTTTTGCGTGATCATCAT
Organism: Antedon mediterranea; assembly: GCF_964355755.1. Lineage (NCBI taxonomy): Eukaryota > Metazoa > Echinodermata > Crinoidea > Comatulida > Antedonidae > Antedon > Antedon mediterranea. Next base: position 20,515,854 of record NC_092675.1, read on the forward strand.
GTGTGGTAAAGATCTGTTAGAATAGTTTTCAAATTGTAAAGAAAACAACATTTTTTATTTTTTAGTATTTAGAGGTACAGCATTATACTTTTTAAGTTACGTTTCTTATTAATTTCAAAATAATTTTCGGGAAAAACAAGAGGATGTAAAGTTCAGTTTTTCTTCTATTACTGTACGGTACTTTCACCATTTAGTTGTGTAGTATGATTTATAATTGTTATATACTGTATACGTGTTGCATTCTGGACATTAAACTCTTACCATCATTCAATGTTTATAATTTATATGTCTTCCATGTGATTTATTTTAAATTTACTGTCACTTATCTTAAGCTCTGTCTACACTACGTTGACATAAAAGTGTGATGTGCCCAAATATGGTACTGATATGCATATATATATATATATATATATATATATAAACACATTAGGCCGGCAATGAACATTAATTCGAAACCGCCCGGTGATATACTGAAATTTAATTAATTAATTTGAAACGATAAAGATGAGGAAATCTGTGAGAATGAGAAAAAGTCGCCCCAACCGAGACTCGAACTCGGACCGCCTGCTTGATATGCAGATGTCCTAACCATTAGACCACGGTATTGTTCAAACTCGATTGGATAGCGACTCTTTAACATTCTCGGCGTGGTACGGCGGAACAGCACTAGTCCTCAGTTGTACGCACGCGCACCAGAGATCAAATTGATACGCCCTCATCTTTCAGTATTTTTATTCACGAGGCTGGATCTCCGAAGAGATATATATATTTGTCAGTTTAAGAGTGTAGACAGGGCTTTAGAATACATCAAACTATATTTGGATTCGATATAATTCTGCAATGGGAAACAGGGGCGGACCCAGGCAACACCCTTAATTTCAAAATAAATGTTTTTTTTCTGCCACTAAATTAAAATGTTGATCCTATTTCATTGTATACTGTAATCAGTCATCGTGGAAGATTCTGTATTCATGATACTGCGAATCGCTCTACTAACACTACAGACGACTTACAAGTTCTGCAAATGAATAATAAGACACTAGGTGTTAAATATATATTGTAATGAATGAAATGATTTACAAATTATAAGCATGCGTTTCATTTTATTTTAAAGAAAGTCTTGTAATTTATTTATAAAATTGATTTATTTGTAACAGCAGCAAAATAATTAATAATAGAGTAAGAGCATTTTTTAAACAAGCATGGCTATTGCTTTCCCCAGGTACATACATTTTTTGTCTATCTTATTCTTCTTTCTTTCCCGGAATTTTATTGGCAACGTATCTCTAATTCTGGTCAACATATGATTGTATAACTTTGTCATAAGATTGACCTGTAGCTGTAGATGTGCAAGAAACTTCGTTATATGACGTTGATTTATACCATTTGCGCGCGTTTTAGTTGAAAAAGTTAGAAATATTGTCAAAATAATGCCAATTTTGAATCTATTATAGCTCCTCAGTTTTCTGGAAGCATGTCATAGGATGGCATAATAATTGTCGACGTTTATAATAGTTTAACGTATGTGCATGTTGCATTTCCGCGGATAACCCGAACTCGTCAAAGTGACGAGTTTAAATCTAGTTATTGTTATTATTTAAAATATTAAACTACTACTATAAACGGTAGATCTTTGTAGTAATGATAGTGTTAAATTAACAAGTTATAGGCCTAGGTTATTCATAGAAATACATTGTACTAATATTAATAAAAACTAATATTTCATTTTAATAGTAAGTTAATCTATTATAATAGTTGAGACGATTTTGAAATTATAACACTTCTAGATGGTCGATTGGTTGGTTGGAAACTGAGGTACTAGCCTATTAAAGGGTGACATTTTCACCATAGGCCTATTTTGAGTAAAAGCGTCACAACATAGCGCTTCGCGCAAGACGTGATCGTTTGTGCACATGGCGGAAAAAGGTGCTTGTCCAGGGCCGTCGACAGGACCTGTGGCGAAGCGAACCTTGTTAAATGACGCCCAAGATGCCCGGAAATGGTACCGTACTCTCGCGCACATAAAATTCATGATAAATAGCACCTCTAATTTGAAGGAAAATACACTCTCAAATGTAGCATGCTACCAATGAGCAAAACGATCATACCTTTTCCCTCTAATCACGTGACTAATTACAGAATGATATATAACATTTTGTTGCCGATTTCATTCACTTCAGTATTTAACAATTGCGTTGCGGTCAGTTCAATGCGAACGTACATTTAGGGGAAGCCCCGAAAAAAGAGCAAATTTTAATGCTTTTTATAGCTCAATATTTATTTACATCAATTTGTAGAAGAAATTAAATATATAGAAAAAAATCGATTGCTATAATGTATATACTACATCACACAGTTACCAGTTAGTGTACTATATTATTATTAACATATTTATTTATTTATTCTCATATTAGGCAAATTGCCAAGGATAACCAAAAGTGAATTTATTCACTATCCTTCTCAAAGGTGGCAATCCCATTCACATGACAAACATATACACAAGATGCTCTAAATAAACAAAGACTTAATATTCTTTGGGAGTGGAGTTGTTAATTTTCATGAGAAAAAAACCCTGACATATGACATGACTTGAACCCAGGAGCCTTAGATTTGTAGCCAAGCATCATAACCACAGCTCCACTTCTATCATAACCACCAAGCCACAGCTCCACTTCTAAAATGTCCAGGGGATTCAATCATTTTAGGCATACCAGCTAAAATACCACGATTCTATATTCTCATCTTTCATTCTGTTACATATACACCACCTAAATAAATACATTCAAATGTTACAGATACTTAAATGTGCTATTGGTTATGTTTGCATGTAAATTTTCTGGTGCATCCAGCAAAAAGATTTTGCTTCGGCCGATTTTCATTTAAGAAAAGAATAAAAAGTCCTCTTTGATAATATATACAGTAACTTGATGAGTTTGTAAGATAGTTCCATCAAAACGTATTCATGAAAAGACAAGACAGATAAAATAAATGCCATATCTGTAAGCAAGGTAAGACTCAACGTTAAAGTAACAACTAGTCTGTGGTCACTTGGTATTAC